>NW_020874406.1:9992073-11242073 GCF_003935025.1 Abrus precatorius | reverse complement strand
AAATTCTAAGGAAAAACACATGACTTAGAAGCATAGGCTGAGTGTAATCACTTTGGTTGCAGAAAGTAAACATTATAAAGGTTTAGAAGTCAATTAAGGTTAAGAAGTGAAATATGATGAACGTAACCACTTTCACCACAAAAAGTGAACATTGCAAAGGCTTTGGAAAAGGGCATATGATGCGTATATTCACTTTAAAGGCAAAAGCGATCATTCTAAGGGCTTTATATTGGGCATAGTCTACCTTACGTGTAAGCACTTTTATCACCAAGAGTGAGTCTTCTAGAGGCTTTAAGATGAGAAAGAGTGTGCATGATCACTTTCACCATCAAAAGTGAAAGTTTTAGAGAACAATAGTGAGAAAGAGTCTGTGCATAAAAAGTGACCACGTCAGAAGCGTGGGAAACTTATAAATAGTCTGAAACTTATAATTAAAAATATATTTTTATTTTTCACATTCCTAGAGAGCTAGAGTGAGAGATTTTGTGACAAATTTCAACACTCAATTCAGACTCATTTCTAAAGGAATCAGGCTTGAGACTTGGATTCATGGGGATCTTTTGCACCTTCTCTTCTACTTTTTCTTTCTCTCATTTTTCTAAATGATCTAATTTTATTTTGTTAGGGATTGATGAAACCTATTTAGAAATTGCAAATTGATTGTGAATATGAATTCTAGGATCTTGATTGAATTAAATATTCATTTATTTCCTTAATGCAAGTATTGAAGTAGTTATTCAATTGAATTGACTTTAGAGATTTTACATCAATAAAAGTTGAGGGTACATCTCAGATCTGAATTAAATGTCAAGATGTATAATATCTTAGGAATAAACATTTATTATCTTGTGATGTATTGATTTCTTATTCTTAATGCAATATTTGATTGATTTACACATAAGAAATTAGGGTAATTGATTAGATATTAAGATCATTGAGTCAAGGAATCAAACATTGATTTCATAGTAAAATTGATCATCAATCAATTAATATGTATTAAGAAACATAGGAATTCATAGCATAAATAGTTTGTAATTGAACAATATGTGAAATCAACCCTAACTTCATTGGATTAATAACTTCCTTTTGAAATCCTTAACTTTGTTTGCTATTTCTTTTTATTTTATTACACTTATATGTTCTTATCTCAAATCTTCAAACCTTATCAAATTATGATTAGCTCAAATAGTTTTTAATCTTATGAATTAGTAATTGAATTTTTCAATCCTGCGAATGATAGGAATTTAAGAACAAACACTCTAATATCCACATCTTTAATTTGATTCATTTTCTCCTTCCAAACTTGCAAGTAGGTTGCTTTCCATGCCCCTATCATCAACTCTTTTAGCATTGTATCCCCTCCAAACTTCTTTTTTAGGTTACTATATAAGTACCTAACATTGTATATGTGTTTCACACCCATTAATGTCTCCTTAAAAATTTGACTAAACCATTAAAAAATTACACTATTAAGATTTAGTCTTTTAGAAATTATATAATTTAAGATTTAATCTCTGTCACATAAAGTATAGAATATTGAAAAACTAAATACTAAAACTTATATTTTGTTGGTCAGATATAAAAACATATTTCTTAGTTGATTGGTCCACAATGTCCTCTACTATAGCTACTACAAGTGGAAAATTTTGATCATTTGTATCCTTTGCTACTGCAACAAGAAGTTGTCCACTATAACATCCTCATCTCCCCCCCCCCCATGTTTACGTGTGTAACGCGATTTTCTCTTTTTTTCAAAGATAATTCAATGTATTTTACAAAATTTTATGATTTTAGTTAAATAAATTTTGAGATAAAAGTATTTATCTTATTTCGTTTAAATAATTCATCGTATATGTTTGATTTTTTTAGATGGATCTAAATGTTTTGAATTATTTAGAAATTCTATAATTATATTTGAGTTACAAATGCTATACGTACTAGCAAAGATGGTGCAGTAGTAGAAGGGTTAGTCCTTAGTCTGGAGTTGAAAGTCTCTAAGTTCAAATCTCAGCAAGGTAGATTTTGCTTCAACAAGATATTTTGGAATTTTAACTCATAGAATGAATTGCAAAATGACCTAACTGTCCTTAAAATATCATGCATGCATAAGATAGGTGGCGAAAAGTGGCAAGCCCTTGTATGTGTGACACCATGTGGCAGCCATATGTCGAAGAAGGAAGAAGCCCTTGCATGAGTGACACATGTGCTCTATGTGTTGAAAAGTGGCAAGATCAGCCCTTGTATGTATAACACATGTGTAGCCATGTGTTGAAAGGTTGACAAAACCAAATTCATTCTTTCTCCCTCCCGTAAAACTCTCTCTCACCCTCTCTTACAATTTCTCTCTTCTTCCCCACCACTCACCCTTACTCTTTGAACATCCAAGTAAGGCAAAAATACTCTTTCATCCTTGTTCCTTAGTGTTTTCACCGATCAAAGTAAAGAGATGATATTTTGCACCTCCTTCATAGAAAAGTTTGGAGCTTTCTGCGTCCAGCCATTATGTGAGTCAGTTCTGACCATTTGAATATATTTTTTTTAGCCTAAACTCTACATATATGGATTTTTCAATGAAAAATATTTCCAACCTAACCTGTTTCACCCAAAACGAACATTGAATCGTTGAGTTACAAGGAAAACGATAACACTTCTTCTTGTTTCTGTGTTTTTTGTGTTACAGCGACAAGAGAGAATAAGTTTCATTTTTCTGGTCTCTAAATCATGCATGCAACTATTCCTTTATGATCCTCAAAGAATTAGCTTTCAAACGCAAGTGGTTTCACTCAAAACGAACATTAGATTCATAAGTTTTGGTGAAAATAGTGAGATCTCTTTTATGCTCTGCGTTTCTATGTTTCAGCAGAAAAGGAGGCGACTTTTCTTACTTCTTTGGTCTCCAAAATTGAGATGAAAATATCCTTCTATATTCCTTGCAGAAATACCTTTCCAACAGTACATTGTGAGCTTAAATTCAACATCGTTTGCCCCCTCAATCACCGAGAATACGTGAGTACCTTCATTCCTACGTTTTTATGCAAAAATAGTGTAAATAATCAATTATCATGTTCTTTGTACTGATCTCTTTCAATCTAAAATTTTGATTTTCATAAACTACATGAAAATAACTTTCCGACGCACTATCTCAAGCTTGGTTTAGAGTTCGTTTCACACCTCAACGACTTTATTCCATAAGTATGATCTAAGCTTAATTTTGCTAGTTCAACAGCCACTATTTTTCAATTTTTAGGGAAATTCATGTAGACAAACTGGTATTTAACCCTTCCATCCTGTTCCTTTTTGTCTTCGCTTTTCAACGCACTTTGCGGCTCGTCGATTGGACTACAATTGATCAAGATATGTGCAAAATAGTGAGACGTATGCAAAGTTCAAAGCTTTATAGAGAAAGTCTGCATTTTTCACCTTGCATGCAATCTGTTATGCATATTTCACTTGCTAAATCTATTGTTTTTAACTTTACCTTATTTCTTCACATAGTAGACTTCATTAGCTTTCCATAGCCACTTTCGGAGTAAGATTTAGAGCAAAGATCAAGAAGAAAAATTATTTTTTACCATGCTATATCCGATTTTGAAAAATTTATGAAAATAGTAAAAATAATACATTTTTAAATCCCTCTTCATCCAACTTTATGAACATTTATAAACACTTATGAAATCTTTGTAATTAGATCTTTCCAACAAATTATCTTAAGCCTATTTCCTATCTCTTTTGCTAGGTCGAAATGTCAAGACAAGCGAAGGTCTTATTTTAAAAATTAGCAAACACTCTCTGCATTAATGTGAGTACTGCAACCAATCTGTATTTCCAAAAATTTGAATGAGCGCTTTTTTATAAACCTCAATGTCTTAGCTTTCAAACAAAATTAGTTAGACTTGATTTGGATCACAAATTAATGAGATGTGCAATTTTAAATGAAGCTGTCTCAGAATTGTGTTTGCTTTGCTAATAGCAGAAAAAGTCTTCTTTTTGAAGCTCTTGCATCTGATTTTATTGACATGCATTCACCTACATGTGTTCCTTATGACATAACCTTTCCATAAAGTCATCTTGTGTGCAATTTGAAGTCCATTTGATTTTTCAACGACATGCATGAACTAAGTATCTCAAATCTGCAAAAATAATCCATGATAACAGAAACACATCTCAGTAAAATCGTTATTTTGTACCTCTTGCATGCATGGAAAATTATTTTAAGAATATTTCCATAATCCTGAGGATGTTATTTTTCAAACTCTTTTGCAGAACTCAATTTGGAGGTCATTTTCCCTATTTTGGTCCAAAACTCACAAGCTGCCCAATGCGAAATTGTGTAGAAAATATTTTTCTGAAATTGCATGTGGCAACAACTTTCTCTCAATTTCTAGAAAAATATGCATATGGAAAACATTTTCTAACTATGTTCCTATATTCTAGGTTATATAAGCTTTCTCATAAGTTATCCCAAGTTTGAATTGGATTCCATTTACCTCCCCAAAGAACGAGGATAAGTCAACAACTCATTCTCTAAATTGTGATAGTTTTACCTTTCCAAAGAGCTATCTGAGATCGATTTGGACACCATATCACTCAATTACCCTCTATTTAGTAAGTGTACTGAAACTTTAAATTCTAGTTCTTTAGAACTAAGCACCCTATTGCACTAATACTGTTTTTAGCTAATTAAAATTACTTAACTCAGTTAAAAACCTTCTCTAATGAGCTTTGTGCCTATATTCTTGAATGAGAAACACATCGATACCTTACACGCTTCATTTGGATTATGAAGGCCTAAGTTATGGGCTCAATCACAAGAACAGATCAGAAAAGATGATTATCGATTCCATTGAGAAAAATGCGAGTACGACCCAAACAAGCTTGGAAGTTGAGCATCTTTCCTCATCAAACTGAATTACTATCTAAGGTGAGGGAAAAAACTTTTATATGACTCGAGTTAGGAATTGAGGGAATGGATGAGAATACACTTGATGAAATTATCAATGTTGTGTGTGATTGAAAGCTCTTGAAAATTCCTCACTTTCTTAAGTTTATAGACATGTATTTGATATTGAGATTGATATGTTTGCTTGTGTTACTGTGGTGCACATATATGTGTGAAATTGTGTGATTGAATGCTAAGTTAAGCAAAATTTCATGGTAAGTTTTAGACTCTTAAACTTGACGAATACCAAGGAGAATAGAAATTATCCTTTACAACATAGCACTAAGTACACCAAAACTATTTGAATGAACTAAGTTATAAATTGACATGTATATTCTATCACCTAGTAAAATCAAACCAGGCCATGTTAGATAGAAACACTAAATTAGACACTTGATTCTTGATAATTTAGAAAAGGATATGACCCTTTAATCAGATTGTTGCTAAGAAAATCTAATAAACTAGTAAGTTCTATGACTTTAAGTCATGCTAAGTTTAATCACTCTAATCTATAATTTTAGTTAAAACAAGTAATAGGCAAGAAATTGGATAAGTTTAATAGATACTCCAATAATGGATGAAAAAGGAAAGAGAAAATAAAGCCTCGATTTAGGTATCTGACCTTTTAAAAAATTTAATTGAATGTGATATAGAATAGGAACAAAATGACTTAACTTATGTTTAATAAAATATTAGTCACATTAATTATACCCGTGGATTTCGAAAAACAACAACAACAACGATAATAATAAAATCTAAAGTCCTTGTATATAGCAAAGTGTCTGATGAAAAGATTGAATGAATTGCCATAAGAAAACTTAGACAAACCTAATGTAGGACGCATATGAGAATCAAATCTATTTTTACTGGTGATGATTGAGGTATTGTGGTTTTGAATATGCTATTATTTGTATATGCATAAGTCTTGCACACATTGTGACATTTGAATATAAATGTGATGATTGCATGATTTTAAAGTCTAGTTTGACACATGTGAATTGGTGACCCATAGCTGGTTGAAAACATGTAGAAATGCATAGGCAAGTGGATTGAGGCCCCCATTGTGATTATGTAACCTTGAAGGAGTGTATATGCATTAATGAGAACGCTTAGAGAGAATTGACATGTAAGTATAACCACATTATTGAGTCTAGCTACTTGCTTGTCTTAGACCTAGATTTCATAATACAACCTTAATGATTGAATCAAGGAAAGCAAATGTTTGCAAAAATCTAACATCTTTTCAATCATAGTAGTAAACTAACTAGGTGAATAAAATTGAGAATTTAAAGAAAGAGATAACGTTAGTGAGCTAGGGACCCTTAGTGGATGTGCTTGAAAACATTGGTATAAATATATGTCAATCTCTTATGGAAATTATCTGAATAGTTGAACATGGAATGTTGATCCTGAATTTAAACCAACGCTTGAGTACGTGATTTGAAACGAGATGGGACGTTAATCCTAATTTGAATTGGCACTTATGTGCATGATATGGAGGTTGAGCTCCAAAAAAAAAAATGAACTATTCAGATGGCAATGGGTGTGGATACCTCTCCCCTATGAAGGAAGTCACAAGGTTATTTATAATTATTGTTAGTGAAAGATAGGGAGGACCTATGGAGTTGGGTAACTTACCAATAACCCTATGAGTGTCCTAGGCCCCAAAACTCTGGCTGGGAGTCTCCATGCGATGCTCCTTTATCTTGACCTTCTCCTAAGACTTATCATATTGGTCAAGCTAGATCAGTCGGTGGAGGTTCAAGTCCTGATCATACATGCGAAATGTTGGCTGGCTAGTGAAACCTCCAACAACTTTCGATGATAAGAATGGATCCAAGAGTCACATGAGTATAACAAATGATTTCAAGACAAACCAAAAGTTAGCATATGTATAAGTCTCATGCATCATGGCCTGGCATTGAATTAGAAATGTATAAAGTACTTGCTTACAAATGAATGAAATTATTTATATTATACTAGTTAAGTTGATTTTTGAAAATTAAGGTTTTGTATAAGTTTATACTTTCTCCTGTTTATTTCTTTCCTTCCTTTCAAGTCCTAACTGCTTTTATGAGTATTTGAAAAGACTCACCCCTCTCTTTTATTCTTGTTTTGGAAATCTTTGATATTGTGTCCAGGGGCACAAGTATACTCGAGTATTATAAGAAGATTCTGTTAACAAGATTGCTACATCCAGAAACACAGTTTTGTCAGTTGGCTCATTGTTGCACAAGGGGATTCTTGTGCACGTATGGAATTTCATAGGTTAACTAGGGTTATTAGAGTTAATGGGTGAGTAATTCTTTAATATTGAATTTTACCAAATTGGTATGATACTAGTTAATGATTTAACATTTACCTTGTGAACTAATGTGGTATGGGATGCATTAGATCCTTGGAGTACAAGGTATAAAGTGGTATAGGACACCTTATGCCTTGTCTGAATTTTAAGTTAGTCTCTAAGACTACCAAGGAGGAAAGTCTGACAAGTTGCTTGTAACTAAAAGTATGTTTGCTTTATTGAACTATACATATGACAGATTATGTGAAAATGATTCACTAAGAATAAGAATCAATTTAGGTTGAGTAAAAAAAAATGGGTATTTTCATCGCTAATAAAAGGTCATTACACCCACCATACTTGGTCTTCATATGACAGCCACCCACACCAATAAATAGTTTACAACCAATGATAAAAACATATTTTACATCCATCCAAACACATGTAAAAGCTACCAAAGTTTGGTTGTAAAGTGGGTTCTGGTCTAATCAATCTTATCTTACAAGGGTTCTCCTAGTTAACTCTCCTAAGTTCTGCATTGTAACTCCACAATAGTGTATACTATTTATTGCTTCTCCATCTATTGTTTCTATTGTCATTTTTTTTTTTGCATTAAAAACTATCCATTTAGAAATGTCTACTGCATAAGTATTTCTTATCTCACTTATCATGTCATTCATCCCCATTTTTGGTTATTTATTCTTTGTTTGTCCATAATAACTTTTGCCACTAATCTTGCATTGATATTCTTATTGTCAAATACCCTTGCACATGTATGTTTTAAAACATAGGGTTTTAACCTATAAGAACTTGTGGTCCCAACTTTGCTAACAAATGTCAACCAGTTACAGCCTGAATTATAACTCCTAACCCTACATCTATGGTAATCATTCTTCACAAATTTAATTTGTCGACCATTCAAAACAGAGTGTTTGATAAATTGTGTTATTCACAAAAGTACTTTGACTCCACACCTTCCTCAGCTAGACCTTCCAACATAAGAAGTAGATACCTCACTTATCACACCTGCTCATGTACCACCGTACAATCATCATAACACACACACACCAATACAAACAAAAGCAAGGGCAAGCATATGTAACCAACAGTCATCACTATAAAATATGAAAATATCATAATTGTTTATACAACTCATATAATTCTCCACAATTCAACACAACAGTTCAGTCCATTCCCAGTCCATCTAATGCAAATGCAATATTTTAGTTTCAACTAGTTTCACAGTCTAAGTAATCTAAAAGGAACTGTTCCTAGTCTAGGAGCGACCTATCTCGGTATCTAGATCCAGACACAACACAACTCAACATTTCTATTGTTACATCTCTAATCACATAAACATGTAACTTGGCTCTAGACTGACAAAAATCAACATGATGCAGCACACTAAATATATTCTCAATCTCAGCAATACAGCTATAGATACACTTTCATTCAGTCTCAGCAGCACAACCACACACACACACACACACACACACACACACATATATATATATATATATATATATATATATATATATATAATCAAACTAAGCATCTCACAGCATTAATCAAATATTCTAGCATGTTATTTTCTACTACAACACTCCAAACATTTATCAAACAGCAAAAAATCCTACTCAACCATACATACTCTGAGTTCTAACTTAAGGTTTTCTCATACAATAACTTATTCTTAGCTAAAATAAAATTATTTATATAAACATCCAGCATCTAATAAATGCACAAGGCTAGCTTAGGTAAGCTCCCCTTACCTGAAATGAATTTTCTTAGTTTAGAATCTTTGTGAATCCGAGCAAGAAAAAATAAGGTCCAAAGGTCTCAGATCTCCTTAATATCACGAAATAGAAGACTTTTAAGGAGGAAAAAAAAGTAAAATAGGATAACCAAGTCTCAGGAATTCACGTAGAATCGTACTTAATGAATGTTCCCACTTGAATCGGGAAAAAGTTCGACTTCAAGAAGATTTTCACTAAGGGATGAAAGTGGGAGAACAGAGAGAAAAGGAGAGAAGAAGGTTGTCTGGTGAGAAATAAACGTTTCTCTGCGTTGGGGTTCCTTAAATACTCCTTTAAGTCTGTACACTCTCCCCTAAGTGAGTCAACTATCGCTAAGCGAGCTCTAATCTTGCCTGGGCGAGCTCCTCGCCTGGGCAAGGAAACCAGATAATGGAACCCCCTAAATTTATGTTGTTCTCGCTTGAGCGAGTAGCACTCTTGCTTGAGCGAGATTAGGTTCAGAGAGCTATCCATTTTTCTTGTGACTCTTTGCCTGATCGAGATCCCTTCTCGCTTAAGCAAGAGGACAATTGAGACGATCCTATCTAATCTCACTTGAACGAGAACACTCCAAAATGCCCAATTTAGCACGACTCAACCTTGCTTGAACGAGAATTACCTCGCATAAGCAAGACACCCTACACCCAGAACTCCCAACGGAGACAATACAAATCATCGGCTATAATTCATAAGCTATCACTTATACGGCACACTTAATGATTGATTACAAAGCCACATTGCTAATAACATTCAACAAAATCAACATATAATACTACAAACACACAATTCCTTATCTAGCAATTATACAGCTTTCATATTTACATTCTAAAATATGAGTAATTCATATAATTCAAGCATATACAACACCATTTAAAAGCAATAATACATATATAAAATACACCGATCTGATGCAAGTTCTCTAATTATACGCTTTACATATAGATGCAGTTCACATTTCTCCTTTAATGCATAATTAGTCACTTCTAGAGCCTGATCATCCCATGTAACTCCTCTTAAACCATCATCAAACTTAAAACCAAGCATCTTTCCCCACATTAAAAAGTCTCCTTTATACCCAAAATCTCTCACAATGGACAACACCTCAAAGTATGACCATCTATCAGTGTCTATGTTATGCACAACATCTTCTCCTCTACATATGTCACCTTCAGTTCATCGATAAATTTACCTCCACGGTATATTATCAAGTTAAAAATCATCCCTACAAATGCAATACAAATAAAAAAAAACTTGACCCATTATATTTAACATACAAATAAAGTTAAAGAAAACTAATTATAAAACTATCACACTATTATGTTCAATAGTGGAACAATAATAAGCTTTTCCAAGGACACGTTACCTTACTCCACGTTCCCCACGCTCTTGTTTTTGGGCACAACCTTCACAGTTCGCCCACAACCTTCCAATCTGGACGTAAATGTAAGCTTATACAACGAAAGCCTCTCATTCAATCAAACTCATGCTTGAAAATGACCTCCTTGAGCACATATTATCCTTTTGTACTTAACCCTGCAACAACTAATATGCTCACCACATGTGTTTTCTCCTAAACTATTAAATTTTTTTACCTCAGCAAGTATGGTTCCACCTAGATAGTGACTGAGCTTCAAGATAGCTACGTAGGGTACTAAGTTGCCTCTCCGTCAACCAATGTAGCACTTAATAGAAAGGGGTTAATAACAAGAACTAAATCCTAACTTCCAAATTTTAAAGAAATTCTTATAAGAAAAATATATATATATAAAAAAATTATCAATTATTTTTTTTTATAATTCTCTAATTTTTTAGAAGTTTTGAAAAATTCTCTCATTTAACTTTTCTAAAATTTGAATAAATAAATTGCTTTTAACTTGTGTAAAAAGTTTTATTTATTATTTATAGGTGATTCTAATATCCTCCCTTTAACTTTAATAAATAATAGAAAATTATCTTTTTTGAAATTCGCATAATGCTAGCATGCATTATGGGCCATTTGATTGAGAAGTTTTTTTTAATTGAATGGTTAATAAGGTTGCATAGGAAACATTAATAAAGAAGGATAATTTTATAATTTTCCTACTTCATCATTCTCTTCTTTGACACTGCTCAATAGACTTGCTTTTGTTTTTATCAACCTTAAATATAGAACTTGTTTATGAATCTATTTAAGCTCTAAGAATTTATTTAAGAAAAAATCTCTTTCATCCAAATTACTTCGTTAGGCCTCTAACTATTAAGTTTTGTTCAAGAATATGACATCCTTGATGCAAAAAGTGTGTTATTTATCTTTAAAACAAAGGCTCACTACTCACACTCCAAACTAGTGTTCTCTATGCAAGCATTGAGTTTTTTAATAAAGGCTTTTCTTGTTTAGTATTTCATATATGCTAATTGCCACCATAGATGACTAAGTCTTGGTCGATGGTGAATATAAACTGGCAATGGTGCTGATTGTGGGATTGAGGAGTGACATTTTGCTCAATACTCCACCAAAATCATTTTACATAGGGATGAAGCACAAAAACAAATACAATCACCATGAAGAAAAAATTATAGCCACCATTATGCTCTTCCCAATAATCAAAATTGTGCCACATTCACTTAATGAGGCTTGATCCTTTCATTGCACCTATGTTGATAAATTTATCTTATACTCTCTCTTGCAATTTAAATATAAAAATGGAAGCTTTTTGTTTTAGCTGCAAATTTGAACATAGCCCAAAATTAGAATCTCACAAATTGGTCAGGAAATTTGCATTGCACTTATACATTTTTACCCTTTACTCATTCTAAAGCTCTTATTATTCATCAATGTTAAAGGAAGGATATTAGAATCACTCATTATTTATAGTGAATTCTAATATCATTTCTATAACTTTGATAACTAAGGGAATTAGGAACATTAATCATGTCTTATCTAAGAAATTTATGAATCGACAAATTTTTTGTCCAAATTGTAGGTATAGCTCTTTCTTTTCATGATGGTAAAGAATTTTATTAAAATCTCCTAAATAGAACCAGGGGATACTTCTATCAATATGAAAATCTATAATTTTATTCCATATAAACCTCCTTTCTTTGAAGATTAGATTCCCATAAATAAATGTGCACTTTCAAGAAAGAGATTCACTAATAGGAATTATATAGGTGTTGATAAAATTTGTAAAGCAGCCTAAGACACCCACCTCTACTAACCTCTCAAAAAAAAAATGGCTAAACCTTCACCTAGTCCTATCGAGTCCACATAAACACTATTTGGTACTGTAATTTATACTTAATGACATCAATTTTACTAGTAGTAGCTCTTGTTTCCATTAGAAACAAAATGGTAGGCTTGAGATTATGACAAAGCTCCTTTAGTTCTAGAATTATTGTAGCAGCCCTCACACCATGACAATTCCAACTAAGTGTGATCATGGCTGAGTTGGAGGCATCGATAGGCCCACCTCCTTAGCTATATGAACTTATTACCTCTCACCATTTTGTCCTCCATGATGAATTTAAGGTACTTCTCTTCTGAAATTTTTTTTCTTTTCTCCTATTTTCATCATACTCTTTGTCCTCCTCTTCTCGATGTCTTTTTAAAGTAGAGAGATATGTATTTTTATACTAAAGACTCCTTCTCCTCTTCTAACATTATCCTATTTTTCATTCCCTCTTTTGGTACATCATCAGTGGGTTCTTGAAAAAAAAAATACATTATACCCTCCATTGTCGTCAAAAATTTTGTTTTATTATAAGTGTTATCCTTTCTAGTATAAAGTGAAATAGTTTTATGAAGTCCCACCATTGAGCTACATATCTCTTTTCTTGAACTATCAAGTAATAACTTTTTTGGGAACCTTTTCCTTTTCTAAACATTAGGTGAATAAGACGTGGGCCCATTGGGTATTAGTAATTCAATTTCATGTAATTAATAATTGTTCAACTATTTTACACTATTGATTTGGTCCTTTATTGTAATCTTCATCTCAGATATATTTCCTTGTTTGGAGCTTATTCTTCCTGTTTGTCCTGACTCTGCATCTGCCTATCTTTATCAATTATGAAAAACCTTATATCTACTTTATGGGCAGTCTCTTCTATAACATTGTGCATCCCATATGTTTTGTCCATATTTTGTTGATTGTTGAAAACTCTTGTAATACCCGTGGCTTGCTCCCTCTGTCTGTCTCCACTTAGTAACTTGACCTTGCCACACACCCTTTTTCCTTTAAAATATTTGAATCAATGATAACTTTGCTTGGCATTTTGTCCATCTCAACAAGGTTGTCCACTTCAACACTAGCAGGGTTATTGCACTTCACATCAACCCTAGCTTCTTCCTTCTTTTAGACGCCCTCAATTATATTGGTTATGACAACCATGGATTTAGCTTGTGAAATCCCATAGGAAGGTCCATACTAAACTTTATTGGAGTCTCATATTGACTTCAAATATTTTCTCCAGCATTATTTCTGATCATGCCTTGTAACTCCACATCGTAACAGAAATATTGAAGTTTTTCATATTTTATACTTAACCATAACTTGTCATGATTAGATATAGGCACCCAAAAACTAGTCATCAAAGGTTTACTGATGTCTAACTTTTTTCTTAATCTCATAAAAGTTTCGAACAATCCACTCCCTCCTATAAGACTTTCCACCTCCATGATTTCCCCTATTTGAGCTCTTATTCAGGCAATATTTTTTGTGTTCATGAACTCTAAAGATAACCCATGAAACTGAACCCAAAAAGGTATACTTTCAAAATTTTCCTCAAAGATGAAGTATTTTGGAAGCCAAAATTGAAGGCTTAATAGATGGCTCATAACATTCCAAGGACCTCCATTGTACACTTTGTTTGCTGAGTTTTGCTATTAAAATTAATAAAAAGAAATTGGTACCTAGGTGTAGCATTATTTGTGGGTAAGTGTACCTGTCAAAAAGTAAAAAGTTTTCAAAAAGAGTTTCTAAGTTATCATCCCATAGAGATTATTTTTAAGTACCAAGAATAGCTTGATTTGATTGTTTAAATGTAAAAGGTGTGTGATGGACTAAAAACAAGACTTAATGTTAACAATTAATTAAAGAGGACAATAATGCAATATATGAGAGGAATCAAATAAGACTTATGATTTCACCTATTACACCTTTTTATGTTATGATTATTTTAATCTAAGTATTGATATCTGAGTATTTGCCAACCACTCATACTAGTTCTATTAATATCCAATGATCATGCAATATCAATATTCTTTTCCTTGAGCAATTACCCTCAATGATCATGTGAGGCAAATGGTCGAGAAAGCATAAAGATCCTATGAGTTTGTTAATTCAATAATGGTTGAAAGAGAGGAATTAAGTGTGATTAACCTAACCCTTTATCTCGTTTTATCCTATAGTTCCATTAATTACACATGGTACGATTGCCTACGATGCAACTAATTATGGGATGCTAAGGGTGATCAATTCTTAACATGCATAATATGATTCAATAGGATAAAATTCAAACAATAAAGGAAAACCAGTACTGATATTAAAAGTAAAAATTATACAAAGTATATTATAGGATCCACCGTAACCCTAACTATGGATTTAGTTACTGATAATGAAATAAACAACCAAAAACATAATGAACCAATCCATCAAACACCAAGGATAATTTAAACAAGAGAAACCCAAGAAGTGAAAAGATGAAAAGAGTTCTCGCTTTCCAAAGGTGCTCGATCGCTCGCTTGGACTCTGAAAGGATTCCTCATTTTTGCCAATGAAGTGAAAAAAGTATGTCAAGTGTGGAGCATAAGGCCTCTTTATATAGGATGTGCCCTGAATTCTTAGTCAGTTGAGCTCTATCTTTTTGAATCGGTTTTATCTACAATCAGAATCTTAACTTCAAAATCTCAACTGAAAATTGCTATAAACCTTCATATATAAATCTTTATCTAAGTTTAAATTTTAAATTCAAAATTCACACTAAGATTCACATAACATAACCAAGGACTAAAATTATCTAATTTTTATTTAGAATATTTTTATAATGCACTGATAATAACTTCTAGCTAAATTATAATAATTAATAACATAATTAATGTAAATATATATAAAACAAAATCTAATTGTATAAATATAAGTCATAAAATATATCAAAATATGAATATATCAAACACCAATATTCTTAAAGATAGCTTTAAGCCTTTAGCAAAATATCTTTAATAACCTTCTTGTTTAGAGGTTTTTCAATCATGATTTTACATAGTAAAGCATGGTCCGAAATTTGTAATGGACCATATAAATACTTATCTAACTACATTAGGCACCTTCTCTACCTTCCAAACTACTTTTATTCTCTGCTACCTCCATTCAATCTATTCTGATCTAGTGGTGGAGAATGGACATATTGTTTTTTTCTAAGGTATAGAGAGATTGTATCCCACTGCTTGTTTAAGATAACATGAGAATAACCAAAACAGCAAAATCCTTGGCCTGATACAAAGAGCGAAAACTCACTCATACACATAGAGACATGGTTCAGTTTCCACTACCTGCTCTTTTGGTCTTATTTCCACTAAATTTGCACAAGAACTTGAAGTTTTAGCAGTGGTACAATGTAAGCAATTAGAAAACAAGTAGATTAGAAGTAGTTTGGGCTAAAGTTCTAAATAACTTGGGCTTTTCATATTTCACTGAATTAGCGCATACAAATTTCCTTAACTTGAACTCTCATTGTTGACCAAAAAATTATTTGAATTATCGTTGACCTCAGAGCAAAAAAATAATAATTATTGACCAACAAAAAAAAATATTAAAGTAAAAAAAAAAAAAAAGGAAGTTAAATAACTAGAACGCTTTTTTAAGCATTTTGTGTCACAGCGTTAGATTCTGTCCTATTCGATTTTGTTTTTTGTTTTAATGTTTATACGAAATATAACAGTACAATTATCAAATTTATAATTTAACCTAATCGATAACAAATGACAAAAAGAAGTCCTATTATTATCCCTTTAACAATAACCAATATGGAATATAACACATTCTAGATATAATGACTTGTATCTGAATGACTTGTCTTCCATTACATTTTTGCAACCAAATTAAAGTAATTTAAAGTAATATACTAGTTTAAAATTTAAAATATTCTTATTTAATAATATTATTACTGTGTTTTTATTATATTTACTATTGTCTCTATGTTGTAAATTTTTTTTAAATTAACGGTTGTAATTTTTTAAACATCTTAAAAATTAAAAAGTATTTATATATTTTTTAAATAAACTATTAATATCATTATCTATTAATATAAAAACAACGATGATAATTATTTTACATGTGAGATGTCACAGAATATTTTTTAATTTAAAAGACAAACTAAAAATTACTATTTTTTATTAGTAAGATATATATATTTTAGTAAAATTTTAATAAATTTATTAATTAATATTTGTATAAGATTTTATATGAAATTCATCTTTAAAATTATAAGTATAAATTAATTTAAGTTATAAAATTATTACTTCAATATATAATTTTAAAATTAAGATATTTTAGTCTTTATTATATTACTATAATTTTAAAATTCGAACAATCATTACTGATCATATTAAACAAGAAAATAACTAAACTAAAAATGATAAGAATTAAAAGAATATTTGTACAATATTAAAATCATGAATAATTAAATTTTGAGGGGATATTAAAGGTTATTTTTATTTAATAGGACGCGATTGAATGAGATGAGTGAATTCAAAGAGTGATGGCTACAATGTCCAAAAATGGGTGGTTTTGTAAAAGGCAAACAGCTGTATAGAGCATCCTTTGAAAGTTCCAACAACAAAGCAACCTTTGTCTCGTAAAGATAGCGTAACAGAGCCACCGTCCCAAACCCTACCTACGCGTACACACCGCCACCACCCTCCATTCATCATTTTCCAAACTCTTCTTCTACTATTCTACTAGTAGACCCTTTTTTTACCATAACAATTCCATTTGAAACTTCATGTCACCACATTTAAAACTATAGTTAGTTGATGTTGAGATATAATTATCATTAATCAAAGAATGTTATTTCAAGTTGTTTTCACTAATAACTATGGACCATTTTCTTTTGGGTACAATGTTATCTTTTGTTTGTACTTTAATGTTACTCGTGAAAAAAGAATCTGATAGAAGCGTAAAACTTAAGTCTTAAAAAAGAGTTTTAACAGCTATGTTATTGTTGGGAATGAATGACTATGTACTTTTACTAATTCAGCGATTGACTAACTTGGCAGTGAAAATTTGTAAATGTTTTGGAATAAGAAATTTAAAGCACAACCATAATCAACATGTGGTTTGGTGGTAGGTAAATGGAGCACCACACATTTACAATTTTGTGCAAATGTCAATCATAAGAAACAAACGTAATCGATTTTTTTTTATTTGTTTATTTTTGTTATTTCTAGCTTTTACAAATTAAATACCTTGACTCATTATTTATAATTCTTAAAATTTAAAAATAAATTATTGTTCTAGATATACCAGGATCTCGTAATCTTTTCAAGTGAAATGACAGTTTTAGAAATTTAATTATAAGTTGTAATAGTTGATTAATAAATTAGCAAAAAGGAAAACTATTATGTGTTATGTAAGCGTTCATATTTTATAAATTCTTAAACACGTAATTTTCCTATCAAGTTGCAAGTAATTTATATTTTGTATGTATTTTAAAAATTGCTTCTTATAATATTACAATCATTTGTACTCTTGACACCGTCAATAGAAAAAAAAAATCATTTTCTAATAGACATATATTATTAACATAATGCATTATAGTGCACTGTAGATTGATAATATTTATATTAATAGTTCAATTTCTATCAAATAGAAGTTATATCAATCTATAAACAATTTTAATGTTGTCATTTGCTCAAGACGGCAAGTGAACGTTTAACCACAATATAGCTTGCAAATGATATATTTAGTGATAATGATTTCTTTTTAATCTTATATATGCACTAGGTGCATTTATTAAAGAGCAAAAAAGTGCAGCAATTTCTTTTCTATAACAACTTCTTCTTCTTCTTTTTGTTTCTTTAACCTTTGTACCTGATGAAAGGATAAAAAAAATATATAAAAAAAATCTATTTAAAAACATGTAATCAGATTTAGTAAAATGGTACATGTATGAAAGAGCTTAAGCTTAAAACGAACGTACTTTGCATCGTAAGGAGATACTCGAAAACGGATGCATTATATTTCAGTGAATCTCTGTAGAAAGTCATATTAAGCGATTCAAGTATCATCCATCTTCAGACTCGTACCTAAGTAAAGACTATTTATTTGTACTTTTTGAACAAAACATTTTAATTAAAAGATCTGTAATCAGATTAAAAACTCACTGACAGCATCCACAAAATTTCACACAAAGTTAAAATAATTCACGTTTGAAAACTTGATAAAATCACGACGTGAAAGTTGGAACTTGTAATATTGAAATTGATTTATGTTTGAATGGATTTGATGAAAAACAAATACTCAGATAATTAATAAATGTTTCTGCGTTCACTTGGTTAGTCGATAAAAATTGAGTTTTAATTTATACTAATTTTTTTTCACCTAAGCTAACCCACTTCTTTTCTTTTGTGCTAAGTAGCTCTTGGCTTCATTTACACCACCAATACTCTGACAACAAGCTTGGACTATACGATGGGCCTTCTTTAATAACCATTATTTTTTAATAACAACAATTAACAAAGTATTTATACACAAATTGATATAATACAAATTGAATATCAAAGGATTTATGAATTAATTAATGGCACTGCTAAAATCAAAATCTTCAATATAAAATAGTACCTTTGGTGTGACATCACAGAGATTCAATAATGCAAAGGGCTAGTAAACGTGCCCCATTGCTCTCTCACTGACAGCATGTTCCCCACTTACGTGTAACTACGACGAAGCTTACCCTCTTCTCAACACAACCAAGACATTTGTTATATAT
Organism: Abrus precatorius; assembly: GCF_003935025.1. Taxonomy (NCBI): domain Eukaryota; kingdom Viridiplantae; phylum Streptophyta; class Magnoliopsida; order Fabales; family Fabaceae; genus Abrus; species Abrus precatorius. The sequence goes on along the minus strand of NW_020874406.1, from coordinate 11,223,088 downwards.
CATCATTCATCACATCACTCTCTCACACTCTTCTCTTGTCCCACCAATTAGTAGCAAACTCTCTTCATTCAAATTCAATGGAAGAACAAAGCAGCATGCAAGAACATGTCATGGCTCCAACAATATCATATCGAGGAGTTCGAAAACGAAAATGGGGCAAATGGGTATCAGAAATTCGTGAGCCAGGGAAGAAAAGTAGAATATGGTTAGGGAGCTATGAAGCACCAGAAATGGCTGCAGCAGCATATGACGTGGCAGCGTTGCACCTCAGAGGACGCGCTGCAAGGCTCAATTTTCCTGAATTGGTTGAGTCTCTTCCAAGGCCAGCAAGTTCTAGAGCTGAGGATGTGCAAGCTGCAGCTCATCAAGCAGCAATGAGGTTCAAGAGATCACCAATAGTGTTGTCATCTAAGGAGTGTAGCAATAATAACAATAGCAATATTAACAATGGTAATAATAAGGGTAGTGTTGATCCTGTGAGGGTGGGGTTGTCACCTAGCCAAATTCAGGCCATTAATGAGTCACCATTGGATTCACCAAAGATGTGGATGCAAATGGCTGAGGCACTCAAGTTTGGGTTTGATGAGTCTATGATGATGGTGTGTTGTGGTGGTGGTGATGATTGTGCTTTGGAGTTGAGTGGATGGGAAGAAATACAGCATGAGTCCTTGTGGGACTCATGAAATTAATTATGATTGAAAAATCAATGCAATCCTTGATATAGGGTTCAATATTGTATACAAAATTTAAAGCACCATGACCATGTTAATTAGAGTCAAGAGTGAATGAGGCTAATTCAATGAAGCAAAAGGATTATTAATTATTTGTCAATTGCATATTTGTTTATCCTTTGCTTCTGTACATGTAAGTATTTTTTTTGTGTATTGTTAATTTCTTAATCATCCAATTGCTTATTCATAAATGGCGCTTATTCTTCGTTTACGGTACGTAACTCCTGATTAGCACCTATCCAGGATACAAATTGCAGTGCATAAGAATGTTGTAAGAATAAAACTTGATGCTTTTTCCAACATGTAATTAATTTTCATCTGACATAGGTAGAACTTTGCATCAATGAATATATTAATTTCAGAGGCAAATGAGAATTCCAATTTGGAAAGCTAATTGTTTTATATATTTGTTTCATGCGGATGTACAAAACTACGTTTGATATTACACTTGTATTTTTAAACATATTTATAACTTCTAAGCTCGATGAATAGTGTGTATTCACAATGTTTCTTATTATATTTTTAGATACGTCAAAACTTTGCTTCAAATCAAATTTTATTTATACTTGAACATTGTCACGTGGAGGCAACGGAAAAAAAAAGGGGGCTTTTTACTTCAACTTTTTTTGCCTACACATGCGACGAAATTCTCGAATCCATTGACCTCGTCGTCCTTAAATTTATTAATTTTATAATTTCTGGGTAAGCAATTAATTAGAAGAGGGTGTTGAAGAGTTGTTTATACAAAAATGAAGATAAAGAGAAGAACGATAAAAAATTAATGTAGCAATCGTTTTTCTTGAGCCGGCCAAATCTATTTGGACATGACTGGCAATGACTTTCGTGTTAGGAATTTACCATTGACATTTCACAGTCACATTTCTAACTAACACTACTTTTGAAAATTAAGATGGCTAAGTGCAAGTATAGTGTGCCACCTGCTTGCTTAACACAGTACGTTCATTAATATTTATCCATAATTATTGTAAATAAATTAATTAGTTCGTGTAAAATGTTAAGAATTTTTTTGTTTTTCAAAGTAAAATAAATAGGTAATTTCGATGGTGTTTTAAAACTTCTAAAAAAATTCTATATTCTTTAGTGGGTGATATAATCATCACTGTTGATGCAACATTAAATATATATGATAAATAATAATAGTTATTGATTGATGTTAAGAAACATTAATATCTCATAATTTTTAAAATATTGTAAGAATTACCAATGTAAATATATTTATCTTATCTATTAATATAAAAAGATATAAAATGTGCTTTCAATTTCATGGACACAATAATAAGCACATTATGTGTTAATATCAGAAAATATAATTTTAGATAACTTATTTTTTCTATAGTTAAAATTTTATTTAAAATTAAAATAAAAGCCAAGTAGCCCTATAAATGGCATGTTTACCATTCGCCTCTCTCAAAAACTTGATGGAATTAAAGACGTGATTAGAAATAGCACTTAATCAAGCATTTATGTAATACAATTTATTTGATTTTGTTGCTCATTAAAGGTTTATTTGTTTTTAATAATAAATACAATTGTCCTTTTTTAATGGGAAAATCACATCCCTCTTGGTTCCATTACTTGATAACACATTGTATTGCATAGGGCTTTAATTTAAACATTAGTAAAAGATTTGCGTAAAACATTGTATTCAGTGACAAGCAGGGTAATACATTTAAGATTAAAGGTAGAAGAACACTCAAGTTTCAGACTTGGGATTGTCCATTGGGAAACAGCTCACGTGGATATAGTCATAGGTGTATAACAATGCCACGGTTGGTGTTTAGAGTGAAATAAGAAAAAAAATAACATAAATCTTAGTGAATTGTTATAAAATTCTATTTTGAAAGTAATTTTTCAATTAGCTGTAAATAGAATAAGAATTTAAATCCAAACTAATTGTTAATGGAATGAATAATCATAATTAGAAAATTTGAAAAGTCTAATTCATAAAACATGTATCAGAATATTTTAGAGACATATAATTACATAATTTTTAATAATGAGAATCCAACTTTATGATATTGGTACAATATTCATTTTAGTGTCATTCAAGATTCAAAATTTTAAAACAAATTAAACAAAGATATAAAGGTCCACATGAAATCCCATTACACAAAAAATTCAAAAGCACATCCACATCTTAAAATTACATTTAAGTAAATATTATAGTTAAGCACTTATTAAAAAGGTTTTTGTTAAATAAAAATTTATTCAAAAGTTTAGCTATGAAGATTATAAAAATAAGATAAAAATAACTTATTTAAATAGTTTTTTTCAAAAACTTATTATAAACAAAAATAATTAATTCTTTTCACTACAAGAAAATGATAGTTTATCTATGACTAATTATGACATTATCGAGGATTTAAATTTTTATAGATTGCAAAATTGTAGCTAATTCAAGCTTAGAAAACAAATTATTTAACCTCCGTTAGTTAGCTGCAATTTGTGCTAACAACGGTTAATTACCTGCAACTTGTGCTAAGTGCAGTTAATTATCTGCGTTTTTAGAATCTTCGTTAATTGCCTGTAGTTTCAGAACCTCCTTCAATTACCTACGATTCTAATAAATTGCTTACAATTTTAGAATCCCTATTAAATACATGTACTAAAAATTATATAATTCTTTTTTTATAATTGAAATTGAGTTCAATTTTTTTAGCTACCTATATATTATATAATATTTACATAAAACAATTTATTTTTAATTGATAAATATAAAAAATTTAAAAAATCACAACATTAAAACACTTATATAAAACTAAAAGTTCATAATGTAACACCAATAACAATATTCTAATTAAAATAAAATATGTTATGTCTTTAATTCATAGATGAACTACTCATAATTTTTTAAGAAAATTACTTTTCAGCAATAAGAATTTGTATAATAATGATAAGTCACTTAGTTAGTTGTATACTTCCTTGATCAAATACTCATAAAGTTTGAAGGTTTTTTTGCCTGACTAGAGTTAAATTAAAAAAAAAATACTTAAATAAGGTTTTGGAAAAAAAAAAATTTCTTGTCTCAGGTGAGAATTACATGTAGCATAAGTGTTATCTAGGTAGTTACTGACATTAAAATCAAGAATTGTCGCAAACTAAGCTAATACTCATCATTGTGTGACACGTGTCTCACGTAAAAATGGAAAAAAAATAATAAAAAATATTCAAATTTAATCGATAGCTAGGAAAGGTTGACAATACGTGGTAAAATTATGTGAGTCAGCTATGTTAAATATGAATGTAGTGTCAGTTTGGTCAGAGATGATACTTGTGTGATTGATCCATATGATATTAGACTAAACAGTTACTTAACATGCTTAACTTTTTTTTTCCCCTTCTTCTGTGTTCAATCTTCTTTATAAAATTTCCCCTTCTAACGATAAAAAAAGAATAGCAAAACTTTGGGTGTGTTTTTGCTCATTTAGTAGTAGCCTAAGATCGTTATTGTAACATTATGAAAGGTAAAAAATATATATAATTTAAATACATTTCAATTTTTATTTTTTTATTTTTTGCATGACTAAAAGTGTGTAACGTTAAAATAGTAGTGCAAGTGGTGAGGAGGCGAGCGTGGTTGTGTTTGACGTTGTAAGAAAAATACTGAGAAAGAAAAGAAGAATTCAAGGTCTAGCTTCACATAGATGTGTTTTTTTTTTTTTTTTAAAAGAATAAGTGCATATATATATATAATTTGTTTTACTATTTGTATAAATAAAAATGTTAAATTAATTTAGAATTAGAAATGGTATAATATTAGTTTTTAATGGTTCTAATTTATTTGTTTAAAGGATGTACTATTTTAAAATTAAAGTGATTGAAATATATTTAATTATTATAAATGGAAAATATATTTAAAATTAATATTTAATAATTTCAATCATATTACATTCTCTTATTATATACTCATCATCATCACTTACATAAACATGAAAAAGTAATAAATTTAAAGGTTTTGTTAATCTCAGCCCTTAGAGTTGAGAATAAACAGCTAATAAAAGTAAAATTTTATTAAAAAGAGAAATATTTATTGTATTTTTATAACTTCAATACAATAATTGTGTACTTTTTTAATAAAAAATTTCTATTTGTGGATGATTAAACTCAACCCTAAGAGTTAAGGTCAATAAAAACCCTAAATTTAATTCTAACGATTGTACCATAAAAAAAGAAGTTTGACCAATTATAACATCCACATATATTTCAACTATATTTTTTTGTATTTTTTTTGTTGACACACACTTATCATATAATTAATATCATCACATACATTTAAAATTGTGTGTTCTCAGCGATCACTTATCTCAACTAAAATTCGTGAAATCAATCTAGAAATTATATGACTATGAGAAAATTTTAATCTTGTATGAATCTTTCTTTTAACATTTGAAATATGATTTCATGTTCTATCTTAATTATCTTTTTCTTTCCTTCAAAAGCTATACTCTCATTTTTTTCATACAATATTCTACCACTTGAATGTAAAATAACTACAATTTCATTCAACATTTTATTATCATAACAATTATTTTAAAATACAATGAATTTATATTTATTTTTAAACAAATAATTAAGAAATAAAATTCTAATTGCAAAAATATAACCTACTAATTTTCACAATAGTCTTTACATTTACTATTTTCACACAAAACATATTCAAACTTTAAGTTAAACAATATTCAAATAATTCATAACAATTAATTATATTATAAATAATTAAGTTATAAAAAATTAATTTATAATTCCTTTTTATTCACACATAAAATATTTCATCTACAAATAATAAAAAATTCTTAATACAAAAAAAATTAATAAAATAACTAAACAAGTAATAATTAGAGTATATATACTTTATTCATATTTATTTCTAAATATTATAATTAATTTATTAATTAATAGACATAAAAAAATTTATAAATTATATCTCAAATGAAAAATAAAATTATATAGAACAAAGATCATTGCTTCTTAAAACACAGCAAATAAATTATGAATATTGAATAGATACTTTTTAAGATAAAAATGTCATTAACCATATTCAATAATTTTTTTCCGCACGAGCAATAAGATTAAGATAGTTTTAAGAAGTTTAGAAAAACTCACATTATTTTCTTCATATTTAATTAACTTTCAGTGATCATTAACCTCTCTCTTTCCTTTCTTTCTCCTCAACATGATATCTAAATAAACCCGCTGGTCTCCCTTATTGAAATATCCAAAAGAAGGGGAGAGTACTCAATCACCTTCTACATCTTAAATACACTTTATTTTGCCTTCAGTCGTGTAACCAAATCGTAAGTTCAAATTCTCATTGCAACTGCCTCCATCAAACAGACAAAAACAAGTCATATACCCAGCTACTTGTAGTTGAAAATATAGAATGCGAGAACATGACAATAGTCATGTAAATGCGAAAAATTTTCACCTAAAGTCTCTTCAAGGCTGCTTAATCCAAAGATTGAATATCCTTTGTTTGAACTTTAGCTTACCCTCCTCTTTTCCATACCATTACCGAATTCAGCTAAGCAAAACCGAAATAAACCATAACACAACATAATGAGTTCAGCTAAGCACAGTGCTAAACTGTGATTCCAATTAAATCAATACTGATAAGAATGTTTATATTTTGAATATATAATTTGTTACACCAGCCAATATTAGGCAGCTTTTTTAGAAGCAATGCGAAATGAACAAAATAGCATTGCAGACCAATGTAGCCTACATTATTTGCCTGAGATACAGTACTTACTGCATGGCAGAATTAAATGTCCGAAAACTAAATCTCCATAACTTCAAATGCACACCGCAAAATTGAATGGTATAAAAATATATAATCACTGTGCAGTGGATTCTTTCAGATATGCAATAAGATCAGCACGTTCCTGGGGCTTTTTAAGACCAGGAAATACCATCTTTGTCCCTGGAATATACTGCACAAAAGCAGATCACAAACAAAGCAGATCAGTGATATGTTGCGGTGGAAAAAAAATGTCTCAGCATCACCATGCAATTGAGCTTATTACCAAACAATTCAAAACAGTAGAAAACATTAAACTCCATAGTGAAATGAATACAATGTAGGCTGTACATGATTAACATTTATTCAGAGATATTGGTAAAACATCTCTCATATTTGGATAATCAGTGACTAATGGTCTTTCAATCCAGAAATGCCAGGTTTTATTGTACCTTTTTGGGGTTAAGCAAGTAGTCATATAGCGTCTTTTCTTCCCAAATCACGGCCATATTCTTGTTAGCTGCAGAGTAGGAATAGCCAGGAGTAGTGCCCGATTGCCTTCCAAACAAACCATTCAGATTGGGTCCTGAGATTGTCAAAAAGAATAATATTAGAATAAATAATGGCATTATTCAAGAGGGTGATAGAACAGAAAAACAATTATATAACTGGTACAAGAGATGGTCGTCAGATGACTGTCAACCAATATTGTAAAGACAAGGAAGCAATGTATAAATTAGTGACCGATTAAGATTTGTTTCTACACATTTTTCAGAAGAAAAACCAAGAGAGAATCTTGTGACAATGAAAACACAAAAAAAATACACGAGAACAAAAACCATCACTGATTCACTACAAATTACACGGATCCAGAACTTAATAAACAATAAAGAAAATGAACAGTAATCCTAACATGATCTTCAACTCAAGAACACCAATCATGTATTAAAAAAGATTTCAAGATGGATGACTGATCAGGCATGAGAAACCAATTCAACCAACCATTCAAAATCAAAACATGCTTTAGAAAGATTTGATCGAGTTTCAACCTCATGAATAAAATATGTAGAAGAAACTTTCACAAATCACTAGAAACAATATTATAAGGAATTCACAATCTCAACAAAACTATAAATTAAGTACTGTACTGATTAGGAAGCATTGCTTACATCAGAATGTTAACATTACAAGCACTGATGCTTTTTAGCTTAAGGTATTTAATGAATGTCTGAGCTAGCTATCGTTACTGAGTTGATCAAATTGTCTATTAGGCCAATTTTCAGGCACTGAAAATTGGAAATCAATGTATTCACAATTTTGTCCCTGCAAATGCTCTCTACACTTTGTTTAAACTTTAAAATGAAAAATTACAATTGTAAATCACCTAAAGGTTTTAGACTACCTACTGAAATCAAATTTGGTAAAATCATAATTCCAAATTTATTTAATCTTACAGTAAAGCTAGCATGAACCAGAGAAATTCTTGGGCGGGAACTTTCTACCATAGGCATGCAAATCAACCTTCGACATGTGTAAAGTTGTAGTAATAGCAATATGCGCATTTTTAACATGACTAAATCAGTTTGTATTTCAAGGAATAATAATTATCTTCGTCCAATCATCATCACATGAAAGAACAAGGCAAAAGTAACAGGAGGAATTTCAGTTCCTAAGCTTCAGAGTTAGGTATCTTCCTCAGCGTTCTACAACAATAAAATGACATTATGGACATGAAACCGCAACTCATAAAATCGACAACATCCGATCTTAAGTTTTAAGTAGACCAGAATAATTACTAATTAATTGAGGATCCAAAGGAATTATCGAATACCTTCAACGGAACTATCGAACACAAAGTACTACATACCGACGAACATTCAAGTTTCAACCGCAGATTGCTTTGCAAGGTTTCAACCATCTTAATCACAGTTAGACCAAAATTATGACACGAAGACAATTGACAGAGTCGAACCGAATGATAAAATAGGCAATTAAACGGATCATTCAAAAGAAATAAAAAAAAAATATTGTGCATCAACAGTTCACAATAACAACTACACATCACAATACATAAACACAAATTACGTGTAACGTACGAAGAGAGCGGAAATAGCAAATATATCAACAAGGCCAATGTAAAACTAGAGAGAAGATTTAAAGATCCACGTCTTATTTTGCTTAAATTCAATAAATAAGGTAGAGATCCAAACAAGATTCAAATCGATAGTTTGTTTGTTCACAGTGTAATAATAACGAGGAATAGGTAGAGGAGAACGAACCTTGCTTGTGACCGGCACCTTTTTCAACGGTGTGGCACTGAGCGCACTTGGTCCTGAAGATTTTCTCACCGGACTTGGTATCGCCGGGGGGAGCAAGATCGAACGATGCCATATGAAGACGGCGTTTGCTTCACGAAAAGGTTTGGAGAAAGCGAACGAAAAAATAAAGAGGGAAGAGTTGTGGCGTGCGGAAAGCTGGTAGGGAATGGACTATTGAGAATGTAGAAATGTATAAATAGCCGAAGTGCCAGGGTGGGAAATTGGAACGCGGGCTCCACGGGGCTCCTAAGCCAGCCCTAACTTTTTTTCGTTGACGTGGACCGTTTATGGCGTTCCAATTTTTTTTTATTTTAGGTCGGTAGCGTTTGCTTGAGGCGAAGGTTGGCTTTCGCCATGTCATTTGCATGAACGTTAGTTATTTTGTTCTGTAAGAGAGTGCCTCTGTCTAAGATTGAAAGGCCCATAGAAATAGAGCTACTATGTTGGTGGAGACTAGGTAAAATTGTTGACTAAATAATAGTTTATTAGTCTCGTCATTGAATTAAACCTGCTTGAGCTCGACTCTTTTTAAAAGAAAGTTACATATTAATTTAGCTTGATTCAAACGAAGATTTTTTTTTCCCCTCTTTTTCTTGGTAATATTTTTTTATTGTCGATTTAGACTACTGATGTAGATATTTTAATTCAATTAAAAATATGATATATGCCGTAAGAAAATAATATCAAGCCGATATCATGTCTTAAAAGCATTCATGATATTTATAAATTTAGTAGTTAATTGTATAAAACTGTTTTTGTTCAAATTTTATTTATTAATATCAATTCATATTTATTTACACAAGTCTTATATTTGTGGATTTTCTTGAATTCTATAACGCTTAACAGACGTTGCATAACTGAACAATAATCCCTTTCTAAGGCATAAAAATTACAATTAAAGGCTATTTATAAAAGTTTTTTATAATATATCTCATTCTTATGGGACGTTTAAAGTGTGCTTTAGTGAGTAGGATAATGATTATTCAAAGATTTAGTAGGTAGATTTAAATTTTTAATACTCACTGCAATCGTCTTGAAGTTGAGAAAATGTATATTCGATGTTTGAATGGAACATGAAAAATTCAGTGAATTATAAGCAGCAACCTTCGTCACGGACAATTTGAAAGTCAGTTGCCAAACCTTTGTATGAGCTCATGACCAAAAGGATTAGAAGTCAATAAAAAATGTGGTGCTAGGGTTACCATTTTAATTCCTTCTCCATAAGGCTACCTTGTTGATCTCTAATCCGCCTTATTTTGGACACATCTGAAAGAAAACAATTTTGTTCAAGAAATACTCCATTACTTAAACCTTAAAAAGTGTGAACTACAATCACAGGTACCATTCCACTAAGAAAAAATCACACATATCCCGTTAACCTTGCTTTTTCCGGATGCATAATTTTTTTATAGCTTGATTTTTCGGTAGTATTTCCTACTTTAAATATGAGATGCCTAAACTTTGGCGTGGATAATATGGATGGGGACACTTACTTCACTAGCTAAGTGCGCAAATCTATGTCCAACCTCATCTTCCCTACTGCTCATCAAATTTGATAATAATCTGAAATATACAATAGTTTCACCTGCCCTACTCCTCCACCAAAACGGAGAGGTATACATAATAATATTAAACTAAAAGGAAGGTCAAAGTAAGAAATCCAACGGCATGCTGCAGTAGTTGTCATTCTTGGTTCTCTAACACCTGATTCAAGGCTTCGAAAAGGCCGGCTTGCCAAGACCGGGTATCTGCAAAACAATTTTGTCAACAATTATTTGAACCGAATACTAAGTGCAATAATCAAATTAAATGTAAAATATCTTTCTTCAGCAATGCACACCATAACAATATTTTTTAATTTTTAATTCTATCTAAATTATTGAAGAATTGCAAATTGAAACTTTATCCCTCAATGACGTAAGTGTAATTATTTGTCAACAAAATGCAAAAATCATAATGTGGGAAAGGAGTAATAAAGATTACTGGAGAAGTAAAGATTGGGAGTTGAGGTTCATCCATGCCTCAAAGAGCCTACTGTGGCATATATTGTATGTCTAACTAGGTAATGTATGATGACTCTGAACTGCATGAAAGGGTATATCTTTGCTTTTGATTTCTGAAACTTCAGCGGCCTATCTACTCTAGGAACTATTTGATTTTTTATTTATTTGCCCTCCAATATACCCCACTCGTTCCCACTCCCTGGAAAAGGGGGAAAAAACTCTACTTTCCACTAAGTTGAGGTTGATGATCCCAATTGAAGTGCCTATTTACAATGGAAGGTCACAAACATAAAGTAATCCATCTAGAATGGAGACACTCTAACCCATGTCCCGATACAATAAAGACAAAGCCAAAACATTCTCACTATAAAGACATAACCCTCTCATAAATGCTACAATAGTACTGGTATGGTGGTACCATCTCCAGGACAGTTGTAAAGAGATCAGCAAGACACATACCTCAATTCCATGAGGGCCTATTCGGTTACGAGAAATGAAGTTGATGATCAGAGTTGCAAATTCATCAGGTACATCCTCCTAAATATATTAGGCTAGAAGTTGTTAGATTACAAGTTAGAGAAGAAACCTGTAACAACATAATGAATGCAGAAAGAGGCAGGGCTAGTACAAACCTGAATAGCATGCCCTGTATGTCTTACAACTACCATCTGAAACTTCCCTTGCATTTGACCAATTGTGAGAGACCTGTCATAGGAACCATGCCAAGAAAATATCAGAACTTCACTTGAACAATTCCACTTTCTAACAACCAAAAGAGAAAGAATACAGGGAACAGAATAACACAATATACAAAGCTATTTATACCAAAATTATTCATGTAAAAAGTTCATATTAGCACCCAATGATATATTACCCCCATCTTCATATTAAAATTTATATAAATCCTTCTTATTCATCTAAAACAAATAACGAAACTTACAATCTCTATACTGTTGCATACTAGGATGATGCTAAGGTTGACCTAAACGTTAATTTCTATGAAGAACATAAATCATATTTGCTTATCATCATGAATTTCAAATTGGAATTCAGGGTTATGCTTATTAATGCTACCATTATGTACTCTAACAAAGGAAAAGAAGGAAAAGGAAAAATGAGAGCATGGGACACAATCTTTCTGCTGGTACTAGTGTATCACAAGCAATAAACTGAGAAATAACTCAATCCCTATTCCTTCATTGGTTTTTTCTAATTTCTAGAAAAGAAAATCTTGAAAGATATTTAGTCATCTATCATTTACCAGACTATAAATTTGAACCATGGCAATTATTGAAAGCAACTAAAAAATGAACTAATCTCTGATCACAATCTGCTATACGACTTCAACCACACAGTTATAATCAGCAAATTTTGGATACAAGATATGAAGTCAGAACTCTGAGGATTTTAATGCAATAAATGTTTTCTTCTCTAATACAAACCTTTCATTTTTAGTTGCCTAAAATCAACTCTGAGGATTGATGTTAATAAAACTGTACAATTTAAAATACCACCAATAACTAAAATAATTCAAAGGAGGTGACCTGTCCAATCTATCTGTTCCTGCTAATAACAACAGCTTTGGAGCAGGACAAGACAAAAATTTATCTGAGAGGCCTTCATACCTGTAAGAAAAAATATGAACTGTTCAATGGGATGATAAAGATACCATAAAAGTTACTTTCAATTTGATGACAAATGTAGCCTAATGGTCTGTTTAGAATCAAATTATCATGTTTTGCATTACAACGAAGTATATAAACTTACAATATGAGGCAATTATCCAACTATCACAACTAGAGAACCTCCACCAGCAGCACAGATGCAAGATTCAAACAATCTACCGTTTACTTAGAACACGTATACAAACCATTGGTTTCATTTGTTTATAGTATTTGATAAGTGATAACTACTGTGAGTAGTGAGCATGAAAATTTTAAGATAAAACATACCAGCCTTTCCAATATTGTTCAGTCTTTTCTAGCTCAGTTCGGTAAACATAACTGCAACATCAAATCAAGACCATGCTGATCAAATATAAAACTATAAATCAAAGCCTACGTAACCAGCATTTTTAGATTTGATAAAGACCAAAACTATGTTTTGGATTGTTCTGCTGATGTGATGGAAGGCTCAGTGAGAAGTACTGACCATTTCTTTGAATCATCATAATTTAATGTGGCAGGAATTGATACACGAGCAGAGTCAACATTTCTTAAAGAGCCACCCCTGACACTCCATTCAATCTGCACAGAAGCAGTTCAACTCAAGTCAAAATTCACCAGTTCAAATGAAACAACAACGAAGCACCACTTACATAGAGATTACAATCAAACACCACATTATGTAGGTACATTAACACAGCCATATGACATGTAACCATTGTCTCTCCAACAAATTCTCAATTGATGCTTTTGTGATTTTGGCCAGTGAATGACAGAGACAGATTAACTGTAATAAAGTAAAACCACTTGGCATGTATTAATGCTAGAATGTAGTTAGTAAACTTGAAATACAACTTCTGACAGCCAAACACCAGACATTCTTTGCTTCAATATACTTCCTTTTTTACAAATATTCCTCAAACAAACACTTTGTTGATCTTGGTTCTTGTCTTTGAGGTACAAGGGCCCTTCATCACACACCCTGTGCACTGACAAGTTACTACCTTGCCATGAAGCTTGTAAACTAGTTCTCTCAATCTAAAAGCTAACAATTTCCAGCAATCTGGCCACTTATATCATTAAAAATTAATGATTATAACTTTTTTTAAGATCTTTCTACAAAAAAATTTAGTTCCAAATATCAATTTCCAGGACACTTCTAAAACAGGGCACAATATCCTAGAGGAGGATGATATACAAAAAGAAATATTTTAAGATTGTTTTAACACGTGACAAGTAAAGAAAATAATTAAGATCAACACAAGAAATAGTTGTCTCAACCAAATAACAAAAAACTTGATATGCAAATGAAAGAAGGTATAGAGTTGGAGCTTACAGCTTTTTCAATGCTTGAAAAATGTTGCATCCTACTTGATAGGATTTTCTGCATATGAATTAGAGAGGCCATTGCTGTTCCCTGAAATTTTTGTGACAATCAACACTTCTGTGGCAATGATGAGTAAGTAATCATGGGAAGCAATAAGGAATTTCATAAGTAGTAGAAACCAACCTCTACAACATCCACAACAACTAACCCAGCCAAGGTGGACAATGATCTACTTGCAGCAACATGCACAGCAACTGATCCTCCCATGCTTTGATGATGAAGCAAATATCGATCAATGATTGTTAATATTATACACCAAAGTAAATATAGTTTATATAAGAAGAGAAAATCTAATCAAGTTAGGGTCACCAAATATTTCTATAGGAATAAAATTCATAAACAACAAAAGAAGAACCAAGGTTTTTCCCACTACGTGAGGTAGGCATAAAATTCATCAAAGAAAGAAAATAAAAGTGGAAAATTGAGGACAAGTGGTGCAAATACAAAGAGAAAATAAAATAAAAAACACAAAACACAAATATATGCAAGAGTAAATGCAAATGTGAAATCAAAGCAGCCATGCCTTACAATTATACAGAATATCCTTGCATTGAACTGAGGTTCACCAATCACATACAACGAAATCAAAACATTTTCACAGTCATGCCTTAAGGTTTTTCAGCAAATGCATTATGCTTATGAGTTATGAAACGCGATTCATAATGATGGAAGGATGATAAATCTAGTCAGATGGAATGAAGTTGTGGTGATGAGACACGTAACAAATATTAGGAAAAAAAAAGTTTAGACTTTGGCTAATGGCTTCTTCATTTCAGACAAAGAATATAGGGTTCTTCTTTTCTCAACTTAGTCAATTCTGTTGGTTACTTGTCAATCCCCAAAATCTTTGAACACCCAGAACCAAATTAATTTTCCTTCAATTAAATTTCAAACAGCAAACTAAACAATTGTCTTAGCATAAAAATATAAACAACATGCCACCCGCAATTGATAACCATACCATTAAACATGACTCTAAACAACATAAAATATAATTACAAGACCTTTGACTTTCTCCCCTTTAAATTATATGGTAAGAAAGACTCAATCTTTTAGAATTAGAAGGTTATTGAGAGCTGTATCATATCATCATCTAACGAAGACAGTTTATAATCAAAGTCAAAACTGTACAGATATTTTATCCTAATTTTCTGCACATCTATAATCTGGAAAACAATCCAAGGTTACTTCCAGCAAATGACATACTTAACAAAGATAAAAACCAGTCAATAAAGTGGAAAATTATTAATAGATTCCTATGAAATTTGCCTTCAAAATCAAATATGAAAACCCCAGAACCAATTCCAAAAGACTATGAAACAACAGAAATCCAAGCAATTTAATTTAAGATAGAGAATCACCTGTGACCAACAAGAATAATTGCTGGAGGAGAATCCCCATACAACTCCTTTATAACAGCCAATACATCATTGCACATAGTCTGTACAAAAAGATGATCACCTCTACATGCAGATGAGTAGTACATTCAGTTTAATATTTTTACTACTTTATACCTCAACAGATAGGTCAAGATCATTTTCTGTCAATGATTTCCCGTGACCTCTCAAGTCCATTGCAACTATCCTAGCTTTCTCCTTGATTTTATTGGCTGAGACAGCAAATGAAAGCCTGTAATGTAATATAATGTGAAAGCTTTCATCAGATTGCAAACTTTACAATAAATATTGAAACAAAATGTAGCTAAATGATGTGTTTCTAAATTCAGATGTTATGATATCTAAAGACTTTTTAGGCATTTACAACAACAACTAAATCTTTTCGTACTAGATGAGGTCAGCCATATAGATCATACAATTATATTAATTTTTATCCTATGTTTCAGCCTTCCTCTACCTTTAACAATTGGACTATCTTCTATCTAGTTAACCCTCCTCACTCCTCCCTAGTTCTTTTACTAGTCTTCCCCACACATGCCCACACCATCCAAGACGAGACAACTATTTTTCTGCAACGGAGACTGTCCTTTTCACTATAATAAATGTATTATTAATCCTATCTTGTCTTGTGTACCCACTAGTCCATGTTAACACTCTTTACTTCTACAATATTAAGCTTACTTTCTTGGCTCTTTACCACCCAACACTCAAACCCATATAGCAGTGCCGGTCTTATTGACGTGTGGTAAAATTTTGTTTTAAGACTTAGGCATAAAAGAAGAAATAACTTTTTAAGTAGATATGAATACTAATTTATGTGGACACACTTCCAAATACTGCTTATAAGAAATAGAGAATAAGCTGGTAGAGAACACATCTTTGGTAATAGGTTCTCAAGCCAGTTACAGTTCTCCAGCATAAAATTTCAATGCTTGAATAAAATGTCGTGAACCAACTATACCCAAAGCTGAATCTTTAGATAATGTATTCTTAGAACTAGGTGCAAACATTTATTTTTCCTTTGAAATCAATATAACTAAGTAACTTCACTGCTCAAAATAAAGGTAATTAACCAAAAAATTGACGGACCAGGATTCCCTACAATTTTTGGGGCCAACTGCAGGGCGCAGTTACTGCAGGGATCCCGGTCCAAAATTTACACACTGTACTGCCAATGGTTTCAAATGAGCATTAATTAATAGCAGTAAGAGACAATAACCCAATTCCAATAATGCTTAATGGACCGTGAATTAAAACTACGAGATAAAAGAATGAATACGAATATATCAGCAATGACTATCAATCATACCCACAATAACCACCACCGTGTAAACAGAATACAACGGGGCCCTCTGTTCCTGCCATGTAAACGTGAAAAACCTGAATAGACGAAAAAAATGTTATAATAAGATTCTTCTCGGAAGAATAGTAACACCACACTTTCTAAAACACTATTTGTAACACATTTCTAACACACACATGATCTTCACGGTTTTCAATAAGTTTAGCGAATAGTTGGAAGTGTGTTAAAAAAGGTGTATTAAAGACTCAGTTGCTAACATTCCTCTTTGCGTAAACATAAAAAAAATAAAAAATAAAAAGTCACAGAAAGCAGGATTTTGATTTGCCACACTAACATCATTTGATTCGGGAATTGCAACGTCGTCTTCTTTGTCAAAATACACGGACCAATCTACGGGTGCGTATTTTTCTGAAGAGCTCCTGCGATATTTAACAGTTGAAATGGAATGAGAAGATAAAAGCGATCATAAACGCAATCGCGCACATGCAGATGCAAGAAACTCGTGAGAAGTGAAAACATAATCGCGCACGGAGAAAGAAGAAGATCGCTCAAACTTACTTAGTCGGTGGGCGATGAGGAACGGAAGCGAAGGCAGAGGTAGGTTGAATTTGCTGTTGTGAGTGCTCGTCTGTGGTATCTTCGGGAAGCGAAGCCATGTGAGAAGAATCCATAACGCTCTTTTTCTCTTTCTCTTACTTTCTCGATCTCAAGTCCAAGCTCTTGCAGAATAGAACCCGAACCCGAACCAGAACCAGAAGCAGGTGCGGTTTCACTTTACTTCTTCTGGCGTCCAACTTTCTGTTACTTATGCTCGATTAATTACGTGTCTCAATGATCTTAAATTGCTTAAACAAACTTATTACAATAATTAAGTATAACTTGATAATTTTCCAATTTAAGTGACAAAATAATAATCATAATATATTATCAATCCTTATTTAAGTTATGTTCAAATTTAGGCAAGTGATTATAACCAAAAATTTGATTATAATAAGCGTTAGGAGGAATATGTACCAATGTCATGCATAAAATGTGTATTTTTAGAAAAATACTAATTAAATTAAAATAATTTGGAGTTGATTATTCTTTGTGCGTGAGCTAACAAGTTACCTGATGAAAATTACAATTTTACGATGAAAGAAGTATATATGTTTATCAAATTATTCATATATTTGTCTTAGGTTTATTTTTAATAAATAAAACTTGTTCAGATGGTCTAAATCCATAATATTTTTTATTAATAAATCATTAAAAAATTATGCATATTGTAAATTAATGTCATATTAAATAAAAATATTGTAACAAATAATAATAAAAAAATTATTTTACACCATATTTATATTTAGATATTACATTTTTTTCATTTTTTTATAATACACAAAAGACTCACTTAGTAATTAATATATGATAAAAAAAATAATGAAAAAATAAACTCGTATGAATGAACGGTAATATAATTCATAGAAAATATTATTTTTATTTTTATTATTAAAATAAAATAATAAAAATAACCGCATAATAATAATGATACTATAAAAAATAATAGACAAAAAAGTAATAATAAATATCACATATCCAATGATGGTTATAAATATAAATATAAATATATTAATAATTAAAAGTTAATTACTTTTAATAAAGATTTGTGATTCCAGGTTTTTTATGCTAAATATATGTTAAGAATTAGAAAATATCTCTTATTTAGTAAATATCAACAAGTATCTTACTTTTGAAAATAATTAGTTTTTATTTGAACTACTTTTCTTGATTTCTAAGATGGTTTACCATATGAGTTTACTATTAAAATTTGGGCAGGTATTCATATTATGTTTCTGAAATAGATAAAAACTTGTTTGTTTTTAATAGTGTTTGAGATTAGAAATTTTTAAACTTTTGGTTGCTTAGGCAAATTTACAATATTATTGTTAAGATTATTCAAATCAAAATTTTATTTTTTGAAATTTTAATGAATTTAAATTTTTTTAATTAAATTTTACTATCGGTGGATATTTAACCTTATTGTTGTAAATTCTCTTTTTAATAATATTTTTAAAATGGTTTTAAAATGGTATCCCCTCCCTCCAAAATTACTTTATTTTTTTTTTTTAATTTATCATAGTATGCTTCTAACTAATAATATGAGACATAGGAGAGCTAAGAGTATTCTAATATTTGTGCTAGATGTGATGAAGGTCCTAAAATTATATTTCATGTTTTAAAAAATGTTCTTATGCCAAAATTGTTTGGGATCATTTTATTTTGTCAAATTAATGAAATGGGTTTGATTTTTTAGTTCTAAATATAGGATTAGTTATTTTATAATATAAATAATAAGATTCTTTATAATTGTATTAATTGAAATAAATTACTTAGGATTATTGATTGACATTTATGGGAAGATAGAAATTATTTTCTGTTTCAACAGTCTTATATTTAGCCTAATTTACTTATTCAAAAAATTATTGTAGATGTTAATTATTTAATTTATTATTCCAACTTCCAAGAATTCTTCTACATGTCTCTCTAAGATCACTAAAGACTTAATGCATGTTAATGGGTGTCTTTGAATCCTAGATTGCCCTAGTTAATTGTAGATGAGTCATCTTTCTTTACTAGTATGAGTGTTGTGTGTGAAAGACTAATTAGTGATGCTCAAGGCCAAAAATTTTTCTAGTATCATCCACAATTGAATTTACGTTCTTCTTTAGAGGTTGAGTTTTGGGGTATCTATTTAGGAGTTAATTGAGTAAACTCTCAAATTAGTCTCCTAGATAGTACCAGTTGTGCATATTTGTCTTTTACTTATTTAAATTGTAATAGTCTCTTGAAAAATATTAATTTTTACCATTAAATGACACATAGATGTTAAAATGACGTTGTTCCATGTTACCTTTGCAATGAGTGCATTAAAGTAAACTAATTAGCAAATGTATTAAATATTTGTAGCAAGTAATAAAATTTAGAATTCAATTTAAGTCTCAAGTATAGTCCTCAAGGATCTTAATTATCAACTATCACTTCACAATTTGATAATTATTTGAGTCATATAATTGATTTGGAAGGTTTATAACATGTAAAGATAAGAAATAACAACAATAGAAAACTATGAAAGTGTTGTAAAATAGAGTTGCGAATTTGTGTTAAAATGCTACGTGAAAAGTAGTTAAGATTTTCAATTGCAATCTAATCATATTCTAGACTCTTAAGAAATTTAATTGATTGATAATCAATTTCACTTGTTTAATAAAAGAACAATTTATTGCCTCATTGATCCTAATATCTAACTAAATAACCATAATTCCTTAGGTGTAATTCAATTAAACATTGCATTAAGCCTCGAAAATTATAGGATTACAAGGTTATAAATGCTTATCCCTAAGATATCATTAACCTTGGCATATGATTCAGATATGAGAAACTAACTCAATTTTCATTAATAAAAATTCTTCTAAGTTCAATTCAATTAAATGATCAATCCAACAATTGCATTAAAAACAGAATCAAATGCTCAAATCAATTAAAATCTCAAGGTCTAGATCCACAATTAAATCACAATATTAAATTTGAATCCATAATCCCTAACAAAAATGGTTTAGAACAATATTACAAATGGAGAAAGAAAAGCAAGAGATGATGAAGAAGAAGAGCAGAAAAACATCTTAAAAAAATCCAATATTCAATCTGATTCATCAAGGATTAAAGCCTGAAAGTCACTCCCAATCTCTCTCTCTCTCTCTCTCTCTCTCTCTCTCTAACTCTCCTAAAAAGTTAAAATGAATGAAAATGAAAAAATGACAAAAGATCCCTATTCTGAACTATTAACCGCTTTTTATATTTTTTTCCACCACTCTCTATGTTGACACTTTAATTACTTGAAGTTGTAACGTAGAAAGTCTTCTAGAAGCTTCTTAGGCTGAAGTGAGAACTTTAAACGCCCAAAGTGGTCACTTGAAAGTAGTTTTGCCAAGTCTGATGTTGTGCGTTAACACTTTAAACACATAGAGTGTTAATGCGCAAGCCTTTATGCAAGATTATAGTTGCTCGTTAACACTTTGAATGCATAGAGTGTTAATGCGGAAGCCCCTCATGAAATTTTGCCTTACGCGTGTTAGCTTCAAACACAGAGTTGTAAAGTGCAACATCTTTATGGAAATAAGCCTTGCATGTGTTCACTTTGAACACATAGAGTTGTAGCATGCAAGCTTCTCTTGAATTTAACTGTTGGAGTATTTACTTTGAGCACTTGAAGTTGTAACACACAAGCTCCTCATGGATTTTCTTCTCCAAAATATCAACTTTGAACACTTAAAGTGTTCACTTTGAACTTTAATATTTTTTAGAACCTCTAGAGTTGTCACTTTATGCATCCAGAGTGATAACTTCCAGCATATATCAATTGATTCTTCACTTTTTAAGCCCAAATCTTCCACTTTATTCATTTAGCTCTCAACTTCAAAATCTCCAGCTCAAGCTTCTACACAAAATGAACCTTTTTAGCATAATCATTCCAGAATTAAGATAAAATCTAAAATTCTGAACTATTCACACAACTTTGAATACAAATGCAATGTTTATGGTATTTTCAGTTTTATTGGTTATTTAACTACTTATTTACTATTAAAAGCTAAAATAAAATACTAGTAAAATATGGATTTATCATTCCACACCTCCTACACACACTCTTATGTCCCTCCTCCTCGAAGATTAGCAGTGGTCTGAGTCTTAAGGCTACCGTCACTCTATTTCTCTTCATGAAGTTACATCTTTCATGGTGATTCGCGCTCCCAAAGCCCCCACCACCTCTCCCTCTCTTTCCTTACCTCAAAGCCACACTATTCTCCTTTCTTCTTTCAAATTAGTGCATTTTTTGGTTTCAATTAGTCTTGTTTTAGGTGTACTACTTTATTTTTATTTTGGTGTTATATTGTTAACTTATTTTACCACTGTCCCAAGTAAAAATGTAATTTATAGTATTTATTATTACATTAATGGATCTGGCAATGGTCATCTCACCTTAAGGGAGCTAAATTGTGAAAACATAATTAATGCAATGCATCACGCTGATAAAGAAGAAGGTATTAACAAGGTTTTAAGGTATTACTATCATTATCATTAGTAGTATAAAGAGGTCATAAATACTTTGTGGCAACATGTAGTTAGGGAGAATGCATGGTGGGGGCGACTTGGAACATTGTGGTTAGGGAAATAAAGGTCAAAGATGAGAACAATAATATTGAAGCAAAACCGGTCAAATTAGTTCTTGATCTTGTGTGAAATAATATTATTTTAGCATCTTATGTATCACTTAATGGCAAAAGTTAATATTGTTAAACATTTGTTAACAAAAAAGACTTAACTATATAGCAAACTAATATGTGAGTGATTAATGTGACAATTTAAATAAGTAACGAGACTAATATGCACAACTTCTATGGTCTGAGGGACTACTTTGGTGTTTACTCAGATTTAATTTGATTGTTAAGAAGAGTATTTGTAATATTTGAATTGAACAAGGATTAAGGAAAATTCAGATCATCCTAACCTCTAGTGTTTTGAATCTCGAGATCCCTCTTTACTTGTTGAAGTTAGTATTTATTTTGTTATAAATATTTGTTTTGCTTTAATTATAATTTTAGAGCTTTTTTCAAAATCAAATAATTGATATTGTCTAAATAGAAATTTGATTAGTGAAGTGTTGTTTGGTAAGTCAATCTTTCTAAGACATTTTTTAGTATATTTTTAGTGAATTAGAAGAAGAAAAATCATTGAGCATGTTGAGAGAACACAAGACTGCTATTGGTTGGACTATTAGTGATTGAAGGGGATAAGTCCAACTATGTGTATGCATAAGATTCTATTGGAGGGAGATAGTAAGCTAGTTGTGCAACTCCAAAGAAGGTTAAATCCAATAATAAATGAGGTGGTTTAAAAAAAGTGTGAAATTGTGGGATGCGAGAATTATCTACCCTATTTCTGATAGTTCATGGGTAAGTCCAATTCAAGTTGTACCTAAGAAGGGTGGCATCACAGTAGTGCCTAATGAGAACAATGAGTTGATTCCTACAAGGACAGTTACAGGCTTGATAATGTGCATAGATTACTACAAGCTGAATGTGACAACTAGAAAAGATCACTTTTTCTTACCATTCATTGATCAAATGTTGGAAAGGTTAGCTAGATATGTTTATTATTGTTTCTTTGATGGGTATTCAGGTTATAATCAATTTGTGGTAGAACCTACATATCAAGAGAAGATAGCATTTACTTGTCCCTTCGGTGTTTTTGTCTATCGGAGGATGCCTTTAAGATTATGCAACACCCCAACAACATTTGAAAGGTGCATGCTTTCCATTTTCTTTGATATGGTAGAAAAATTCATTGAGGTATTTATGGATGGGTTCTCTGTTTTTTGTAGTTCTTTCGATGCATGTTTGCATAATTCTTTGGTTTTAAAAAGATGCCAAGAAACAAATGTTGTTCTTAATTGAAAAAAAAATGTCATTTTATAATCATCAAAGGTATTATTTTAGGTCATGGAATTTTGTTCAAAGGTATTGAAGTAGATAGAACTAAAGTTAAAATTAGTGAGAAATTATCTCCTCCTATGAATGTCAAGGGCATTAAAACTTTTTTAGGACATGTTGGCTTTTATAGAAGGTTTATTAGAGGTTTTTCAAAAATTGCAAAATCATTGTGTAATCTTTTGGTTAAGGATGTACCATTTGTGTTTTATGAGAATTGCTTGCATGTCTTTGAGACTTTAAAAGAAAAACTAGTTTTTATACCTATAATTTTTTCACCTGTTTGGACTTTGCTGTTTGAATAAATGTGTTATGTTAGTGACTTTGCAATAAATGTTGTTTTGGGTCAAAGAAAAGATAAGTTGTTGCATGTAATTTATTATGTTAATCTTGTTTTGAATGAGGCACAACGTAATTATGCAACTACGAAAAAAGAATTGTTTGCAATTATTTTTGCTTTTGAAAAATTTTGTTCATATTTAGTTGGTTCTAAGGTAGTTGTTTATATTGATCATTCTACACTTAAGTATCTCTTGTCTAAGTAAGAAACAAAACCAAGGTTGATTAGATAGGTGTTATTACTTCAAAAGTTTGACTTGGAGTTGAAAGATAAGAAAGGCAAAGAAAATTTAGTTGTTGACCATTTGTCTAGGATTGCTCAAGTAGGAGTTCAAAATATCCAGTTATTACCAATTAAAGAAGAATTTTCTGATGAGCAGTTGTTTGTTATGCGAACACTTCCATGGTTTGCTGATATGGCCAATTACAAAGCTATCAAAGTTCTATCAAAAAGTTTGAGTTAGTTTTAAGTTGGAATCAAAAGAAGAAGTTCTTACATGATTCAAGGTATTTCTTTTAAGATGAACCTTATTTATTCAAGAAGTGTGATGATGAGATGATTAGAAGGTGCATTCCAAATGAGGAGATGCAAGATATTTTATGGCATTGTCATGGCTCTGAGTATGGTGACACTTTGGAGGGAAAGAACAACAACTAAAGTCTTACAGAGTGGTCTTTATTGGCCCACACTTTTTAAAGATGCTTGATCTTTTGTAAAAAAATGTGATAAATATCAAAGGAATGATAATTTATTAAGAAGAAATGAGAAGCCATAGAATTATATTTTAGAAGTAGAGTTATTTGATGTGTGAGTGATAGACTTCATGGGTATTTTCCCTTCATCATACTCTAATAAATACATTCTTGTTAATGTGGATTATGTGTCCAAGTAGATAGAAGCTATTCTATCACCTACTAATGATGCCAAGGTAGTTGTGAAATTTCTAAGAAAGAACATTTTCACAAGATTTGATATTTCAAGAGCACTTATTAGTGATGAAGGAAGTTATTTCCGTGACAAACAAATTGAGGCATTACTGTAGAAATATGGAGTTAAGCACAAAATAGCTATCTCATATCCTTCTCAAACAAGTCGTCAAGTTGAAGTGTCTAACAGGGAGTTAAAATGAATTCTTGAAAAGATGGTTGATGCATTAAGGAAAGATTGGACAAGGAAAATTGATGATCCACTTTGGGCTTATAAAATAGCTTTTAAAACTCCTATAGAAATGTCTTCAAATCAATTGGTGTTTGACAAATCCTGCCACTTGCTCGTAGAGTTAGAACATAAGACTTTTTGGGCAATAAAATTTCTGAATTTTGATGTTAAAGTTATTAGTAAAAAGAGACTTCTTCAACTTCATGAACTTGAGGAATTTAGGCACCAAGCTTATGAAAGTGCTTGCTTGTACAAGGAAAAGACAAAGAAATGGTATGACAATAATTTTTTTTTCAAGCATTTTGAATCAGTATAACATGTATTACTATTTAATTCAATATTAAAGTTGTTTTTTGGAAAGTTGAAGACAAGATGGTCTGGACCATTTGTAATAAGCAAGGTTTCTCCGTTTAATGTTGTAGAGTTACTTGAACCAACATCTAGAAGAAAATTCACAGTAATGGTCATAGGTTGAAGCATTATTTTGGAAGGGAGGTTGATAGGCAGAGATTAACCTTACCATTATTATCAAGAATTGCAACCCAAAATTTAGTACCCTTTATTTTACTTTGATTTATTTTGTTCATTTTATGTTATTTCTTACTTAGCGTTTTATTTATTACTTAAAAATAATTTACCAAGGCATTTATGTGGAGCACTTAAGCACTAACTATGCAAGAAAATTGAACTAATTTCAGGGTGTCCAACGCCTAGGCATTATTTCTCATGGCTTGAGTGTTCACTGAAAAAAAAATTATAATTTCAGGCTGTTCATCACTTAAGCGCTCAACATTCTACGTCTGGCGCTTACTACGAAAGGAAAAAAAAAAGACTTTTAGGTGACTCAGCGCCTAGACACTTTGATGTGTGATGTTTTAATTGAAACATGGGCATTCGATGCAGTCCATAACATATCATTTTTGTTCTTTTTCTTTGGTATAGGATATCAATATCCATATTTTTGTAGTTATGAGCACGAGATGGAACATGAACAAAGATGTGTTGATGTATTAAGCGATTTGTGTAAGGAAAACACAACATGGGGATTGGATGCACATAGAAAACCTTTATGTCTAAGGAAAGCGATTTAACCCCAAACATTTGTTCAGTCCAGACTTATCATAAGCTAAATCACTTAGAAATACACATGGAACAAGCCATCCTCATTCATTGTATAATCAAAGATACACAAATTGATATGGGGAATCTAATTGCTTCAAAGATACATGAAATGACTCAAGCATCATCTAGTAATCTAAGATATTCAAGTTTAATTACATAATTGTGTAGGATAGCAGGAGTTAGTATTGAAAGAGATATTTTAGTCTTACCAAAGCGACTAATTAATGCAGCTACTATAGCCCACAAGATTTGGACACTCGAACTCAAACACAGCCTAGTTCTAGTAGCCAAGGAGTTCTCTCACCATTGCACAAAGGTTAGACCAATTGGAGAACAATCAAAGGTTAAGCATTCGTCAAAATAAATATCTCATTTGTCTTGTCAAAGGATTAGAAGTAATAGTGAGACAAATAACTATTCAGCAAAGAATGGGACCAGATGAACTGGAGGAACCATTAGTACCGAATGATGATCTTTTAAGGCCATTTATATTGAGCAAGAGCAAGAGGTTGCAAAAGAATAAGAAGAAGATGTTGATGAAGATTAAGTCGAATAGAAATGGGAAAGTTTTCTATTTTTGTTTATTTTATTATTCTAGTTTCTTATTATTTTTAGTTTATTTATTATATAGGTTTAGTTTAGATTTTGTTTATGTCCTAAGTTGTTTATGTCAATGGTATCTTGTTGGAAAAAAAAAAGAGTCTTTTGATTATATAGCTGTAACAGTTCTTGTTAAGAATTGTGTTGAGTGCTAAATGATTTGACTAGATTTTTGTATGATCTTGAAATATTATGAGCCCAATATTTTGAATGGATCATACTCTCATCGACTGTGCCTATTATAGCTTTGATCTAAAGTATGCATTTTCTTAGTGATGGACCAGATTAATTTTCTAAAGAAATATTATGTAATATTTTTGGATTGACTTTATCTTGAAAAATGTGTGATTCTCAGTTGAGGCAAAATCTAAGGGTAGTGCATCTTGATAAAATGATTAGGGCATTCTTTGGACCATTTGAGCCTTTCAAGCCAACTTGATAATGTATACCTATAAATCCCTTTTGAAGCTAAAAAAAAATAAATTGATAATAGGTCTTTCCTTTGTTTTCAATTTCTTTTATCCTACCTTTCTTTAAGCCCTAAAAAAAAAAATATTTCATCTGTAATAAGTTTTTTTTGAGTTCTTTAAGTGGTGTATTGCATGTTATGTTTATCTTATAGTTAGTGTCATATTCTTGCGAGTTATTTTTGTGAGTTTCTCACAGAAAAAAAGAAAAATAAATTAAAGTAAAACTAAAGAAGTGCAAAGCATATGAAAAAATATGTATACAAAAATAAGGAATTATGACACTACTTTATTTTCCTTATTATTAATTTTATTTAAGACTATAATGTATGCTTTAAGTATGGTAATGATGGTCCATCAATTTATTGAGATTTTAAGAGTATAAAGACATCCAAAACCCTTTAAAAATTTCCTTTGAGAAGTTTTTTTTTATTAGTTGTTTATTTTATTGCATTTTCTTAATGTTTTGCTGAATTTATGAGTGCTCACACACTAAACTTCCATTACTTAAGCAGAGTTTACTGATTTTATTTTGCTCTCAGGCGACTTGTAACCTAGACACCTAACTCGCAATGCCTTGGCACCAACGGCGGGCTATCAAGTGAAGTTTTGCATAAATAAAATAAAAAAAAATAACTTTTAGGATTGAATGAGGGGAGAACTCAAGAGAAAATAGAGGGGAAGAAGCTATTGGGTTAGATGAACAACTTGGGAACAAGAGGAAGGCGAGAGATTGAAGATTCATCTTTTCAATTCTTGATTCTTTATGAATTTTTCTGCACTTTTCTTCTTTGTTCTTTATAAAATGAGTTGCTAAACTCCATAGCTAAGGGAAAGAATTAGATCTGAAATAGGTGTATTGAAATTGAATTTCTAATGTTTAGATATTAGATTTCTTGGATTAATTGTTTATCTTTCATTTTTATATGCAAAGATTATGAGTTGTTATTTACGATTGAATTAAGGTTCCGACATAATTTGGAAAAATTGTGTATGAATTAACTCAAATGATGAACTACATGAATTTCAAGGTTTAGGAATATTTCTTGAATTTTATGTGATTTGTGGATTGATTTAGCACTTAATTTATACTTGTGTTGAGATATAGTTAATGAATTGTCATATTTTATCATAAGTAGGAGAATTGATTCACCAAGGAATTGAGATTCATTTACTTAAAATCCTTCTATTAATCTAAGATTTTCAATTCAAGAGTTGTAGAAATTGAACAAGGATTAAGAAAAGTTTAGATCATCCTAACCTCTAGTTTTTTGAATATTAAGATTACCCTTTACTTATTGAAGTTAGTATTTATTTTGTTATAAATCTTTGTTCTGCTTTAATTATAATTTTAGAGCTTTCTTCAATTTAAATAGTTGATATTCTCTAAATATAAATTTGATCAGTGAAGTAATTTTTGGTAAGTTAATCTTTGTGAGAAAATACACACTTACCATGGTTATTACTTAAACAATTCGGCGCATTTGCCAAAAAGTTATCAGGTAACAAATGTTGCTTTAGGTATAGTGGCAAACTTTTTTTTTTCGTATAACATTTTATAAAGGCTTTGGTTTCATTTTTATCTCCCCTCAAGCTATGGCATGAATGCATGCAATGCTTTGTCTATGTTATATTAGTAGGTTCAATTTTTGCTTCTCAATTTTTCTCATTCCTGTAAGGAGTTGCAAATGGACAATTCAGGAGAACAAGATCTACCACACCACTTGGAAGTGGTGTTGAAAAATCCATTTCTAAAGTGCTAGTCTCTCACGATAGAAGTAGGTCAAATCAATTTAGGCTTTGTATGGCCAAAACCTAGCTTTATGCTATTTTCACAGTCCAAGCCTAGGTTTTGACCTATTATAAGCCAAGTTTTTAGGCCTAACTTACTTCACAGCTTGGCCTAGCTTATTAGTCATATTAACAGTTGGTTATACATGTAAGCCTTCTAAATAGATCATAAGCCTATATCTAAACAGGTCAATGGGCTTATAACCTAATATCTATAAGGGCCAATAATATACTTATGGACTAATAGGCCTATCTCTAAAAAGGTCAATAATGGGTTAAGATAATAGGCTGTATTAATAATTACAAACTAAACAAATCCATCAATAAGCCTTCA
Source organism: Abrus precatorius (assembly GCF_003935025.1). Lineage (NCBI taxonomy): Eukaryota > Viridiplantae > Streptophyta > Magnoliopsida > Fabales > Fabaceae > Abrus > Abrus precatorius. The sequence goes on along the minus strand of NW_020874406.1, from coordinate 11,194,194 downwards.
GCTTTTAACCAAACATCAAGCAATAATTAATAAGTCGAAAGCAAACTTAATAAATCTAACAATATTATATAGTCCTTTAACAAAAATTCACCCAAATCAATGGAAACTACAAAAAAGATATCAAATCTTCAATTTGTTCCATCTACCTTCAAGATAAAGACAAAAAATAATTTATGTTATTTTATTGAAAAATGCTTACACATATAAAGAAAAAACATATAAAAATAATAAGTTTTTATCTTTGACTTTTTCTTTAAAGCATATTTATGACAAAGCCCACCATAAATTAGTGCTTCAATTAATTCTTCATTCAATTTAGAGCGATATTCATCAATAACTCTACCTTCAGCACTAAAGATAGACTTTGATACCACAGTTGATATAGGAATAGCCAATATATCAGTAGTCCTCTTGGATAAAATCTTATATTTTATACTATTATTCCTTTATCAATCCAAGATACTAAAGGAGCTACCATCTCCATAAAAAATATAAACACCCTCTTCTAGATAAGCTTGTAATTCAAATTTCATTGGTAGGATTGCTTCATTTTCATGCACAATGCTCATAATTTGCTTAAACCCATTAACCTTTGAAGATGTAGGTTGAGTAGAAGATGAAAAATTATTGTCAATGCTAATCACTTCTAAATGGGATGAATCTCTAAATTAAAAGACACATATTCATCATATGACTCGTCCAATGAATTTCAAACCTTTATATTCTCTTGAGTAACTTCTTTAGGTTTATAAATCAAAGGTAAACATACATTCCAGCATTATGAAATTTACACCTAAGTCTAAGACACTAGCAATAGCCATTAACAAATTACACTCTGCCAATATTTATCAAACTCTGCTTTCATTAGAACTACCATTTCTACCATTTCTCCTATAAAGTAATCTATATCCTTCACCAATTATCAATAACTTGTTTCACCCTCTAAACTACTGTAAGATACAAGTTAACGGTGGGATATTCACTTCTTGAGATTGCATGAGTGGCAACATCAAACACTTCTAGAACTTGACAAAATTTCTCAACTTTATCCTATTCTTCAATTAAAGTATGTAATTATAATGTGGCTCTTTTTCTTTGTAAGTTCCAAATGTAATGTTGAATTTTAAAGCATTGGACGATATTTAAAATTTAGAATTTCATATCGTTAGACAATCAATTATAAGCCTTCTATCTTTCAATCTCTTTTGCTCAACAATGTCACAAAAAGCCTCCAACCTTCCATCATTATGATTGATATACTTTACACTTTTACAAACATTGTAAATAATATCCTTAATCTGACTAACACCATCTTAAACTAACAAATTTAGTATATGGGTACAACACCTTACATGAAACAAGGCACCACAAAGGAATAACTTACTATTTAATGATAAGTAATCTTTTAAAGAATAATTGTCTCACAAAATCAACCGTATATTTAGCTACTTGGTGACTTGATTTTCACATATTCGTAGTTAAGCTAATCTTGTTAACACTTTTCAATAGATTTTTTAACTTTTTTTTTTCTTTGTCTCATATAGTGCATCTTTGCGATTTTACGATTAACTTTTTGAAAATAAGAATTTGCATATTGAAAGGCCCACAATCAAATCTCATCCTCAACTACACTAAATGAGTGTCCATGCACCATTATAGTAACATTAATTATCTTCCTCATCCTTTCATTAGAGAATCTAATACCAGGACTAATCAATGGACTAATCAATGGATTACCAGAATTGGAAGGTTGAAATGGGATGAGAGATTGCTTCTTTTCTATAGCAACTTTTAGCCTATTTTGTAAGTAATTTTAAGCATGACTCCTTAGATGGCTAGTGTTGGACCCTTTTCCACCGGTACATAATTTACCTTTACAATATTTGTATACAACTTTCTTCACTCCACCAACTTTAACTTCATCAAAATCATTCCAAATAAGTGATGTCTTCTGTCTTTTCCTCTTGATGACTGAATCTTCATTAACTTGATCTTTACTTTTTTCACTTTCTTTTAAGTTGTCTTGTACCTTGAATATGTTGGTACTTGTTTAGTAACTTCATTCAAGGAGTAGACGAATTGCTCTCGACTCGGGAAGACATTTTGCTGTCCTTTTTACAATGACACAGAGTCAGTAAAAATAATTAAGATTTTAACGAAATTTAGATACATATATACCTCATATGCAAAAATAGAATATTTACTATATAATAAACCACATGTCTATTTTGCCTTGAAGTAAAAAGAATCATTATTTTATTTCTCTTGTAAATTTTATTTATTCAAAAACAAATTGTTTTGCAATATTCTATAAGCAAAATTACAATGCCAAAAGTAGATAAAATAGTAGATTATAACAATAGATCCACGAATCTAGTGGCATATATTAAAACAAATATCTATTTAAATTTTATAATTTATTACATTTCTCTTCTTTGTTTTCTATCTCTTTTATGATTCACCCAAACATTTTTTTCTTAAATTATTCATGTGCCTTAGTGCTACATATTGGGCTTTTAGGAGAGTTATATTTCATAACAATTATCTTCTGCATCTAATATCTAATTGATTTCTTATATGAAATTTTAATTTGTTGTCATGTACTGGTCTCCTACCATAAAATTAAAATACATTTTTTTTATAGTACTTGTCACCATAAAAAAAATAATGGTTAGGTTGGAAGAGCAATTTCTTAAGCTATCCAAAATTTTCATGTTCTTTATATCTATCTGGCCTTTGAAAGTTCCCATTTTATGCAACTATTTTTCATTTTAATTTGAGATTTATCTTCTCTAGTTTTTTTAGATAGGGAATTCATATTTTGTGAGACAAAATTTCTATATTTATGAAACTAAAAACTTTTAGCATCTTAGAGGACTTCTTTTTAATAAAGATTTTAACTATTATAAATTATTTTAGTAGTTATAATCTTCAATGTTATAATTACCCATTTCTTATTAAGAATAGTTTGTTCAAAATTAGTTATATTGATTTAGTAGAGTGAAATATTGTCCAAGTTATGCTTTAATTCTTCATTAATTTAACTGTTTGGTTCAGTTTGAATTATAAAGTAAAGAGCATAGGATGACTAGTGGCTGCGTTCATGAACAATTGAGAAGGAAAATGAAAGTGAATATGCGTTAGGATTTTTAATTTTAAACATATAGGTAAATTAGACATTTCATAGAAATAAATTAAAATAATATAATTTATAAGTATAAAACTGTATATAAAGAGGTTAGTTTTGTAAGCATTTTTAAAAGCTTGATCTGATTTTTTTAATTAAATAGGCCTATTTATAAGCTTGGGCCCAACCTTTTTACTAAATGAGTCAAGTCAAGCTGTAAACCCCCAACGAACGGCTTGACCTACTTCTACTCATACTAGTCTCGTAGCTTCTCTCCTCAAGTCCCATTTTGTTATACACTTTTGTAGTCTCGACATCCTCTCTTCTTTAAGGCTTCTTGACCAACGATGTGTAGAAATTCAGTGAACCCATTAGTAAAAAAAATTGAAAATTTGGCCCCACCCAAAATCTTTACTGTATTGCTCCTCCTATATATGTTGCATTATTGACCCATCAAGGTATTTTTTTTTTTTTACTTCTTCCTTTATAAGCCTCCCATATGCAATGCCAAGCTTGAAGATTTTGGGACTGCCCTTGAGTCCTACAAAGGAAATGATCTTGAATGGAAGACTATCCTCGCCATCTGATTACATAATGAGATTTTAGACATGAGTTATTTTAGGTTACTCAAATGACTTGGCTGTGGCAATAGGGAATGAAGATAGGGTTACTGAGACTTTTTTTTTTTGAAATATATTTAAATGTGTTAAGATACTTATTTTCAAATATTAATTTTAATTAATAAAATATTAAAAAATTAAATGACATGACAATGATGAGTTAAATTTATATTATCAAACTCATCATTTAACAAACCATTGTTGATAGTAGAAACTAAATTTTTACATTATGAAAATGTCAAGGACTAAATCTTGACAATTTTTTAAAAATCTTATCCTAACATTTTTTAAAAAAACTTATCCAAAATAGTGCTACTTTTGTAAAGACAAAAAAACATAATTAAGTTTTAAAGAAATAATATTATTAAGTGTAGAGATGGTATGAACAATAAAATAATAATAATAATACCACAAAAACTAGATGACAAAAATGATGATAAATTTTATATATTTAATTATAATAGAAAGATAGTTGTTATAAGTTAATAAAAAAAATATCATAAGAAGATATATTACATTGTATTAGTTTATTAGTAGTTTGTGTAATGTATAGGTAATTTATTTTAAAATAAAAATATATATAATTGAACAAGAGATCGTAAAAAATTAAGTTAGAATTATTGTCTCTAAAATTTATTACAAAATCAAAAAATAAAATAATTTTAATTAAAGAATCAAATGAATGCTATATTTTTTGGACATAATTATTTTATTTATAATATAAAACTGAGTAATTTCTCATTTAACCTATGTGTTTGCTTATATTTATTTTTTAATTACGGCTAACGTGAATTAGTGTATTATATAACTTATAAATAAATTAACAAAATGACTTATTATAATATATTTTAAAAGTTATAATATTTATAATTTAATTTTTAATAAATTTTGTAGGTTAAAGATTTTAAAATATTTGATATTTAAATTAGTTCCTTTAAAGGTATTTTTTTAAACAAATATCTTTTAAAAATATTATTACAACAATTATGAAGGCAAATTTTCTTATTTGTTTACATAATTTGCAAAAATTATGCAAATCAAATGCAACTAACATAAAGAGGACACGGGAAAAAATTAAAATGACACTGAACATTTTATTAGTACTAAAATTGATTTTAATAATGAATTGAAACTTGTAAAAGTAAATATGAAAGTTATAATTTTGAGAGAAATTTTAAAAATTTATATGACATTTAATATTTTATTAATCTATAAATTATCTTTTATTATAAATTAAAACTGTATAAGTACTTATTAATACAAACATTTTTAAAATCACCATTTAACTAATGGATACATACAAGATTTGTTTGGAAACGATACAAAATAATTTATTAATATAATCATATAAAGATATAAAATAATAAATTTTGAAAGTGTAACATATAAAATAATAAATTTTGAAGGTGTAATGAATAATTTTATAAATTTTTACATAAAATTAAATAATAAATACTGATATTATTAAATTACATATAAAAAATCTAAGTTATTTATTTTTCAAAAAATATATCTAATAATATAAAAAGGGCCATTTGTGCATCACTTCATTACAAACTCGTCATGTGTTAGCTTGAGTCTTATTCTTTAAGGCACAGTATTTTTGGTAGACAAGAAGTCGAAGAAAAAAATCCAATTGGTCCCGCTTCATTAATTGGACCCCCTTTACTATGATATGAAAGCCCAATAGCCCACGATAGATTGATAGCGCCGTAGATTCTTGCAGGGTTTAGCCCAAAGGTGCGTGCGTGCGTGACTGGCCAGCGTAGGTCGTAACCCTAAAACCAGAACCAGTGTCGCAGTAACACAAAAATATCTCTCTGGATCGAGCTCGTGACTCATTTTCATTTCCCTCTCATCATCCTCACATCACCACACTCGCGCTTCCCTTTTACACCTCATGGCGGAGGAAGAAGTTGTGGCACCCGCTGCTAGCCCCGTTCCCTCTGATCACAAGCGCAAACTCGAAGATCTGCAATCTCAACCTCAACCTGCCGAACAACACCCTCTCGAATCCAATGCCAACTCCAACTCCGACGCTGACAACGCCGATATGGCGGTTCCCGACGAGACTGAGAACAAGCGTCCCCGTCTCGACGACCACCGGGATGGCCTTGGTACTGTATTCGACAATTTGTTTTCCAACTCAAGTATTCGTGCTATGCAATGGCTGTAATAAATCTATTTTTGACTCATTAGAATACGCACGTGATATATTGGTTGCTGGTGGACGTATTTTCTTGCCATGTGACCATTTTTGTTTTGTTGTTATTGTTACTGCTATGGTGATAACCGGTTTGTAGGAAATGGTTTGATATGATAATGGTACTTTTAGAAGTGCTAGCAATACTCTATTTGACATACTCTTACGAACGTGCTATTTGTTATTGGCTGAAATTTATTGAGAATCGTGAGATATTTGGGTTCCATTCCCTATTTAAGGAATCTCGCTATGAATTTCATCTAAAATTTTTGTGTCTTGGAGTGTGCATCGTTAGCACTCCTTACGGTTATTTTCTTGTAAAGATGAATTGCGTTGTTAAAGTTTTGCTTTTGCTGTCGACAGCTAATGCAAATGGGCATCAAGATGAGCAGGTTGATGAACCTGGAAAAGAAACAGGGGAAGGATCCGTTTTGGAGAATGTCACTCCAGATGATGGTCAAGCTGTATCCAATGATCCTTTAGAGGCAACTACTAATGAACAAATTTCTGGTGAGATTGCTGAGGCAGCCGATGCCAAAGAACTTCGAGTTGAGGACTCTGGGCAGGAAAATGCTGAGGAGCCATCTAAAGAAACTGAACAACCATCTCAGGATTCAACTGAGCAAGATGCTTCTTCTGGAGATAAGCAACCCAATTCTGCTGACACTCCTTTGCATAATGCGGAAGTTCCCTATGATAAGGTGTTGATTATGATGCCGAGTTGTGTCCAATCTAATAGCGTTTATTGTAGATTTATAGATATTTGAACAGCATCTTTGTTTTACCTATTTGTATAATGCTCTAAAATATTATCTTTTTTCCTGTGTTTTCTTGTATTTGCTTTCAGCAAGATGCTGCAGCTGAACAAAAGCAGCTAACATCCGGGTCTGAGATAACAACAAGGAAAATAGATGTTCCTAACAATAAGGTATTTCATTACTCTTAGATCCATATTATTGGGTTCAAGTATGTTACACCTTCAAGTACCACTGGGTGACATTTATCTTTGACGAACTCAACGCAATTTGGGTATATACTCTTTGTTATGATTTGTAGTTTTACTTCATCTTTTGTATGCCTAGTATCTGTTACATGTTGGACATATGTGCATTTGTTGTATTGTCTCTAATGTGTTCACGAATTGAACCCAGTTTGAAAATCATAGCCAAAACATGCACCTGTGTTGTGGCCTTGTGGGCACTGCCAGTTGTTCCTTCTCTAGGTTAAAATAATCATGTTTGCCTGAATTGGAGTTTTTTTTTCATTCATTAATTGCTAGTGAGCTAGAATGTGAGGGTCAGTAGAGGAAAGAGAGGAACCCTGATGGATTTTGTTGTCTCCTGCTCAGTGCAGTGTGCAGCTGCTTGATAAGGGCATAAAAAAGTTTAAATGGGGGTAAAACACTAGTAAGCTCAAACTTTTCTTTATGAGAGAATAGTTTCCTTTAATTATGTATTGTAATTTATGCTGGGCCTTGTTTTGTAATTTGAGTGGGGAGTTTTTGGTGGTACACGAGTTTGTAGGTAAATTAAATGTTCATGGGTATTAATTTTAACTCCTTGAAGAGAGAAAACAATCTATATTAAGAAAACAATATGAAGATCATGTTGAAAGTTGAATTTGGAGATGATATTATACCTCAAGTCTCAGTTTTAGGTACTTGGCATCAATTATACAAATTAATAGGAAAACTAACGAAGATGTTAGCCACATAATACAAGTTGGGTGGTTAAAATGGAATAAGAAATTAGGAGTTATTTGTGACTGCAAAGTACTTAGCATATTGAAAGGAAAATTTTACCATATTACAATACTACCAACTATTGTATATGGTAGTGAATGCTGAGCTTTAAAGGAATAACATGAGAAAAAATGGGAGTGATAGAAATTAGAATGTTAAGGTGGATGAGTGGACACACAAGAAAGAACAAGATACAAAATGAGTACACAAGAGAATATTGGAGTAGCACCTATAGTGGAAAAAATAACTGAAAATTGTTTAAGGTGGTTTGGTCATGTGTAGAGAAGATCTTTGGAGGCTCCAATAAGGAGAATGGATTGCATGATTCTTAGTTTGGTAAAAAGAAGTTGAGGGAGACTCAAAAGAACTTTAGACAAAGTTATTAAATTTTTTTTTTTTTGATTAATCGGATTTTTAAAAATTTGGTTTTTGACCGAGCTCAACTTGTGAGTTAAGGCTTGATTGTTGTTTTATTTAATTATTCTTATTGATAGTGGGTAATGCAGCACTATTGCAGTGATGTAGTGCAGTGGCCAGCTTCCACAGATTTGCCGCTGTGGGTCTTTTTGCAGCTGGAATTGTGTTTTTCATGGAGCAAATGTGGTGTTCCATAAAAATTGGCAACTTTCCTCTTTTGCTTTCCGACAATGTTTTCTTTTTTGGTTTTAAGGGTAAAATGGACCTTCCCTCCTTTCAGTCTTGTTTTTAACACCTCATGGTTGGCCTATCCTGTTATAGGTGGCATGGTTATGAATTCCTTTTATGTTGTTAGTCCAGTTGGCTAATGCCAGCTAGGCTAAACTCTTTTCCCATTTTAATTGAAATTTTAAATTTATTAGATAGCAATAGAGGAAAGTAAGAGTAAAACTAGGGGGAGGATAAGATATTCTCTGAAAGAGTTAAAGATAAATAACAATACAGGAAATTGAAGAGTCAAGAGTGCAACAATCTTCCTTCTATTTTCCTTGGTTAAGAACTTCAATTTTTATAATTTCTTTGCTCTTATTTATGCTACCTTTAAAACCTCTTCAAGTATTAATGAAGTCACTCGCATGTTTGTTAATTACAGTTACATTCTATCAATTATATTCGAAGCATTTTTTAAACTGATGTTTTCATGTGCAGGTTGGTGTACTTATTGGCAAGGCTGGAGATACTATACGGTACTTGCAGTATAATTCCGGTGCAAAGATTCAGATCACAAGGGATGCTGATGCTGATCCTCACTCTACAACAAGATCTGTGGAATTGATTGGAAGTTTGGAAAGTATTGAGAAGGCAGAAAAGCTAATGACTGCTGTGATTGCAGAGGTTTGATATTATCTCACTCTTGTTCTCCTTTTTTTTTTCTTGCATTTATTATCTCACTCTTGAAATTCTACAGGCTGATGCTGGGGGTTCTCCTTCACTTGTAGCTAGAGGCCTCTCCCCTGCTCAAGCTACTGTGGGATCTGAACAAATTCAGATACAAGTTCCAAATGAAAAGGTGATAAGATAATAATATCTCTATTCATGTTTTTTTTAAGGAGGTCATTATTCATGTTTTCTGTTAGCATATGTAACATTGAGCCTCATGGGTTTCTTTAATGCAGGTAGGATTGATCATAGGGAGAGGTGGGGAAACAATTAAAGGCCTGCAGACCAAATCTGGGGCACGCATCCAGGTAGTTGTTATCGTTAACCTTGAACCTTTTTGTACTAAAAACATGCCTAGTTCATATGGGATCTAATCTAAGTTGGAAAATGATTAACCTGCTAATTTTAAGCTTTATATTGAAGCTCAAAGTTTTAAAAATAATGTCAGTAGTTTGATTACCCATAAAATATTTATTGTTACATATTTTTGTAAAATAAAGCAATGGTGACAGGATTGTTGCCATATCAATACATGTAGAAGAGTAATTTGTTATGACTTTTGAATTGAGAGAAGTACTTGCTTTTAACACATGTAGTTATTTTAAAATCCAATTATTCAATGCTATCTTATTTTTTTTAGGCAATTTAGCAGTCTTATACTTCAAAGCAACTGTTTACTTGGTAGTTTTTCATGTCATGAACCTTATGGTTGTTCAGTTGTTGCCTGAACTTTGATCATCCAATATGACGGAAATGTCTGAATAGACTTAATGACATTGGAATGCATAATTTTGATAAGAATAGGTTTCAAAAACAGAAAAATAGAGATACGTGTGTCCTCAAAATATTATACATTTACAAATTACAATAGATAGAGATCATAGTCCGCACATGTAAATAGAGAGAATAAGGGCAATATTTTGTGAGGAAAATAAAATGAATCAACTTCATATTCAAGCTTTGATTTGCCCTTCATCTTTTAATAATTGTGATTGTATGGTTACAAGACAGCCAAAAGTAACTGGACAAAGCTTAGTTGTTAATGATGCACAATAGGGCTGCTATTGCAGCCTTTGGCAACTAGAGGAATTCCATTGTGGAGTGTTGTGGCTTTGCAAATGTCACAGCTGTGGTCATGGCTGTTGCAGCTGCCACTGTAAACTAGGGCTAAACCCTCCTTTTTTTATGCTGTGTGATTTGTTTTCTGGGGTTGTTTATTTCTCCACTTCTTCATCAAAATAATGGGTTTGGAAACCCCCTTGTTTTAATAGTATTTCATGCAAACACCCTCAACCTTCCCTGTTTTGTTGCAATATTTTTGACCCACTGGTCACTGGCATCGCTTCAGCCAAGCCTGGTGTTTCTGGGCAAACCTTGCCACCAGTTGCTCTGTTGCACGTCTTCTACAGCTTAGCTCAGTTTTCACACACTTCTATTTGTCTCGTATAAGTCTTGCCTTCAGTCTTTTGTTCTGTTGCTGTGTTGCTCACCCTTATTCTTCTGTGTCTTCTGAGTATATTTTAAGATTAAGGCTTCAACTAATTTATTCTTTTATTTTTATTATTGACTTGTGTTTTTAGCTTGGGACTGACTTTTGAGTATTAATTACGAATGTGTTTAATTTTAGGTAATTTTTTAGCATTTATACACATCTAATATGCATTTTTTAACTTGTAATAAAATCTTCTGTATATTGGCTCTCCCTGTATCCCATTGCAGTGGTTCTTGGTTTGGCTGCTCTGTGCTGGTATATGGATTGATAACTATGGGACAAAGCCATTATTTTTGCTATTCAGATTGACATCAGATAGTCTTGCTTCGGTTACTTTGCAAAACAGAATCATGGTTTTTGTTTAGTTTTTTGTAGCATTTGGTGTGTGAACATCTTTTAGAAGTTTGGCATCTTAGAGTTTTACAATTTTTAGTTATTTGTTTCTCATAGTCCCCTTTAATGAGAGTTTTATGGGTTTTATAATTTCATAATCACTCTTAAATCATATGCAAGACATCACAAAAGGGTTGACACTTGAGAGAGGGAGAGAGTTGATTGCTGCTTGTATGATGAGATTCTTCTTGATTTTTTCTGTCATTCCCCTCCCTTTTTGGATTTAGCTTGTGGATTTTGACAATGTTCTATTTACATGATTTAGTTGATACCCCAACATCTTCCAGAAGGGGATGATTCTAAAGAAAGAACTGTCCAAGTTACTGGTGATAAAAGGCAAATTGAAATTGCACAAGAATTGATAAAGGAAGTCATGAGTCAGGTGTGTTTGACAATTTTAAAATTCAGATATTGTTGGTGCTTATTTCTTTTAATACGGTTATTATATAAATGGTAATGATTCTGCATTTTCAATTATTTACTGAAATCCTTTTTTGTATTATTATTTTATGTTTACATGTATATGCATATGTTGAATTTGGCTTAGCATATTGTACTAATTTTTTTTATGGCTTGTAGTAGTCTTTATGATCATGTGTTACTGCATCCAGAACCATATTTTTGCCAATTTCCATTTGTTCTTTTCATTGAATGGGAAACTGAGGTTTATTTCATGTTCAGTTCACTGTGGAGTTATTGGGCAATACCACCACATATTGCTTGCAAAGTTTATTTGTTCTTGATTAGTACTTATGGGGCTAGTAACGTACTACTAGAGTGGTATGTGGAAGGATGCCATGTTTTACTCTTGCAGTCCTGCTTGAATGTATGATCATTAGTTTGTTTGTATTTGGCATTAGTGATCGAGAGATTGAATTTTCTCATTATGATGGGGTCTATTTATTACTTTATTTGAAACTATCATGCAGGAAAAAATGTAAATAAATAAATGATTAGTTGTGTATGGGTATCCATTAAAATTGGGATCTGGACATTTTCCATGTAATGTGCATGTATAAAATAGGGATCTAGGCAAACATTTCATATTTTCATGTCTGTTCTATTTGGGTTCAGTGCTGCTCCACAATTGTATTTGTGAAAGCAATACAAAACTTGATTTATGTGCAAGGAAGTGTCCATGTATTCGATGCCTGTATGATCCATTTATGGAAGTATTGTATCAATTGCTGCCATAGAAGTGAGATTGATCACCTGAGAGTGTTCGTAAGTTTGGAAATTGATCAATAATCCATGCCAAGGTCAATTAAATCTTCTAGGACGATCGTATATGTAAACCAAGATGTCAGTTGCAATGATTTATTTATCTTGAAGGTGCCAATTTCGAATTGGTTGGCTTTAAAAATGCAGATTTGGCTATTGCCTTTTCCCCTGGGGTCAGCATTGCTTTCTTGATGTAGCATAGACAACCTATTCACTTTCATCCATTGAAGAGAGGTGGCTGGCATTAAAACCTCAGATTGCAGGATGTTTAATGGTTGGTAAGATTGCTTCAAGACTTAAAAATCATGATTCAATAAGACTATATTGTGCTGGCCTTGGTGCTCAAATAGAGCTGCTGTGTGATTTGCATGAGACCTTTTGAAAGGAAAGAGTCATACCTCCTGAAGTCATGGAGTCTGATTTTAACTATGTTGGGGTTGTATTCCTTTGCAATTGCATATTTTTCTAGTTGTGTACTGAGAAATGTTATAATATGTAATTCATGTCATCTGGTGTGTATTGTCTATTGAGGTTAGGGAAATTGCAACTAAAGTAGTCATATGATCAGGGATCAATGCAAGTATATTGTGTTCATCCACATGCTTTCTAAAACATCTTTGACCTGATGATACCCTTGGTTGAGCGGACTAACATATTAGATGAATATTAGGCTGCCTAGTTGATCATGTTGGTTAATTAAAACTTAAATTTTGAATATTGAATACTTAAAATGTATTTTTTGTGGATCTTTGTCACAAAGTGCAGGGGCTATCGTGCTTGATCCTCTGAATTAAGTTAGCATTCATTCTCATTCTCTTTTGGAGGTTCTTGTCTTTATCTTTCATGATTGATTAGTGATTATAGGAAACTTTTACATATTCAATATATTTATTGGTCCCTTCTATATCAACATGTATTTCTTGTTTGCAGTTTTCACAGTATTCTGTTTTAAACATTTTTATAGAACATGTCAATATGTTGTTAACCGGCTGAAGTTGAACTTCAGTGTGCCATCTCCTGTAATATTGGCTAGCTTTGGCTAGTTTTTGAATTCATAGATTGGAATTTAGCTTATAGAACATTTGGGGTTTTGCTTTGTCATTGTCAGGCTCCTTTTTCCCTCCCTTGTTTGCTAAGGTGAGATCTTTTGTCTGAGATAACATAAAACATATGGTGTGGTTTTAGTATATAGTGTTTACTTGATTAACTACTGTGATTGAGCTCCACGAGATGTGACACACTATTGATATTGCGTTATTTTAATAGTATGCTGTCTGTTATTTTGCCAGTTCTTGTTCAGTTTAGTACAATCCATTACAAGAATTCTGATGACTCGATGTTTATGCCCCATTGGTGCCAATTGTACGACAATGCAATGATAAATGTATATTCTGTTGACTTAATGCCATTAGATTTTTACTTAACTATTTTTGGGTGAGGTAAATCTCTTGATTTTGCATTTGACTAATCATGGTTATGAAAGGGGTTCTTCTCAAAATGGGTATGGAAATTTGCTGTTGGCTTGGCTTTATAAAAATGGGATTGGGACGATTACACTATGCTGTTGGCTGACATCTACGTATACTTATATTATTCTGATTAAGAAGATTTTCCTATTTATTTACTTTGTCTTCTGTTTTGCTTGAATAGCCTGTCAAGCCATCAATTGGCGGTTTTGGCCAGCAGGGCTACCGCCCACCCCGTGGATCTGGTGGCCCACCCCAATGGGGTCAACGGGGTTCTCATTTTGGCCACCCAACTGCATATGATTATCAGCATCGTGGGCCTTATCCCTCTCATAATCAACCATATGCTCCTCCGCCATATGGAAGCTATGCTCAACATATGGCTCCAAGAAGCAGCTTTGGTTCTGGTTGGGAGCAAAGGCCTCACCACAGCTTTCAGGGGCCACCCCCTCACAATGGTGGTTATGATTATTATGGAGGGCAAGGGGGTCATTTACCTGATGCTCCACCATCCGCTCAGCTTCCCAGTTCAGCTCCCCCACATGGTGCTGGTCCTTCACCTTTACCTTCTATGGGCCCAAACCCAGCTCAGGTCAATTACAACTATGGACAGCCACAGGGCCAGGATTATGGCCATCAGGCACCTTATACTCAGGCAGGAGTTCCTCAACAAGGTTATGGACATGGATATGATGAGTCAAAGTTTGAAAATCGGGCTCCTACTCAACATCCCTATGGAGGACATGTGAATTCTCAAACAACCTACCCTCATGCCGGTGCTCAACCCAATTTTGCTGCACCACAGCAGTATGGCAAGCCACCATTATATGGCATGCCATCTCAGGGACAGCCTCCGCAATCTTACGGCCATCCTAGAGCTGCTCATTCTCAGCCAGGGGACATGCCATATCAAGGTTCTACTCCTGCCCAGTCTTATGGCACAAATATGCCAACACAACAGCCATACCCATATGCATCATCTGGGCCATCACAAGCAGCATATCCTACTTATGGGTCTGCACCAACTGCAGATGGCTACAATCATCCACCACCTGCATCTGGCCCACTTTATGCCCAGCCTGGTGGACAAGCCAGTTACGGCCAGCCAGGTGCCCAACCTGCAGCTAGTTATGCGCAAGTTGGCCCTACTGGTTATGGATCATATCCTTCACAGCAAACTTACCCTGAGCAGCCAGCTCCTAGTAGTGCGGTTTATGGCTACCAGGCGCCCCAAGATCCAGGTTATAGCAGTGGCACTGCACCGGCATATAGTGCAGCACCAAGTGGGCAGCCAGCTTATGTTCAACCCACGCCTACTCAAACTGGTTATGATCAGTCTAACCCACAATCAGCTGGTTATACATCTGTACCAGCAAGTGCTCCAGCTGCATATGGCAAGACACTGTCACCTCAGCCTGGGTATCCGCAATATGACTCCACCCAAGTTTATGGTGCTCCTCGATGATGTTTTTGATATTGACCACCAAATTCTCTAGTATTAGCATGTCCTAATTTGATGATTTCGTTCGGTGTAACTTGCTTTTAATTTTCCTGTAATTTGTATTGCTTTACCTTATGAAACGTGAAAAATATAATTTTTCTTAGTGCTCCGATTTGATTTCTAAAATATTATTAGAGAATTAGAATCTTAACAGAAAATTATTCGACAATTCGAGTCCATATTTTCTCATGTCTATACATCGGTGATGTATTTTGCTCGGGTTATGCTGCAATTGGACTATAATCACGGGATTGACTTTGTTCGGTTTATGTTTCATTGCTTCTTGCCAAGCATTCACCCTAAAAGTAAGCATAAATTATGGTTAAAGAGGATACACATCTCTTCGTGTATAAACAAAAATGGTACTGCAAAAGTTTCTCTCTTTAATTTTGAGATGTGTCTATATAGGAAGTATAAAACGGAAGTATAAAGTTAATTATATATGCTATAAAATATTTTTGTTTAAATAATAAAATAGGTATTGGAGATCTATTGCAATGTGTATGATAAGAATCTGTTACAAATTGTTAGTAAATGAAACTGTCACTAACAAGCATTTTTTAAAATAAAACAAATTTGGTCATTAGATAGGTGCTCATAAGATGTTTTCATTAGCAGTTTTTTTTATTTAAAATAAAACATAAATTTGGTCATTTGACAGTGCTTCTAAGATGTGTTCACTAACAAGTAAGTTTTTTTTTTTTTAAATAAAACATAAATTTGGTTATTAGATAGTGCTCCTAAAATGCATTCAAGTTTGCATTAATAAAATTTCATACTTTTGGACACTAATTTTTATATGCGAGGCCTTTGTTCGAATAAATAAATTTATTAGCTTTTTAGAAGATAAAAAACAAAATTATTTATGAGTAATGTTATTCTTTTATAAATTTTTTTATGATTAAACCTTCATTTTAGTTTTTTAATTTAGACATTGTTAATAGAGTAACAGAATGTCGCATGTCACATTAAGTGATATGAATAATTGATTACGAGACAAAACGACGTCATATATAATATGATATGTATTTTTATTTTAGTCTTTAAAATAATTACTTACAAATATTTTAGTTCCTGATTTTTAGAATATTTCATTTACCCATCTCTCTTCTTCTTCACCGAAAGTTACCTTTGCCAATTTGCATTTTCTACTAGTGATGAAGTTGATACCATCTGACACTAATTAACTCAATTGAGTTGAAGTAGATATCAAGTTAATTAACACAAACTTGTCAATTATGGTAATAAAACAAGAACATCATTCTTCGTAGTTTATTCAAACAAGAACCTTAAGACCGTCATATCATTTGCCTTCACATATTCATCAACTATGGTGGTAAAAAAAATATTTGTTAGACATAATATCAAACATCCTACCTAACTCAAATTTTCCACCTTCACAAACTCTAATGTCATTGCATTACAAGAAGTTACATTTCTTCGTGACATATCATTAAATAACTTCACCTTCACAACATTCTTACTAGTGACATACCATATAACTATAACAGTCAAAGAAACTAAATTTATTTACAACATTTGATCAAACACCTTATGAGCATTGTAACAAATTGGTGTCCACGAAGATATCATATTCCACATTGTACTTGAATGTGGACCTATGAACTGACTTTCTTTTAAAGATCTTACACATGCTTGAACAAATTTTAATAACAGAAAAGTAAGTATAGTGACTCGAAAAGACATCTTGCATTTTTATGTATACAAAAGTTAAATAGTATTGAAATAAAATGTAAATAGTATTTAAATAAGTGACAATTTCAAGGTTAAAATGTCTATTATAATCTATTAATAGTATTCGAATCTAACGACTAAAATGTCGAATGAAAATAAAATTTATATGCTAACGTGACATTTTTAAAATTAAAATAATTTGTGCTTATTATCTCAATCATTAAAATAACAAATTTAATATTTTTTATTGTATTTTTTAATATCAATTTTTGTTATTTTTTCCCTATGATATTACCTATCTTGTATTTTTATTTTTGTCTTTTCTTTTTGTATCTCTTGTAGTGAAAATTGTAATAAACATTTTGAGCATTACTCTTATTATTGATCTACTATAACGCCAAAACACGGGGAATTTCGTGCGCAAAATCAAACGCAAGTCCGCTGCATACTGCTTTCTTTTTTTAGACTGAAAAAGGTAAGCATATCAACAATAAATTATTTGGAATTAACAAATTGAGATTATCCGGCGCATAAGAATTCGGAACTGTAATGATAAACATTATATTTGAATGTTTAACGCAGACCGGAAGGGTGAATGTGATTTAATCGGTTTTGGAGGAATGAAGTTGCAAAGAAGATAAGCCAGTGGTACCAGGGTTCCTAAGCTGATCAAGCTGTTTGTTACCACGGCGAAGTAAGTACTCAATATAGAGAAAATTTTTGCGATCTACTTCCTTTGAATTACGACGAAATTCTTGTGATACTGTTGACTCTATTTTGCGTCGTTCCTCTTCCGATTTTGAACGTGCAGCACGTAGAAATCCTCTGTATAAGCTAAGTACCTGCTTTTGCATCCCAGAAAGCCTTTGTCCTTTGTAGCTTCCCATTGCAACTTTATTCTTGTGCTTTCAGGTAAATTCTTTCCACAAAGAAAAACAACAATACTGATTAGTTGAGTTCGTTCACAATCGCAAAGCATTCTACGAGGCATTTCATCAAACATTTTATAGACAATATTATCTCAATTAGATAAAACCATTGGTTACCTCAAACTCAAAAGGGACGAACCGATTAAATGAAATGAAACAATTCGGATCGAAATTCAAGCGATGAAGATCAGATTAGGGACTTGCAATCCAATCCATCCACAACTGGTAGCGAGGTCTTTTTTTTTTTTTTTTTTCGATCAATAATAGAAAAAGAGGTTTAGTTTGGTAGCTTAGCCAATATATGAAATGGGCTCAACGAAGTATTTGGGTTTGGGCCCCCAACTGAAACGCTTCTTGAATTCATTTGCATTATTATGTTTGCCTCTGAATTTTTGCGTTATCTATTATCTATATCCAAGTCATACATAAAAACTATCTAGAAGTTGGACAGATACCATGATATTATATAAATTTTCCCGTCCTTTATAGAAATTAGCTTGCAATATTAAAACTTTCAAGAATCATTTCATGTTTAATTAATAATTCTAATAACTATTTACTAGTTACCATACGCTTGAGAATGATTTGATTTGAATTTAAAGGAAACGAACTACCACTATTATTATTTTTGTCCTAACAATGCAATTCAGGTTCTGAAAGAGAGAGAGAAAAAAAATGTACACATAAAAATGTTACAAATATCACAGTTTTACCCTTTATATAAAGCACATTTGTGACTCATTTGTAATCTCTCACATTTTTCCAATAATAGAAATCTCATTTTCTCTCTTCTCTTGGACTACATCATGTATCTCAACATTGACTCGAGTGAGTGATAAATGCCATGAACATCTTATCTTGGTAATGGATTAGAAACAACAGGTCACTACATTTTTTGTTTACAATTGAAGTTTGTCAGGCAGAATGCTATCTGTACAATGTATGATCGCAGTGTTTCACATTACATTAAATTACATTTCTCGTTTTTCACCAATTGGTTTGAAAGTCCTTTGTTTCCCAATTGCATTTGGTAGGAATGCTTCCCGAATATATTTCCTCTTCCTAAGCTTCTTGATCATTCTGATCCTCTTCAGCCGTTTGGGGTCAACAATTTTCTTGCTCTTTTCCAATTTCTCTTTCCTTCCCTCAGTAAAAGCTTCAATTGTCTTACTTCTCTTTTCATCTGGTAATAAAGCCAATCTGGAAAATTTCTTGGGACTAACTATTTCCAGTTTCTCAGTGATTTCTTTGAATGCCGGAAGAAGGCCGCGCCTTATAAAACATCCTTCGATAAGCTGTATTGAATTTAATTCAGGGAGATTTGGGGCATCTTTTAACTCAAGATCCAAGCAAAATGGTGAGTCTTTTAACCACATTCTGAGGGAGTGAGCCTTGGCTACAAGGACACCGTGTCGTGTCTTACAAGGAAGGAAAGGCGATCCCATTTCCCAAAGGCACGCCTTCAATGTGCTATCAAGGGATACCATGTTATACTCTGCTGTTCCTGTTATGAGCACAACTGATTTTGGTGACTCTGGATATCCCTGCAAGGAGGCATCCTGCCATGACATCCAAGTTCCAATGTTAAGGTCAATCAAACACCAGAGCTAATTAAATGATGAACATTATATTTGTTATCAATGATGACAATGTTTATGGCTCATACTGCAATGACCCAAAACTCAACCTGAATCCAGTCAACTTTCTTTGCACCCAAATTTTAATATATAAAAAATAAAACAAAAGTGTGGAAAACAGAACGTAAAAATGCAACAAGATTGGGTCGGTAACGGGGTCAGAAATGGATACCCAAGTCTGGGTGGTCTTTGTAGAATTAATATGATAATAATAATAATGCTGTCGATCTTATATAACAAGCGATTTTAATGTCTACTACTATGATTCTAAGAAAGATTGCCCAAGCAACAAATGCAAATAGTGAATCCATTTATGTTGTAATTATTTTACATTTTGAAATAATGTTAGATAGTAATTGTACATTAAAGACAGAAGATTAGGCTGTTAATGGGAGGCACGTGACTAAGTTTTGAGCTAACATCCAGGCTTAAGGGTTTAACAATAAAGTCAAAATGGTGGCTTTGCATATCTTTATCATATAAATTAAGGGGACATAACTGTAAGCTGCGCACAACTCAAAATTTGTCAATTATATTCACAGTGGAAATAGCAACCTATGTAAAAGCATGTATTTATAAAACTTTGAACCTTAGAAGTGAAAAACCATTGACAATTTTGAAAGTAACTTAGGGTAAGAGATGTCACCTGCATGTGGTCAAGCCATAACGTAAGACCAACAAGAGCTGATCCAGCAGATAGTTTTCTAAAATCAGCCCCCCAGTCCTTATCAGCAACCCTGCAATTGATTGATACAGGCAATAAGCAACCTAACAGAGCCAGTAACACTACAGTTGAAAATTGTGATACGAGAGATGCTGTCTAAGCAGTTCTCACAACTTCCTCCAAAGTACACTACAGTTAAGAACTATGGGAAAATACCAATAATAGCTACCTAAAAACATCATGGCGATAAATGCTTCTCTTGATTGCTAATTGGAAAACCCATGATGCAGTAGCCCGGAGTTCAAATGCCCACAAGAGATCCACCAAAGCATTGACAAAGTTAAAGGCTGCGTTATCTTCCAGAGGTTCTAGTCTCTCGAGACATTGGTCAACCTCTGAAACTAGTGACTCGGATTTTTCTCTTAGAAGCCTGTATAACAATTAGTATACATCGTTAACTGGGCAAATATGAACGCAAACCTGTGCTTCCTCTTAACGACAATAAATACTAATCTTTTGGCATAAAAAAATAACAACAATAAGAACAAATCAGTACCTTATTGGGAGATCAAACCCAGCACTTTCGAGTGCATTTAAAAGAATAATGGCTTCATTTGCTGCCTCAGACAAGCTTGCAGCTCTGATAAAGCACGTCCATATTCGATGGTCTGGTTCTATGCCTGCTTCCTTCATCTCCGTGAGCTTTTCAATTCCAGCTTCAAAATATCCTTTTTTGAGATATGCATCCATAACAGAGCTATAAGGTAGAGTATCCATAACAACGCCTGTTGTTGTCAGGTTTTTAAGGACTTTCTCAGCTTCTTCAGGCTGCCCAGATTTACCGTAAGAAACCATAAGCAAATGCATGGTGGCAATAGTGGGCTCTATCCCTGATTCTTTCATCATAGCCAGTAGATTCTCAGCTTTCAGATGATCCCCAGAAGTTCTATACATTTTCATCATTAAATGATAAAAAGAGCGGTCCAGTTTATAACCATCTGATCTAAGCTCTTCAAAAAGTTCCTCAGCCTGTTCATACAGTTGTAGCTTACTAAATGCTGCAATCAAGCTTCTGTATGTGTCTGACTTAGGCTCCAGACCAAGGCTTCTCATTTTTTGCATCAATGATAAACCTTCTTCTGGTCTACAGTCTCTGCAGTACATTATAATTAATGTATTATAGGTTTCTTCATCTGGTTTAAGACCAGCATCTTGAATTTTCTGGTAAATAATACCCATGCTTTTAAAATCTTCGATACCTAAATATAATTTAAGCATAGAATTGCAAAGTGGAAGATCAGGCTTGAATCCTGCCTCTTCCATCTCACACAACATGACTTCTACATCCCTTATTTTTTTGCATTTGCACAACAATCTAATCATAATTCTGTAAGTATGCATGGTGGGAAAATAACCAGCAGCTTTCATTCCATTGTATATTTTCTGCACCTCAAATAAGTTTCCTGCCTGAGCAAATGCTTCAAGCGTCAAAAGAATAGAACTTTTACTGATCTTGAGCCCCATGTCCTGCAACTCCTGGATTACCACATAGAGCTCATTTAGTCTTCCATCAACAATTAAAGCCTGTAATAGACCATTTATGGAATCTACGGTTGGAGAAGGGCCATCTCTCATCATTGTATTAAAAATAGCTCTAGCTCGCTCATAACAACCACTGAATGCATAAGCATCTATTAAAGCATTCCACACCTTTCTATCCACTTTCGAACATCTTTGCCTAAGACTCCCCACTAAGCTTTCTGCCTTTTGCCATACCTTTAACTTCCCATATGTTTCAACAATATCAATATAAACAGATGCATTATCAAGCATTAGACCTTTTTTCTCTGCATGATACAACAAATGGTGGGCTGTCTCAGGTAAGCCCATTCTACAGTAGACAGACACCATACTTTGGTACACACATTCAGATGGCTCAACACCACTGAATCTCATGTCAGAGAAAATCTGTGAAGCTATGTCAAAGAGTTCATTCTGTACACATTCCTGAATAAGAGATTCATACATAGTACAACTTTTAAATGAACCAAGTCCTCCTTTACTTCTGTACTCCTCCAAGGCTGCATCTAACTTTTTAGCCTTGCAAAGTATGATGATGAGTGCTCCTGTGATCATTTGAATATCATCTGGAGCATGTTCTCTCAAGAATTCAAGAAGTTCACATGCTTCTGAATATCTAGCAGATGAGCTGTATGAACTCATGATAGATAAAAAATTTTCATGATCCAATTCATAGCCATTGCTGATGGCAACTTTCAACATTTTAGCAGCATGATCATAACATCCCCCCTTCACAAGAACAGATGAAATAATTTGAGGATTCATACTGCTCCGTTCTTCCATATCTCTAATAATTCTGTCAATGACATCCCACATGTTTTCCCTAACAAGTGCATGCAGCATGACATCATAGAGACCATTATCAGGTGTGAAACCCTCATGAATCATTTCCTGATATAACATCATTGCCTTTCTCATCTCATTGAATCTCAGAAAGAAATCCAACATAACTGAGTATGCTAGATTATCAGCTTTGATTCCTGACCTACGCATGCAATCAAATGTCTCTTCAGCCTCTACTCGCTTTCCAGCCTTTGCATAAGCACAAATTAATGCACTATATGTGTGCAAAGTGGGCTTAACCCCCGCATCCAACATTTCTGACATTACATTTGCAGCTTCCACGACCTTACTAGCTTTCCCAAGTGAATCTATCAAAACAGTATAAGTAACAGCATCAGGATTCCTGCCAGAAGACTTCATGTCTCTGTAAAGCTGCAATGCCTGATCACACCGGCCCTGCCTCCCATGCATGTGTATGATAGTGTTGTATGTCATTTCATCCTTGCCAAACCCCTTTTTCACCATTTCCTCACAAACATCCCTTACCTTCTCTGTATTTCCTTCTTTTGAAAAGGCATACAACAAAGAATTATATGTTACAGCATCAGGGAAAAACCCTTTAGACTCCAATTCTCTAAACAGCTGCTCGGCTTTCTTAGGAAACCCACATCTACCATACACCGAAATCATAGCATTGTAAGTCCAAAGATCAGGTTGACAACGTTGAGACTCCATATCGTTAAAAATGGCAACAGCTTCCTCCAAATTAGACTCTCTTGAGCAAGCACTTATAAGGGTATTGTAAGTTATTATATCAGGCCTAATACCAGACCTCCTCACTTCATTCAAAAGCTGCATAGCCAAATTAGGCTCCATTGCACCACTCTTCATCCTGGCATTAATCAAAGTATTGAAACTCACGAGATCCGGCACACACCCTCTCTCACGCATTAAATCAAGCAGGTCCTTGACCTTGCTGAAGCGACCATTTCGCGCATAAACACCCATCATGGCATTGTACACTTGAACCGTGTCCCCCACGGTTGATTCAGCCCTTGTGAAGATTTCAACAGCAAGTGCTTCTTGATTAGCCTTTCCCAACACACCCAACATGGTAGCAACCATCCTCGCATTGGGTGCAAACCAATGCCTCAAATTCAAGCATTCATACAGTTCAAGTGCCCGTTGCCAACTTTGTTGACCAACCCATTTGACCACAAAGCAAAAATCAGTTGGTGTCATCTGAACCTTGCGTTCTTCCAAGACACCAGCCACAAACTCCTCAGATTTCAACCCCAGAATCCTATCCGTTAAGTACTTCACTCTCTCCCTCCAATTTTTGTCCCTCTTCAGTGCCAACTTGTTCATCTTTTTCACTCTTGTCTTGCTACGCCTCCCCAGAGTTTCCTGCGCTTCGTCGTTCACGGAACGACCCGGTTTGTGGGTTTCCTCTGGGACTTGGGAAGGTGGAGGCTTGATGGAGGAAACATCGTTTTGAGGCAAGTGGGTATGCGTAGAAGGGTACATTTCGGACAGTTTGAGATGTGGCCATCTGATTGAAGGCGATGCTCTGCTATAGGTAAACTTGAGAGTCTTAACAGTATTGGGTTGTGAAGAGGAATCGTTCTCAGTATCATCATCGTGGATAGTAGTGGAAGCTGAAGAGGAAGGAAGTGCAGCGGGTGTGAGTGGAGAGTTGGAGGGTGGTCGCTGAACTGAGGGAAAACTAAGCAATCCTGAACCTGAGACAGAGACAGACATGTTTGTTCAGCTGAGCATGTGTCTCTATTGCAATTGCAAGTGGTGTATAATATGTTTTCCAGACTGCAACATTTATCGTTTCAATTATGGAAAGGGCAGAGCAATGCGGAAAACAGAGTGGGATTGGGTTGTAGGCCAAACAGAATGCCAGTTTGAGAACCACTTCGTTATCCAGGAAAACAGGTATTTTGCTTGGCGTGGCGGGATGAGAGATATGTCCACTTCTTCTTATGGTTCTATTTTTTCATTTTTGGATTAACAATATTTTTAAAGAAGGATTAAGTGTATGTTCGGTTTTTATAAAATTGACGAACTTAATTTTTAAGCTTTTTTAATTTTATACGATAAATTTAAAATGATTCAATAAAAATTTAAAATTTTAAAACCCTAGTAAAAAAAAGAAAGAGAGAGTCATGAGTCTCAATTTGAACAAGAGAAAAAATAAACAATTATAGCGCTTAAATTAAAATTAAATTAGTTTGACTAATTAATAAAATTTTATATGCTTGAAATTATATGTTCAATATATTTAGGTTGAATAAAAGTGATTAATTGATTTAAGAAAAGTTATTATCTAGTTAAAAATATGCTATTATCTTTATTTTAATTTCATTAAGTTATTTTTTATTGATAAAATTGAGATGAATATATAATGTTATTAAATTTAATTAGTTTTATTTTAAAAAAATATATAATTATTTATATTGTTAGATTTAAAAATCAAATTTGTACATTATTTAGGCTATGAGACAAAAATAAAGTGCTATTGATGACATTTAAATACAAAAAGAATGTTATTTTAACTAAAGATTACTTTATTTTATTTTATTTTTTATTTTGGATATATATTTTTTAGATTTTAGATTTTAGATTTTAAATTTAATAACAGAATATATTTAACTAATTGGGAAAAATACAAAAAAAAAATATTTGAATTAACTTTAGAAAGAAAAATGAAAAGTAGTGAGTTTAAGAGTAAGATTGAGTTTTGTATGAATAAAATGAAACTGATTTTTTAAATTTTTATAATTAATTTTTTTAAAAAAATTTCTTTAAAATAATTTATTTAACTATCTAATATTTCAATATTTTTAATTTACAAAATATTTTAAAAATTAAAACATAAATATTATAACTTTTAAAATGTGCTATTTTATTAATTTATATATAAATTGTACAACCTTAAGTGTATATTTAGTTTTTATAAAATTGACAAACTTTTTACTTTTAAGCTTTTATAATTTGATACGATAAATTTTAAATTATTCAAATATTTATCTATATATAATTTAATGATTAAAAATTAGTAAAAAAAACAAAAATTTGCAACAGGTAAAAAGGTTGGAATTTGAGCAAAAGGGAAACAAGCAACCGTGGTGCTTAAATTGAAAATTAAATTATTTTGACTAATTAATAAAGTTTTATATACTGAAAATTTTCAATGATGAGGATATTTTGATTGAATAAAAATGATTAATGGTTTAAGAAAAGTTGTCACCTGGACCCGGTCATAAACAGGTCGGGCAAACCCGACTTGGCCGGCCAGCCAGTTAAGATATTGTAGCACAGAAGCTCATATTACTCCGAACATAACGCCAAATGTTGAAGCCATAGATTTTTTTTTTTTTTTTTTTGACACTTGTTCTGTTATGTTTGGTTCCATTCTCTGAAAATATGATTGCGTTTGAATTTTGATGCTTGTCTGTAACAGAAACAACACAAGAAAATAGTAGCATAGCATGAAAATGCAGTCCGTTTACTGCTCTATACAAATTCCATTATCATACAATATTGGTCACCCTCATCTCTGCTTCTCTCGTGCATTTGTCACCCGGTGTAGTAAAAAACCCAACTTTATTAGTTCCTCAAATCGATGCGTTAGAAACAAGGGTGTAAAGGAAGTGGGTCCAGAATTTGATAGCAAAAACATGCTTTTTAAGTGTGGTGAGAGACTTGGAAAGGATGAAGAGCTTTCTAGTGATTTGTACAGCCAATTAATCTGTGAATGTTGCAAAGGAGGAGACTTGGATAGAGCCATGTCTCTTCTTGCGCAAATGGAAGCTCAGGGGTTTCACCTCAGTTCATCATCTTATGCTTGTCTGATTCAGGCCCTTGGTAATGTTGGAAGGACTTCAGAGGCTGATATGTTGTTTAAAGAAATGATTTGTTGTGGGTTTAGACCCAAATTGAATTTGTACAACAGTTTGCTTAGAGGGTTCTTGAAGAAAGGTCTGTTAGGACTTGCAAATGGGCTCTTGAAGGAAATGAATGACTTAGGCATATGGAGGAGTCAAGAGACATACGAGATTTTTCTAGACTACTATGTTGGTGCTGGAAGGTTGGAAGATACCTGGTCAACAATCAATGAGATGAAACAAAAGGGGTTTAGACTTAACTCGTTTGTGTATAGCAGGATTGTTGGGATTTATAGGGACAATGGGATGTGGAAGAAAGCAATAGAGATTTTGGAAGAGATTAGAGAGAGGGGGATTCCTTTAGACACGCATGTTTGCAACAGTATTATTGATACCTTTGGCAAATATGGTGAATTGGATGAGGCATTGAAGTTGTTTCAGAAAATGCAAAATGAAGGTGTAAGGCCAAATATAGTGACTTGGAATTCACTGATTAAGTGGCACTGCAAAGAGGGTGATTTCATGAAAGCCTTTAATTTGTTTACTGATATGCAAGAGCAAGGATTGTATCCAGACCCTAAGATATTTGTCACCATCATTAGCTGCTTGGGGGAACAGGGAAAGTGGGACATAATAAAGAAATATTTTGAAAGCATGAAATTTAGGGGAAATAAAGAATATGGGGCTGTTTATGCTGTTTTGGTTGATATTTATGGACAATATGGGAAATTTCAGAATGCTGAGGAGTGTGTACAGGCACTAAAGTCCGAAGGTGTGCTAGTTTCTCCGAGCATTTTTTGTGCATTAGCAAATGCTTATGCTCAGCAGGTATGCTATTTCCTCTCTCTTGTTCCTTTTGTTCCAACCTTCTCATTGGTTATAATTATTTATATTAGAAGCACATATAGTATTTTTCAAAATAGTTGATGTTCTGGTATCCTATTTGTATCTGTGATAGGAACTGAATGTATTATTGTAGTAACAGAACAAACTCAGGGAATAACTCTGGATGTACAAGCAAAATAGCTAGGTAATAACAGAAAAAGAGATATTGATGAATGAAATAAAGCTCCTCTTATGGCAGCAGCCATCTCGAATAACCTCCCAAATATTTCCTACCTTCTCCCCTCTATCTATCTTCCATATATCCTTCTCCGCTGCACTCACCCCTCTTCTCTCTCATTCTTGCCACATACTCCATTTGTTAATCTATTAGAATCTTGCATAAGGGCCTCCTTGTTCACCTTTCCTATTTTACCCCTCCTTCTCTGGTATGTCTTTAGTGGAGGCCCAATTGGTTTGGACCCAACAATACTCTCCCCATTGAGAGGAACCTTGTCCTCAAAGTTGAAATGTGAAAATATGGCCTGAAGCAGATCAAATTCCTCCTAAATGGTTAACCCAAATGACATTACCACCTACACGTAGTGCCTTTCGTGTGTCCAGAAGGCAGTTTAGGGATGTCCTTTGGCCTCATACATATTTGGTGGTAGCTTGATTTCAGATCGAGTTTAGAAAAGATTATGACCCCTCCTAACTCATCCAACAACTCTTCGATATGGTGATACTATTAAGAGCATGATAATCCACACAAAAACGCCAACTCCTGTTTTTTTTCTTAACTAGAATCAACGGGCAAGAATAGGAACTTGTACTTAGTCTAATCATTCCTGCTGCCAGCATATTCCTTATGAATTTTTCAATCTCTTCCTTGTGGTGATAAAGGTGTCGATAAGGGCAAATGTTAGGAATTGTTTCTCCCTCTTTCAAAACAATGGCATGGTCACATTCCTTTTTTGGTGAAAGGGCTGTTCCCTCCTTAAACAATTCACTAAACTCCCCTAATAGAGTCTTCATAGCCTCTGGAGCTGTTGCTGGCACTTGAGTGGGTAATTCTGTGCAACCCATAGTAACATGCCCAACTCCACATAATACGCCTCAGCTTCCCTTTTTAGCTCCTTCCTTATGGCTTTTAATGAAGCCACTATCCAGAATAATTCTACATCCCCTTTTATCTCAATAACCCTTCCATCTTTGTGCACAATCAAGTGTTGTCGCAGGTCAGCATTGAATTTACCTAAGCTTTTGAGCCATTTGTACCCCAAAATCACATCCACTCCTACCAAGTCAAATAAGAAAAAGTTCTGAACTACTTGTAAGTTGGGTAGTTCCAATACCACGCCCCTACAAACCTCTTGGCTTCCCAACCTCTGCCCATCTCCTACCTCGACGAAGTATCCTCTTGTAGCTTCTGTTGGTATATTCAGCTCCTCTACCAATCCCGGGGATACGAAATTATAGGATGCGCCGTAATCTACCATTACAATCACCTTCTTGCCCAAAATGGTCCCCCACAACTTTAATGAATTCTTGGAGGTCATCCCTGCAATACTGCTCGCGTTCAACTGAAGGTTCACTTCCTCCTCGTTTTCTTCCTCCATGGACACTCCACCCTGGTTCGCCTCCTGTTCTCCCAGCAAGACCATGTGTAGCTGTTTGTTGTGGCAAATATAGCCTGACGTAAATCTTTTGTTGTAGTGAAAGCAGAACTCTCTCTTTCTTTTTTCATTTTCCTCCTCTTTGTTCAGCCGTTTAAATCCTAGACCTCCGCGATTTGAGCTCGCTATGAAAGAATCCCATGAGCTATTGTGGTCCCTTGAGCCTTGACCGACTTCTATTAGGGCGAGCTAGGGTCCTAAACCCCGAGGATGAGTTGGGTTCCACTTTCTCCGCCCAATTCGTTTTAGTCACTCTTGGGCCCCTCCTCTTAAGGCCCAATGTTGCTTAAGACCCATTGACCTGCTTACCCTCACAGATGGCCCATATAAGAAAGGCCCAACACCCTGTTCTTTTCTTCTAACTTTTGTGCCAACTCCATGATCGTACTCAAGTCTCCAGAGTCTCGCAACCTTACCTCTGCTTTGATCTCCTCATTCAAGCCATTAAGGAATGCCCCTATCATAAATTCCTTGTCGGCAAAACGAAGGGGGGCAGAGAACTGCTCGAACTGTTCCCTGTATTCAATCACTGTCCCCCTCTACCTTAATCCCATTAAAGCTTCGTAAGGATTCTCTAACAACAACGACCTGAAACAGCCCAATAGAGCTTGCCAAAAAATGGGCCACGTGGGCGTCAGAACTCTTAGTTCCCACCATTGATACCAATTGAGCGCTTTTCTCTCTAAGCAAACTACTGCCGTGTCCACCTTTTCTGCTTTAGGGATGTTATTTTTCTCAAAATACCTTTCCACTCTGTACATCCACCCATAGGGATCATCTTTAGCAAAGTATGGTACCTCCACCCGCCTCACCCGTTCCTCCCTTCTCCAGGCATCTCCCGCTCTGTTGCCTACTTCTTGATTACTATTCTCACCTTCCATCTCCGTTCAAACCATCCGCAAGGCTGTCTCGAATATCACTGTTATCACCGTTATCATCTCATACATTTGCCTCCGAAACTCTTCCTGAATGGAAGCTTGCATGCCCTCTAATCGACGCTTGACATTCTTCAATCGATTCTCCATTCGTGTCATTACCATCTGGCGCTCCCATGATCGGGAGCTCTGATACCAGCTTGATAGGAACTAAATGTATAATTGTAGTAACAGAACAAACTCAAGAAATAACCCTGGACGTACAAGCAAAATAGCTAGGTAATAACAGAAAAAGAGATATTGATGAATGAAATAAAGCTTTCCTATGGTAGTAGCCATCCCGAATAACCTCCCAAATATTTCCTACCTTCTCCCCTCTATCTATCTTCCATATGTCCTTCTCCTTTGCTGCAGTCACCCCTCTTCTCTCTCATTCTTGCCATGTACTCCATTTGTTAATCTGTTAGAATCTTGCATAACGGCCTCCTTGCTCACCTTTCCTATTTTACCCCTCCTTCTCTGGTATGTCTTTAGTGGAGGCCCAATTGGTTTGGACCCAACAATCTGATGCCATACTTATACACCTAAATGGTGAAAAATACTTGTGGTATGCTATATACCGTGTCCACATATCTGTGTCATATCAGATATTCTATTGATACGAAACGAATACCTGTTTTAATTTGGATTATTCATGATATTTTTTTTTAATACTTACTTGGTACATGTTAAGATTAACAACCAATAATGTTAATACTATAATGAAACAATTTTTGAAGAGTTCAACTATTTTGGACCATTTAAGAAGAGTAATGTTATTACTCGAGAAAAAAAAGGGAAAAACAGAGAGATGCTTGTTTGCTTTGTTTCTTTAAGATTGTTAGTATTGGGTATGACTTATTTGTTTTCTTGTTAGGGCTTATGTGAACAAGCCATTAAGGTGCTGCAGATCATGGAAGTGGAGGGAATTGAACCAAATATTGTTATGCTCAATATGCTAATGAATGCATTTGGTAATGCTGGGAGATGTATGGAAGCAATGTCTGTTTATCACCATATAAAAGAAACTGTAAGGCTAATTAGTTTGCAGTGGAAATATCATCAGCGTTTTTATTAATGCAATATTTCTTTTTCAATCTCTGATGTTATTTCTATAACTTTATGTAGGGTGCTAGCCCTGATGTGGTCACCTACACTACGCTTATGAAGGCTTTCTTAAGGGCCAAAAAATTTGATGAGGTGCTGTGAATTCTTCAATTATTTTTTTGTCTTTTTCTTTTGCAAGATGAAGTTGTTTTTAATACTTTTTCAATAATATGTAATTTCTATGTAAACAGAGGAAGAAACGCATGCTGTAAGATCTAGTTGCCTAATTCTTTCTGATAATATTATAATCAGGTTCCCATTATCTACAAGGAAATGGAGTATGATGGATGCACTCCTGATAGAAAAGCTAGACAGATGTTACAAGCTGCATTAACGGTTCTTGAACAAAGGATCTCATTACAAACTTAATAGGGACTGTGGTAGCCGATCACTGGTTCATGATCATTTGGAAATTGAATGAGCATTGCCGATTCCATGGGGAGCTTTCTAAAGTTTTTCGTTATTGGATTTGATGATATGTACTGGATTAGTTAGCTGGAGAGGCGTTTAATGAAAGAAAACTGATATTTTCTTCAATGTCTTCCTTTGCCAGTGAAGCAGAGATGAGAGATGATTCAGGTTGAGATCCCTCTTGTCTAGAGTGTTGAAAGGGCAGTGTTTTATGTTTGTCATTTCTAGAAAGCTTATGGAGACAGTGTCCATTTATGAGAGATTAAAAGGGCTGAAAGATACTAGAACAAGGATTGAGAAGGACATTTGGGGTTTGTTAAGTAGTTGCTAATTTCATCCATTTATGAGATGATATTTCCTTTCCTGGAGATTCCTAAAGAAGGTTCGTCCTGTGATATTGGTCATTTCAGGTGATTGGCCATGATATTGGGTAGGGTGTTATTGGCTGCAAAAGATGCAATAATGTCCCATCCTTGGCTAATTATTCGATGGGAATTTGGGATCCTCAGACAGATTGGTATGACAATTTAAATCAGGATACCCGGGACAATCGTCTGCTCCTCTATCTTCATTTGCAAGACTCTTGGTACATGAATGATGTTGATGGGGAAGGTGCTCTGTGTTTAACATATAAAAAGCAAGATTAGGCAGTCAAGATGAGACATTATGTATATTTTCTTGTAACATTGTTAGGCTCATCTGTGTGATCTGCTTTTTCTCACATTGATGTTGAGAGATAGAATAGAGACACTAGGACACAGTAGTTAGTGTTCAATGAGTATGGATTCCTGAAGTTTAACATCAACCAGAGACATATTTTCTCAAAGTTTGCACTGTATTGTTTTATGGAATTTCTTCTTAGCCAGAAGTTAGTTGAGAGTTTCAGCGGTCTTGTGCTCAGAGAGTATTTAAGCTCAGGCAAGATGGCTGTCTTTCCTATCAAGGATTGCTCAACTACCAATGCTAGTGCTCTCACTCAAACCAATGTTCCTGTGAAGCTGTGTACCCGAGTATTGTATTATTTGATGATGCAAAAGAATACTTGAAAGAAATACAAATCATATTCATGTAATTTTCCTTTTTCTGTTCGGTTAAACTTTTTTCTATAGGCATTATTATACTGGAAAGAATGTCCTTGTGTGGGAAAGCAATAATTTACTCTCGAAGAATTCAAATATACACAGTTTAGTTATTAGATTAAACAAGCCTTTCTTTTTAACATATATAAGCAATTGATTCAACCAAGGCGTGTGGATTTATACACGAGTAGTGCTATTTTTACATTGTATAATGAATTACAAACTTGTGTGTATAACTAGTTGAATGATTGGTTATTTCTCAAATTAATGACTTGAATACCAACAAGGGTTAGTGTGGTTTTCTTAAAAATCATCTAGTTCAAAACCTGTTGATCAATACAGAAATAATTTTCATTAATTTACTTGATAATTATAATTGAACTGTTAAACTGATTATGTATTTATAATCCAAAGACGTTATTGGCTTATTTCTTGCATGGAATGAAATATACAAGCCAACGATCATTGATGAACAAACTATGCAAAACAAGCCACGATGGTACTTTGTGCGAGTAATTTCACAGCGTCGATGCTATGCTCCAGCAAGCTTGTGCGTTGTGTGTTCTCCAAATGTTGTTTGTTACGGAACCTTAGTACTTCAAGTGCAGAACTAGAAACCATAATCACAAACATTGATGCACAGATACGTGCTCTTTCCACGCAAGGCAACATTGAAGAAGCTCTTTCACTTCTTTACACCCACTCTTCTCTGTCCCTTCAAAACTATGCATCTCTGTTCCATGCTTGTGCTCAGAAAAAGTGCCTCCAACAAGGAATGGCTCTGCACCATTACATGCTTCACAAAGATCCCACATTTCAAAATGATCTCTTTGTCACTAATCACATCATAAATATGTACTGCAAGTGTGGCCACTTAGTCTATGCCCATTACATGTTTGATCAAATGTCACATAGAAATATTGTTTCTTGGACTGCTCTCATTTCAGGATATGCACAATCTGGTCTAATCCGAGAGTGTTTCTCTCTCTTCTCTGGTTTGTTGACTTGTTTCCGCCCCAATGAATTTGCTTTTGCAAGTTTGCTTAGCGCGTGCGAGGGCCATGACATTAAATGTGGCATGCAGGTACATGCAGTTGCTTTGAAAATTTCATTGGATGCCAATGTATATGTTGCAAATGCTCTTATTACAATGTATAGCAAGTGCTCTGGTTCCCCTGGAGGTTATAATCAGACAGCAGATGATGCCTGGACCGTGTTCAAGGCAATGAAGTTCCGAAATCTCATATCTTGGAATTCAATGATTGCAGGTTTTCAATTTTGTGGACTTGGGGACAGAGCCATTTGCCTGTTTACACACATGTACTGCAATGGAATTGAGTTTGACCGCCCCACACTACTTAGTGTCTTCTCTTCCTTGAATGAATGTAGTGATTTTGATGACATTAACATACATCTTAGGAAATGTTTTCAATTGCACTGTCTCACTATTAAAAGTGGGCTTATTTCAGAAATTGAAGTGATAACAGCATTGATGAAATCCTATGCAAATCTTGGAGGACACATTTCTGACTGTTATAGGATCTTCCTTGAAACAAGTGGCCAACAGGATATTGTGTTATGGACTGCTCTTATTTCTGTGTTTGCAGAACGGGATCCTGAGCAGGCTTTCCTCCTTTTCTGTCAACTTCATCATGAAAATTTTTTGCCAGACTGGCATACATTCTCAATTGCCTTAAAAGCTTGTGCATACTTAGTGACTGAGAAGCATGCCATGGCCATTCACACACAAGTAATTAAAAAAGGGTTTCAGGAAGCTACAGTTCTTTCTAATGCCTTGATACATGCTTATGCCAGGTGTGGTTCCTTAGCATTGTCTAAACAAGTATTCAATGAAATGTGTTACCGTGATTTGGTTTCCTGGAATTCAATGCTCAAGTCTTATGCCATACACGGGCAAGCTAAAGATGCACTGGAGCTCTTACGGCAAATGAATGTTCGTCCAGATTCTTCAACCTTCGTTGCGCTTCTCTCAGCTTGCAGTCATGTTGGACTGGTTGATGAAGGAGTGAAATTGTTTAACTCTATGTCTGGTGATCACGGTATTGTTCCTCAACTAGACCATTATTCCTGCATGGTTGATCTTTATGGACGAGCTGGGAAGATAATTGAGGCTGAGGAGTTGATACGTAAAATGCCAATGAAACCTGATTCTGTGATTTGGAGTTCATTACTTGGATCTTGCCGGAAGCATGGTGAAATTCACGTGGCCAAACTAGCAGCTGATAAATTTAAGGAGTTACAGCCTAAAAATTCATTGGGATATGTACAAATGTCAAACATATATTCCTCAGGTGGTAGTTTTATTGAAGCTGGCTCGATTAGGAAGGAAATGAGAGCCTCTAAGGTGAGAAAAGAACCAGGATTAAGCTGGGTTGAGATTGGGAAGCAGGTTCATGAGTTTGCCTCTGGTGGTCAACATCATCCACAAAGGGGAGCCATATTAAGCCGGCTTGAGATATTGATTGGGCAATTGAAAGAGATGGGTTATGTACCAGATCTTAGCTTAGCCTTGTATGACACGGAAATGGAGCACAAAGAAGACCAATTGTTTCATCACAGTGAGAAGATGGCATTGGTATTTGCCATAATGAATGAAGGAAGTTTGCCTTATGGTGGGAATGTCATCAAAATAATGAAAAACATTCGTATTTGTGTGGACTGTCATAACTTCATGAAATTAGCATCATATGTATTTCAGAAGGAGATTGTTGTGAGAGATTCAAACCGCTTTCACCACTTCAAATATGCAACATGCTCTTGTAATGATTATTGGTAATATACCACTTGCATTCCCTCAATGGCCACTTGCATTCCTCAACTGCATCAAACGTTGCTTGCATGGTGGATTTTTTGGGTCTAGATGCTTTAGTTGAGGAAGCACATACACTGTTGGCTGCTTGTTGATGAGTTCATGGATATGTTGAAAGTGGAGATGTAGGAAAACACCTGACAGTATTTCTTCATTCATTCATAATATTTATAAGGACGGAATAATTACATAGATTGGTTCTCGATAGGAATTTTAAACAGGAAAATTACACAAATATCCTAATAAGATTGATATTTTGTTGTCTAGTTTTTAGAACATTTAAGATGTTAACAGCCCATCCACGTGGCAGCACTTCTTTCTGTTATTCAAATGTAAATTATGTGATAGATAAAAAACAAGAAAGTGGGACTTTTTTTGGTTGGGCATTTCTGGGGTATAATCGTCTACTTAACGGTATTGATTACTACTGAATTCATTGAATCTCAACGGTATTGACTACTTGCAATTTCTCGTTTCATTGACTACTTAACTACTAAACCTTAAACTCCAGGAGAGGCAAATCGCTAATTGAAAGGTGAAATTGCAAGTTAGAAAGAGCCTGATATTAATAATTAGCTTGTACCACGGCGCAAGTTGTTTCGCTTGTGTTTTAAGGGGAAAAAAGAGTAAAGATGAAACTTGGAAAGTAATAATTAGGCATTAAATGTACTAAATTTTCATGTACAACTGGGTATCTGATATTCTTCTAGTTTTGTTGACGAAAATTAAAAAAGTAAAACTGAGAAAATATTATCATAAGCATCAAATATTACATTAACATGTAGGGTGTAATTTTGAAACCCCTCATATCACACGAGGTGGAGGGGAAGAGCAGCACTAGCATTACTGCTTGGAATCAGACTGCATCGTCTGGATTGGCGGAGCTGTGACTACAGCCAACTTCATATCCGTGGCCTCACAATCACCTGATCTTTCACGTATCTCACGATACTCTTGACAAATGGCACAAAGATGACAGAAAAAATGGGTAACAAAATCCCCACAGGGTGCTTCCTACATAAGACAGAAGAATGTATAATTGTAGCATAGCATAGTCACAGTAATTCTCTTTCAATAAGGCATCCAAAATGCTAGATTGGAAAATTCAAATAAAATATCAAACTTTATCTACTACAGGCAAATTAAGAAGTATAGATTATTTTGACACAACGAACAGTTATGCGACTAGGAAAATACATAAAGTGAAGGCCTGTTTGGCAGTGTTTCACTTACCAGAAGCATATTTAAGAAAAAGCTACCCTACCTCAATCAATAAACTGCCCTTTCACGACCTGGAAGTACTCTGAAATATGAATAAACAGCAAGTCGAAAAAGTATTTTCAATTTTTCTCCTAATTAGCCCATGCCTTGGTCTAACAAGCAGGAACAAATAGACTTGAAGGAATAACATCCTTCAATCTGCCTCATAGCTTTACGACAAGACCGAAACCCTTTCTTAGTGAAATAAAGAACTCTTCTTTTGTTTTGATTTTTATCTCATTTAAATTCTAGATGCAAACTGGTCTCTAATTATGCGTTGGTGTTTTGAGGAAGTGAAGAGAACTGGGGATTTATTTCTCTTTCCCGTCCTGATTAGCATATATCAAAAGCTCTTTTATCCATCCATTAGAAAATCTTAGAGCCTAAAGTTCTTTTAACCTGCAGTTAAGAACCATTTAATATTTTGCTTAAATTTCATCAACCAGTCTCCTCTTCAAAGCAAAACTGCAATTGCTAAATACAAAAATTATATTTGAGGCCTTATGCCATGAAGAATAATAAAAATTTTGCAACATTACATCGAGAATGGAAAATAGAAGAAAAAATAATATTGTAAGAGTTCATGTAAAGCATAATTGTAGTAACATTACCGGCAAATTATACTTTGACCTTAAGGTCCTGCGGTAGCCACAAGCATAACAGGAAACAAGGCATCCCGGTAATCCCAAAAACAAGCCATCAGTTAAAAAGCAGCAGGCTGTATTAACCATGCTCCATAATATAAAATGGGTAACACATGATCCCAGGAAAGTTCCAGAACCTAGAATTTCTGCATTCTTCCCAAAGAGAAAGCAAGGACAAAGACAACCTATACAACCTGCACAGATGAAAAAAGTTTGCAGCCAATCTTCTTAGCTGATAAATCACATTATCATAAAATAACAAAACATGAACTTTTTGTATTACTTAAATTTAAATATTTGAATCAGCAAGCTCTTGACTTGAAAAAGTTATTTACTAATTGAGGTGCTGAGTGTTGATACATTTACTCCATGCCCTTATTACTGTAGGAAATAAATAAAAACTGGTGCAAAATCATAAGAGAGTAATTAAAAGATTTTTCTAGTCAATAATCATAAATAAGAACAATAAGTTAAGTGTTCACATAATTAGTAATGTTTAACATGGGCTAGACACACAATATAATGGCTAACATAATGCCAAAAGTAAAAATAAGAGCTTTTCCATCATGATCCACATTGTTTCCTCAGCTGCTGTTCTTAATTTCTTAGTATGTTGCTATGATTTCTGTGATATAATTTCTCAACCTTACTAGCAACATCAGAAGTAAAGCAACAATAGCCTTAACCTTCTATCTTTTGCAGTCCACCAAAAAATTCAAAGATCGTGAGTCATTAATTAAGCCTAACTGATCTCCTTATTATTGTATTAAATATACAATTTCAAAAACCTCCTTTAGAAGTTCTTTTGCTAATGTTTCCTGCCCTTCATAAAAATTTTCAACAATTTGAGCTGAATAATGATATTATTATTGTTCAACTCAAATGTCTAAAGATATAATGTAAAAATCATCCAATATTGATAGAAAATAAAAGCATAACAATGCAGTGTAAAATAATAATCTTAAAGAAAGGATTCCATATTTTTTACACAAAAGAAGCCTTACTCCCTCAAGCAGAGCGGTTGTTTCTAGGATTTCAACCAGTGAATTCCGGGTCATTAAGCAGCAACCTTATTGTTGCGCTAAGCTGACCCTCAATTTCATCAAAGGATTTTAAAAAAAAATTAATATGACAAAATGTTAAAACCTAATAAAAAATTAAAAATAGCATGTCAAAGTATGTTACTGACACAGTACAGCCATGACCTTCCTTTTGCGATTGAAAAAGAGGCAAGGTGGTTCTCTGAAGCTCCTGCTCTGCACAAGGTACCGGGATGGGTCTATTGCAAACAGCCTTACCTTGCATTTGCAAGAGGCTGATTCCACAACTTCAACTTATGACCTATAAGTCACATAGTTGACAATTCCATTTTGATTTTATCACTAAGATACACAAATAACAGGTTCCACCGCCTAAACTCACTAATATTTAAAACACAAGATACCTAACATGATTAGGATCAAACAGCAAGGACACAACCAAATTTCCTTAAACATAGTCAAGAGGCACCTTTGTACTAAATGAGGATCACAGGGTAAGGGAGTAGCATACAGCTCTGCATATCATCGCAACAAGCACATATTCCAGAAGACCACTGGGTCTGCATTTGGGTTGATCCATTGCCACTACGAAGTTGTTCACCCTGCTGATGCAGCGAGACATCCACTGCCTCTGAATCTGATTGCCCCAAAGGGATGTAAGCAGGTGGCACATAACCGTGTTGCTTCTTCATATTGCCTCTACAGGAAAAGAAACAATTAATCAAAATTCTTCCTCAAAAAAGCAATTTATCAAACATAAATTGCGCAAGGCAACATGAAACCCATAAATTGAGAATTTGATTTAGATTGAAATTTACCATTGCTGAAATTCAAATTTTAATTATATTTGCTAAAAGATAAACAGAACCCACCCGAATATTTATCATGGCATACTAGTAATTAACAAACATTAGAAGCTGAATTTTCACTGTGATTCAAAAGAACGTGAGAAATCGAAACCACAAAATAGTGGGAAATCAGATCTGATACTGACAATGATAATTACCAAGAGCAGAGATCATAAGCAACGAGGCAAGCAGAGGTAAAACAGTGCGTTGTTGAGACGAGAAAACCCCAACTTGGCTCCTTTGT
The DNA here is from genome assembly GCF_003935025.1 of Abrus precatorius. Taxonomy (NCBI): domain Eukaryota; kingdom Viridiplantae; phylum Streptophyta; class Magnoliopsida; order Fabales; family Fabaceae; genus Abrus; species Abrus precatorius. The sequence goes on along the minus strand of NW_020874406.1, from coordinate 11,155,014 downwards.
TTTGTGTACAGAGTACAGACACATACAGCAATTCTCTGCTCTCTCTCTTCTCAATGCGTTCCGTTTCTGGACCTTCAATTTCTTTTTTCTTCTTTTAAAATTATCATCAAACACACCTAAGTCTAATAATAATAAAAATAATAATAAAGTATTGTTACCTTTTTTTTATTGATTTTTTATACCTAAAACACTCTTATTGTTGGTGTGATTATAAGAGAAATCACACCAACAATGTAAAAAAAATAAATGATTTTTTTAAAATCATAATGCATTTAATATTGGTAGGTTATCAAGACCAAACTTTAATTTTAATTAAAAATAATATAAATATACTTAAGAAATTATACTTAAATTTTGTCTTTTTATTTTAATTCTGAACTTATTTAAAATTATATTTTAATCTTACATATTTCATGTTAATCCCTTCAACAAACTAACAATAGTAATATTATTGGTCAACCTAAAAAGCTCTAAACACTGAAGTCAACTCTCTTCTTAGATTGCTAATAGCCCAAAATTGAAGTGGGCCAAATGTTTAGTCCAAAACGCACTTAAGTGAAACTCCTTGTGCACCACGTATGGTCTATTCTCTTGTTATTCTGGAAGTAACACTAACTTATATGTTAGAAGGTTGTTTTGTTATGCCACTCTTTTATCTTTCTAACTTTGGTAATGACTACACCTTGTGAAATGAGGAAGTTGTAACTTAAATTATGTTTGATAGTTATGTTTAAAAAAAAAAGAAAATAATTTACCATTATCTGAAAGTTACTTAATTAAAAAGTAAAAGATTTTGAGTTTTCTAAATTCTTTAAAATTCTTTCAATACTAATTTTTTCTTTGTGTTTTACTATAGAAATTTTCTTTCTTTTACTCTATCATATTTTTTATGATTAGAATTTTAAATTTTTTTAATATTAGTTTTTTAAGTAAAATTTTTTTAAAAAAATTTATAAAAAATGTTAATTTTAAAATTATTAACTTTTTAAAAACTATTTTTTTATAAAAATTAAAAATATATATAAATAAAAGATATAAAATATTACAATACTATTTATATATTTAAATTCTCATCACTTTTCCTTTTTAATATTAAATATTCAAACAAATAAAGAAAAAGTTTAACTTCTTTCTTCCTTCAAACCTTTTTCTCCCCTCCAAACTTCCAAACAAAACCTTAAATAATAAATTCTTACGCTAAATTAAAATTCATTACTTAAAAAATATCTCATTTTTATTATATAAAAGACTAAAGTCAGAATTTTATTATTTACTTTTGTAATCCACAACAATTTATCACTACATCCCATTAAACTTACAATTTTTAAGGCCCAAATATATAAGATCAAGTAAAAACTAATAAAATTATTTATCTAGCACATTAAATAATAAAAAAATCATACATATATATATATATATATAATGTTAAGAATAAACTCTCACACACTTTTTTGTAACACATTGTTTTTCAACCAGCAATAGTTAACTTTTTATCAAAAGTCAGAATAAAATTGAGTTAAATTTTGAAAAATAAAATAATGATTACCCCAAAACTGAAGGGGGGCTTTGTTTGTCATTGTGGTACAGAATGAGAAGCATGTAGAATGGAGATGGTTAGTGGGTGAGTCAGATAAGCCTCAATTCAACTCTAAGTCTAAAGGGAGAGGTTTCGAATCGGATTATGAACCCATGATTTCTTCTTCCACTTTCCTCCATTCACGCCCTTTCTTCAAATTCAACCCATCACCTCTTAAACTTCCTTTCTCTGTAATTGGATTCAAACCCTACCATACCAAGCCCAATTTCAGAAACACGCAAAGGTGCAGAGCACTCTTCTCCGACGATGCTCCCTTTGCTGCCGCAATCGGCGCTTGCATGTTCACTTCTTTGCTTTTTCCAGTGTCTGCTTCCCCTCAGGAAGACGATGCTGACTCCACCGTCGACTCAACCGATACAAGACTCGTCGTCATGGGAATCCTTAGTTTCATCCCTTATTTCAATTGGCTGGTAACTCGAACCCTCTTTTTTCTCTTTAAGATTTCTGGGTCTCAGATTTTCAAAATATTAAGAAAAAAAAAAGTTTTTTTTTTTCCAGTTGTTACTGGCACCGTTATCTCACTCACTTCAAAATATGTAGAGTTGGGTCTTCGCGTGGCTAGATACCGGGAAACGACGTTATGCTGTTTACGCAATTGTTTATTTGGCTCCTTATCTCAGGTGCATTTCTCATTTTTCATTTCCCAATTTACAAACAAACACATCTCTATTTGGGCACAATTGCAACTTCAGTTCTTATACAATATTGTGTTTTTGCTTAACGCATCCAATGTGGTTATTCCTTAATTGTTTTTGAGCATTTTTTTGAAATAGTTCAAGTCATTGTATGTTCCTATTATTGGATGTGTGGCCCAAACATAATTAGTATCTTGCATTTCATTCCCAGAGAATTCAATGGCATTTGAATTATGATGTGTGTAGATTCTGTGTAATTTGAAATTTGTGAATGACATGATTTATTGATTTATCAGGTCAAATCTATCGTTGTCTCCTGAAGAAAGTTGGCTGCCTATTGCTAGCATTCTGTTCTGCATAGTTCACATTCAGGTTCGTGCTGATTGCGATATTTTCTAGTTAGATTTTCATAGTTCACATACAAGTCTTGGCATTTGCTATTTTTGAACCTTGATTAAGCAAAGATGTTGCTGAACTGAGAAGCTAAAATTTTTCCAGAGCTTAATGATCCGGTTCGAATATTTCAAGTGGCTTGGATTAGACCAACCATTCTGAAGCCATGTCTTAGCTCTTAATTGTTTTTGTATTGATAAAAATACTTACATTGCAGCTGGAAGCAAGCATTAGAAATGGAGATATCGAGGGGTTTCAACTATTCAGGAATGTTTCAGATAAGCTATCATCAAGTGATAGGAAGAAAGACCATTTGAATCAGCATCAAGAAATGTCTGAGGAGGTACTCTTCACCGTGTTAACATAGATTCGTTGCATATTGTGAATAAGTTTTGTATTTCTCTCTAACGTGGATATCTATTTTTGTGAATTGTGATGAAGGGAAGCAAGAAAGGAAAAAAGAAGTTGCCACAGGACCAACAACAATCAAGAAATATTGGGGACTGGGAAGATTCTCAAAGGCCTTTACAGTACCGTCAGCACTTGAATGAAAACATAGATGATGATGATGATGATGAAGAAGAAAGAAACAAGCACTAAACTTCGGGATATTTGCATTTACAGATCATCAATTAAACTTAGAAGATTAACACAAGTTTCATGCCAGATGCTGGTACCATTGATCTGTTTTTAAAAGTTTTGGGACGTTTTAATAAAAGTATACTGTTGGCTTCATGTTCCTCAGTTACTATCTTACGATCATGGATTGTTTTTCAGTCTTGCTGTTTAGTTCATACTTATTACTAGACGATATTGAAGGTGCCATTTTCATTTTTTACTAGCCGAAATTGAAGGTTCGTTTTCATTCGCCAAAAAATGACAACAAGGCTGATAAACAGTTACATATAATGTGACGAATACTAAATAGTATCTGAGACATTATACGCTTTGGAAAAGTCGTGCTCCCTTGTACTACTACCACTACTACATTATTGGCTGCTATAATTGGATGTGTGTACATTAGTTAGGACTTAGGACTACCAAGATAAACTGAAAAATCAAATCAAAATAATTAAGTAAATTCGATTTGGTTTGTTTGTTCAGGTCCAAATTAAAACTACTAATAAAACTCAATCATTATTAATTAGGGAGGGTATTGATTTAAAATTGTATATGCTGTTCCTAAACTAGATGCATCTCTGAGAATTTTTTTTCATTTATATGTATAACACGATCTTATTTTGGTGAAAAATGATGGTTATCTAAATTAATCGATTCAAATCAACCTCATGATTTCATTTCATTTTTGTCTATGTACATGCACAGCGTGACGTGTTTTAGTCAAAATGATAGTTATTTAGCTTAATTAATTTGAATTCTCTAATTATGTTATTAAAAAAATAAAACTCGATTAAAAAAAATAAATCTCCGTTTTTTTATGGGATTTACTTTGGCCTGACAAAGACAATTTTAACAAATTAAATAATTCTATTTTAATTGGTGTTGATGTCCTCACTCAAACAGGACCAAACTAATTGTGCACACCTGGCTATAATGTTAACGGACGGATAAGCCAAAAAAATTAACTGTGGGAACTCTCAGCTACCTCACCTAATGGGTAAGGGATCCCTTATAAACGTTGTATGTTGTATACGGCGGCAGCATATAAGAAAATGACCAGTCACGATTGGTATAACCTGCATGATCGTAATAACTAATGTGCTTGCAAAGAAAAAAAAAATTGCGTTGTACAGAAGTATCACGGGTTTTGATTCAAAGAGTGAATATGCAAGAGAAATTTTTAAGATGATTTTGTCACTTTATTTAACAATATTAAAAATGGATTACACATTGATCTTATTCCAATTTGTAGAGGTATAATAAATATTTCTATTTGCCCATTTTGCGTATTTGTTTACGTATACATGCCCTTTTTGCATGGGATAGGAGCAGATGGGGGTGGAAGTAAGCGGGGTACGTACTTGCGCTTATTCGCCTCCTCTTATCTACTTAATTCGTAATTCTTGCACTATCTTATCTTTTTCTTATGCACCCTTTCAAATGCTTCACTATTCATCATTGCATTCTCATTCTTCTCCGAATTTATTAATCATATCATATTTTTTAAAAAAAGAAATATAAATATCACAGCAAATCTTGTTAGATAATCAATAAGTACGATCGTGAATCATCAACTGTGATTTATAAACATAAAGCATTAAGTGTAACTGTCACAAATTTACAGTTATTCTTAAAATAAAATATAAATAGAAAATTAATATATTTTTTTCATTTTCCAAAAAGTAGCATATTGTGTTTCCGTTTTTCCAAGCAGTGTAGAATTCTAGATAAAAAGAAAAAAACTTCGGGTTTTACTGCTACTTAAGTGTTCATTTCATGCAACTGCTCTGTTAACGAAGAAATTTGATCTTCGAAGAAAACTAAAGTGACTTACACTTATCCGAAATTGACAACCTCATCCGAATTTTACGATGGTTATTGGAGTTACACTCTCCTCGCCTCACAGTGACTTGACTTATCCTTATCAGATCCCCATAAATAAATGAACGAAACTATAGTAGGTGTATAATATGTTCGAAATAACCCTATTAATATAAACACTGACTTGGAGTATAAAAGTCCGTTTATAGACACCTAAACTGTATGTTGTTTAGACCAGTGGACCCATGGCGATTTCGTTGCTTAGGCCGGACCTCATTCTTAGAGTTAGCCACAACAAGTTTAAATAGATTTCACTGGCAGTTTGTAAATGAGTCAACCAATACGCTGGTAACTTTGAAACTTGTTGACATCTCAGTGGCCCAGTGGGTTAAGGGTAACAGAGTAGAAGGGATATTAAGAAGAACGAGTCACAACATAACATAAGCAAAAGCGAACGCCTAAGTCTGATATTAAAGTTGCATGAGAATAGAAACAATAAGCATACATGCATAACGTAGTTCATGACTAGCTATGTATAATAAAAGCAGCTCCAGCCCACACACTTAAGCCAACCTGAATGCAATCCGTGGGCACTTAGAAGCTTAGCACTAAATATACAAAAGCTAGAGTCACCACACCACTTCCACTAGATCACTACTCACTAGTGTCTTTTATTTATTTGGTATTATAATATATACGCACATATATTATTATTATATGTTTTAACAGAAAGGGTTTATATATTTATTTGAAACTACGGAAGGGAGTGGGGCTTCTCCAAGTCCTCGAGACTGGTAGGGCGAAACCAGGCCTTCTCCTCCAGCACGGAGTCAGTATTTGCATCCGAATGAAAGCTGCGTTCCCCGCCGGAAGTGGTAGGAGAAGGAGTGACTTGGTCGCCGGGGGGCCCAAATACCCCAGTCTGTGGGTGTGGGGCCCAGTATTTGCCGGACTGAGTTGCGTGGATCACATCGTCTGGGACAGGCCCAGAGTGGATCTGATCATCAGGGTTCTTGTCGTACAGTGAGCTGCTATATGCTGCTACCCTCCTGCATTCCAACAAAAACTCATAATGAACAAGGGACCCTTTACTGACCCAAAAAATAAATAGCTCCCTTTGTAATTGACTTTCAACAGTCATAGATATTGCTTCCACGTTACAACGCGTCCCCCTACGTGTAAAATTTATCCTAAGCATTGTTATCAATTTCATGATTTTTAAAACCTTAGTCTTAATTCCTTTTTGGTACAAAATTTTAATCTTAATATTATTAAACGGAAAAAATTACACGCTTAGATATTTCTACCAAGATTCATCTAACAGTCGTTTAACGGAACTAAACCCCTTGACAAGGAGATCTCATCTTCATCCACGTGCACTTACTTGTATACATGTGGGCAGTTAGGTGTTAAAACAAAAATTGGCAATCACGTGATAGGTATATATGAGCTTAATGAGATTTCGACCACCAACAAATTCAACCACTTTTCGCAATTAAAGTAATCGGCGCGCATTTTCCACGCCTTCTTTTAATTTAATTTACAGTGTACCACTAATAATAATAATTTTTTTTTTTTTTTACAAAATATTGGTTTGTAATGAAAGATGATACTACTAAATCTAAAAAGCACGTTACCCATTGACGAGATTGCAATTGCTCATGGTTTACAGCACACTGCCACCATCTTATTCCCCATACGTTTTGATTGAAACAACAAAAACCTATTAAAAATAATTCATAACCACTCAACATAACTAACTCACATTTAAATAAATTGATCCACTTGGACAGGTTGACCATGTACGGTAGCATGACAATAATAAATTAATAATAGCCACAATTATAATAGATTTTAGCATCCTCCCATGCCACCATGACCAGCAAAAATAAATACAAATTTATTGAAAGCATGCAACACGCGTTTGTTTTGTATGCTCAAAACACTTAACTGGTAATGTTGTCTATATTCGTTCCATGATGAAACGAGTGTGAAAATATTTTGTTTTAATTAAATTTATATCAAATTCATGTGAAAAAAATTAAATAAAATTATTTAATTATATTATAAATTTTGTTAACCTCATCTCTTAAGACAAAAGATAAGAAATTAATAATTAAAAAAATTTATTAGAAAAAATATTTATTAAATTTTTATAACTATACAATAACTATGTACTTTTTTTATCAAAATTTTTTATTGTGGATATTTAAACTCAGCCTTAAAAGCTGAGATTAACAAAGGCCTTATATTATTTATCTAAACACAATCTAAATATAAGTACTTTAAAGGGAAGACCTCGTTTTAAAAAAAATAGAGAAATTGTAATCATTAATTAAATATTATCGTGTATATATATATATATACTGTAAACATTTAAATATCCATCGTTAACTTTTAAAAATTGTATTTATATTCTAAATATAAATATATTTACTTAAGAAAAGAAAAATATCGATATTATATTTAATTTTATATAATAGCACTTTTGACGGACATTATGCTTCTATTATAGCTAGCCATTCAATATTGATCTATTACACGAGGTTCCAAGAGTTTGAAAATGCTCAATGCACTTTTTATTTGGTTAGCAATGTACTTTTATTTCTTTCTTCGTAAAGAAGTTGTATACAAGAATAAGCATCACTTTTAAACAACAAATATTAGCCATTTAATTAATATTATAAATTAAACTAAATGGAAATAAAATATTTAAAACCGCATGTGCATGCGTAGTAAATTATGTGTATTTAAGAAAAAAAATATTATTCATTTCTGTTTGACAACAAATTAGACTTACTAGTAAAAACTTATTAATTTATTTTTAGTTAATTTTTATTTTCTCAAGTCGTGTAAAAGACACGATAACCTACACTCAGCAGATGGGCCTAGCCCTAATATTCTTTTACAAGGATGCTAAAAATATATTATGAGCAGTGCAAAGAGAAAGGACTGTGACACAAACAGATACTCGCCAGATAAAAACAACGTTGCGTCCTTTCTACTATATAAATAAACAAACAACCTGGGCCCCGCCTACTTAAATCTCATCTCATCTTATCAGTTATCATTAAACTATTTGTACACGTCGACAAAAATCATGCAAGGTAAATTAGAACATAATAGATATTTATCTGAACAAACAATATTTATCCATAATGGTGAATTAGGTGAAGCCATCCATAGACGCTTAACTCCGTCTACTAAACCGACTGCAATCCAAGTAATTGCTAATTTCTTATTTGTCAACTACCAACTGATCACAAACTTCATCCTATAACAGATTGATATTATAAGGTAGTACATTTTTAAAAAGCGGTCAAATTTACAATAGTTTAGGCTGTATTTGATAAACTTAAGCAAATACGCTAGGTGAAAGCTAAAAGGTTATTTATTAAATTAGCTGTTAAATTAGTTAATAAATATAAAATAACAGATAAAAAAATTCTTTCAACTAATGACTAAAATTAAACGTTTTTAAAAAAATCTAGGTGAAGTAGCGTTTTAAAAACCCTAATAATAATCTAATTCAAGTACCTAACTAAAGAACTATTTTTATTAAACAAATGTTTTAATTACTTAAATAAACTTTTGAAGGGTACTTTTAAAATAAAAGTTGGTATAATCTTCAATTTAAAGCAAGTTGATATTTTCCCGGTACAGGGAACAACACAAATCGGGGGACATACGGAAAGGGACGTTGTGGGTTGGGTTGAGTTGAGAAGGATGAGTTGGAAAACAATTATCCCCATCCACTTCCTTTACTTTGTCTTTCGTCTCCTATCGAGGCCCGGACGGATGGTATTTTCATATTGTCAAATCAATACACTGCCAGAAAGATAAAAGATAATAGCTAGGAAGAACATGCCTTTATTTTTATTCGTTTTAAATTATGCTGAACACAAAAAGCATCAGCCATCTTTTAGGGGGCAGGAGCAGCTTTTTTTATATACAAAATTATATTATTGGGAAGGAAAAAAATTTTATAAAAAAAAGAAAAAAGAAAAGAGAGAGGAGACATAATAGTTATTACAAGTATGGAGGCGTCAACAGATTCAACAAGAACGAAGTTCATCCCTGGGCAGAACAGTCCAAGATGGAAGGATATGGACATTTCATTATAATATAATAATATATAAATTGATAGCGCACAGAACCAACCAGAAGGCTAGGCTACAACTACAACAATACTTTATGATGTAAGCAAAAAAGGTTAAAGAAGAATCAGATAAGGTATGGAAAAGATTATGGCAAGAGAAAAAGGGAAAGCGGAAAAAAAGCAATTCAGGGACAGGGATGAGAAAACAATAGTTTCCAAAACGGATTATCTTTCGCAATGCACAGTTCAAGCAACGCCCTATATTCATTTTTATTTTTTTCCAGCAAAAGGGCAAAATATATATACGGAGACCAAGAGGAGGAGTTTAATCTAAGAGATTTCTAGAAAAACCTATGATTCACTATTCTAATTCGTTGTTCCGAAGATTTTCCCCTCCAAACGAACACGGAATAAAAGCATCGGAATATTAGAAGATGACATGGTGATCTCCGAAGATCACGATCGCTTGCAATAATAAGCCGTACAAATTACCAATCACAAACGCGACAACATCAATCACTCAAACCACACAATTTCCTAACAAATTAAAACCACGGCTTGATTAATTACCAATAGTACTTGAATTTAACGAATTTGCAACTAACTATCATCGTTACACTAATTTATTAATTAAACAACAAATTTACCGAATATAACCGAGAAACAACAAAACTACCAACGCAGAGTAAAAATCAAAAGGAACAGAAAATCGTAGAGCAAAAAAAAGGTACCTGGAAGTGAGAGGAGAAGAAGGAGGTGAAGGGGAGCTGGAGGTCCAGATCCGGTTGGCGACTCGCTTCCCCAAGGCGGTGATCCCTCGGCTACTCGAATTGGCGGCCATACAATGAGACCAACGAAGAGAGAGACAGAGAGAGAGCAAAACACTACAGTGGAGGATGGAGAAAGAGAGTGTGTAGTTAGAAGCTTGGTTTGGTTGTGCTGTGTTGGTTGAGAAATGAGAATGGATATTTATACCCAAAAATAATGGTAACGGTAGACACGAGGACACATGGTGCACCATGCCGCTTCCTTGTTCGTACCTAACACGTACGCACATAGCATAAATCTCCCCCGTTAACGTCCCGTTCTTTTCTTCACCAACGCCGTTACTCTTTTTTAAAAAACATAAATACCATTCCGCCAATAATTTCTTAGGCCAGTAATTACTTAGCCAACATTAATTGCTTTGCTTCGTTACGCTTTCTATGTTTTATTAATACACTTTTTGATATCATTTCTAAAATATCTCTAAGTTTTAATAGTACTAGTTACAGGATTCAAAAGATTTAAATATAAAAACTTTCATTCATGATTATATTATTCCATTTGACTTGGATTAGTCGATTGCTTACGTGGCATTTGAATACTAATGACTTAAAAAAATAATAATTTTGTCAGATTTACTGTGAAATTCAAAATTTTGTTGACTTTTCTTTTATTTATTTATTTAACAACTAATTTGAATTAAATATAATGGATAATCGATTTTTAGCTATATAATTTATTCAGTGTTTGAAATGGCTCTCTAATTAGTATTAAAACTAACATTGAGATATTTACGAAGATATAAATAAAATAAAGTTATTTGTACATATAACAATATTGTATAACATTGTCAGATTTTAAAATACAAAAATCGTTGTTAGATTTTTTTAAAATTATTAAAAAAATTAAACAACAAAAAATACTAATGACAATTTTTAATTTTTTTATATTTCTATAATTTTTTTCAAAGTCTTACATTTTAGTATTTTATTTTTTCAAGCCATTTTGGTAGGAAGAAGGACGCGCTTGGAACACGGAACGCACAAAAGGGAATATTTCACAGCATCTGTGGCAGTGTGTCATTGAGATATAAATGAGGTCATCGCAAACTTGTACGCTGTCGATTGGTTAATCATACAAAGCGCATGACAGAAGCTAAGATAGCAGCTGCAGGAGAATTGGAACTCAGTAGTTACCCTTCCTGGTTGAATTTTTTTTTTTTTTATTCAATAATTCGTTTTCTTATTGAGCTCGGCAGCAGATACAGTGTTTCTAATATATATATATAATTTGCTGCAATACTTATTTACGAGAGTATTTTATATTTTTTTTAATTACCAGTTATAATTTTTCTAATATATTAAAATTAGAAAATATTAATATTTTTTTAACTAAACTACTAACTATACTATTTATTAATATAAAATTAATAGAGAGTATTAAACCCTTTCAATTATGAAAAATATAAATATGTACACAATAAAAGTTCACAAATATTATTTAGATGAAACTCTAATTTTAATTAAAAATAACACTAATAATACATGGAACTGTATTTAAGTTTTTTTATATATAAAATTATTTTAATAATTATGTGAATATATTTTCAAATCTTATAAAAAATTACTATGTCTATTCTTATTTATAAAAAATAAATATTTAATTTATCAAAATAATAAAAATTAATTATATATTATAAATTTAGTTTTTATTTTAAAATATCAATAGTATTAATTAATGTCTTATCTATTAAATAAAGGAATATATCTATTTATATAAATATAGAATAAATATTTTAATAATACAAAATTTACAATAAATAGTAGTATAAATAAAAATAATAATTCATTATTCAAAATTATTATTTTTTTAAATATTACTAATTATTTCTTAGAATATGTTTACAATTAATCACTAAATTTTCAATTTTTAAAAATTATTGAAGAGTTAAAAGCATGGTATAAGTATTGAAGGGTTAAAAACAGATAAGCATTGAAGATAACAGTATTTCGGAGTACAAAATATTGAAGGTAGTATAGTGTTAATTAAGCATCTGAAATCTGAATTATGCAAGTACTATTTAAGTATTATTTTCAATTCAACTTGCGGTAACAAAAATTATAAAAAAAGGACAATCAGTATTTTCTTGTATTATGTAAATTTGTTTATTTATCTCTGTTTATGATCAATATAAATAAAAAAATGTATTTTTATGTTTTATAAAGAAAAAAGTAGTTTAGTTTCTGCTTGTTTAACAAATTTGTAATATAAACAAACTTTTAAAAAGTAAAAAATAATAGCAAAATGTACATTTTTTATATTTAGGATAAATATATGTAATAAATTATGCATTTATGTTTATTTTGATAAAATTAACATGCTGTTATTTATATTTGATTTTTAAGAAAACAAAGATAAAAAGCTTGGAAGGTCACGAAAATGGAAATCCAGAAAAAAAATATTAATAAATGTATAAAAGAAAATAGATAAATTAATAAATTAAATAATTAAAAAATACCACGTGGCAATTATACTTAAAAATAACTTAAGTATTATGTACACAAGATATATAAATTTAAAAACGTATTAATTTTAGTTTTTGTACAACACCTTAAAATGATAACTATTTCAAAATGAAAATTTTATTAATTTATTTCTTAAAAGACTATGCTACTCATCCTGTTTTGTTTGATAAGAACATAGATATTATATATATAATATAATAATCATCATAACAAGATAGATTAATGTGATGTTAGAAAATACGTATTGAAAGACTTAAATATTTTTAAAATAACAAATATTTTTAATTTAAAAATATATATAATCTCTTATCATGTGTTCTTTGGTGTATATTTTTTCTATTCACGGAAAATAGTCTTTTTAGTTAATTTTATTTTTCTTAAAATAATAGTCATTTTATAATTTTAACTTTTAAGATACATTTATCATCTCATAATTTATTTATTTTTATCATTTATTAGATAAATAAATTTTAAAATAGGTATAATAATATTTTATTAATATTATAAATCAATAAATAATTTTAAAAAAATACTAGAACAATAATCATTTAAATATTGAGGGAGTATTTAAAATCTGTTTATTGACTAAATTACAAATTTTTAACGCATAATGTAAATAATTACGATTATCGACACAAAAAAATAAAAAAGTAGTCTTCTATAAGACAAATTCCCCCTTTCCACGTTGGTTCCAATACAATTGAATGTTGTATGCTTTTCTTTTCTTTGTAAAAAGTACATGTTCTTTATACTAGACTTCAAGCTGGCAATGGAAAAAATGCTTACACCAATGATTAAAAAAAAAATGATAGTCTCGACCAATTAATAACTATTTTATAATTTTAAAATTAGATTAATTTTTTTGTAATTATTACTTATTCTAAAAATAAATTTTCATTTATTTATTTACAGCGTTATATAAAGAGTATAATAAAAAAATTACCATAGAAGAAAGACCTATTATCAGAATCAAAATTCTTTGTTTGCCGAAGTGAAATAAAGAAGAATGTAACAGATGAGAAGAAAAATTAAGAGTATATAAAATAGAATAAAAAATATAAATAAATAATTTAATTATATTGAAAATATTTATAAAAATTTAAACTAATATAAATAATGTTATTTTTCATAATTAAATTAAAAAAAAAATAAAAATTGCATGCAGCACTATGCTCTCTTCCCCCACATTTGTGATTTGTCGCTGTGTTCCCTCTCCCATTGGTTACTTTTTCTTTCTATTATTATAAATGGATGATTTTGTGTGTGTGATAAAAATAACAAAAAAGCAATTTTCTCCGTCCTTATCTTTCTTATATTAATCCAAACACAAACATTATTCCTTTTCTCCTATCTCCATAAAAACTAAAAAAACGTCAAAAATTAATCATTAACGTTAACAATACACTTTTTATAACACATCTTTATTATTAATTAAAATTTATTTATTTTTTGCTTATAAATTAATTTTTTTGTATTTATTTAATTTTTAATACTAATAATAAAAATTGTGTTAAAAATAATAAAACTATTTGCATGAAAATGCAAACTAGTGTTTGAGCTAGAAAGTATGTGATAAATGAGGCCGAGAAGGGGATGAAATGACCTTTTTGCCATCATTGGGCTTAGCTTTCGTATTCTGATATTGTTTACGTGGCCACCAGATGAGATGGGTCGTGTCCTATTGGCCCCGTATTTGAGTCCATGCCTTCACTTTTATCACATGTTAGTCAAATCATGTCAACTAAGCTTACTATAAACGCCACACTTAATAACATTATGATATTCACTTGTACAGATTTAATAATTTTACTTTGTCTATTTTTGTCATTTTATAAAATTATTAAATATTTATTATTCTATATTTTTTTAAATAAATAATGTATGTTTAATTAATGAAACCTTACACCTACTTCAACCCTTTGAGTTATCCTTTCTTTAATTTTTTTTATCAAAAGTTCTTATATCACCTTATTATTTTAATTTAAATAATCATCATATTTTATAATAAAGGATTTTGTTAAAGTAGAGATGCTTTATCAGCTAAAAATTAATATTGAACGTATTTCATCATTCATACTTTAATTATCTGAAGAGAAAATAATTTTCTTTTATATTTTTTAAAAACTTTTATGAAATGAAATTTTGGTTTGGGAAGATTTGTCTACTATTAATTCTTATTTTTAAACTCCGATGTTTTATCCAAAAATATATTTATATTAAGCTTATTTTATTTGTAAAATAAATTTTTTGTGATTTTATCTCTAAAATTAAACAACTCTAAACATATATGAAATATATTATTTATTTGATAATTAAGATATCAATATGATTCATTAAATGCAAAGGAAAATTTAGTACTAAAACGTTAATGTTTAAGGGTTACGCATCAATATATTTATTTTGCACGTTAATAAATATTAAGGATAAATTTAAACTTGAAGAATTGGTTGTCATTTAAACTAAATTTTAGGAGATTAGGTGCATTCTATCCTTTGTAAATTAGAGAAACGTAAAATATAAAAAGTAAGATTCAAATCATATCACATATAAAAAAAATCATAATCCTACTCCTTTGTCTAATCTTCATTCTTTAAAAAAAATGTCAACTTTTATATACTTATATTCTCAACATAAATATAATATAATAAAATATTTTAATTTAAATATTTTTTTTTGCTTTTATCTATTTTTTATTTAAAATTTATTCTTTTATTAATAATTATTTATACTCTTAAATCAACTTATATTTTCCAAATATAAGTTGTTATGCAATTTGGTATTAAACTAGTAAGAACGTGTTTGATTAACATTTTTTTCCTAGATACATACAACATGAACATTATACAATGGAGGTTGTGCATGTTAAACACTATGTTGACGTGATATCTAAATATGCACTAAATATTATATATCGGTTAAATTTTTTATTTTAAAATAATTTATTCAAAATTAATTTATTTTTTATTATTTAATTAAAAAATTGATGTAATAATTAATTTTTATTAATAATAACTTTTATTGATACAAAAGGTATATATATATACTTCATTGTTTGATTTAAGTATATATTATATTTAATAAATGGAGCATTTAATAATACTTAAAATTTTATTAATAGAAAAATATGAAAGTAAATATTCAATTTCAGTTATTTAAAAAGGAAAAAAAATCTTTTTGACATGTTAATATGAAATTTTAAATCATTTGTTGATTAGAAGATTATCTCAGTTAGTAAATAAAATTATTTTTTTAAAATATAATATTAGAAATTGATGTACATGATCAAATAATAATCCTAATTATTAGATTTTATCTTAAAAAGAATGAAATTATGATGAGCATTAGATATTATTAAAAATATAATTTAATAATTTATTCAATTTATCATAAAAGAGTATCTTCACATAACAACAACCATTCATAAACTTATATAAAAAGCATACAACATAGACAACAATTCCTTACCTTGAAGTCTCATTTGCTTTCTCCCACATTCATTCATAACATATATAATAATAACTTGTCGCATAACATTTCATTCACGTTTCATAACAATCATATGCTTCATTGTATCTTTTCTTCCACATTTCTCATCCATTAAAGCTAATAATGGAGGGTTCAACCTTAAACTGATTGGAAGAAACACTCCACATGTTAACTCTTGACATGATCTTATGAAATTATCTAATGCAAAAACTATACAAGCTCAAATAAACGCATATCTTGGTCAAATATGTTGTATATTATTTAATTTTTTATTTTAAAATAATTTTTAGATAATTTATGAAAAACTTAGTATATTTTTTACTATATAGTTTTGAAAAATTTTATAATTATTTTTATTAGCAATAAAATTTTAATAACTTTTATTGATGTAAAAGGCATATATTTATTACACACATATGTGTATGTAGATAATGTAATAATTATTTTATATTTAATGAATTACCAACTAAACTTGTTATTTAAGTTAATTATATATTATATTTAATAAAATTAGCATTTAATGTGGCTTAAAACTTGATTAATTGAAAATTGTGAAAATAAATATTTAATTCTAGTTTTTGAAAAGGAAAGAAATCATCTTGAATATGTTAAAAAGGAACATTAACTCATTGTTGAATATCATAAATTAATTAGGAGATTATCGATCAAATAAAAATATATTTAAAACATATAAAATGTATCAAATCAAGTAGTGATCTAGTTATCATCTTTTGACTTAAAAGGAATGAAATCATGTTGGACATTGGACAATTTAAAAAGAATATTTTAATTAATTTAGTAAACCATTGAATTTATTGTAAAATAGTATCATTACTTTAAATTTACATAAAACAAATCACACAACAAATATAGATGATCATATATAAAAAGCACACAGCATAGACAAGAATTCCTTACCTTGGAAGCCTTGTTTGTTCTTTCACACATTCATTCGTAATATATATGACAATGACTGACCCCAAAACATTTCATCTATGCTTCATAACAATCACATTTCTCATCATGTTTTTTCTTCCACATTTCTCATCCATGGAAGCCAACAATGGAAGATTTAGCCTTAAACTGATTCGAAAAAACACTCCACATGTTTTTCCTCGACGTGATCTTATGAAATCATCTAACGCAAAAACAACAGAAGCCCAAATAAACGCATATCTTGGTCAACATCTCTTGGAGCTATCTATTGGAACTCCACCAGTAACCATCTATGGTATTGCAGACACAGGGAGTGACCTTATATGGACACAATGTGTACCATGTCCCAATTGTTACAAGCAACTTAACCCCTTGTTTGATCCTCGTAAGTCCTCCACTTATAACCAAGTATCATGTGAATCGGAGCAATGTCATAAATTGGAGACAAGTGTATGTTCTACTAATCATAAGCGTTGCAATTACACCTACGGTTATGGAGACTCTTCTTTAACACAAGGAGTTATAGCACAAGAAACAATCACCTTGATCTCAAACACAGGTCAACCTGTTTCCCTTAGAGGCATTATCTTTGGTTGTGGCCATAATGACACAGGTACTTTCAATGATCATGAGATGGGTATCATAGGTCTAGGAGGAGGGCCAATGTCACTCATTTCTCAAATAGGTTCTTTAGTTGGAGGCAAGAGATTTTCACAATGCTTGTTACCATTCAAAAGTGACACTAAGGTTTCAAGTAAAATGAGTTTTGGCGTAGGGAGTGAAGTGTTAGGTCAAGGAGTAGTTTCTACACCTTTGGTTGCTAAACAAGATAAGACCCCATATTTTGTTACCTTACTAGGCATTAGTGTGGGAAATACCTATTTACATTTTAACAGTTCTGCAGGGAGTGTTGCTAAGGGTAACATGTTCATTGATTCAGGAACACCTCCAACTATTATACCTCAACAATTGTATGATAGTTTGGTGGCTTTGGTGAAGAGCCAGGTTGCATTGAAGCCCATTGTGGATGATCCGCAATTGGGTAACCAACTGTGCTACCGAACGACAAAAAATCTTGGTGGGCCTATTATAAAGGCTCATTTTGAAAATGCAGATTTAGAATTAACGCCAATTCAAACCTTTATTCCACCAAAAGATGGCGTTTTCTGCCTGGCATTTACCAACACTAGTAGTGATGTGGGGGTTTATGGTAACTTTGCACAATCAAATTATTTAATTGGGTTTGATCTAGATAGACAAGTGGTCTCTTTCAAGCCAATGGATTGCACCAAACAGTAATAGATTCATGCCTAAGCTCTTGTATGGATCCATATAAAAGTATTTCCTAGTGCCAATCATTATTCCCTAATGAATTATATATGATTCTGCTTTAAGAGAAGATTTTTCAAAGTTTCAATTTCTTCTTCAGATATATCATTCTACGTCGCTATACCTTTACAAATAAATGACATACTTTTTTTTTTTTTTGTCTTTTTTAAGAAATTAAAGTATCAGGAATAAAGGAAAAATTATATTAATTTAATGTTATTAGAAATTTATTTACAATTTCTTCATACATTTCATGGAACTCTCTTTAATATTTTTTTGAAAATTTTTCATTTGTTAATAAAGTGTTCTCTTGTAGCAATTTTTTTTTAATAAGTAGAGTTGTACTTCATTTACATATCCATATAAGTAGAGATTGGACGATTTTATAAATGTAATAAAATAATAATCATAATAACATAAAAGAATGTGAGACAAAAAAAGGAGCATAAAAAATACTTTAGTTATGAAAAGGGAGGGATGATACATTACTATTTTGAAGCTTTGACAATATAATTTTAATTAATAACAAATAATTTTACAAAAATAATATAAAAAAGATATAAATTGCATATTAAAAAAATCTAATGCCAATAAATATATTAATTGTATTTTTTATAATTTATGTTGCTATCATGAATTGCATTTAAAGAGAAAGATAAGGACTAAATAGGAAAGATTAATATTATTCTTTTATTATTAATCACTTATACTCTCAAATTAATTTATTTTCACTTTTTATACATTAAAATTTATTAATCTTTCTCCAAATATAAGTTTTTATGTAATTTGGTATTAAATAAGAAAAAGAGAATTTGATTTAGTATTTATTTTTTTTAAATGTATGTAAATGAACATCGCTTATGGATACTATATTATCCAAACATGTTATATATTATTCAATTTTTATTTTAAAATAATTTTTATATAATTTATGAAAAATTAGTGTATTTTTTACAATATAGTTTTGGAAACATTTGATGTCATGATTATTTTTGTTAGCAATAAAATTTTAATAAATTTTATTGATATAAAAGGCATATATTCATTACACACATATGTATGTAATAAATGTAATAATCATTTTATATTTAATGGATTATCAACTAAACATGTTATTTGAGTTAATTATATATTATTTAATAAAAGTAGCCTTTAATGTTACTTAAAATTTGATTAATTGAAAGATTATGAAAGTAACTATTTAATTCTAATTTACGACATTTTTAAAATTTATGACAAGTTTATTAAATTAGTTTCATATCAACTGATTTTAAAAATAATTATTACATCATTTATAGAAACAAACAATATAAAAATAGATAATGAGATTTTAAAATTTTGATGTACATTTTTTGCATCAATTATTTATATAATCAATGTAAACTGTATTTCTACATCAATTCTTTTAACAACCAATGTTAAAAATACTTCTTACTTTTATTTAACACACAGCTAGATTTTTTCCTTCACTCATACTAGCAACATATTGTTTGACCTTCCATTTGGTATAGGTTTTGTTATGGTACATATAATTTTCTATTTTCTTTATGGTATTTTGTTGAGTTCTTCGTTGTGGTTCATTGTGTCGTAATGGATTACTCTCCTATGTCATTGCAACAACATTGTCTGACCTTGCATTTGGACCTAGGTTTCATCTTGATATGTAAATTTTCCTTTTTCCTTCTTATATTTTCTCATACTTATTCATTTGGTTCATTGTAAATTGCTTCTAAATACCTTTTTAATTAAGTAAAATTTCTTGTTTGCATTTTTGTTTGGTGTTTGTTAAATTCCACACATTTCTTATTTGTTGTTTGTTAAATTCCATAAGGTTTTACATATTGATTCTTGCTAGCAACATTTCCTCTAAATAAAACATTATTAGGAGCATTTGTTTAAATTTTTGAAAAAAGAAAAGGAAAGGAAGTGTAAATATGTTGATGCATGGTTACAACAGTATTACAATTTTATGTTTGCTTGTTGTTTCAGCTTTTTTTGGATACTAAAGTTGTAGGAATAATTGAGTTAAATCTAATTATATGAATTTAGAATACCAATTGTGAAGCGGAGGTAAAGTTACTTACTTGTTGTAGACATTGTGAATTGTACCGTAAACGACCTACATAAAGTGCGAACCCTTTCGTGAGTGAAAAGTCAAGATCTTCCTTTGCCTAATCATACTCTCCTAACCCTAGGTTCTCGATGGAGCAAACTAAGAGAGTAGTAGAATGTGTTTCCGTGACAACAAAGGCGACTTAGCCACCATATTTATTAACCCTATGCACTTCCCATCATGGACCTAGAGGTTAGGCTCACATTATATCCCAAATAAATCAGTATTAAGTATCCAAAGCCTATGAATAATTGATCATATTATTAATAGGCTTAAGCATCATCAAATGTATCACAATATTAGCCTGTTTTTAACAAAATAAAAATAATCACAATTGATTGTAGCCTATAATGAATTTTGTAGAAAATTCTAACAAAAGTTTCTTTGGTATATTGTTAACAAACAACATTTCATACATTATAGGCTTGCTAATCTTTCATTGCTACATATATGGTTGTTTTCAAATAGGAAAAGACTTCACTTAACTCTCAATCACCATATTTATATTGTAGAACAAATATGTTTTATATTAAACTCAAATATTTTGATAATATAAGTGTTGCATTTGTTGTCTTTATTAACTTATATATTATGAAATACTTTTAGTTGACTAAACCATGAATAAGTGACTACTTTAATTAAATACTTAACTACTTAGTTTGTTAAAGGGACATAAGCAACATTTACTTGATTTTTTAAAAAAGTGAACATCAACATCTAAAAAAAAACAACCTTTTAGTAGAGATGTCCAATGCCTTTTGAGAGAGGACATATTTTTTTTATAATTTGTGCAAAGTTGTGAACAAGTCTTTGTATCTAAGGTGTATTAATTTTACATGTGTCTCAGTAGTATTAAAATTAGTTAACTTGAAGGAAAAAGATTAGTGAGATGATAAAATTTTTACTTAATTGCTTTAATTATTGAAAGACTTGCTTTCAGAAGGTAACACACTTTCATATCATAAAGTATGAAGCATAAAAGATATTGTATTCAATGAGTATGAAGTAAAAGAAGATACACATTTATCCTAATAATTATTATTTGTAGGCAAATGTACCCATCAAAAAGTAACAAAGTAGTCCTAAAATAAGCTCTCAAAATATCGTTCTACAAGAATTATTTTTAAATACTAAAATTTTCTTAATTCAATTGTTTGAATTTAAAACATATGAAATTAAATAAAATAAGGACTCAAATATAAAAATAATTAAAAAACAATGCAACTTCTGACAATAAATTTTAATTTTGGTCTTTTTATGATTGTCAACCACTCATACCAAATTTATTAACACCTAATAGCCATGCAATGTTAACAGTCTCTTTCCTAAGCTATTACCCTAATTGGTCATGCAAGGTAAAAGAAAGAGAAAACATAAAGAGCTTATGAGCTGTTAATTTAATAAAGATTGAAAGAGAAAAATAAGTTTGGTTTATTTAATTATTTTGTCTCGTTTTATCCTATAGATCCATTAACTTTATGTGGTACGAATGTCTACGATCTAATTAATTATTATGTTTAAGAGTTGTCAATTTTGAACATACAAATATAGTGCAATAGGATAAACACAAATCAAGAAAGGAAACATGAAATTAACATTAATCATAAAGATCTCATAGAGTCATACAAATGATTCATCATAGCCCTAACTATGAATTTAGCTAGACATAATATAACACAATTAAAACAATAATAAATCAATCCATAGTTATTTGAAAAGTAAATGAAAACTAGAGGAGTCCTTAATGGAAATGAGATGAAGAAAGCTCTTGATCCCAAGACACACTCTTAAAACTCCAATTGTCATCCATAGCTAGCCAAAACAAAATGTCCTAAATCGTAGCCCTTAATGTTGTTTAAATATGGTTTAAAACAAGAGAGATGATAGTTGTTGCCTCTAGAGATATACTTTATCTCTAATAACAATATGATGTATTAAGAGAGAAAGATGTGGTTTGCAAGACTTGAATTTTAAATTCTCTCTTCACAAGTTTCTTGAAAAATCCTCCAAGTTTTGATCTTCTAAAGGTGAGCACAACCATGCTACCCATTATGCACACTTATGCATGGTCCATGAAGCACCCCTATGTTTTCTCATAAGCAAGGTTGTGCTGACTGCTCAACGAGGCTGATTTTCTATCCAATTTGAGTCTAGAAGTACCAAAATATATTTGTGACCTCACGTCAAACTGTACAATTAATATAAAAATGAGTATAAAATTTTAATAAAATAATGATTAAGTATGAAGATATAAGTTATAAATA
The DNA here is from genome assembly GCF_003935025.1 of Abrus precatorius. Lineage (NCBI taxonomy): Eukaryota > Viridiplantae > Streptophyta > Magnoliopsida > Fabales > Fabaceae > Abrus > Abrus precatorius. Next base: position 11,132,430 of record NW_020874406.1, on the reverse strand, counting down.
CATGCTAAAATATAGACTTATCAATTGTATTTTGTATATAAAAGAGTATGAATGGTTGTACAAGTGCTTCGTTTATGGACTTTCATACTTAAAAAGCAAAGGATGACAATTTTAGTTGTGATATGAGCATACAAGCCCCCTTGTCAAAGTTTTATGGCACCTTTCGGTAATTACAAAGTATAAGCAATTGTTTGCTAGTGCAAATGATATAGAGAACATTAGATGACATGTAGATGAAAGGCAATGTGATGGAAAGTTTCATTATCCAACTGATTCTTTCTAATGAAAGAAAATTGATAAGTTATTTTCAAAGTTTAGTAATGAGCCTAGAAATTTTAGACTTTGACTTGTTATAGATGGAATGAATCGTTTTAGTAACTTTAGTAGTATATATAGTTCATGACATTTTTTATTGGTACTTTACAATTTGTCTCCTCGATCATGCATGAAATGCAAATATATCATATTGGTACTGATGATGATTTTGGACTCGAAATAACTATGAAATGACATTAATGTTTATCTAAAGCCTTTGATTAAAGATTTGAGAACTTTATGAGAAGATGTTGATGTCTTTTATGCTTATCACAATAAATATTTGAAGTTGCATGTCGCGATTTTTTTACTATTAATAACTTCATAATATATGATAAAAATATTAAAAATTTAAATTAATTATAGTACAATCAATGTAAAAATCATATAATTTCTACATTAGTTTAGCATGTAACTAATCTTAACATGTAGTTTTTAATATCGATTTTTTTATAATCAATATAAAAAAATATTTTTTAATCAATTATTTATCTAATCTAAAGTATCTTTTCCTACTATATCATATGCATTTATATTGATTATCTAATCAATGTAAAAAATTATTTTTAATTGATGTAAAAAATTTTAAAATAGTGTCAAACACAGAAAAAAGAAGAATAATTAATTTAAGAATATTAAAATTTATTTTTATTTTTTCATACATTTTATCAAACTCTGATATATTTTGAGCATTTCTTTTCCCATTTGTTAATGTATTTTCCTGTAATTTTTTTTTCAGGAGGGTTATGTTTCATTTATATGTCCCTATAAGTAAGGATTGGAAAGCCGTATAAATGTGATAAAAATAATGACATAGGCAGAGAATGAAAGTGACAAAGAAGAAACATGAAAAACACAATTTATTGGAGAGAGAAATATACATTACAATATAGCTTTAATTAATAACAAATAATTTTACAAAAATGATATAAAGAAGAAATAAAATTAATTACATTTTAAAAAATTTAATGCTGATAAATATATTAATTGTATTTTTTTATTTTAAGTTGTCAGCATATGATTAACATTTTAAAATGTAAGTAAGAAATAGAAAGGATTAAAAAAATATATTAGGAAATAAAAGTATTAATTATATTTTTAATACATGTATTATAATATTAAACACACTTGTAAAGGAAAGAAATGAGTATATAATAATTCATTTTATGTTCAATTTAATGTCCAGATTCCTTTCTATTTCTTATTATTTTAGGCTCTTTGCATTTTTGGTTCCAATATTTTTCATATTTTAAATTTATTATAAACCATGATTAAGTACATGCTTGCTTTATAATTCAAAAAAAAATACTTCAAATAATTTGACTTTTGTAGAGGATACCAATAATTAAGATCAAAATAATGAATCATAATTTAAATTGAATAAATTTACTAAATCAAATCAACTAAATTAATCCACTTTAGTTTATAAGTTTGGATTAAAATTAAACCAACCAAATCAAAATTTTAACTCAAAATTCTTATTTTATTTATATACACAATAGAATATTTTTTTTGACTAAAATAATAATTGATTAAATTAGACTTTTTTATTTTTTGTACAATTGACATTTTGAGACTCTTTTTTCAATAATTTTTTTATGTTTCGGAATGAATAAAAATGATCAATAAATCCAAATTTCCTCATTCATTTTTTTAAAAAAAAGAAAAGCTAAATCAAACTCAATAAATTGAATTAAACTAATTTATTTTGGATTAAATTAATTTAGTTTGATTTAATAAAAATAATGTATAGAACTAAACTAATGTATTTTAATTGATTTAAATATTTTGTTGTTGCTTAGTGTGATACTCGGGAACTTGAGGAAAGTATTGTATACTCTTTTCTTATTAATAATTATATATTATTTTAATATCTTAAAGATAAAATATTATTAACATCTTTTTTAACTAAATTATTAACTCTATTATCTATAGTTAAAATAATAGTAACAATTTTAGATACAATTTTTTTTAATTTTAGTTAAAGTTTCTTTTCAAAATTTAGTAAGTATTAAGAATATTAAGAATTTTCTATCGAATAAAATTTTTTTAGTTAAGAATAGCAACAAGAACAGTTATTCTATATATTTTGATATTGAAAAGAAAATTTTAAAAATTGACAATGATAATTTTTTTTTAAGTGAATTTGAATTTTTTTTATTTTTTTTTAGTTTATAACAATTCTAGCTATATGAAAAATATCTTTAAGAATGATGATGATCATTATATTTATGATACTAAATTTAGTTACAATAATAACATTAATAGTTATTTTCATCCTCAAATTTGTATTAAATAGTTCCATTTTAAGTTATAATAACAAATGTAATGACAATTATTTTTATAGTTACATTTGTAGTGAAGGCAAAAATACTATAAAAAATAAGAATTATAGTTCTAGTTTAATAATTAGTACAAATTATATAAATAATAGTGATTTCACTCGAAGAAAAAGTTATATCAAACTATAAAAGAGGAATTTCTAAATACTCTCAATTATAGAGGTAGCGTAAATTTTACTTATTTTGAAACCCTAAAACCGGACCTATAAAATCCATAGGCAAATTTGCAGTGAAAACCGAACTTCACATGCATGTGAATAACCGTCTTGGACAGTTCAACTGTATCCGCCAACTGCGGAGTTCTTGCCTAACAAAGGCCGCTAAGGAAAGATTCAACTTTTTATTTCATTAGATTACGTTCAAATTCAATGTCACGTAGCTTTAGCTGCACAGTATTATATTTTAAAGAGAATTTTGTTAAGTAAAAAGGATAAAAAATTAATAATATTAAAATATTATAAAATGATTATTATACTTTGTAATTTTAATATAATAATATTTTTTATAAATTTTTTAATTTATAGAAATTTAAATTCAACTTTAATACTGTTAAGCATAGAAATAAATTAATATAAAATTATTTTAGTTTAACATATATTATCAAATTCAACATTCATTACTTTTATTTGACTTAAATAATATTTTTTTAACGATGTTAAATATTTAAAGAGAAATATTATTAGTTATAATACTAGTTATGTTTGGTTTGAATATGAATAATTTTATATATTATATAATATATGTGATTTAAATTAAAAAAATTAAAACATTACACGTTTAAATTTTAATTTTTTAATTTTTTTTAAAAATAAAATACTGATATAGATTTATGACATAAAAATTTAAGAGTGATATGAAAGAAAGAAATTAGAAATGATGTAATAAAGTATAAGCTATGTCACTACTTAACTAACATAGTGACATGAAAGAAAGAAATTGACAATAACATAATAAACTGTAAGTTATATGACTACTTAACTGATAAATATTAATGTCAGGTAAAAAATTTAAAAAAATAGTTAAGTATTAAAATGAAAATAATAATAATAAATAATAATTTAAAATAAATTCTATTTATATTTAAGCTTTTTTTCTTTAATATATCAATATCTTGCCTACTTTACTGTATACTCTTACCCCAAAATAGGTCGCTCACGGACATCGGTGACCCGTGAATCGTAATGTATCATATCATGTTTATGTTTATGCTTTGTTGTGTTGTAAAACGTCAAAACATCATCAAATCTCATGCATTTGCTGAGCTGAACTCATTGGCTTCCAACACTCCAATTTTTCAAATCTTAATGAAACATAAAAATCATATTTCCTACTTCCATTTTGTCATGAGAAATTTTATGCGCAACTAAATAAAGAATCGAGGTATAAACGGTATGGGAATCTTATAATATAGTGCAAAAGTTCTTTTAGTGCCACTTTTTAAATTCTTTTAAAATCCCTCAGGTACAATAAATTTCTTGAAGAATGAACTTCGATTCATCCGTTACAATCGATTACAGCTTTTATTTCTGTTTTTTACTTTGCATTTTTAGATACTTGCCCTCTATTTCAAAATAAGATTCACTATTATAAGTTAGTGCTGTGTCTTATGTAATTATTTCAGTTTTTCACTTTCAAATTTATGATTGAAAATGTGTTACTGCACTTGTATTTATTCTCTCAATACTTGGAAGAAGCGACGTGAATCAGCTGCAAACCAAGAGAAAATAAAAGTAACTTAATGGATCAATCAGCTATTGAGAATAAAAAGGACCTTGATCTTAAAAATAATTAGCATTTTCTGTTTCCAGGGTATTCTGTCCTCTAATTAAGCTTTAGGATAATAATATTCTTGATTCTTGTCGAAGTCTTGTGACATTCACAATTTATATAAATGTACAAGTCCTAATTCAAGGAAATAATTCAAGAACCTAAATCAAAGAAATTACATAGTTAAAGGAAATAGTTCAAGATCCTAATCAAAGACATTATGGGATTAAAATGAAATAATCTAAGAGCCTAAATCAAAGGGATCACATAAATCAAAGGAAACAATTTAGTAAATTTGAGATAGAGGAAAATCAGGATCTTATCAATTTCCTAGTCAATAATTAAGAGATTGCTATCATTATACATGTTTAAAATACATTGGTAAATGTAAAGAAGGTTTTGATACCCATCCAAATTCAAAGGGTAAGGTAGAATTGTCCATCTTTGAATGCAAATTTGCAGAATCAAAGAAGGTATCAACATGGCTGATTGGCTAGCCAAGTCAGCTTATGTTAAACAACTAGAGACATTCTAAGGAGTCACTTCCTTTTGGCCGGGCCTCAGGTGGTATTCGAGGATGTCCCTGTTGTTGCTTTCTCCAGCTTCTCTGGGCAGTGTTGGGTCTTGAACCCTTTTGCTTACCTTAGAAAAAGGAAAAAATAAAAAATAAATATATGATGGCAATATATAAGTGGAGTGGAAATTGGCAATAATATTCTCTAGATCTCTTGTTAACAGAAATCACTCACATGCTGCTATTGTTTACTTCTTGTGACTAACCTGTACCAACTTCCCCACTCACATGCTGCCTATAAATATGACATAAATTTGGCTACTTTTCACATGACTTTGTCCCTTGCTACTAAACTTCATGGCCAACATTCTCTTCTTCCATTTGTGCTTTTTTGTTCTGTGCATGTTCTTACATCAAACACCAAATGAAGCTTCAAAGGCCGGGTTCAGTGTTAAACTAATCCGCCACAGCTCACTCAATTCTCCCTTCTACATTCAAAAACATAGACTTGGCTCATTTTACCAAGTTCCCAAGAAATCATATGGCCCAAATGGTCCCTTCACAAGAGTGACATCAAACAATGGCGACTATCTCATGAAACTCACGTTGGGAACACCACCAGTGGACGTGTATGGTTTGATTGACACAGGCAGTGACCTGGTGTGGACTCAGTGCACACCTTGCTACGGCTGTTATAAGCAGAAAAGTCCAATGTTTGAGCCTCTAAGGTCTAAAACATACAGTCCTATTCCATGTGATTCAGAGCAGTGTAACTTACTCTTTGGTCACTTTTGCTCCCCTCAAAATCTGTGTGCCTATAGTTATGGTTATGCTGATTCTTCAGTAACAAAAGGGATGCTTGCAACGGAAACAGTCACCTTTAGTTCCAACAATGAAGAACCTGTTGTTGTTGGGGACATTATATTTGGGTGTGGACACAGCAATTCAGGAACTTTCAATGAAAACGATATGGGAATCATTGGACTGGGTGGGGGGGCCCTGTCACTTGTTTCACAAATTGGTAACCTTTATGGCAGCAAAAGGTTCTCTCAGTGTTTGGTTCCTTTTCATACAGATCCTCATGCTTCAGGTACGATTAGTTTTGGTGATGTCAGTGATGTTTCAGGTGAAGGAGTAGTCACAACTCCTTTGGTCTATGACGAGGGTCAAACCCCTTATTTTGTCACACTGGAAGGCATAAGTGTTGGAGACACATTTGTGCCTTTTAACTCTTCAGAAATGCTTTCCAAAGGGAATATAATGATTGATTCAGGTACACCAGCAACATATTTACCACAAGAATTTTATGACCGTTTGGTGGAGGAATTGAAGCTCCAGAGTAGCCTGTTACCTATTGATGATGACCCAGACTTGGGCACTCAAGTTTGTTACAGAAGTAAGGCAAATTTGGATGGGCCAGTCTTGACTGCTCATTTTGAGGGGGCAGATGTGCAATTGTTGCCAATACAAACCTTCATCGCACCAAAAGATGGGGTGTTTTGCTTTGCAATGGCCGGCACTAATGATGGAGACTATATATTTGGCAACTTTGCTCAATCAAACATTTTGATTGGATTTGATTTAGATAGAAAGACGGTTTCTTTTAAGCCAACTGATTGCACCAATCAGTAAAGCTTATTATAAAATAACATTTTCAGACAGCATATTAAATGGATTATTGTTCAGAAAAAAAAATAAAATGTACTCTTATTGGATCTGGAATCTACTGTTATAACGAGCTTGTCTTGATTTAAAATTGAACTTTTTTAAAGAAAAAAAAAAATACAACCTTCAATTATAACCATTAAACCTTCCCTGTTAGAGAATGGTCGAGGGAGGGCTTTGCATGTCTGGCTTTCATCCATGATGCACAGGAATGATCAAACAAAACTGTCACAATTACCCTTAGAGTGAATAGGAATGGCTTGGAACTTCATATAGGGCCTATTAGAACCACATGTTCCTGGCATATGCTTAGGTTGGTACGTAAATATTTTTCATCTTCTTTGTGAAAAGAAACTTCTATGTTATGAAGGGGGAAATAGGGAGATATCACATAGGGAAAAAAATTGCATGCAGTTGCTTTTGGTGTTGGGAACCTTTTCGCTACCATCTGCAAGTTCAAGTGTCTACGTGTATACAACATAGAAATAGAAGTTCAAGAAAGCTAAAGTCAAGGTAAAAAAATGCCGCATGGAACTAGCTCTTCACTCAAAGGCCAAATCATGTACAGACCATAACAGGGTAATCCTAACATGCAAACCTACCAACATATCAGTAAACAGAGCTAAAAGCTCCCTTCCCACACTCTCCAACTGAGATTTGTAGGATTTCTTTGCCAGATTGGTTTTGCCTGCAACAGAGACGACGTGGAACCTACGACAACCAAACAGTGGAATCTAGAAATGTCATTAAGATTGAAAACTGGTAATATCATCATATGAAATGCTGATGTACATGAAACATACCAGATGCCAATTCTTGCTCAAAGGTTGCACTGCTACCTGGATCTCTTGTACATTGCGCAGGGGGGGGAAGTGAGGAAAGCAGAAAATTCTCTTTTTGAGATCATCTTTATCTCTACTTCGAACATATGAACCCCAAGAAGCATTACCCTCTCTTCTAGTATCTTTCAAGAAGAATAGAATGGGCCTTTTACAAACAGATTTGTATGGGTCCCGAGCATCAAAATCAAATTCATTCCTTTGATTAATACCATTCCAAGCAGAGTAGGTTCTTTCAGAGCGCTCCAGTTCACGGGGAAAAACAATGTTAGGCAGGACTTGAACAACGTAGCCAAGTGAAACTGAAAATGTTAGATGCCGTGCACGGTCATAACATATTGAACGCTGCAAAAAGCTTTTGGGATCAGCTCTCATGGCCTTTGTAAAAAGTTTCAGGCTTTCCAAAGAGCTCAAGCCAGGATAAAAGGGATTAACAGCTTCAATATGGTGAATTGACACAAATGGTGCTATTGGGTGAGAGGATAGAAGACCATGAGCATCACCTCTTATGTCCCACTGAATGATCAAATGAAAAAATAACCCTGATCATTTACAAATTCTGAATAAAAGTGGCTGGATGATAATCATAAAATACATCTAACCAGAACTTTCCTTTGTCTTAAAATAAAAAGAAAATAAAAAATGAAAAGAATAAAAGATGTGATCAAAATAAAATGAGGGAAGGAAGGTGGACGTGGATCAGCAAAATACCTGGTGAAAACCATGCTCCCAGGTCAGTGGAATCCCAAGTTCAGTGATGCAGGCATGCAGTCGATCATCACTACCATAAAGCTTGGGATACCTCTCAATGCATTCGTCAAGAGTCTCAGAGAGAGCCTTTGCAAGTGGATGACTTACTGCAATCCCACCACCACCGAAGGCCATTGAGTGACTAAAATAGGTATTAGCTGAATGACTCTCTGAGGGGCTACCTATGTAAATCATTTCAGAAGAATTATACTTGCTGAGGACATCAACTAGGTTATTCACATTGAAGATGGTATCATCATCACAGAGGACAAACCAGCGAACATCAGAAAGGCCAAGGCGAAAGCTCTCTCTGACAATGCGAGATATCCGGAGGCCAGAAGGGTGACCAATGGGATTAGTGTAGCGAAAATATGAGATGTCTTCAGAAATCATGATAGGGGGCAATAAATCATCTCCACTTTCTTCAAGCACTTGCTCCTCTAACCACACATGGCCACGCATGTCATTGGGACGCCACCATAGTCTGACATATTCCTTCCTCCGTTTCCAAAGCTGAGATGATCCTGCTATGCCAAAAACAATATGTTTAACAGACAAGCCTTCCTGTTCAATATTACTGCTACCATTATGAAGATGATCTTCCACAGTCCTTAATTGAAGAGCCGATGGGGGTGTTACTTTCGCAAGGTGGTGAGGAATGCACTTCTTCCAATCAAAAAAGTAGGGACCACCTTCCCAATCTTTTAAGTGATGAAAGCAACAGGTCGTTGCATCAGAGAAGACAAGGGAAAGCCAAGCAGTGGTAGATATGAGAAGTGCTGCTATGGCAACAGCCAAAGTACCTAGGCGGCTTTGGCGCCCTTGACGGCTTCGAGGTCGACCAATAGGCAAAGGACAGACACAGGAATTCTTGTCATAGTCATGGTAGGATGACATAATCGTTTTCAATGTTTGAGTCATCATCACCATCACTCCAATGTGCATGTCTGCCTCTCACCACCAGGAGAGACACAGTGAAAAGGTCAGAAAATAAAACTATATAGAGGAGTTTCAGTTCAGCAGAAATAGCAATATACACGGAACCAAACTTGCTACATCCTACAAAATGAGAAAATAAACAGGAAAAAGTTACAATTAATATATAGACAACTCCACACAAAAGAGCAAAAATGTATACTAGGTTAAATGAAAGGCAGACAAATCTTGATAATTTGATAGGTGATAAACTTATGAAATCAGAACAGATCATGGAATAAACTCAAGTTCATATTGATTATCAAATTGCAGTTCTCTGAGCCTTGTAAACCACCTTTTTATTTCAACACAGGATGAGTGGCAGTTGTCAAACAATCAATGTGGCAAATTTATCTAATATGACACTTATAAGTTGAACTTGCCATAAACTGCATCCAGATTAACTACCAAAACAGTAAGGTCCCTTCATTAAAGTTTGCATATGGGCAGGTAGAGAAGCTTTGTTTTTTCTCGAATAACTACTCAAATAACTACTCTAGGCCATTAAGAAAGTGACCAGATGTAATTAGATGAAACCTAAAGACCACTGTTAAAAGCACGTCCATAAGAAAAATTATTCTAGAACATCACACAACTTTAAAATAAACAAAAAATGGAAAGCAACTATTAAAGAAGGCTTTAAACAAATCCTGAAGAAGAAAGAACAAAACAACATCAGCACCTAGTTATTTAGTTGCTATTAATTTCTAAATTTAGAAAAACTTCAGTTTGAAATTGAACATCCAAAAGCTATTCAACAATGGTCCATGACCTAGTTAACCAACCTTAAGCATTGTTTCTCATTCAAAAGGGAAGGGAAAAAGTTCAAGGGCACAATGGGACATTCTATTTTGGGTTATATTAATATCCTTAATTTTTCATGGTCAAGGTATTAATATAGCTGTTTATTTTATACTATCCATAAATACTTTCCAACTTAATGACTATGAAATACCATCAGTCTATTTCTAATCAGAAATCTTAAAGCAGAATGAAGATGCAGCAAGATAGAAAATCTATCTGAACGAAATCATTATATGTAAAGGAGCACAGAGGAACATGTATTAATACCCAAATCGGAAACCCCAGATAGAAGAACCAAGGGTCACATCACAACTCACAATAAAGCATACATAGACAGTGAAATGCAAGATGGGGTTTTTACATTTGGGCATTTCTTCGAACAGGCAAGAAACAGCAAATCAAAGCCATTTAGAAAAAGGGTGTTCAAAAACAGCCAAATAGTGTGTAACTTAACAGAAATTGCAGAGAGGGAACTGCAAAAGCGATCCATTACCAGACTGAGAAGCTGTGAGGAAGGGCTCTGAGTGTGTATTTTGCTGTTCCTGGTGCAATTGTGAAACTTTGAAACTGCAGCAGCAAGATCAGTTTTGGTGTTGGAATTGGGTACTTAGAACCAATTAAGGAACCCATTTACTTTCCTACATTTTAGTATCTGCGTGCCTCATCTCATCATCATATTATGGAGATCAGATTCACAAGATGCAACCACCAAATCACGCCAAAAATCAATAATTGCACTGTTCCGCTCCCAAGTTTTTGAATTTTAAGGAAATGTCAGGCGTAATCATCACTATGCATTCATTTCAATTTAAAAATTCTATATAGCCGGTGTATTTTATTATGCATGTGCTAAAACAATTGGTAGTGAAAATATCTACACGTGTTTGTTTTTAACAGATTTAAGAGTTTGTTGGGATAAATAATTAAATTTAAGTATTTATTTAATAATTTTTATTTAAGAATTTATAACATGAATTATTATAATATATTTTAATAATTTATACTAAAAATTGTATTAAAATAAGTTTAAAAAAATTATAGAAAAATATTTTTATTCTAAATATATATTTAAGTTTTATAATTTTTTTCAATATGATATTTCTTTTTATATAAACATATTGTTAGACTTTAATTATTTAATTTTAAATATTTTGTTATAGTTATGTTATATAATTTATTTATCAAAAGTTAAAATATTTGTTTCTAGATCTATAAAAAAGATAAAGAAAGTTTCTTTCTATCACTTAAAATAATTAGAGTGAATTTTATCATTTTCAATAAAGCGCCTTTGATAATATTATTCATAATAAGAAAAATATTGAAATCAAATATAAACTTCTATGGCACCAAAAGACAAAAGAGAATTGGATTAAACTTAAGTAATGTAATATCTTTTTTTTTATGCCTAAATTATGATTAGAAAGAAAAGGAATTAGATTCATGATCTCACTCTTCTATATGATATTCTCACAAATTACTAAAGGCATTATAGGAACTTGGGCGTCTTCACTCATTTGCTCAAGATGTCACACTTATACTAAAGACACTTTCTACTATGTTAGAGACTGTTTGATAGCTAAAAAAAAAATTCTCAATTTATAAAATTATATTTTATGTTATGAACTTTACTAACCAACTTCATTTATGTGAACAAGTTTAGTAGTCTCAAACCTTCCTTGGAGTGCTAGATTTGTTGAAAAGCTGATCATAATTTTAAATTCATCTTTAATGTTGATGGAAGTACTTGGAGGAGCCCGAGAAGAACTAGTTTAGATGCTCTTATTATAAATAAAAATAAAAATTGGCTTAGAGTAGATTTTGGGTTTATTGAAATTTTTGACAATGCTCATGTTGAATTCATAACAATGTTTGAGGAGTTAAAAATGACTTCAAATCTAAATATCAAATATCTCATGTTGAATGTATTACATGCAGGTTTTTTATTTAAGTTTGCAATTTTTTTATATTGTAATTTCAAATATTGAGTTTCACTTCCTACAAACTAGAGATTATTTTTTCAAGTTGATGCTTGGAGAGTCTCATATTTTATATTGTAATTTTTTCTTTTCTTTTATTTATTTCTTTTTTTCTCTACTTAAAAAAATATTTTTATGTTATTTTTTAACAAATATTGTAGTGATTTAAAATGGTAAAAAGACCTGTTTGTCTTCATATTTTAAAAAGAAATATATTTTCTGAAATAATTTTTTACTTCTTACAATATTGAAAACGAAACTTACCTAAGATATTTGAGCTGTTTCAATGAATATATATACACGTTATTATAATAGATGCCAAATGAAATAATAGTTTTTCACAATTTTGCAGAGTTTTTAAGATGATGTTTGAATAGTTATTCGTTTTAAACACTTATTTAATTAAATTTTTTTAAAAAAATTTATATCATAAATTTAATAATAAAATTTATTAAAAAGCTTTAAAATAACTTATTTAAACAAGGTTATGCTAAAAAAATTATTAAAATAATTTAAATTCTTTATTATAAGTTATTTAGAAACTCTTTAGAAAAATAATTGAGGTGCTTGTTAGTTTTATCTTTCATTCACCAATTTCCCTCTTTTAAATGATAAAAAAAATGAATGCATTCCCTCCTTTTAAATAAATATATTATTAGTAGTTGACAATGAAGAACGTGAAGCATTCAACACCCCCAGACACAGAAAAAGGAAGAAGGACTTATTTTATTACTTTTAGTCTTAAAATATAATAAATTTATTTTTAATCTAAAATATAAAATCTCTTTAACTATCTCGCGAGGGAATGGGAAATGCTTCAACACAAATCTCGGTAGAACGGACAGAGAAAGTTTGACTTTTGACGAATGCAGGCTATGGCGACCACTTGGCATATCACACAGATTCTTAGTTGGGCCCAACAAAATTCCCATCACACAGGTGGGCCCAAAATAATAGTAATAATAATAATAATAATAATAATTAATACAAACAGTAATAAAATTAATTATTTCAACCTCAAACTAGACTTCTTTTAAAATTTTGATTTCCTTTTTTTTTTAAAATTGGGTACTTTTCTGTTCTCATAATTTTAATATTATCTTTTGTAAATTATTATGTTAAAAATTAATTATGTACAATTGTTTTTTAAATAAAAAATATATTTGGATATGTAAGTACACATAATATTTAGAAATACGTGTTATTTTATATTTTAAAATAAATCAATTTTATTTACAAAATTAACATAAAAGCCAGTAAATATGGACATTTAATATTTTTATTATTGTATTAACTACCCATAAATGAATAATCGGCTTACCCATGCATTACATCAAATTAAGATTTAACGGAAACAAAGAGACACTATTTTAGGTTGCTTCGTAGTGTTTCAAAAATTTTCAAACTTGCATTTGCTTCCTTGTTAACAGACTACATGGCATTCAGTAATGTTCTTTTTACAAAAATTAGAACTTAGTCAAATTCAGGCTTAGACATTAAATTCCATCATTCATTCCTTATTTCCTTTATATTTGGTCAGTGAATAGGGAAGTCAACTGCAATTCAGTAACAATCATTCATTTGATTGATTTTGAGCCAATAACATTTTTTACATATTACCACAAGTGATGACAAGGCGTGCCATCACTAATAGTTCAACTTGCTAATGCTCCCCCCACCACCCAAAAAAAAGTAGTTTGAATTTCATTTTGAATCTCATTCAGAAAGCTTCAATCTTCACATGAACATCAAAGGAGTTTCTGAGATACAAACTCCAATATTGAATAGCTTTGGAGGACATAAAAATCAATAGAACTAGCAGCATGTCATGGAATAAAATGTCACTGAAGACCATAAACAAGTAAAGCTCCAACTGCGCCAACACCAGCCACAAGTCCAATAATAACTCCAATAGGAGGCAACCCCCCACCAATAGCCTTTCCAGTGTTAACATCATACCGAGCAAACCTCTTCTTAGGTGCTTGACATTGAGGACAACCGTATGTGTCCGGCTGCAAGACATAAATAAAATGAGAATGACAAAAGCAATCATCATATTGGTTGATAAATCCAACTTCAATGAATACCATCTCAAGAATAAAATTAAAAAGTTTGGTGCATGATATGAACTTGAAACATAGATCTTTATATAGTTTTTTGGTTAAAGTTTTGAAACCCGGATCTTATGGCTATCATCAAATCACTCATCACAATGGCAAGTTGTCAAGCATGAAAATTAGTAATTAACACAGAATAGCAGATGCAATAGTACAATAGCAACAATGAATAAACGGTGAAAATAATCTGATTTATGGGAAAACTGCTGATACCAATATCATAGTAAATTAAAATAAAAGGCATTCAATCTTTATTAAAATCCGTGGGCACATGGATGAAATGGAAGGGGCAGAGGGAGGAAAAGGGTAGAAATATAAGTGTGAATTTTACCTGATCTTCAAAAGGTTTCTGTAAGGTGTATATGTATCCACAATCAAGGCAAATGTGAGTAGCTCTAGCCTGCATGGCAGTGCACTTAATTAATTATTGAATGTAAAATCAACATTTGTAATATATAGCCTGAAAGATGAACAAATAGATGGAAGAAAAAGAATGCAGGAATGTGTGTCACTTCAAAATGATTCTTGCCTTTTGAGTCTCAGTCAGTTTTCTTCCAAAGCGAGGGGGAGCAGGACGCTTGGTGAGCTTTTTCACATCTACCTCAGCACCTCTTAATAACAACAAGATGAAGACGATATTTAAGGTGTTAAGTCATTGCAACTGTTAGGTAAATAATAGAATAAATGACATGAAAATTAGAGACTTTGCAGGATGCGTTTATGTACTTGAAACAAATTGATGAACAGATTAAGTGCTGCCATAATTATCATAGGGAATAATTCATTGAATTGCATACTGAACTCATATAGCATTGATTTAAGTTTTTTCCTTAATCTTATTTCCCCTATTTGTTTAAAAAAATTATCAATTTACTTTTCTGCATGCAAAGATAACCCTTTTTCAAATTAAGCTGTCTTACCCCCACAACAATGATTTAATTAATACGACAATACTATCACTCTATGACCGTTTCGGGCAGATTGAGAGATTTTATCTACTGTGATTTGTGAATACAAGGTACAAGATATAGCAGAAAATATTGTCTAATCAGTTTTTAAAGTTCATGCACTTAATGACCCATAACTCATCATTACAACTTGTTAAGGAAAATAACAGTTATACAAAGGTCTCATAGATTCAAGGCATCTTAACACAGTCATATTTAAAACGACGCAGAGCTTGGATTTCAATTTAGAGTAAGATGCTTATCTGGCTGGTTCTAGTCTAAAAAACAACTTATAAGTTTTAACTCCAAGTAGCCAACCAAGTATTATTTATTGTGAATCATGTGTCATGAAGTAAAAATAACAAAGATGAATACTTTCGAGTTTTAATATTGATTGTGCACAGTAACACTAGCATCACCAAACCAAGAGGGACTTGTGACTGATAAAGTTGAAATACTCAGACACTTCACCAAATCTATATGCTATACCCAAATAATAACAATAATAAATAATAATATGAAAAACCCATGTCATCAACAAATCCACTACAGAAGAATTGATGCAATTAAGAAAATAGAAGAAGGCTAAATAGCAAAAGGCAAGAAAAGAAATTTGGAGAACCTGCTGACAACAAAGTAGACAGAGTCTGGCTTAGCTTGGATTGCTGTTTTAGTAAATCCAAGCTTATCCGCAGGCCACAATTCATCCCCAAAGAAACTACTAGTATAAAGGACTTGATCACCTGACTTTAACCCTGCTTTTGCTGCATTCCCACCTCCATCAACAGCCTAATGAAGACAACTAGCATCAGCCTTAACCTTGAAACATTGAATTATAGAAGAAGAATGAAAAGGAGGAATATAACTAACAGTGATGACAACACCACCACCAGACTTTTGGCCTAAGGTGAGGCCAAGTGGCTTGTCAACCTCAACCTCTATTGTCTTTGCGGCCCCAGCAGTTCTTGCTGTGATCTCAAGTCTCCTTCCAGCATTGGAGGAAGAATAACCATTCTTCTTCTCACCTAGGAAGGAATCTGAAACACCCCTTTTGGCTTCATGAAGTGAGAGACCTTGTAAAGATGTTTTCTGCAGACACAAACAAGATCAAGAGTGATAAGTAAAGACCCACTTCAGAACAGTGTTTGTTAACGAGTAGTAATAAGCAAATTAAGAATACAAGTACCTGGCACTGAGGAGGTGTTATGAGTGTCTTGGAATGTGTGAGGTGAGAGCTTTTGAAGGAGTGGTTCCTCCTTGTGGTGGTGAAGGAGGCGGAGAATGAAGTCGAGGACCCTGCAACCACACCTGACATGTTTCCGGTGAGACGTGTGGATAGCATGCAATCACCACCAAACAAACACACGTTGCCAACACACCAAGAGTTTCTCTTTTTCTTTTTATTTGTTTTTAATTTTCAAAATATAGATAATCTTTGACTGGTGGTGGAGATTAAGACACCAAAGAACCGCACCGTATGACCGCAATTCCATCGTTAACCATAACATGATCAACCCATCAAATTCAAATTCAAATTCAAGCCTTCATTCAAGGCCTCTTGTTTTGTTCTTATCGTACAACACACACACATTTAAAAAAAACACAAGTTTATTACAAAATAAAATAAAAATGTTCTTTCGGGTGTGGCCCATTCGGAGTGGAATTGATTTGGGCCAACAATTTCAAAAGCCCAAACCCAGTCTGTCAGAAGAGAGAGCTTGAGAGCCGAATCCATATTTTATAAAATAAAGAGAAAACTTGCACTGTAAATAAATTTATGTTCAACTGTTTTCAAGTATATTACTTGATTTTGATCCTTTCCAGATCCCCATATCATTATGTTTCCATGCGAGAAAAAGGAGTTTTTGTTATACCCAATTAAGTTTCCATTTTAGATAATAGCAGTAATAGTATGAATAAAATTTTTTGTTATACACGTTTAATTATTATTCAAGATTTATTAAAAGTATGAATAAAAGTTAATAAATCGAGTGGCAGATTTATTTTTTTTTGCTTTTTTTAATAAATTTAACTAATAAGTATGATGTATTATAGAAAAAGTGAATTAAAGAGTATCTTAATTAAAGATTATAAGAATTAGCATGGTCCTTTGATCATGGCTCAGGATCTTAAATATGAAAAGTAAAATTGTACTAAAATTTTGAAAGATGATCCAATTCCATTGTTGGGAATAGAGCTGGCAAGATAGGCCCTGATGGATTGAATTGAAAAAAATTCATTATATGAATGTGCTTAACTTCTAAAAAATAAGGCCTAAAATTATTTTAAACTATTTTGGCCTAATCCATATAAGCCTGTTATTTTGTAGAATTTTAATTAGGTTGACCTATATAAGTTCTAACAGCGCGCATATATATATATATATATATATATATATATTAATTAAATGTTGAGTTTTAGGAATTTTTACTTTGAAGTTTTGTTTCACTGTGAACTTATTGTGTGTATAGAAATAAAAAAAATAGTTATCACAAAAACAATAACAAAAAAAAGAATTAGTGACATGTTACAACTTTTAAAAAAATTAAAAAATAAATCTAATATAAAATTTAGACAAAAAATGAGTAGCGTATTGGCTGTTTTTGTAATACCCTAAAATAGCATGTTAGATACACTAAAAACAGTAAAAGAAAAAAGAAGAAGTAATGTTCTATTGTTACAAAAATAATAAAAAAAATGGTCTATTATAAAGAATAAGAAAAAGAAAAGGTGCAGGATCTTTTCACATTGATTGTAAGTCTAAAAACTCTTACACATGATCTTATCAAAATGTAAAAGATTTTAAACTTACATTAAAGTAAAAAAATTATTTCTTAAAAGAAAATTATAAAAAAAATTTATTTAAACTATCAAACCGGTTTACAAAAGGCTTCCACATAAAATAAGGCTTAAAGTAGTAAACATGCAAGCTTGTTTTTACTTTGAGCTAAATAAGTTTAACCCATTTACCTATATTGGATTATATCGTCCATTTTGACAACTCTAGTTAAAAATTCTAGAGTAATGAACTTTTCATATTGATAAGAAAAAATAAATAAAATAAAAATATCATAAATATATGAAATGAAAAGTCCTAATTAAAAAGAAAATCTTTTGGAGTTCTTAGAAAATATTTTATTTTTATTTTTTAATTATAAAAATATCATTTGTTTCTAATTAAATTTTCATTTAAAAAATCATAAAAAATATAGTAACTAATTAATTAATAAATAACATACTGTTAAGTTCATAAGACATTCATTAATAAAAAATTATATTAAATCAAAATTTTGGTTAAATCTCTTAATATATAATCATTTAATTAGTTAGAAATATATAATTTATAAATTTAAATTTAAATACTAATTTAATGCACGCATCCCCCAAAGTCCATCAATACATAAAATCCTTTTGGTTCACTGCACAGCTTGGTTTCAACTGGCCTTCTTTGTTGCAAAAAGCCTTGACAAAAAGCCTTGAAGTTAAAATTCTCTCCATTCGAATTGGAATTTGGCAATTCTTTGTTTTATTCTGGTATTTTTCAGCTTGGTTTGACACTGCTAGAGTAGTTAATGCTTACAGATTAAGGTAGTTTGTTTATACCTATTTATCAAAGAAACATCAATACATAAAATCCTTTTGGTTCACTGCACAGCTTGGTTTCAACTGGCTTTCTTTGTTGCAAAAAGCCTTGAAGTTAAAATTCTCTCCATTCGAATTGGTATTTGGCACATCTTTGTTTTATTCTGGTATTTTTCAGCTTGGTTTGACACTGCTGGAGTAGTTAATGCTTACAGATTAAGGTAGTTTGTTTATACCTATTTATCAAAGAAACATCAATAAAATGATCTTGCTAAAAAAATGCCATCTTTGCAGGGGAAGGAAATGTTAAATATCCGTTAAATATCCTCCAACACCAGTGACTCACAGACGAAGCTGATTTTGCAGCTCCTACTGCTCTGTTGTGAAGACTTTGCAGGGTCTGACCCCTTTTTAAATTCACACTACTCATATTTTTTTCGTTTTCTTTGAAAAAATATATCAGTTCAGAATGATATGTTATTTCACAAAACACAACTGAAAAAGCAAGAAGAACGAACGATATACGTGGTTCGTCACGGGTGTGTGTGACTACGTCCACGGGCGAACAAAATGTTGATTTCCACTGCTAGTATGTGTTACAATAATATACATCCATGTACTTCCATCCTCTCAACTGGATTACCGAAGCACTGATCCCTTGATGATATGTGATTAAATACATTTATACAACAACAAACCGTTGCAGAGATGGATATATTTACAGCAATCAATCTCTGTTTATGTGAAATTGCTATGCGCGCGCGGTGGCAACCACCAATGCAGCTTATCGAATGCGATTCACATGTGAAAAGGGCTCAGCTCTCGCTTTTGGTACAGCTTTTGTTGCTTCTGGAGCTCCAAACACATTCCAAAACCTCAATGTTTCATCTGCTGCTGCTGATGCTACTGTGCAACCATCCGGACTCTGAGCCATGAAAAGAACTCTGGAAGTATGACCATTGAGCTCTGCCATCTTGACCATTGAAGGGTATTTCCAAAGTGTTAGCTGATTCTGGGTAAAACCATGAGAGCTGAGCAACTCCCTCTCGTTCTTGTTCCACAGCAAGGAGCATACCTGAGACCCAGTATCAACTGAGTTCAAGCATGCACCAGTGTGAGTATTCCAGAACTTAATGCAACGATCACCACTGCCTCCACCAGAAGCTAGCAAATTCCCTTGGAAAGGACACCAAGCAAGGGCTTTTACAGCAGATGTGTGATCTTCGAGCCTGTGAAGCCACTGTGTAGCCGAATTAGAAGATGCTGTAGCTCTGTCCCAGATGTACAACAGATTATCATTCCCTCCACTGGCTAATTGTGAACCTGAAGCTGACCATTTTAGCCCACAAACCTCTTGATCATGCCCTCTGTAGGTTTCAACGATGTGTGCCCTAATTCTTACATCGTTGTTCACAATTCTACCATCCATCCCTCCAGTTGTAAGTATGTGATTGTTCCATGCCAAAGACCCAACTCGCTGCCTGTGCCCACCTTTCAAAGTTCTCAACTGCAAAAGCAAATAAGAATAACATTAGTAAACTTTAAGGAAATGAATGGCGGTGAACAAAATTTATTTAGCGTATTTTAAGATAAAGATAAACCTGTCGATTTGAAGTTGTATCCCACAGTTGCACTTCAGAGTTGTTCAAACCAACCGCTATATGCCGTCCATCAGGAGCCCAGCTAACAGATGTAACCGGGCCATTTTCATCATCAACTGTAACAAGTTCTGAAGTAGAACCATTTGTTGCATCCCACAAGTACACTGTGCTTCCAAGTGCTATTGCAAGAACATTGCCGCTTCCCCAATCCAATAGATTGAG
Source organism: Abrus precatorius (assembly GCF_003935025.1). Taxonomy (NCBI): domain Eukaryota; kingdom Viridiplantae; phylum Streptophyta; class Magnoliopsida; order Fabales; family Fabaceae; genus Abrus; species Abrus precatorius. The sequence continues at coordinate 11,112,014 of NW_020874406.1, read as the reverse complement.
ATAATAGTCATCCACAAGATCCGGAGCATCCAAAGTCCTTTCAGAAGTCTGATATAGCCAACAAATAAATTAGCATCCAAAAACTGTGTTGGTATCAGACAAAGATTTTAAACAAATTCTTCATCAGGTCTTAGTGCACCTGAGGAATAAATCTTTTAGGCTTGGTGGGTTTATCCTGTGCAACAGTGGAGGTAATCTCATGAGGGATTAAGTCAACTGGCGCAGGTGGCTTGTTCTTGAAGGCTAGAATTCGGGTCCTGTTCATGTTCAAGCTTTCTGCAAGCAGCTTCCTGTAAGCGTCTCTAGAGGGGGAACTCACAACTGGATTTTCCTTACCTTTAGCCCCCTCAGTAAGCATGTAGTGAGCATAATCAAAATCCATTGCCGACCGATTTGGTATGAATCTGTCCAACTGGTGGTGGTGTTTACAGTGAGTCAGTGATCCAAAAACAAAACAAATGACAAACAAAATCAAAAGCGAAAATTAAGGACCACACTTGCATAATCGGAACCAGGATTCACTTAAATGTCAAATTAAAGATGTTTAAACCTCCATTCAAAATTGAAACCCCACTTGAAAAAGTTTGCAGCGGTAAATCATGAATGGTATTGGAAAATGAGATCAGGAAATAGAAATTTGGAACTCTTTCTTACGTTTTCTCTGGAACTCTTTCTTTGAATAAACTGTTCCTGAAGAGGGCAGCGAGATCTTGTTTTGATGGTTGCGGAAGAACTCAGAGACCCTGCATCCATTGTTAAGAGGAGACCAAAAAAACAATACAAGAAATAGAGCAATCGAAAAGAAAAGCACAAAAATAAACCCTGGAAGAGAAATACAGAATATAATATCAAATCCTGCAAAACAGATTATTAGACAAAATGAAATCGAACCTAAGTGACTGATTAGTAAAGAAAAAAGTGACAATGATTATTAGATTAGAAAGCTTGTAATGAATCGCGGGGAGAGAGAGAGAGAGAGAGATTTGAATTGTGTAAGTAGTTAAGTGGGGTGATATATATATAACAGAGACTGTGGAGGAAATGAAAAATGAAAATTAGGGTTTTGGAAAGTAAAACTTGAACCTGAAATGTTGTGAAGGCGGCAACGGCTATCTTCTTTTGTTTATGGAAATAGGCAAAGAGCCGTTATAATATGTATTTACCAAAATGACCTTTTATTCGCAACGTCTCACATCAGTTCTTCTACGGACACCATGAGCTTTGGATGGATAATTTATAATTATATTATGATTTAATAAGAAGTTATATACGGTAATTTTTTTATAAATTTATAAAATTCAATCTAATTAAATGTAGTGATATTAATAAATATTATAATTTTTAATTAAATTTGTTATGTATTTATGTTATGTAATTTTGTACGAGTTAAAAAAATTAATAATAATAAAGCTATTTTTTTTTCACACTGCTTATATTCTTAAAATGGGTATAATTATAGGAAAAAAAAGAAAAGAAATTTATTTTTTTCTATAGTCAACTTTTTTCTCTCTTTAATTATTAAAAGATAAGACTAAATTGTAATTTTTTATTTTTATTTTATATTTTCTAATTTTGTATTCAATTAATGGTAGTTAGAATTAAAAGCATGGAGTTAACAAAAAATAACAGAGGAAATGCAAAGTAAGAAAAGATATAGTTTAAAATGCTATCTTAAAAAAATTAATAAATTAAAAGACAAGTTTTATTAAAATGCATTGGAATGAAATTAGAGTGATCTTATGGGAAGGGTTGCTTTTCGTAATTCCTGCACTTGGGACTTGTAAAAATCTGATGATCTCATCTTTGAGGTTGCAGGTTTGACAACAAGAGGTTTTGGCTGGGGTTGTAGAAAGCTTGTAAAATGGGTACAAAGAGTTCATGGGGATGCATTTCTTCATCGTGTTTTTTTAGTGTCCTTAAACAGAGTAGGTAAGGTATATACTCAATGACAGAGTTGACGAGAATAAGTTAATCACCGATGGTTCAAAGTTTTTCCAAAGATTTAAGAGAGAATGTTATTGCAAGAAATATTTTAATGTCTAAATTAGAGAGATCTCTTCTAATTGTAGGGTTGAATTAGGGTTAAAAGCATACATGTCTAAGATTTCATCTTTATATTGTCTATTACATCTTTTATGAGATTCTTAGACGTGTGTGTGTTTTGATCTCCGTATAGTGATATGTGACACGTCAACGTAAAGTTATCATATATCAGAAATATCATAATACGAGTCGTACGATTATATTAGAAAATACTTAAGTCATACCGATTCTTGCCTTTAGCAGTGATCTTGAAGATTTGACCATAGTTTCAAATTTGACCCCAAATTAATAAAGACAAATTGAAATAAGTGGTTTAAACAAAAATAACTAAAAGGACTCAAATAAAAAAAAGCAAATTAAAAAAATTGAATGATCATATTTAAAATTAAATTAAACTTAAGGAGACAAATTATTCAAGCTAAAAAATTAAACTCTAATTTATGTACTTAAAAAACCTTAACTAATTCTAAAGTTATGTTAATCTTCAATAGTTACAAATTTTTCAACTTCATTAGTTACTTTTAAGAAAGTATGCACATGCCTATGAAAATATTATTAGCGTAAAATCTTAAAATTAACCATCGAAGAACATTAAGAAAATGAATAATAAGAAAACTAAAAATGTAAGAAGGTCAAAAAAAAAATTACACAATAAAAGAATAAAAACTTTTTAAAATTGTTAAATTTTGCTTTGATTAAAGTAAAAAATTATTATTGCAATTGAGGTAGTGACAAGATGATGACCCTGTAAAAAAAAAAGAAGTGTAGAAAAAGGGTTACAATCAATTTAAAAAAAATGATGATTGAGAGTCGCCACCAAAGTTTAGTAAAAAAAATATTAAAAAAAATTTAATTAAAAAAAGAAAAGTCATTTGAATTTGAGAGTCATTTATGCGTAAAGAATGTATTAGTACTTTACAACGTCCGTTATATAAAACAGTTACCTTCTAATTAATTGTGCAAAATTATTTTAACTTTAAAATATTTATTTCACTCAAAAAATAATTAATATTTTTTACTATTTTCAAATTTATTATTATTTTTAGATTTATTTCTAATTTTTAATTTTATATTTTTAAGTAAAGAAACATAATTAAAAAAGTTAATTTGAATTGAAGAAATGAATTATTTAAAACAATAATACTCTTTTTTGCATATTTTATTAAAGAAATATATTTTAAAAAAAATTATCTTAAGCTATTTTTTTAAAAATATAATAATTCCATTTTTATTTTTTTAAATAAAGAAACATAATTAAAATAAATTAATTTTAATTGAAGGAATGGATTAACAACTTATCATCACAGGTATGCGATACCATTTTGCTACAGTACATGCCATTTTCCAAGGCATTACTTGTGCAAAGAGCCACTTAATTATGCCAAAGGAAATTAAGACCCCTTGTTCATCCCTAAACTCCAAAAGTTGATGGATGCTCACCTAGTACAAGTATTGCACTCTAAAAAGGAATGGCCAGTGATGATGCTGCAAAGAGAGACTAGTCTGGCAATAGTTGTGTCCAATCCTTTAGTAATTTCCTATATTAAAGCGGCGCCAACCCAAGTTATTGGGGAGCCAAAAATGGTTATCAACTTGCCAGCCCCGTTCCCTTATAAGAACAACAATGTTGTCCCCTGAAAGTATGGTGTAGAAGCAAAAATGGCTGTTACTCCTCAAGAGGTGCTAATAGACAATATCTCTGAAATTGGAGGGGTGACTAGAAGTGGAAGAATATATTTCCCAAAAGAATTGAGAAAGGGAAAGACGGTAGAAGAAAAGAGCTTGAAGAAGGTGTACATGCCTAATGAATAGGCAATAAAAGAGAAAGAGCAAAAGCGGGTAGTATCTACAGAAGAAGCTTGTGTTCTTGAAGTTCATTAAGCAAAATGAGTATATGGTAGTGGATCATCTTAGCTAGACCCTTGCCAATCTCTTTCGTCTCTGCTAATAAGTTCTGAGCCCCACACGTGAGTATTGATGAAAGTATTAAATGAAGTACATGTGGCTCATGACATCACGGTGGGCAATTTGGATGGGATTATAAGGAATATTGTGGCCAATAACTTTCTCATCTTTACAAATGATGAAATCCCAATCGAAGGGATGGGGCACAATAAGGCTTTGCACATCTCAATGAAGTGCCAAGATCACCCAATGGCTAGAGTGTTGGTTGATAATGGGTCTTCATCAAATGTAATGTTGATGTCCACTTTGGTAAAGTTGCCTTTCGATTCTTCACACATGAAGGCCAGTTCTATGGGGGTAAGAGCTTTTGATGGCACCAGAAGAGAGGTTAGGGGGAGATAGAATTGCCAATTCAAATTGGTCCATTTACCTTTGATATCACTTTTCAAGTGATAGATATTATACTCGTTTATATCTGCTTGTTGGGGCAACCTTAGATCCACTCTGCAGGGGCAGTCTCCTCTACCCTGCATCAGAAGTTGAAATTTATAGTGGGTAACAAGCCGGGTCATCATCAAAGGAGAAGAAGACATGTTGGTGAGTAAATCTACAAGCACACCTTATGTTGAGGCTACCGAAGAGGCACTAGAAACATTATTTCAATCCCTTGAAATTGCAAATGCCTTTTATATGAAAGAAGAGGCTGTACTGCCAAACCTCCATTTGTCATAATCATCCTTAATGATGGCGAAGGTCATGCTTAAAGGAGGTTAAATCCAAGAAATGGACTAGGGCGTGATGGAAAGGGACTAGTTAAATATGTAAGCTTAAGTGGGAACAAGAAAAAAGTGTGGTCTAGGATTCAAGCCAACCAAAGTAGACTTGAGGAGAATGCTCAAAGAAAAGAAGGAAAAGAGGAGAGCAACACTGGAGAATAATAGAGAACCCAAGGGTGAAAAGATCCCTCTATGTCATATCAACCAAAGTTTTCAAAGTGTTGGTTTTATCACTACCATTGTCGAAGGTTCTGTTGCTATCAGTTATGGAATGGAGATGGTGCATCCTTGCTCCCCAAATGTTGAGCTGAACAATTGGGAAGTTGTTGAGTTACTTGTCATTTTTTCTTCAAAGTAATTATTTGTGCAAATCCTATTGCTCTGCTCAAAGCTGTAGGATTCTTTTAATAAGGGCGACATTTCAGATATTAATAAACTGTATGTTATTTTTTTCTTTATATTCTTCCTTTTTTTTCCTCTTTACCTACTCCTTTTCACTTCAAAATGTCAAAAAAAGGGGGGGTACCAAAATTTCTTCCTAAATCAATCAATTTGGTTGGTTAGTATGAATAACCATGTTTTCTTTCTTCCCTTTAATAAAAATCAGGTCTGGAAGTATTTCTCTTAATGAAGATAGCACTAATCACACATGTTATGACTTTGATAAACTCACAAGTTTAGCTAATGAAGACGATGATCCAGAATGGGAGCCTTCACCAGAATTGATGAAGATGGTGGAACAAGAAGCTCGAGAAATTGTTCCTCACTAAGAGGAGATAGAGATCATCAATTTTGGCACAGAAAATGATAAAAAAAGAATTCAAGGTTGGCAGTACAATTAAAAAGGGCGAGAGAGATAGTGGTTAAGCTCTTATCAGAATATTTGAATATCTTTGCTTGGTCACACGAAGATATGCTTGGGATAAATGCCAGAATTGTCAAACACAAGTTACCTTTGAAGCCTGAATATCCTCCAGTTAAGCAAAAGTTGAGAAGAATGAAAGTTGATATGTCCTTGAAGATGAAGGAGGAAGTGAAAAAGCAGTTTGATGCTAAATTCTTGGCTGTCGCTACTTACTCAGAGTGGGTTGCCAACATTGTTCCAGTCTCAAAGAAAGATGGAAAAGTTTGAATGTGTGTTGACTATAGAGATTTGAATAGAGCAAGTCCGAAAGATGATTTTTCCTTACCACATATTGTCTTTTCCTTCATGGATGGAGTCTCAGGTTACAACCAAATCAAGAAGGCCCTTAAAGATATGGAGAAAATCACCTTTACTACACTATAGAGGGACTTTTATTATAAGGTGATGCCATTCAGGTTAAAAAACGCAGGGGCAACTTATCAAAGAGCCATGGTGACTTTGTTGCATGACATGATGCACAAAGAAATTGAAGTATATGTAGATGATATGATTGCCAAATCCAAAATGGAGGAGGATCAGCTTGCGAAAACTCTTCGAGTGGTTGAGGAAGTATAAGCTAATACTGAACCCAGCAAAATGCACTTTCTGTGTATGTTCAGGGAAGCTATTAGGTTTTATGGTTAGCCAAAGAGGGATAGAAGTGGATCCTCACAAAGTACAAACAATTTAAAAAATGCCAACCCTTAGCATTGAAAAGGAGGTTTGAGGTTTCTTAGGAGGACTGAATTACATTGCTTGATTCATTTCGCAGTTGACTGCTACCTGTGAGCCAAATTTCAAACTACTTCAGAAAAATCAATCGACTATTTTGAATAATGACTGCCAAGAAGCTTTCAATAAGATCGAGCAGTATTTGCAAAGCCCCCCAATTTTGGTGCCATCGGTGTTAGGGAGACCTTTGATAATGTATCTAACTGTCCTGGAAGGATCCATGGGTTGTGTCTTAGGGCAGCCTGATGAGTCTAGAAAAAAAGAACGAGCCATCTACTATCTAAGTAAGAAGTTCACAGAGGGTGAGAATAGATATTCAATGGTAGAACAGACCTGTTGTGCTTTGACTTAGACAACCTGTCGACTGCGCCAATATATGTTAAGCCACACTACTTGGTTGATTTCCAAAACGGACCCTATAAAGTATATCTTTGAGAAGCTTGTACTCACTGGTAGAATTGCTCGATGGCAAGTGATGTTGTAAGAATATGACATCACCTGTGTCACTCTAAAAGCAATTAAAGGTAATGCCTTGGTACAATATTTGGCTTATCATCCATCAATGATTATTAGTTTATGCAGTCTGACCTTCCAGATGAGGATATCTTGGCACTATTTTAGGAGAAGGAGTCCCTAGATGAAAAGAGATGGGTCTTATTATTTGATGGAGCTTCCAATGCCCTTGAACATGGGGTTGGCGTCTTGTTGATTACCCCGGAGAAGCAATTTATTCCTATAACTTCACGGTTATGGTTTGATTGCACAACAATATGGCAAAGCATGAAGCATGTGCTATCGGTGTTCTGGCAGCAGTTGAATCCAATGCCAAAGTCTTAGAGGTATATGGTGATTTCGCCCAAGTTATCCATCAGTTGAGAGAAGAATGTGAGACATAGGATGCTAAGCTAATTCCCTACCACACATACATCTTAAAGTTGGTTAAGCATTTTGATGAAATATCATTCCATCATATTTCTTGTGTAGATAATCAATTGGTTGATTCCTTGGCCACTCTGTCATCAATGTTTGAGATCAGTCAAAGTAAGAACATGCCTTTAATTAAGATTTAGACTAAGGATCAGCTTGCATATTGTCAAGTAGTGGAAGAAGAGGCTGATGGGCACCCTTGGTTTTATGACATTAAGAATTACCTTAGAAACAAATATTCTTGACATATCAGAAAATGATAAGAGAATGCTCAGAAGGTTGGTCGTGGGATTTTTTCTGAACGAAAATGTCCTCTACAAAAGAAACTATGATATGGTACTCCTTAGGTGTGCTGATACTTTGGAGACTAACTAGATTATGAAAGAAGTTCATGAAGGGTCCTTTGGAACCCATATGAATAGGCATACCATGGCTAGGAAGATATTGAGAGCAGGGTATTATTGATTGACCATAGAGGCTGATTGTTTCAAGTATACCAGAACATGTCATAAATGTCAAACATATGCAGACAATGTCAATGCCCCGCCTAGATCCTTACATGTTTTGTCAGCACCATGGCCTTCCTTTATATGGGGAATAGATGTCATTGGACCCATTAAATCCAAAGCCTCGAATGGTCATCGTTTTATTCTTATTGCGATTGACTATTTCACGAAATGGGTTGAAGCAGCTTCATATGTCAGTGTTACTAAGAACATTGTGGTCAGATTCCTAAAATAGGATTTGATATGTCGTTATGACCTGCCGAGCAAGATTATCACTGATAATGGGACAAAGTTAAACAACAAGATGATGAAAGAGTTGTGGGATACTTTCAAGATACAACACCACAATTCATCTCCATATCATCCCAAAATGAATGGAGCAGTCAAGGCATTCAAAGATGGTGGTGACATTCAAAGATTGGCACGAGATGCTTCTGTTTGCATTGCATAGGTATTGTACCATGGTATGCACTTTAACTGGGGCAACCCCATTCTCATTGGTGTATGGAATGGAAGTTGTGTTGCCGTTTGAAGTAGAGATCCCTTCCCTACGGGTATTAACAGAAGTTGACTTAGATGAAGTAGAGTGGGTTCAGACCTAATTAGACCAACTTAATTTGATCGAGAAAAAAAAGTTGACGGCCATGTGCCATGGTTAGCTATAACAAAAAAGGGATAAAAAGAGCTCATAAGACGTCCTAGAGAGTTTTGAGAAGGGGATTTAGTACTCAAGAGAATCCTTCCTATCCACAAAGATCATCGAGGGAAATAGGCCCCGAATTATGAAAGACCATTTATTGTCAAAAGAGCATTCTCAGGAGGGGCGCTAATCCTTACAAATATGGACGACATGGAGTTATCACACTCTATAAACTTTGATGCCATCAAGAAATATTACCCATAAAAAAGAGGGGCCCGCTAAGTTGAAAATCCGAAAGGGCGACTTAGGCAAAAATTAGGGTAAAAAAAAGGGAAGAAGAAAAAAGGAAGCTTACAAGGCTTAAAACCCAAAGAAGGCGATCTTGGCAAAAATGGCAAATCAGGGCAATTTGGAGTATTGAGTTAGGGCATGACATCATCACCTTGGACGTAATAGTTCGCTTCTTCAAATGATAGATTGGGAGATATAGCCAAAGTCATTGACATGTGTGAATTGTGTTACCTGCTGCAAGAGGGCTACTACTCAAAACTACTCCTTAACTGCTTTCCTAGCAATGTCTTTCTCCTAATCGAACTTTTTCATATGCCTCTTCTTAACATTCTAATTCTCGATCCTTCTTAATAAAATTTGTTCGAATCTCCTTACATTTAGACATGCATGAGTTGATATCTGAAATGTAAAAAAAAATTGATTTTTTACATAATAATTACAATGATGATAAATTATATGTGATGCGACAAATTTCCATTGTTTCAATAATAAGAGATGTGAAATCTTTCCTTCCATATAGATGTTTTGAAGTTAGCCCGGATCAAGAGTTGAAAACAAAGAAGCAAGGTCTATGCTCATGAGTCCCGACCTTAAAATGTTGAGATAAAGTAGCGATTGGGGATCAGTTAATGTTCTAGGTTTTCTTAATGGAAAGGAATGACTATTTGGTCACATTTCATGCAAGATTTAAACAAAAGTTTGCCAGGATTTTTCATTCTTTGATATCATGCTCACTCCTCTGATGTTATTTTTCCTACAATGATGTTATTCTTTTATACACTGATGTTATTTTTCTTGCATTGATGTTATTTTTCCTGCAATGATATTATTATTCTGCACTGATGTTAGTTTTTTGCCCATGATATTATTTTTTTGCACTAATGTTATTTTTCTGCAATGATGTTATTTTTTTGTCCCTGATGTTATTTTTCTTGGAATGATATTATTTTCTTGCACTAATGTTATTTTTCTACATCGATGTTGTTTTTCTGCACCAATGTTATTTTTCTGCACCGATGTTATTTTTCCTGCACCGATGTTATTTTTCTTACAATGATGTTTTTTTTTTTTGCACCGATGTTATTTTTCTACAATGATATTTTTTTTCCTGCACCAATATTATTTTTCCTGCATTAATGTTATTTTTCTACACTAATGTTATTTTTCCTGCATTGATGTTATTTTTCTGGACCGATGTTATTTTTCCTACAATGATGTTATTTTTCTATCCCAATGTTATTTTTCTTGCAATGATATTATTTTTCTGCTTTGACATTATTATTTTTCATGCTTTAAGTTCAATCTTCTTTTGCTACTCTTGACAAAAATTGGTTCACTTCTTTACTCGTTTCTTACTAGATTTATGAAATTTATAGATGTTTATATTATCTAGTAAATAACAAGTAAAGAGAGGCAATCTGTGAACATTGATTTTTATCCGGGTCGCACATTTTATTAAATAATAAGTGGTGAATTTGAAAAAAAATAGAAAGGGTAATTAAAAAAAGACATATAATCAATAAAAATCATAAAGATATTATATAAATAATAATCATTATTTTCATTTTTAATTTTAGTTAATTTAGGAATATATAAAATAAAAAAAAAATAATCAAGGTGTAAAAAATATACTTAATTTTCTTTTATTAGATACTAATCCTATTATAAATAGTGACTAACCTACACACAGGAATTTCTGGCATAGAGGAAAATTTTAGAGAGATTTCTTTTATGGGAGAGTTTTTCAAAGAGAATTTTTTAGAGGAAATTTTTTTCAAACATAATTTTTACACAAAAACAAAAAAAAAAGAGTCAGATATTGCAAGAAAAAGGTACAAATTTTGATTACTCTTCTATTTTGTCTGTCTTTTATTGTAAATAGTAATTATTACACAACTATTTCTTTATTTTTTTCTTTTGTTATTTTACTCTTTTTATCTCTTTGTTTTTAATGCTTTTTGTGTGAGGTTTCCTCTTCCTTTTCTTTTCTTTGATCCTTATATTTCCTTTCTCTTTTGTCTTTATGTTTCTCTTTCCTCGAGCATTATCCATTGTGCTAAAAAATTAAAAAAATAAAATCATTTTTCAATAAAAACATTATAATTTAAATTTTTTCTTCTTTTCAAAAATAAGAAAAAAATAAAGATTAGTTTTCTAAATCCGTTAGAAATAAAAAAAATATTTTTTAACAAAAGTTAAAAAAGAAATAAATTGATTTTTTTTAGGTTGTTAAATCTTTTAAAATGAAAATATAAAAAAAATTTAGAATGTTAAATCATTTTCAAAATACAGTTTTTTTTTTCTTTTTAGATGTTAAGTTTTTTTTTAAATAAAATAAAATATGCAAAAATAATAAATAAATAAATAAATAAATAATTTTAGGTAATTAACTATTTTTTAAATAAAATATATTTTTTTAAATATAAAAATATATTTTCAAGTTATTAAATTTTTTATCAACCTTCAAAAAAATAATACAAAAATTTTCTTTTTCTCAAATTGTTTTGCTTTAAAAATAAAATTGATTTGAGATCAAGGGTTGTTTTGAGATCTCAAATCTTGTTTTTGTCTATGACGATAACAGCTTATACCTGAGGCTTATTTTCAAAAAAATAAAAAAAATGAAATAATAAAATAAAAATAGAAAATAGAAAATAGGAAGACAAAAGAAATAATATCTGGGATCAATATTTAAAATTTGTTGCAGTATTTAATCTTGAGGTACCGTTCATTCGAATGGGCAAATAGAAGTGGTAATACTTTCTCTATTTATAACCAACTCCTGGACTCAGGACCATTAAGAGTTTTTTTTTTTCAATATTTTGTCCTCATAAAATAAATAAAATTTTGGTGACGACTCCACATTTTTTCAAATTAAAACCCTATTTTTCAAACCTTTATCCTTTCGCCCACCAATCGACATAGTACAATTCAGCTTCAAAGTTTGTCCACATGGACTCGACATATTAAAAACAAAAACTAATCCCTTTAACACAAATATGATGTATATGTTTCAGTGGTTAATTGAACATATAATATCCTAAAGGACATGGGTTTAAATCTTGATGTAGACAATAATGCATAATTACACTTTTTTACACAAAGTACCAAAATAAATAAAAAGTCTTCCAAAAATAAATAAAATGTCTTCCAAATTGAAGCTCTAAGCTCTTCCTTCATTCTGATGAATCCACAATTTATAGATATTTTGTTTAGCTTTTTATAGATTTTTAATAGAAAAATAGACTTAGAGATTGTAAATAACATAAAAATCTTATTTAGGTCAAATATTATAACTTTCTTAATTTTTACCTTATTTACACTAATTTTTGTGAATATATTTTGCAATTTTGATCATTTGAATAATTGTGCAGAAAATTCTAGACAAATTTCATGAATTTTTGGCTCTTGGAGAAAATATAAAGTGAGAGTAATCACTCTTCGGTACTATAGTGATCACTCCAGGGAGCTAAAGAGAACCACCATGTCTGTGCTTAATCACTCTTGTGAGTGATAGTAATCACTCCAGAAAGCCCTAGAATGAAGGATCTTGCGTGTAACCACTTTCGGAAGTGAAAGTGATCACTTCAGTGAAGCCTAAACTAGAGCACTCTGTGCGTGTTCACTCTCATAAGTGAAAGTAACTACGTGCTCCCAAAGTGACTACTATCATACACAAAAGTGATCACTACAGAAAGGGGGGAAGCCCAGGGGATGCTGCGCGAAATCACTCTTGTAAACAAGACTGGTCACTATGAAGTGGCGTCAGACTTAGTATATATAGATTTTCAGAAATTCGGTTAGGATCTTTTTACACTTTTAGATTTTTGCCATTTTGAGAACACTTGCAGAACTTAGGTCCGTCTTAGGTGACAGCCAAGGACTGAACTTAGGGTTTGATTCATATTTCTCTTTACTTTCCTTTGATTTTACATCCATATCATTGAGTTCTCTTTATTTTTCTTTTATATTTGTGAAACTCATCCTCATGGAGGGCTAGATCCTTTGTAATCCTTAGTGAGTTCACTTGAATTCTTGAATTCCTTGGTTATGAATGTTAATATAATTCCTTTTCTTACATGAATTTCTTTTTCCCAATTCTTTAAATTGAATTAATGGTTAAATGAGGGGGATATTACTTAATTAACCCTAATTCGTTTTAATGAGATTCTTAACTTGGGTTGCTTAATTCTGAGTTAATTTCTAAGGTTGCATAATCGTGGGAAAAGAGATTGGAGTCCATTGAATTTGCTTAAATTCGTATAGGATTTTGAGATTGATTCTCACTTGTTGAATTAATCTAATTCAGAGGAAGAGGTAGAGTGTTAAACATTGAGAGGAATAGGGATAGAATCACGTGAATGAACTAAGGATTGCTACGTTTTATTGATTGAATTTGATAATCTTGTTACTTACTTTTTACATTGAATCTGGAAATAAAACAAACCCCCATTTTTTACTTGCTTTTATAGTGAATGTATGTAACATGTTTAATGCACATTTTCAACCGAAGTCATTGGAGACAACCTAGGTTTGCATCTTAGACTACACAAAATTTTCTACATACAATGAGGATTAACGACAAATCTTTATGCAATCCAAGCGATCATCACATTCCAAGTGGGTTATACATGTGTACACTTTAGAATTCAAGTGTTGGGCTTCATTTGAGTGTTGAACCTCATTTTAGGGCAGGGCTTTTAGCATGGTGCTCATCATTTAAGTGTTGAACCTTATTTAGGGTAGGGCTTATAACATGGTGCTCAGCATGTGTTGTAGAGCTTCTTGGGCCTACCTTGATCTAGCTCTTGTCATAAGCCCTCCTAAGCCTTGTAATGGATCTTGGGTTTCTTATGGTAGTTGGGCTTGAGCTTGGGCCTACAATTGGGCTTGGGCCTACAATTGGGCTTGGGCCTACAATTGGGCTTGGGCCTAGGGTTCACTTGTGATGTCCACGTCATTCCCTTCTTCTTTAAGCGTATTTGTCCTCAAATCTTTTAATTTATTACTGATAGATAATGCTGAGTCACTATCAAAACAACTAATTTTCTAAAGATTTTGTAATATAGAGCCAAACCTAGGTTGATTCATGGAGACACATTCTCAGTCAAATTCAATTTTAGGTTTTCTTTTAAAAAATACAAATAAGGTTTTTGGGATTTTGAAAATTGCAAATTAATCATATTAAATTACGGACAGAGTTAAAGTGAGTAAAAATGAATTAAGAAATATCAATTAAGAAATATCAATTCACAGAATACCAATTGCGTGTAACTCTGGCTATCACAGTATCTAAAGATTTAAATCCGCGTTTGAACAATCACCCAATTCAATTATTAATTCAATCAAATAATCTAATTGAATATAGTTACGAATTAAATAAAATAATCATTTAACCTAATCCGCATTAATTATCATATTAGAGCATCAATCAAGTCCTAATTTGAATTCTAACAACAGAAAATTTAACTATGATCGCAATATACAATTCTAAGATTAGAGAGAAAAGATAACAAACTCGGAGTAATTTAGCGCAAAACTCAAGTCAAAATTACGGCGTTTGGATTCCGTAAATTGAACGAGAGGTTTAGCCTTCCATCAAAACACTTAACCCACGCAAGAATGAGAAAAGAACGAAAGAGTTCAAGAGAAAGTAAAAACAAGGATCTTTATTTCGGCCAAGTTACAAAATCTTAAAGTGTCTAATCGCATCATATCATACCCTAACTAAGAACCTTATTAGTCTATTTATAGATTCTAATTAGGATAAATTAAGTTGCCAAAATTCGGGCCTCAATAATATCTAAAAGTCTAAATACAATTATTAAATAACAATGGTCTAAATATAATCCCGCAAAAATATTCAACAAATCTGCCTCAATTTTAAAAAATCATAAAAAATCGAAAGCAACTCCAAATCCAGTGATCCATATATGAATTTTAAAGCCCTTAATATGTAGAATCTAATGCAACTAGAATCAACCAAAAATGATATAAATAGAAAAAGTTATGGCCAAAATAGTAGTTAGAGGTTAGAATAACTAAAAATACGAAATTAAAGTATTTATTTATAATAAACTCAATTTATTCAAATAACTAGAAAATGATAAATGTGGAAGAAATCAACATAATGCTCATACAATTCTTTTATATGATCAAATCCAATGATTTTATTTTCAAGGATAGAAAACAAAGCATACATTCATGAAAATGCATCAGCAACCACATTGGACTTATGTTTCTTATGCTTAATTGTATATGGAAATTGTTTAAGAAATTCCATCCACTTAGCGTATCTCTTGTTCAGTTTATCAGGCCCTTTCAAATACTTCAAAGATTCATGGTCACTATGAATGACAAATTCTTTAGGCAGAAGATAATGTTGCCAAGTTTGCAAAACCCAAATTAATGCATACATTTTTTTTATCATATGTAGGATAATTAAGGGCAACCCCACTTAATTTCTCACTAAAATATGCAATTGGGGTGTCCCTTTTGCATTAGGACAACTCTTATCCTTACTCCATATGTATCACATTCAAGTTTAAAGGATTTACAAAATTAGGCAATTAAAGTATGGGTGCATGCGTTAATTTCTCTTTTAGGACAACAAATGCTTTCTCGTGTTTCTCTCCCCATTTAAATTCTTTATGCTTCTTAACTAGTTCATTTACAGGTGCAGCAATGGTACTAAAATCTTTTACAAACCTCTTATAAAAACTAGCAAGTCCATGGAAACTTCTTACCTCTCTCACACTTTTATGAGTTGGCTATTCTTGAATTGCTTTTATTTTCTCTTTATCTACATGCACTCCACTAGAATTAACCATAAATCCTAAGAAAACAACATAGTCCTTACAAAATGTGCACTTTTCCAAATTAGCATTTAATTTTCCATTTTTAAGTACATGCAAAATAGATTTCAAATGATGCAACTACTCATCCAAATTTTTGCTATATACAAGAATATCATCAAAGTAAACAAACACAAATTTTCTTAGAAACTCTCCCAATACATAGTTCATCAATCTCATGAAAATACTAGGGGTATTTGTCAAACCAAATGGCATCACTTTCCACTCATACAAGCCATATTTGGTTTTACAGGTTGTTTTCCACTCATCGCCTTCTCTAATCCTAATATGATTATATCCACTTTTTAAATCAATTTTAGAGAAATAACAAGAGTCATATAACTCATCAAGAAGATCATCTAACCTGGGAATGGGATGTCTGTACTTGATAGTGATGTTGTTAATTGTTCTCTAGTCAGAACACATTCTCCAATTTCTATCCTTTTTAGGCACCAAAATAACAGAAACATCACAAGGGCTCAAACTCTCAACAACCCAACCTTTGTTCATCAAGTCAGCAACATGCTTTTTAATTTCTTGGGTGTCTTGGAGATTACTATTATATGTTGGTTTGTTAGGTAAAATAGCTCCTGGAATCATATTAATATGGTACTCAATGCCTCTCAAAAGTGGTAGTCCTGATGGTATTTCTTCTGGGAAAATATCTTAAAACTCTAGCAAAATAGATTTAACACCACTACAAAGTTCAAGGTTAAAATGAAATGTAACAATCACTTTATTTTAAAGTATATACATAGACTTTCTTGCTATTAGAGCTCTCCTCACCTCATCACTTTTTACAAACAAAGTATTTTTCCTTTCTTTCTCTTTATTTTTTCTCTCTTTTTCATTTTATTTCTTTTCTTTTTTCTCTTGCTCTCTTTTTTTTTTCATGATATTTTGATAATCACAAACCTCTTTTGGAGACAATAGAACAAGAGTAACCTTGTGGTTATTATGGTGGAAAATATATTCATTTGTGTGACCATTATGGTGAGCTTTTCTATCAAATTATCATGGTCTTCCAAGAAGCAAATGACTAGCTTCCATTGGAACAACATAACAGAGAATTTGATCGTTATACTTTCTAACAGAAAATTCAATCTCCACTTGTTTATTCACCTTTAATTCTCTTTCATCACTTAACCATTGCAACTTGTATGGCCTAGGATGAGTTTTGGTATCCAAATTTATTTTTGTGACCAACCTAGTGCTAACAACATTGGTACAATTCCTCCCATCTATGATCAATGAGCACAATATCCCTTAGACAAGGCACCTAGTATGAAATATATTTTTTCTTTGGCTTCCTTCATCTACCTTAACTATCCCTTATAACACCCTTCTAACAATAAATAGGTATCATTCAAGAATCTCCTCAACTCCTTCACTCACTTCTCCACTAAATGATTATGATTGAGCATTTTTACTAAAAATTTCTCCATTATCCTTTAACACCATCACTTTCTTAGTTAGACAATCAAAAGCTATGTGTCCTTTACCTAAACACTTAAAACACTGTATATCTCTAGAACAAGACTTATTAGCCACTTCTTTGCCTTTGTTTTGGGTAGGTTGTGGTGCTGCCATAGTACTTTTTCTCACACTTTTTCTTTTTAGTTGTTGTTCTACTTTCATGGCATGGTGAATTAGGTCTTTCATCTCTATATAATTTTGAATCTCAACAACATCCCTTATGTCTCCATTTATCCAATCAAGAAACCTAGCCATGGTAACCTCTCTTTCCTCCTCAACATTGACTCAGATCATATCTATTTCTAACTCCTTATAATATTCATCCACACTCCTACTACCTTGGGTATGCCTTTGCAGCCTATTATGCAATTCCTTATGGTAATGAGATGACACATACCTTCTCCTCAAAACTGTTTTCAACTCCTCCAACTCTCCAACATAGGCTCTCTATGTCTCCTTCTTTCCTTTTGAAATTGATTCCACCATACCAAGGCATAATCAGTGAATTTTAAGGTGGCTAACTTAATTTTTCTCTCCTCACTTAGGGTATGGCAAGAAAATATTTGTTCAACTTTGATCTCTTACCCCATATAGGCTTTAGGATCACTCTTCCCCCTAAAAGGTGGTAAATTCACTCTAACTCCCTCATTTCTATCCACCCTAGGTTCCTCTTCATTTTCTCTCATTCTTCTCCTTCCTTGTCTCTTATCTCTTCTTCTATCTCCATTTTGTTCCTCCCTTCCATTTTGGTTTTGATCTTTTAGATTATCAAGCCTCTCATAAATCTCCTCTGTATGCTCCCTCAATATTTGATTCATCCTTTGAATTAAAGCATCTAGTAGCAACCTATGTTCTCTAGGAGGTGATTCATCTCTTTCAACCATACTTCCAATTTTATGATAAAATAAGGTTCTCACCAAAGTGTTTCACACAAGAGGCTTTTAAGCAAATATATCTCTCTTGCCTTTTTCCACTCTGCCTCTAGCCTAAGGTTTTTATAAGAATCAATAATCAATTATAATTTTTTTTTTGAAATTGCAACAATCCAGCAACTTATCAAACTAGTATCAGCACCAAGATAAGTAGTAAAGAATAATTTTACTACCAGCAAGGAATGAAAGACAAGCACGAATTTTATGAATAAAAAGAAGAAAACACAACAAAATTAAGAACAATAACACAGTGAACAAAGGACAAAATAAGAAATAGGAAACAAGTATTTTAAGAAAATTGACCAAATACAAGCACAAAGTGATTTAAGTTGGCTGAATTTTAGAAACCTATTAGGTCCAAAATCAAGACACTTAAAGTACCTAGTGCCCACTATCAGATCTTTCTCCACTAAAGTTCAATCACATCCAAATTTTCTTTTTATTTTAATACATTCAAAATTCATCTTCCAAATTTTTTTTAAACACCACTTATCACTTCAAAACTTAAGTACTGCAATTTTTTTTTATATATATTTTACTTCACTCATAGTGCCAACATACAAATACAACTCATGGTATATAAAACACTTACTTAGTCGCCAAGTGAAGCATTAAAGCAAACACTTCATGAGCGTAATTTGGTACCTCCAATTCAGCCTCTTCCATAAGTGCAACTTTCTTTCTCCTTGTTTCAATTCCTGCATAAAATCAAACAAACCACACACACAACAACCAACCACAAGTATTTCCAAATTCAATACCAAATAATGAGGTTTACCCTAAGCCTCTTGAATTTTAGACTTAACTAGGACTACGATGTAACATGCTATTTGATGGTGCCTTCATTGCATTGGGACATGGAGTTGGCGCTATGTTAATCTCTCTAGAGAAACATCATATCTCAATCATAGCAAGGCTATTTTTTGACTGTGCAAATAATGTGGCAAAATATAAAAAATGTATTATAGGAATTTAAGCAGCTATAGAATCAAAGGCCAAGAGTCTTGAAGTATATAGTCACTTAGCCTTAGTGATTCATCAATTGCAAGGTGAATATGAGACTAAAGATGGCACGTTAATCCCTTATCAAACTTATGTGAGGGAGTTGATAAAGGAATTCAAAGAAATCACCTTTCATCATATCCCTTAGGAAAATAATTAGTTGGTAGATTCACTAGCTACCTTGACATTCATGTTCAAACTGACCAATGAAAAAGATATGTCACTTATAAAGATTCAACTCTATGATTAGCTAGCTTATTGCCAAATAGAAGAAGAGTCAGATGGACGACCATGGTACCATGACATCAAGCTATATATAAAAAATAAGGAGTATCAGGAGCTTCAGAGAATGAAAAAAAAAACTCATAAGAAAATTGATAATGAGTTTTTTTTCAAATGGTGAGGTACACTACAAAAAAAATCATGACATGATACTTCCTAGATGTGTAGCTACCAATGAAGTACAAAAGATTATAAAGGAAGTCCATGAAGGTTCCTTTGAAACCCGTGCAAATGGTCAACCCATGCCAAAATTATGTACATACATATCACATCTAGTATAGAACTTGTTCATACATATCGCTTGATAAGAACTGAGTAAAGAGCGGCAAATGTGAATACAAATTTTTTATTTATTCTTTCCCTTTTATTATTTTAATTCAATAAAGATGGAGAACCCGTAAAATAGGAAATACGCAAACTGCTCCCACTACCTAGCTACAAACACAGGCTTAGATTTGAAATTGCAAATAAATGGAATGGAGTGTTTGAGCAACAAAGAAGAGATGTAATTCAGAAAGTAAAAATAACATATGACCAAAATAAAAGGAAGGCAACCGAAAAGAAAAAAGGAGGGGATAAAAACAGAGGGCACTCGAGAGGGAAGGATATCAGAACAAGGAAAAAAAAAAGAGGAATTAAGGAGGAACACAAAGGAGACAAGGATTGAAAAGGAAGAAACATCAGAAAAATTCATAAGCACCGCAGAGCAAATTCCAATAATTTTTCTCAGTAAGTATCTACAGATTCTTCAAATTGAACAATGTTTAGAGCTATTCACATGCTATCTCTGCAATCATTTTACACACTTCATCATACAAAATGGATCTAATTTTAAACAACAGGATCATATATTTAGAACTGCGCACAAAATGTCCACTGTGATTTATTACCTCCATTGTTGACCATCATGTTTTGTCGTTCATGTCACTTTCTCCTTGTAACCTCCCAAGATCCGTTGTCGTATTGAACTGTCATAGAGCTTTGAACCACTACCAATGAATATGATGTGCCATCACTCCTCCTTTTCTTCTTCTCTCATTCTTTGTTTATGCATTTTTCTTTCTAATCTTTCTTCCTTTTACTGAATCATTTTTCCCTATATCAAAACTCCAAATGTTAGCTGTTGTGAATCCACGAAATCATTGTCGTCGACCTCATTCTATTTCCAAAAGCAAAAGTCTTATTTCTCTACTTGGATTTGATGGAACCCTAAACCCCCTTTTATGAAAAGCCATGATTTCTTATCGATGATAAGGTGAAAGAAGAAATCACAAGACCCGCTGGATACAACCTACATCATTTAGGATATATACATATTAAATATTAAAATTAATCAGGTTAACTTCTAATAAAAAACCAAACTTTTCAAATTAAAATTTTATTTCTTAAATTTATTTTCAATTTTAGTTATTTCTTATACAAACTTTTATTTTTATATCTTAATTTCTTTTTTTACTATAATATGTAAAGTTGTAAAAGAAAAAAGAAGGATACTGAATTTACCAAAGTTTTAAAATAATGCATGTTCTTCTTTTATTTTTAGTCTTTTTTTTTGTATTTTTTTGTTATTATTATTTTTTTTAACTTAATTTTTATCATGACACTAATAATGATGCTACAATGAATATAATTAACTATGAAAATTAAATTTTTATTCTTTACACTATTTTATTGTTTTCATTTTAACTATTTATTTATCTTGTCTATTTTATTGATACTATTATCATTATGATTGTTTCATGTAATATTATTTAAATTTATATTTTATGTCATGATTAGTGAATTATGTTATATTTAAAATCATTTAATATATAATAAACAAGTAAATAAATAAAATATTTACATTAGCTTATAGCATGACATATAACTTCTTTATCGACGTGCTTTATTAATTGACGAGACCTATGTATACCTACGGTATCATAAGTCTTATTTTAAATAAATCTATCATATTATAAATCTAATTAATCAAGTAACTGTTATATTAACTAACCAAATATATTTAACTAAATATCTCTTTTATTAATAAGTTAAGTTAAAACAAAATTATTTATTAATGTAACAAGTTAATAACGTCATTGTGCAGTAACTCTACCTTTGTGTATTATAAATTATTGAAACTTATGTATACTTACGTTATTTTAAGTTTCACTTAAATATATATATATATATATATATATATATATATATATATTCTAAAAGTTAAAATATATTCTATTCATTAGACAATCACTTTATTAACCAAATATATTATTATAAATACGAGTATATTTTATATTAAATCTTAAATTTATTTTCTAAATTATTAAATAATATGTTAACTAAGTAATTAAATTAAAATCATATAGATGCAGCGGTTTATAACGTCATCGTGTAGCATCTCTACTTTTGTACGTTTTAAATTGTTGAGACATTTGTATAGTAACGTTATCTTGGTCTCACGTAATACAAACTTGTTAAAAATATATTTTAATTTTCCTCAAATGAACGTCTATATGTACTAATCAATTTAGATATATTAATTTTTTCTTTAAATATATTTTATTATATAAAATTAATTTCATATTTAAACATTTTTAATTATGTTTCCAACTTTAAGAAAATATTTTTACTAAATTTTAACAAAATATTCTGCGACATAAATGTGCGATTTACATTGTCTTTAGTTGACGGATTAGTCATGAGATATTTATGTATAGCTTACGCTATCTTAAATTTCTTCAATATTAAAATTTTTGAATTAAATTATATATTAAAAATATTATTTCATAAATTAAATATTTGGTCTTAATTATTATACTTTTACAATGACTTGTAACAAGAATGTGTGATCTTCTCATCTTTCGTATTGTTCGTCATGGAGTAACATGTATAGCTGCGCTATCTTGTCTCTTCAAAAATCTAAACAATTTTTATTTTATTTTTCTAAGAAAATATGATAAATTTCAAAAAGTTCTTTTAAAATCTTATAAATTAATAAAATAATTCTACCATTTTTTATGGAAGTACGTGACTTTGAATTCTCCATTACACTCGGAGATATGTAGGAGCGGAATCATATCTGTCGAGTCAAAATAATTTTTTAAAAATATTTTTTTCCTTTCTTAGATATAACTTAACATTTTTAATAAATAAATCTTCTTTCTTTTAAAAATAAAAATAGGAACATTTATTTTTTTAAGGGTTAAATAAATTTGCACAATTACTTTAAGGTAATCGTTATTTAAACGGACGTTGTAGAGTGCTAACACCTTCCCTACGCGTAAATGACTTCTGAATCCATTTTTGGTTTCAAAGATCAAAATTTTAAATTTTTTTGAGATTTTCTTTGATAAACCTTAATGGCGACTATACTGATTTTTCTTAAAAACGTTTTTTGCCTTATCATTGCAACCGCCTGTTGCGATAGATGGCGACTCCACTGGGAACATTTTTAGAGAGTCAAGCCTTTAGTAATTAGTTGTGCAAATTTGTTTAATTTTATTTATATGCGCTTAATCCCTTTATCTTTTCTTATTTATATGATTCAATTGAATTATGTTCCTTCTATTCCCGTATTTATTTCATGTATGAATTTTGTAATTTTTTTGTATATACCCTTTTGATATTTTTGTTAACCTTAGGATAAATGACTCTTAATATTTTGTGGTATTCTCATGTTGTTTAATTTTGCAGCTTTTATTTTTTGAGTTGATAAAGTTTGTATGCTCCTTCACACACCCCACTTACACATTCATCACACACTTTGAGCGTGGCCCTATACCCGAGTCTAAGTATGCTTAGAATAAGAAGGGTTATGTAGCAGTGTCATTTTGGACGCACGTCCCATTTGACTATCGTAAAAACCCTAGCTAGAGTTTAATCTTTTCTTGATGTCTCACATCTAGTAGACTCCTTACTGTTGTGGTCAACATCAAGGATTGGATCTTGACTCTAGTGGCCTTTTAGGATTACAAGCTACCTTGGACAAGTCTTTACACATAAAAGACCACCCTAGACCCTTAGGTGATCCAAAATAGGGCACAAAGGGAGCCCTTTTCTTATCTCCTCTTTTAGAAATCATGCGAATTATTAGCTCCTTAAAGTTTCAAAAAATAAAAAAGGAGAGGAAATTTTGCTAAATTTTAAAGGCTAGTGATTCACATGATTCTTTATGTTAATCTTCTTTATATTATTATCATTTTGCATGTTATGGCATATCATAAATTCAAAGATCATGTTTGTTGTTATAACTGTAAATTATGTTTTTGAAAAAGGGTTAATGATGACAATTGGCATGTTTTTTTTGCATCATTACATTGTCATGTGAAACATTATCCTTCTAAGCATCAATTCAGATTTATGAAAAAGTAAATAATAACTTTCAAAGAGATGCTAAAGAGGATAATGATTTATATTGTTCTTTCATTATCATGATCATCACATGTTTGTTTCATCGATATAAGTGCCTAGTGGATTTCTTAACCTATTTCAAACCAATGATGATTCTTACATGGATAATTTATCTGTTTAGAATCAATATTGGTCTTCACTACTAGTATCCTATATCAATGAAATAAATACAAGATTTTGAATAATTTCTCATCTATTTTCTTTCTTCTATTTTATTTATAGGTTAAAGATCACAAAGTTGTTTGAGTATCCAAGAAAAATAGAAATTAATGTAGGATCAAGTAGCAATAGGGTAAAATCAGTTGAATTAAGAAGAAAGTTGCATCTGAAAGTTAAGAAAGTTGACACCACAAGTTTAAGAGAGTTAGGAAAGAAGCTGAAGACAGTTCAACAACTCACTTTAGTAAGGAGGTTTGGAAACATTCTGAGATTGATGGAAGTGGATGCACAAGATGTCATAACAACCCTAGCCCAATATTATGATTCTCCATTAACATGTTTCACTTTTCAAGACTTACAACTAGCTCCAACACTAGAGGAGTTTGAGCAGATTCTAGACTTGCCTTCGGAAGGCTAGCAACCATACTGTCCCCTAGAGCACCATGCATTCCTCCCGACCATAGCCAATGTCTTAAAGATCAACCTAGCAGAATTGTAACAAGCTTGTCAAGAGAGACATCAAAATAGAGGGTTCGCGAGAGATTTTCTTGAGTGACATATGCATAACCTCGCAAGCAATGAAGATTGGGAGACTTTTATGGATGTTTTGGCACTCACTATTTATGGTATTGTCCTTTTTCTTGAGCATGACAACTTTGTGTATTTCTCGCACGCAAAAATTGACTTGAAAATCCTGTCACTGTATATTGGTTGATGTTTATTGTACACTGAGCTTTTGCCATGAGAAGAAAGGAAAAAGAATAATATGTTGTCTGCCTATACTCTGTATATGGCTCACAGCCTATATCTTCAAAAGACCAAGTGAGATCAAATGCCCGATCACTGATTTGTTGACGTTTCAGATTAAGATGAAGAGTGGTCAAGAATGGGCCAACCACCTGGCTAGCTTGAATGAAAGACACATTAGGTGGCACACTCCATGGAAGCAATCGATGACCACAATTTATCATTGTGGGAGTTACCCAAATGTCCCTCTTATGGGTACTTGAGGGTGCATCAATTATAATCCAGTTATGGGGCAACGTCAGGTTGCCTATCATATGATGGGACCACCTACCAAGGAATTGCTGACTCCTTTTATTTTCTACTTTGAAGATGGAAATTTCACTGAGCTAATCCAAAAAGTAAAGAGTGCATGGGCAAAGGCTATTCAAAAATGAAAAGACTTAGGTGTGAGGAGCTGTGCAGCAAAATCAAGTTACCGTCAGTGGGTTAATGAAAGGGTCCAAAAGATTAAGCTACCATTCAAAGCCTTAAATAGCTCCCAAGAAACTGAATAATCTAATCCAGTACCTATTGAGGATGAAGAAGTGAAAGAATTGAAGGTAAGACTAGCAAAGATGATTGAGAAAAATGTGAAGATGGAAAGGGAACTTCGAGAAAGTCGCCAAACTTATGCCATTTTGAAGAGAGAGAACAATGACAAAACAACAGGCTTATGAAGAAGTTTGTAAGAAGCAGAAGTCAGTGCAAAGCCATGCATCTAAGGTTCAACGATGTCTTGAAGCTGTAAGCAAAGAGTTGGGATTGAGGGTAAAATAACGAAATTCAGCCTTGTATGAAAAATGTCAACTGAAAGGTGCATTGTACAAAGCCAAGGGAGATAAACAAGAAGCGTTGACCCAAGTAAATGAGCTTCAGGCGCGAGTGCAAAACATGGAGCAACAGATACAAGAAATTGTCGTAGCATGCGAGGCTGAAATTAATATGGAGAAATGGGAAGTAATCAGGGTAATGAAAGAATATGAAGTCATTGTAAAATAGAAGGATAGTCAAATAAAAGAAGGAGACAAGCTCATTAAGTATTAGATCAAGTGCTTTATACAATTAGCATCTTTGGCTAATGGAACAATTGATGATATTCCACGCATGTTAACAAATGCTGAGATAGCGACATTTTTCTACAAAACACCTCAAGAAATTAAAGATTTCCTCAGCCATTACAATTGGTTAATCTCAGAGATGAAAGGAATGATAGTTAGGGCTAGGAAAGGGTGATGTAATGACCTAGGATACGGGTAGATTATGTATGGGTAGGAAAAGAATGGTGTATTTTGAATCAAACTATGATTTACTTCATGTTTGATTAAGATTTGTATTTTAATGTGTTTCCTTTAATGAAAATCCTACATTAATTTCCATTAAAGACCCGAAGACACTCAACAACTGTGATGATTCTTTAAATTTTCATTCTTTCTCTTTTGATTATATTTTTCATTTTATTAATTTATTTCTTGACTGCATGACATAGAAAAAATTAAAAACAAATATAACGGGGAAATATTTTCTAAAGCATCCTTATAGAACTCGCGCTCAATCAAGGATCATGGATGAGTTGGAAGAATATAATGAGAAGCTAAGGAATGACGTTAACCAACTGAAAGAGCAGATGGTGCAAATTTTGAAGGCACTGAAGTCTCTAGAAAAGAGAGCCACAGAAGGGACCCTTCCTGCCCAACAACCTGCTCATATTTGTCCACCTGGTTTTACTTCCACACAAGGACCATCTCAAGGCTTTCCCGCTCAAGAAACAATGGTGCCTTTGAATCTACACGTAGAAAGACCCTTGCAACAATCTGGTAATCATCAGTTTCCTCCATATGGTCTTCCCCCTAATTATACTCCGCAAATAGTTAAGAACCCACTAAACACGAGCCAACCGCCAAACCAAACCAATCCTGCACAAACATCACGACCACAAATCCAACCAACCCACACATCCACCCCACCATATACTTATCCTCAAAATGCTAATCCTCATGAAACCCATACACCATACACGATACCCATAACAAACCCGTTGATCCATCAACAACCACAAATTACCAACCTAGTATTGGAGGAAATCCACCAACATCAACTTTTCATCCTGAAGAAAATCCCCAATCTCAAGAAAAGCTACAGATATTGAAAGAGAGGTTGAAAGCCATTGAGGGAAGCAATTATGACATAGGAGAAGCTGCAGATCTGTGCCTAGTCCCGGATGTCACTATTCCTCCAAAGTTCAAGAGGCCTGAATTTGATAAGTATACAGGAACCACTTGTTTGAAGAGTCACCTAATAATGTATTGTAGGAAGATGGCATCACATGCTCATGAAGACAAATTGCTGATTCACTTCTTCCAAAACAATTTAGTTGGGGCAGCCCTGAGTTGGTATATGCATTTGGAGCGTGGTCATATTCGTTGTTGGAAGGATTTAACTGATGCTTTCCTGAAACAATATAAATACAATATTGATATGGCTCCTGATAGGCTGCAATTGCAGAACATGACTGAAAAGGAAAATAAGTCATTCAAAGAGTATGCGCAGAGGTGGCGAGAACTGCCAGCTCAAGTAGAATCTCCCCTATTAGAAAAAGAAATGGTAGCTATGTTCATTGATACTCACCAATCACCCTTCTATGATAGGATGATTGGAAGCGTATCATCGAACTTTTCAGACATTGAGATTATATGGGAGAGAGTAGAAAGTGGTATGAGAACAGGAAAAATTCCCAACAATTTCATTGGAGTGGCTAACACAAAGAAACCCTAATTTGGAATGGGCAAAAAGAAAGAAGGAGACTAATGAGAGAAATTCCTTTCATTAGACCTTACCAGACACCACCCCATTTTCAACCTGTATTCCCTATCCTCAAATGCCCTACCCATATGTCACTGTTATTTCAAACCACCCCAACTCCCAATCCTATCAATCACGACCCTACCAACTCTCGGCACCTACTTTTCCTATTGCAACACCTATGAGACCACCCCAACATTAGCACCAAAATCCAAACACCAACCAAATAAGACCCCAAAATAATCAAGAGAGAAAGCAGGTTCAGTTTGACCCAATCCCCATGTCTTACATAGAGTTATTACCTCGCCTATTCCAAAGTTCACTAGTTGTACCATGTCCAATGAAACCTATAGAGCCACCCTATCTGAGAAGGTATGATTCAAATGCCAAGTGCGAATATCATGTTGGTGCCACTGGTCATTCGACAGAAAATTGTCGGGCACTGAAGTTTAAAGTGCAAGATTTAATCAATGCCAAATGGTTAAATTTCAAGGAGAATACTCCTAACATTGGAAATAATCCTCTGGCCGGACACGAAGGATCATCAGTAAATGTCATCAAAGAAGAGTCTGCCCACATTTTAAAGAGGAAAGTTGAAGAGGTTACAAATCCTCTGAAAGTTATCTTCGCTGAACTATGCAAGGCTAATATGATCGAGGGTTTTGTTCATGAAGAAAGTATATGTGATATAAACCCTGATACAAACCACTCCGTTGAGAATTGTCAAGAATTTAAGCATGCCCTGCAAACCCTAATGGACAAACATTTGGTTCAAATTGGGTGTCCTAAAGAGAAAAATGAAGTTTTTACTGTTGATAGACAACATCCAGCCTTCCCAAAACCTTAGTCATTCATTATACCAAAAGTGTGAATACTCTAACCCGTAATGGACCCAAACCCATCACTATAAAAGTACTGACTCTGTTTTCTTACAAGGATAACAAAGCAATGCCTTGGAGGTATGATGCAAGAGTGTTTGTTAATAATCAGAAAGGAGACCAGACAGAAGGTGTCAGCTCTAATACCTCTGCCACCTCAAATATAGCTAGTGTTGGAGGGATGACCCGAAGTGGTCCTATATATACACCTGAAGAGTTGAGAAAAGAGCGGACAAGAGAAATGGAGAGATCTTCAAAGAGGAAGGCCAAATTGGGAGACTCTAAAGATGTATATGAAAGGAAAATGCTTGAAATAAAAAAGGTGGTATCTGACGAAGAAGCTTATGAATTTTTTAAGTTTATTAAGCAAAGTGAATATCAAGTTATGGAGCAATTAAACCACACTCTGGCTAAGATATCTCTTCTATCCTTACTGCTGAATTCTGAGCCACACAGGAAGATATTAATGAGGGTGCTAAATGAAGCACATGTCAATCATGACATAACTATTGACAAGTTTAGGGGCATTGTCGGTAATATTGCTTCAAATAACTATCTCACTTTCACTGACGATGAAATACCTGCTGAAGGAATAGGGCACAATAGAGCGTTGCATATTTCTGTGAAGTGTCAAGATCATATCGTTGCTAGAGTGCTTATTAATAACGGGTCTTCTCTGAATGTGATGCCAAAAACTACATTATCAAAATTACCCTATGATGGATCGCATATGAAACCAGTGCCATGATAGTGAGAGCCTTTGATGGAACAAGGAGGGAGGTCATTGGAGAAATTGAAATTCTAATTCAAATTGGTCCTTGCATTTTTCAAATCCTAATTCAAGTAATGGATATTACACCAGCTTATAGTTGTCTGTTGGGGAGGCCTTGGATTCATTCTATTGGAGTTGTACCATCTACATTGAATCAAAAGTTAAAATTTATTGTTGACAATAAGCTGATAATTGTCTCCGGTGAAGATGATATGTTAGTGACACTCCTTATATCGAAGTTGTTGAGGAAGCTCTAGAGACCGCTTTTCAGGCTTTAGAGATTGCAAAACTACTTATGTTGGGTAAGGAGCTCTAATCATGAAGCCTCAGTTATCTAATACATCTATAATGACTACTAAAGTCATGCTTGATGAAGGTTGTCAGTATGGATATGGGTCAGGGCAAATCATGTCAGAACTAGCAAAATGGCCACAACTCCATAAGAACAAGGATAGGTTTGGGCTAGGGTACACACCTACTAAAGCTGATAAGAAAAGAGTTATGGAGGAGAAGAAAGAAAGAAGACTAGATAGGTCGGAAGGTAGAGAGTCAAACACTAAAGGGGTCCATATCTGTGATCTTCTAAAAAGCTTCTATAGTGCTGGGTTTGAATTTCAAGATTCAATGACTGCTGCTAATGAAGAGGAACCTAAAAAGGAGGTTGACAACCTAGTCCGCGTTTGTCCGCCAAACACTGGAATCGGCAATTGAAAAATCATCGAGCTTTCCGTGGTCTTTAATGCTTATTCAAAGTAATTATATGAAGTCAATCCTATTGCTCTGTCTAAAGCTTTAGGATATTTCATTTGAAAAGACTGACAAATGGCTTCTTTATTGTAATTTATATTCACAGACATGTTTTGTAAACTGGGACACATATTTCCTTTTAGTATGTTATGAATGAAATGCACTTTGAACTTTAAGTAATCTTTCTAGTCTTCCTTTCTTGATGATGACAATGATTTTGAATTATCCTCGGAAATGTTAAGATTAGTCGAGCAAGAAGCGAGAGACATCCAACCTCATGAAGAGCCAATTGAGATAATTAATCTGCGGACCGAAGAAGATAAGAAAGAGGTCAAGATTGGTATCCTTATGAAGGAGCAAGAACGCAACAAGTTGATTAAACTTTTGGATGATTTTAATGATAGTTTTGCATGGTCATATCAAGATATACCAAGTCTTGACACTGGCATAATTAAGCATCGACTACCATTGAAATCAGAATGTCCCCCAATTAAGCAAAAGTTGAGAAGAGTGAAGCCTGAGATGTCTTTGAATATTCGAAAAGAAGTCAAAAAGAAATTTGATACAGGCTTTCTTGCTATGGCAAAATACCCTCAATGGGTCGCTAACATTATGACTGTACCAAAGAAAGATGGAAAGGTTCAAATGTGTGTTGATTACAGAGATCTAAATAGAGCTAGTCCCAAAGATGATTTTTCATTACCTCACATTGATGTATTGGTAGATAACACAGCCCAACATTCATTATTCTCTTTCATGGACGGTTACTTAGGCTACAATCAGATTAAAATGGCTGAAGAAGATATGGAGAAGACCACGTTCATTACACCTTGGGGCACCTTTTTCTATAGAGTCATGCCATTTGGATTGAAAAATATTGGGGCAACATATCATAGAGCAATGGTCACTTTGTTTCATGATATGTTGCACAGGGAGGTCAAAGTTTATGTGGATGACACGATTGCCAAATCGAAGAATGAAGAAGACCATGTGAGTAATTTGCATAAGTTGTTTGAGTGATTGAAAAAATTCAAGTTGAGATTAAACCCAACTAAATGCACTTTTGGTGTGAAATCAGGAAAGTTATTAGGGTTTATAGTCAGTCAGAAAGGAATTGAGGTTGATCCTGATAAAGTAAAGGCAATCATTGAAATGTCGTCTCCCCGCACCGAAAAGGAGGTCTGTGGATTCTTAGGGAGATTGAATTACATTGCCCAATTCATATCCCAATTAACTGCTACTTGTGAACCAATATTCAAACTGTTGTGAAAAAAACCAATCAATGGAATGAGATGATAATTGTCAAGAGGCATTTGAGAAAATTAAGCAATATTTACAGAATCCACCGATTTTAGTGCCGCTAGTTCCAGGGAAACCGCTCATCATGTATTTGACAATCTTGGAAGGATCCATGAGATGTGTTTTAGGTCAACATGACGAATCTGGTAGGAAAGAACACGTCATTTACTACTTGAGCAAGAAATTCACTAATTATGAAGCAAGATACTCATTGCTGGAGCGAACCTATTATGCCTTGGCTTGGGCCACTCATAGGCTAAGGCAATATATATTGAGTCACACAACTTGGTTTGTGTCAAAAATAGATCCAATCAAGTATATCTTTAAAAAGCCAGCCCTTACTGGATTATGATATTGTGTATGTTACCCAAAAGGCAATCAAAGGCAGTGCACTTGCTGATTTTCTAGCTCAACAACCAATAAATGATTAACAATCAATGCAATGTGAATTTCCTGATGAAAGTATAATGGCGTTGTTTGAAGAGAAGGAATCTTCAAGAAAAGAAGAATGAGTCATGATGTTTGATGGTGCTTCTAATGCGCTTGGACAAGGGATTGGAGTTATATTGATTTCTCCGGAGAAGCGATATATCCAAATCACAGCTAGATTATCATTTGATTGTACAAATAGTATAGTTGAATATGAGGCCTGCACTATGGGAATTCAAGCAGCTGTGGATTCAAAAATCAAAGTTCTCGAAGTGGTGAGTCAGCCTTGGTCATCCATCAGTTGAAAGGGGAATGGGAGACTCAGGATGCAAAGTTGATTCCTTACCAAGCCTACATCAAAGAATTGATAGAGTATTTCAATGAGATTACCTTCCAACATATTCCTCGTGAGGATAATCAACTGGCTGATGCTTTAGCCACTTTGTTGTCAATGTTTGTAATAAGTCAAAATACGGATATGCTACTTATAAAAATGCGACAACATGATCGGCCAGCTTACTATCAGATGATCGAAGGGGAATTCAATGATAAACCATGGTACCATGACATTAAGAGTTATCTGAAAAACCAAGAGTACCCATTAAATGCTACTGATAATGACAAAAGAACACTGAGGAGATTAGCAATGGGTTTCTTCTTAAATGGAGAAGTGCTCTATAAAACGAATCATAACACGGTATTACTCAGATGTGTAGAGGCCTCAGAAGCACAAAAGATCATGGAAGAGATTCATGAAGGTTCATTTGGGACCCATGCCAATGGACATGCCATGGCAAAGAAAATTCTAAGGGCTGGGTATTACTGGTTAACAATGGAGGCCGATTGTTTTCGACACGCAAAGACATGCCATAAATGTCAGACATATGCTGATAATATTAATGTTTCCCTGACAACTTTAAATATCTTATCATCACCATGGTCCTTCTCAATGTGGGGAATAGATGTCATTGGACCCATTGAACCTAAAGCTTCTAATGGTCACCGCTTTATCCTTGTTGCTATTGACTATTTCACAAAATGGGTTGAAACTGCCTCATATGCTAGCGTGACTCGAAATGTGGTGGTAAAGTTCATTGAAAGAGACTTGATCTGTCAGTATGGCCTCTCAAGCAAGTTGATAACAGATAATGGTACTAATCTGAATAACAAAATGATGAAAGAATTGTGTGATAACTTCAAGATTCAACATCATAATTCCTCCCCTTATCGCCCAAAGATGAACAGAGCAGTTGAAACTGCTAATAAAAATATTAAGAAGATCATTCAGAAGATGGTGGTGACATATGGGGATTGGCATGAAATGTTGCCCTTGGCCTTATATGGATATCGAACTTCAGTTCGTACCTCAACTGGGGCAACTCCATACTCTTTGGTATATGGGATGGAAGCAGAACTTCCTATTGAGGTTGAAATTCCTTCTTTAAGAGTGTTAATGGAGACTAAATTGGAAGAGGCAGAATGGGTTCAGTCTCGTTTTGATAGGTTGAATCTAATTGAAGGAAAGCGGTTGAACGCATTATATCATGGCAACTATACCAAAAAAGGATGAAAAAAGCTTTTGACAAAAAAGTTCGTCCAAGAGAATTTGTTGAAGGAGACATGGTGCTCAAAAATATTTTACCAACACATAAAGATCATCGTGGCAAGTGGTCTCCAAACTATGAAGGACCATATGTGGTGAAAAAGACATTCTCGAGAGGAGCTTTGATCCTCACAAACATTGATGGAGAAGATCTTCCAAACCCCATCAATTTTGATGCTGTCAAAAAATACTATGCTTAAAAAATAATAAAAAAAAAAGAGAAAAGAAAAGAAAGTAGCTCGCTAGGTTGAAAACTCGAAAGGGTAACCTAGGCAAAAGTTAGAGCGACCTGCTGAGTTGAAAACTCAAAAGAGCGGCTCAAGCAAAAATTAAGGTCAAATAAACTCTACAATGAACTAAAAACCCGCAGAGGCAGTTCAGAAGAAAAGGGAGCAAGACTTTAGTTGCAAGAAAGTATTTCAAACTGGGACAATGTGACAAATTGAAACACTAAACTGGGGCAATTTTGAGAAATTAAAGTTGAATTGAGCCGAAGGTGAAACCAAAACATCATACCGGGGCAATTCCATTTGAAAGTTTTGTTAATAGGTGGTCAATTTACATGAGGGACTAGCATTGTTCATCTAAAAGGTGTCACTTAGGCAATAGGATACGCCACTATTGTCATAATTATTCTAATTATTTGGTTGATGTATTTGTTTTTCTTATTATTCGTGTTGTAAGCCTTCTTTGTAAATTAACTTTATTTTTTTTATTTTTTTTCTTCTTCTTTAATTATAGTAATCTCATTTTGTTTCAAATATTTGTTCCTTGGCTTTTGTCACCTTTCGTTTAGTCTACAATCATCTTACCAATTTGCTTACTCGAATTCTTCAACAGTGTTAAACAATTATTCTATTGTCGTTTCAGTAATTATATACCAAAAGTAGACATGTTAATTGCAAAAATAAAAATAAAAAATACAATTACAATAATAGACTTTAAAATCCACGGTAAGTCTTATGAGTCTCCTGATAAGTTTACCGTGACAGAAAAGTTGACACTTCATGACAACTCAAAAGTCAGCAGCAATCTGACTAGACTAAATGTTCTACCCATAACAGCTCCAATGAAAGAATTGATCCAGACTAAAATTTTGCTCATTCAAGAAACTTGATGTGTCTGTTCTATTAAGGATCAAGAAATTTGAAACCTCCAAAAAAAAAAAAGAGGAAAATTTGTTTTGATTTAATAAGTCTCATCACAACATTTGATCTTATCATGTAATAATTGCATTCCAAGTATTAACATTCATTCAGTTTACGCAATCACATTATTACATTAGCATGCTTTTGTTTTATCTATTCTCACCATTTAAAGATCAACTTAAAATTTAGCATATACTTTACCTTTATTTTCAACCTGAACCTAAGATTTGAGTAGCTACTTTTACCTTTTTGTCAAAATTCAGAAACTAATTGATCTTCTTATATTTTTACCTTGCTTCTATTGTCAAAGCCCAAAACCTAACTGGCACATTTTATTTTTTGCAAAGTCCAAGACCTGACTGGTGCATTTCACTTTTACTGCCATAATTCATAACCTAACTCATACTTTTTACTTTTTTTTCAAAGTTCAGGACCTGACTGGCACATTTCACTTTTACTGTCAAAGTCCAAAATCTGACTGACACCTTTTACTTTTCTTTCAAAAGCCCAAAACTTGATTAGCATCGCCCTTCCATTTTTATTGTCAAAGACACATAAATTGACTGGCTCGTATCCACTCTTCTTTCAAAGTTCAGAATCTGACTAACATTTTTACACTTTGGACAAAATCTAGTACTTCACTTGTAGCTTGTATTGTCAGTATAAGCCCTACATTTGTTGGCAAGCTTTGTTTTTAGTCAGAGTTCAACGTGACATCACAAACTTTTATTTTTATTTTTGACAAGTCACTAAACCATTAATCCTGCAACATTTTGTTATATCGTTTGTCTCACAACTAAGTGTTCACCACCCTTGTCTTTGCGTTTTTGTGCACTTTGTCATTGTCAAAAAAATTGATTCACATCTTTACTCAATTCCTATCACTCTAGTATATAACTTGTTCATACATATCGCTTGATAAGAACTGAGTAAAGAGGGGCAACTGTGAAAAGAAATTTTTTATTTATTCTTTCCCTTTTATTATTTTAATTAAATAAAGATGGAATACCCATAAAATAGGGAACACACAAACTGCTCCCGCCGCCTGCAAACAAAGGCTCAAATTTAAAATTACAAAGAAATGGAATGGAGTGTTTGAGCAACGAAGAAGAGATGTAATTCAGAAACTAAAAATAACATATGACCAAAACAAAAGGAAGGCAACCGAAAACAAAAACGAAGGGGATAAAAACAGAGGGCACTCAAGAGGGAAGGATATCAGAACAAGGAAGATAAAAAGAAAAAAAGAAAAAAAGAAAAGAGGAATTAAGGAGGAACACAAAGGAGACAATGATTAAAAAGGAAGAAACGTCAAAAAAATTCATAAGCACCGCAGAGCAAATTCCAGTAATTTTTCTCAGTAAGTATCTACAGATTCTTCAAATTGAACAATGTTTAGAGCTATTTACATGCTATCTCTTGCAATCATTTTACACACTTCAGCATACAAAATGGATCTAATTTTAAACAGCAAGATCACATATTTAGAACTGCGTGCAAAATGTTCACTGTGATTTATTACCTCCATTGTTGACCATCATGTTTTGTCGTTCATGTCACTTTCTCCTTGTAACCTCCCAAGATCCGTTGTCGTATTGAAGCGTCATAGAGCTTTGAACCACTGCCAAGGACTATGATGTGCCATCACTCCTCCTTTTCTTCCTCTCATATTCTTCGTCTATGCGTTTTTCTTTCTAATCTTTCTTCCTCTTACTGAATCATTTTTCCCCCGCATCAGAACCCCAAATGTTAGCTGTTGTGAACCCACGAAATCATTGTCGTCAACCTCATTCTATTTCCAAAAGCAAAAGTCTTATTTCCCTACTTGGATTTGATGGAACCCTAAACCCCCCCTTTTCTGAAAAGCCATGATTTCTTATTGTCGATAAGGTGAAAAAAGAAGTCACAAGACCCGCTGGATACAACGCACATCATTTAGAATATATACATATTAAATATTAAAATTAATCAGGTTAATTTCTAATAAAAAAACTAGACTTTTCAAATTAAAATTTTATTTCTTAAATTTATTTTTATTTTTAGTTATTTCTTATACAAACTTTTACTTTTATATACTAATTTCTTTTTTTTACTGTAATATGTAAAGTTGTAAAAGAAAAAAGAAGGATTCTGAATTTACAAAAGTTTTAAAATAATGCATGTGTTCTTTTATTTTCAGTCTAATTTTTTGTATTTTTTTTTATTATTATTATTGTTTAAATTAATTTTTATCATGACACTAGTAATGATGTTATAGTGAATATAATTAACTATAAAAATTAAATTTTTATTCTTTACGCTATTTTATTGTTTTCATTTTAAATATTTATTTATCTTGTCTATTTTGTTGATATCATTATCATTATGATTGTTTCGTATAATATTATTTAAATTTATATTTTATGTCATGATTAGTGAATTATGTTATATTTAAAATCATATAATATATAATAAATAAGTAAATAAATAAAATATTTACATTAGTTTATAGCATGACATATAATTTCTTTATCGCTGTACTTTATAAATTGACGAGACTTATGTATACCTACGTTATCATAAGTCTTATTTTAAATAAATCTATCATATCATAAATCTAATTAATCATGTAACTGCTATATTAACTAACCAAATATATTTAACTAAATATCTCTTTTATTAATAAGTTAAGTTAAAACAAAATTATTTATTAATGCAACAAGTTAATAACATCATTGTGCAGCAACTCTACTTTTGTACGTTATAAATTATTGAAACTTATGTATACTTTTGTTATTTTAAGTTTCACTTATATATATATTGAAACTTATGTATACTTTTGTTATTTTAAGTTTCACTTATATATATATATATATTTTTTATTTTTTTTTCTAAAAGTTAAAATATATTCTATTCATTAGACACTCACTTTATTAACTAAATATAGTATTATAAATACGGGTATGTTTTATATTAAATCTTAAATTTATTTTCTAAATTATTAAATAATAATATATTAACTAAGTAATTAAATTAAAATCATATAGATGCAGCAGTTTATAACGTCATCGTGTAACATCTTTACCTTTGTACGTATTAAATTGTTGAGACCTTTGTATACCACCGTTATCTTGATTTCACGCAATACAAACTTGTTAAAAATATATTTTAATTTCTGTCAAATAAATGTCTATCTATACTAATCAATTTAAATATATTAATTTTTTTCTTTAAATATTTTTTATTAAATAAAGTTAATTTCATATTTAAAAATTTTAAATTATGTTTCAGACTTTAAGAAAATATTTTTACTAAATCTTAACAAAATGTTTTGCAACATAGATGTGCGATTTACATTACCTTTAATCAACAGATTAGTCATGAAATATTTATGTATAGCTTACGCTATCTTAAATTTCTTTAATATTAAAATTTTTGAATTAAATTATATATTAAAAATACTTTTTCTTAAATTAAATATTTGGTCTTAATTATTATACTTTTACAATGACTTACAACAAGAATGTGTGATCTTCTTCACCTTTCGTATTGTTCGTCATGGTGTAACATGTATAACTGCGCTATCTTGTCTCCAAAAAAATCTAAACAATTTTTATTTTATTTTTCTAAGAAAATATGGTAAATTTCAAAACAAGTTATTTTAAAATCTTATAAATTAATAAAATAATTCTATCATTTTTTATAGAACTACATGACTTTGAGTTCTCCATTGCACTTGGAGATACGTAGGAGCAGAATCATATCTGTCGAGTCAAAACAATTTTTTAAAAATTATTTTTTCCTTTCTAAGATATAACTTAACATTTTTAATAAATAAATCTTCTTTCTTTAAAAAATAAAAATAGGAACATTTATTTTTTTAAGGGTTAAATAAATGCTTTTCAAAATTATAATAAATTTGCACAATTAATTTAAGGTAATCGTTATTTAAACAGACATTGTAGGGTGCTAACACTTTCCCTACACGTAAATGACTCCCGAATCCATTTTTGGTTTCAAAGATCAAAATTTTAAGTTTTTCTGAGGTTTTCTTTGATAAACCTTGGTGGCGACTCTACTAATTTTTTTTAAAAACATTTTTTGCCGGACTGTTGCGACCGCCCGGCTGCGACAAATACCTTAATAAGAATTCCAATCACAAGTTAAATGGAAGAATAACAAAAGGTTGGAAGTTTTCATCCCATTTCAAACCAAAGGGCATGTGACTCTATAAGGATGACATATCTCAAATTCAAAACGAAGACATTACCTTAATTTTGAAAAGACTTGTATCATCACGACTTTCAAAAGTCATCATTGCTTTCGAATGTCTTGCATTATGCATCATCATTACTTTTGAAAATCTTGCATCATCTCAGCATCATGCATCATTATGCATAGGCAAACATTTGTACTTATAGGCTTTTACATTACATAAACCTTATACTTGTCAAAAGCACCATGCCTAATCAATGTCAAATTTGGCTAACACTTTAAACCTCATGATACAATCCAGAATCTAATCAGCCCCCTCTTTTACTAATACGAAAAGTCCAAAAGCTGATGGACCTCTACACTTTCGTCTAGAATCTGACCGACACATTCACCTTTTTCAAAGTCCAAAATCTGACTAGCCCTTTTACTTTTGTCAAAGTATATAGTGTGACTAACACCATTACTATATATCAAAGGTCCAAAACTTGACTGGTCCCTTCAAAT
The DNA here is from genome assembly GCF_003935025.1 of Abrus precatorius. Taxonomy (NCBI): domain Eukaryota; kingdom Viridiplantae; phylum Streptophyta; class Magnoliopsida; order Fabales; family Fabaceae; genus Abrus; species Abrus precatorius. The sequence goes on along the minus strand of NW_020874406.1, from coordinate 11,073,034 downwards.
TTCTGAAAATCCAAAAACTGACTGGTTCCCCTTATACTTAATCTTTAAAGTCCAAAATCTGATTGGCACGTCTATTCTTTTGTTAAAGTCTCTAATCTAACTGACACACCTACTTTTTTGTGTTAAAGTCCAAAATTTGACTGACACGTCTACATTTTGTCAAATGTCTAGAACCTAACCGGCCTTTTTTACTTTTCTAAAAAATTTTGGAATTTGATAAATACCTTGAAGCTTAATTGAAACCCACTATCTTACACTCCACGTGTGATGCTCCCTTCATCTTTAAATTCTTTTTCTCATATTAGACTATAGATAAAATTGATTCACTTCTTTATCCATTTCATACTATAATAATATTATAAATTTTATCATTCATATCATTTTAGTAAGAAATAAGTAAACGGGGGCAATTGTGAATACCCAATTTTATCTGGGTTCCATCTAAATAAAGTTTTAAAAATAAAAATAAAATAAAATTAGATTCTATAGGAAGTTAGGATTTATGAATTTAAAATTAAAAATAAATAAAAATTAGATGAGATTTAAAATTTTATATCTATAAGAAGTTAGGATTTTTAATTTTAAATTTAAATTTTAAATAGGTAGATGTTTTGGTTATTAGATAAGTAGGTTATAGGAGATAAAATCGATAGGAAATGGTAGACTTTTAGGAGAAATGGATAAGATGGTTGGAGAAAAAATTGATGAGTGTTTATCAAGAAATAACGAATTGTGAAAAGTTGGGGCCTTTATTAAGATAATAAATAAATAGTATACATTAAATAAAATCTATGATTTAAGAAGTGTGGACTATAAATAAAAATCTTAGGTTCTCACATATATGAGACTTTTACTTTTTGGGGAGTACAATAAATAAAAAAAGTGAAAGAATTGAGAGACTTTTTAAGTACGATGAAACTAAAAAAAAAGAGAAGAGAGAGGAAAAAGTAAAAAAAAAAAATCAACTTTCTGCGAACGGTAAAGCACATTTCTTGAGTTTAGAAAGAACATATTTAAAAGGTTGAAATAGGGATTCAATCAAGAATATTAGGTCATCATCGAAGAGTCAACAAAAAGTAGAATCAACTTTTTTATTTGCGAATAAGAATCATTATTTTTTTTTTGTTCCTTTTTACTTTTAGTCTTCTTCGTTTATTTTATACGTATTTTCTCCCTTATTCATGTTAAAAAAATTTCCTTATTTACAAACTTTACCTTTTTCTAACTCAAAAACTATTTCTTTTTTTATAAACCTAAAAAAATATAAATTTTAAAATCTCAGAATTTTCTTTTTCGGAAATACTTTTTTTACCCCAAAAATTCTTTCTTTTCTTATAAACCTAAAAAATCCTAAATTTTTCAGTCTTAAAAATTTTCTTTTCATAAACCTTTTGTTTTATGTCAAAAATTCTTTTTTTTTCTTATAAACCTAAAAATTATAATTTTTTTTAATCCTAAATTTTTTCCTTTTTCCAAACCCTGATTTATTTTTTTTCTAATCTAATTCATTTTCTTTTCTTGCAAACCTAAAAATAAAAAATAAAGAAATAACAAAAAAAAACCTAATTCTCCTTTGAATACTAAAGGTTCTTTTTTTTTAACCCCAAAAATCGTAACTTTTCCATTTTCGTAAATCTAAAGAAAAAATTTAATTTCTAAATCAAGTAGGAGTTTTTTTCTTAGTATTTTTGTTTTTTTTTTCATTTATTCTTTGTGTTCTTTGTTTGGCAGGCAAGTGTACCTATCGATAAGTAATAAAAGGTTCTTAAATTAAATTTCTAAAATATCGTCCCACAATGATTGTTTTCCAATTACTAAGAATTTCTTAATTAAATTGTTTAAGCTTCAAATATACGATATTAATCAAAACAAGAATAAAATCAACTATAAAACTAAGAGCAAGGAATATAATGCACGTCTTGGTTAAACTTATCAAAGAGAAACCTAGGGCACATGGGTTTTCTCATTCAATCCTTTATGTTGTTTTTCTTTTTAACTCTAAATTCAATTTTCTTGTGATTACCAATCATTCATACCAATATTATTAATACCTAATGGCCATGCAGTATTAATATTCTTTTATCTAAACTAACATCCTCAATAGTCATGCAAGACATCAACTTAAAAAAGCTTAAAGAACTTATGAACTTGTTAATTTAATAACGATTAGAAGAGAAAGATTGGCTTGATCCACCTAATCCTTTGTCTCGTTTTACCCTATAAATCTATTAATTGACCTAGGTACGTTCGCCTGATGATATAATTAATTAGGATTAAGAGAGAAGCGTAATAGGATAAAATCTAATCACAAAATGGAAATCAAATTTAGGTTCAAACATCAAAATTTCATAAATTCATGAACGATAGTTCCCATAGCCCTAGCTATGGACTTAGTTACTCGTGCTAAAGAAAAGAACTAAAACAATAATAAACAAAGTCATAGAGAAAAGCAAACTAGAATGAGATAAGTTCTTAGTCTTCAAGTACGGTCGTTGTAAGCTCTAAGTCTCGCCAAGAATATGTCAAAGATCCCCCTAGAAAAGAGATGAGGTGAAAGAGCAAAAGCTAAGGTATAAAACAGTGTCGCCTGCTGTCTCGGAGGTCAGCCTTTTAATAAGGTTTGAAAACCCTAAAGACTCTTCATAATTAGGCTTCCCGCAGATGAGCATGGCTATGCAAGGCCTTAAGCACGACCATGCATGAGCTCGAAGCACTCTCATGCTTGTTAAAAGGGTCTGGGCATGTTGATTGTTGCGAAGCTCTAATCTTCCATCAATTTTGGCCCAAAACTCACTCAAATCCCACTTGCGGCATCTTTATACCAAACTTCATAATTAATATGTAAATTAGTGTATACTCTAAATAAAATAAAGGTCAAATATGAATATATTGGCTGTAAAATAGGGCCAAATTATAGACTTATCAACTTCTCCATACTTATCTGTTTGTTTGTCCTCAAGCAAAGTGTTGGTTAAAAAAATAACATAATAATTTGAAGTATGATACCACATAAGGAACCCGAGACAACAGAGATAAAGAGAGCAACAAAAGTAATATCACTGAGCATAACCAATCAAAAGGATTCTCAATTAGAATCTTATATTTCCATACTTTTCACTCAAATGCCAAACTAAGGTATTTTACTTTCCTCACTCACTAAGGGACAAAATGAGATATCACTCAGTTCTCCTAAAAAAAAGTATACTACCATAAGCTTGACTATAAACTGACTCTCCACTAAATAAAATAAATGCAAGTAAAAATCATGAGATCTTTTTCAGGTTATAATTTGGCCAAAGGGTTATAATAATTAAGGTGAGATAAATAAAAGGCAGGAGATATACAAAGGGGTAATAAATTATAATGATTACAAACATCGCCTAAGATTACAAATAAAGATCTTGGAGTAATTTTTATATTTTTGTATATAAACAATATCTTTACTCCTCTTTCCTTTCAATCATATATAACCCTTTTTCTTTTCTTTTTTTTCTATTTTTTTATTTTCTTTTTCATACTTTCTTTCTTTCTTTTGCACGTGAGAGTATAGAGGAGAATTTATCAATTAATTCAACAACTCAATTCCTCTATTCATAAACTCAAGGTCATCAAAATATTTTATAAATTTACTGCAAGGGACCAAGGAAATCAATAAAGCTCAAAGTGGCAACTAGTTGTATCTCAAACATATTGAAGGCCAAGAATAAAAATCTTATTATGCCTCAATCACATTAAAAACATGCAATTAAAAGAGAAGTCTTAAGTCGATTTCTAAGTCAAGTTCTAGAGCACAAATTCTAAGGAGATAATCACATAAAACAATGAAGAAAGGGGTACAATTAATTAAATTAAGATAAAAATCTCCTTTAAGGCTCAAAACTCACATCTGTGAGTTAAAGTTTAATGTAGAGCATAAAAGTAAGGAACTTAGCTAATTATTAGTTTCCAAATGAAAGTATAATGTCAATAATGATCACTCAACATGCTCTTCTACTTGGAAAAATTGGATTCCATGAGGGAAAAGTTTAAAAAAAAAATAGTATAGACACTTTACTCAAGAACATGCAATAACAATCATATAATTCGGAACTACTTCTCCATACTTAAAGCGAAATATTGTCCTCAATGTTTGAAAGTAATCAAATTAAAAGCATGCAAAGAGTGAAATTGAATAAAAGAAAAGAGGTTCCCTGATAATTCTTAGTACGATAGTTTCAGGTGAGGAAGTACGACAATGCTGAAATCTTAAGCACGCTCATGCTTATTATGTAAAGCTTTCTCTCACTATGATTGAATGCACAACCATGTATAGGATGAGCACGGGCGTACTTTCAGATCAGAACTCAAAAGTGTGTGCAGGAACAATCAACTCAGTTCTTGCAATCTTTCAAATGCTTATTCTTTATTCTAAAAACAAAATAACAACAGCAAAATTAACATAAACAAAAAGAAATAAAATTTAAATAAAATAAAAGACACAGGCTGCCTCCTGGAAGCACTTGTTTAACGTCACGAGCCTAACGTTCCTGTTAAATCAAGGTGGGAAAGAGGCATGAGTCTCAAAGGTGACTCCCTCGATATGTAATTGTCTTCCCAACAACTTTGCCTCCTCAATACCTATTACGTCAGAAAAAGTATTCATAAGATGGGGATTAAAATAAAGGGAAGAAAATTTAAGCTCTAAATTAGGAGACTTATTAATGGATGGTTTAAGCTTTTGTCTTTTCTTCTTCTTATATTGCTTCCTCCTTGGCCTTCTTCTTGTGGTTGCATGTTTCATATAAATTGGAGGAAGAGAAGCAACATCCATAGTGCTCACAAAGTGACAAGACTCTTGGCTAGAAGGGTACTTGAAAGAATTAAAAACTTGAAATATAACTTCCTTATCATCTAGCCTCAATGTGAGCTTCCCTTCGTGTATGTCTATGATGGTCGTTGTTGTAGCCAAGAACGGTCTCCCTAGTATGATGAGAACATCATCATCTTTCTCTATGTCAAGCACCACAAAGTCAGCCAAAAATATAAAGTCCCTAAATTTTACAAGTACATTCTCTTTATGCCTTTGGGGTATGTGATCAATCTATCTGCCAGCTAACGTGACATGGACATCGGCTTAGGTTTATGCATTCCAAGCTTCCTAAAAATAGAATAAGGCATAAGATTAATACTTGCTCCTAAATCACATAAAGCCTTATCAATATGAGTTTTTCCAATCATGCAAGGAATAGTAAAACTCCCTGGGTCCTTAAGCTTAGGTGGAAACTTTTTAAGGACTATAGCTGAGTACTCCTGGGTGAGCCTTACAATTTCATGAGCTCTCAACTTTCTCTTATTAGTCAAAATCTCCTTTAAAAATTTAGCATATTTAGGCATTTTAGAAATAGCATCAATGAAAGGCATATTGATGTGCACTTTGCCTAATAAGTCTAAGAACTTGTGTAACTTTTCATTATAAGGTGGGTGACCTTGCAGCCGCTGTAGGAAAGGTATCTTAGGCTCATAGGGCCTTATTTGAACAAGGGTCTCTTTCTTCTTTTCTTTTTCAGGCTCTTCTCTTGAAGCACGGTCTTGCTTATAGTGATACACAGTCATGCTTTGGTCATTGTCATAGGCGTGTTTGTATAAGCACGGTCGTGCTTCTATTGTAATAGGGGCGTGCTTATCAGTTAGCACGGACGTGCTTGTAGAATCACCATGGGCGTGCTTCTCAGCAAATATGGGCATGCATGTGCCTCTATTTTACGATTCTTGTAATTTCTTTCCACTTCTACAAGTGATGGCATTGCATTGCTCTCTTGGATTAGGTTCAGGCTGAGATGACAATGTTCCCATTACTTTTTGACTCAGAAGGTTCGTAATCTGCTCCAATTGTGCACTAATCTTAGAAGAGTTGGCTTATATTTCATATTTGACCTCTGCGAACTTCTTATCACTTTTAGAAGATTCCAGAACACCTGGGGATAACAAACTATCAAAATTTCAAGGGTTAAGTCGAAGAATTAGAGGAGCTCTATAAATAGGAATTAGGAATTTAGAAAAGGAGTCTTTTGTCATTTTTAGTTTTTGTATTCATTTTGTAACCGTTTTAACTTCCAAGGGAAGTCAGAGGGAGAAAAGAGGAGTGACTTTTATTCTTCTTTGCTAGAGGAATCTGGAGGAAGGCAAAGTTATCGAGATGACTCTCTGTTTTTCATCTTATTTTCTTCTTACTTCTCTCTATTTCATTGTAATGTGTTTTTAACTCTTTGTTAGGGATTTATGGATGTAGAATTGATATATTGATTTTGTTTTGACTCTGAACTTTGAGTATTTGATTGGATTGAGGGATTAATTCTGTGTTTACTTGATCTTTGAATGGAAATTCAATTGATTAATCAAAGAGTAACCTTCACTAATGGAAATTGGGTTTGTTGCTTGGATCTGAATTAATCACCAAAACTATTGATTTTCTTAGGGATAAGTGGTCTTAGTTTTGCAATCTTTTGGTTCTAATTCGTAATGCAATATTAAACTGAATTTGGCCTAAGGAATTAGGGAGATTTGGTTGAATATTAGGACCAATGAGTTGAGGAATCAATCTTTGGTTATTATAAAGAGAAACAGATTGTCAATCAATCAAATGCTTGAATGTTCAGAGGTAGAACTGAATTGATATTGATATTCTAGTGAAATAAATTCCTAACTTTTTTCCATTCGTGATTCATTCTAACAGTACAAGTTAACATTCTGTTTTTAACAATTTCCCATTTCTTTAAAAATTGAATTTTACTTTCTTGGATATTGAAATCTGATCAATGAATTATTTGGTGCAAATTGTCACGACCCCTTTTTTATAAGGAACCGAGAACATTGTTTCTACATCACAAACTTATTTGAAATAAAGTATAGAAAATATAATTATGAAATTCTCTTCTCATTCAAAATAAAACAGAGTTTCTTACAACAAATATCCAACAGAACAACATAATATTACATTTCGTTCATAATATTCAAAAATACCCAAAATTATACTACGTAGCTCCCTCTACATGAGGTCTTAAAATATAAGGAAAAAGGACTTAGATGCAATATTACTCGACTTCAGCTTCTATCATTTCTCCACTGGCCCCGCAGCTTGTGAAGTAGATGCAACACCTGCTACATCTGCTCACATACCACCGTACGATCATCGCAGTACACACGCACACAACGACATAAAAAGAAATGCAAGGGTGAGCTTACCAAACTTAAAATAAAATCATATATATAGAGCAAAATACTTCTCACAGCAATAATCCCATGCATTTCCAGCCCATCTAATGCACAGCATGAAAACGGTTTCCAAATGGTTTCACAGCCTAAGTAATCCAGAAGGAACCGAGCCGGTCCGGGAGCGACCCATTCCGGTATCTGGATCCAGACAGCACAGCACAGCAGCTCAGCATGAACTTACCGTTACATGTCTACCCACCTAAACATGTAACTCGGCTCTATAATGATGCAAAACATATATCTCAGCATGATGCACACCGCCAAAATTATTTTAACAGCTCAGCTAAGGCAAGTTTAAGATAGATCAGCCAAAATCTCAGTATTTTAAATCAATTAACAACAGTTACAGCTTAGAAAATAGCTTTTATTCAATAGATCTAACAAAATCATATCAGAATATCTTGAAATAGCATATTAAACCGTTCAAAACGTAGTTCATAGGTTAAAGTAAACTCCCCTTACCTCAGAAAGATGATTCACACTAGATCTACCGAATATTACTTGGTTTAATGCAAGATTCACCGAAGATTCGGCTTTAGAACGAAGTTTCTCCTAAGAACACCATGAACTTCTATGAGAAAGAGAAGGAGAAGAGAAACGAACGGTAAATATAGCTTCAAACTTAAAGAAACTTACTTCAAATCCTTCAGAATAGACGTAGAATCTCAGAGCTGACAAGAAATCTAAGTTTAGGAAGGTTTAGTATGAGAAAAATGGTGGTATTTGGCCTTAGAACCTTTGAGAACCTTGGATAGGGGTGAAGAAATGAAAATTTCGTGTGAAGCCCCCTTTTTATAGAAAATTTTTGAAATTTACTGTTCACCGCCGGAATTTACTGTTCATCGCCGGAAACACTGTTCACTGCCTTACTGTTCATGCCGGAAACACTGTTCAGGGCACTATTCATGCCGAAAAATACTGTACACGCACTGTACACGTATGTGACGTCAGCAATGACGTCATGATGATGTCACTGATGACGTCAGCAGTCACTGTACATACACGGTTTTTACTGTTCATCTGATACTGTTCATACGGTACTGTTCACTTTTTTTTTTTATAAATAATTTCAAACCCCATCTAAATCTATTCCAGTACCAAATAATCCTTCAATTAACATTAAATAAGTATAAAATATTATAGATTACTCAATAATAAATCTCTAGCCTAACACAAATGGTTATTATCTTGTGAATTGCTGATTAAAAATAAGATCCTAGAGGACGATACTTGGGACTTAATCTGATTTCTACATTTTATAACTTGCTACAACTACCTAGTACACTTGCTAGTAGTGAATTACACCATTTTAAGTGCTGCAATAGAAAGTGTGTATCAACGGTCACACGAAGTTCCAAGTCTCGCCAAGAATATGCCAAACATCCCCCTAGAAGAGAGATGAGGTGAAAAAGCCAAAAGCCAAGGTGTAAAAACTGTGTCAAAAACAGTCCCTTATTAATAAAATAATTAAGATGAATGTGTCAAAAGCCAAGGTATAAAATGGTGTCCCCTACTGTCTCGGAGGTCACTCTTTTAATAGAGTTTGAAAACCCTAAAGACTTTTCATAATTGGGCTTCCTGCAGATGAGCACGACCGTATAAGGCCTTAAATACGACCGTGCATGGGCTCGAGCACTGTCGAGCTTGTTGAAAGGTCTGGGCGTGCTAACTAATGCGAAGCTCTAATCTTCCATCAATTTGGGTCCAAAGTCCACTTGTGGCATCTTTATACCAAACTACATAATTAATATATGAATTAGTGTAAACGCCAAATAAAATAAAGGTCAAATATGAATATATGGGCTGTAAAATAAGGCCAAATTACACTTATCATTCTTCTTTTGTTCTTCGTTTATGCATACAAAGATCTGATATCAATATATACATTTTTTTTAAGAAAATTTTTTGTATCCACGCAATGACCAATCGATGTTGATAGAGTGGTGATCTACCTTCAATGTTGCTTGGATCGTAAGAGTTTATTGAGTACTCTGTGCTAACTTGAATCCTGTGCAAGAGTAGATTTATTTCAAAAATAAGCAATTAAAAATCAAATTTTTGAAGGATTGTTTAAGTTCTCAAATATCATTTTTGTTTTCAACACCTAAATGTTATAATCTCATAGATTAACTCATAGAAATATTTAAAAATAGTGGCAATATTTATAGTATATGCTACTAACAAACAATGAAAGAAATTATAGTCAAAATCTTATATTGTAGTAAAGAAAAATATGAATTGAATGCTTAATTTTATTAGATAAGAGACTAACCACATGCAAATCAAAGGATAAATAAAATATTCTTAAATTCTATTCAAATTTCTATTTCACTTTAATATATATATATATATATATATATATATATATATAAAAGTAACATGCAAATATAATAAGTAAATAAAACATTTAGAAATAGCATAACATTCATAAATAGAACCAAAATATTAAACTTAACATGAAAAGAAACACAATTAAAAAAAAATTGAATTGAAGAAATGGATTATTTATAAAATTATTATTCTTTTTTTTATATTTTTGTATTAAAGAAATATATTTCAAAATAATTTATATTGATACTTTTTTTAAAATAAAAGATATAATAATTTCATTCTTATTTTTTTTAAAATAGAGAAACACAATTAAAAAATTAATTTGAATTGAAGGAATGGATTATTTATAAAAATATTGTTTATTTTTTTGTATTAAAGAAAAATATTTCAAAAAGAATTTATCTTGATACTTTTATTTTTTAATTAAAAAATATAATAATTTCATTTTTATTTTTTAGAAAGAGGTGGTTGAAATTATTCTTAGTCCTTTTAATTTGAAATTAGATAAAAAAAAAAACTCTTGATGTTTTAGAATCCTAAAAAGAATGTAAAAAAATATTTTAGACCTGGTAAAACTTAAAAGATTTTGTACTTGACAAGTTAGATTCTCACTCTTATGTATCCCTTGCGCGTAACGAAAAAATCAAAATCACGTAGTTCTTTTTTAAAATTAGGTTTAGGGTAAGTTTAAAAAAAATCAAAAAACTTAATTTTTAATTTCTTATTTTGGAAATAAATCCACTTGCACAAGATTCAAGTTAACACATGCCTACCTAATAAACTCTTACGATCCAAGGATCATTGAAAGTAGATTCACCACTCTATCAACATCGTTTAGCCATTGTGTAGGTTCATAAGAATTTTTCTTAGAAAACAAACAATATACATATATTAATATTATATCTTCGTGTACAGAGAACAAAAGAGGAACACATAAAATAAATGAAGAAAAAATACAAACAAAAATAGTAAGAAAAGAACTCCTACTTAATTTAGAAATTAGGTTTTTTCTTTAAATTTACCAAAAATAGAAAAGTTATGATTTTTTAGGTTAAAGAAAAAGGACCTTTCGTATTCAAAGGAGAATTAGGTTTTTTTATTATTTATTTGTTTTTTTTTTATTGTTAGGTTTGCAAGAAAGAAATATGTATTAGGTTAGAAAAAAGGAAAAATTTTAGGATTAAAAAAAATAGGACTTTTAGGTTTATAAGAAAAGAAAGAATTTTGGGGTAAAAAAAAGAGTTTGTGAAAAAAAATTAGGATTTAAAAATTTAGGTTATTGAGGTTTATAAGAAAAGAAAGAGTTTTTGATTTAGAAAAGGGTAGGATTTGTGAAGAAGAAAAAACTTTTAGATTGAAAAAATTAGAGTTTTTATGTTTATAAGAAAAAAAAAGAATTTTTTGGATAAAAAAAGATTTGCGAAAAGGAAAAATACTGTGCACGCGTACTGTACACGCACTGTACACGTATGTGACGTCAGCAATGACGTCATGATGATGTCACTGATGACGTCAGCAGTCACTGTACATACACGGTTTTCACTGTTCATATGCGGTTTTACTGTTCATCTGATACTGTTCACTTTTTTTTTTTTTTTTATAAATAATTTCAAACCCCATCTAAATCTCTTCCAGTACCAAATAATCCTTCAATTAACATTGAATAAGTATAAAATATTATAGATTACTCAATAATAAATCTCTAGCCTAACAATTCTCCCCCCGAAAATAAATTTTCGTCCTCGAAAATTTTATCACTCAGAGAAAAGATGAGGGTACAACTTTCTCATTCTTTCCTCTAACTCCCATGTGGCATCACCAGTTATTGGGTCCCAAACAAATTTTACTAATCGAATAGATTTGCCTCTAAGTTCCTTAACTCTAGTATCCTCGATACGAGTAGCTGGGACCTCCACAGACAAATCATCTCGTAACTCCACAACATCAGGCTCAATTACATGAGACGAATCAGGAACATACTTTCTTAACTGCGACACATGGAAAACATTATGTAGTCCTGACAACTGAGGTGGTAGTGCTAATTCATAGGCTACTGGTCCTCTACGATGTAATATCTGATATGGTCCTATGAACTTAGGTGTTAACTTCTTGGCTCTTAAGGCTCGCCCCACACCTGTAGTGCGTGATACTCTCAAGAATACGTGATCACCAACCTCAAATTCTAGAGGTCTTCTGCGTCGGTCAGCATAAGATTTCTGTCGACTATGGGTGGCTCTAAGCTTTTCTCTAATAAGTTCAATTTTCTCCTTAGTTTCTTGCAGCATTTCAGGTCCAACCATCAAATGTACTCCATCTTGGAACCAACAGATAGGGGTTCTACACCTTCTGCCATACAGAGCTTCAAATGGTGCCATATCTATACTCGAATGGTAGCTATTATTATAAGTGAATTCTACCAAAGGAAGCATATCCTCCCAATTACTCTTCTGCTCTACAATACAAGTCCGCAATATATCCTCTAAGGTCTGAATAGTACGCTCAGATTGACCATCTGTCTGCGGATGATATGTAGAACTCAACCTCAACTGTGTGCCCATAGCCTCTTGGAAACTCTGCCAAAACTGGGAAGTGAATCGAGGATCCCTATCAGAGATAATACTAGAAGGTACTCCATGTAACCTGACAATCTCTCTAATGTACAATTCTGCTAATTTCTCCAAGCTAAAGGTCATGTTAATTGGCAAGAAATGCGCACTCTTGGTTAGCCTATCAACTATGACCCATACAGCATCATGATTTTTAACTGTTCTAGGTAGATGGGACACAAAGTCCATAGTCACATGGTCCCACTTCCACTCTGGAATTTCCATTGTCTGCAACTCTCCTGGAGGGCTCTGGTGCTCCGCCTTTGCCTTCTGGCAAGTCAAACAAGCTTTAACAAATTCAGCTATCTCTCGCTTCATGCCTGGCCACCAAAACATCTGCTTTAAATCTTGATACATCTTGGTAACACCAGGATGAATGTTGAGATTACCCTTATGTCCTTCTTCTAGAATTGCTCTCTTTAATGCAGTATCTCTAGGGACACAAACTCGACCTTGGCATTTGAGAATACCATCAGTACCTTTACTAAAACCCTTTGCTTTATCTGTCCCTAAGAGAAATACAATTCGACATAACATCGGATCCCACAGTTGTTTGTCTTTAATTTCCTGTAAGAAATTATTAGTCACCACAATTCGGCTGCAACTAATCTTTTCAGGTGATAAGTCTACGTGTGTATGTTCAGGTCTTGGAATTGTTCTACCAAAAGAGTTTCACTAACTCTTAAGGAGAATGTCTGAACTACATTCCTACTTAATGCATCGGCCACCACGTTAGCTTTTCCTGGATGGTATTGGAGCTTAAAATCATAATCCTTAAGGAATTCCACCCAACGTCTCTGCCTCATGTTTAACTCTCGTTGATCAAATAAATACTTCAGACTCTTGTGATCACTATACACATCAAACCGAGCTCCATAAAGATAGTGCCGCCACACCTTCAGAGCAAAAACGACAGCAGCTAACTCAAGGTCGTGAATCGGGTAATTTCGCTCATGAGTTCGCAATTGGCGAGATGCATAAGCTACCACTCTCTTATCTTGCATTAACACACATCCCAATCCCTGATGGGAAGCATCACAGTACACCTCAAATGGTCGACTAGTATCAGGGAGAATCAACACCGGCGAGGAAGTTAATCTCTGCTTCAACTCATTAAAGCTTTGTTCGCATTCCTCAGTCCATACAAAGGGTTGATCACGGCGAGTTAACCGTGTTAATGGTGCAGCTATCTTCGCAAATCCCTCTATAAATCTCCGGTAGTAGCCTGCTAGGCCCACAAAACTACAAATCTCTGTGGCTGTCTTAGGCCTTTCCCACTGCAACACCGCTTCAACTTTGGAAGGATCAACTGCAATTCCTTTAGCTGAAATAACATGACCGAGGAACTTTACTTCCTCTAGCCAAAACTCACACTTAGATAATTTAGCATACAACTGTTTTTCCCTTAAAATACTAAGTACAGTCCTTAAATGCTTTGCATGTTCCTCTGATGAACTAGAATAAATCAAAATATCGTCAATAAAGACTACCACAAATCGATCCAGGAAAGGTCTAAAGATCCGATTCATGTAGTCCATAAACACAGCTGGAGCATTTGTGACTCCAAAAGGCATCACTATATACTCATAGTGGCCATATCTAGTGCGGAAAGCAGTCTTAGGAATATCTTCATCCTTCACTCGGATCTAATGGTACCCAGACTTCAAATCAATCTTAGAGAATACCTTAGCACCTCTCAGCTGGTCCATCAAATCATCGATTCGCGGCAACGGGTACTTATTCTTAATTGTCAACTTATTTAACTTGCGATAATCAACACATAATCTAGAACTGCCGTCCTTCTTTTTCACTAAGAGAACTGGTGCTCCCCAAGATGATACACTCGGCCTAATCATCTGTTTCCGCATTAGATCTTCGATCTGCTCCTTAAGTTCCATCAACTCTTTCGGCGTCATTCTGTAAGGTGCTACAGACACTGGCTCAGCTCCAGGAATCAAATCTATAGAAAACTCCACCTCTCTACGTGGAGGTATTCCAGGAATATCCTCTGGAAAAATCTCAGGGAACTCTCGTACTACTGGTATTGCCTGAAGGCTTTGCTCCACTTCTGCATTCATAACTCCCAACAAAACAAAACAAGATACTCCCTCACCTAAGGATGTTTCTACCTGTCGAGTAGAAATTAATTCCACACAGCCTTGTTGCTCAGGAAAGATTAAACACCTCCGGCCACAATCAATTAGCACATGATTGGCAGTTAGCCAATCCATACCCAGGATTACATCTAACCCTGACATTGGGATACAAATAAGGTTTACTTTGTACTTTCGTCCCTCAATTACTATGGGGCACCTAACACAAACTGTCGAAGTCTTAATCGAACTTAAAGTAGGTGTCGATACTACCAATTCACATCCTAGATCGCTCACTGATAACCCTAAGGTTCTCACACAAATGTCCGCAATAAAAGAGTGCGTGGCTCCAGAATCAAACAATACAGAAAGAGAAGTACCTGCCACTACCGCTGTCCCCTGAACGAGATCTGTCGCCTGGGCTGATTTTGATGCAGAAGTAGTGAATACACGTCCCTCTGCTCTCGATCTGGTTGTCGTTGGAGCCCTAGTCACTTTAGGCCTAACAGCGTGCAAGGCGCTAGCAGAAGACGAAACTGCCCCACTAGGCGTAGGACAGTCCCTAGCAAGATGCCCTGGCTGTTGGCACGAGAAGCAAACCCTGACATCAGCCTGTGGGCACTGGCTCAGGTAGTGTGGCCCACCACACCTGAAACATTTGACAATCTGCGACACTGAGGCTCTAGGGGTGGAAGAAGTTGCTCCCCTAGGCTGAAATGTAGAAGTAGCAGTCCCTATTGGCACCGGGGCTGATGCTGCCGATCCTCTCGACTGAGATGGTCGAGATTGCTGTTGGCGTAGCGACCGACTATAGGGGCCCTTCTTAGCACCCTTACTTCCATTACCATAGCTACTAGCAGCTCTACTAGATGGAGCCTTCCCAACTCCACCAACATCCTCTGCATTAAGACTCTCTATAATGGTGGCTTGATCCACCAAGTCAGCAAATTCAGTAATCCTGAGCGGAATCAAAATCCTCTTTATGTCAGTTCTCAGCCCGTCTGAAAACCTCTGACATCTCCACTCCTCCGAGGTCGGGTGAGAATAAAATCTGTAAAGCCGCTCAAACTGTATTGCATACTCATAGACTGATGAGTTTCCTTGCACCAAGTTTAGAAACTCCCGCTCTTTGGCAGCACGAACATGGGAAGGGAAAAACTTTCCCAGAAAACTACTTCTAAATACAGTCCAAGTGATGACTTCACCTCGGGCTTCCAGCATAGCACGAGCTTCGTGCCACCACATCTCTGCATCCCCTGTCAGCATTTAAGTAGCATATAACACCTTCCTCTCTTCAGCGCAACCCATAGTTAGGAAGATCTTCTCAATCTCCCTGATCCAGAGTTCAGCAGCATCTGGTCCATCCACTCCCGTGAATTGAGGAGGATCATTCTTCCTGAACTCTGACAAACCATGGTATTCAGGAGGAGGTGCAGCTGGGGCAGTAGCTGCTGCTGCCTGTGCTGCAGCAGCGGCTTGGTTAGCAGCTTGCTGCTGCTGAATCATATCTAGACTCTGCCTAACAGTGGCTGCCATGGCCTCCATGGCGTGAGCCATTTGGTTCATATCAGCAGGAGGGGGAGGGTTTGTAGTAGATCTCCTCGGTCTAGCCATCCTAATATATATAGACTAGCTTAGTTTACTAACATTTAATACATTCAGCAATACCATCACATAACTATATTCACAGATTCAGCTTACAGTGATATATTCATATTTAGTATATCATAACAATTTAATCAATTTAGCATTGAGCACAACATCATATCAGCATTTCACACAGCATAACAAACACACTTGTCTCAGCAATCATTTACAGCTTAGCTTAACAACCTTTTATTCATGCAGCATGAATCGCCTATAGCTCACCCCAGTATCATATACCAAGATTTCCTACATCTGTCGTGTCTGAGAACCGAGGTGATCAAGCTCGTCCCCTCACAACCTGATGATTAGAAATTATGATATATGATTCACAGCTAAAATTGACATGTCTAATATGCACAACTGACGTCTAACAACTTCACCCCGTAGGTTTACCTAGACCATGCTCTGATACCACTAAAATGTCACGACCCCTTTTTTATAAGGAACCGAGAACATTGTTTCTACATCACAAACTTATTTGAAATAAAGTATAGAAAATATAATTATGAAATTCTCTTCTCATTCAAAATAAAACAGAGTTTCTTACAACAAATATCCAACAGAACAACATAATATTACATTTCGTTCATAATATTCAAAAATACCCAAAATTATACTACGTAGCTCCCTCTACATGAGGTCTTAAAATATAAGGAAAAAGGACTTAGATGCAATATTACTCGACTTCAGCTTCTATCATTTCTCCACTGGCCCCGCAGCCTGTGAAGTAGATGCAACACCTGCTACATCTGCTCACGTACCACCGTACGATCATCGCAGTACACACGCACACAACGACATAAAAAGAAATGCAAGGGTGAGCTTACCAAACTTAAAATAAAATCATATATATAGAGCAAAATACTTCTCACAGCAATAATCCCATGCATTTCCAGCCCATCTAATGCACAGCATGAAAACGGTTTCCAATTGGTTTCACAGCCTAAGTAATCCAGAAGGAACCGAGCCGGTCCGGGAGCGACCCATTCCGATATCTGGATCCAGACAGCACAGCACAGCAGCTCAGCATGAACTTACCGTTACATGTCTACCCACCTAAACATGTAACTCGGCTCTATAATGATGCAAAACATATATCTCAGCATGATGCACACCGCCAAAATTATTTTAACAGCTCAGCTAAGGCAAGTTTAAGATAGATCAGCCAAAATCTCAGTATTTTAAATCAATTAACAACAGTTACAGCTTAGAAAATAGCTTTTATTCAATAGATCTAACAAAATCATATCAGAATATCTTGAAATAGCATATTAAACCGTTCAAAACGTAGTTCATAGGTTAAAGTAAACTCCCCTTACCTCAGAAAGATGATTCACACTAGATCTACCGAATATTACTTGGTTTAATGCAAGATTCACCGAAGATTCGGCTTTAGAACGAAGTTTCTCCTAAGAACACCATGAACTTCTATGAGAAAGAGAAGGAGAAGAGAAACGAACGGTAAATATAGCTTCAAACTTAAAGAAACTTACTTCAAATCCTTCAGAATAGACGTAGAATCTCAGATCTGACAAGAAATCTAAGTTTAGGAAGGTTTAGTATGAGAAAAATGGTGGTATTTGGCCTTAGAACCTTTGAGAACCTTGGATAGGGGTGAAGAAATGAAAATTTCGTGTGAAGCCCCCTTTTTATAGAAAATTTTTGAAATTTACTGTTCACCGCCGGAATTTACTGTTCATCGCCGGAAACACTGTTCACTGCCTTACTGTTCATGCCGGAAACACTGTTCAGGGCACTATTCATGCCGAAAAATACTGTACACGCACTGTACACGTATGTGACGTCAGCAATGACGTCATGATGATGTCACTGATGACGTCAGCAGTCACTGTACATACACGGTTTTTACTGTTCATCTGATACTGTTCATACGGTACTGTTCACTTTTTTTTTTTATAAATAATTTCAAACCCCATCTAAATCTATTCCAGTACCAAATAATCCTTCAATTAACATTAAATAAGTATAAAATATTATAGATTACTCAATAATAAATCTCTAGCCTAACACAAATGGTTATTATCTTGTGAATTGCTGATTAAAAATAAGATCCTAGAGGACGATACTTGGGACTTAATCTGATTTCTACATTTTATAACTTGCTACAACTACCTAGTACACTTGCTAGTAGTGAATTACACCATTTTAAGTGCTGCAATAGAAAGTGTGTATCAACGGTCACACGAAGTTCCAAGTCTCGCCAAGAATATGCCAAACATCCCCCTAGAAGAGAGATGAGGTGAAAAAGCCAAAAGCCAAGGTGTAAAAACTGTGTCAAAAACAGTCCCTTATTAATAAAATAATTAAGATGAATGTGTCAAAAGCCAAGGTATAAAATGGTGTCCCCTACTGTCTCGGAGGTCACTCTTTTAATAGAGTTTGAAAACCCTAAAGACTTTTCATAATTGGGCTTCCTGCAGATGAGCACGACCGTATAAGGCCTTAAATACGACCGTGCATGGGCTCGAGCACTGTCGAGCTTGTTGAAAGGTCTGGGCGTGCTAACTAATGCGAAGCTCTAATCTTCCATCAATTTGGGTCCAAAGTCCACTTGTGGCATCTTTATACCAAACTACATAATTAATATATGAATTAGTGTAAACGCCAAATAAAATAAAGGTCAAATATGAATATATGGGCTGTAAAATAAGGCCAAATTACACTTATCATTCTTCTTTTGTTCTTCGTTTATGCATACAAAGATCTGATATCAATATATACATTTTTTTTAAGAAAATTTTTTGTATCCACGCAATGACCAATCGATGTTGATAGAGTGGTGATCTACCTTCAATGTTGCTTGGATCGTAAGAGTTTATTGAGTACTCTGTGCTAACTTGAATCCTGTGCAAGAGTAGATTTATTTCAAAAATAAGCAATTAAAAATCAAATTTTTGAAGGATTGTTTAAGTTCTCAAATATCATTTTTGTTTTCAACACCTAAATGTTATAATCTCATAGATTAACTCATAGAAATATTTAAAAATAGTGGCAATATTTATAGTATATGCTACTAACAAACAATGAAAGAAATTATAGTCAAAATCTTATATTGTAGTAAAGAAAAATATGAATTGAATGCTTAATTTTATTAGATAAGAGACTAACCACATGCAAATCAAAGGATAAATAAAATATTCTTAAATTCTATTCAAATTTCTATTTCACTTTAATATATATATATATATATATATATATATATATATAAAAGTAACATGCAAATATAATAAGTAAATAAAACATTTAGAAATAGCATAACATTCATAAATAGAACCAAAATATTAAACTTAACATGAAAAGAAACACAATTAAAAAAAAATTGAATTGAAGAAATGGATTATTTATAAAATTATTATTCTTTTTTTTATATTTTTGTATTAAAGAAATATATTTCAAAATAATTTATATTGATACTTTTTTTAAAATAAAAGATATAATAATTTCATTCTTATTTTTTTTAAAATAGAGAAACACAATTAAAAAATTAATTTGAATTGAAGGAATGGATTATTTATAAAAATATTGTTTATTTTTTTGTATTAAAGAAAAATATTTCAAAAAGAATTTATCTTGATACTTTTATTTTTTAATTAAAAAATATAATAATTTCATTTTTATTTTTTAGAAAGAGGTGGTTGAAATTATTCTTAGTCCTTTTAATTTGAAATTAGATAAAAAAAAAAACTCTTGATGTTTTAGAATCCTAAAAAGAATGTAAAAAAATATTTTAGACCTGGTAAAACTTAAAAGATTTTGTACTTGACAAGTTAGATTCTCACTCTTATGTATCCCTTGCGCGTAACGAAAAAATCAAAATCACGTAGTTCTTTTTTAAAATTAGGTTTAGGGTAAGTTTAAAAAAAATCAAAAAACTTAATTTTTAATTTCTTATTTTGGAAATAAATCCACTTGCACAAGATTCAAGTTAACACATGCCTACCTAATAAACTCTTACGATCCAAGGATCATTGAAAGTAGATTCACCACTCTATCAACATCGTTTAGCCATTGTGTAGGTTCATAAGAATTTTTCTTAGAAAACAAACAATATACATATATTAATATTATATCTTCGTGTACAGAGAACAAAAGAGGAACACATAAAATAAATGAAGAAAAAATACAAACAAAAATAGTAAGAAAAGAACTCCTACTTAATTTAGAAATTAGGTTTTTTCTTTAAATTTACCAAAAATAGAAAAGTTATGATTTTTTAGGTTAAAGAAAAAGGACCTTTCGTATTCAAAGGAGAATTAGGTTTTTTTATTATTTATTTGTTTTTTTTTTATTGTTAGGTTTGCAAGAAAGAAATATGTATTAGGTTAGAAAAAAGGAAAAATTTTAGGATTAAAAAAAATAGGACTTTTAGGTTTATAAGAAAAGAAAGAATTTTGGGGTAAAAAAAAGAGTTTGTGAAAAAAAATTAGGATTTAAAAATTTAGGTTATTGAGGTTTATAAGAAAAGAAAGAGTTTTTGATTTAGAAAAGGGTAGGATTTGTGAAGAAGAAAAAACTTTTAGATTGAAAAAATTAGAGTTTTTATGTTTATAAGAAAAAAAAAGAATTTTTTGGATAAAAAAAGATTTGCGAAAAGGAAAAATTTTAGGATTTAAAAATTTAAGGTTTTGTAAGTTTAAAAGAAAAGAATTAGTTTTTGAGTTAGAAAAAGGTAGGGTTTGCAAATAAGAAATTTTTTTTAACATGAATAAGGGAGAAAACACAAAGAATAAATGAAAAGGACCAAAAGTAAAAAGGAACTAAAAAATAATGGTTCTTACATGTTGATAAAAAGAAATTAATTTTATTTTTTGTTTACTCTTCTATGATGACTTAGCGTTTTTTACTGAAACTTTATTTCAACCCTCTGAATTCTAAACTCAATAAATGTGCTTTGAGAATGTTGGCTTGTCTCCTCTCTCTTTTTCTCTTTTTTTTCATTTCACCATATTTAAAAAGTCTCTCAATTTTCTATCATTTTCTTTGTCTCTTAAACTCTCCAAATTATCTCTCCTTTTTATTGTTTACTATACTTTCTGAAAAGTAAAAGTCCCATTTCAAAGGACTTAAACTTTATATTTATAGCTCATACCTTTTAAATTTTATATTCTATTTAATATACATTATTTATTTATTTATTATTTTAATAACCCTAAACCCTAAACACTCGTCAATTTTTTTTCAATCATCTTATTCACTTCTTCTAAAATTCTACTGTTTCCTATCGATTTTATCTTCACTAACCAATTTATCTAATAACTAAAATATCTACTTATTTAAAATTCATCTTTTATAGATCTAAAATTTTTAATTTTATCTAGTTTTTGTTTTTTAATTTTAAATTCATAAATTCTGACTTCCTATGTGATCTTTAATTTTAATTTTAATTTTTAAAAATTTATTTAGATAAAATGCATTGAGTATTTATAATTATATTATTTAATTTATTTAAATGACATTTGAGTGAGCTTAATATTAATGTTTGACTTGTGTGATGCATGAAAAAATAATTTTTTTATATTTATATATTAAAATTTAAAATTGTATTATAAATGTAAAAAAATAAATTTTTAATATAATCAATATAAATAAATTATCAATGAGATAATAAGAGAGACTATAAAATAAGACGTTGACATAATAGTATGCAGTTTAAAAGTTCACTAGGTAAAAGTATTAAAAATAAAATTAACTACCTTAAATTTCTAAAAACATCTTTATAAACAACCTTTGAAATAACACTAATAGTTTCAAGGAATGCTTTGATAGATAATATAAATCAAGCCCTAAAGTAGAGAAAAAATACATAACGAAAAAATAAAAAGTAAACTAAATAAAAATAACTAATAAAGTGTTGAAAGAATAAAATACTTTGTAATAAAATGCACACACCTAAATAAAAATAATAATATAAAATACATTAATGCTAATATAATATACTAAAAACAAATAAATAAAAACAAATATCATGTGAATAGTCACACGAAGTTGTAAATATTAGCATTTAAAAGAAAAAATAACTTAAAATAAATTAAAATTTATAAATAAAAAATTATTGATGTTGTTTAAATTGTTCAAATTAAAAAAAAACAAAATAGATAAAAACGTAACAATTGTATAATTTATTAACTAATAATTACCAATTAAAAATACAAAAATAAATGTGATTAAGATATTAATAACTTTCATTGTATAAGTACATATTAATTATTTTAATTTAAATATATTTTATATAAAAATTTTGTTCTTATTTAATGCAAATATTTATCATATTATTTAAATATTATTACCATTTCAGGTAAATTTTTTATTCTTATTTTAAGTATTATATATTTTAAACCAATAATAAAATAAATTGAAAAAAGTAATTAATAATAAGATAATAGTAATGCATCATATAATAAATATATTAATTAATTTTTTCTATAATTTAAAATAACATGTCTAATAAAAAAATTAGAATAACATCTAAAACATATTGAAAATTTTACTATAAAAAAAATACCCTTTTGTAAACATCAATTAAATAAATAATATATAAATAATATCACATATTATTAATAATTTATGTTTTTTTATACATTTGTCACACTTGTAATAAATGCTTCAAAGAAAATTCTTCCTCAACTTCAAACAATTGACCATCATCATGTAGCATATATAATGGCCTTAAAAGAGGTATAACTTAAACAAAAAAAATTAAAATGAAAACCTTTTTTCTTTCATAATGGATGTCAACCTTTTACATCCATGGATAGGGATGAAAATAGGTTAGGTTAGGTTAGGCTTTGCAAAAATAGGCCTGGGCTGATTAATAATTTTGAAGCCTGAGCTTGACCTGTACTGAATAAAGCACTACTCGGTCATTACAACAGAAAAAAAGAATCCAAATACCTATTTGATTCAACCTAACGACAAATATTCCTCCAGTCATGATAAAGATGATTAAAGAGACTAAAATAGATAATTATTAAAGAAAAAGGTTAATCACTTAAATAATCAGAAGGCTAAAGACAAGGCTAAACCATGAAGCCCATTAGCCCAATCCCCTAGGAGGACTAGCGTTTCGAAGAGATTCACCTGATTCAGAATTCACTCTTTCGGTGTTAGACGACTCAGCTTCATCTCTAGAGTTCCTAACAGTGTCGTTAGGATCACCCCCACCACTAGTTAGTCATGACGTAATATCCTACACCCCTTCGGTCTCAACCACCTTCCCTACCTCATTAACAGGTTTGGAATCCGATCTCGATTTATCCGATATAGGATCCTCCCATTCCATTGTAGTATCCATACCCACGAGACTAAGAGAAAAAAGACAAAGAAGGTAACGGCAAAGCAAACGTACCTTAAAATTCAAGTGTAGAATACTTGAACAATTTAAGCAGAGTAGACCCCTAGATGCAGAGCAAGAGCATACATAATGTCTGGACCACCTCCCTTTTTATAAAGCATAGGGATTCAGGTAGTTGAAGAGTCATCCCTCTTTGTAACCATTAGATCTTGTCTTTAGGCTTGTGATCAATGGTTACGAACTGCAACCTTTCATTTCAGAGCACAAACTCTAAGAAAACCCTAATTTTGTTGAACAGCCAACAGAGAGCAACCTTTCATTTCATGGCACGACCTACGATGAAACCCTAAAAATGGATGCAACCTTAGTCTGTTGAAACCTCAAAAATATCAAAACATCTTTCTTTAGGCTTGGGGTCAAGATGGCACTGGATGATTCGGTCATTCTCACAAACAGAAATCTGAATACCATCTCGACCTAACACTTCAGCCCTACTATTCATGCCAATTCAGCTTATACGGCTGAAAATCATATAAGAAGAGTAAAAAGTAGCTGACAAATCTAATAAAAAGCCCTTACATCATACCTCCTCGGACTTGGGGGCAAGTGTACTGGATAAAATACTACTCCGTCATTACAACGGAAAAAAGAATCTAAATACCTATTCAATCCAACTTAACGGCGAACATTTCTCCAGTCACGATAAAGATGATTAAAGAGACTAAAATAGATAATCATTAAAGAAAAAGTTAATTACCTAAATAATCAAAAGACTAAAGACAAGGCTAAACTATGAAACTCATTACCTAATATATTGCCTATAAAAGGAAAGTAAGAGGTACAAGTAAAGGTTGACTTATGAATAATAAATATCATTTATTACCTAGACTGACATCTGACTTTATTGGAGTGTCTTTTACAGGTACTCCCATGCCATAACAAGAGGATTTGGAATATTCATTCTTGTCGTACCAAGGACACTAATAGAAGGTAGAGAAAGAGAAAGCAAGGAAGACAAGTGTATCCTTAACAAGAACATGACCTATTATCTATTATAGGCTTTTTATTAAGCCTAGTCTGACCTTTTTAAATGTTTGATTTGACCTGTTAGCCTTTTTAACGGCCTACTTCATATTAAGAGATTCAATAGGTCATTAAGCTTTCTTGTAAATAGGCTATTAAACCATTTAAATAGGTATATCTTTTTAAAATTCATATAACTTATATCTAAATAAACTATCAGAAGGTATGTAGTATAGACCTTCTTTAACTATAACAAAAAGGATTAAAATTTTTAATTTATGATTTTTAGTTTAAAATTTTATTATTTTAAAATTTAATTAATTTAATATATTATTATATTATAATTTTTATATAAAACTATTTAATATATTATTATAAATTTTAAATAGACTATTCTAATAAGCTTAATAGGTTTTTTCTTAAGTTCAAGTCTAACCTATTTAATTAATTAAACTTTTTAAAAGTCTAAATTAAGCCTATTAATTAAATAGGCTAGGTTAGGCTTTATAAAGGCTAGGCCGTAGGCCCATGTTAGACGGCCTAGCCTATTTTTATCTTTATCTATAAATAAGGTAAGCATTGTTTAAACTCTCAAATATCAACTTTGTTTTTCAACACAAAAATGTAATAATCTCATATATTAACTCATAGAAATTTCTAAAAATAGTGACAATATTTAGTATATACTATTAACAAACAATGAAAGAAATTATAAATCTTATAATATAGCAAAGAAAAATATGAATTGAATACTTAATTTGATTAGATAAAAGACTAACCACACTAAATAAAACCTTCTTAAATTCTATTCAAATTTCTATTTTTATTTATATATATATATATATATATATATAAGTAACATGCAAATATAATAATAAACAAAACATTTAGAAAGAGCATAACATTCGTAAATAGAACTCAAATATTAAACTTGAAACAATGAAAAAATTAATCAACGGAAAGGAAGAAAAATACATATTTTTTATTAGACTAAACTGTCATTTTAGTTTCCAAGAGAGTTTGCACCTTGGACTTTAGTCCCTAAAAAATTTAAAATGTCACGTTAGTCCATGACTTTCATCTTCATCGTGTATTTAAGTCTCTAAACCCAGATGCCGTTAATAAAGAGTAACAA
Organism: Abrus precatorius; assembly: GCF_003935025.1. Lineage (NCBI taxonomy): Eukaryota > Viridiplantae > Streptophyta > Magnoliopsida > Fabales > Fabaceae > Abrus > Abrus precatorius. The sequence continues at coordinate 11,047,636 of NW_020874406.1, read as the reverse complement.
AATACTGACATGTCATGTTAAGTGACACGTGTCATTGATTACGTGACAAAAACGACGTCGTATGTGGTATAATATATGTTTTTGTTTCATTTTAGTCTGAGATTATAACTCATCAGGCATTTTAGTCCTTGAAATTGTCACCAACTAGTATTTTAGTCCCTCAGATTGTCACCGACAAATATTTTAATCCTTAAGATTATAACTCGTTGCTTTCTAGGTTTGTTTTGCTTTTATATTCATATCTTTCCTTCACATCCTCTTTAGCTTTCTCTTGTGTGAATGTGATTACACAATCTTTTTCTTCGTAATTTTCCTTTTTATATATGTATACATTCATACCAGTATTTGGGCTTCACTTGAGCACAAAATCTTGAGTTGTAAGTGATGAAGTTGTTATTGGTTTGAGGGTAATCTATTACATGGTGTGACTTAAAAATGATGCATTGGGTTCTAAAGAGTAGTGACTCATTTTGATGATATTGTAGTTTACAATAGGTTAGGACAACAATAAAGATTTTAATATGACTTTTTGATCATTTGATAAGTGTAAGAACTCTAATTCCTCTTGCTTTCCCTTCCATTCTTCTTCTTACAATGTCACCAAACATCTTGCAAATGCAGCTCCACATAAACCTTCTCTATCATCTCCTTCACCAAATTCTTTTTCAATAGAACCTCCATCACCCTTCTTCTCTTTCTCTCTCTTAAGGACTAAAATATTTGTCGGTGACAATCTCAGGGACTAAAATACTTGTCAGTGACAATCTTAGGGATTAAAATGTCTAACGAGTTATAATTTCAATGACTAAAATAAAACAAAAATGTATACTATACCACATAAGACGTCATTTTTGCCACGTAATCAATAATACATGTCACTTAACATGATGTATCAATGTTGTTTTACCACGTAAGTAACGACAAGTGTCAATTAACGTGACATGTCAGCATTTTGTTACTATCTATTAACACCGTCCGAGTTTAGGGACTTAAATGCACGATGAAAATAAAAGTCATGAACTAAAATGACATTTTAAATTTGTTAAGGACTAAAGTGTAAGGTATAAAATCTCTTGAAGACCAAAATAACAGTTTAGTCTTTTTATTATAATACAAAAAATTTATCACTTCCATCATTTCTTTAAATTTATATTGTTCTTAAATATTATATTTTAAGATATTTTTTCAATCATACTTACATATAAGTTTTATTGTACTTAAAATTATACAATATCAATTTTGTTATATTTTTTAATTTAAAATTTATTTTTAAAATCCTTATCTCTTAAATTTTTAATTATTAATATATATATATATATATATATATATATATATATTATTGACACTGTATTGTAAAAATATTATTTAAAATAAATTATATTTAAAAAATTACTATAATTTTATTTAATATTTATTATTTTGGTATATATTATTTGTAACTATATAATCAGGTTAATTTTTTAAAAAAATTATTTAAAATAAATTATATATAATTATTTAAATATATATTTGCTTTAAGATAAAAATACTTATGCATTATCTGAATTATTAACTACTTATGTATATATTTAAAAATGTATTATATTTTTAAAATTTAATATGTATAATTAATAGAAATATATCATCTTGTTTAACAATTAAATTGGTAAAAAATAATATTTATAAAGAGTTATTAAATTGATTAATTTTTATTAAAATTATTTAATTTTAAATAATTATATATATATATTAAAATTTAAATTTAAAAAAATTATAGTATTTTTTTTCTGATTTGATAGAAATAATTTTAAATAAATGTATAAAAATTAAAAATATTTTTTTCTAATATTTAATCCAATTCCTTGGTAATTGTATTAAGTTTTGCATGTAAAAATATGTTTAAGATTATAAAGTATAATTTTTTTATTAAGTTCGTATTTTTAAAAGTATTTTACCATTACTCAAGATAATTTAATTATTCACCAGTATAACTAAGGTGCCGCATTTAAAGTCACGCATTACGTGTGTTACATTCAAAAATTGTGCAACCAAATCCTATTGAAATTCAGATGCTTCTAGAAGATTCAAACCTTTTTTGTGTCGGAATTTTAATTCTTCAAAGTCAAAATTGAAAACCCTAAAAATGAAATTTCCCCAAATCTGAATGGAATCCTATGCCCTAACCCACTTCCCCTTATCGGACTATCCACTTACGACGGTTCCCGGAACCTCCGTTCATCGTTTTTCTTCGCCGGCGACTGAGCCACCGTGTCCGTTCATCTTTAAGAAGGAAATAGGGAAAGTAAAAGCGAGAAACTGGGGAAGCGAAAGAAAGTGAAAAGGAGAGTGGGGGAGATGGAGAGTTCGGGGTCAGGTGCAGTTGTTGGATCCATTGTATGGGTTCGAAGAAGGAACGGTTCGTGGTGGCCGGGTCAAATTCTTGGCCCCGATGACCTTTCTGCTTCTCATCTCACCTCACCTCGTTCTGGAACTCCCGTTAAACTTCTTGGTAGGGAAGATGCCAGCGTGTAAGTACTTGTTTATTTTTTTTAAATCAATTATTAATTGTTGAAATTCAATATTTCATATCTGGTTTCAATTCACTTCATGCTTTCTTTGATTATAGACTGTTCTGTTAAGTTAATATCAGCTCAGCAAAACTGTTCTGTTGAAGTGTCTGTGACTAATTGTACATTTGTGGAATGGCTTTAACTTTTTGAGTCAGAAAGTTATCAACATTCGTTACTCTGTGTATTAATGTGCTGCTCTATCAACCTTCTTGATGGTTGTTAGTGTTTTTTTGTGATTTTCCTCTTGTGGCTTGGTATTTTTTTGACAGAGATTGGTACAATTTGGAGAAATCCAAGCGTGTGAAGGCGTTCCGATGTGGTGAATTTGATGGATGTATTGAAAGGGCGGAGTCTTCCCAGGGTATGCCGTTAAAGAAAAGAGAGAAATATGCACGCAGAGAGGATGCTATTCTCCATGCTCTTGAACTCGAGAGGCAAATGTTGAAGAAGCAAGAAAAATTAGGTATTGCTTCTGACTAAACCAATTTTAGATCATATAATACTGTTAGGAAGGAAGGCCTTACTCACATCTTCAGAACCAGTAACATTTAGAAATGACCATGATAAAACAAAATCACATGCAACATCTTGGTGAAGAGGGTTGCAGGACTTTGGGCGCACAGCTACCTTTTGAGAGGGAAGCTCTCATCTTCTGATGATCCGAATGTTTTTTCACAAACTAGTAGTTGATGATAGTGCTCTGACTCTATCAAGTAGTGGTTCTTTGCATAGGGAGCACAATTCAAGCTAATGGTAAAATCATTTAGAAAAAGAAAAAGTAGACGAGCAGTTGAGCAAAAAGAAAATCAATAAAGTGGGGTATTTTTTTTTTTTAAAACTTGTGAAAATTAGGGATACCTTATAACCTGATTGTGGTTCTGTTTTCAGGAGCAGGACAAGTAGGTGTAGCTTACCGAGCAAAGAGGAGCAGATGTGGGTATTTCCCTCCAGAGTCTAGTGATTCGCTGGATAACAAGGAGACTTCAGCCAATGTTGCAATTTCAGCTCCCCAACTTGGAGGGGAGTATGCTTATTGCAGTTCTCTGGCTGAAGAGAGTGAATCTGCTTTTATGGATGATGAGGTTGAATCTGATTCATCTGAAACTGGTTCTGCTAATTCGGATTCAGATTCTTCTGAAATAGAACTAGAAAAGGATGAAGAGATGACTATACTTTCAGGTTTAGTTTGTACTATACATATCTTATCCCATCCTTATCTTAACAACATGATCTAGTGGTGACAACTTGAAAAAGAAAAAAAAAAGTGTATGCCTGTTGTGATCTATTTATTATTCCAATATATGCTTGTTTATCTGAGGCAACTCACTACTCATGCAATATGATGATTCCTCCCACCCACCACCCTTCCCTCCTTTATGTTTTCCATTTCTTCTGATGAAATCAGTAAATGATTTTGCTTCCTATATTTATTATGATGGTTTCAAAAGTCCCTAGCATTTCCTAGATTGCCCAATATATCCTGGAATATAGTTATAAGATTTTTAAGATCCTCTCTCCTTGGATTGGGAAACAACTGCTTCCAATATGTATGTGAAGCACTCAAACATCTGAAGAAAAAGAGTCACAATCGATCAATTTTAATGTATGAGCAACCTGCATTGCTATGGCCTAGGACATCAAACTGAGATCCGAAGTAATTCTCATCATCATTTATCTTTAAGTTTTGACTGGATGATAGTGTGTCTCAAACCTGGCTTTGTTTGAGAGTTTGGAGGGAGGGAGAAGGAAAGAGTTTGAAAAGTAAGGGAGGAGAGGGGAAGAGAGGAAGAAGGAGGGTTCATACAAAACCCTCCAAATTGGGGAAACTTAACATATGATTAGGAGGGTTTTGAAGGTTTTATAAATCTTCCCCCTCTCGTCTAAAAACTCCCAAACAATGATAACCATCACATAAGCCTTCTCCTTCCCTCCTTTCCCCCCCCAAAAACCAACTCCCAAACAAAGCCTTAGGATATATTTTTCTTAATGTGTGAAGTATTTGGCCACTTAAATTTTGATGAAATAGTTGAAATTTTTAAATGTTGCTGTGGACTTGCAACAAAGTCTACTGATCCCATTTTTCAAATGTTCCATGTGGACTTGTGGATGATAATTGTGTGCGTCTTCTAATGTCATGTAGTGATACTCCAATAACTGGTTCTGGTCAATGTATTAGAACTAATATTGTGGCAACAAAAGATTTTGGTAACTGTTATGTTGCTTAATTACTGATTGATTTCTTTCCACCATCTCTTTTTATTCTGTACAGATTTATTTCCTTAATTTCTGCAATTTGAATGCATTTTTTCCTTGTAAATTCTTGGTTAGCTATTCTTGAATTTAGGCTAGACCTAAACTCAACCTTAAAAACTAACTTACGAAGTGAGGATTGCCCAAGCTTTTATAAGCTCTACTTTAGCCATATCTATAATTAATGTTAGGATCTCAACAACAATCAATCATTAGAATTAATGTTTACTATAATCAGCTGCGTTAATCATAAATAATCCCCATCTTTTCTCTTTCAATTGTAACAAATTGGTCAATATGCTCTGTTTTTCTGACAATTTCTCATATTAAAATAGCTATTCTCCTTCCATGCTTGTTTTGAAGCATGAAGGATTAATTAATTGAGAAAATAAGTATGGAACTGGAAGATTAGGAAACATGTTATCTCGATCAATGAATCAGTGCTCCAGCCCCTTTGAATATCTGAGGACAGTGCCTTAAAAGGCTTAGACATTATTGACTGTGGATTATGCGTTAAAGCTAACCCAATTTAGTAGTTTGAATTTGAAAGTCATACATAGTTTATGATGTGGCACTACCTGCCCTTTTCTCTCCCTCTTTCTTTCTGTCTATCTTCTAGAATAACTTTTGATGTAGCTATGTGATCCATATAACTTACTTCACCTGGTAGGATAAGGCTTGATTGTTGTTGCCGTAACTTTGTCATTAGGATTTTGTATTTGTCAATCAATTTAAATCCATATGTAATTATTTTTTTCCCTCTTTTTTTAACTATGCCTCACTTTATGGGTCTCATTATTCTTTTACTCCTAGTGAATATTTCTGATTTTTTGAGTCTCGTGTTAGTCTGTTGGTTTTAGTTCTGTTTCAAAACCATCTTTTTTTCACACTTCTGATGTAAATGTAACTTCAGGAACTGGTCATGATGCTGAAGAACAAGAAAGCACTAGCAGTGAGGAACCTGATGAGTTGGCAATTTCTAGTGACATGCCTCACCTCTATCCTCGTGAACAAGTAGCATATAATGAAGCTGTATCCAAATGGAAGTTAAAAGGAAAAAGGAATCATCGTAATCTTGTAAAAAGGTCTGTTGGAGCTGCTGATAGGAAAAGTGCTGTTTTATATGGAACAGGTGTTGAAGGACAAAGAAACCGCATAAACCACAAGAGATTGGAGCCTAGTTTATATTACTATGGAAATGATATCAGTGATGTTTTTGATGACACTGATCAGATGTTTGGGTTGGAAGATGAATATGCCCCAACTTCTAAAGCACTAGCAAAAGGTCCAAATAGAATTCGTCATGGTGTTGATTGGGATGAATGGGCTTGGGAGGATCAGTCTTCTCTGAGAGGATTTTGGGATGTTAAAGGGCTTGCTCCGCTATATGGTGATCATTATCAGTTTGATGGAAGGATGGGCTCGATTCTGGTAGATGTGGACTTGAAGGTTCAAGCAAGCTATCGAAAAGCACCTGTCCCCATTGTTTCTATCACGAGTAAGTTAGATGGGAAGTCAATAATAGGGCACCCAATCCAAATTGAAGCACTTAAGGATGGTTCATCTGATAATATTTTTTCTGCGATTGATGACCTTAGTAACGATGGGATTGGCTTTGAGGCAAGTAGTGTACTTCCACCAGTTTGGAAGACTGCAAGGAGAACAGCTAATTTTCGTGTTCCTCGTCCTCATATATTGTCATCTAATGGTGCTGAGACTGATGCAGATTTTTCCATAGATCAAGAAAGAAATATTGACTACAAGAAATTAAATAGTGGAAATTCCAGTCATAAGGCAAGCCTTTTGAGGAGGAGTGGCCTTAGCAGTCCTGGGCCTTCAATGAAGTCCTTTAAAAAGTTGCCAAAGAAAGTGAGCTTGTCATCCAGTCAGAAAACTAGAACGCTATCCTCATTATCTATTGAAAATAATCTCGGTAAAAAGCCATTATATGATAGAAGTTTTTATCAAACTAATAGATTGATTAAACCGGAGGTCTCTGGGCTCACTACGGTTGCTTGCATACCAGTCAAGTTAGTATTTAGTAGATTACTTGAGAAGATTAATAGGCCACCTTTAAAAGCAGCTAATAATGCGGCTTTGTTGAATAGCAGTGTGGAGAGAAAATCGTAGCTTACATGTACATTATTTTATGAGAACAATAACCTTAGTGGTAGCACAACAATTTGTTGGTTATGTCTTGTTTCTTTCCAACATGAGAGAAATCTTATTCGATTTATTGTTAATTTTGAGGATGAATATGAAGTATAGATCCAAATTCATTCTGTAACTAGATAAACAGAAGGTACATGAAGTCATTTTGCTGCCCCGTACGTACAGATTTCTCAGATGTTGGGTTTGTGAGGCAATGAAAAGTTAATCTTGCGTAGAAAGCATTATCATCATCTATCAATATTTGTTTGGATTAGTTTATTTTTGAAAAAAAAAAACTCATTTTTCACCACTTTTTTGAGAGAGCCTTCGAAAATAAAATGACTGTTTTTCTTAAAATTAATCTGTACAAAATATGCTGTGAAAGCTGTTACATTAGTATATTTGATTTTTGCTGGTATTTTGGTGGCAGAAAATCAGCAGTTAGTCGAGGTATGCCTTTTACTTCCACCTTTGGCCTCTGCATCTATAATTTATGAACTTAAGCAGACGATTCCTAATGTGTAAAGAACACTCTGAAAATGATATTTCATTTGACAGAAAGTGTACCAATGCATAAATTCTATTTTCGGGGAATGGTAGTACTGAATTAGATTTGGAGAATGAAGTTCCTAATGATGTTCTTTCCATGAGGTAAAATGCAAATTGCCTCAAACTTTGTTGGAGACCCCAGGTGATGTCAATGTCAATTTGACCTGACTTCTAAAATCGAGCAATTTAGCCCACATATCTACAGACTATTTATTATTGTATATATTTACAATAAATTTAAGATTATTAAACTTTAAAATGTTTAGAATCACTTATATGTAATTATAATTACCTATTACATATTAAAATTTATAATTATAAAGATTTAGAAAATTTAAAATCAATTACATTACATTATTATTAATATAAACGTTGTATTATTAGAAATAAAATATTACCCTCTACTTACTTATTATTATTATTATTATATATATATATATATATATTTATAATAAAATTATAATATTAAAATTTAAAATATTTAGATTCGTTTACATGATTAATAATATGGATAGTCAAAATAAATACTGATAATGTCATAAACGAAAATAACATTAACTATGAATTATATTTAATAACTATTTATTGAAATTAATTATAATATTTTACATAACTTGTGAATTAAAATTATCATTGATTCATAATTATTATCTTTAAATTGTATTTAAAGAAAATTTATATAAAAATTCTATATAGATGGTTATACATTTTTAAAAAAAGACAATAACAAATTTACTATAAGTGATATTTAATAAAAATTATTTAAATTTATTAAATATTAAAAATAAAATAAAATTTATTATGAAATATTAAAAAAGAAAAATATTAATTAAATTACATAAAAAAATTTATAAAAATTGAATGAAGTTCTCAAGTGATATGTTTTTTTTTTCTTTTTTTGCTAATAACTCAAGTGTTATGTTAATAAAAAATGAAATTGTATCTTATATTCAAATTTGAATATATTGATTTAAATTATTATTTTATATTATATATTCTTAAATTATTGTTTTATGTTGTAATTATTAAATTATATTTAAGATAAAAATAAATAAATTATAATACAAATAAATTTTTTTTATTATACACAACTTTTAAAAACTTTCTAAAAGTTTTTCTATCATTTTACTTTATTTCTGTATTTATGTCAATGTTAAGAATTATCTATCTAATTAAATATATATATATATATATATATATATTGTTAATATTGATATTTTTTATTTTTTTATTAAATTATATTGATATTTTTTATTTTAATTTTTTGAGTAAGTATAAAAATATATTATTTTTAAGTAATATCATGTATTAAATTTTATTTTTAATTGATTAAATTATATCAAATTTATCAATATTTTTTTAATTAAATTCATCTACAATAGTATAAATATTATCTAAAATTATATCATAGAGTTAACATATCATATATGTTATATTTTAATATTTATAAGTATATTTAAAAAATAATAAAATCTCATTTTATAAATATACTTCTTAAAGAAATTTGAAACATACTAATAATAAAAAAAAATGTAATTAAAGCAATACCAAATATGATCTTAGAAAAATCAAAAGTGATCAGAGCTTATACATACTTGTAAAAAACTCAAACATAGCAACGTTATACTAATTAAGTATGATGATAATGTTGTGGTTGTCATTGATCAAGAAGAAAATCCAAAAGGAACTCGAGTCTTTCATTCATAAAATATATTTTATAATTAAATTTAATTAAAATATATAAATTAATTTATATAAAATTGATTACACCTACTTATTACTTTACAATAACATTTATATTTATTAAACTTTAGAATATTCAAAATTACATATAATGTTAGTAATACGAATGATCAGTATGAATGATTGTACATGTTAAAAATAGAACAACAAATTAATCATGAAATGTATTTAATAAAAATTTATTGAAAACTTTGGAATACTTAAAGTCACATATAATTCTAGTCACATATATTATCAAAATGGATGTTAGTGTATATTAGAAATAAAAACAACAAATTAACAATAAATTACATTTAATAAAAAATTATTGAAATTAATTATAATATTTTATAAATTTTAGGAATTTAAATTATAAATGATTCATAATTATTATATTTGAATTGTATTTAAAAAAAATATTAAAATTAATTATATATAAAAAATTTTACATAGATAATAATACAATGTTAAAAATGGAAATAACAAATTATCCATAAATTGCATTTAATAGAAAACTAAATTTGATTATATATAAAAAAGGAAAAAAAGCTCACCATAAATTTTGAAAATAAAAAAAAATTACTTAAAAAATCATACAAAAATAAATTTGAGAAAAATTAACCAACCTATTGAGTTACTATTTTATTGAATATAAAATCATATAAGTTATTTTATGTCTTATTTAAATTTAAATGGTATTAACTTAAATAATTTTATTAATTAATTTAACATATTTAGCGTTTAAAAGTGTGTATTAAAAATTAACATATATTTTAAATAAAAAAATTACACACTCACAAAAATTACATACTTACTAAACATATTTTTATCTTTACCTATATAATAAGTAATTCTTAAATAACTCTTGAAAAATTTTCAATAGTTTTTTTATATCATATTATTTTATATTTGTGTATTGCAATAATGTATTTTTTTAAGAGTCAATTATTCAAGCAAATATATATATATATATATAAATATAAAATTTTGTTACAGTAAATTATATAAAGATATATTTTTATTTATTGAATAAATATAAAATTATATTTTTTTAAAATCATGTATTATATTTTATTTTTATCTGATTAAATTTGTTTCAAGTATGTATTATATGTGATTTTTTATTTTTACATTTAAATCAACAAAAATTTATGGAAATATTAACATATCAAATTAGACTCATTTTATCAATTTATTCGGGTATATAAATAATATTAATTTTTTCTATTATAGTAACTATTAATAACACTTTCATTTTCTTAACTAAATTTTGAATTGTATATTTTTATTTTAACATTAAAATTTAAATTATGTACATACTATTGAAAATATTAATATTAAAAGATTTTTAATTTTTTTTAAGTATGAAAATTTTAAAAAATTTATATAAAATTTTGATTATGACAAAATCAAACAATAATATGATAATTTAAAAGTTCTTATAATTTTTTTTCTTATTCATCTTTTAACTAAAATGATTTATTAATTAAATTTTAAGAGTGGTGTTATTTGTTTTTAAATATTATATTAATAATTATGACTTTAAATTTTAGAATAAAAATAATTAATTTTAATAATTAAAATAAATTAAATAATATTAAATATTGTTATAATGAAAAGGTAATATATTATTGTAGTTGTTGGATTTGCATATTTAATATTTTTATACTATAATAAATGAATAAATAAATAAATTAAATATTTTAAATATAAATTAAATTTGAATGTTATATTTATTATATATATATATATATATATATAATTTGTTTTAATAGTGAATCAAAGCTCTTCAAATTTTTAATATTTCATTCACATTTCAAATATTTCTCTTACAATTATATAAAAAAAAATCTACAATCAAATAAAGATATAAATTAATTTTTAAAATATTGTAAAAATATTTTTTTAATATTTTTAATATTAATATTTTATATTCTAAATATGTGATTATTAATTTTTTTTAAATTAAAATTAAATTTTGAATGCTTTTAAAATTTGTTTTGAATTATTCAATCAGTAATAAACTTACAATTCATTTTCCATTTATAAACCAAATCATACTTAAAATATAAAGTAAGATAAATATATATTTTTGTATTAATATAATTATTTATATCATACTCTTAAAATTAATACTAATTTAAAAGTTAAAAAATATTATAAATTAAAAGCATTAATTATTAGTATACATTTACTTATTATAAGTTAAATTTAAATATTTTATTTTAAAATCATAAATTAATAATTTATACATAATTTATTAAATAAATTTATGTTAATATTTATTTCAATTCTTAAAAAATAAAAAGTAGATTTCATTCAAATGGATCTTAATACTAAACCTCATTGCTTATTAAAAATATTTTTTTATTATATTTCTAACGGATATAGTTCTTTTTTATGTATTTTTATTTTCATTTTAAAATATTAAATAACAATAATAATATAATATATTTACATTATTTATATTTAAAAATAATTTAAAAAATTTACTGTTTATTTTTATTTTCATGTTTTCTTTAATTTATTTTTAAAAATTTATTTTTTATGTTTACATCAATTAAAAGAATAACAATTTTTATTATTGAAAAAGATAAAAAATATATAAAATATACAAAAATATTTATATATAAAAATATATTTATTATATTTTTCAATGTAATTATATTTGATGTTATTTACTATAATAAAATTTTATTATTATATGTTTTTATATTTAAATTATAAGTTTTTATTATTTTAAAATAAAATAATTTAATAAAAATATAAACAAATTTGTACAACACAAAAATATATTTACTAATTTATAATTAAATTATTATTATTAAAATTTGGAATATTTAAAGTTACATAAAAATTAAATGTAATTATTATTTATTTTTATATATAATTTATTGAAAAAAATCAAATTTTATATTTTATATTTTATATTATATTAAAAATAATTATTATATAAATTATAATTATTTATAAATTAAATTAATTAATAAAAAATATAAATATATTTATATAAATTTGTGCAATGCACAAGTATATTTACTAGTATATAATGGAAGTTTTAATTGTTCAAGTAATATAATTAATTATTCACCTTACTCTGAAGTCTCTAACAAAATTTTAAAGAAAAGTTTGATGAAAAAAAATCACAAATACGAAAACATAACATTAAAATATTAAGGCTTTAAATTAAAAGATCTAACCAAAAAATATTAACAAAGAAAAATTAAATTATTATTTAAAATGACTACCTAAGAAACAAACTATTATCTTATTTTTAGATTAAGTTATTTTGTTTTTGAGATAAAAAAATAAAATATTAATAAGGACTTTTTTTACATAATAATGTCAAACTTTAAAATATGCAATTTTTTAAAAATATTTATTAAAAATTGAAAGGCACGTTCAATTGAATATTTTTGACAAATATTGGTATTTCTAACACTATTATTCAATGGTAATCAATTGCAATAGAAGTAAATTTTAAACTTTTAGAATTATTATCGTCAAGAGAACTTTACTAATAAAATTATATCTTCTTACAAAAATTTAAAATATCTATTATTTTACACAAATGATAATAAATTTTAAAAATAATAAATAATAAATTATAATGATATTCACTTCCTTTTTTATGTTTTAAAAAATATTTAATTGTATTAGACAATTAGCAGCAAAATCTTTGTCAATAGTGACGCTAACTTAAACGGGATCCATAATTCACTGTTTATCACATGTTATATCGTTTTTGTGTTTTTGCTTTGGGACACAGAAAGTAGTTCCGTTGTGGTTTGTTCGCTGCCGCAGCGAGGGAGTGCCCTAGCTCACGAGCTTGGCATCTACGCCAAGTCGCGTCTCAGAAATCCGTTTCTTTCTCTCTATCGTTCCGATTTTGAAGCCGCGTCGCGAGGTTTACACTTCTATCTTCATTGCAACACTATGCTTTTGTTTCTCATTTACTCATGCATTTCAATTGCAATTGGTTTTCGTGTTCTATTGTGGTCGACTCTATCATGCGAATTTGAATCCCTAGTTTACGGTTTAAAATTCCTGTTAGGTCTGTTTCTGCCGGATGCTTCACCGTGTTAGTTGATACGCTCTGTTTTAATGTATTGATTTGCATTGATGCGACAATATATTCTTATTGTATATGCTTTTCCCTTTTTGTAAAGTATTTGTTGTGCTTAATTGCTTTGAAGCAGTCTAACCTTACATTGAATATGCATCAGCGTGCATCTTGAATGAGTTTGTCTTCTAGGGTTTAGAAATACTGTGTATGCAGGATGGTATCATCACTGACACATAGATGTGGGTTTGCAGGAGAAAGCAATGGATGAGGGAAAGCATAAATCAAGGAAGGAAGATTATGAAGTGAAAGAAGGGGATTCTAAGAAGAATCACCGTGATCGAGATCGTGATAGGGGTAAGGATAGAAGTGATGGGAGGCACAGGGATAGGGAGAAGAGGGACCGTGAGTCCCGACGACATGAAAGAGAGAAGAGTACTGATTCTGAAGACATGTATGATAGAGACAGGGAGAAGCGCAAAGATAAAGATAAGGATAGGACACGACTTCAGGATGTGGACAGGGAAAGAGCTCGAGACAAGAAAAGGGAAAGGGAAAGGGAAAGGGAAAGGGAGAGGGAAGACAGGGAAAGAGAGAGAACAGACAGAATAAGGGAGAAAGAAAGAGAGAGGGGAAGAAAAGAGGATAAGGAGAGGAGCAGAGAGAGAGAGAGAGAGAGGGAGAGGGAAAGGAGGGATCACGAGAGGGAGAAGGAAAAGGAAAGAGAAAGGGGGAGGAGAGCACGAGAGAGAGAGAAGCGTAGGGAAGTTGATAGTGATTACAGTGATGGTGAATCCAAGGAGAGAGATAGGAAGCGGCATAGGAAAGAGGATGATGATTACAAGAGGAGAGAGAGGGAAAAGAGTCTCAGCAAGCCAAACAGGCAATTAGAGGAGCAAGAAGCAAGTCCAAGAAAAAAAAATGGTGGAGATGACTCAGATACCAAAGACGAAGAGAGAAAACCTTCTCGTGAAGAGGAGATGGAGGATGAACAAAGGAGGTTGGATGAAGAAATGGAAAAGCGGAGGAGGAGAGTTCAAGAGTGGCAAGAACTAAGGAGGAAGAAGGAAGAAGCCGAAAGAGAAAAGCATGGTGAAGCAAGTGCTAATGAACCTGAGTCTGGAAAGACCTGGACGCTTGAAGGGGAATCTGATGATGAAGAAGGATCGGGTACTGGGAAGCAGGATGCAGCTATGGATGTAGATGAGGATGACAAACCTGCTGATCAAGAACCTAGAGATTTGATGGTGGCAGATGTTGATAATGGGACAGTTGCATCTGATTTACAGGATGGAACTGCTGGTGCTCCTGCAGATGAGGAAATTGATCCATTGGATGCTTTCATGAATTCTATGGTTCTACCTGAAGTTGAAAAGCTGAACAATGCTGTGACATCATCAGTTTCTGATAAAGATGTTGATTTGAAATCCAAAGATAAAGGGGATGAGCATAGTCGTGGTGCACAGTCTAGGAAAGGTTCAAATAAGTCTATTGGCAGAATAATTCCTGGTGAAGAGTCTGACTCAGATTATGCAGATCTTGAAATCGAGAAAGATCCATTGGATGAGGATGATGATGAGTTCATGAAAAGAGTGAAGAAGACAAAAGCTGAGAAGCTTTCTTTAGTTGATCACTCAAAGATTGATTATAAGCCATTCAAGAAAATTTTTTATATTGAAGTGAAGGAGATCTCAAAGATGACTCCTGAAGAAGCTGCAGTATACAGGAAGCAGTTGGAGTTGAAGATACATGGAAAGGATGTGCCAAAGCCTATAAAATCATGGCACCAGACTGGACTTACTAGCAAAATTTTGGAGACAATAAAAAAGTTGAACTTTGAAAAGCCAATGCCTATTCAAGCTCAGGCACTCCCTGTAATCATGAGTGGTCGAGATTGCATAGGGATTGCTAAAACTGGGTCAGGCAAAACACTTGCTTTTGTTCTGCCAATGCTGAGGCATATCAAGGATCAGCCACCAGTTGTTGCAGGAGATGGACCTATTGGGCTTATTATGGCTCCTACAAGGGAACTTGTTCAGCAAATCCACAGTGACATAAAAAAGTTCACTAAGGTAATGGGTCTCAGATGTGTGCCTGTGTATGGGGGTTCTGGTGTTGCTCAACAAATTAGTGAGTTGAAACGTGGTGCTGAGATAGTGGTTTGTACTCCTGGTAGGATGATTGACATACTATGCACCAGTAGTGGAAAAATAACTAACTTGCGTAGAGTCACTTATCTAGTCATGGATGAGGCTGATCGAATGTTTGACATGGGCTTTGAACCTCAGATCACACGAATTGTTCAGAATATTCAGCCGGATCGACAAACGGTTCTGTTCTCTGCTACTTTTCCCCGTCAGGTTGAAATTCTGGCTCGAAAGGTTTTGAATAAACCTGTTGAAATACAAGTGGGTGGAAGGAGTGTTGTGAACAAAGACATAACACAGCTAGTTGAGGTGAGGCCAGAAAATGAGAGGTTCCTTAGACTCTTAGAAATATTGGGGGAATGGTATGAGAAAGGAAAAATCTTGATATTTGTCCACTCACAGGAAAAATGTGATAGTTTGTTCAAGGATCTGCTCAGGCATGGTTATCCATGCCTTTCTCTCCATGGGGCTAAGGACCAGACAGACCGAGAATCCACAATATCTGATTTTAAAAGCAATGTATGCAGTTTGTTGGTTGCAACAAGTGTTGCTGCCCGGGGATTAGATGTTAAGGAGCTTGAGTTGGTGATCAATTTTGATGTTCCGAACCACTATGAAGATTATGTTCATCGTGTTGGGCGTACTGGCCGAGCTGGCCGAAAGGGATGTTCCATTACATTTATTTCTGAGGAAGAGGCAAGATATGCACCTGATCTGTTGAAGGCCTTGGAACTATCTGAGCAGATTGTTCCCAATGATCTGAAAGCTCTTGCTGATAGCTTTATGGCAAAAGTGAATCAAGGACTGGAACAAGCACATGGGACTGGTTATGGAGGCAGTGGCTTTAAATTTAATGAAGAGGAAGATGAGGTGAGGAGAGCAGCAAAGAAAGCACAAGCCAAGGAATATGGGTTTGAAGAAGACAAGTCAGATTCTGAAGATGAAGATGAAGGTATTAGGAAGGCTGGAGGTGATATTTCACAGCATCCTGCACTTGCTCAGATTTTGGCTGCCACTAAAGCGAGTGCTCCTGCATTGCCTACTCCCATCTCTGCTGCTCAGATGATTTCAAATGGTGGATTGCCTGTTTCTTTGCCAGCTGTTCTTGGTCTCCAGACTGCAACAGTTTTGCCTGGAACTGGGCTACCCCTTGCTGCAAATGATGGGGCAGCCCGAGCAGCATTAGCTGCTATAAACTTGCAACACAATTTAGCAAAAATACAATCAGAAGCATTGCCAGAACATTATGAGGCTGAGTTGGAAATAAATGATTTCCCTCAGAATGCTCGGTGGAAAGTTACACACAAGGAAACTTTAGGCCCCATTTCTGAGTGGACTGGAGCTGCCATTACCACCAGGGGGCAGTATTTCCCACCTGGCAAAATCCCGGGACCTGGGGAACGCAAACTCTACTTATTCATTGAAGGTCCTACTGAGCAGTCTGTTAAGAGAGCTAAAGCAGAGTTGAAACGTGTACTGGAAGATATCACAAATCAGGCTTTGCAACTTCCTGGTGGAACTCAACCTGGCAAATACTCTGTTGTGTAAGGGTAAGATCATATTCTAATTGAGCTTAGTGTTACTAATTATATTATGGTGGCTGTTTATAAGCTTTATGTTACTTGGGAAGGGGAAATGTGGCTGTCCTGCTTAGTAGTTTTTGTTTTTCTATTTTGTTCCTTATAGCCCAGTAGGTGTAGAGTTATCCTTGGCTGGATGGATGGTTGGATTAAATGGTTTTCTCCGTCATCATATGTGGGTAGATTTCTTTAGGTTCAGAACTGATATAGATACTATTTTTCTCAGTTTAAATTGGAATAGACTTGACTAGTGGTATATAATAAGATCTCTTAGCATGCAATTTGGTGATATTTGTTTAGTGATGTTTTTGTTTAGTTATTTTTTTTAAAAGTTCTGCAACCTAAGAGTAAATCTACTTTTGGTAGTCAACGTGAAGGCATAATGGGACTCTGTTAAACACTCTTATCTCGCGCCCCAATCTGGGACATGTTGCGCATATTGTCTGCCTTTCTTACCCATTCGTTGTCATACAGGTATGAGTATTATTGGGGAAAGTCCAACCCATCGTTTCTTTGTTTTGTTTTGTCTCCGTGTTTTTGCATGTATGAAACTATTTGCAATATTTTTTGTGCATATCAGCTAATGTTACTCAAGATGCTTTGCTTCTTATTAACTTTTAATAGCTCAAAATTTCTATCCTTTGGATTGTTACCTTTCATGTTGATCATTCACTATTGGTGCAGGTGGGTCTTTTGAGCCTATGCTTGCATGTGCAATGATTCTCCATCCATTGTGCTTGCATTGCATCGGCGTTGTCCAAGGTGCGCTGATCATGGTGCGACTTTTCTTTCATCTAGGTCCTGTTTGATTTGAGGGGAACATCTCTGAACACTGATTTTTGCCCAATGTTATCCGGGTACAAGAGTTGTAGAATTTACGATGCTACTTTGGGTTAATTTATCTAATTAAACGTGTGCATCTTTCAGGTTTTGATTCGGTGTCCTTTTGTATGGGAAACAAGATGTGATGGGGAGACCGCATATTCAGTTGTTAATTAATGCATTTGCCTTATCACCACTGTTTGCATTTCAGCACATGTACCATAACAGAGTATCTTTCTAATTTAAAGTTTACCATAGAATGAAAATGCTTGAGATGGCTTCTAAATCGTCAGTTTGGGCTCAGAATTCATAAGATCTTTGCCCCTTGTGCTTTTTTCGTGAAATTCAACAATTCTTTTCTGTTGTAATTCTTACGAATATTGTAAAATTTTATTTGGCTTGCTTAAAGCATTTTTAGGAATTATTGGTGAAATATTCTTAAATATGGAATTACCGGACATTATGTGGACCGTGGACCGTACCTAGCCACCTGGTTTTATATTTATACGTCCTCATTTTTTTTTTAATGATTTTATTGATTTTTATTTTTGCAAGAACACTTTTTTAGAATATGGCCATCTTTTATTTTTTATTTTTTATTTTATTTTTATATTTTATGATGTACACACGGTTCTCTTTTCATAACTGATACTTGCATGTCTGAGAAAATATTAAAAAAATTTGTAAACGTAAATTTAATATAAAATTTGTAACTTGTAGCAATAAAATAAAATAAAATAAAGGTGGATTTATCACAATTTAAAAGTTAATTCAAATATACTTATAATACTGTAAGATTAAGATAAAATTACTATAAACTATTAATTGGAGGTGAAAAAAATTGTTTTTACTTAGATGTGATTTTGATTTAAATATCACATTGTTAATTGGGGATTTTTTTTTCATAAATAAAATAAATTAATTAACATATTTTGTATATGCTTGACTTGAAAAGATTTAGTTAAATATTCTAATTTGAATTATATAGAAGTCAATTTAGTTGACAAACTTATATTTATTATAAAAATTTATTAAATATTATTATGCAAATATCATAGAAGCCAATTATAATTGATGGTAAAATCTTATTACAATTAATTGTGTTTTTTTTTTTATTAGATAGTTGTGCACTGTGTTGTATATATTTTTTTTTTTCAAAGTCTGCTTTATCAAACCGATCGTCATGGGAATAAAAATTTATTTCTCCCTTGTATCTAAGGCCTTTCTTTTTTCCTATTTGTCATAATAATATTTTACTTTAAATGTTTTTAATTAATTTTTTTGTTAAATTTTTTTATATTAGTTATTTCTTGATTAACTCTACTCAGGCTCCACCCAATGTTAAGTGTCTTGTTGGGCTTTAAAAAAAACCTTTTCAATCAAGAATATTTAAAACATAGAAAGTTAATTTTTTATAAACTCAAATTTTCTTAAAACAAAAATTTAATTATTACTAACTTCGTTTACTTATGATAATTTAAATTTATTATATAATATGTAATAATATTAAATATAAATATTTTATGAAAATTAAATTGATTTTTTTATAAACTCGTTAACATTACCCATAAAATTATTTATCTTTTATCAAATTAGAAGCGTAAGTGTGTTTCAGTTCTTTCACAAACATAAAACTAACTAAAAGTAAGAATTAAGGAAAACGATATGCCATTGGTTAAGAAATTAAATATATATTTTAAAAATATTATTAATGTACTTTTATAATTTTTAATTAAAAATTATAATCTTTTAATGGATTAATTTTCTTAAAAAAGTAATTTATTAACAGATAAAAATATTAAATATTAGAATTATTTTCGTTAGTTAAAATTTTATTTAATAAAAAATATTATTATAAACTTTGAAAGTTTACAATAATAATATGATATATTTGATTAATATTCAATATTACTAATTAGTAATAACAGATAAAGTAATTTACAATTTTACACTAATTAAAAACAGTGTTTAGTAAATCTGAATCTGTATATTTATCTAGTATCTACGAGAAAGAGGAACAGAAAGGGTTGCAGAAGTCGATGGAGTTGAAGGAAGGTAAGGTAGAAGCAGAGCTTTCCCTCCAAACATCTGACAAACCAAGCAACGCTCCGAAAACTGGAAGGCCTAAACGTTTCGTTAAGAGCCAAATCCCTGACTCAATCCTAAACGACCCTCTCCTCAATGCCGCCATATCCGTTCTCCCATCCAACTACAACTTCGAGGTTCACAAATGCGTCTGGCGCGTCCTCTCCACCGGCGCTAAGCGCGTCGCTCTCCAATTCCCTGAAGGCCTCCTCATGTACTCCCTCGTTCTCTCCGACATCTTCACCACCTTCGCTGCCGTATCTCGCTGCTTCATCCTCGGCGATGTCACCTACGGCGCCTGCTGTGTCGACGACTTCTCCGCCGTCGCACTCGGCGCCGATCTCCTCATTCACTATGGCCACAGCTGCCTCGTCCCCATTGATTCCACCACCATCCCCTGCCTCTACGTCTTCGTCGATATCAAAATCAACGTTGACCATTTCGTCGATACCGTCAGGTTGAACCTCGAATCCCGCGCCAAAACCCTTGTCGTTGCCGGTACCATTCAGTTTGCCTCTGCAATTCGGGCGGCAAAGCCCGAATTGGAGAAATTAGGATTTAGGGTTTTGATCCCCCAATCGAAGCCGCTTTCGGCCGGTGAAGTTCTTGGCTGCACTGCGCCGAAAGTGTCGAAGAATTTGCTCGATGATGATAGTGGTGAGAGTGTTTTGGTGTTCGTAGCGGATGGAAGGTTTCACCTTGAGGCATTCATGATAGCGAATCCGGCGGTTAAGGCTTTCAGGTATGACCCGTATATGGGGAAGTTGTTTCTGGAGGAATATGATCACGTGGGTATGAAACAGTCGAGAAAAAATGCGATTTTGAAAGCAGGGGAGGCTCGGACTTGGGGTGTTGTTTTGGGGACTCTGGGTAGGCAAGGGAATCCGAAGATTCTGGAGAGGTTGGAGAAGAATATGAGGGACAAAAGGTTCGATTATACTGTGATTTTGATGTCTGAGATAAGCCCTGTGAGGATTGCTCTTTTCGAAGACTCTGTTGATGCTTGGATTCAGATTGCGTGTCCTAGGTTGTCAATTGACTGGGGGGATGCTTTTGTGAAACCAGTTCTTACTCCTTTTGAGGCAGATATTGCACTAGGATTGATACCTGGTTGGTGGGAGAAAACTGTGGTGCCAAAACTGGGTTGTGATGATGTTGTAGGTTGCAAGAAGAGTGATTCTTGCTCTAAGTGTAGCTGCGGTGATGCAAAGGGAACCAGGGATTTTGGTGGGGATTATCCGATGGACTACTATGCTCAAGATGGCGGGGAGTGGAATTCCTCTTATGTAAAGAAATCTTCTCGTCCTGCGAGGAGAATTTCTGTATCTTCTGTTGCTGATAGTGTCATTTCCCAATAGCTAAAATTTGTTTAGTTATTATAATTTTAACGATTTACTTCAAAATGGTAGAGGCCAATAGGTTATCGTTTTGTTATTAGCTCTGGCTTTTTCAAAATGATCTCTTTGGTCTGATTTGAGACTAAAGAAGTTAGAATAGAATGTTAGAAGCTCATGGCCTGACAGGGAATTTTTGTGCTACTTCAACTTTTGAACGATTTTACAGGCATCAATTTTTCTTATTGAGAATGAGAAAGTGCTAACGGGTTTGAACGTTTGATTTTGCATTAAATACTTTTTTGAATTTGCATAATTTTGGAAACAGCAAATCATGCTGATTGGTCGAAGTTGAAGCATTCCGTCGTGGTCCATATAATTGAAGTTGATGTTCATGTTACATAGTTCATGATGTAGAACTTTTGAATTTCATTCTATTGGTTTCGTTCATCCGAAATCGAAATAAGTATCGGTTCCTTTTTTGAATCTCAAAGAATCCTTACCCAAATTTTTTTTAATCCCTACATTATATTGTTATGAATTTTGTGATTTATCACATCCATAATAATATATGAATGAGACCTCAATTATTCTTTTTGGTTTAATTTTAATTACTTTGTCTGATACATAAAAAGAATGTACAGATATTTAATTCAAGAAATATCGGGGGTTGTAGAAGTGCGGATTAGTTTTTTATTTTTCTTGTAGTTTCTTGATATTTGCATTTCAGTCTTGAACATGTTAAGTCCTTCATTTGCAAACAAACCTAAAGATTTGACAAAAAGTAACCCAAACTAGGGCTTTGTGAATTCATTCAAAATGCTCTAAGAAACATGTCTACGAAGCAACATAAAAAATGTGGAATATTAGATCTTGCTGAATAGTTTCAAAAGAAGTTTATGAATTTGTTAATTTAATAATAGTTGGAAGAGAATAATTAAATTTGATTTATCTTTACTTTGTATTGTTTTATTCTATAGTTTTATTAATTAAACGTGGTACGACTAGATGTAACTAATTATGAGATGTTAAGGATGATTAATTTTTAATATGTAAAATTTAATTCAATAGGATAAAAACTAAATATTAAAGAAAAACTAACATTTTTATTAAATATAAAAATTAAATAGATGATGAAATAAGATCCACCATAATTATAGTTATAGATTTAGGTACTTATAATAAAATAAACAACAAAGAGCATTGTAAATAAATCTATAAAAACACAAAGTAGAATTTAAATTGAAGAAATCTAAAGGGACAGAAGATGAAATGAGTTCTCATTTTTCAAGAGGCACTCAATTACTTATTCGAATTTTAAAGGAATGTTTGTCGTCTTTGCCAATAATCTTCCACTTTCTAATAACTCTAAATGGTTGGATTAGTCAGAATTCTAGAAAAGAAAGATGGTGAAGAAAGTCGTCTATTAGGAGCATGAGTCTTTTTTATATAGGATGTGGAATGACAGATAAACTTTATCTTTGGAAAAGAAAATTGATTTTACCAATCTTCAAAATCCTAGTTGAAACTTCCTTCAAATTTTCTGAATTTTATCTAGATCCAAACTTCCAAAATTTAATAATTAAATTTTAAAATTTGATTCTAAATTAAAGTACCACGACCGTGCTTGAATACGGAGCACACCTATAAAGAGTGAAAAGTACGGTCATGTTTGCTTATAAGTTCAACTGCTTTTATTTGATTTTTACTCAAAATATGTTCATAATCCACTAATAATTCTCTTGTGTTTAACTATAAAAATTAACAATAAAATTAGTGTGAAGCACTCATAAAATAAACTTCAAGTGTATAAATATAAGTTATAAAACATATCAAAATAAGAACTTCTCAACAAAATCACTAAGTACAATAACTTTTTTAATTAAATTTTAATACAATTTTATTAAGAATTAAATTTAAAATGATTGATCAAAATTAAAATGATTATTCGGTAACTTACCTACTTAGATAGAGTAGTATACTCTTATTTGTCCTGAGATAAATTTATTTTAAAGAAATTTTACTGTATAACTTAATGATAAATTTGTGCCCATATGTAGTTTATTTTATTTGTCAATTTAATTCTATTCAAACCAACGAATTTCTCGAGTCCCTGCTCTTAGCTTATAAATGTTACTCATCAAGATGTTACACGGACATGTGAGTAAGATAGCTTATGTTGAAGCTACAGAACTATTCATCAATCAAATAAAATCAACAAGATCAAGGACAATGATGAAATGATAACTCAAAACTTTCAGAATTTATGTACACTTTAAATATTATAATTTGAGTTGGATTCTATTAAAATATTAAATACCTTTATTTACCTTTTTGAGATTTTGGATTTAATCACTTGGCTTGCAGTGAAATGTGAACATTATAATAATATTTAACAATCTCAGCTAAGGATGGATTGACATGCATAAAATAAGTTATTTAATAATTTGTTTGTTTATAATAACTTGTATAGTTAAATTATTATTTTTATCTGAATAATTTGTATTTAAGTCATCTTAAAATTCTATACTTGAGTGATGACTTGTTTAATAACAACACTTACCATCTATTTTTATATATTAAATATGAATTATAATTCTTAAATAATTTTTTTAAGAATTATTCTTTTTAATATTAGTTTACAGTATAATATTATAATTAATAATTATAAAATAAAAATTAATTATCTAAAATATTTATGATAATATTTAAATTATTTTAAAATTTAAAATTAATTAGTATATATTAATATAATTACTGATAAAATAATTTCATAAATTATATAAAGATTTATAATATATTTTTAAATATTTGTAAATTAACTCTAAAAGTAAAAAGATTAAACTCAAATATAATTTAAATTTATAAATTATAAATTTAATTCTATAAAGTTTAAATTCTATAAATTTAACTAAATTAGTTTTAAATTGAATATATAGTTTATAAGTAGTAATGTGAGAGTAAGAATGATATATCTTTCATAATTTTTACAAAAAAACTTATGTCCATTTTTTTTTTAACTTCTTGAAACACTTGAGTTATATTGTCATCCCTTCTCATATTCAATTTCAAAAACTTGGGCAAGAACAACAACAAACCCAACCTTTTCAAAGAAAAACTTCAAATTATGACTTTTATATAATTTAAAAATAATTATATGCATTTCACTTCATTATTTTAATAGAAAACATACATAATTTGTCTCAATTATTTCATGTTTGGTCATGCTTTGAGTTTGGAATAAATCATCTTCCATTGAAACAGAAGAGTACCCAGACATCTAACTTAATAATTGACTTATACTTGCATCATTTATATTCATCCTATACCACAAATTATATAGCTTATACGTTAACAAAAACAGGAAACATTATGCAAAACATAATTATGTCTCCATAAATAAAAAATAATTAAAATACTTACTTATTCTTGTAATCAATAGCCTCTTTTATGTTGGGATTGATATACAATTTTGTCTATTATAAGCATTTGATATGCCTAAAGTTCCTGAAACAATCATGAAAAATAATTTGTTAATAACTTATACTTGCATCATTCCTATTTATCCTATACCACAAATTGGATAGCTTATAAGTTAACAAAAACAGGAAACATCATACAAAACATAATGATGTCTCCATAAATAAAAAATAGTTAAAATACTTACTTATTCTTGTAATGAATAGCCTCTTTTATGTTAGGATTGATACAACTTTGTCCTATTATAAGCATTTGATATACCTAAAATTCCTGAAACAATCATGAAATATAATTTGTTGATAATAATAACTATCACGTAATTAAAAAGAGTTCAATATAAATAAAGAAACATACCACAAAATAGTTTTATTTTACATAATTGAATAATCATAATAGTTAAAGCATTAAAATTTTCATTCTTTAAAAAATCAACCATTGTATGCACTTCGACTAAATAAATATAAAAACTTCACATTTTCATCGACTAAAATCATGTCCATGCGATTGACTTGAGTTTTATTTCAAAACTCATGAGAGAACCACAAATGAATTATCCGAACCATTATCTTCTAACCCACCTTTCCAGATCGTATTTCAGAAAGTACTGAAATAGTAGGCATCATTTTATAAGAATCTTAGTTTAAAATTTTATTTCGAACAAACAACCTGTATTTTCCCTTATATATACCTAATAAAATACAATTTCTTTCTCACTTTAAGATATTATTTTTTACTGATTTTTTGTTTTTATTTTTATAATAAACTTAATTTAAATTTCAAGAGTTTTATGTAATTTTATCAATTATTAATTTTTAATAATAAAATTTAAAATAAACATTAATATTAAGGTTCAAATCTGCCGCAAAGGATGCACTTTTTGAATATATAAAAATTTCTAATTAAAAATAAATGTATTTAACTGATTTGAATTAAATCATTCAAGACGGCCTTAAAGGTGCTATTTTTTGTTTTTATTTTTATAATAAATTTAATTTAAAGTGTAAGAGTTTTATATAATTTTATCAGTTATTAATTTCTAATAATAAAATTTAAAATAAACATTAATATGAAGACACTTTTTGAATATATAAAAACTGCTAATTAGAAATAAATGCATTTAACTAATTTGAATTAAACCATTCAAGACAACTTTAAAGGTAAAGATATATCAAAACTGCTAATTAAAAATGAATGAATTTAATTGATTTGAATTAAAGCATTCAAGATGGCCTTAATTAGTAATTATTAATTATTATATAAAGATTATTATGTTAAAGAGTCAAAGCAAATTCTCCTCCAAAACTCATCTACTTTTATACATATAAAGATAAATATACATACCTAATAAAATATAATTTCTTTCTCACTTTAAGATATTATTTTTTACTAATTTTTTTGTTTTTATTTTTATAATAAACTTAATTTAAATTTCAAGAGTTTTATGTAATTTTATCAATTATTAATTTCTAATAATAAAATTTAAAATAAACATTAATATTAAGGTTCAAATCTGCCGCAAAGGATACACTTTTTGAATATATAAAAATTGCTAATTAAAAATAAATACATTTAACTGATTTGAATTAAACCATTCAAGACGGCCTTAAAGGTATTATTTTTTGTTTTTATTTTTATAATAAATTTAATTTAAAGTGTAAGAGTTTTATATAATTTTATCAGTTATTAATTTCTAATAATAAAATTTAAAATAAATATTAATATGAAGACACCTTTTGAATATATAAAAACTATTAATTAGAAATAAATGTATTTAACTAATTTGAATTAAATCATTCAAGATGACTTTAAAGGTAAACATATATCAAAACTGCTAATTAGAAATAAATGAATTTAATTGATTTGAATTAAAACATTAAAGATGTTTTAAGAATGATCTTTTTTATTATTAGTTTATGTGACTTTTTTTATATTGAATATTTATTTTTTTTATTTTTTTAAATTACATTTTTATTTCAATTTTAAATTTAAATTTAACTCATTATAAAATCATATATATTCTTCTTCTTTTTCTGTGTAAACTTATTTTTAAAAATGTTGTAATGTTAATTTTGATTTATTTTTTAAAATTTGAATTTTAATATACTATATTAATAAAGATAAAAAAAAATATTTTTATTCAATCTTAATTTGAATTCTGAATATTTTCTTTCTTGATTTTAAAAGTATGATATTTTTTTTACCAAAAATATATGATATTTTTAGTCTTATTTAATATAATAAAATATTCATTATTTAATCTAAATATTTTTTATTTTATATCATAAATACATTTCATAAATTTTTATTTATAAAAATATTAGGAAGTTCTTTTTTTTATATTATAAAATTATTTTTTAAATAAAAATAATTTTTATTGTTATCAATAACAATTATTTTATGATTTTAAAATATTAAATTAAAGATATAAAAATTTTAAAATTAAAGAATAAAATGTGAAAATATATTATTAAAATTAGGACTTATCATCTTTTGTTTATGTAGTGGATAAAAATTTAAATTAAGATTAATTAATACTAAAATTTAATTCGTATAAAAAAGATATTTTTATATGTTAAAGTTGTCGTAGGGATGCAGGTGGAACTCAATCATGAAATCACACGTTAAAATAAATATTATTTTATCAATTTATTTACGTACTTTTATTTTAATAAAGTGTATTAAGATTCAAATTTTAAACTAAAAGAAGGAAGGCACGTAACATGATTAAAAAGATATATTTTAAAAATACTTTAATTTAAAATTTAAAATTAAGTACTAATGTTGATATTATAAAATAAATAAATCTATTATTAATAATAAAACCCTTTTCCCCTGAAGGTTCCGCCTGCGAAGATCTGTTCATCGACTACGTCGACTCTCTTCTCGTTTCATTCATCCAGCGACATCACTACGTTTGCATGGCTTCAGATTCGAGGAAACGCACATTAGAGGCTTTGGAGAGAAGAATTGCTGTTGCTAAAGTTGAAATTCTCCAAAAAGAAAACAAAACAAAAAAGATTTTAAACGAAGATGGGAAACCATATGTTCCCTCACTTTCTAATTCCAATCTGTGTCATTCAACACCCAAAATAGGTTTTTTATTTTCTATGTTTTTTTTGGTTAATTTAAGAATTTAAGAATTCTGCCTTACAATATGTAAATATATTGCTTCACATTTGGCTGATAATTTTCACTTTTCCCCTCCAGGGAATTTCAGTTTTTCTGGTCATGCCACTTTGCAAGGTACTAGACTGTCAATTTTTTGTTGAGATATTTGTGCACATTATATATTGAGTTTACGTGAACAAGATGAAGTTAGTATTTGTTTGCAGACGTTGAAGATGATCCAGCATATGCCCCACTTTCTGTGCCTGTAAATGAAAATCTGCTCACAATTAACGAGGAGGTATTTATTTGCTTGGAACTCATGTCATGGCAAAGAATAATAATAATTCTAATCAAGGCATTCTATGATCGAATTTTCCATTATAATTCTATAAAGTTTATAATTAATCTTCTTTGAAGTCTCCTCTAAAACGATCATTGATGCAAGTAATAATTTATGGATCTTAAAAGCAACCTTTTAATCTATTAGCAACCATGGAATGCTGCAATGTAAAAGCATGTGCTACCATTCCAAATTAACCAAAATATATAATTTGTTCTCCATTGGCATAAATTCTGCAGTTTTCTGCACAAAAAGGAGGAGGTTCAATTGATGGCATATTGCACGAGCTTCTTCAAAAGGGAGATGCAGCCCAAAAGTACATGCAAGGATCTAGAAGCATGAAAATTGACAACTGGATCCTTCTTGATAATTATGTGCAGGGGCGGGTGCTTTCTTCTGGTTCTCAAACTAGGGCTTTGCGAATTCATTCAAAACGCTCTAAGAAACACATGTCTATGAAGCAGCATAAAAATTGTGGATCATTAGATCTTCCTGAAGAGTACCAAAAGTAAGTTCAGTGTCTCTAAACTACACTTTCTAGGAGCCCATGGATCCTTATTGTTATAGCCATGGCTTTTCAATTGCTGTAGTGTTTGTTGTCGTGGGGAATCTTTCATTTCAGCTTTTGTTTGGGGACTTTTAGGTTCATGCTATGACCAAATAATGTTTTAAACTCCATCTTTTATTCTAATTGGTTCTTCTTTTCTGTGATATTTTTTTGTTCCGTAATAGTTTGTTCACTTTGATTACAGATTTGATATTTTCAAGCCAATGCATGAAATGTGGAAAGACTATATAATGCTACTTCTTAAATCCACTGGGTACTTATTTTTATCATTGCCGTTAAGTTGATAAATTTCGCAGTTTCTTATCTTCAAATTGTCCAGCAGAGAGAAGAAGTAAAAAATTATTTTAGTAATTTATAATTTTCTCTCCTCACGGCTTAATGACCGTGAACCTGATCAATTTTGCAGTAAAAATCAATTGGCTCAATGTCTCCTTGGTGCAGATCTACATGGTGCTATTATTTTAGGTTTGAGGACACTCTTTTTACTTTTGAATGAGTTATAAACCTATTTGAAATTCTTCACTATCAAAAATGCTAAAACAGTTTCCATACCTGGTCCTGTTCTTTTCACTTTTGAGCTGGTCAATATATTACTACATTGCAATGCATTGGGCACAAGAGCAGTTATTTTCTATTGATTGAGTGTTGTATTTATTTTCGCAAAGATAATTATGTTATAATGTGTAACTCTTTCATGTGCATCAAAAGGTGTGTTAAAATTGCTGTCGCTGCTGAACTTGAATTTGAAAGCCTATCTTTGGTGTTCTTAGAAAGAGATAATTATTTTGAGTAGAAGTATTTTTGTGTAATCACTGTGTTTATATTTACGGCAATGAATTCAATAATAAAGATGAACTACTGATCGTTACTGGCTGCAGACCAGGTACTGGATTTTCTTGTCCGAAGAAAGATTCCCTGATTTGAACCATCCCCCTGCTACTGAGATACCCATTGACCTGCATACCCTTTTTCATAGTCCTTACATCCAGAATTTTTTTGCTTTTGTTTTTCTTAAAACAGTCTGCCAGAACTTATACAGAGTGTGCTTTAGGCCTTTTAAGTAAATTAAAATTTTGAAGATGCATTTCTATTATGAGTGCTGTTTAGTATTAGTATTTCAAAAAATTTCTGTATGAAAACCCCTGGGAGTCCTGGTAGACAGCCCAAGATACCTAATCTTTCCAATTTACCAAAAAGAGTCAGTCTTTGAGACTCCTACAGAAAATAATTAATTATTTTAACCTCTATCTCCTATATAATTATCTGCTTGTTACCACTGACTGTATGATGTCCACCTATGTTTTGCAGTTGTGGAGTGTAAAATAAGCCATTTTACAGGAATTTGTGGGATCATGATTCGTGAAACTGCAGAAGCATTTGGGATAATCACTGAAGATAATAAATTCCGGGGTAATCGTTCCACTATTTAGAAATACAAACTGGTGTTGGATTGTCAGAGCTGTTGTTATTCCTTTATTTCATAAGCATTAGTGCTCACACGATTGTAAAAGTTGTATGTGTATGCTTTTCTTGAATTGTACTAGTAATTTCTGTACAAGTGTGATAATAAAGGAATTAGAATTTTGAACTTCGGTTTTGAATTTTAATGTAATTTAAACAGAAATGATTTTTAATTTTGTATTCAAATTGAAGAGAAAAAAATGACAAACAGTCGATGCATTAAGCTTATTTTAAAATGGAACTTGTAAGTTGCACTGAAAAATGCTTTTGTGTTTGAATGGTATGGGAAATTTCTGTTTCCTTTACTTATGTTTTCTGTGATGGGCATTGAACTTTCAGTTTCGTGTTTCCACTTTCCTTATTCCTGAATACCTAGCTCATATCATAATCATTTTCCAAAACCCTGAAATTTTTTTCCTGAAAGAAACCAGATTTGCTGCCGATATACAAAGATCTGAAGTTGTTTTGAAGTATGTTTCTATATTTCTAATATATTATTGAAAATACGCTTTTTGAATTTTTTCCAATGACACCCAAGCAAAACATTTTCACTCACAGCAGTTCTTAAATTAGGAGAATGGTAACTTCCTCACCTTTGTATGGAGGGTAGAATCCTCAAGAGCTTTCGCAAGATCAAAAATCCATTTTCTCTCCTACTGCCAATTAAAATTGTGGGATATCTGAGTAATTCTACTGACAAATTTCCACTTCTACTGAGAAAATTACATGGGTTTCGACTTACTTTCACCTGTACACTCTCTCTCTCTCTCTCACTGAGAATTTCTTAAAGTTTCATCTGTTTCTCTTGTAACATTGTGGATAAGTTGATTAAGAATTAGGAACCTTTACCATAACACATTCTGTGATCTGTTTAAGTCAGCGTGGTGATGATTTATCTATTGCAGGATCGTTCTCTTTAATTTATCCGTTTCAGACTTGTGATTTGTGATGACCAAATACTTACCCTCTATTTGATAACTTGCAGTTGTTCCCAAAAAGGTTTCTGTATTTGTATTTCAAGTTGATTGCTGGAAAGTCACACTGCATGGAGATAAACTTGGTTCAAGAAAGGTTGGATTATGATATTAGTAATGATGCTTCAACACTGTAGGTAACATCTTCACTTCTCTAAAGGCCTTTCTCTCAGTTTTTGATGATGGTACTGCATCTTCTTACTGATGGAACCATGCTATTGTCATCTTGGGGTTTTTCTTGCTATTCAAAGATGTTTACCATTATTTTCTTACTGTTAAGAAGAATAAAATATTCATGTTAAGCAGCCTATGGGAGAGAAGGAAGTGTTTGAATGCTGAATTATATCAGTAGAGAAGTTGGAGGTTGCTTAAAAATTAGTTCTTGGCAAGAAAGTGAATGACAGTGACCTTGACTTGTAGGGGCATTGTATGACATCCAGTCACCCATTGTTAAGATGCATTTGTTGCTAGCTTTCTATTATGTTATTTTGGGCCCTTAATCTTGTAACTGAGCAAATTGAAGTATTGGTTTTTTATGCTAGTTCCA
This sequence comes from Abrus precatorius, assembly GCF_003935025.1. NCBI lineage: Eukaryota > Viridiplantae > Streptophyta > Magnoliopsida > Fabales > Fabaceae > Abrus > Abrus precatorius. Next base: position 11,015,906 of record NW_020874406.1, on the reverse strand, counting down.
TAACTTCTCTTGCCCAAGTGAGAGCCCCCGGCACTGCTGGTGTTATACTGGAATGATACCATAGATAAAGTTTGATTATAGATTTTGGTCACCCTAGTTACAAGATTGCTCTTTTGTCTTAGGAGTTGGACACATCAAGCCTTTCTGTATGATTTTTTTGGATACGTTGCACTTCTTACCTTTAAGAGTTAGAGGCTTTTGGATAGAGTCCAATTGTAGATTTTGATATGTTGCACTTTATGGGTGTATTGAATATCCATATGCTTGCATGTGTCTGTAATCATCTGTGTTCTGGAAGTTAATGAAACATTGAGAGCATGGAAAGGGGACTGATGTAATTTCCTTTTAACCACATGTTAAAAAGAAAAACACAATGTCATGTGTTGAAGAAGCTTTTTCCTGTTTTTTTTTAATTTAAGATTATTAATACTCTTACAATTTTCAGTTCGTGAGATGAGATATTTGTATTTCTTCTGAAACTTCAACCATGGATCAAGTTTTCAAGTATATTCTTAGTTTGAACTTTAATTTTGATTGATGTGCATTATTACAATTAAATCTGACAATTTTCAACTTGTAATTGCTGGTTACGTTGTGACATAAATTGATAACTCGTTGATATTTTTGTAGTGAACGGCATAAACACTTTTTCAACTTGTGGAGTTGAGGCACGATACTTATTTTCACAAGAATATTTCACATTGACACCCTGAAGCAAGTTGACTACTAACTGGGTCAATGGAAAATGTTACACTATCAATCTCAGCATTCAGGTTGGGTAGATATGTTAGAATTCCGAAGTGGGTTATTTAACTTATGCTTTGGAATCAGAAGTTACTTTTTTTTTGTTCTTCAAAAGCTAAAATGACTAGAATAAGTCTGACCCAATTTTTTTTTATTTTTTATTTACTTTTGAACCCTTCCTGTTTAGTGGGAAAATTAGAAAATCTTGTCGCGTAACAGCAAGGGATATTGATTTCCATTTTTCACGCTAACATGTAAATGAATTGCAATTTTGTAGTGTTAGTTAGAAGCCGAGTTGTTCATAGTCTATGATGAAACCTCTAATTTTATGAGTGATGATGTAAACCTGGTTCTGTTCTGTGCGCTTTAAATAATTTGGATTGTTCAGTTCTTTCTTATTCAAAATGCCTTTGCGACGCAACTGAGTTCTAGAAAAAATTCTTGCACTTGGATGTGATTTATCATTCAAAATTGTTTTGGGTGAGTTGATGTTTTAATTGGACAATGGCCGATAACTACTCAATGAATATTTTATTTTATTTTCTAAGAACAAATAAAAAAAAGTGTTCTTGATCTGACTTATTTAACAAATTGACCTAACTTGTAGTGAAAAATTAATGCAATAGTTCTTGTAACTATAGTAAAATGATCTAAGCATATGTTAGTAATCGAATTTAGTAGGCCTAACTATGAATATTAAGCAAAGCTTTCAAAAAATAAAGTTTCATAGATTAAGTCAAACTTTTAGAAAGGCTAACTTCAGCCTTATAAAATCTTTATATATACCAAATTTGAGTCATTGAGTTGAGAAACAAGTGTGGCTCAAGACTTATAAAGTTATTAACCCAACTCAATCCATTTCTTTTAGTGGGTTTTTTTAACCTCTATTTTAGAGTTAAGCATTTAATAGTAAAATTAAAATATGATTTTAATACAAGATAAGGTTATATATATATATATATATATATATATATACACACACACACTATGCAAGTCTAAAAATTCTGACACTTAAGCTGAGTCTTTTATTTAACTTAAATTTAACGGTTATAATTTATTATTTTACCGGCTGTTTAGATTTAAGTTAAATGAAAGGCTCAGATTGAGTTATAATTTATTACTTTACTGGCTGTTTAGATTTAAGTTAAATGAAAGGCTCAGATTAGATGTAAGAATTTTTAGATTCACACTGGTGTAAAAAGATTCTTTTTCCTATATATATATATCAATTTCAAAAATAAAAAAATTTTAATAAATTTTTAATATTAAAGTGAACTTGAGAATAATGATAATTTTGACTTTATGTAATATAAATTACTTATTCTATCAAATTTAGTAATTATGCAATGCAGATGTATGCATTTGTTTTCATTTTATGATATTAATTAAAATATGCTTGTGTAATCTTTTTTATGAAAAAGAAAAGAAAACATAATGTAAAACATATAACAAAATTATAATCAATTACAATATATTTTTTGTGATTGTGAAAATGAATAACTATAATGAGTAGTGCATATATAGAAAATGAATCACAATATTTTATTTTATTTTGTTGGAAGAATCACAATATATTTGTTGTGATTGTGAAAGTGAAATATAATAATCTTTCACATATGATGAATATATTATAAAATGAAAGGATAAATTATTATTTTTTTTAATAATTTATATGCCTATGTTGCTAAAACTCAAAAGTGCCAACAGCAAGTGCAGTGAACTTTGATACATAGTGTATTTAAATCACATATTTTTAAAACACTTATTTGGTACACAAAATGTGCAAGAAATAACAATTGACTAATTAAAAAATATAATCATACAGGTGATCGTGAAAAATTAAAATTAAAATTAATAAAATTATTACATCTGAGATTCATACATAATTAATTTTTTTATTATATATCTATTTTCAATATTATTTTTCATTAAAAATTGTAACATTTAATATTTTTAATGCATTAAATTATATTATATCATGTGATTTTAAAAAAAAAATTATTATATTTAAACTTTTATTTGATAACTTTATTAAATTCAATTTTTAGACCTTAATTTAAGCAATTAATAATAATAATAATAATAATAATTTATTATTAAAAATATTTATTATATTAGATATACAAAAATATTATAAATGCTTTGCTGTTTAAAAAAATTATTATTATTAATTATATAAACACAATTTTTAATATTGAGATTAAAGTTTCCATCTATTGTATTCCCTTGGACAACTTTTAGAAGAACAATTGTTAGTTTTGATGGTCTTGCTGATCAAAGTTTTTCTTCAAAAATTTATTAGACTACATTAAAAAGTATGAAAAAAATATCAATTATATTTTATAATAAAAAATTGATTTTAACTTTTTAAACAATGCTCTCTTGGCTAGCATTTACTTTATTTTATTTCCTTAATACATTGATAAGCATTTATTGGCATAAATTATTGTAAATATGACTGAGTGATGGAAGTTTGAAAAAAATCATAAATGAGGGTGCAACGGTCATATTGTCTAGGGTTTCCTCTGCCGCCACAAATTGGCATTTGAAAAATTGAAAACTGAGGATCTAACGGTCATATCTTTTTCTAGGGTTTCTTCTACGCCATTCACTGCACAACTACATATACCAACACACACATCTCCATTCCCTCCATTGATCCATAGACAATGGATTTCCGCTACCTCTCGAGGAAGGAATTGCAGACCCTCTGCAAGAAGAACAACATTCCTGCTAATATCACCAATGTTGCCATGGCTCAGTCTCTCGCAGCTCTGCACCGAGTAATGCCCTTTTTATGTATCTTCATTATTATTGTTTCTTGGGTCATTCTTGATCTTCGTTTTCCTGAATTGGTGTATTATTTGTTGTGACTGAATTAAATTAGTCTAATTGGCTCTGGTTGGGTCATTCTGTGGAAACTGCATCGAAATGAGACATTGATAATGGAATCTTTGAAATTGAAATGTGGTAGGTTGAAGGGTTGGATGAGCTTTTTAATCGTCAAGTGGAATGTGATAACCTGGAATTCCAAGACGATAATAATAAGGTGATTGCAACACCAGATACTCACCGTAGGATTTCAACTAGAAGGAAATCTGTGAGAGGAGCTGAAGGAATTGAACAAGAGAGCAAAGATGTGAGTGTGGCAGTAACTCCTGCAGTGCCAACCAGTAGGAGACGTGCTGCCGCAACTTCTACTCGTAGAAAGACCAAATCCCAGATTCCAGATGATGAAAAGAATGGGGCCCAAGGAAAGCCAATTGAGGAACCTAAAACTGCTGCAGCTGTGACCACTGTGACAAGGGCACATAACACGAGGCGGTCTGCCAGATTGTTGGAGAAGAACTTGTCTAAGATGAGTTTGATGGATGCTGAAGACATAGTAGGGCTTGTAAAGATTGATATGTCTGAAGATATGAGTTATATCTCTCAGCAAACAGAAGACTTAGCAGAGACTGAAAAAAGTGTGTTGAATCTTTTTGTTATCCTTTTTGTTTTATTTTCATATGATATGTTTTATTCAAAACTGAATTGGAACAGTCTATGATGTAGGGCCTAGTATGCAGATGGTATCAACTGTTGTCTCAGGAAAAATGGACGAGTTGGAAGTTACCTCCCAAGAGAAGAACACTGAATATGAATTGGGTTCTGGTTCAAACAATGCTGTAGGAGATAATTTGCAGGCTGAGCCACAAGATAGTTTAGGGAAAAGCAATTCTTTGGAGGCTGAACCACATGATTCAAATTTGAAAATGGAGGAAATTTCCAAGAAATACAGCTATTCAAATGAAGTTTGTGATGGGTCAGACATGAACAAACCAACAGTAACTGCTGTATCTACAGACAATCAAGCAGGTGCAATTTTTCTTCATCTACTGATTGTTACTAATTGCAGACCACAGACTATTCTTGTATAATGATCCTAGCATTCATGATGTTTTTCAGTGAAGTCCCCTGATTTTCATTTTGATCACTTTGCAGAAACTGTGATATTTGTTGAATTGGAGAATTCTTGTGATTCTACTGAATCAGAAAATGAGAATTGTCTAGAAACCAAGCACAGTGAGGCTTTCCAGTCTCTTGACGATTCTTCACGGGATGTTACGGCATTCATTTTGTCTGTTGAGGAGGTGCCTGATAATGCTTCTGTGGAGGTTACTAGCCAATACATTGTTGGCTCACTTCCTATGTCATCTGTAAGGAACACTAATGACCATGATGACAATGGCTCTGAAGAGATATCTGCCTTGTCTAATGAGGTATCTGCAGATGCTTCTATGGAGGTTACTGATCAAGAACTTGATGCCTCAACTGTTGAGATGCCTGATGATGCTTCTTTGGTGGCAACTGGCCAAGACATTGTTGGCTTGCTTCCCATGTCATCTGTAAGCGATGATTCAGTAAGCTTGAAGGGATCAGTTTTGCAAAACATTGATAACCAAGATGAAAACAACTCTGCAGAAATATCTGTTGTGGCTGTTGATGTATCTGAAGATGTTTCTATGATGGTTACTGACCAAGGTGCTGCTAGCTTGCTTCCTATGTCATCTGCAAGCAATAATTCAGTAAGCCTGAAGGAATTAGTTGGGTCCATTGCTGATAGCCTACAAACCAATGACTCGAGAGAGATATCTGATGCTTCAATGTCCTTGTCAAGTTGTAATAGCATACTGGTTGACAGTGATGTTATTCCGGGAGAAAGTGCTATCCCAGAACCGGAATTCAGTATCACAGTGGAGACGATTAAGCAAAAGAAGAGTCCAATTACTGAAGTTGCTCCAGTGCCAGTCTATGAGCAGAAGGAGAATATTCCAATTCAGTCAGTTGTTGCCACTCAATCAGAACCAAAGGACTTTGCAGATGAGCCCACCGAGGAGGGTGAAAAGAACAAAGCTTATATGATGAAGGAAAACACAGGCTATTGTGAATATCAGAAAATGAGTATACGAGAGCTAAAAAAGATGCTGAAGAACTTGAAACTAGATAGTAAATCAAACAGCAACAATAATGTTGTTACAAAGGTAATATGAATTTCTTTTACTCTCACTTGCAGTTTTTTTTAACATGTTTGAGTTCTTAACTGTATTTTAGAAGTAACATTATTCACTGTTAACGTACGCAGGAAGTGGATGGGAACAGAACTGCTCTGCAGGTGCTGCCAGGGAACCAAATGATAGCTGGTGAAACTCAGAATGATAACGGAGTATTCTAACAACATATTACGGCTATGTTACCACTTGGGATGTGGTAAACACAAATTTTTGGTTGTGTAATTCGAGGTCCAAACCTTGGTTTGTGCCAATTTTTTTCCTTCTACTTGCAAAATTTTGATTGTAATTTCAGTTATTGCAAAGCAGTTCACCGGTACTTTCTATCATTTTGGAAAATATAATTTTGATAGGTCAAGCTAGACTTAAATTTTCTCCCAAGTATTTACGTCTATGTTTTATTCCTCTTTTTGGCAAATAACCAAAGCTAAAACAAGAAAAAAAGGTGTGGATACCAATTAATTTTTCAAAACTGATAAATAGACCGTCGTACGTTTGAAATTTTCATAATTTGTTAGTACTGTGTGGTCAGTTATTTCCCTCCACCTGAAGGGAAACGAACAAGTAAAATTAACGACTCCATCCAATCAGGAAATGGCATTTGGAAATCAGATGGTAGATAGCCAAAACAGTAATGAAATTTCCTTTTAATATAATTTGAATAACTACAAAAATATAAATAAGCATTTTTATTGCCTCAATTCAATAATATAAGAAAAAAATTAAATATATAAAACATGTGAAATCAATATATAAAAGAGTTCATATTAAAAAAAATTGGATAACTTTTTTGTGTAAAATAACCCTTAGAACATGTATGTAATGTTGTATAACTAAAATTTATTCAAGTCAAATCATATTATACTCGATGAAAAACATGTGATATTTAAAGATATTTTTATTATAATGATAATAATACAACTTATTAGATTAAATTAATATATTTTACATGACATTATATAATTATCACATAGTACTAATTTATAATATATTTATTGTACTATATATTTATAATATGATAATTTATTAAAAGAGTTTATATTAAAAAAAATTGGATAATTTTTTGTGTAAAGTAACCCTTAAAATATGTATGTAATGTTGTATAACTGAAATTTATTTAAGTCAAATCATATTATACTTGATGAAAAACATGTGATATTTAAAGATATTTTTGTTATAATGATAATAATACAACTTATTAGATTAAATTAATACATTTTACATGACATTATATAATTATCACACAGTACTAATTTATAATATATTTATTGTAATATATATTTATAATATGATAATTTATTAAAAGAGTTCATATTAAAACAAATTGGATAACTTTTTTGTGTAAAGTAACCCTTAGAACATGTATGTAATGTTGTATAACTGAAATTTATTCAAGTCAAATAATATTATATTTGATGAAAAACATGTGATATTTAAAGATATTTTTGTTATAATGATAATAACATAACTTATTAGATTAAATTAATACATTTTACATGACATTATATAATTATCATACAGTACTAATTTATAATATATTTTTTGTAATATATATTTATAATATGATAATTTATTAAAAGAGTTAATATTAAAAGAAATTAGATAATTTTTTGTGTGTAAAATAACCCTTAGAACATGTATGTAATGTTGTATAACTGAAATTTATTCAAGTCAAATAATATTATACTTGATGAAAAATATGTGATATTTAAAGATGTTTTTGTTATAATGATAATAATACAACTTATTAGATTAAATTAATACATTTTACATGACATTATATAATTATCACACAGTACTAATTTATAATATATTTATCGTAATATATATTTATAATATGATAATTTATTAAAAGAGTTCATATTAAAAAAAATTGGATAACTTTTTGTGTAAAGTAACCCTTAGAGCATATATGTAATGTTGTATAACTGAAATTTATTCAAGTGAAATAATATTATACTTCCAAATTAGAAACACTAAAAATACTTCCAAAAAAAAAAAACTACACCTTCCAAATTTTATACAATTTGCAGACTACAGTTACCAGCTTGTCTCCGTATTTGTTGTACGGTATTCGGGTCACCATGAGACAACAAGGAAATGCAGCAATATGCTTCCTCAAAAAGAATCATATTCTCTGCTTATCAACAGAGTGGATGAAGCCCTGCCGTAATGGTCGAATAGGCACCACAAAGGAATGTTTCTCATCGGAAAGATATGGTGGATGAAAGCTTTTGCTAAAACCTTGCCATAACAACTCTTGAAATATTATACAGTAAACATTCGATAGCATATATATGACATTAGGATGCTACCATTACTACTCTTCAAAACCTATGAGATTCGGGCATAAAGATCGTCTAATTGCTTACAGAATTCTTAGTTGTACTTAGTCGTCAAATGGGAATGCACTGAACCGGACAAAATGGGTTTTCAATGGCATCGCGGCATGGTGCAATTCACTGTTGTTTTTGTAGTGAACCATGCTAGGGCTGTATTCTAGAAATAAATCCTAAGCCTCTGTTTAACAATAAAATTAAATGTATCAGAGTACTCCTACTTCTCTGGCATGCCCCCTCTTTCCAAAGATCTCGGTAAAATTATTGTGCCATCAAACAAAATTTTAAAATGCAGTGGTTTAATACTTCATTCCAAATACAACGAACAACCATAGTTGTGTGGTCAATAACCACAAATGGTGCCGATTAGTTCCAGATATGAGTAAGAGTAATAACCACACATACAACCAAAATAACAACGTATGATAGCACATGTGGTTATCCAACGTATTCTTGGAATAAAGTTTAAAGCCACCATATTTTAAATTTGCTTGAAAGTACATTATTCTACCAAGAATCCGCACCCTCAAATAAAATAAAAAACTATTTCTATCCCAGCTACTGTAACCACATCGGAGCCGTAAAGAATTATTTACATTGTTTTAGAAAGAATTATTTAGATTCTTACTTCAAGAACATCACCATCTTTGAGTTTTGTGCCGGGCAGTACTAACTGTCCATTAATTAAAACCAGTTTTCCCTCCAAACCAACTCTTTGAGCAGCATCTGCAGCAGTGCTACCAGCTTTTAACCTCATAATTTCACCATGAGGCCAACATATAATTACCACTTCTCCAAGGTTAAGAGAACCATGAAGATCATAAGGCTTTGCATCATTTTTTGTTTGGTTGATGCTTACTTCAGACCGCAATTGCTCTTCCCAGGAAAGCATTGTTCTCAAAAGATGCACCTAAAAGATGAATTATAAACAGTCACTGAAACATTCATTGACATTCATAAATCTACTGGAATAACGGGAAAAAATTATCAATTTTCAATTTGCATATGCCAGACAGACAATACTTTCGTCCCAACACTTGGCCTATTATGCATATTAGACAAACTAATTTCTACCATCATTACCAAAAATATAAATACTGATCTGCAATATATAATTTGCTTTTGGCAGAGCAAATTTTCAGTAAGTTAACTGTCAGCAAAATTGACTGCTTTAAGATTATAGTCATGGAGCGACTACAACCAGTTATGTAGCATGGAATTAAAAAAAATAAAAATTCTACAGCTTATTTGAGTGGGAATAACTTTTTACAAAAAAAGAAACAGAAGTAAACATAGATAAGCAATTTCCATTCGCATAAAATGTGTAAGAGAGGCAATTTAGTTGCCAAAAAACCTTGTTATTGATGCTAGGTTCCACAGATGTTGATGTAACCAAGTCAAATTTTGACCGAGATGTAATAGAATCCACTTGCCTACCCTCAAACACAGCAGAAACAACAACCCAATATTCAGATTCTTCTTCCTCAGTAAAATTGATAACCTGGATGAATGTTGGGAGTAGGCGCCCAAATTGGTCTTGCTGCAAATGATGCAAATAATTATACAAAGCTCTTCAGTAAAGCAAGCTAATAATTACAACCCCGTTACGGGTCTAGGAAAACCAGTATTTGAATGCAGTCAGCATGATTTATTAGCATTAAATATGCAAGTTTATAATAGTTTAATTTTGATGCTATGCCAAAATAAAATAGTTCACCTTGCCATCCAATGATGCATTACCACATCATTTAATGAATTCAATAACCAATACAAATTAATTTTTTTAATAAAATGTTCAAATTTTCATCTTTCAGAAACAATCATTATATCCATTGTGGCATTTTTAACATCATACAGACTAACACATGAAACAATTTATCTTTAAGGCATGAAAGAAAAGGATAAAGGACGCTATATAACTGATGAAAATTCCAAAAAGTGATTGAATATAGATGCAGAGAAGTAGCTAGATGTTAGTGTCTTATTAGAGTACAGGAATATAATTTGTTTTAATTCTAAAATATTCATACTCTTCATGTAGTTGAAAGCTTATTTTTCTTCACCTTCAGAGGATATGGACATAATTTCCTAATTGAAGTACACAATCCTATAAACTATCTGCTAAACAACACAAGGGGTCAAGATCTCTTACAAAACTCCCTGGATTACTTATCACTTAGGAGTTTTGTTAAGCCTGCAATTTTTGACTTAGCAGAAGACTGTCCAAAATGTATTAGTTTCTCTTAAGTAATTACTACACTGAAGAGATTTCCAACACATGTCAATCATTAAGAACTAGAATACAGTTAATATGCAAAGGATAAATATTTAAGTCTAAACAAGAAAAAAGAAAAAGAAAAAATTTCCAGTGTATGTCATTGTCTATACATTGCTGATAACAAAAATAATGAAAACTAAAAGGAGGTAAAATAATTTTATATTCTCAACTGCTTAAAAAAACATACCTTGTGATACATTCCATCTCGACATAGTGTGTACTTCTCTAGACAAGTACACCAATCCCCATGTCCTGGTTCAAACCACCATTGATCAGACACCTGAAGTAGGTCAACAGTAAGCAACCTGACCACGTAAGTTAAATGTAAAATAAAATACAAAGGAAAAGATGACACAGCATCAGAGGCTGGTGGTAGAGAGGACACTGCATCACATTGGAAACAAGTTGGTAAGCTAAACTACCATACAGTCATCTATCCAGGCACTGCCTTCTAATAAGGGTAATCAGTCAATTCGTGTCCTTTCCACAAAGCATTCATCGCAAGCCATCTATAGTCAAATTTTACATCAATATATGTTAATTTAAGCAGAAAACCTTTTTGTATAGTCGTGCATAAGCTTCCCATCGCTTAATCTGGAAAGAAGATCTTCTATCAGCTACTGCTTCAGAAGCTGCTAGCCCAAAGCTCACAGCAACTAGCAATTCTCTTTCATCAGTTTCTACACTAAAAAGGTAAGGAGCACAGGGGACAATAAGTATGGACAGCTTTATAACATATTCATTACAATGTAAGTGTTGCTTCACATACCTGATGATAACAGCAGCAAGTAAGTGACTTCCTTCCACTCTGAGGACTGGATGCCCAGCCTTCAATGACTTGTATTTACTTGATAAAATATCCGAAGAATTTTCTTCTTCTATATCTTTGGTGAAATAGGAGGATGCTTCTGTTTCAGGTTCATCCATGCTGTCTATGGATAAAAAAGGATTTCCAGTTTCCTTGTAAAGCCAATGTGCGGCAAGTCCATGTTCTGCACACTCATGCATCCTCTAGGAAGCAAAATGATAAATGAAAATATCAAGAACTAAAATATAAACAAGTAACTATGCAAAATATGTGAAATAATTTAGCACCTGTGTTCTTATTTGTACTTCTAAAGGTGAGTTATCAGGACCTTGAACTGTAGTGTGCAAGGACTGCAATTTTAACAAGTTAATACCGTCATGAGCACAATTCTGAAGATCAGAAGAAAAAATGATGTTAATTTTATTTCATGAAAATATGAACCAGCAATCCTAACCTGATAGCCACTAGGCTTTGGATTAATGATGTAGTCATCAAATTCACCATCTATTGGAGTCCAAAGCCTGAATAGTCAATTGAGTCATTGTCTGGGGCCAATAGGGTTAATGAAGTGAAAAAAGAATGCCTAAGATCTATGGGTGGAACCTTCCACTCTTAAGGAGGGATGACAAAGAGGATACTAGTTGATCTTCACCTCACAGAGAGTCCAAGATAAACAAACAGGAAAAAGAGAATGGAAATATAAAAGAGGATATTTCAGTTTATGTGTTTCCCAATGGAGAATATCTCATCCTCCTCTGCTCCTGCTCTGCTATTTTTTTTTCCTCTCTCTGGATTTCTTTTCTTTTAATTGAAAAAATGAGAAGTAAAAATCTATCAAAGCACAGCATGCAGAAAAGGTCAACTAATCTTGTATCCATATCTTATATAAATGATTGCATTGAATGACTTGTGTATTGGTTATATGATTGCTTGAAGTCTGAAATATGACCTTTTTTTTTTTTACCTGTGTACAATGTCAAGTAGACTATAGCAACACTGAACTGCAGGCCCCTGTAAAGTTCCATTCTTGTCTCCCACAACTACTCTTAATGCACGTGCATCATATACTTTATCAATGCTTATATCCTTTCGTTTCATCTGCAATACATACAACCATGACCTACCATTAATTTAATACAAAGTGATCTGCACAAAAAGTTAAGATCATTAGTGCAAACATTGTTCAACAGGAAAGCTAAGCATTTACGATCAGCTGTATAAAATCATATTTGAATATGAATGAAGAATGTAGTAAAAATAATAGGAATATTATAACTAATTGCCAGGAACCTCTGCATTTCATCACTTCCATAATAAAAAATTGCTTCATTGTCAATTAAAGACTTGAGATAGAATAGTCTGAATGTACATCGGCCAAGGAATTGCATAATACGCAGAATCTTGGCTAAAGAGATGGTGATTCAATGTTTTTCCACATTCACTCCACCAACACAAGAAAAAATGAACGGAAAAAAACACCAAAACCTAGATGCTACAGTTTGTGATTATGTGGGGTTTTTCTTTTGGTTTGTTGGGGCGGGGGGTGTTGACGGGCCCTCTAAATTGTTAGTAAATTCACAATCCTTTTAACAATATTTGCATGCATATTAAATAAGCGTTTAGTGTGATTACACAAAGTTCACAAAAATTTACAGCCATAACAAAATTTGAAGGGAACTATGGAACTTAAAGAAATTTTCATTTTATGTGCAACGTTTCTTATACTTTCCACAAATTCATCTATTCACTAGCATTATGCTCTATTAGAGCCATCTGACATTTCAAACCATTCAAATAATGCCACAGCTTTGCAAAATTGTAGTAAGTCTCGCTAAAACACATACAAACATTCTTATTTCAAGGGTCAAACATGAATTTGAACAATACCTTGCTGTATAAACTATACAGGCTCTTTAATCTGCTTGATAATGTAATTTCCATTCCAGGAACGTAACTGCAAATACAGAAGGAAAGTTTTCAAAATTACAAAACTGATTATACCATAACACTATAGCAGTCAGCAGATAGAGAACGGTGCTGCCTAAAATGCAAAAATAAAGCTTAGAATGCATTTGCCATTGACAGTATTAGAAAGTAAAAGCGGTAAATAATTATGGACAAAGAGAACATACGAAGCTGATATAATCAATTCTTGTTCAAGTGCTTCCTCACAAATTACCAATGATGCCAAAGCTAACCCAGCATCCTGAACAACCTTTGGTTTAGTGCATGTCTTCATATTATTCCCAATACCACTGAGAAAGTTAGCCCGTTTTCTCCTATCCAACAATATATCAAAAGGGACTACAGCTTCCAAGAGATCCTGAAAATTAAAAAATTGAAGTAGTTAGAATGAAAATTTTGTTCTCACCCTTTCCCAGGACATGTTGAAGCAATGAAGATGGAATATTGTCTCATTGCCTCGGCAAGTAATCACGACTATCAATCTTGAATGTCTCAGACAATATGAAAGGGCTTTCCAAAGAGTCGCTTCAAAGTAGTTAATCATAAGGACTTGAAAAAATGTGATTGATCGACCTTCTTTATAACTTTTAAAATTTACTCTCTTTTTTTAATGTTTCATGAGGGATAAAAAAAGTAATTCAAATTAGCATCACCTTATAGTTCATACACTTTCCAATCTCACCTCCCCTGGTCCCTCACCCATTTTGCTTAAAAATTTTAGCATAACATATTCCAAACTTCATTATGTAAACAAGACAAAAATACTATGTAATCAAACAGTATAATAATTGTATTCAGGCACAAAAGAAACATTTTTGTGTGAATTGTTGCAGTAGCAACAAGAACCAGCGTAGGCTAGAAAGCAACTACCAAGGGACCCATAATGCAGAATTTAGCCAAATCTCATCACCTTAAAAATTCTTACCTTCATACTTACATCCTCATTGAATGACAAGGATTCAGTGTAGAAAGAAGTTGAACCGTTCTCATTCAAAGGTATCAAGTTGCCTTTTACAGAGAATCTTCTCAGATTTCCTGTTCTGTTAGCAGGACTCCACATGGAAGCCAGATCAGCTCGCATCTTTTGAAATATTTGAGGCTGGTGTCAAGGTACAACACAAACACAGGTGTACAAGTGTCAATAAATTATAATAGTGCTAAAGTCATGTCATGTTAATACTGCTTATTTTATTGGTATTTATATCCAGAAGCAGGAATTTAATACTGTAATTTCTTGCGATCATCCACATTCCTGTTTAACAATACAAGATAATAAAGGTGTCCAGCAAGTAGTGTAAATTATATTTTCAAGAGCCAGAACTCACCTTATTTTGTGATAGCTTGAACTAATTTTCAAATAAAGAAATTGAACTTGTTAATTTTTCATAAACACTTAAATGTTTAAGCACTTTGGAACCGGATGGATAGTCTTTTTAGGCCTCTCTTTGGGGCGTAGTATACAACCCCTTTAATAGGGTATGGCGGTATGCTGATATTCACACGGGTTGGAGACCTTTAGTGTTTTAATATGCTTTTCTGTCCTATGACTCTCATTTTCTTACAACATTACATTAATATAATTGAGGACTTTCAAAGCAAAAGAAACATAGCAACTATTAAAAGACCTGTAGAACAGCAAAGCATAAATCTTCCAGTTCAGCTTTCAGCGCCCACAGACCCAATCTTGATGCAAGTGAACACCAAATAATTAAGGTCTCCTCTGCAACAGCTTGAGCCTTTTGCAATGGCAGAGCATAACTGCAAAGTAGAGATTGTCACCCAATAAAATGACCTATGCAACATACCTAACACTTGTAAAGTGTTTAGCCAAAAAGTTAAGAGCACTGTATGGCTTGAGGTTGTCGGTTAAAGATGGCTTCTGTAGCAAGGAAGTAATCTTTCACAACTAATAATCAAGAAGGATTGAGAAATACGTTAAGATTAAAATATTTTTTCTTCATCTTCCAAGAATAACGGGTCTGAAGTAAAGGCAAAAAAAGGGAAAACAAAGAACTGAAAGAAGACTAGCAATAACTGGGCATAAAGGCTAAAAAAAATTGAAGAAGCTCACAGCCAGTACATTGTTCTCATGTTATGGAGCCGATCTGCAAGCTTGATGAGCACAACACGTGGATCATCGACCATTCCCAACAGCATCACTCGTAAATTGCTTGCCTAGCAGATTGAGAATGTAACACATCAGAAAACTTTCTGCTGTTAATTCCACTGCCCAATATATTATCCACATCAACCACTTTTTGTGGAAGATTAGTGTCATAAAATTAAACATACTATGCATAAAATTGATCATGGTCTTGTCTAAATTTATGCTAGGCAAACATTCTTTGCTTTATAAACTTATACTAATTACTGACATAATACCAAAGTACATTTAAGAGTCTCAATAGCTAATTGATACATATGTCAAATGTAGATTACATACCTCTTCTTGGCCAAGGACACCCTGGTTCATACTCGACCTCCTATGTCTGCGTAATAGCTGCAAAAGATAATGTAGTTCTTATATAAAGGGTAATAAAAGAAAACAGTCAAACTCTCCAGATTGCCAGAGTTGTTATTAGGATTGAGTTTCAAGCATCTAACATGCAATACGATGAAGTAGCAGAATACGTCACTAAACTCTGAAGGTATTGCATCGTTGTAATGCAATAATTAAGAGAAAAATATTAAAGATTAAAAATTCCTAAAAACTTAATCCTTAGGTGCAAACTAGAAAATGGTTTACAGGTCCACTGTAACTTATATTGAAATTTATTTTAATTACAAAGAAAGGGGCAACAAGGATTGAACTTCAGACAACTAGGTACTGAAGGCTTTTCATCTAGGACCATCCTACAAGCCAAGAGATTGAGATTAAGTTTGTAAGATGAATGCATACAAATGTACCACCCACAAATCTTTATTTCATCCAAAGGGCATGGAAAATTGAAATCTAACAATTACCTATAGATGGCAGCCAATAATGTACCACCCACAAATCTTCAAGATAAAAAACGCATTAGAAAGACATTATTTATTCTTTATGGTACCTGATTAATATAACTTAACCTTGAAACACCGGCTACCAACTTGACCACGTCATCCCCAAACTCTGCCTCAATGTCATGCAGTCTTTTGCAAGTATCATCAACCACGTCATGTAAAATACCAGCCACAACAGTGTCAATAGCCTGAAACAGAGTATCAAGATCTCATACAAAGGAAACAATTTTTAATATGCAATGCATCTTAAAAAGGTAAAAGATAATAAGGAAAAAAAAGTTATCATGTGTCACTCAAGTGTCATACACTCATAGTAAGTACAGTTAAGAGTAGTAAAGCTTCAATTTAGTTCTCACTCTCAGTGACGTCAAAGGTTAAAATTGGTATGGGGAAAAACATTATTTTCAGATAACTTTTCAAATCAATTTAGAAATTGAGATGCGTAAGAAACAAATTGGAGACTTGGTGGAAATAACAGAAAAAAAAAATCATATTATCCAGTAGTTACTATAATCAAAGCTAAGATTATGGATAATTAAGAGAAATGATATTGATATGTATCATTATAATTGATTATACGACGTCAACTTTAGTGTTTCACAAATATGTTTCTTCAGAAGTGTTGCAACATTGTTAAAGAAAACCCTCCGGCATATGTTTGTTGAATTATACGGCTACAACCCAAATTTATGTGTTCTGATAAATACGAGACTGTCAATTATACGCCTGGCTAGATGATGATGATGATGTTATATTCAAGTTTATCAAATTGCAATTGAGTCCGCCCATGTGTTCCTTCCATAATGGTATGCATTCTTCTGAATATGCCGGTGAGGAAAAAGGGGAAAAATCCTCCAAGTAGCTGACAATTTTGAAAATGAACAATCGTTGTGACATATTGAGTGCAGGAGGAAAAGGAGTTAGCCAATGGCCGCCTGTTTTCCCAGAAAGTAAAAGAAATATATAATACGGAAACAAGCTCAATCACTTTGAATTTAATATTGTTAACTAATCCCTGGAGTTCATACTCGTTTACCACTTGATGGAACCAACGCAGCCAAAATTCTTCCTGTGTGGATACAGTGTGTTAAATAAGGATCTCCTGTCTTCCGCGTTTGGCCACGGTGTGCTTTTCTTGCAAAAGCTATAGCCTTCTGTACCTGCCTTCACACACAACGTATTTTAATGATGTAACAACTAATAGGAGAAAAACAAACAAGTCACAACACAAGTAGAGATATTAAACCTTTGCATCGTTAAATATAGGGTAGCCAGTAACATCTACTCCATCCTGCAGCATGGTACCTGCATATTATTAATTTACATTATTACATCTATTAAAATTATGACGCATGGAAGATAATGGATGATATTAATTTTGCTATTAAGAAAACTTATCAGGCACTAAAACTATCATTTAATGACAGAAACAACAACAGAAAATTTACAACGATGCAAAGAACAACCAATTACATATCACATTCAATCTCGCCAGTATTTTACACTCCATCTAAAGCTTGTTATGTTATCCAAAACAGAAAACGAAAAAACGAACACAAGCCAATTCTATCTACCGCAATAAGTTTTCTCTCCCCCGAATTCATGTACGAAAAACAAATCATAAGCGACTCTTCCATTTGGCACCACAAAATCATATGAATATCACCAGCATAGCAACCTCAGAAGTTCATGAGAACGAAACAAATAAATAAAAAGACGAAAGAAGAAAAAGAAGATGCAGGACCTGGTTGCTCCTCCAGTTTGGGCCATAGGAAATCAACCTTGGTGGAAAGACAAGCACCGGAAGCAATTGCGAAGGCGGTGACGGCGACCTGTGTGATGGCGGAGGAAACGGCGCTGTGGACGGAAACAGCCTTGGCAGCGGCGGCGATTAAATTATCGGAGGTGATAACAGGCGTCAACGATGTCGGAACAGCGATTTGGTCCAGCAAACACCGGAATCTGGAACGGTGAGATTTGAAGGATCGAAATCTGTGAAGAAATGGAGACTTGTTTTGAGCTGCTAACATTGTAGAGCGTTGGCATGAGAGCACGCTCATGCTCATACTATTAGCTATTTGGAGTAGTGAATAGCTATGGTGGCTGAGGCAGTTATTTTCCCGGGAAAATGGTGAGAGAGAGAAAATGAGTGGTTGGAAGAGAAGGTCAAGGAGAAAAGGAATCTTTTGCTGACGGGTGCTGATTTTCTCATTGAAATCTCACTTTGTCTTTTAGTGCATTGCTTATTACTTGCTCTTCAACGGTTCTTATATTTTAGTCGTGGATAGGACTCGAAAAAGGGAAAAAGCAATAACTGTGTAAAAATGTTTATGTTTTATTCAAATCTATTTTTTTTTGTCTGAATATATAATATATGTAATTTTAAAAATAGAAAATAAATAGATGTAACTAGCATATAAAATTTATCAAAAACAATATATTAAGAATGAGCTGAGCAACATATTGATTTAAGAAAAATTCTAAATAGTTAAAAAGAATTTAACACTATTGATATTAAATTAAATGTGTATAGTAAATAATGAAATTTAGTAATTTATTTTAAATATATATATATATATATATATATATATATATTCTTTAATTTTTAAGATATTAGGACAATTATAAAATGCATTCGTACTATATGCTGATTAAAATATATTAAAATGCATTTTTAATATTTTTAAGATATTAGCACAATTTTTAAGATAAAGTTAACAAAACCATTAATCTAATTAAAACGCATTCCTACTATAAAATTTTATTATATTTTAAGTATCATAAGTTACAAACATTATTTTAAGTAATCTTATTTTGGCCAAATTAAACACGGTTATAAAAGTGAGCTTGAAGTAAAGTGAATTTAGTTAAAAAAAAAAAAAAGCTATTTAAATATGCTGATTAAAATCACTCTTAGAAATATAATTGTCAACAAAAGGCACGTAAATAGTAATAAAATGGCATTATAAATTAATAATATTAAATATATGAATAATTTTGTTAATACATTTACAACTGAGATTTTTCTATCACAAAAATAGAAAAATATTACTTCCAACAAAACCATGGTTTTGAGGATAAAATTAATCCTCTGCTATTTGCCAAACATGTTTAACGCAATTTTCAAACCCTATTTATAACTCAACCTATCAATTTTCTAAACAGGCTATTAATAGTCAAACAACCAAAATACAGATATACAAATAAGTATTTTCAAAATTAAATTTTATAATGATTACTTTAATTATAATTAAGCTTAACAAAAATTATATCTGAAATAAAATAATTTTTTTAAAAAATTCATAAACTTTTAAACTTAAAATAGAAGTTAAATATAATTTATGGAGTCTTACAAGTTAGGAGTAAAAATAATTTTATTTTATTTTTGTCCCAAATAATTTTCATTTGATTTCCTTTTGTATGTTAATGTTGCACTGATACATTACAATGCTAAAAGGCAAAGAGAAAAATAAAGTACCATGAGAAATCCACTCCAAGCATCATACAGAGTTGACAAAGAGCACAATGGTGAATTGAGTTTGAGAACTCAGAAAAAAATTATAGAAGAGTATGTTTGATTTTTTGTTTTTAAAAATATAACATAATATAAATTTGTATTATATTTTATTTTTAAAAATAGAAAAATATTTTTAAAATATAAATTAAATATGTTCTTGTTTTTTAATATATATTTTATTGACTAAAATTTATTTTAAAAAATTAATTTAAAATAGAATTCATGTAATTTTTATAATTTTTAAGTAATAATAAAAAATATAAGAGAGTTAGAAGATACACATGTCCGTGCTAGGCACCATTAATTTCAAAGCATGAGCAAACACAATTGTGGAAGCATCCACACCGCAAATTTCCCTAAAGCGAAAGCCTCATAATTTTGATGAAATAATTTTGTATATAAATTAATGTCTGATTTATTGTTAGAAATATAAATTAGAATGGATTCAAAAAATGTTTTATATTTTCTTTGAATTAACAAAATATATTAAAAGAATTAATTTTTAACGATGAAATAAACAGTATAAATTAAATAAATGTTTTTTGGAATATTACATCACAGATATTCCCTATATCAGACACATTGATGTTGATTTGAGACTAACAAAAAAATAAAAAATAAAAAAACATAAGCAATCAATATTACGTGAGTGGTCCACAAAAATTGATAGATTAAAACAACTTTATAAAAAGTTGATAATATAACAACCCAAGGTAACTTTCCACGGTTTATTAATTTAAATATGTGATATAAAAGTTATAATTACGTTAATATGTTATTTGTGACAATTTTACGGAAGTATAGGTTTTAAAAAATTAGTGACAATTTTTGGAGAGTCTACAATAGTTAAATATGTTATCTATCATAAATAGTAGAGTTAAGGGTTTGACGAGAGATTTGTATGTTTATTGACGATTTTTGGAGGAATTTTTGCCATTGTCAGCAGCACCAAAGTGAGGAAGAATTTTTTTTGAGTGGGAAACTTGCCACTAGCTATTGTTGGAGCTATATAATAACTCTTTCAGCCATAAATTCATGCACGGAGAGAACATAGAAGAAAGAAACTAAGAGTGAAAATAAAAGAAAAAAGAGTAAAAAATAGAAAAATTCAAAAATACTTAGTTTAAATTTTTTTTAAAATATATTGATTAACAAATTTTCTCAATATGGTTCGTAATACAACTATTGATTCGTAAAAACACATCTCAGAATTAGTACGAGCTCAAAATGTAAATAATTTTTATGATTTATGTTATTAAAATATAATTTTGTAATTATAGCTAGTTATTAAATATTAGTATTTAGTGATTAAATATCAAATATGATTAAATATTTTAAAATGATGATAATTTAAATAATGTATTTAATGATTAATTATTTTTTTATATCAGGTAATGAGACTATTACGATCTCGTCACTTAGCAATAACACTGCTTAGACATGAGATATATGACATTTTACAGAAAGCTGGACTTTATCGTGTTGAACAAATATGTCAAATGCATATAAATGGTGGGCTTGTAAATGCACTTGTTAAACATTGGAGACCTGAAACATATACATTCCATCTTTCTTGTGAAGAATACATAGTAATATTAGAAGATATTGCTATGTTGCTTGGACTGCGAATCAATGGTCTACTTGTTAGTGGTTCTACTAATCTGAATATTATATAGCATTGTAGGATATGTGTGAACAGTTACTAGGTAGTTAGCCTGTATCTAACGATGTTGAAGATTCAGAAATAAGATTGAAGTAGATTATGCAACATTTTGGTTAGCTTCCTACAAATTCTGACCGTAGGATAGCACAACATGCTCGTTGATACATACTTTCTTTGTTAGGACATCTTCGAATGCCGAATAAAAGTAATTCAGTAGTCCATAGAAAATTCTTACAGTTGTTGGTGAATGTTGATGAAATTAAAATATATAGTTAGGGTTCAGCATGTCTTGTCTTTCTGTATAGAGGTCTAGATCATGGTTCACGATAAGATGCTAAAAAAAATTGTGGATGCCTAATATTGCTGTAGGTATGGGCATGGCACCGGCTCTCATGGTTTGCTCCAATACCTGGTGAACCAATAATATTTTTACTTACACTTAGATGGTGACACATTCAATATCCAACCAATACTCCATATAGAGACCTTGGAAATGTTAAAGTGACATTAGATAAAATGGGACTTCATGAGGTACTAGTCAACATATGTTAATTCTTATTAAATAATTTTGTACCTCTCTCACATTACTAAGGTACATATAATGTATTTTGTGTTAATGTAGTTTTTATGGCTACCATATGAGGATAAAGCTATTGATGCAGTTATTCCAGATGACGTGAGAGGCAAACGTCTATTGTGGTCAACTGCAAGCCCATTGATATGCTTTGAGGTTGTAGAGTGGTATGCAGCTGACCATGTAATGCGTCAATATGGATTTGCTCAGCCTATTCCTCTTCCGCCCCAAAGTCTTGAGGAAGTCCACAACAAAGACTTGCGTGGTTTAAGAGAACCGAAGAATTGGAGATTAATACATAATGATTGGGTGACAATGTGAAAATAACGATATCAACGTACGTTAGAAGGAATTCCAATTGACAACTATTACCCTTCGAATGAGTATTGGAGTTGATACACAATCTATGCAATGAATTCGTTGTCCCTACAAATGGAGCAGTCACAATCTCAACAACAACAATGTCTGTTAGAGCAAAATTTCATGTCTACACTCACACAGCAACAGGAGATTCCACCATCCTCAATTCAACCAAATGAGGAGTTTTATTAGTCACCGCAGATGAACCAGTGGCATCTATTTCAATGGGATGAACAACACCAACCTTCACGCATCTATGTGGATAGAAGATATATTCGTCGTGACTCCAAAAGTAGAGGATCACAGGGAAGGAGATCTGTTGATTGTAGCATTAGAAGTGTCATGTCTGATAGGTTTCTATGCACATATGACTTTATTGTTGATGATGACACACATTGTCAAGACATTCCTTAATGTGGAATTGACCTTAATGAGAATGCAACTGTGGAAAAAATAGCTATTAATGAAGAAGTTTATCGACAAAAACTAGTTACTCCAAGTGAGAATGCTCTATACCAATCATGTCTTGGTAGATGACACAACAGACATTTACAGGTGTATCTGCAAATGTGACAGATGGAGAACCTACATCACATGAAGAAGAGACAAGCGATGCCATAGATGAGTAGGGTGTGGAGGATGATGGACCTAGAGGAGGAAGATGAAGGGGCTTTTTTTTCACGCATGTTACGTCTGTTTACTCATGCCCCTGTGAGTTGGTACACAATCTTCACAAAAATTGGTAGCAATGTGCCTGATACAATATATATGGAATGCCTTTGGAGGTTCCCACTATCCATTGCTTCGTCTTATTGCTGCATTACTTGACTCGTGACGATCAGAAATAATATCAAAGTCATCTTGCGTCACGACTGATAACTTTTTGGCAAATGCATCAAATCTTTGAAGTAACAAAATAGGTTATCGTCCACAGGGATTAATGCTAAATACCAAACCACAAGAATGTTAGTAGTTAGGTTACCAAAAACAGAGTATAAACATAACAAAAATTAAATATATGTAGAATTGTAAAAGCTAAATTAAGAGTGCTGTAATTTAAAATGATATATGAGCAGAAACTGAGAACAAAAATGTAGAATAATAACCAAAATAACTGCAGAATGTAACTGCTTTAATTACTAAAGGTGGGTCTAAAAACAATTAAAAAGTACGGTGAGTTCAGAATCCCTTATTCTTTCCCTTTTGCATAAAAATATATGTATAACTCAAAATGCAGCTTCCTCTAATAGTCAGATTTTCTAAAATACCCAATCTCAATTCCTTGGTTAATTGGTTCTAAAACGAATTTAGTTTCCTAATTCTTTAGATAAAACCAAAAATATTCATTAAGATTTAAACTCATTTGACCACATAATCATAAATTTCTATTCCTAGATAATTTATAAATAAATTGATCTCAGTCCAAGAAAATTTACAAATTTTCAGCAATAAACTTCTTTTCATCAACCCCATTCACGTAGGATAGAGAAGCATTAAGTTCAGAATAAAAATGTTAAATTAAAGCTTGTATCTTGAGTTATATTCAATGCTTAGTTCATTGCAAAAGGTAAAAGAATAAGTTCATCATCACTCAACCCCAAGATATTTAGCTAGACATAATAGGAGTAAATAAACTAAAACTGAAATATATTGCAAAAAAAGAAATCATGTTTACAGAAATAGCTTACAACAGAGACATAAAATGAGGGAAGCTATTGTTCCATTACAAAAACCAGAGAAAAAGGGAATGTAACCCAAGTTCCCATAAGAATCCTCTAGAAAAGATGTAAGAAAATTGCCCTAGCTACCATTTCTATGTAAACTGTACGAAAACTTAAAATTTTGCACTTCCAGAGTGTAATAAAAATGAAAGACAAAAATATGCCACCTTTTCAAAAAATTCTGCTTTTATATGCTCTTTCACCTTCATGTCCCCACAATCAGAAGTTTATGTCCCTACAATTGTGTCCTGCAGTGATTCAATTCTAATTGCCATTTTTTTCTTATAATCCCTTCAAAATTCAAATGCCAGCAATCAATATATGAATGATTTATCAATTTTTCAACAATTACAACATCCCTTGAAATATCCAATTAATTGTATTATCTTATAATTTTAATTCAATAAAATATGTCAAAAACCTTTAATTTTCTACACGAGTCAATGACTCATCAACGACATATTTACGTAAATTATCAAGAAAAAATTGTCAATCATCTGCAGTTTCTCCCTCAATAATAGTAAAGGCAATTGGTAATATATTTTGATTGTCATCTTATACAACTGCTACTAATAGAGCTCCTTTGTATTTTTCTTATAAATGTGTCCCTTCGACATGTACAAGTGGTTTGCAGTATCTGAATACTCTAATGCAATGACCAAAACTCCAAAAACCTCTAAAATATTTGAACATCGGGGACCTGGTTATCATTGTGATAAGCTTGAACAACATCCTACTGAACACCTGATCCTCCAACAACATCACACATTGCTATACACCATTATGACAATGCTTCATATGAAGCTTCCTACTGACTAAATACGTTTTCAATTACTTTTTGCTTTGTCATCCATGCTTTCCGATATGTTGTTGTGTATCCATATCGAGCTTGAACTTCACTAATCATCAATTTTATCTTAAAAGAAGGGTCAAATTCAATCATTGGCTTAATACATTCTGCAATTGTTTCTGCATCCAACTTTCTATGATCTTGTGAAATCGTTATCTAAGTACAACTATGTGGCTCATTATACTTTCTAATTTCTCAAAAATAATTTTTCTTCCTCAAACTACCCCAAACAAGCCACTCATAATCTATGTCATAACTAACACATTTACAATAAAATGTATTTGGTTCAAACTCAAAAATTTTGTAGTCCACTCCTTTTGATATATTATAACTCTTAATTTTTTGTATAACAGCTTCTCTGTCATTAAATTGCATTCCAACATACAATTCTCCATCTACGTCACAATGACCTATAAAACACAAAAAAAGAATAATAATAACAACAAACTAAATATCATTCACACAACTAAAGATGAATTTATTACTACAAATATAATAAAACATGTCAACATACCTAAGTTAGCATACTCTGAAAATTCAGGAGCTTGCATAGCATTAAGATCTAAAGCATACATGAATGATGAAACCCCAAAGATATGTTGGTTAATCATTGAGTTTGATAAATAAGAGTCCCCATCATCCAAACTATCACCATCACTATCCTTTTCACTTTTATAATCTCCTTCAAAGCTGTCATCATCGCTTTCGACGTTGTTTTGTTCCCATTCAACATCTCTAATAGGAACAACACTCGCATATGCACCAATTGTAATTTATTTAAAAACAACATACAACTCAATTAAAGGATTTTGGTCATGACGCTCATAATAAATCTGAAATATTTGTTAAATATCATCATCATTGTTTATTGTCATCACTTGGTATTACATGAAACCTCTAAAAATAGAGATTGGACACCTGTAGATTATTCTCTCCACTGTTTTTAGAGTCTCCACTTCAATATATTGACAAAGTCAATATTTAAGTGCTTCAAATGATATATTGTAAGGAATATAGATGTAAGTTGGCTTCTCACAATAAATCTCACACCTTCACTCATATTTAAAACAATCTCACTATTAAAGTAAACTATTATATTTGCATTTATTTTTTTTTCAGCTATAAAGTATGAGAAAGGAAGATTCAGAAACAGAAAATAAAAGACTTTTAAGGTGTAATTCGTTACAAATACAAATGAATTATATATAGACAATTTTTTTTAAAACTCGTCAATGGCAATTTTTCTTTTAAAAAGTTGCAAGTGATGATTTTTGAATGTATAAAAGCACTTTTCTACTCTAAAATTACCCACAGTGAGTTTTAACTACGTAAAAAATTTATTTTTTTCTATCCTAAAAGTCACCAGTGACGTTTTCACTTTGAACCAATTTTTCATTCTTTAAAAATCGCCACAAACGGTTTTTTGAAATCCCATATATATGTAATATTGATTACAAATCCATATTTCAATACTTTTATAGTAAAAATGTCATGTTTAAAAAAAATACCCACTTTCCACAATATTAAAAAAAAAAAAGCGTTAATTGTATTATATAAAATATCAATACACTTTGGGTCCTTTTTTTTATATGAAAAAGAAATAAAAATTTATCGAAATATAGTGTTTTAGAAATAATTATAAAAGCAATTTTTTTTAAGAATTGCTTAGAATATTTTTTTTTACTTTAAATTTTTTAATTATTTTTTAATAATTATTATTGGCTATTTTTTATTATTTAATTTTTAAAAAAAAATTCACCAATGAGTATTATTTTTTATATTTTATATTTTTTTAAAATAATCGTCTGGAGCATCTTTTGAAACTTTATATATTTTTATTCATTAATATCTACCCAAAATAATATATTTTAATATATTGTTTTTAACACTTATACATAAATAAATAATTGATATACTTTTTTATTTTAATACATTTTTATTAAAAAATTCATATTATTAATTAATGAAAAAAAATATCGTATATATATAATTACCTAATACAATTATATAGAAAATATATTACTAATATATTTTAGACAAAATTACTTTTTTCGTCTCTTAACTTTAGGATAAAATTTATTTTCGTTCTCTAACTTCTTCTTCTTTTATTTTAGTTCTCTAATTTTTTAAAAAGTCTCAAACAGATCCTTTTCTATAAAAGACCCTGCCTTCGTTAGAAATTTTTATGTTTTATACTACTTGTACTGTGTGTATTGTGTGTTACTGTTTTTCTGTTTAGTATATTCAATTTGATTTCTGGCAACTTTTCTTCTTCTTTCATCATTTCATCTTTATATTCTTATACTTAAAATTTCATCTTCTTGTCACTAACACCAAGCACTCATCTCCCAAATACCAAACCATAAATAAATTAACTTTCTAAATACCCATTTTTTATTTCCTACGTCAGTGTGTTATGATTTACAATGACAATAGAAAAGCTATTTGTCTCATCACTATATGTTTGTTTTTCTGCTATGAGATTGCAGTATTTGGGAGAATGACTCTCAGAAGATGCTCGCATGAATATTACGAGAACATATCAATAGCTACCATTTGAGGTGAGTATGAAACGTGCTTGTTCTACATGAACCAGTTCAAGGAGCGATACATTGATATTGTTGATGGCAAAAAGTTGATTTTAGAGGAAATTTGAGAACCAATGTGAAAAAACAAAAGTTGATTTTAGATTATCATATTGAAAGTGAGAGGTTAATACTGTTGATGGCAAGAGGATGAAGTTTTGAGAATAAGAATATGAAAGAGGTGCTGAAAATAACTTTGAATCTAAAGAATAAGAGGATAAATAGATAAGACGACGAAGAGTAACAAATACACACGTGGTACAAAATAGACAAAATTAAATTTTTTAATTAAATTAAGGGACCAAAGTGAATTTTACCAAATTAGGGATGAAAAGAATAATTTTTCTATAATTTAATTAAATTATATAATTTTTAATAAAAGTACCTAACATAAAGGAAGCGAAGGAAGGGTAGGGAAAAGGGAAGGGAGAATCAAAGAAGTGAAGAGAAAAAGCAATGATTGAGAATCGATTGACACGGAAGCACCGGTGACTGTTGTTAACAATTTTTCTTCGTTTCTTTCTTTTGAATTATCAATAGTTATTGTGGTTATGGAAGAAGAAGAGAGAGAGAGGGTCCCTCGAATGAAACTTGAAGTGAAAAGGACCGTGCAACAATGGCATGGTGATTTCTAGGCAATTGATGATGAAGATGATGATGGGTTTTGCGCGATCAAATCTGAATCTGAATCTGAAGCAGCGAGTGTTGAGTATTTTTCACTATTGTGCGTATGTGAGTCCGCAACTGTTGCGTTTTCTGCAAATGCTTCACTGCAAATGCAAATGCTTTCCTTGGAAAGGGAACGATAACAACACCATCACTCTCCCTCCCACCTTTTCTCTTCCCGCTCCGCTTCCCCAATGGCCTCAAGGTTCTCTTTCTCCCTCCATTTTCTTTCATCTAACTAACTCTGTATTTCTCATTTATTATTATTATTATTATTATTGTTGTTGTTGTTGTTGTTGTTGTTGTTATCATTAATGCCATGTTTGAAGTAATTCCCATTCATCAAATATTATTTCTTTTAGGAAATTAATTGCCTTTCCATGATAGGTTTAATGGGTATCTTCTCTTATTTTTATACAAAGACAGTATTGGATCATGTTTTGGTGACATGATCTATGGATTAATGATTTAATTCATGCTGTGATTGTCTGTGTATGTGATTACAGGACAAGGTTTTGCTTCAGGGGTTGTAAACCTTGGTGAAATACAAGTGTGCAAGGTTACCGGGTTTGAGTTTGTTTGGAGCAGCAACGTTGGAAAAGGTGTTGCATTCTATAAACCGGTGGGAATACCAGATGGGTTCCATGTCATTGGTCACTATTGTCAACCTTGCTGCAAGCCTTTATGGGGTTTTGTACTTGTTGTTAGGGAAGTGGGAACTAGTTCATCTGAAACATGCAAGTTACCAGCTCTGAAGAATCCCCTTGATTATACCTTAGTATGGTGTCCCAATGCAGGAAGGAAGGAACTGTCAAATGCTTCTGCTTACTTTTGGGTACCTCAGCCTCCTGAAGGCTATAAGGCCCTTGGCTACTTGGTTACTAACAAGCCTGACAAGCCTAATTTGGATGAAATGAGTTGTGTTCGTGCTGACCTCACTGATAAATGTGAACCTTACCGTCTAATACTCGATGCTGCCTCTATAATTCCGGAGTTTCCATTTCAGGTGTGGAGTTTGAGACCTTGTGACCGCGGCACGCAGGGGAAAGGAGTTTCAGCAGGCACTTTTTTCTGCACTGGTAATTGGAACAAGGGAGAAGAGCTACCTGTTGTGTGCTTGAAGAACTTAAATCCTGTGCTTCCAGCAATGCCATCCCTACACCAAATTCATGCACTCGTAGAGCATTATGGCCCTACTGTTTTCTTTCATCCAGAGGAAGTTTACTTGCCTTCTTCTGTTGATTGGTTTTTCAGTAATGGAGCCCTTTTGTACAGAAAGGGTGTGGCTACGGGCGAGGCCATTGATCCAGCTGGCTCAAATTTGCCTGGTGGAGGAACAAATGATGGGGAGTTTTGGATAGATTTGCCAAGTGATAATCGAAGGGATTTTGTGAAACATGGGGACTTGAAAAGTGCCAAACTTTATGTTCATGTGAAGCCAGCTCTTGGTGGGACTTTTACTGACATTGCAATGTGGGTTTTTTGCCCCTTCAATGGACCCTCCACTCTGAAATTTGGAATTGCTAGTATAGCTTTTAGCAAGGTTGGAGAGCATGTGGGTGACTGGGAACATTTTACACTTCGTATATGCAATTTCACTGGAGAGCTGTGGAGTATATATTTCTCACAGCACAGTGGAGGTAAATGGGTGGATGCCTATGAATTGGAGCATATTGATGGCAATAAAGCTGTTGTCTACTCATCAAAAAGTGGTCATGCAAGTTTCCCCCACCCTGGAACCTATATTCAAGGATCTTCAAAACTTGGGATTGGCATTAGGAATGACGCTACTCGTAGTAATTTCTACGTGGATTCTAGCGTTCAATACGAGCTTGTTGCAGCCGAGTATCTAGGAGATGTAGTGACAGAGCCTCAGTGGTTGCAGTTTATGAGAGAGTGGGGTCCTAAAATCGTTTATGATTCAAAAACTGAGATGGATAAGATCATAAATGCGCTTCCTCTCAGGCTTCGAAATTCATTTCAGAACTTACTTAAAAAGCTTCCAGTGGAGCTGTATGGTGAGGAAGGTCCTACAGGGCCAAAAGAGAAAAATAATTGGATAGGAGATGAAAGATGGTGAATTTATATTTATTTTTACAAAGCTCATACCAAACGGATTGGTCTAATCGGCAAATTATGTTGTACACTCATACGTTATATTCTTGTATTATTATTGATTGGGTATTATTATTGTGAGAGTTCTTTTGCTGACGTCAATTCCATACCAAAAATAATTCAATCAAAATTCTTGCACTTTCGGGTTATGTTATCCCCATCATTTCTTTAAGATACTATTTGTATTTCCTTTCACATGAAGCTCTTGTAGCTCAGTTGGTTAGAGCACCCGCTTAGTAAGCGGGAGGTCTTGAGTTCGACTCTCAACAAGAGCAACAGTTTTCCTTTTGTATTCTACAGGAATTTTTTTTATATAGATTATTTCTAAAATGTAAAGACATTTTCACCCTCCCCTCCTCCAAAAAAAGAACTTATTTTATTTAGTCTTCTGAAAATATAAACGTTGTCAAATGAATTTTCCACTAATAAATAAAAATAATTCTTAAAACAAAAAAAATCATTTTAGATTTACCTTCAACCGACAACTTACTTAAAAGAAGTACTATTGCATAACAAATATATATTATTATTTCAATAAGAATTTTAATTTGGGGAGTTTATTTATGATTTATTATACTCGATATTCCTGTTCATCATCCACAAGAGAAGGATGGGATAAATAAAGGGAAAATGAAGCAAAGATCAATATCCACCACCATCTCTACACGGTAGTCAACGCACGTAATCAGGGGCATGAAAATGCCAAAAGAATTCGCGTCTCATTAGTTTTCATTCGTCATGCTCAAACTTCTATACATTGTAGCAAAGTCACATATTAGAAGGTGAAAGCATCTATATACTTCATCAGCTTTAGACGTAACCTAATGAAACCCAAAAAATTTGATTACTTTCTACAGCATCCTTGAATGAAACTGGCCAAACCATACACATTCATCAATGACAAAGGCCATAGCACCTGCAGTGTACAATACTCATAATGATGGAATGATAAACAGGAAGGTAACTTATGAACAAATGGAAGATTGTCGAAACCTGGACAATTAGAAGGACGAGGTTCCTATTGAAGAATATCCAGCAGCTTTTCTCTCCTTCAGAGTCGAAGCCAACCAGTCCAAACCCTCATAAAGGCCATCTCCCTTAAGTGCACAAGTGCCTTGTATGTGCCATTTTCTATTCCTTAGATCAAAGAGACCTAGTCCTTCACATACTTCCATTGGGGTCATTGCCCCTCTCTATTAAAGAAAAAGAAAATATTAACAACTATAACTAGACTGGAGCACAATGCAAAACTCATTATACAGGGAGAAGAAGAAAGACCACACAAATGACTATATTCATTGAAACTAGAAGTGCTCGTGATATTTGAATGGCAGAGAATTTTTCTAAACCTTCCATTAGGATATAGATTAGTGTACTGGTACTCCGGAGAAGGCAAAACTGATGGAGTCAAAACCCTCTTAAGAAGAGGGAATATTTTGGAGTATACATAAAAATAAGGCTCTACAACATTATGGTTTACTTCCGGCTATCTTCAGGGCTGTTGGTATATCATTAAAGATCAAAAGGTAATTTTTAGGGCTGAATAGTTTAATAAATTACACCTCAAAAAAGCTCCTCATTTAAAGCTTTTTGGGCTTGAAATACTAACAAATCACAGGCCCACTTGTACTTTATGCTGACATTTAATCATGAAGAATGGGAAGGACAATGACCAAATTTTGACCACTTGTTCAAAGAGGATTTGACATCATTCCAACAGTTGAATCGTCCTAAAATTTTTGTTAGGTGCAAGCATGCCAGTGAAAAGTTTAAGATAGTAGTAATAACAATTCAGAGACCGTCTAACATATTTCATAAGATTTTAATAATTTCAATGAAATGAGTAATACAAAAACCCAGCAGTAATATGTATTACTACATTCTATACAAGTTAAAATATTAGAATTTCACTCTTCTTAGTATATTCTTTAAACAAAGCTGTTATGTCAACCAATTACATGCTTTGGCTCCTATGTGACCTTCGGTTAGATATAACCTTAATGTCAGGTCATGCAGCTGAAAGAACACAGATAAAAAGTAGCAAAGACATACCAGGTCCTGTTTGTTGGCAAATACCAAGATGACACTATTCAGCATAAAGGGGTCATTTATGATTGTCTGCAAGTAATCCATGAATCAATTCAAAATTTCTTTAGAATCATACACAAACAAATATGTCTGCAAGTAATCCATGAATCAATTCAAAATTTCTTTAGAATCATACACACAAACAAATATGCTTATATGATAGTGAAATTTGATCTTATCACCTGAAATTCCTGCTTAGCTTTTCCAATTCTCTCGCGGTCCAGGCTATCAACAACATAAATCTGCAAAAAATATAAACTTCAGCATACTACCTTATGACTGTAGACCCTTTCTTTCCACGTTCATTAGGTGTATTAATGATGATGAAAGAAGGAAATTTTCGAAAAACAATCAGCACAAAGTGGTCTTAAAAATTAAACATTAAACATAAAAATTAATTCTTACCAGACCATCTGTGTTGTTAAAATAGTGCCTCCAAAGTGGTCTTAATTTCTCTTGTCCTCCAACATCCCAAACTGTGAAAATAACATTCTTATACTGAACTTTCTCCACATTGAAACCTGCAAGGCAATGAAAATTTGTAAGCCTAAAAGAAACATCATATAGAACTATTTGACAACCAAAATTAACATGCTATAATCACACAGTCATTTAACAACTATCATTAACAAACTTGCCACAAAAATTCTTAGGATGCAACTATTGAAACCACCAATCATTAGAACAAGCAAAATTAAACAGAAAGAAGCTGCAGAAGAAAGCTTGTTAACATCTGCAGTCAAAATCAAATTTTTATAGAACTTTGGTTGCTGTGTCAAGCCTCTACTTTTGCAGAATTAGAATTACCATACCTATAAACCAACATAACAAGAATGGAGAGGGGTTTAGTCAAGTTTAGTGGAACAGAATCCCATCTTATGGACAAGATCAGTACCTGAAACAAATAGTTGGTATTTGGTAATCAACAAGAACTACATTACCTTTTGTGAAAACATGATTCGTGTGTTTGAATCCAAGGAAGAATCTGACTCTGAGAAAGAATTACACGTTGTTGATAATTTTTGAAGAATAATAAATTTATCCATTGCTATTTACCACCAAAACTCTGTTTTATTTTCATATCATTTTAAAAGTTATGGCAATAAAACATTCTCCTACAACAACAACAACAACAACAACCAAGCCTTATCTATAAAAACATTTTCATTGACAGCGTAATTATAATCATGCTGCCATTGATGATGATGATGATGATGATAATAATAATAATAATAATAATAAAAATAGTAATAATAATAATAAAAGGTTCTTTCATAGCCAATTCCAGCAAAACTCTTTCAAAATTCGAAAGCTCATAGCTATTCTAGCACACACTAGTCTTGTGGCTTTTACCCCATGCCATAAAAGAATCAACCACTATTCACTTATATCCAATTCTAACTTTTGTACTGCTAGATTAGTTGAAACTCGAAACAAGATTGCCATATATATTTGTGCCGATTCAACTCATATTTTTACCCCCATTTATGTAATCAAAGAAACAAAAACCATGAAGGATAACACAGCCTTAACATCCTTTGGCTATCAAATAGAGAATAATTCAATTAGTCTTAACACATAGATGAACAAACCAAGAAAAAATTTCCTATATTTTGCCAGTTAATTATAGACAAAGAGGGACCCACCAATTGTAGGAACAGTGGATAAAACTTCTCCAATGTGGAGCTTGTAAAGGATAGTGGTTTTGCCAGCAGCATCAAGACCAAGCATCACAACCTAAAGCAGATCAGGGAAACAAATGAGTAAGATGTAGAAATGAACTGAACAAGTGCAGAGAAAGGGTACCCTCATCTCAGAGTTGCCAAAGAAGGTGTCGAAGAGCTTCCGAAAAGCTTGACCCATCTCTCTCAGCTTTGACTATCAGAATCTGATAAATCACTCGGAATTTTCGATTTAGCAATCTGTGCTGGGAATGAGAAATAGAGAAACAGAGAGAGATTCAATTTGAACAATTGATCATTACTTATACACAACGGAAAGGGGTAGCTTTGCCTCTTGCTTTCTTCATTCCAAGAACTTTCTTTCTGTGTAAGAAGAAACAGCAAATTCAAAGTCTGAACTTTGAAACAAAACGTAATAGTACACTTTTTTTCTTAAATCTAATTTTCGGTATTATATCATTCATTTTGAATTTATTTCTTACATGAATAATTACTTTTAATGTTCGCTTTTGTTATTTATAATTGTTATATAATGATAAAATTACTGTAAAAATATAGAAACTAAATTAAGAGGAAGTTTCGCATTTGAAGATCGCAAATAATATTAATTTTTAATTTAACATATACATTACACAATAATAATAATAATAATAATAATAATAACTACAATAATAATATCTACGTTACTAAATTTAAAAAAATATTTTACGAATGAAATAAAAAAAAAACAAATATTGCATTTAAAATAAAAATACATATTTTACCTAATTAGTTTTTACTGAGTTTGAAGGCAATTTATCTATATATGTAAGATAATTTTTATTTGTTATCGGTATTAATTAACATCTCACGAAAGATTTATTTGTAATAATAATACTATACTATAAGGTTTTATTCTTTTAATATTATTAATATTTATTGATCTTTCGAAAACATGAAGAAAAAAAAAAAACTCAATTCCTCCCATTTCCTGTTACTAAGACCTACTAACCTTTATTTTCTTCTCTTCACCTTTTTCAATTCATTCAATTAAGAAAATATTGAATTTCATCCTCACTTCTCTGATGCCCTCCTTATTTATCATCTTTTAAACATAGTGAAAATGTTAAACAAATCATTTTTATTTTTAAAAGTAAATCTTTTCATCGTTTTAACCAAATAAAGTCTTCGCACAATTTATAAATTATAAAATAAATGGTACTACGACATTATATCATAGTAAAAAGTTTTATGAGACAAGAATGATTTTAACAAGATATTTGTCCATGTATAAAATGCTTGTTATTATTTCAAATGCTATGCATTTCACTAAATGTGTTATTAAAAAAGAGATTCTCACTATCTTGAAGTCAATTAATTATTTTTAATTACTAATTCAAATAACTTTTAACTAATTTCTAACGAAATGTATAACACATTTAAGCCCATTGAGTTAGTACAAATATATTTGTTAAAATTTAAAATAAATTTATTTTTTTATTGTAGCTCATTTAAAGCATAACAAGCAAGTTTAAGTTCCTTGCACTTTAATTATATTCTTTTCTATATTGTCAAAAACATTCTCATGAACATGTTAGAATAAGACGTGTGTAACAAACCATTGATTGAAATCATAATAAAACAAAAATTGAGTTATTATGCAATAACACTTAACAGGATGAATTGTAAAACACATCAAATTAGCATAAACTCCTTATGCACATAAAAACTAAAATTGAGTTATCGTTGTAAAAGTTCAAATACATTGAGATGGAAATTGGGAGAGAAAAAATGTAGACTTTACATGAAGTAGCCAGATTTAAACACTTTCTCTTTACGTTCCACAAACACTTTAAATCCAACCTGCATCAAAGTAAGTTAAATAGCCCAAATTCCCAATTCTTAACCCAAAAGTGTACAATCTTAATTCTTTTAGGGATTTTAAACCAACAAGCTTATGCAATGTGACTGACAACATCATCAATAAGGTGCTTGTAAATCATCTTTATCCTATTCAGAATCATTTAGTTGGCCCGTTAAAAAGAAATTTCATAAATTTTATTATACCATGCAATCATGATTCCCTAATTCTTCAATATAAATTAAGTGAATGGAGTGAACAAATTGTTTACGAGGGTGAGAAGGTGGCAACGATTGGCAATAAGCTGCACAGCAACCCCCGAAGCATCGACCACCAAAGGGGTAATAGTTGTACAAATAAATTCCTCATCTACATGCTAAACCTTGTCCTCGACAATTCTTATCGTCCGTTTACCCCACATAATTTACCCGCTTTCACTAAACACTACTAACATGCCCAAACAGCTTTACATTAAACTACTCTATATCAGCAATAGATTTCCTCTTTGCTTAAACAAAGTACAAAATACTTAAGGAAATATTTGCTGGAAAGCAGAACATTGGCGGTAAAATTAAAAAATCTTTCG
This sequence comes from Abrus precatorius, assembly GCF_003935025.1. Classification (NCBI taxonomy): domain Eukaryota; kingdom Viridiplantae; phylum Streptophyta; class Magnoliopsida; order Fabales; family Fabaceae; genus Abrus; species Abrus precatorius. The sequence goes on along the minus strand of NW_020874406.1, from coordinate 10,979,471 downwards.
ACTGGGAGGAATACACGTGAGCTAAAACACTATTACCATGAAAACCATATATTAAATGCAATCATGGCACATCAATTCCCCTAAAATTAATTGGTGAAAAAAATACAATATCAAACCACGAGGGTTTTCTGCACAAACCGCCAGAGGTTAGGTCACACCTAGGGAGTCATCAATAATGGAATTGAGTCATCCATCCTGTGATTGCCTTGATGAATCCTCTTACAAATGACTATATTATCATCCTAAATTAGCAACTGAATAATCTACACTCACCCAATAGCCAAGGCAGTATCGCCAGCCAGCCAAACCTCTGAAAATCATTAACCTATGCCAAACCAGTCCCAACATGAAATATTGGGATGAGCAGGAAAACTAAAAAAGAGGAAAATGCTGCATGTCTTCTCAAAGCGTCTAGTATTTGATTGAATCAAGGCGCCTGTGACACAAGACACTATGCCCTTAGTATTAACTCTTGCATTGTTTAACCTATATTATCTATGAGTCCACCATTTCATCTTGCAACTCGCTTGGGGCAATAAGCCCTGGAATAGAAAGCATTCTTTGGCGTTCTCTCTCTCTTTGAGCTGCAGCCTCTTCAGCATATAGATCTTTGTTATCCTGCAGTTGAACAATTAACGAACTTCATATGCTTAATTACAGTAAAAATATACGTTCCAATGCATGCCACTCTGTATTGTCAAATAATCTACAAAGTGAAGAAATCCAAAATAACCGGCAGCTATGTCAAGGAATTTTAATTGGTGAATACTTCAAAAAGTCATAAAACATCATTCATGAATAAATAAGATTGATTCTAGAATTTGAATACCACAAGCCAGGCTTCTGGAATCAAATCGAGCTACTTTTTGAAAAAAGAGTTTTGTTAGTTTCTTGGGTTATTTGGCCAAGGTATATCAATGCTTTTATGCGAGAAGCAAGAAAAGCATCAAAGAAGTTTTTCATAGCAAGTGTTTGTCAAAAAGCCAAATATTTCACAGAAAAGCCAAACTGGCACAAGGTTCTAAAAGGTTTTTTTTTTCCTACAGGAAAAAATTCAAGAACATATTTACCTGAAGGCTTGAAGAAATTATTTATTTAAATAATTATATATACCAAGGTTAGCAGAAACACAATGCAGTAGTCCATAGTTTATGGGCACAAGTTCAAACTTCCCAAATTATTATATTGGCCAATGCAGGTAAAAGAAACAGCACACTACATTAGCATTACCTGAGCTGAAAATTCTTTTGACTGTACAAGAAAATCTCTTATGTGAGTTTTAAATGTGGAGAGGTCATTTGTGGACTCAAAGAGTCCATTAACAAATTGTGTAACCTGCAAATTTCTTGAAATTAGTCATCTATTCAGGCTGAGGAGGTCATATGTTAGTTGTTTCTCCGCTATTACCTCTGAAGCAGTCATGTTGGGAAATGAAGTGCTTAAAAGTTTTATTGTGAACTCACGTACAAAAGCTGCATTACTTGGGTATGGATAAGGATTTGTAGCAGCATCCCAAAGAGGCTCAGTTAGGGCACCAGTTTCTGCCTGGAAAATGCCACATTTTAGTATAGAAATTTCTTCATATTAAAACAAAAATAAAGGCATGATTTTGAAATTATACCAGACAGAACAAATGCTGAAGCACCAAAACATGTAATTTGAACCCGGGCTTATGAAAAGTGTCTGTCAAGACAGCAAATATCTCTTGCTCAATTGTCAAAAAGTATGTTCGATAAAACTGATTACAGAACTCTGAGGCCTGTTTAATATACACAAATAGACATTAGACCAACAAAAATTCTGTTAGGAGGTAAATGAGGGAAAATTATGGGGAGGATAATATACAAAGTCCACAGTCCCACACCTGAAACTTCTTCAGCATCTCCAACAATAGGTTCAACCCAGTTTCAGCAATATTTCTTTCTGTATGCCGAAATGCCCATATGATGGAATCCATAACAAGCTTCAGTTGCTGAAATTGATTACAGAAAACATCACGCACAGAATACCAAAAACTAAACATTTTGAAGAATAGCCATAGTCAACATCAGATAAAATCAAATAAATTGCCATGCTATTGGTTTAGTGTGGGCAGAGACTGGAGAGGTAGTGAGAAATGCAACCTGACTTGACAAGCAGATTAATGCAGGGAAACAATGAGTAGCTATGGCTCGCAGTAAAGAGAAGAACTTTAACCGATGCTCCGGGTAATCTTCAAAATTTTTTGTAATCATCTGGCAAAAGAATAAATACAATTCAATTGATTTTTAGTTGCAAATTCCAATAATAATACACTATCACAATTGATAGCAAATAACTTTGACAATGAATCAGAAACAGAACCGAAAATTTAAATTCCATTAACAAAAACAAGAGTTAGTCTACATTCTAAAAATAAGAGGTCACAACATTTTATTGTAAATTGGTAAAAGTGAATCATTGAAAACAAAAGGGAGTGCTGGGCGGCAAAGCTAAGAGTCAACAAAAGGATCATTGCCAAATGATCGTCAACTAAGAGCATTCACATACTAGCCAAATGACCTATACAATTACCTCTAGTGTGCATTGGAAAACAGCCTCAAATATGCGAGGGACATCTTCAACCATTGCAGCTTTATATCTTCAAAGTATATGAGAGAGAGATGAGTCACAGTGTAATTAAAAATTTAAAATAACAAGCATTTAGCATACTCTTCCTACAAGCTGATTTTCCCCAGTGTCAGCATCAGGAAGAAAAGAAAAATAAATGCAGAACTTGAGTGTTAAAGTGCCATACATCAATTATATAAAATAAACAAAACTAAGAAAACATGACATACTTGTTTATAATTGTGGCAAAAAGTGACAAAACCTCTGATTCCCTAGCATCAGGCACATTCCTGGCATAATCTCCAAGAACAGGATCCATCATTGGAGGCACAAATTGTTTTCCAGTTTGTGCTTGATCTTCTGCCTTGTCCAAGAATGTCTCAATCAGCTTAAGTGTCTCTCTCTTAACCGAACTGCATCAAGAAGAACACTTACAGAAAAAGTACTAGAGCAATCTGGTTAGCACAACCAATATAACATTAATTGATCTTACCGTAGAAGCTTTACATAGGATGTTCTAGATGCAAAAGGTCCCCCTTCAGCAATACTTTTTGATATAAGCTCACTGTACATTCTGTTGCAGGTAAATCATACACCATTTAATATTTAGAATAACACCATTTAATATTTACTGGGAAGAAAAAAAAAAATCTAACTCAATATTTGTTGCAAAAGCAAGTATCTTGGCCAAAACAATATCAACACTTTTCCCTTAAAACAAATATACCTGTACACATTCAACATATCCAAAAAGATCAATGAGATTTGTGGCAGGAAATATGCTCCTAAAGAAGATGCAACACTTGTATTCGTCTGCAATGTAGAAGTGACTTAAATCACAAACTTGTTACCATAAATAAGGGGGAAAAATAAATAACTACAGAACTTGGACGTGACTACATAATTGGTTCACAGTTACAGTTTCTCATCAAAGCAAGAGCAAAGGTGCTCAAACCTTAGCCTTAATAATCAAACAACTAGTATGGTACACCTTGTAACAATGATTCCAGTCATAAAGTTCAGTACCGAAGCCATTTGATATAATTTTTCTTACAATTTTGTTAATGTCAGCTAATAGGGATAAGTGTAACAACTACAAGTGGAAATATTTTATTAGAAATGGACACTTATTACTGTATCTCCAATATACTAAAATCTTTCTTTCCCAATAAAATATTTCCAATTTAAGAGTTGCATGAAATTGGTCAAAAGAGTTGAGTAAACAAAACCACCTTTTCTGCACGTAAAGCATCATTAGCAATTGCAGGGATTAAATCATAAGTCTCACTGAAGGTATATCATGGTATAACTTACCCAAGAAGGTCCATCAGCAATAGCAGGAATTAAACCAAAAACATTATGTTTAACTGCCAATCTTTTATACAGGAAGAAAAGTATACAAGACCATTTCAATTATGTTCATTTACGAATGATTGCAGGAATAACTTAAAAATAAACAGTCCATTGCTTAACAAAGGCAATCATAAGAAATTTTGGAATTTCATAAATAAAATATCAAACAACAAATGAATTAAACAGCAGAATCAGCAAAACTACATTATGAAGTTATACCTGCAATATATTAAGCACAGTTCGGATTACATCTTGATCCTTCAGAAAATCAACATTTTGGTGTGCCTGTCCTATAATTTCTAGCCATTTCTGCAGAAGAGTAAGATCTCTGGCATTATAACATTTGGATTCCATAAATAATTATGTGAATTCATGCATAACAATTAAGAGGTAAAGGAAATAATGTGGCTTGTAATGCAAACAGATAACCTGATTTGGTAGCTCCATCAAACGCTGAAGATATTCATCTCTCTTCTGTGCATCAGACTCTGCTTGAATCATGTTACCAACCTAGAATAGGATAACATCATTTAAAAATATGCGCACAAAAGATATAATGTAACACTAAAGTTATCAGTGAACTGAAAGAGATAAATGAAAAATGGATACAGATTCATAGAATGTGTGTATTTGATGGGGTTCAAGATCTGCAATTGTAGTTGGAAGGCCAGATAGAAGTTCAGAAACAAATGGTTCATTTTCTCCAACCTGAAATAATGACCATGATTATTATTTATTTTAGCAGGTATCAAGTACTGAATGAGTATGAAAAATACCCACTAGACTCTACTTTTGGGAGGTAAAGAAGTGTAACCTATGTTACCTGGGTGATTACAAATTTACGCTTGCACTTCTGGACTATTTTCAGAAATGTGTCACAGGCCATATCCTGAAATTCATGAAACATGAACAATATTATGCATGGATGAATTCCCCAGAGATAACAGGCATGTGAATACTGAAAAAGTACTTCAAGGAAGAAAAAACAAACCTGAACTCCAGGATGTGTCTCATGCATAAACTCAAACAACTTGTTCACAACAGTTTTTAGAAATTTCCAATGAGCTCTTAAAAACCGTGGATATTGCCCCACAACATACCTGCCAACAGAAGCAACTATATATTATTCAACAAAGAAAAAGCAATTTTTAACATAAAGTAAATGAATACATTAAAAATACTCACATGATATTACTTGCAATAACAGCTTTGTTATCTTTTCCCTTTGTGATTTCACATAGATTTAATAAATCACGAATGACCATAACCAAAAATCTGTTTTCCTGCCAGAAAACAAAGATGGGAGCTATAAATGTTTTTGCAAAAATCACAACCAATTAAAGAATCCACAATAGCTACATAGATATTTAACATATTTAATCAGTTGGGAAATTGATGTTATACATGCATAGATCGTAGAAAAAACATAGAATAAACCAACATCAAGTCATGAATAAACACACATTTAAATTTATGAAAGAGCAATTTATATGTGCTAACACCCGTTAGCACATATAATGGTTAGGCTACTGGATGTGATCCACAGTACTCTGATAGCTTACATGACTCCTTTCCTATCACACTAAAGTTGAGAGATGACAATGGGCAGGATCATGCATTGGACATGAACCTAACAAGGCCCAAGACTTGGCTGGCTTATTCTAAAGAGTAGAGCAAATGATAAAACAGAAGTTGGTTAGTTTATTAGCAATATGTGGCATGAACCGAGGAGAGCTATTCAGTTAAGCATGATTGTATATAGGTCAGTTGGCAAGGGAATACTGGGGAGGTATGAGTCACAATTGTATTGCTTGGGGACAGATAAAATATTAGAATCATTAAGAGACTTGAACTCTGGTGGTATTTTCTGGGTTGCTTGTAAGAGCTATGGCTCCTTTTTCAGTGAACTCTATAATCCAGATTCAAAGTGAATATTTTCTGGTGCTCTATCATGCTCCTTGAGCCTTTTGATAAGTTTGATAAAAAAAATTCTAAAGCCAACAAGATACCTGATGTGACATATTTTAGATTTATATTTATAGTTTTATTTTAGTTTATAAACACTTTTAATGTGCTTTGTTTTTAGAATTCTTATCATTTTCTACTTATTGGAATAAATTAAGCTTATTACAAATAAATGCTTTAATTTTATATTTTTCAGTAATTCTGATCTCTGACTACTCTTTTTGTCATAACTTTTTCTACGGATATCATATTAGATTCTACATATCTAGGACTTCAAAATGCATATATGGATTGCTGGATTTGAAATTGATTTCGACTTTTTATGATTTCTTGAAGTTGAGACAAATTTGCTGAATATTGTTACGAGATTGCATTTGTACCCTTTGTTATTATATAATTGTATTTAGGCTTGTAGTTATAATTAAGGCCTAAATTTTGGCCATTTAGTTTACCTTAATTAAAGCTTATAAATAGACTAATAAAGTTATGATTTAAGGGAGTTGATAAAAACACTTTAAAATTTTGAGACTTAGCCGAAATAAGAATCCTTATTTTTACTTTCTCTCACACTCTCTAGTTCTTTTTTCATTCTTGCGTGGGTTAAGTGCTTTAATGGAAAGTTAAATCTCTCGTTCAAACATTGTAATTCCGACTTAAGTTCTGCGTTAAATTGCTCTGAGTTTGTTCTCTTTTTCTCTCTACTCTCATAATTGTGTACTGAGATTATAATTAATTTTTCTATTGTTAAAATTCAAATTAAAACTCGATTGATGCTCTGATTTAATAATTAATGCGGATTAAGTTAAATAATTATTTAATTTAATTCGTAACTCTGTTTAATTAAGTTATTCGATTAATTAATAATTAAATTGAATGATTATTCAAACGCAGATTTAAATCTTTAGATATTGTGATAGTTAGAGTTACACGCATTTGGAATTATGTGGATTGATGTTTCTTAATTCATTTTTACTCAATTTTATTTTGTTCGTAATTCAATTGAATTAATTTGCAATTTTTGAAATCTCAAAAACCTTATTTGCATTCTTTAAAAGAAAACTTAAAATTGAATTCCGTGAATCGACTTAGGTTTAGCTCTACTATACAAAATCTTTAGAAAACCTAGTTACTTTGATAGCGACTCAGCATCGTCTATCAATACCACAATAACAGAACTACTTCAATTGCTAAAACTAAAATTTTAGATCCCTAATGTAAACCAATTATTGACTGAAACAAGTTCCTAAACAAAAAAAGCCTAGACTGGCTAACTTGCAAAGTCACTGGAACCAAATTGTATCAGACTGTTTCTGCATCACATAGTCAATTTATTGTTGGCAGTCAAGGGTAATGCTTTCATCAAGTTCTAGCTAGAGTTAATAATCACATCCAGTGGCACTATACACTATCAGTTATAACATAAGTGTCATTGCATTGCATTGTCTTAGATGGACACCACAGGAGCTATATCACAACCCAGCCATTGTGCCCAAAATTGGAGCTGCTATTGCAGGAATTCATGGCAACCATGCTGAACTGGGGGCTAACCGGAAACGCTAAAAAACCACATTTACCACTAATTAGAGTTTTCAATCCATTCTTCTTTATATTGTCACAATACCTCATGCTTTTGTTGCTTCAGAAACATTATTTAATAAAGCTGGAAACTCTTGTTCCTTTACAAAAAGAACAAAACCTGACTTGTCTGTTTTGAACTCTTCTGTTTGATTGTCAGGATGATCCATTTCATGCCAGCATATTTTCCAGCCCAATAGCCTAACCTCAATGTTTTCTGGCAATTGATCCACTGCTCCCAGATTTTCTCTTTTTTTTCTTGTGATCTGTTATTTCACCTGCCTTCAAAATTGACAAATCTCTGGTTTTCTTTTTACCAGTGTTACTTCCTTTGCATTTTCCTAATTATTTTTCAAAATGTTCCATTCTTTCTATTGATATACACCATCCATAGGCTCTCCTTGCCCTTTGCATCCATGGTGATTCTGGCTTAGATTGATAGTAATCATGTTTAAACTATTGACCTCTGATTATTAATTATTATGAATAATCGAAAATGTCTTTCTTTTTTTGAGAATATGTGCACTGTATAAATTATTTATCTTGTATCTATAATCTTTGGTATACAGCCCATCACACCATATGCTAATTCAATGACATTTTTGGGGTTGGTTGCTCCTTCCTGTTACGGGAATTGATAACTAAAATTCTAAAAAAGCACTCAATACCTGTTCCAGACTATACATTTATATGAATCATTGTTATCAGGCATATAGAATATTTCCTCATAATACTCTGATCAAACTAACATTCTAATAGAAATAGAAGAAAGTGAGAGTTAGCTGAAAATGCATATTGTTTTGTTCACAGTACCTGTTCTTCCATCATGGAACCCGATATAGATCCTATTGCCCAGCATAGTGTGTTCAAATTATTCCATGTCCAGTCTTCACCACTAAGTTGTTTACTTAACTTTCTCAGCATCTGCACATAAGAATCCATTGCATCAAGTTGTGATATTTAAATAGGCATAACAATGCAACAATTTCCTAATTCTTAGTCAATAACTCAATATATCTTATCACTCTAAATGAAAACATATTCATGCAACAGTGATTAATCTTTGGGTTAATGAAGTCCAGCATATTAATCTTATCTTCCAAGAAACATCTAAATAAATTGCCATTCTGATTTTACCGTTGGATGAAAAGAAAAACAGCTCATGTTTGAAATCACACAAACCTCCCTATAATAAAATTTAAAATGGATAAGAGAGAAGCTGCAGAATGATTTTTAATTTCCCTTCAAAACCACAATAGAACCACTGCTTTCCAATTCACATACCTGCTTTTCAGTATCATCATGGTCAAGATGTGACAAATAAATAAGAGTCTCCCTCATAATCTGCATAATTGATTGAACTTTTATTAATCACAGAATATATTGACAGAAATACCTCAAAAAAATCATTTTATCATCCACTAAAATACATTATTCAGAGAAAAGAGCTTCAAGATAGTTTTTTTCTCCTCTATGTGTGAACATTAGAAACCAAACTCCAGCAAAACTCAGATTTCACCTTATTACCTTATATTGAACAAGAACATCATTGTCCTTCATTGTTTCACGAACTATATTCCCATTTTCATCTTCAACTATCAGAACCTCTTCTGGTTTAGCCATACGACAGATCATAAGCATTCTCAACTTTGACATGGGACCAGCATAAAGCTGTCGGCGCTGAAGAAGCTGTGAACCAAGGCCATCAATACCAGGAAGCATCCCAGGCACCTGCTGCCATTGAGAAACATATACCAATCACCATAACCATTCTTAGAAAGATGAACATAGTATATCAGGATCACACAAGAGATACTCAGATTATGATATTTAAATTATATAGAGAAATATAAAAGATATCAAAATCATAGTGAAACTATTAGAATTTTAAATTTCAACAAAATACACCTTTGAAAATGCTGTAAAAATTCAAGCACATATTACTAGTAGTTGATGACCATTTTTGTACATGTATATTCCAAAATAATGGTATTTAGTTTACTGATTCAAACTCAATCCTGTAAATAAATATCTTAGATCTCATAACATGAAGACTGGTAGAAATACCCTATGTCAGTGGAAGTTTAAAAATAAATAAATAAATAACTGAAGGTAGAGAGAGTGAAAGAGGAAGAGTGTATAATCATGAAAATTTGGAGGAAGGCCACATTTATCACAGCTAATTTCACCATATTTTATTTGTTAGATTGGATTAAATTTACAGAATAATATCATTAATTAATTCATCAACAAATACACTATCGAATTAAAAAATTTTGGGAAAATAGTGAACCCAGAAAAGGAACATTATGAAAAATTGAATGGTTATTTTTTTTTTTGTCATTATAAAAGGAATTTATTACAAATGAGAAGAAAATTAGATGTAAAGGAGGATAAGAAATCCTCTTTGAAAAGAGAAAAGTAAAGAACAAGGAAGAAAAGATATCAATGTAGTTGATGATGGCCAAAATGTGTACCAAGATGCAAGTAAACGATGTTGTTACAGTCAACAACCACATTGGAAATATCAACTGTCAATGTTTAATAAAAATAAAATGATACCAAACACCCAAAGGAAAGATCCTACTCTACTACGCAACAGTTATTTGTGAGGCAAAAGACAATTGCAGTTATTGATTTTAACAATCAAGGACCAAGGTCATGAGCAGTCATTAGAGAGACAGCACCTGAAGTCCAATCATGTTTGCAGCTGCTGATACAGAGTTGTCCAAGCTACGGTGTGGCTCAAACAGTTCTGAAACCAAGGCATTCCAATAGTCCAGACAGACCTGGTATTTTCACAAATCAAGTCAAATACAAATTTTGCTTATTCAAAATGCTTTGCCTAGACACCTTGGGAAGAGGGGATGGGGGAATGAACACATAAGTTTGAGTGTTCATAACATAAAATATGCAAAGGGAAGAAATATATGTCAACGTCATCAAACCTTAAAAACTTCAGTATCATCCACATATGATATGTTGATAAGATATTCAAGACCCAACAGCAAAGCAGATATATTCTCTTGAGTGGATTCCAGAATTCGAATGTGAACCTGCATAAAGCAGTAGGATACCACCATAACTTTAGTAGTGTTGACAGAAAGCCTCAAACACCCATCAAGCAAACTAAAAAACAATACAGTAAGAAACAGAGGACAAAGAGAAAAGATACAAGTAAGAGGTGCTAGTGCTAAAAAAAAAGGAAATCTAGACACAAGTTTGAGATACAAAGGTGGGTCTATTCTCAAATGTGCCACATGCATGATATGGTGCACAATGATAAAAAATCATCCAAAACATAATAAAATTGTTTCATCTGGCTTTATTATGTTTTATAAATTTCATCTGGCTTTATTATGTTTTATAAATAGATACATACAACATAAAATCATAACTAGACAATTACAAATAAAACTCAATATAAACCTACCTTGTAAAATGAGGTAAAAAACAATGCCAAATTCTGTATAAATGCCTACACAGAAAAAAAATGTCAGACAGATGCTTCACAAGTAATCTAGTTGTAAAACAGGTGTCCTGTTTTGGAATTTGGAAATTTATGAAGACTCACTTGTTCCTCACTTGAACCATGCAAATATGCCTCGGGTATATTAGTAGTGGGTGGAAGTATGGTCTGCTGCATTAAAAATAATATTATTCCAAAGTCAACCAGAGAAATTATCTCATACAATCAAAATAGAATAAAATGAATATGGGTAACAAAATACAAAATGCAGCATGTGTAGAAATGAATGTAAAGCTATTTAAACACACCTGCAACTGAACCATGAATATACTATACATCTTAATATATTGTGCATCATAGTAATTCCCAAATTGAAGGGATGCCACCTGTGACATAAAAAATGAATACATGACCTTGAAAGTTTCATGTAAAATTAACCACCTAGAAGACAGAACTTACCTCTGTTAAACATTGCAATGTTAGGTTCCGATATGCAGGAATTGGGAAAAATTTTAGTAGCGTCTCAAGCTGTGAACAAATAACCAAAAGATTTTAGAATTCTTTGGTAGCAGTGTTACTTCAGCAGAAAATTGCACCTACCAATGGTGATTCAAATATATAACCCAATGGAATCCATGATAGGAAGGCATGCAATGTAGACAATGTTGCACGCATGAGCTCAGTTCGTTGAGAAGCTGGTAACACATATAAGCACAACTCATGTATGAGCTGAAATTCACTGCAAAAAACCAAATACAGTTATTAGCAATGTATCGACACTCCATAGAAAGTAAACATTATAACTCACATTAAATGAACATCTAATCTAAATATCTACAGCATGCAAAATCCAGGACCAGTGAGAGAGAGAAGCAATAACTGATATCCAACACTCAGACATCAGGTTCAACAATAAAAAAGTTCAAGAGATAGTTTTAAAAGAGTAATATCACAACTGTCACAGCAGGAAAAAACAATAAAACCTAAAATTTTTCCATCCCTGTAGTATGTGTGGGTTAGAACCCACCTTAATCCCCCCTCAAATTTTAAAAAATATTGGCAAATCTACAAAAAACTAAAAGAAAGAGAAATGAAATAGCACCCAAAATATCATGTTAGAAGTTTTTATATCAACAAATCAACTGTTACCTATTCAATGATTGTTTAAGCTCTTTTATTTTCTGCTGAGTCATCTCTCCTCTTGAAAAATCAAAAACCTCTTCACTCAATAGCTGAAAGATCATTATGTAATGTTACTCGTTGATTAAAGGAAAAAAGGAATGGAAAGAAGGATAAACTTACCTTCAATATTGCCATACAATTCTCACAAATTGTTTCACTAGTTTTAGCTGCTGAAACAAGGTCAGGAATAAAGCTTCGCCATCTCACTGGCCACTCGTGCTTCAAAATCTGCACATGTATCATGGTGACCCTTATATAAAAGTTTCAGTTGAGCATAAATCATATGTAATAACCAAAAGACCAAGCGAATGCACTGAATAACTGGTTGAGAATGACACGAACACTCAGTTGAAGTAATATTAGGTAAATGCAGTATTATTCTTACCTGAACTAATATAATATTGAGTTTGTTGACGTACAACCGTTCTGATCGAAATGAGGTATCATTGCCCGAAAGCTAAGCAAAAAAAAAGGTCAATGGTGAAACAAAGGATGCAGAAAGAATATAAGCATAGACAAAATAATAGAGTGTCACTAGCCCTGGTTTCTGCTTTCTCCAAATATGGTTGATACCTGTACAATAACATCAGAGATGAAATTTTTCATTCCATCTCGCTGCTCAACTGGTAATGCATTCCATCTATATTTGATTACACCTTCCAGAACCTGTATATACAAGCATAGAGAAAAAATATACTAAGAAAGCCTGGAAATAATAGAATAATATAACAAATTGGAGAACTTGTTTGACACCTAATAATTGTTGCTTCCAAAGACACTGCACTGAAAACCAGATGGATGCAGAGGTCAAAACAAAAAACCATCCGTGTAAAATACACGAGTGAATGAGCTAATAATTCTATCCAACAAAATACACGAAAAGATTAGTTTTCATGATTCTCTTGGCAACTAAAGTATGAATGTTAAAATTTCCACAAATATAGCACATGAAATCAAGCTATCTAACAACGCAACTTTGGTTAAAAATACTTCCACCAAAATATTGATCAGTTATAACTGTCATATAGTAAACTCAAAATGGGGGAAAATGGGAATTTAGCCTTGCTCATCATAGCAGCTGTGTTTTGCAGCAGTAGCAACTGCACTTTGCTATAATGGGAGCTCAAATTTTGGGTGCAAAAGCAACAATAAATAGGAATGCAAAGAGCAGCCACCTGCTGCAATGTGACAGCTCTACAACACCACTAAAGCATGTGACGATTCACCCTGGTTTAAACCCTAATCTTTTGCAGGAATGGAGACCCCAGATCCATATTTAGACAAAATTAAATTATCATAACTGTGGGCCTGACACTTGACTATAGGATTCTTGTATCATTGCCCATTCATCATTCACTTTTAAGGACAAGACAAAGTTTTACACGTTACAAAATAAAAGTAATTGATATTATCTACTCACGCCACATAATAGATCATTTAACAAACTAACCTGCAAAGCAAAGAACTTGGTATTTAGGTTTTGAGTGTTTTGTAAAATATGCATCACTTGAAGCCACATATCCGGATTATTTTGCAAATCGCGCAAAATCTGGTCAGCAGCAGTTCTCTGCATTATTAAAATATAAATAATAGTTATTCCAAAAGAAGAAGAAGAAGAGAAGGAGCATATAAGAGTAAAAATAGCATATTTTTCTACATTAACAACACCACCCCGTCTTCATTTTCCAAGTCTACCTTAGTAAACCAAGTTAGTGCCTCCAGAAAGTATAATTACGAAAGGCCAAAACAACAACAATTACGCACAGCTTACGAAACATTAAACCCTAAATGCATAAGTAAGTTCTGCATGGTTTCACTGTCTTCACACGTTGAAGGACACGAAAAAGAAGTGAAGGACCGGAAGTCTCATGAAACAAAATGGTGAGTGTAGGTTAAGGGAGAGTGAAGCATAGAGAAGCGAATTGGAGCGAATGTTGAACGAAGAAAAGAGGGAGAGTAAGAGGGATGACCTGTTCCTTGGATCCGGTGCCATAGAAGGCAGCGACAGTGGCATCGAGTAACGGCACATCAATGGGTTGGCTCAAATCTCTGAGCTTGTCGGCGGCCATGGGAGTGATAAACCCTAGAATCGGAATCTGAAGGGACACCGGTGACCGGTGCCGGAGACCGTAGAGATTATGGTGAAAGATTTGAGGAAGGAGAAAGAGGGAAAGGGACTACGCGAGTTTGGACTTCGTACGGTATATATACGGAGAGAGATAACATGACAGCTTATTTTTGAAGCAGACTTGGAATTTTCCCATTTTTTATTTTATATTTTCGTTGCCCGGTTTCTTGATAAGAGAAGTGAAACGTTTGAAAGGGTAACATAAACACAAAAATTTGTTTGTTTGTTTTGGAACTAAATGAACTTTCCCGGCAAAGTTTGAGTAGAAAAGAAAATTAGGGTTTAATTATGATAAAACAAAATTATTGATCTTTGAGAAAGTGATATTTGATTGTCGACAGATATTCTTTGCACAACTTAAGAAAGAAAATAAATAGCTTTTTTACCACAAAGATATTATAATTTATTTTAATGATTTTCTATATATTCTTTCTTTTATAGTTTTCTGTGTAACAGGAAAATATCAATTCTAGAAATAATTTTCCCATTTTAAATTTTTATTTATATAAAGACTAAAATAAAAATGTATTATGGATAAGGACTATAATAAAAAAGATTAAATATAACATAACGTTGTTATACAAACATTAACAATTATAACTATTTTTAAAAATAATTTTTTATTTAGGGGCTATTTTAAAAACTTGTTTTTTAATAGAGACCAAATAAAAAAAATTGATTTCGTATAAAGACAAAAATTATATTTAAACATATTTTTCTCAATATTCTTAAATAAAAGACCATCCGATATTTTAACCTTTTCCATTTACGCACAGCATGAATTTAATAAACAATAAAAAATGATTGAAAATAAATAATTACTTTTAAAGAAAAAAAGAAAAAATAGAAATAGATATATTTTTAATATTGTGTGAGAATTATTTTTTTTATTATTCTTTTAAAATCATAAATTTGTTTGATTCAAGGACATTTATATAACACATCAACAATGTGATTTCTTTTTACAGCCTACAGCCATTCAATTCGGCTGAACTAAACAACGTTATTTTAAGAAAATAAATATTTACCATAAAGATATTATAATTTATTTTAACGATTTTCTATATATTATTTCTTTTATAATTTGCTGTGTAACAGGAAAATATCAATTCCAGAAATAATTTCGTCAAAATTAGTGTATAACACATCAAAAATTATATATTATTAAAGACTTTGTTTGTAATTTTAAATGATTAAAAAAAATATTTGTATAGTAAGAAAAGAATGAGAAAGATTGACAAAAAAAATAAAATTAAAATTAAAAAAACTTAAAAATTGAGTTTTTGTAAAGAGGAGTTTAGAGAAGTTACAAAAATTCTTTCTTAAGTTTTAAAACTTTTAAACAATAATCATCATTAAATAAATCTTTCTCTTCCTCTTCCGTCTCTTTTTCTAAAATTAAGTAAAAAAAATTAATATCATATCAAATTTAAAGTAAAAAAAATAAAATTTTATTTAAGTGATTATAAAATAAAAAAAAATGTTAGCAATACATTCTTTTAGACACAATTCTTATTATTAACTAAAATTTATTAAAAATTATAAAAGCATAAGAGAAAAATATTAATTCAAGAAGAATGAAAAAGAATAAGACTCATAAAATTTTAATAACTTTTAATAAATTTTAACTAACAATAAAAGTTGTACTAAAAAAAGTATGTTGCTATCAATTTAAAATAAAATAATAGTCTTTTTCACCTACTTATAAATATCATATTGATTATTGATTGTGATTAACAGTGGATTAAAATAAAAGTTTAATTTAAAAATTTACTAATCTACAAGGGTTAAATATTGTCATATTTTTTTTGTTTAAATATTTTTTTAGTCTTTATATATAACTCATTTTTTTAATTTGATCTTTATAAAAAATAAAAAAAAAGTTTGTAAACAAGTCATTAAATAAAGAATAAAATAAAATTGTCTCTAAAGTTAACTTTGGTTACAAAACTATTATACAATATTAATATATTTTTGTATTTTAATTCCTACACTTAATATATTTATTTTATTATAGTCTTTATTATAGTAGTCAATAGCACACAATTTCATGACAAAAGTGTATTGTGAGATATCCTTAATTTTTTATTTAAAAATATATTATTTATAACGAGATAAAGGAAATAAAATGAATTTGTTATAACATATATGGTATAAAAATATGATAAAATTAAAATTTTCTATCAATAAATCTATTCATGAAGATTTACAAGAATATTAGAAATAACAAAATGTAAATTATACTCTTAATAATTACATTTAACAATAATTAATTAAAAATAATATACATAGTTAAATTTTTATTATATACACAAGTTTAATATTTATAAATTGTTATCAAAATTATACCAAGACGTAGATTACATAATTACAATATCAATAAACTAAGTCCTAAGAGTAGTTTTTATTCATATCCAAAACACTAAGGACTCAATCTTAGTCATCATTGTTATGCCAGCCCTCTATCTCAACTAGTTCTTTTGAGTTAAATCCTCATTCTCTCTAACATTTCCAGGATTAGTATTGACATCAACACTTGTTACTTATTCCATAGTAAATCGGGTCAATCTTTCAAAGAAAACGTAATTAAGAAAAATATATAAATAATTTGTAGCTATTGAAGTCTTGACTATTCCTCTAAAAACATAAATGCTAAAGGTGTGGTAGATCCTATTATTTACATGATAGTCTAAAGGTACACTATAATTTAGATTCATTTTAAAGGTAAAAATATTACTCCATTTATTATCACAGTTTACAACAAATTTAAAATAATAAAACCGTTGATATTTCATAAATATATAGTTTTGTCTACAATTTACAAAATAGTCTATTAATCTAATTACTCTTCTACTGTCAGTCATCCTGCTTCTTGAAATGTTTAGTAAAGATGAGCATCTATCCACCATTAAATATAATGCAATTACATTAATATGAACTACAACATAACTTTAGTCATGAATTAAAAGAGAATATTGCCACCTTAGATACACAAAAAAATTTATCAGGAAGTTCCACAAAATCACACATACTCATTCACAATTCACTACAATTTTTTCTCTTAGATACGCACTTTTCTGTGCATTTTGATCATAAATATTTGATATCTCTAGCAATTCATGAGGTCTTATATAGATAGATAAATAGTCGTTGGTTAGCTCTTACATATGGATATAACATGTACAATAACGAGTCATTTGGTAAAGGTATAGTCAAGAATATAGTTAGAAACAAGTGTGAGGCCATGTGACGCATTCACTTTCAAAAAGAGTGTGTACACATACGCGAATGTCGTTTACTACCCTATGTTTCTCCCAAATTTCCTAATCGTCTCTGAAGTCTATACCCTTAGTATATCTCTGTATCTATTTATACTAATTTTTTTTATCACTTTGTACTCATCATACACTTCCTTTCATTTCATTCTCATTATTTAGATAAAATGATCATGCTTCGTAAAACACTTCCAAACTAAGTCCATGCAAGCATATATTATGACATACAACACAATTATTCAGAACCAACTAAACAAGTATCATCAACTTTTCACAACAATTAAATATCATTTAAACATACTTTTCAAACAAACAAAGAATATAATATTCTCATAAGCACACAAATATACATTATGTATAATGACGAAAAAGAGCTCTCCGTGCCTTGAAATAAAGATGTGAAATGAGGATTTCTGAAGGATTTCATTTAAAGAACAACATTCTTCTTAAATATCATAAAATAGAGTATTTTTGAGAAAAATAGAAAACAAAAAGAAAAAAACAGAGCTTTGAGAAACTTACTTGGAGTTGATTGGATTGAACGTTCAAGTTCAGATTCAAGGAATGCTCGAGGTTCAAAGGAGATTTCTCTTAGGAAAGAAAGTAAGAGTTCAGAGAAAAACGAGAGAAAAATGCAACTTGGATTGTAATGCAAGTTTTTTGGTTAGAAATTCCTTAAATACCTTTCAATCTCGCGTATTTTTTCTTGGGCGAAGTACTATCTCGCTTGAGTGAAAATATTAGAATTTTCTAGCCTTTTTTTATATTTTCGCATGAGTAAGAAGATGTCCAAAGAGTTCTCCAAATTTTCCTGCGAGTCCGCTTGAGCGAGCTCCATCTTGTTTGGCCAAGAAGACAGTTGGGGCGACTCTATCCTATCTCGCTTGGGTGAGCCTCATCTTGCTTGAGCAATAATGCTCTAGAATCTCCTGGTCTAGAATACTTAGTCTCACTTGAATTAGACTCCCTGCATTAGACTTCATTCAAAGACTTCTCAAGTTAAACTCAAATTAATCATAATTAATCAACAAACAAAAATTAAGAAAAAGAAGGTGTTACATGTATCACTATTCTAAGTGTAACGTTGCAGTTCTATGTAGTAACTAGAGAGGCGCAAATCACAGCAGTTGTTTGAAACATGATAAAAATGTCAATTTTATCCTTGTTTTTATTAACATTAAGGATTTTAAGAGGTGTAGTTTTAAGATTTTGTTCCCAGTTTACATCGTCAACAATCTTAGTCCAACAAACTTCACCGTAGTCAACGTCGTTTTTTATCTTTATCTTCGACAAGACCTATTCATTTTTGGCATGACCCATTTGTATTAGGGGTTACTTTCCAACCAAAATCTAAATCTATTCATTATATCTAATTAAGTTAGAATCATCTTACTTCATTTTCAGCGAGACCTGCACATTTTCCAACAAGCCATTTGCATTTGAGGCTTTTTTTTGGTGAACTGCTCTATTTTGTTCTATTTTTTTGTGTTTTGTTTTGACATATGAGAATTCTTCCAAATGATTAAAATTTAAATTATCTAGTATATAAATGTTTAACGTAAACTATATTTGGTGTATTTTAAATTTTTAGAGTAATAGTCATTCAGCTATTCGTTATTCCATTATGATATTTTTAAGATTAGTTGTTCCATGCTGTTGTACAGGATTGACTACTATGGTCCTTGTACATAATACAACTTTATTTTTATCTTTATACAAAAAAATAAAATCAAAAGGATAAAAAATATTTCACAAAAGAGTTAAAATAAAAAAAAAATATTAAGGAGGAAAAATCACCATCAAACATAAGTTAAAAAATGTTGCATTAATTCATGATAGATTATGAATGATAATTTAACGATTTTAAATAATATTACTATAACTTAACGTGGTTATAAAAATTATTATGAGAAAATAGTGTTTGATAGTTAGGTAAAAAATATTTTGTTTTTATTTCAAAAAGAATGTAAACTAATTTTCAAATGTTAAATCATTTTTTTTCCATTTAAAAAAGTAGTGACAACTTTCTATTTAATTTTGTTCATTCATTTTATAAGCTAAAATTTCTAATTAAATTTACTCATACTTTTAAATATAATTATAGTGAATTACTTACTTTATGAACAAAATTTAAATGTAATCCTTTAATTAAAAATTTACTTTAATAGCTAAAATATAAGTTAGTATCAAAGGATGATACTAATCTCATAAACAATAATCTTTCAAATGAATCAAGAATAATAATAAAATAAATTTGACTAAACTCTCAAACACCTAATTAGTAAATTACTTATTATACCATACCATTAATTATTGTAAACTTGCTCTACTTGTTTTGATAATGAGTTTTATTTTGGGTTTATTAATAAATACTTTAAAAAATTAGTTCATATTCATAACACTCTTTATTTATTTATTTATTTTGATTGCTGTCATTTAAATTTATAGTCATGTAAGGACTAAAATAAAAATGTATCATGCATAAGGACTATAATAAAGAAAAGGTATGTTATATATAAGGATAAAAAAAAAATTAAATATGAAATAACATCGTTATAAAAACATTATTAATTATTATTATTTTAAAAATATTTTTTTAGAGACTTGTTTACAATTTTTTTAATAGAAACCAAATAAAAAAAATTGATTTCGTATAAAGATAAAAAAAAATATTTAAACATATTTTTCTCACTACTCTTAAGGACATAAAATAAAATAAAAGACAATTTGATATTTTAACCTTTTTCATTTACATGTTAGGTCACAACATGATTTTATTAAACAATAAAAAATTATTGAAAATAAATAATTACTTTTAAAGAAAAAAGAGACAAAATAGAACTAGATATATTTTAAATATTGTTTGAGAATTGATTTCTTTATCATTCTTTTAAAATTATAAATTTATTTGATTCAAGGACGTTTATATAACACATCAACAATGTGATTTTTTTTACAGCCTAATTATGATTTATTCAATTCGGTTGAACTAAATAATTTGCCTCTCTCATCTGTGTGCCTAATTAGTTGGACGAGTTGTTCATTCATATAATCTATTTTAATACTTTAATGAAATCATATTTTTTACTATCGAGTTCTTTAAAATCTGTAAGAATATTAGTGTTGACAGGTTTTGGAATTTGATTTCATAATTGAAAACTTCTAAATCCAATCATTAATAGTCAAATAGTTTGGACAAATAATCAATAATTATTTTTTTAAAATAACAAGCTCACAATCTCTTTCTTTTTCACAACAATAATTATTATTTTTAACAATTGTTTATTTTTTTACACAAAATATATACTTTTTCCAGAGGTAAATAATTTAATAATAAATTATTATTTAGAGCCTATTGCCCAACTGTGCTAAAATCATCAAAATTAAATTTTTAACAATATATACATACAGAAAAAAGATTTTATCTAAAAATTCGTATATTTAATTTGAACTATTATTTAACTTACCTTTAACAATAAATAAAGTAATAAATTATAATTTATTATATATAAGTTAAATAAAGACTTAAATCGAGTGTAAAACTTTCTAAAGTGCTAGTGCCTTTGAAAGAATTAAAATAGTTTCCCATGAAACATGGCAAGAGTACCTTGAGACCGAATTCAAATTTAATCAATAATGGCAACAATGTGGCTCGACCGCAATCTAAATCCAGCAATAATGAAAAAAAAAAATGTAAATCGAATAAACAAGTTAATTCTACACTTGTGGCCAACATGAGGAGTATTACCATTTCAGCAAGCCAGATTCTCGGTGCTAAAGATACATCAATAACAACAACAATCAAACCTTATCTCATTAGGTGAATTCGACTACATAGATGACACGATGTCATCGACTTTGCTTTAAAACCAAATTTTCAAACACCTTACAAAAAAAGCCTGCTAATGAGGTGAAAGGAATACTTTTGTATCAGGTCACTTGATCGTTTGTTTGGGTGCAGATCGACTTGCAAAGATTGCCAAACCTTTCCTGAGTTTAGCATTTCATCAGGAACACCTCCAATTCTCCAATATGAGCAGAAATGGGTAGCCAACTTGATCTGGAATTGCAAAGCAATTGAAAGAAATACTTAACCATGCACTCTTAACAGGCATCTCAAACTATGCACCAAGATCCTGAAGTAGGAGCGAAGGCATCATGTCTTTCCTTACCTTGACACGATCATCATTGAACGCAACAAGCTTGGTATTGGGGTTGCAAAGGACTGTGCCTTTCAGTTATGAAGAAGGCTAATGGTGTTACTAACGAACTAGTAGATAAAGCAGCCTTCAAAGTTCAAAAGTTGTTTTACAAAAATGACATGCAGATCCTGATTGACGGAAACCTACATTTCATCAAGTGACATACTTGACAAGCCCACTGACACAATTTATTTTCCATTTTGCTGATTGAATCCTACATTTCAGTTCTTCACCAACAAATCTCTCTTCCACATATAATGAATCTGCATTGGGATGCTTTTGAGCTTTTGTTATATGGCCAACCTGAATATCAAGTCTTGTTATGCAAGAGTTCAGCAGCAGCTTTGTTTTTGGTTTCATTTGGAAAATTTTCAGATTTTTTCCCTTTTCATTGCCACCTGTTACAGACTATGCCCCTAATCTGTGTAAGTAATCTTCCACTGTTCATTTATTACTGCAAAAATCGAAGATAATTGTGATTAAACGAACTGAAAAACCTAAAATAAGGGTTCGATCAAGCTCATTTAATAGTTAATGACCAAGCTTGAAGCTGTACTGTAAGTGTAACATTCAGGATAATGAAGTTGTTGAAATTACAGCGATATGTAAGGAAGGAGAAAAAGATAAAATAGACTCGGAATAATAAACAATGACAAAGTATACAAAGCAAAACTACCCCATCCTATTGCATGCTATCTTGTAATTATGCAATATATTAATGTGCAAAAAAAAAAAGGAACCGTGAATCCTTGAAGATAGGATTATGAACATGCATTGGACTTGGGAAACTAAAATGAACTTTGCTATAAATATTAAAGAGCTGATAATGTGTCCCCCACCCTTATGAGAAATGAAGGGTTTACAAAATGCACATGCAAGAACCACTAAAAAAAGACTGCATCAGTTGCGTAATACTAAATCTGACACAACAGACACACACATATAAGCACGTAGGAAGAGATATCTCGAGCGTATAGACAACTTCCGTACCAGTTTGATGTTTAAATCAATGGAATAAAGCAGCAGCAACTTTCTATCCTGATAACAATCAAAACCCATCTGTTGCAATGGTAGGTGTCTAACTGTCAATGAAATGGAACTGGCTGGAGCCTAGTGACATGCCAAACAAATGGTACTATAGCCTATAGAGCAAGATATATCCAGCAAGGAAAGACTCCTGAAACTATCAAACTTGTAATATCAAGCTCTGCCATCCTAAATCTGCAAGACAGTAATTTCTTCAAGATATAGAAACCTAAGTGTTCCATGAAAATTTTCTAGGAGGTACCGGGCATCTGAAATATGTCACACAGGTAAAATTAAATAATTATAATTATATTTAGCACCTTGAAATGCATGAGTTAACCATAGCCCACAGAAATAGCATCTACATTATGTGCTCTGCTGCAATGAAATGACAGCCTCTATATATTTGTCAGAATAGCATAGAGCATTTTTTTTACAAATGTCACAGTACTTTGAGAAACAAATAGTCACTTCTTCAGTCACTTTCTATGTCCATCTCATCATGTCTCAAAGTTTTACGAGCTGTTCTATGACCAACCATAATATTTGCAAATTCTTGAATTGAACAGGAAGTGCTCTGCCTCATCTTATCTGCCAGTATTTCTACGTGATCCAAAAGACCAAAACCCAAGAGCCGATTCCTCAGCAACTCAACGGTAGTAACATATGGCGGTATTCCTTCATCAATCATCATTTCAAAATACTTACATGCCTCCTCCAACTTTCCCTTCTTCTTACAAAAACCATGAATCATGACAGAATATGTTGAAACAGAAGGATAAAATTTTTTGTCCCCCATGTTCTCCCAAACTTCAGTTACCTTATCAAACCTTCCTATCCTAATCAGCAATTTGAGCACCATGTTATACGAATGGCGATCAGGGAGACAAGTATCTTTTTCCATTCTAGACATTAACCTTAGGGCTCTATTGACCTCACAATGATCACAATGGTAAGCTAGTATTGCATTATAACTCCAAGTGTCTGGCTTTACTCCCATCGACATCATTTCGTCCAACAATTGATAAGCTTCTTCCACGTTTTCATTCTTACAAAGTCGCTTTATAACACAATTGTACGTAAACACATTAGGCAAAAGGCTATACCTCCTCATTCTATCAAGAACTCTGAAAGCTGAATGCATATCATTTGCATCACAGTATGAGAGAACGAATATCGAGTAAGTAAAAGCATCTGGCTCAACCTTTTTTGACAGCATATCATAAAAAACATTTGTAGCTTCATCCACGTGACCTCCTTTGCAAAGAGCCTCTAACAAACTATTATATGCAAGCAAATCCACTGCACATCCTTGCTCAAGCATTGCTTGAAACAGCTCACGGGCTTTCTCCGAATCACCAATCTCACCCCATCCACTAATCAAAATGCTGTAAGTTTTAGCAGTTAACGAAAAACGATTCTTAACGTGATCAAAAAATCGTTGAGCCTGCTTAACGTGCTTCCTCTTGCATAAACAGTACAAAAGCTTATCAATATCGTGAACACTTGGCTTAATTCCAAATTCATTCATTCTAGCGAAAGACCGAATTGCATCATCTGGCAAATTAGCCTTGCTATATGCTTTGAAAATGAGCCAGAAAATTTCATTGTTGATTTCATAACAAGAAGAATCTCTAATTTCTATGAGAAAATCCCAGAGTATGGCAAATTGTTTACTACTTCCTAAGATTTCCACTAAAATGTGGAAGCTGTGGACACTGTGCTGAAACCCTGGAATTGATTTGGCCCAAAGGAAAAATCTGTGGGCTGAGAAACCGAGATTGTTGCACCTCTTCAAGACCTGTTCGACCAAGTTTGTGGATATTTGTGATGAAAAAGGATTGAGAGAAAGTTGTAGATCGTGGTGAGGGGAACGGTGATCACTGAGTAGACGAGCAATCTCATTCACAAGATCTGTGGTTGAAACTTGTAATGCTGCCGAAGAGTAAAAGCGATGATGGTAGCGTTGAAGAAGAATGGAAGAGAAAGAGGGTAAGATTTTATGTTTGGCTAAGAGTAAACGAAAAGGCATTGTCATCAATAAGAGGAAACATCAAACATTTCATATCAGACCCATCTTTGCAGTTATTAGAGCCAAATTAGGGTTTCCTGGGGACGTAAGAATTTCCGCGTAGATTTTATTTTCTTTGCATCTTTTCGGCTGATATAATTGTTAGATTTTAGCGATAAAATTTGTAGTGTATTTAAAAAAAATAAAAAAAATAAAAATAAATATATATATATATATATATATTTTAATATATTAGTATAATATAGAAAAAGTATCCAATACACTTTTAAATTTAATAGCATCGTAATATTTTTTTTCTTCTTTTCAAACGGTACCATAAATTTGAAGAAAAATTATATAATTTTTTAATTAATAGTAAATTTTTTAATATTTTAGAAATTAAAAAATATTTATATATTTTTAAATAAATTATTAATTTATTATTTATTAATTTAAACTTAACAGTAATAATCATATTATGTAGTACTATAAAAAATACTTTATATATATGAAATTTAGAAATTATATATTAAAATATAATGTTTTTTAAAAAAAACTATTAATCAGTAGAATACTAATGAAATAATGACATAAAGTTTTAAACGTTATTTTAAAAAATAAATAAAAATTAAAAATACTAAATAAGCATCACTAGTAATTTTTGGTCTTTTGAAAAAATTTATATTTTTATATTTTTTTAAAAATACCATATTTTGATAATTTTTAATTTTTTTATACTGTTATTTGTTTAAGTTATATATATATATATATATATATATATATATAATACTTTTTAACTCTAAATAAAATAATCGTATAACATTTTAATCTTTCTTTGTGATTCCTGTTTTATAAACTTTAATTAAATAATAGTAATGATAAACATATTGAAATGAAACAGACAATCTTTTTAATCAACAAAACCTTCAACGTGCTTTTTAATATTGTTATTGGGAATAGTATTTTTACATAATTTATAATTGAAATATTTAAAACCTAAGTTTTAAAAAATCAATGCAAATATATTAATAATCATATAAATATATTTAATAATATTATCTTCACGTACAGTCTCATAAAAGATTCTGAAGCTAAATAAGAGAAGAGGATTACGTTAGATTCTTGATAACTACCGTAAAATTATTGAAACTCGTAAATGAATAACTCACAATTAAAACATTTGCATTTAAATTTAAAAAATATATGACTTCGCTTGTACTTTTTAAAAATGAACTTTAACCTTAAACATATAATTATGCTAAGTGAATTTTGATAAATTAAGCAATATTTATTTAAAATATATTCAATCTCTAACTTCTATTTCGTTTCTACTTATCTTTATTTTAATATTAAATTAATACAACAATTTTTATTGTCTCTATAAAAAAAGTGAACAAATATTTAAAAGTTAAATAAAAAACATCAGTAAGAAATTGGGCAAGAAAAAACAATTATAAATAATCACATGACATAATGTATATAAAAAAAATATAATTATAAGTATAATATAAAACAGAAAAGACATAATTTAAAAACAAATATCTGTGGGAGGGCTCAAAGTTGCAAGCCATGTATTATTTTAATATAAGGGTACACAAAGAAACTCCAAACGAGTTATTGTTTTTGTTACAAAGGGAAGTGGGGTTTGAAAAGTGATACATAATAATGAAATAATTAGGGCTCTTATATGGCGACACTGTGAAGAACCACAGTTTCAATAGTGAGTCCAGGGCCAAAGCCAAACAACACACCCCATTCAAGTCCTTCACCAGTGGTTTTAAGTCCATCTTGTGCTGATTTTCTTCTCATCTCATCTAAGATGAATAGAACACAGGCACTTGACATGTTACCATAGTCACTAAGAACTTCTCTTGTGGCCTTCATCTTTTCGGGCTTGAGGCCCAACTTTTGCTCAACTTGATCAAGAATTGCAGGCCCACCTGGGTGTGCAATCCAAAAGATTGAGTTGTAATCAGAGATACCCAATGGTTGGAAGGCCTCAACTAGGGCTTTGTCAATGTTCTTTGAGACAATCCCAGGAACATCTTTTAGTAAATGAAATGTTAACCCAACTTCACGAAGGTGTCCATCAATGGCCCCTTCACTGTCTGGAGCAATTGTTTGTGCAGTCCAAACTAACTCAAAGAGAGGTTTTTCAATTTGTGGAATTGGGTCAGACCCAACAATAACTGCAGCTGCTCCATCTCCAAACAGGGCTTGGCCCACAAGACTATCTAAGTGGGTATCTGTTGGGCCACGGAATGTGACTGCAGTGACCTCAGAACAAACAACGAGAACACGAGCACCTTTGTTGTTTTCAGCTAAATCCTTAGCCATACGAAGAACCGTGCCACCTGCGAAGCACCCTTGTTGATACATCATGAACCTTTTCACATATGGACGAAGTCCCAAGAGTTTAGTGAGTTGGTAATCAGCACCAGGCATGTCTACACCACTTGTGGTGCAAAAGATTAAGTGGGTAATCTTTGACTTTGGTTGACCCCATTCTTTTATGGCCTTGACCGCAGCCTCTTTTCCTAGTCTTGGTACCTCCACAACCACCATGTCTTGCCTAGCATCCAAAGAAGGTGCCATATAAGCACAAATGTTAGGGTTCTCTTTCAAGATCTCTTCTGTTAAATACATGTATCGCTTCTTGATCATAGACTTGTCGCCTGAAAATTAGTATAAAGAAATAACATTAGTATTATAAAGTCAAGAGCAAATCACACAGTGAGTTTTATTGTAATGCAAATACTAAAAGGTTAACTGAGAACAGTGAGTAAATTTTACAAACTGTGATGCTTTTTAATATTTGCATCCTGGTAGACCCTTTTTACTAGTTGATATTTGCATGCTACATAAGAGTATTTCAAATATTGATTGTTTTATTTTTTTATGAAAAACAAGTTTAAGCAGATATTTTAACATAAAAAAGTTATACAAATGAAGCAATTAAGACAAAGGGTATCTAGGAAAAACAAGTGGAGAGATAAAAAGATTACTTACACATGCGTTTGAATTTCTCTTTGAGCTCAGTCATGTGCTCGCTGTTAGTGATTCTGAAGTAGTAATCAGGATAAGTGCTCTGATCAACACAGTTGGGTGGATTTGCAGTTCCAATGGCAAGGATGGTTGCAGGGCCTTCAGCCCTTTGAGCCTTGCGAATCTCAGCTACACTAGCCATCTTCCCTTCTTCTTTCGAAAAAATTAAGCTTGAAGCAAAGATAAAAAATTTGGATAGGAAAGTAGTATAATTAGAAGACTTAATTAACTAGTAGATAGAAGAAGAAGGGTGAAGATGTGCTGCAAAATGGAATGGGACGATAGCATTATATATGTAAGTGAAGGGTGGGATTGGAGGGTAGGTGAAGGTCACGTGCTTGACCAATATGCCATCCTATGATGGACTTCTAATGGACAATTTCCACCGTCTACTATGACTGCCCGTGAGTCTGTTACCTTTGGAGTTTGGTGCTTGCATGTTTCTCAATATCTTCTCTACCCCCTCTTTTTTTATTTTTTTTATTTCTTATTTATCAACCAATTATTGCTTATATTTTATGCCTTTTGGGGATGGGCGATTCATGGGTACATGCATCAATCTTGGGTCTCGAATGGATTAGCCTACTAAATGACCCTATGGTTGACCTTTTTGCAATTTGCAATTTGCAATTTGCAATTATTCTTAATAGTCTTTGTTAATTGATAATCTTACCATTGCTTGATAAATATTTTTAAAAATGCTAAAAACATATTAAAAGCAAATTTTAATGTATTAATTGATTAAAAGCTACAAATTTTAAGAAAAATAATTTATTAATTTCTTATTACTTGTCTTTAAATATATATATATATATATATATATATATATATATTCGACATTATGATGATAATAATGGGTTAGTAGTATTTTTTTTATTCTTTAGTCAGTGTTTTTAAACATTTACTTGCATCTAATTAAGTCTTGGTCGTCCACTTGTGTTAACAACATATACTTTTATGTAAGTTGTAAGTAGAATGCTTAAATAATTTATGTTTGCATTAATCGCATTTACAAATAGGCTTGTTTATCTAATAGAAATTAATTTCAAATGGCTCTTTGTTCATTGAATCTAAAATATTTTAATTTCGAAATCTTCTTGTTGCAATGTTCATTTGTTTTATAGGGATGTTTGAATTTCCTTATTTTGAGAAATTTGATTCATAAACACGTTTCTTTCATGTTATTTTTTAAATTTCAATTTCAGTCAACCGTCATAGCCATAAAAGCGTCACTTGGTCGTAGTTAAGTGCAAATGAAATCTACGGCTAACGTTGTACCACGTCACCGGTATAACTTTGTACCACGTTTTCGGGTCGTATTGGAACTCCACCATTGTTTCTTCTCTCCTTCCTTATTTATTTTGTATATATTTTCTACTTGGCTGTTGCAAGTGTTGGAGCAAGACTCAGTTCTAAACTAATAAAAAATTATCATGACTCAGTATTTTTATAAAATTTAAATTTGAGTTGTTGATTTTTGAACGGTCAAGGGATGGAGCCACCTACCAACCTCATACCAAAGCATCATTTTTAGTTTACTTGATCTCTATTTATACATTATTTTTTACACAACATTCTTTCTACATATTCTAAGGAATATGCTAATATCAGTTTTTAAGATAAATAACTAATAATGGTGAAATTTATTAAAAAATATTTATTATACTTTTATAATATTTATAAGTTTAATGTAATAAATATACAACTTTTTTATTTATAAATACTTAAAGTCAACTTTAAGAGATGTGGATTAACAAAACCCATACTTTTAAAAGAAAAGAAAAGTAGTAATATGGACATTCGTGGAATGTATAACAAACCTTACGTATGTATAACTAATATTAAGTCTTCATCAAAAAAGTTGGTATACTTACTCGTTTAGAAACTTAACAGTATAATACAAAGGATTTTATGTCATTGAAATTTTATAATGTAGTGCTATTTCTTTTCCCTCAAGTGATCGGAATATGAATTCGTTTCAAGTTACTCGTGTCTATTTAACTTAGAAGTTTATTCATGCATGCTTAGTTGTGATGTAGAGTGAGAGTTGAGACGAAATTTGTGGCGTTGTAATGCTTGTGTTGATGAGTAGGAGACGCTTGTTCTTGGTTTTGTGGATAAATTAAAGAAGAACTGATCAAGATCAAGTTATATGGTGGTGGGTATCAGCGTTTACCTAGTCAAAATAATCACTTTTTTCTTTTTAATTATTGAAACATGTACTTAAATTTGAGATTAGTAACAGATAGATCAGCCATAGAAAAAGACACACGACAAGTTATAAAATAGCTTATAATAATGAACTCAAAGCGACATTTTAACAAACAAAAATAAGTTTATTTAGGCAAACTTTAACCTAATTGAACCTAATCTTTTGTGTATCTCATGACAACTAGGCTGAAAATTAAAAAAAATAAACAAGTGGGATCGAACTCTTTGTAACTCGTAAAACCCAATTTCTTTTGTTGTATTAATCAGGTGAGATATCACTTAGAAAATGGAGTCATGTAAACTAGGAAAAAAAGAAGACGCATTCACATTGCGTGGAAAGTTAGATACCGATATACGAAGGCTCTGACTTTGACCAAAAACAGGAGTAAGATTTGATGTGTATAAAATAAAAAATGAAGTAAAATCTAAGTTACCTTAAGAACTGATGGGGCATGCAAGCACTTTCTAATTATTTGACATTTAAAAGTTTATTTGTTTATAAATCTTAAAATTACACTTATAAGCTTCACCTCAAGTCATAAAATTCAAAACAAGCACCATTTAGTATAGTTATGGAGGGGTTTTCAATGGAATTACCTTAAAACCTTGGGGCATGAAAGGTGTCAAGAATGAGTAGCAATAGGTCAAAATGCTTATTGAAGTTTGTGGAGTAGAAAACCAAATGCTCTACCCAAAAGAATCAGTACAAAAGGTCTATGTTCATTTTCCACGCCGTGAAATGTGTTTTCGAAGAAGGTACTCAATGATGCAAAGGGGATCAGCAACAACATGCACCATTAGAGGGAAGGATGGCCTATAAGAAGATAGATGAAGTCTATTGGCAACTTTCGTGACTAGTAGATGATGATTTTGTGTGTGCATAAAATGTTTGGCTTTCATTTTTTTAAACTTATAAAATGTTTTTTTTGTAATTTTTCGAAAAATAAAAATCATTACTATTGGTCCTACTATCGGAGTATTCACCAAAAAACTACTCACAACTATTAGAGTTTTCATTGATTACATGAATTTAATGTTTAGATAATTACTGTAAAATCTTGCAAACGATAATACTACATTACTCATTCATGTTATTATTTTTTTTATGAATGTTAATATCTTATTTAATTATGAATTAATATTAATAATTTGTTTAGGATATATATTTCAATTATTAATATCAATTATGATATTATTTATTAAATTTATATAAAACTAATTAATAAATATATTATTATTAGATTTTAGTAAAAATAGTTTGTGACTATTCTACTTTATAACGTTGAGAAAGGTTTCCTGATCTCATCTAGTGATTCATTAGATATACATATTTTCTTTTTTGACTTATTAGATAAAGAGAAATTTTATGGACATGTACACACATTTAACTTAATTCCTTGATAAATAAATAAAAAATACTATAATTTATATATATTTAAATTGTAAAGTTAATATTTCAAATCATTAAATAATCTAATAATTCTATCTAATATAATTATATAACTGCGTGTTGACTATATTTTTAAACTAGAATTACAAATAAACATTCTTTTAATTGAGTTAAATTTACTTGAATTAGTGTTCTTTTTATTGTTATTAATAATGTTAATTAGAAAAATGTTTTTATTTTTCTTGTTTGACAAAAAGTAAATATGTTAAAATATTTACTACAAGATTGATGAATTAACTGGTAAAAAGTTATTTCAGTTTAATTTGTAATTTTAAATTTAAATCTTAATTAAAGTTGTTATTATCTGAGTCATTTTTTTAAAACAAAAATAAACAAATATTTTATAGATTAAAATATAAATTTGAGTGAGAAACTTTATTTATTTATTTTTTCGATTAGCTGAGAAACTTTAATTTTTTTTTTTAGAGATTAGAGAAACTTTAATTTAACACCTATATATTCATTTTTAAAAATATTTTTTTTTGAAATTATACTTATACATTTTTAAATTTTAGTGATAATCATGATATGTTACTTATATTTAGGTATGACAATCCTAAGAGACAGGCATGAATAGTAAATTACTACTTCTATTTACACGTAAAAATCTCCCTCTTGCTTAATTTATAATTGTATAAATGTTAAACACGTTTATTATTATCTATGAGTATTCATAAATATTTATGAATATTTATTAAAAATATTAAAATAAATTAATTAAAGTATTTTGTAAATATAGCATAATATAAAGTATATATCAACTGCTAAGGTCATATTTATTTTAATAAACAAAAAAGTATTTAAATAATTTTTTATTTAGATGCTCACCAATACATGTACTACAACAATCATTCTCACCTTGTTAATAAAAGAGAAAAAAAAAGCATTTATTCAAGCCGACAGATACCTTAAGCTCAATTTAGACTTAGTTTTTAAAGAAAAAGAGAAAAAAGATATTTACATAATAATAATCCTTATTTAAAACTTTTTAAATGAGAGAAAGATTTCATAAATATTTCAAAATCCTCTTAATCTCTTAATTTTAATTCCTTCAATTTTAAAAAGTTTTTTTTTTTTTATTATTATTAACCCTCCTCACTCCTTTTTCCTCTCTCTGTCCTTCAAACCTTTTCTTTCTCTCTTTTTCAAATAAAGCCTTAGTTATAAGTAATTTTACCCACAAATATAGGTAAATTTGCCATCCATATGCTTAAACTAAAATGCTATTTCTCCTGATAAAAGAAATGCTATTTCTGTACATCATTGTATATATGATCGGTAATCTCAAATTTACAACAAAATTGCCTCACAATGATTAAATTGAAACTACCCACTTTGCTAGACTAATCCTAGCTACATGCATGAATATTCATTTAAAAGCAGGCATCGTAATATGGTTATTTATGACCAAAAGGTTATAATTCATTTAAAAGCTAATATAAGCGCAATTCATATTAATACAAAAGGCAACATAAATCATTTTTAAGGGGCACTATGCATTTACAAGATTAGTATTTGTATCACGAAGAACAGAAGATGTCACATTAGAGCAATGCTGTTATTTTCCGTATTTTCCTTTTCCTATCTCTACATTTGGCAGTTTACTCCTGGTATAATCCAGAAATAAGGAGCCGACTTCATGCTTTTCCATCTTGAATCTCCTCAAGATAACCATGACCAGATTCTGCTGACGTGGAAGTGATACACTTGCCTCTGCTATCTGATGAGGATGTGCCCTCACCTACACTATTGTCACCTTTTATCCTCTGCAAAATCTCGAGCTCATTTTGCAGATTCTGTTTACAAGAGAAGAGGGGAAAAGGAAGATTTGTTGTGAGTTGCTATCAAACAATGAAAGTGATCGTGCACCGAACACATAACGTCGGGTAAACCAGGTAAAAAAATGACGCTAAGGACGCAATGGTTGTGCCACCATAAAGCTGCCTTTGGCTTCCCCAGTGGCAGTGTAGGGGAGTCAATCAACCCCCGTATTTCAACTACTATAAACATGGCATCACCATCAATTTCACAACCCTCCAAGGGAAAAATTTAGCCACGAGTGTACATGCCAGAATAAAATATCCTGACTACCTAGAAAATTTATACCTATTTGTATGCATTCATTTGTTATGTCTCAGTGCTTATACAAGCCTACTTGTGTTGTGAACATAGTTATAACAATATCAGTAAATATTGCTTGCTGGGGAAGTAGAATTGAGCATACAGGCAGGAGAAGAGGTTATTCATTTGATGCTCAATTGAATCATCAAATTTGACCTTTTATATTCAGGTAAAACCAAGATTACTATGTGGGGATAAAGTTAAAAAACAAAGTGCAAGTACCTGAATCTGGCATTGAAGAAGTTTTCTTTGAGCTTCCAGCTGAGAGCTTGGGACATTTGGATCATTTCCAAACCCTTCTCCATAAACAGGGTTAAGAAATTGGAAGTGTTGCATTGGAGGAAAGCATACATTTGTTGGTCCACCAAGGATAAGAAACTGCCTTTGTGCTTGTTCACTGGAAGCTTGTGCTCCATTATGGTCAGCGTTTGTAGATTCAGGTATAGATATTTGATCTGGGGGATGAAGGGTGGACCCAAGAGAGCTGTGAGTTAGAGAACACACCTTGTTAAGTAAATACTCTCTCTGATCCTTTTTATAAGAAACAAAATAAAACATTTTTTTAGTCCTTATTATAAGAAACAAATGATAGATTCAAGATGTATTAATTGCTAAATTTTTTTTATACCCTTCATTATTAATATTATTAAATATACAAATTATTAACTATACTATTTAATATTGTGGGTATTTTTAGAATAAAATTTATATTTATAAAAAACATAACTGATTTGATTGCTTTCCTTAATCCTGGTAATTTAGTCTTTTGTTTTTCATAAAAAGGATTACAGGGAGTACTTTATAGACTAACTATCATCAATTTTTTTAGTGACCCTTAAATGTAAGAGTAAAATCATTAATTGGTCCTTTGCGTTGTTAACTAGTCATCTTAGCAAAAGGTGAATAATGAGAAAGAATAATGACCGAAAATGTATGACAGCAGATTTCATAGAATATGGTGTGATTATTAAACAATCTAGATCCAGAAATACAGTTTCATGAAACAACTGATGCAACATATTCAACCGGATTTAGTCAATAATTGTACAGAATCATACTTCTATACGAGAGCAGCAGCTCATAATTTTAATAGTATAGTTTTCAAATCAGATCAACATTGTGAATTGGATTCACGCACAAATCCAGCCATTAAGGGCATGTTTCACTACCATTCTTGAAAAGATTTTTCTGTTTTCAAAAAGTCAAATCATGTAAAAATCTGTTTGGGTGTCTATTTTTTTATCTAGTTATTTGGAAAATCAGTTCTCCATAATCTTTTTTTGTTTAAATGACCACCACCACCTCTGCTGCAGCCCCTGACAGCACCACTGAGAAAACAAGGATAGCAGCAAACAGACGCTTGGATATAAAAAAATATACTTTCAAATTCAGAAACTTAATAAAATGTAAATAAAGATATGAAATTAAAGAAGCTTCAAGTTTATCTTTTCTCCTTGAAATAGGACATTTTTTATAATCACCAAACCATACTACATAAAAACAGTTAGAATCAAACCAGTCAGCTTCTGCAGAATGAAAAGTGTAGACATATTTCTCAAAGGTTAGTCTGCTTTTAGATTTAAAACAGTTGTCCAACATCTTCACAAAAACAGTTTAACTTCAGGAATAACATGTACAAATTCAAAAGAAATCAGAATTTGTATGTAACTTCTAAAAACACAGCTTTGACAAATTAGAACTATGTCTTAGTCTCTCAGGTTCAACGAATAGCTTACAAGTTACAACAACCTAAGACTTTTTCAACCATGAGGAGTACATAGAAAACAGCACCATTGAGTTATATCCAAAACCAATTCTGTAGAGCAGACATTTAAGTCAATTCAAGGAATAGCTTATTCTATAAAAGATTTCAGGCTCTAAACCCATCAATCCTTCTAAATGGAACAAATTTAGCTTTAGCATTAATATACAATGTCCCTAAAAGTGACAACTTGTATTGCTTTGATTCTTGAAAGCTTTTGTCTATACTAATCAAGTCCTCTAAGGGATGGAATTGTTTACAAGTTAACACTTCGATAGTAAACGTGACAAAGTAAATTAGTCCTATTTCTTCCACTCTGTTTAGTCGTCTATTTTTATCCTACCAAGAATACTTTAGAAAACTCACATTCTCCATTTATTTAGAAGAAACCTCCCCGAGACAGTGCAACCCCCTTCCCAAAAAAGAAACCTCAATGAAGTTTACTCAATATTCTTAATATTCTATGAGTTATAAAATTAAATAAATTTCCATTGTATGATGATATTTTAACTTAGCTATCAATTTTGAATCAAGCAAATTTGACATTCATGCTCCTTTTCTGGTTTTAGAAGATTAGTGTGTAGTATCAATAATTAGCAGGATGCATCTACTGATTTCTCAAGCAGTCATACAAAAGGGATATTGACCAAGCAGAAATGCCATACCATGCAAATGAAGTTGCAGAGGGGTACACATAAGACTTCTCATATATTGAAGCTGCAGCAGCAGCAGCTTGGAGTCTGGCTTGATGTCGACTTAAACTATCAGTACCTACCCCTTTGCCAACTTCAGTTTGTGATGTAGTTCTAGTGCTGGTCCCAGTTTCTGTTCCAAGTTAGAATAAATAATATTAAAAAAATATTACATTCAAACTATTTTAACAGTCTAATAGTATTAGACTCAAGCAGGCAACATAGCAAAGTTAAAAGAAAAGAAGTTTTAAAGTTAACTGAAAATTTTGAATATGAAAAAATGAATGACAAAATTTTCATTGGTGAATAAAAAAGAGATTTAAAAAAGAAAATGATTAAAAAAAGAATGCAGTGGAAGGTGAGATTACAAGACAGTTGTCAGAGTTATGCTTCCTTCTTTTTTCCATTTTGATTCCAAAGACTGTATCTCTGGAAATAACATCAGTTCGATTCTGACATCATGCACTTTACTAACATATTTCATGAACACTATTTATCAACAGTGAATAATCATCATATGATTACCATGTCGGTGACCATCTGACTGTGATCCTTGCTGCTGCCCTACAGCTGCAGTGGTCACATTTTCTGGTGGTACAACCAAGGCTCTGCAGGTGGGGCAAGTATGTTGCCGCTCCAGCCATGATCGTAGGCAATGAACATGAAAAAGATGTCCACATATAAGCTTCTTGGCCGTAGTCATCTCTTCTCGACAGATAATGCAGGTTGCATCACTTCTGCATAGCCATGTAAAAAGTATTGTGTAAATATTGAATGAATAAATAGAGATGCTATACCAAGTTGCTACTTACGCATTAAGTTCTTCAGGGGTTGCATCTGGAAAGCGATCATTCATATTTGAAGTGATTTTACGATATCGTATGTAATCAGCAACACGGATTCTGAAGTTCCTAAACGTCTCGTACAGCTCCCGTATTAAGTGCAAGGGAATACCATAGTTTCTAATTGATTAACCAAAGTTAGTTTAGGTGAAAAACATAACTTGTGTAGGTGAGACGTGTAATCAAACAGAAATATGATGGGCATGGAAACAAATAAATCAAATGCATGCATGTTTAAGTTACAGAAAACCCTCAGTATCATTATCAATTATGACAGTGAATATGATTCTAAGTGCAGTTCAATGGCTAAATATGAAAGAATCAATGAGACATACAAAAAACGGAGACTATGACTAATGAGTTCTGTAGTGCATACATATAAGGCTAGGCTACTATAAATCTACAAAAGAAGAGTTGACTGATAACTTACACAAAAATTACAAGAAAGAAGCACAGATACATAGACAAGTGAAGCAGGTCCCTAATAAGTTCCAGATAAAATGTGAAGACTGGTTTCTTTTCCCATTGTCCCTCCATAAGCATGTCACTGACATAGAAAAGGTATTTTACAAAAATTGACACTGTTGTCGTGGCGAGAATCATGTACCTGAGATAGAAACAGATAGTTTGTCAAATAAAACACTCAAGTTTATATCATTTCAAAACCACATCCCTGAAAAAAAAATGCACCAAATAGCAGGTACATGCGAAACTGCAAATCATTACAAATATAATCCTAGTTAGCATGCTTAGTACTACAAATTCTTTGCCTATGATTCATAATTCATATAGGCATTACCTAATTTAATTATTCAGTATAAAATCAACATATAAAGAAAAAAACTTAAGTTATTATTTAATAACAGCAACATATAATATGATTTATTTGGTATTAAATCCTCTTTATTTGATAATATTAATATTAAGAAAGAAAATCATGCGGCCAAAGTATCAGTATTAAAGAATTGAATGAATTTATCATTTGTAAGTGCTGTCTTATGGCCTAATGTATATTCAAATAACTCTTTTTTTATCCCTATTCCAAACAACTCTGAAGATATCATTGTAGAATAGGTTTTCCTTTTTCATACTTCACTCTTAACTATGTGATGATATTCCCAAAAAATGTAGAGCTTGATTAGGGAACAGGAAATTACAATTTCTGGCCACCAATCCTATAGTTAGAATTTTCCAAGAAGAAATTGAGAATTTAACCATATCAAC
Organism: Abrus precatorius; assembly: GCF_003935025.1. Classification (NCBI taxonomy): domain Eukaryota; kingdom Viridiplantae; phylum Streptophyta; class Magnoliopsida; order Fabales; family Fabaceae; genus Abrus; species Abrus precatorius. The sequence continues at coordinate 10,941,349 of NW_020874406.1, read as the reverse complement.
ATGGCCTGGTTGGATTTATGCATAACTGAATCAAATCAAGGTCAAACAAAGAGAAAAGTTAAGGGTAATCTCAATCTCATCCAACCAGAATTTCAGCTGCAGTACTATTCATACTTTTCAATTTACATTATTTATATGTTGCAACTCAGTTGGAAGGAGTAGAAGGAAGAAGAAGCTTACTCAAAGGAAAAGAATAGTGAAACTGAAGCCTGCCACGTATCTATCAAATGCTTCATAGAACTGTATAAGAAAAGGCTATCTAGAAGAAGGAGAAAACCAATAAAAGATACAATTCGTATATGGGACAACAAGGGAACTGCAGGCGTGGTCTCAATGTACTCGACTCTCTTTTGAGCCAACCAGTGGAAAGCCTTTATTAACAACAATGCAGTGACCATCGCAAGAAATGTGACAGAGAAGTCCTGCCTAAATATAGTAATTGCAAAGAGGATTTCCATGACCTCCCTCCATGATTGTTCATTAAGCCTCTCGATCTCTGCCTCTCGGAGGGAACCCAGGAATATCTTTTTTGTTAATTGCCACAAACTACACATAATGACCAAACCCATGTTGAGAAGAAGAACCAAACTGATCTTGGAAGTTGACAGATACACCATTGCCGGATAAAACTGGCCCCTGCTGTTAAATGCATGATATGTAATAGCCAGAGTTGCAATCAAACTAAGACCCGCATATGTCTTCAGCCTCATCGTTTATCTCTGCATAAAACCACACACAACAATCATTTCATCAACAACTGAAGATCCAATTTATCAATCAGTTACACCTGTAATCAATCCCTCCTTCACATGCATTTGGATGTTCCGTAACGAAGAATAAAAAAACTAAATTAAATATAATGTTCCATAAAAGTTGGTAGCTGATCAAGCAAAATATCAAGAAAATGAAAATAAAGTGCCAAAGAAACGCCATAAATGATTGAGCTAGTCCTTGATTCTTTATATGGCTTTAGAAATCATCAAGAAACCGAAAACCAAAAGCGTGAACGATTTGCAAACTGCAGATTCAAAATGAATGCCTCAAACAAGATAAGCCCTAATTTGGAATCAAATAAACATGAAATTAAAGAAAAATGAGAAAAAAAAAACATAAAAAAGAATCAAAAAGCTTTGTTAGAAGAAAAAAGATACCAAATGGAATTGAAATTGAAGGCTCTGACTTGGAATGGCAAAAACAAGCGTCGTGGGTCGTCTCCTTTCCTGCCTTTCGCTCTCTCCGTTGATTTCCAATTTCCAATTTTTATTCTTAATTTTAAGTAAATATTATTTCAAGAAAATGATGTAAGTGTATCCAACCATATGTTGCCACGTACTCTCGTTGCAAGACACACCACTGCTAAAAGTAAATACTCAATTAGTTAAACTTTTTTCTTACCTTCTTTGGAGTTCTAATTAAGCAATATTTTTACTGACTTGTCTTTATCTAATAAAAATAATCTTATTTAATCATTTAAATTGTTTTTTAATCTTATTTTATTTATTAAAATTATTTATTAATATTCAAAAAATAAAAACTTACTTTTGAATATATTAATTATTAAAAAATTTATACTTTATCTATTATAAAATTTAGATGATCAAAATACTTACTCGTTGTTTATATAAATAGACATATTTATTTATTTAATATATAAAATAATATTCAATATAAATTAATTTTAAAATATATTAAAATTTTTATCATGTATTTTATTGAAAAGGGAAAAAATGTTAAAAAAAATTAAAAATTTATTTTAGTTCATGTCCTAAAATTATAACATAATGATATAAAAATGATAAAATTAAACTTCTAATTTGTTTATATAAAATCTATTTAATTACAAAAAATTAAATCTTTTTTAGTGATTTTAGAAATTTTAGACAAAATTTTCTAACTAATTATTAAAAATTATCTTTAATGTACATTTTAAAAAGCAATTATAAGAAAATTTTTAATTTTATCATGATATTTTGAAAGATTAATGCAATAACATAACATCTCTGTGTATTTATATGTGTGATTAGTCTATTAAGTACATGATTATATATTCAAGCTTCATTTTATTAAAAATAAATAAGTCAACGGAAATTATAAATTGTGAGTAAAGATTAATTTTAATTGTTTAAAAATTTTTTAAAACACCTCGTATCATTGCTTTTGAATAAAAAAAATGTCATAGAAAAGCTTTTATTTCATAGCAAAATGAAACTATACTCGTAAAATGTGTATGGAGCTTTAGTTTATTTATCATCTTTATAAAAACCGTACATTACTTTAAATTTTTACTATGACATATTTAAAATATTACTATATCATATAATAAAATAATAAAAAAAATACTTAAATGTGTTTGCCAATTTAATATGCGTCTGATGCATTAAATAATTTATAATATAATCATGGTATGAATGAATAAGTACAAATAAATAAATATTTATACAAATAAATTTTTTAATGGCAGAGAGATTATTATTTATTATAACTTATGAATTTAACTAATATCGAATTAAATCCATTTTATATTCTAAAATGAGAATTTTTTTGCATGAAATTATTGAGGTTTTAAATATTAAAAAATAAAAATGCCTGATTTCCGAGGAAAAAAAAAAGAAAAAAAAAAGCCCCCCTTTTTAACTGAGGACAGGGAAAAATAACGTCTTGGATAATAACTAGAATTTATCTCTGCTTTCCTTTCTTCTGGATTTGGTGGTACCAAACGCAGCCTTAGTAATATAATATAGTGCGAAGAGGAGAGAGAGAGAGAGAGAGAGAGAGAGAGAGAGAGAGAGAGATGGCGTCGGTGGTGAAGAATGTGATCAGATCGGTGAGAGAAAAGGGTTTCGGTGCCTTCCTCAGAGAGCTCAAGGATGAAGGCTACTTGTTTGTTCCTTTCCTTTCATTCGCTTCCAAATTTCCCCAAACTTTTTCTTAATATTTCACGAATCTTATTGCTTATTCACTTCTAACTCTGATTAAATTTCCATCATTTTTCCAGTTCTCTTTTTTATATCCGGAAAATGTAAATTAGGAGTTGAAATGAAGCTCAGATTTGATACAACAGCTTTTTGTTAATTTAATGTTGCCTTTGTTAACGGAATTTTGTGCTGCATTCTTCGGAGAAATGTTTTTTTTTTTTAATTAAATTATCGAGGGTTCCTTGTTTCGATGAACAAAGTAGATTCGTATTTCGACACTTTTGAGGGTTGTGCTGATGTATTTTACTCTGTGGTTTGAATTTCAGGAGGTGCCTTCCGGATGGAAATCTCTTGTAAGTCAATTGCGTTGCTTGAACTTTCAGCTTTTTTGTAGTGATATATATATATATATGTGCTGTTTTGTTGGTATTTTACTGTGATATTCGAACTTCCTTGTGTATTTTTCCTCTGCCAGTCTAATTCTTTTCTGAATTTATGCAGGCAAACCAAGATCCACAATATTGGGGCAAGGCTTGTTGGTATTGATAAATTTGGTAATAAGTATTATGAGAAACTTGAAGACACACAATATGGTAAGTTCCCTGCTTTTTGTGTCTCAATCTGTGTGTGTGTTAGGTTTAGTGTAATGAATTACAACTACCCCCTTGAGCCTAAGGACGTAGAAGGTATGTTTACCATGCACACGGGCAGCAACCATTGACATCAAGCATTCTGATTAGTGCACATAGATATCTCACTATGACATGATTAACAAGAAAAGCATATGGTGAAACGTTATGTGTTTTCAAATGCTGTCTCAGAACAGTTGCTCTACAGGGTAGAATGCTATAAATGATACGTTACCACAAGCAATAATCAAAAGACCATACCAACAATCTGGGAAAGAAAGAGAGATATGAACAATAACTCTATATCTCTCTATCTTTGCAATTAGCCCGAGTAAAATCTTGGAAGCCAAAATATCAATAATAGAAGAAGCATAACAAACATAACTGTATTCAAATTGCCAGGATTGTGTGTGCATGCGCACACAGTGAGGGGGAGGGACAGTTTATGATAACAAAGAAAGATGTTGAAGCTTTTTATTGGGAATCAATAAAAATGATGACCTTGTCCATGAGGCTCTCACCTAGTGGGGCTAGGGAGGGTAGATTTGCGCATCCTTACACTTACAAGCAGGTAGGCTATTTGCAAGATTTGAACATGTATCTCAAGGTCACAAGGCAGCAACCTTACTTTTATGCCATGGCTTGTCCGCTAATTATTTGGTATAACAAGGACATAATTATTGCAGGAAAAAGAAACAACACGAGGAAGAGTGGAGTTAAATAGGGAGAAACAAAATGTAGGCTGAGTTGCAGAAAAATATATTCTCGAGTTTTAGAAACATCATACCAATATTTGAGCTATGAAGTTGTGATCTAGTGATATATTTTAGAAGTTAAATAAAAGAGTAAAGGATAGCAGCTCATTATTCAATTTTCTTCCTTTCTTTCCTCTCCCATTGTTTGAATATGACTTTGCTGCATCAAATTTGAACGTTGTGTGATTATATGACTTATACAAAATTTTATGTGTATATATGTATATGATGCTTGATTTCAGCCATCTATTGTCAATTGCTGAATATTGATGACAATTTCAGTTATCATTTTTTAAAATCTTATGATCCTTCGTAGCTCTTTTTTTTAATTAATGATTTTCTATCTTCTGTGGTAAATAAACTTGTAAGTGAATAAAGACTCTTTGTACGATATTCTATAAAACTCTAAGTTTGACATAAAAACAAGTTTATAAATGTCCTGATTTTCTTAATATTTGTCAGGAAGGCACAGGTGGGTTGAATATGCAGAGAAAACTAGGTATAATGCCTCCCAGGTTCCACCTGAATGGCATGGCTGGCTCCACTTCATAACTGATCACACAGGAGATGAGGTAATTCATTTTTTTCCCTTCCAATGAGATTGGTAATGCCATGTGGTAAGAAAATCTGAAGTCCCAAGATAATAATGCAATGAAATTGTTGCAGCTTCTTTTACTGAAACCAAAAAGGTATGGTGTTGAGCACAAAGAAAATTTGTCTGGAGAAGGTGAGCAGTATATATATCATTCCAAGGGACATGCACTTAATCCAGGGCAGAGAGACTGGACCAGTTACCAATCATGGGAGTCCAAGGCCTGAAACCGTGAATATGATGCATCTTTGAGTGACAGATGTTCTGGACGTTTGTTTTTTTCCCCTCGAAAAATGGTTTTGCCTTCATTTCGTGTAGTGGGGAGCAGTTTTTTTTTTTTAAACAATAAAATGAATTATTTGCTGTGAAAACAGACAATTGGCTTTGATCGTTAAAATTTTCTAATTATACTGTCACCACCCCATGTATGTGATCCTGTTAAAAGTATTTGTTCGTATTTACAATAATCTTTTACATAATCTATTATTCGTAGAACTACTTTTTTGATTAAATTGACTGATGCAGAGTTTGTAATTATTAAACTAAACACTTTATTTGAAATTTTTTTCGCACATCTCTTGCTTTATGTCATGTAGTATACGAACATCTAATATTTTGAAAAATAATACTTCCGTTTCATATTTCATGTATTATTCATACAATATTTTTCCTTGTAAATAATAAAAGAAAGTATTAATTTCTAACAAAGAAATATCACATAATAAATTTTAATCTTTGGATTCATGTACTTTATAGCTTGGTGAGTTCAACTTTGGCCTAATCACATTTTAACGAGAATTACAATGTGGATGGTTTACCTCCTTTGATTCCTATTGCATTTTGTGTAGAGTCTTTGCAAAATTTAACATTTCATTTTATAAATAATGAATTTTGAACCAACCCAACTCTAGGACAAATATTATCGCAAACTTTTGCTTAGGGATGTTCATGGATTGGATTTTTAAAAAATTAATCTAGATTTATTTAAAATTTAATTATATGGATTGAATTATAAACTAATCTATTTTAATTTTTCTAAAATCAGTTTAAATTTAGTTTTAAAATTTAGATTTGGTTTAAAATCGATTTTAAATTGTTTTTACATATAGTAAAAATATACTATAATTTTTTTAATTATTATTAAATTATTATATTAAAAAATATTTAAATTTTATAATAAATAATATAACATTATATATATATATGTATTTATTTGTTAAAAATCAACATTTATTAAAGATAAAATATGAATACAAAGAGTACTTTAGTCTATTACATTAATAATACATGTTCAAAGAATATTTACGTATATCTTAATTTATGAATAATATTTTATATTTTATATTTTATTAAATTAATAAATATTTAGATATATTCTACTTTTTATCATCTATCCATCACACAAATTAATTATATGAGTTAAATTTTAAACTATTTTATTTTATTTTTTAATTAGTTCAAAAATAGTTTTAAAATTTAAATTTAGTTTAAAATCAATTTTAAATTTAGTTTTTTGTTGAAACTAGTTTTAAATTTAGTTTTACGTTGAATTATTTTTAAATTTAATTTTTAACGCAAAATTGATTTTTAATATATTTTTAAATTATATTTTTAAGATAAAACTAATTTATTATACAAAATATTACATTAAATTAGTGCATTTTATAAAAATTTTAACAATATTTATTAATATATTATATTTTATAGAAGTATATAAAATATTTATTATTATTTTTAATAAACAGAGTTTATAGTAAAAATTTAAATTAAAATCTATAAAAATAAAAATTAATAATATAAATAATAATAAATTTTTTGTTATAATATTTTAAAAATTAAAAAAAACATAAATATAAAAATAATAGTAGTAATTAATTTAAAAATATTTGTTATATTTTAATATATTTAATTATTTTAAATATTTAATTTTAATTATAAGAATTAAGATTAATAAAAAGTATTAGTGGTAAAATATAGTTACAATAAAATTTTATAAACTAATATAATGCTGAAATTTAATAAATAAAGATATAAGGTTGCTTTATACATATGGATTTGGATAATTAAAAAAAATTTAGTTTTAGAAAATAGATTTAAATATTAAACTGGTTATACAAATATAATTAATAAAAAAACTAGTTTAATATGGATCTAAATTTTTAAAATCAATTTAACATTGGTTATGAATTGAGTTTATAAAATTAGATTTTTTGAACACCCCTACCTTTGCCTAACTAATGAACAAATAGTGCACTGACAGAAGAAAAGGCCAACATGTATTATTGAATGTAATAAAATGATAAAAGATTATTCAGATTAAATTTCTATTTTAGTCTTTGAAATGAAATAGTAAATGTTAGATATTTTAATCTTTAAAATTTTAAAAATATTATATTAGTGCATACTTTTTTTTGTTTAGTCTATCATTTCAGTAATTTGAATTTTATATATCATCAATTTACAGTAACAAAATATTTATATATATTTATTCGTGTAACAAAAATGATTTAAGATAATATAGTTAAACATAAAATAATATGATTACTAATTAGAATTTTGGCATGTTAAATTTGGAAACTTTAATAGAACGAAAAAAAAAATTTAGGCAATTAACTTTGACAAGTCAAATGCAAGTGCAAGATCAAATAAAGGAGAGAAAGAGGTGAGAGTAAGAACAAAGGAAGTGAGGATGAGCATGAATCATAGCGTATACAGCTTATAGTTGGAGAATGATAATCATCTTAGACACTAAAATTTGTTAATAACAATCTCAAAAATTAAAATTAAAACATATTATATCATATACAACAATATTTTTATCATATAATTAATTATACATATCATTTAACATAATATATTAATATTTTATTAAATATTATATATTAATGATATATAACTCAAGATTAAAATAACAGTTGAAAACCAAAGTAAAACATTAACATGACATTTTTAAAACTTTAAAGATTAAAATATCTTATACTTCCTAAAATGAGAATTTAATCAATTATTTACCAACCTAAAAGTTATCGATCAGAAGAAAAATTAAGAATTTTATGTACTCTAGCAATTTTCAATCGACAGTCACGGTTAAATTCACGCTTTGCGATATTCTGCTATATATCGAGAACAAATAAAAGAATATATAATGAACACGAGTTGATTACAAACTTACAAAATTCTTGCGGGAAAAAATGCTGTACACCGAATGAAAATAAATAAATAAAAGGAAATAAATGCCCTGAACTATGATATCGAAAAATGGTAGTGATGTCACAATTCATCAGCAATTAAAAGAATTTCACATTAAATATTATAAAAACAAAATGAGCTCATATAGTTTATACTCTTCAACTAATAGGCACTCTTATACTGAGCCCATTTTTGAAAGTCATCATCGCTATCATCAGACTGCTCTGGACTATGAACTGCTGCAGAATCTTCCTGAGCTTTAACATCGGCGCCCTGCTCAGTTGTTGCAACCTCCTCCTGCATTTTGATAAAATGAGTCATGAAAATTAGAACGGAAAAGAACATTAAACTTCAGAAACCAGTGTGTGGATAATTAAGGATATCTCAATCGAAAAATATAATTGCGTTTTTCATAGGCTAAGTCATGTCAGCAAAGGTTTTACTTCATATCATATAGACAGGATGGTGAGATGGAATATTGTTTCATTATCCCTCTCATACATAGAGAAAAAGAGTATATCGTGTGAAGCCTGAACTAGTGTTACTGGTTTTCATTTCTATTCGATGTGCACATCCCAAAATTGGTAAAGGTTGTTCCCCAGCGTACTCAAGAATGTTTGCTGCCTGACCTCCACTCTATATCAAGATTTTCATGTTTCTATTGCCGTTCTTCTTTTTGCAATTGTTTTACCCCCTTGGAGGATCTGAACACTACCAAACTTGCTAATTATGAAAAAAAAAAAAAAGAACCACTTTTTCACAAGATAACAAATAATTAATGCAAGTTATCCTGCACCCTTGCAGCAATATACTATAATAAACTTAGGCATCTAAACTATAAAGCCAGAGAGAGATATCAGCGTTTAACTAATGACTTAGCCAGACGAAGCTTTAAATCTTGCATAAATGTATTTGAGAAACGAAGGCCAAAACCACATAAAAATGTCCGTTATTGTAGATGAACCTGCTATATTCCACGGTCCCACAGGCAAACATCGTGCAATAAGGATATTTCTCTGATCAATATGCCACTAAAAAGAAAATACCATAAACTGTGCACCAAAAGAAGGGAGACATCAAAAATAAAATAAACAGGGCAAAAGTGCATACATTAGTTCCAGGTGTTAGGTCCGTCACCTCCTCCCCCATCATAAAATCTGAGGCATCTCTACTGGGGTCGTCTTCTGCCTTGGTGGAAGCTAGTTCCAGACGTTCAATCACCAATTTAAAATGAGAGTGATCTACAAGAAGAGTATAGATTTGATTTAGAAGAATTTTATTTCCACATCAAAGTGTAAATGAAGAGCAATAAAATTGAGTTGCCGTAAATAATCTAGAGGATCATTTCTGAACTGCTTAAACAATAAAACATCAGTATGGAAGAGAACAGCACAAAACAGTAACTAAAGGGTTTAACCTTTTGCACGATTATTTACAGCATCAGATAACCGTAAAGGATGTTGCCTCTCTTCCTTCTTGTACTTCAACTTAATTTGATGACGTGTTTTATCAGGGAAAAGCTGTTGTATCATAGAAAAATCTGTGCCAAACTGCCTAACAGCCTATGTTATAAAAAAGAACTAGTTAATTTACTGTGAAGGATGGCCCTTTCACCCAACCCCAAGAAAAGGACAAAGTTACCATGTGTATAGTTGTGTTTAAGAAATAAAAATGTCAGATATCTAGCGAGAATTACACAAATACCTCATAAAACAATTCAGTATCTTGTTTCGACCATTTTCCCCTAGGTGCCTTTTCCATGAAAGACTGGTAATTGAATAAAGAGGAAGCTGATGGAATCCTTCCATTGGCTCGATCATCATCTGGGTCTCTACCATCTTCTGAACCAAAGATCTCCTCCTCTTCATAATTAGCACTGGCCTCATGAAGAAAATCTCCACCACTGCAGATAAATATTTTGCAAATTGAAATTTATTCTAGTTCACGTGGGTTCAAAAGAGACAGTAGCAACTAAGCAACAGCCAGTGGATAATATGCAGTCCATTTTCCCTGTAATGTTTCACTTTTTCCTTTTTGTTCTCAAAGACAAGAGAGGGGATGTGAGCCAAAAGCAAGACATGCATTGATGAAAGCCAAAAGTATAGAGGACCTTCCATTTGTTTCCCTAGCATTTACTCACTATTTCCTCCCATTATGGACTGGTGGAAAAAGGACCACCACCATCACATCTGCCACCCTCCATGCCTCATGCCCTCAGCCAACAGTAGCAGTAGAAATTAGGCACTTTATTCCATTCAACCAAAAACCATTTCGACAAATTGGTAAAGTAATTTTGAAAGAGAGGTGTAACTTAAGCCATGTGATGGATTTTGTGCAGGGCACTCACATTTCCATGGATAAAAGGGAATGCAATGAATTTCCTTTATTGAATAAGTTCCTCCACTTTTTCAGTTATCCCTTTATTCAATAGAATAAGACTGTACTAATTTCAGAGACATTGAGATAAATAAGATGATGACAGCATCATATTTTTCAAAATAAGCCAATTTTTCCATTAATTATATTATTTTTATCTTAGAAAAAGATAAATATAGATCATAAAATTAAATAAAATCTAAATGCATACTTTTACTAAAGCCGACAGTACCTTTGATAGGTGGAAGTTGTTTGAGGTGTTCCCTCCTTTTTCTACATTGGAAAACAAATGGAACAATCAGTGAAAATTTAAGACATAGTGCCATACTATGAAACTAATAATCGTAGGGCATTGTAACACAAGGATTAAAATAGATAATACACACCGCAAGCCGCTCCCTATATTCTGCGAGTAAAATAATATCCTTGATAGGCAATGTTCGAGGATCAAGTTCATCTTCAGGAATTTCCAGCAGAGCCTTGTCCACTATGAAAAAGAAAGAACTTCTGCATAAGTATATAAGATATCACCAAAGTTGAAAATTAAACACACACAGTCTAGCAAGTTCTACCAGTTCTTTTCCTTCGTTGGGTTGAATGAGAGAACTTTTTAGGAGGTTCTTTAATAGTTTTTTCTAAATCATCATTAGCCCTCTTGCGCTTTTGAGTTGTCTTGCCATTTTTAGCACCAGATTTCTTCTTTGAACTTGTTGATGCTCTTCCCTTCTTGGATGAATAATCAACTTCATGGTCATCACCATTTTCTTCAAGTTCATCTCCATTAGCGTCAAGGTTATCATCATCCTCAACATCATCATTCAATGAACTGTTAGTAGGTTTGTGAGCCGTTTGTTTTCTCAGCTGCCTAGAGGTGTTACCATCATTATCCTCCTCTCCAATAATAGACGATCTTTTATTCTTCCTCGACGAACTTGAAATTGAGCCATCCTTTGTTCTCTCATTAGCATCCTGAGAAACATGGTAAATGAAATGAAAATTTACCTAATCAGATTCACAAATCACAAAAATGAAAAAACAAAAAAAAACAAAAAAAAAACACAGACGTCATAATAGCAGATGCTTACTTTTTCTCTAGCAACATCTGCATGCAAAAAATCAGCCAATGTGGGACTATCTGCAGCATTTGTCAACTCTTCATGCACTGGAGTTTCAGAAGTTGGATCTGTACCAGATTTCATAGATTGATACTCAAAGACATCGTCACCTGGGCAGGCAGGATTCAAGTCCACAACTTCCTGAAACCAATACTACTTGATCAATTGTATTCAATAAAAAGTATTAGTTATTTAGCATTTAAAGAAAATTATCATATCTTTGTAATCACATAATCTTCACCTTCGTTTCCAACCTTCTATTGTTAGTGTGTGTATCGTCCTCATTGAGAACTGCAGCTTCATTGAAGGTTATTGAATCTTGGGTGGTCTGATACATGGGACACCTTTGAACTTGGGTAGTATCACATACCCCAAAAGAGTTGATAGATCTACAATTATGATTGACAAAATTTTCATCGGTACCCTTCTCATTGAAAGAATGAAGAGCTGGCTTTCCTACACACAATTTTTTTCCAGTCACCACTGAAGAAACTTAAGGTCAAGTAGTTACAATTGGCTGGGAGCCAGCAAACCATAACTAAGAGATATAATGCCAGCACAATACAAGTGATGCTCATGAAAGCTAAAAAGGATTTGAAGAGAGTTGACACAATGATAAACTCACCTGTATCAGAGGCAGCTTGGGTGAGAAAGTCATCAAGGGATTCCAGCCCAGAAAAAATGTCTGCAGCCTGTAGGTACAAAATTTATCAACATTTAGCAAATTAATGAAATTAAAAATAAAGCAACATTAATTTTTCCTTTACCTCTCCGGATGATTTACCAAAGCTAGAAGGCCAATCTCTAGTTCCATTATGAGTTGCAACCTCCAAAAGCATAGCATTAAGGGAATCCAGTTGGGAAGGAATTACCGGTGCCAAGCCTGTGTTGTCTTCAGAGAATGGAATACTTGGGCTCATATAATCAGGCTTATTGGGTAAATCGGTTGTCCTAAGTATCTGTGATGGTAAAGGTAAACTGGTTGACTGGTTTAGTCTGTCACTCCCATCACCATTAGATTGAAATTCATTCATGCAAGAATTAGGCAACTCAACAGACTTTTCCGTCATAACATTAGATGAAGAAGAGGCGTTAGCTGCCGAATTGCCTACTCTAGGTCGTGGCTTAATCTTGGGTTGAAATTTACGAGCTACAATAAAGAAAAAGATACAGATAGTTTATCTTTCTGTCATATGAAGTGTGTTTACAACATCATCAATGTCACTATTCACTAACCATTTCTAGCACCAGGATCAGGCAGGACATTGCTGAAAGGATCCAATTCAAATTCTGCAGATACTACCTGAAATTAATTTGCTTCATAATTTTATTACCCCCATCTGAATCAGTAGAACTACATGTAAAAACAGCACAAGAAAATTGAAAAATCCACCTCTTGTTCTCTTCCAAAGTTTGACTTTGATTGAATGTTGCTCTCAAATATTGCAACTTTATTATCTGAATCACTTTTGAAGCCCACATCCGTTTCAACTTGCAATGAATTATCCACAAGTTCCAAACATTTGCTGCTATCAAGAAATGAACCTTCCCCATTTTTAGGTGGTTCTTGCGTCCCATCTATGATTGAGCAAGTTGTACATGGAGCAGTCACGTTATTCAATTCATTTTCTACAGAAATAGTAGGGTTAATAGTTATCAATCCTGAATAGCAGCGCATAGCAGCCAATCCCAAAAATACTATAGTGGGATAGTGGGATGACCCTATTTTGAAATTTTTCATATAAATTACATAACTTATGCTTTATATATATATAAATGGTCAAAATTTTAGAAAACAAATACTAAAATTCATGACATTTTCTAGTTAAGCAAAATATGTAAGTATATAAGTACAAAAGTCACGGAAATATATAAGGTTAAGCTTCTAACTCAATGCCTTTAAAGTAACAAAACATTAAAAACCAAATAAAATTAGAACTGAATGAGGAAAGACTTGGGCAAAATAAATAAATAAAAAAGAACAAAATAGCTGGAACCCAAAACCAATAAAACACAGAAAAAGATAACAACAAAAAAGAAAAGGACAATGAGAGGAGAACAACTTGCCCTACAATAGCAAAACAAAGAGAAAAACAAAGCACTAGGCAGAAAATGTAGAACAAGGATCAAAGAACGGTGGTTTGTAAAAAGACAAGAAACTGGCCAGAAAACACCAGCAACTCACTGCCACTAGGGAGTAGTGGGTTAATGGGTTGCAAAATACTAAAGGGTCAGAGAAAAGAGGGTGCAAAACTGCAACGAGGCACAATCGGTTTTTCTAAACCAATTTAAAGCCTTATTATTTTCAACTAAAAAATTCCAAAAATACCCTTGGTTCTGCAGAATTAAAAATTTAGGAAATTTTTAAGTTTTCAAAAATTCTCACAGCAGCAGCCAAGCCCAAGACGTGTGCAAAAAGTCATGATTTCCGTTGCTATAGCGTTCGCAACAGACACAATGAGCTCAAAAAAGTGGCCGGCCATTATGATGCAATGTGACACTGCTATAGCAGCATTATGGCGTGCTATTCACAACCTAATAACAGGTTGTGTTGTGCCTAAACCATGTTATAGATAAGAAAAGAATTGGACAAATTTTAACTTGTACAAGTGCGAGATGAAGAATAACTTACCAGTATTGAGGTTGGTCTGAGGTATGATATTAGTGCCTGAGCCCACCTCAAAATCTACAGGACCTGCCTAAAATTGATAAATAATTAAAAAAAAAAATAGTGGTTACAAACACACACAACAAAGAATTAATACAACCATCAACAAAAAATGACATTTACCTCACTTGCTGATCTTGGAAAGTTTGTAAAAATCTGATCAATGTCAGATGCTGCAATTGTGGAATGAAGATGATCATCCACTAAGGCCACAGTATGTCCTTTTGCACTAACTTGTTGAGAATTCTTTGTTTTAGGATTTGTGGCATCCTCTGAATTTGGAATTTCTACCTGTGGACGATCACTGAATGTTGTAGATGAGGTTGCATGATCTAATACAGATATTTCCTTTCGCGGCAACTGTTTCAATTTGGCCTTTGGCATAAACTTCAGGCCTGGCCGACCTACAAAAGAATATAATAAAAGCACCTGACATAAACATGAATTAAAATAACTTTGCTAGTCTCTTTGGAGTGAAGCACTTACTGGGAGCAACAGGAGCTATATCATCAAAAGGATCCATGAGGCAATTAATTAAGTCGACTACAATAGCCTGGGCTACCTCGCATGCAACAAAGCTAAAGCTGGAAAACCAAATAAGTCTTGTGAGCAGCAGATTAGAAATAATCACTAAATTGCAGTAGTCTTTATATGTAAAAATGTGAGCAAATGTTCTGAAGTATAATGTTCTTAACTCTTATAGCTGAACTGGTTGAACCGATATATATTAAGACCTATAAAATTTGTACTTACATAAATTTTAAAAACAAAAAATTACACAAATTAACATAATTCCTTTAAATGTTGTCTATGATTTTTTTTAAAATTGATTCTTACTCACTATGAGTTTTTAAACATTAGCAAGAAGAAAAAGACCCACAATGTGCTGCTGAATATGATAGGAGTGGAAGAGGGCTTCACCAATTTAGTATGAAAGGTCTATCTGTCCCAATTTGACCAGTTTTCTCTTCAAAGAAAATATTCATTAATCTTTTCTAGTTAATATTAGCTTTAGCCTTTCAATGTTTCATATAGCATGCCATGCAGATTATGAGAAGCTAATTCCAAAATTTGCAGCTTTGGTATTTAGTTGCTTGTGCTTCTTAGATTGATATTATTTTTGAACAAGTCATGCTGATACTTTTTCTTACTGGTTTTGTTTCTCATTTATTGGTTGTCTCCAGTGTGTGAGAGGTAGAAAAAGCAAGGGAAGAACAACTTACAACAAGTTTAGAAGTTACTCTAAGTCAGTTCATGTAAGCTGAAATTAAATTTGGCTTCTGTTTTATATAGTATATGCATATAAAGTTAATTTATACCATATAATATTTTGTGTTTTCA
Organism: Abrus precatorius; assembly: GCF_003935025.1. Taxonomy (NCBI): domain Eukaryota; kingdom Viridiplantae; phylum Streptophyta; class Magnoliopsida; order Fabales; family Fabaceae; genus Abrus; species Abrus precatorius. Next base: position 10,925,769 of record NW_020874406.1, on the reverse strand, counting down.
ATTAATTTCTTGGTAAATTGTTGTCAATGTGTTTGGATGTGATTGTGCATGTACCAAGTTCTAATGCGTGGTATACTAAAATCTAGAACTCTGTGCATTAGAGAAAATTACTTTTAGATTATAAAAAAGGAACTCTCCTCATAATTTCCTGAATTTATATTCATTTTGCTTTATCATTCATATTTTTTTGATTATCAAGCATAACCATGACCTGTATGAGTTGCAGCCTTTGACTTGTTAGATGCCTATTAGATGTTCTCATTGAGAATTCTTCAAGAACTATAATCAGACAGTGCTTATAGTTTCAAGATGAAGTTTGTTCTCTCATGACTGATTTTATATTCCCTCCGTTCCTTTTTTAGTTGATTTTCTTTAACTTTTTAAAATTATTATAACATGATAATTTACCCTCATTTTAATTTAGGTTTCCACTAATTCCATATATTTTGGAGAAACAGGAAAAAAATAATAAATGCTTCATAAAAATATAAAGTGTCTTACAAAAAAAATCCCCGAAACCTTCTATAAGGTGACTAACGAAAAAGACTAGAGGGAATATTGATAAGATTTTCTAAAAGTTGCAAATACTAAACTGTGGATACTATATCAATTCCGGATAGCGACGGATCCAAAAATACTATAGCGGGATAGCATGTAGTAGGATCAATGCTATTTTAAATTGCTATACATAAATATAATCTAAACTATATACAAAAATACATATATAGAATGCTCAGAAAGCATAATACTTAGAAGTTGTTGGGATGATAACATGGCTGGCAAGAAAATCCATGCAGTGTTGTTGGAAAAGTGATGAACATGTGAACAGAAAGAAAAACATTGATAGGAAACAGTAATCGATTACAGCGGGTCGTCACCGGTTATATGATTAGAGAGAAGATGTGGTCTTACCGATCTGTTCTATTGAGAAGAAAAGACTGCAGTTCTTCACTGCAATCACGATTGCCTGAAAACGACCGGGATTGATGTCATCGCCAGCGAAGATGAGTGAGAGATCCCTTGGAGTTTAGAGAGAATATGGTGACGTCGTTACTAAATGAGGGAGGGAAATTAGGGTTTCTTTTTTTTATATTTAGCGGCAAAATGTCCTTTATACCCTTAAAAGCCCATAAACTACCTCATGGCAGGGGCAATTTTGGGTTTAAGAAACCCCACTGACATCGCGCCACTACAGCGACAGTGAAAACGCTCCGACGACGGCGTCCTTCTAGCGGCGACCGCGCTATAACAGACACTGTAATCCTGAAAAGAATTAATGAGAATGCATGTATTTTCAGAATTTATTTTTTGTAATTCAGTTTATCACAGAAATTCTGGTTTCAATTCCTCAAATATATTACCTATTCCTAATTTATTTCTTTGAAAGTAATGTGGCCTGTGGTTATATTATTGGTAGCTGATGAACTTGTGGAATTTGCTGGTCCAAGCAATAGTACTACAGATAGTTTCGGACTAGGGGTGTAACATAAATATTGTGAACTTACTTTTGTGAGGGTCAACATTTGACAGCAACAATATGACGAGAAGGGTCTATGATGCTTTTTAATGTTCTCATGGCAATGGATATTAAATCTAAGAAAAAAAAGGAATTACAATGGAAGGTAGATCCTCCTCGTATTAGCTGTTTCTCAATGTTTTTTTTACCTTGGCTCTTCAATTTGTCAGATAATTCTTACATGTTATGGGCTTCTTGTTGTGTGATCGTGTCAGGAACAATGCGGGGGTACGTGCTCCGATTTATGGTCAACAGCAAATATCTCAATAAGAGACAACAAAACCTAAACAGACAATATACACATTATATATTTGCAACAAAAACTAACTTGTAATTAGGGCTATAACTTTGGTTTTACATATGAAACAGTTACTTGTGCGTTGCATAGATTTATATAAATATATTTATATTTTTTATAAGTTACTTTAGTTTAAAAATAATTATAATTTAAATATAAAAATAATTATTTTTAACATGACAGAAAGATAAAAATATAAAATAGAAATTTTAATTATTTTTAAATAAATTATATATAAAAAATAAATATAACAGTTAAACTTAATTTATATATAATTTTAAATATTTTAAGTCTTAATAATAATAATTTAATTATAACTTAGTAAATATATTTATGTATTATACAAATTTATTTATATTTTTTATTAAATTATTTTATTTTAAAATAAATAAAAAATTATAATTTAAATATAAAAATATATAATAATAATATTTTATTATATTGAATAATATCAAATATAATTACATAAAAAAATATGATAAATATATTTTTATATACAAATTTTTTTGTATATTTTTCATTCTTCAACCATAAGAATTTTTATTCTTTTAGTTGATGTAAATATAAAAAATAATTTTTTTAAAACAAATTAAAGGAACGTGAAAGTGAAACTAAATAGTAAATTTTTTTAATTACTTTTAAATATGAATAATGTAAATCTATTATATTATTCTTGTTATTAAATATTTTAAAATGAAAATAAAATTACATCAAAAAGTATATATCGATGAGTAGAAATATAATAAAAAATATTTTTTTAATAAACAATGAGATTTAGTATTACATTTGAATAAAGTTTAATTTTTAATTTTTAATAATTGAAATAAATATTAACATAAATTTATTTGATAAATTATGTGTAAAGTGAAATTTTTTCAGATCATATAATAATTTATGTTTAATATTTTATTTTAAATTACAACTCAATAAAGATAAAGCAAATAATGCTGAACAAAAGGTAACAATAAAAGGTTTAAAAGATTGAACAATTTTATTGTATTATTATAGAAATACTTTTAAAATTTTGTAGAATTTAAAAAGTAGAATATCATCAAACATTTATATCTTTCATAAAATAATTTTATTATCTTATTATATATATCTTTTTTAATTTATTTTTATTCGACCTGAGTCACATATATGGATATGATGAGTGAATATATTAAAATTTTTTTGTATACATAAAAACTCGAATCCAATACTTATTTGTCACTTAGACCAACCTTCATTGATTATATTTGTCTATATTTTATACATTACTCATAAATTTTATATTTTATTAACATGGCGACTGTGAATATAGTCTCTCTGATAGGTGTCTGTCAATTATCCAGTCGATAAACCCTGAGTATAAACTCATTCTTCTCTTTTAGTTTCTATTTAAATTTTAAATATATAAAAATTTATAAATAAAAATATATTTATCATATTTTTCAATATAATTATATTTGATATTATTTAATATAATAAAATAAACTAATTTAATAAAAAATATAAATAAATTTGCATAATAAACAAATATATTTATTAATTTATAACTAAATTATTATTATTAAGATTTATAATGTTTAAAGTTACATATAAATTAATTTTAACTGTTATGTTTATTTTTTACATATAATTTATTTTAAAAAATAATCAAAATTTTTATTTAACATTTTTTATCTTTTTGTCATATAAAAAATAATTATGTTTATATTTAAATTATAATTATTTAAAAATTAAATTAAATAATAAAAAATATAAATATATTTGTGCAAAAATCTATGTAACACACGAGCATATTTCCTAGTTATATATATTATCAAGACTTGAAGACAACAACAGCTAACTGCGAAGGAACCTGAATATTGAAAAATGATCGTAACTGAAACCTAGTCATAATAAAATTCCAAAATCTCCCCATTAGTTGGAGATAATTAAATATGAATGAATAACAGCATGCCCACAATAATACATGAATGATACGGTATTAACCACATAATCAATCTCTACAAGCAATCTGATGGACTAATTTTATCACTGGCTGCTAATTTTCTTCTCTGTTGATGCTCTGCAACCTTATAATCTACCACTTCACAGAACAATGCTGGGTCAAGCACACAATTCTTGCTCCCATATACAGCAGCTTGGACACTTGCCATCAGTTTTGCTATTTCCCTTCCAGAAAATCCATGAGTCTTGGTTGCTGCTTCCTTTATGATATCATCAGACAATCCCTTAATCTCTATCTGCTGTTGTTTTCCTTTGAACAAATTTTGAACCAAACCAGATTTTTTTGATCCAGCCTGAGCTATGTACTTAACCAGATAGAGCTTAAGAAGTTTAAAGCGCTCCTCTTCCCCGGGCAAGGGGAATTCTAGGACCTCATCAATGCGATCTGACACAGCTGAATCAAGATCACCAGGACGGTTTGTGGCAAGAGCAAGCACTATGTCTTTAGACTGGTCACCAGTACGGAAGAGAAGGGCATTTAGTGCACTTCTTTGTGCTTCACTCATATAGGTCTTGTTCCGCCTGCATAGGTTACCCAACACAATCAACTCATGTTATCAAATAGTTAATGGAACTTTCTCTTTTCCTTTATAAATACCATGGAGTATCAATATATGCTAGACAAAATCATGATTTAGACAAGATGATACTAGCCAATTGTATGTTTCACTTATAACAATGATGTATTTTCTGGTTCAAATACTTTTAAACAAGCAAAAAGAAGCATAATAAACGAGTGACTGTGGAAGAAGCATTAAACCTACTCGCATAGGAATGCATCAGCTTCGTCAATGAAAAGCAATAAACCCTTTTTGGATTTCTTAGCCCAATCAAACAACTGGTGTATTTTTGTGACAGCCTGTGATCCCAGTGGTGCAACATCTCCTCCAGTCATCAATGCATAATCCAATCCCTGCAAAAAATAAGAGAAAAAATTGGAATTCTTCCAACAGAAAGAATAATTTTACCAAGAAAAAGGGAAAAAGAATATAAGCATGTAAGCCAACTAAATTACAAATGAAATTTATTTGATGTTCATAAAAATGTCTTAGAAATAGACTAGGTCTAACTTAACCCCAAAAACAAGCTCAAGAAAGCAGGATTGCCCAACTTATACGGAGTAATTTTGTCATATACTGAACTAATGTGAGACATCCGATCTTAACATCTCTCTCACACCCAAGATTGGCCACTTGGAGCATAAAGTTTGCAGGATTAAATATTTGCAGATGGCACACTATCAAGACTTGATAAACTTCGAGGCTTCATATTAGAAATGGATTAAGCCTAACTCAACCCCAAAGTTAGCTCAATGTGGAGAAGGATTGTCGAATCTTATTAGGAGTGCTTTAGCCATATTCCTAGCCAATGTGAGATATCTTAACAAAATACATCATTACATTCATCAAATGGTAATGATTATCCATTTTCAGTGACTATTAAATTTAGAAAGGTAAAGGAAGCAAAAATAAAATTACTAAGCCTTTAAAACAGATGAATTGATCGTTGGCACTTTGGCAAACTTGATGAAAAAGAAATCATAAAAATGTGAAGATAATTTGCTAATATGTTAGTCTGCACCAATTTAATAGACAAGCCATGACAAAATTTAAACTTTTCCTTGAAATAGGTGAAAGCAAACTCTAAGAACTCCTAAGTATGTGACTGACAGACTAGGAAAGTGGATATCGGGTAACACTTGAAAAATGGAAAAGTAAAATTGCATTCGTAGAGAAGTTCAATCTCATACCGATTTGTGAGCCAACTCTCTAGCAGCCATTGTCTTTCCTGTCCCCGGAGGGCCATAAAAAAGCATGTTTCTGAATGGTGCTTGATGTGCTTTTGTATTAGCAGTTGCTGATGCCAGCTGCTCAACTCTTCTATTAAGTGAAGGATGCAAAATAACATCACCAAAACCATTTCCAACTTTTGCAGCAAATGCTGGATCAGTACGATGAGACAGGGAGCTCATGGCTTGAGAAAACATGCCAGACCACGGGTATTTCCCTCTGGAGGACTCTCGGATCAATGATGGTTGTCCCAATATTCTATCTACATATCCCCAAATAACCCGTGCACCTTCCCTTCATTAGACCAACAAGACCAGTGTAAGCCATTAGGCAAAAATCCATCAACTAAGCATTCAGTGGAACAGAATGAATACTTTGGGCTTAGTTCAAGAACATCAATAAATTATAAAACAACTGTTTGATGAAAAAATGTCATCAATGATCAATACTTGCACAACTAGCAAGGGATGCTACACTAAATATAATTTTGAAGGCTAGCCCAAACAAGGTCAACAAAGATTGGCAAAATAACAGCCAGTTGCAACTATGTGAACATTTATACCTTGTCGTGTAGATGCCAGCTGCCAGAGCAGTCACCCCACCAACTGCTACAACCAATTTATTTTGATCCGTTAGAACAGCTCTTAGGCCCCCTGCAAATTATAAATCAAATTTTTTAACACTCAATTAAGCAAAACACATAAATGAAAATAACAAAGTAAATTACAATATTGGTGACTAATAAGGGAGAATAGAAGGACCAATTCCAAACTAAAGTGGCTAATATGGGGTTTCCTTATACACTGCACATTGTCAGCCAATCTATGAGGTTATACCTCCAATATGTTCAAAAGTAGTATTAATGGCAGCAATCCATTTCTCTCTCTCTGCATTAGCACGATCAACTAGCATTCGCCTTTTAACTTCTTCACCGAGCCTTGCTTCATGGGCCCTTCCTTCTGCTTCTGCCATAGCCCTTACTCTGATTGTTTCACGTTCAATCTCAGCCTTCTCTCTTTCGGTTTGGCGTCGCTGTGCTTGAATCTGCTCTTCAGTTGCACGCCGAGTTCGCTCTTGCCTTATGGACGATTCTTCTTGCAGTTTTACTAGCTCTTGGTTCCTGGCTTTCTGGTACTCATTCTCTGCCTGCAAATAACACATTGGAAGAGTTACAATCACCCCATAAAATAACAAAAATGTAATTTTTTTAAGATTTAAAAAAGGTTAAAGACCTGCATCCTATTCCTTGCCAATTCATCCTCGTACTTGGCCATTTGGGATTTAGTTTGAGCCTGATGCTGTGCAAGCTTTCTCTGTTCATCATATATAATCCGTTGCCTTTCCTGCAAAGAAAGCGATACGTGTGTCACAGTGACACAAAATAAATAACAACGTTTGATGCAGGAAACGAAAATCATCATACGGTTTCATGCTGTGTTTGCATTTGTTTAAACTGAGCAACTTTTGAAGCGAATTCAGATTGTTTAGTGTCCTCTTGCTTTTTGATGACATCGAAGAGGTTTTTGGAGTGAGGGGAATGGGTGATTTCCTTGAGGGCTTTGACGCCTCTCTCGAGAGCCTCAGGGTCGAAACCCGCAGAGGTGGTTCGCGGGTGATGGTTTGGAACCTTCTTTGGCGGTGGCGAAGTGGAATCGGAAATCGGAGAAGACGGAGGGTAAGCGAAAGAGGCGTCGGCGTAAGAAGCGTTTGGGTTGAAGCCAGCTGCAACTGCAGCTGTCATGGCTGAGACCAATCCCGCACAAAATGTTTTCGCCATTTTTTATGACTTTAATCTAAAACCAAACAATGCTTTAACTCTCAGAGGTTCGTTCAAGTGTGGGGGTTTTAGTAGGGTTTTTCAGGTTTTACTTGCGGAGCACACCCCTGCCACAATGTCCCGTCGACCCATTTTTGCAAATCTTTTTTTAAAACTAATGTTTTAGTCTACTCATGTCTGATTAGAAACAAATTCAAAAATATGAACATACAAATTTAATATAATATTATAATTAATAACGTTAAAATAAATATAAATTAATATTCATTAGAAAGAAATTCAAATGTATTAAAATGTGTATTTATATTTATATTTAATAATTATAAATATTTTTTATATTATCTGTTATAATTTCTATTTTGAGTTTGAGTTTATAAATTTTTAAACATGGTTTTTACCACATCCTGAAAAATTAACTTCTTGCATTTTTTTTAATAAATTATTTTCTTTTTTTTTAAATTTCAAATTTAATAATAAATTTAAGAGTGATTGATAATACGTATAATTTTTAATCAACATAAAATTTTTATTATTATTAACAAAGAATTTAATAATTTTAACATTAGTCAATTAAGTTAAAAGATAAATACTAATAATATACTTCTTATTATTAGTTAAAATTTATTTAAAATTACAAAAATAATATGAATCTCATTCATTCTCATTTTTAATTTAACATTTTTCTTACATACTTTTATAATTTTCAATAAATTTTAACCAATAACAAAAGTGTATTAAAAAATTGTGCTATAAAATATATTACTTGCATTTCTCCTCTTTAACAATAGTTCATCACCAAAAACAATAGTTTCTGGATGTATCTGTTAGGGAAAAAATTATGATATGTCCTCTTTGCAGTAGGTTCCACCTTCACAGTGGCAATCTAGACATGTAAAAATTGAAAAACGTGGTAGTCCACAAATCAATCTATACACGGAATTCATATACACAAACAACCATTGACCTTTTCACAGCTCTTTCTCAAAGAGAGAAAAGGGATGCACAAAAGACAGAAAATGAACAAAAGATTAAGGCCTCTTTGCCAAATCCATCCCAGTACCCTGACTATATATTGATGGCAGGAGCCATCGGAGGAAGCCGACATTAGTTTCTCCTTTTGATCTTTTTGTAGAGTACTCAATTAGCATGTTCCATAGGTCCCCAATTGTCCATCTCTGTGTCAAAATCCAATGAGCAACCTGCCACAACGTCGAACCAAAGTTCCTAGTAAGAAATCTTTGGAGAAAGAAAAGTCCAAGTTGCGTGGTAATTTTCCTGGCACTTGGCTAAATGAACATAATTGATTCGTGGGACAGCATTACCACTAATTACAATGAAATAAGGAAGGAGGCAATGCAGAATAATGGAAACATAAGTTAATGCAGATTATGATATCTAACCCTAGCTCGGTCAATCCTGTTGATGCCAATAAAAATATCATATTGTATAGTGCAGTCTTTTTTCTTTCTTTCTTTTTTTTTTTTGGGGGGGGGGGGGGGTACGAAGGAAAGATCAAGATACCTCATCTAGGTTGAGCAATGCCTCCAAGCCAAATGTGTAGTATGCTATGAAAGGTCTTAGAGCCTGTAAGGCATAAACCAAGCCAATATTAATGACTTCAACAAGACAGGTCAAAGGTGAGCAATATTACAGAGTCTAGTACTACAGTTCCTGTGGTCAACAAATGCAAACGTTTCCTTTTGTCTCATCGCAGTTCCCTAGTATAAGGAGAAATTATTCAATGATCTAGGATCTGGACCATAGGGTTCTGACCATTCACATCTGGACATGTGTCAAAAATTTTTTTAAAATGTATACATGTTGCTTTTTTACTGGCATTCTGAAACAAGGAACTAAATATTTATTTTGTTGAGTCAATTTCCAATATTTCATTTTCACTATTGTCCATATGGTTTTGTCGAGGAGGTCCTCTGGCTACCAAACATTCAATATTTCAATAACATTGAATCAAAGAAAGCCCATTGAAAACAAAGACTCGAAGGCATTGAAAGGACTTTAAGGACCAATGACAAGAGCAAAAAGAATAAATAAAGACCTAGAAAAGATTGTTACTGTTTTATTTGAAAAGGAGCTCAATTTAAAACTAGAAAAGCTCAAAATAGTCAATTACATATACTTAGAAGATTTGAACTCTAACGAGTTTTATTAGAATTTAATTATTATATTTAGTTTATTTATTTTAATATTAGTCATTACTTATTTTGAGTTTTTATTTAAGAGAAAATCTTATTATTTTATTTAGTTTATTTGAATTTAGGCTTGTTGTACAAGAAGTCCATTAGGGTTTGCATTAGTATTAGTTTACAAGCATTATGTATATATAAACTCTTGTATACACGCTTTTACTTAGTTTTGAATACAATTTGAGATTGAACACTCTTGTGAGAGCGTGCGACTCTAGGTTCTTTAGTGAGCCAGTTTTCTTTGATCTTATCACGAGGCCAAGACTCTTGTGGCGATTGTTCCTTGACTATCAATCTTGCGATTGTGGCGTTATTTTCCATCTCTATTCTATTTTTACTTTTTATTAATTTTCTTCTTATTTCAATTCTTATTTGTACTCTAATAATTTTATTTTTATTGTGTGAAATTCAATTTAAGATCGTTTAATTCGGTGACATAGTTTGTGGTTGTTATCAAAATGGTATATCAAACATAATATGTATGACCTCCTAGACCTTCCATATTAACGGGCCAAAATAGTAGTATATGTTTGAAACATAGATAACTAGTCAGATTGTTTGTCAATTTTCTCTCACTTTAGCTAGTATTTAGAGGGAGAAGGATCCCTTAATGTCCACTTTACCATAGCAAATATTTCAAGTCCATTGAAAAGGCTGTCAATATGACACGGAAAATGAGTTTTCCTTATTGTACAGCCAAGCATAAACATTTCTAATCCATTCAGATAACTCACAGGTAACTGCCGCATACACATATACTGATGGCTGAAAATATAAAAAATCACCTGAGAGGCTGCAAGCCACTGAATTATGGTCTTTACTTCAGGATCTCCTCCAAAGGCACCACATCCCCAGTTTCCAGTTGCAACCCCAATATTATTATTATCCTGATCCATCATATCGTAATCATTTTGAGAATTTCTAATTTCATGGTTTGAAGTTTTTATTTCACTTGTTTCCATAGATGTTAAGGTGGCAGCACCAGACTGGAAGAAAAGAATGTTCAAATAAGATAAATAAACAACGACCAATGCAGATGGATGGCAGACATAGTTAGAGGCTTGGATCTCATATATATGTGCGTATAGATGAGACTTTCATATTAAAAAAGTTGCTCAACCAAATCTCCAGTATCATTGTTTATAGAAAGATGTGGCAAAAACCAACCAGTACAGATGAACATCCATTCTCTTGCAATATTTTCTGATACTGTTGACAGTTAGATTGGTATAGAAAACCACAGAATGCCTTATTGATTTCACTGCAAGAATGAACAAGATAAGTTCAGAATTTATTTTATACACATTTATAACCACCTTGAACATTGTTAACTACTTAAAGGATAAATTATTACTGAACTGGAAATAATTTTCCCCCTAATTTGTTTTTTGTAAGTCTCTTAATTTGTGGGTATAAAAATGACCTAAAGAAAATTTTCTTTTTATGAAAGAAGAAATATAATTGGGAAGAAACAGGAAGTATGGCTACTATCATAGCTATTCTGGGGAGTGAACCAGACACATTCCTCCAGAGGATTGAGAAAAAGAAACTGAAAGCAACTGTGAGAAGACTTTCCAGCTTGCAGGGAATGCATGCATGCCTGCCTTTTATAAACAATTACAAATTTCAAAGGGCAGACATCAAGCAAAATAACAAACCGGAGGAGAAAATTTGTGCTGTATTGTCTCATCCCTGGGCTACATAATGCATCAATTGCAACAATTCTGGTTTTCCACCTTCCAAGAGCATCTACATCCCTTTTGTCCACATAATCACCATTAAATTTAAATGATGATGCGTACCTAAAGATATCAGGAAATGTTATCATCGTTAAGTTATGAAGGAAGTACCCAATAAATACAATATCGGTGAGTTTAAACAGCTGAAAAACATATAAGTGACATCACATCCAAATAAAAATATATTTTATTAATTTAGTTCGCTCTATCATATGCATATTGTATATACATTAACACAAATAACGGCCAAATGTGCATTCTTTTAAATTCTTGGGAGGATATAAACTTTAGTATTAAAAAACTGTAGTAGCCAGGTGTGCAAACAAAAATTGAGCAGAAGATAAACACAGCTCAAATGGTTCAAGCTACAGAAAACTAGACAAAACAGAAGAGAAAATTCATTATGCTAAGCATAGCAATGAAGAAACATTTTTTTTTCTTGATAAAAAAAGAAGAAGAAGAAACACGGTTTCTCTTCATTCATCTTCAAATAGAAATGGAAAAAACAAACTCCTGTCACCTTTTTGAAGTAAATAAAGCTAGTAGTAGGCATCGATAATACTAATTTCTTATTCAAGTTTAAATCCATTGAGTAACACTAACCCTGTATAACTCGAGAACCTTTCCACACCAACAATTTCTATAGCTTCATTATCTGCCATGGCTGGCAAGAAGAGCATGCCAGCAATCAATTCTGGACTGACCATGAAGCGGATTTCCTCCTATATCAGATGATTACAAGCAAATTCATCAAACATCAATAGGTCAAATATTCAAGTGAAATATCTCAACCTACAGTATCTACAAAATGATGAAAGGTGCTAAATATAAAATGTTTACTAGACCGCATGCATATGTTTATATAGCACATCAAGAACTGTAGTATGAAAAAACTATCATAAACACCAGAAATTAAGTATAAAAGGTTATTGGTGCAAATAAAAACATAGTGTACCTGTACACAGCCCCTGCGAAGAGCGCCTCCCCCAAGATATTTATTGGCAAAATCCACTTCTACAGCTCCGCTTGTTTGATCTTCTATGAGTCCTGAACTGTGAACCTATTAAAACGTCAAAGTATTACCCTACGATAAACCAAATGAATAAATCAAAACATAAATAAAAGAAATTACTTTTGCAGAACAATTGAAAATAAGTTTACTTCAGTTACCTCAAATTTGCATAGAGGTATAGCAGAAGTGCTCCAAAAGTTAACATCTGGGTAAGAAATGTGAACAGCATCATTTTTGAAGGGAAGTACTTTTCGCTCAAATGAAACAAAACCCTTAGGCATATCCGAAGTTATCCTTTGAAAATAGTGAACGATGCACCAAACCTTTTGTGCAAGGTTTTCATGGTAATCATCATACATACTCCTGAAAATGCAGAAAACTGATGCTTAGAATTTCAAGAATATGCAATAAGATAGTCAGTAAGTCTTCAACCTAGACCAATATCAATTCCCTCTCTCCCTCCCATTCAGTCCCTCTCACACACAAACAGTTATTAATGACATATAAATGCCTGCAGCATCTTGGCACCACTGAATTAGGACTGAAACAAGCAACTGAACAAGTGATGACAACACGAAATGATCCAAAAAAGTATAGCCGAAGATTCCATACGCAAACAATCCATCGAAGTTGATCAATGGAAGATGTCTCACGGATCTGTCATTGACAGGGAACAGACAAAACACCGAGCACGCAAGAAGAGCAGCAATCAACTCCTGAAAAACCATAAATTGATAATCCTAACCATAACCATATTCAGCATCCGTGTCACAATCACGTAGCAGCATAAATAAGAAGCAAACCTGGCTTAGAAACACTATCCCTGCTTCTTGTGAATCAAGTATGCGAAGACCAGTTCTGACCGTAGCTCCGTCTCCATCTATAACCCTATCAGCATTTTCATAGTGTGCTTCCAACAAAGAGGGCAACCTCAAAAGCAAATTTCCGAACGCCGGAACCACCTCATTCAAAAACTGCTTAGATTCCTCTTCAGACATCACCTGAAAGAAGGGGCCATGATTTTCAGTTCAAAATTGAAGAGTGAGAGAGAAGTTGGGTGTGGAGTGTATTACATCGTTTAAGAAAAGGGCGTATCCATGTAGAGCAGAAGAGGAACAAAATTGGGAAGAGAGAGAAAGAGCGTTCCTGATGTGAGAAATAGCGTCCAACAAGTGCTCGACCGAGTCGACTCGCCCACTCGCGAGCTCTCTGAGTATTTCCACCGCTTGGGATGGCCAATAGAGATTGGATGAACGTATGAGCAGTGGCAAAAATGGCAGAATCGAGTTCAAGTCCTCTCTCTTTTCCATTTCCATTGCGAATCCTTGAAGTGAAAGTGTGCATTTGAAATCTCACTTTATGTATGAAGAATCTCACTATAGAAGATTAATTGAAGTCTTTTCTTATTTCAGGAGGATTTCTCTTTTCCTTATCATTTTCTTAATTATTTCGTTTCTATGATTTAAGAATCTTCATCCCCAGACACTATGACTTGTTTCAAGAAAACAAAAACAAAAATAAAAATAAAAATGTGGTAATGGTAACAACCACCTTCTTCTATACATAAATGCATTTTTTTTATTTGTGTATTTATATTTTATTTTATTTATAAAGGAGACTAATAATAAGGTTATTTATTTTATTTTGCATGTGATCAAAATTAAATTTGTGTTGTTCTACACTACAGCTTAGTAAAATACATTTTAAATAGATATTTAAATTATTTTAAATAGTTTATAGATCTATAAAATTAATACATCATTATAATAAATTAGTAGTAATAAATTAAACAATTAAAATAAAATAGATGGAGAGTTTTAAATTAGTAAGACTTTTTTAGATAGTCTAAAATTAAATAAATAAATATTAGATAATTTAAAATAAGTAAAATTTTTAAATATATGTTTATTCATTAAAGTGAAGAATGGTAGTTTATAGTTAAAAATAGAAATATTATCATATTTATTATTATTTTTAGTTCCTGATTTGCATTATTATTGTTTAATACTGTAATTAAATATATATTTTATTAGATATTATAATTAATTGTTATTATTATTATTATTTTAATTAATAAATTTATAGGAAATTATTATGATAATTATCGTAGAATATTATTTGTCTATTATTAAAATATTAGTTCATTTTTATTTACAATATGTATCTTTAATTATTTTTATTATTAATTATTTGTATTTACAATATGTATATTTATTTATTAATTAATTAATTATAGAAGATTATTTATTATTACTTTATTATAATTAGAAATTAAGAATAAATTCGATAGTTTATAATACTTTTAATACAAATAAACAGATTTTCATACTTAAAAATTGTTTTGTTGTAAGGATTCTATATATTATTTGTATTGTGATTATTATAATTAAACTATTAAATATATAATATAATTTAAAATAAGAATTTTATATATTACTAATATTGTTATTATGATTGATGTCATTAAATTTTGAATATTGTTATTAATTTGATTTAGTTAATTATGATTAGTATTGTTTAAATAATTTTAAACTTGTTATTATTAATAATATTAGTAATTTTTGTTGTTAAATTTTGGTTATTAATTAATTATTAATTATTATATATTAAATCTTTATTGAGATGACATTATCTTCAAAAGAAAGTAAGATTATTAATCATAGCTCAAGCTTAAGAGAAGATAATTTATTTATGCTAACATGGAAGGTATTCTTAATAAAATTGTTCCCCATTTTGAGACAGCCAATTTCACTAGAGTTACTTTGTTAATTTTAATTAAATTTGATGTTAAAGACAACATTAGTATAAAGCTAGAGGCTCAAGATGCACACATTCCATCTGCTCATTAGAAAACATACAATTAGTCTTCAAGATGTTAAAATTTTGTTAAGGTTACGCATTAATGAAAGATTAGTTATAGCACTGAAAGAAAGTAATTGGACCCAGATTGTAGAAGACAACCTTGGTATCAAACTTAGGCATAATGTCTTTGTACAAAGTTTAAAGGTGAATTGATTGGACGAACACTTCACTTATATCACCATGTACTATCATAGTCTATTGAAAATCACTTAGCTCACTAAAGTTTATATATTGAGATTTATTGAAAATTTCATGCTAGTTGACCATTCTAGTAGCAAGTTATCAGTTAAGTACTTGCCCTTAGTTAATGATTTTGAGACCACCAGTTAATATAATTAGGGGTCTAGGCATGCTCGTTCTTGACCTTTTTGAAGTTCTAGGCAAAATAGAAATTTACGGCCCCTTTCAAAAAAATTATAGAATGTAATAAAATAAAATAAAAATATATGCTAATAATTCTATTAAAATAATACATTTTTTAAGTGAGTACAATTTTTCTAATAAAATTACAAAAGAAATATTCTTTCATTTAAAAAACTCCTATGTTATAATCAACTATAAAAACACAAAAAATCATAAAAAAAATGGGTTCCACGAGCATTTTGAGATGTAAAATCATTAATGATAATATTAATATTAATGTTTTCTGAAGATTCCTTCTTAATTAATAAAATTATGAGACCATTTAACCGTTCTTGTGACATTGATGACCTTAGATAGATTTTGATCAACTTTAGCTTTGAAAAACTTCTTTTAGCTTATGCTATAGTCACCGAGACCGTAAAAAAAAATCTATAAGCTATTAAAACATTTGGATAGCTATATGTAGATTTGACAAATTCAAAAATTGTTTAATTTTTAAGAAAAACTAAAGTTTCCATGAGCTTTAATGTTAAGAAGAGTAGAATTTAAGAATTAAATAAAGTTTTGAGTCTAGAAAAATCAAAGAGCGACTATATTTATGGTAAGGGAGGTGCGAGGAATTGAAGAGTCTTTTTTGTTTTTCTATTTTTTTTCAATTGCAAACTGCAATTCATAGTTGGAATTTATTTAGCACATGAAATCATAACACAATTTTTACTTTGGACCCCTTTCAAGCCTAAGCCCTAGGCGATCGCACTTCTAAACTACCCTTAGAGTCAAGCATGGGTCCAAGTTCTAAGATTTTTCTACCAAGAACTGCATGGCAACTAACATTGATCATGTTGGTATGGGAGATATCTAATATTGTTTTGATAATAATGTGGGTGTAGAATAAAATTTCCTACCTAGCTCTTGTCAATCTCGTACACACGTATCCATCTTACATTTGGTGCAATCGTAACTAATATTATTTTTTTGGTTGAATTTGTAAATTTATTAGAAAATTTAAATTTCAACTGGGTGTTTGTTTTAAAATAACACTTGCAAGTGGTTATCACAACAAACTTTAAAAAATGTGAAGAATGATGTTTATTAATATATATATATATATATATATATATATATTATTGTCTTATACATAATAAATGTTATTTTCTTCATTATTATATGTTCATATTAGTATTATTACATAATAATTTTCAATAAATAATCACTTTGGTGTATAATTGTTATGATACAAATTGTACGGGTCCATGCAATATGGAGTTGATGAATATTTTGTCCCTATTCTTGCATAGAAAGTATGAATTTATGGAAAATAATGGTGTCATTTATATGTTTTCAAATGTGTGAGTGATACTAACCTAATTAAGTAATTGCGTCATTTGGCGTGGTACAATTTTTCTGTCTAAAGTATTTTTTACCATGTCATCATAAGTTTTGTAATGCAAGTGGCCTGGTTCGGAGCTTAGAATTTTAAAACAAGGAGACTAAACTAATTAACATATATAGCAGAAAGTAAAATCAAAGTTAATTGTCATGTAAAAATAAATATAATATATGAAATCACTAACAAATAATAAATCATTCACATATATTTAAGATCAAAATAAACAATATATATATATATATATATATATATAGGAGCATGATCTTCTTACACTAATGTAAATATAAAAACTCTTACACTAAATCTGAACCTTTCATTTGACTTACATCTACCGAGTTATAATTTATTACTTCAATAGCTGTTAGATGTAAATTAAATAAAAGGTTCAGATTTGATGTAAGAACTTTTAGACTTACACCAAAATCCTTTCCCATATATATATATATAAGGTCAAGTATGAATTGAACTTTGCAGTAATCTCCTTTTCAATATAAACAATCATATAATTTGTAAGAAAATCATCTTCCATCTTATTACGAAGCCTTGTTTTAATAATTTTCACAAAAAATATTCATTCTGTTGTTGCCGTGAATACATGAAAAGTCAAAATAAGTCAAATTAATCTATCAATCAAAGGATATGTATTTGATTTGCTCGTCTTCGTTAATTTCTAGCACAGCTCAGCAATAGTAGACAAATTTGGAGCTTTAGACACAAAATTCATAATGTTGTAATTCATATTGATAACTCTAGATTTTGATAGATTTTTAAGTAGTTTTTTAGGATCTTTTTAATAGAAAAGAGTAATTCAAAAAATAAAAAATGCACAAAAATGTATAATTGTTCAATCAATTCAATTTTTGCTTTTAGTAATTCAAATTGTTTGGATTTAATAGAATTCTTATGTAATTTTATTGTTAAAATAAATTTGCAAGAAATTCTGAACAAAAGCATATGAGTTAAAGGTATTAAGAGGTCAATATGATTGAGTGTTGTCACTTTGGATACAAAAAGTTAACACTTTAGAGGTTTGAAAGACAAATAAAGGAGAGTGTAAGTACTTTTGCCACAAAAGTGAGAACTTCAGAGGATAATATGCATCAATGCATTGCGCGTACTTTTAAAGCCAAAAGTAATCACTTGTAGGCTTTTAGAGGAAATGCATGGTGCACATGATTACTTTTGGGATAAAAAATAACAATTACATAGCTTATTTGGAAGAATGTAATGTGCGTGACCACTTTTAGTGGTAAAAGTAGCCACTTTGTAGGGTTTTTGGATAGAAAGCAGTGCGCGTAAGCACTTTTAAGACCAAAGAAAGAAAGGTCATGAACGTAGACACTTTTAGGAGCAAAAATGGCTACAAGTAAGCTTATTTGTGAAATTTAAGGTGCATGTAGTTCTTTTAGAGCTAAGAATGGTTGTTCCAGAGACTATTTTGTAGGAAGTCAAAAACACGGGAAAAATTATAAATAGCTTCAAACTTAGATTTTAAGGGCCTTTCTCTCTCTCTCTCTCTCTTTTCCTTTACACACCTTTACCTTAGAGAGTCAAAGAGAAAAGATTGATGGCGAATTCATGTTCTAAATCTTGAGGAATTAAGCTAGGAATTAGAGTCATGAAGATCATCTTCAGCTTTTCTCCTTCTACTCTTGCTTCCTCTCATTCTTTTGTAATGTTGTTCTAATTCTCCTTAGTTAGGGATTTATGAATCTAAATTTGAAATTGTAACTTGATTGTGGATATGAACCCTAAGATTTTGATTCAATTGAGCATTTTGAGGAATTTTATCAATTGAAGTTGAGTTAATTTCTCATATATGAATTGAATGCCAAGGTTACTGATATCTTAGGAATAAGTATTCATAACCTTGTGATCTATTGATAATTAAATTACACTTAGGGAACTAGAGTAGTTAATTGAACAGTAGGATCATTGAGTCAAGAATTGAACTATGATTAAATTAGTGAAATTGATTATCAATCAATAAAAAAACTTTGGAGCTTAGAGCACATTCAAGTTTGCAATTGATAATTTGGTAAAGTAATCTCTAACTCCATTTCATATATCATTTCAATTCTAAATTCGTCACTTTGTTAGGCTATAAATTTTGAAATTATGCACTTTATTACTTTAATGTTTCCATTATTCAACACATCTCAAATTTATATTAGCTCAAATAGCTTTTAATTTGTGAAGTGGTAATTGAATGAATCAATCTCGGAGAACGATATTCAGAACTTGAAAATTTTGAATTTATTACTTGCTACAACTATCTAGTAAACTTGCTAGTTAGGACTCTAAGAGCGTGACATATATGCTAATAGGATCTTCTCTTGCTAAAAAATCAGAAAAATAAAAATTTTCAACTAGTTTACAAATATTACAAGTATTAAATTTTTTGTAACCATCTTTGAATCTGAAGTGGTGCTCAATATGAGAAGTTTAGTTGTATGTTCATTAAACATATTATTCAAATCTTTCAACTGATAATCTATTACAATAAATATATCAACACGATAATGGTGCTCAACTGTTACAATATCTTTTCGATACTGAGATCAAATTATCTTAGAGAAAGAAGTACTCATGTCAAGAACTTAAATTGTTTGTTTGACAAAAAATGTTAACTTTCTCAAAAAGTGCTTCCCAACCATAATCTCTTAACTTTTCAATTAATAATTTTGTGCTAGAAACCAAATGCATAGCATTCAAATCCCATACATATTATAAACTATTATCTATTTTGTGCAAGGACATAGACATATATGTTAATCATGACATGATGCATTCAAATAGAGTGGAAATATAATGATGCCAAATTCAAAACAATGGGGTTATGCATTGTTAAAGTAAGTATAATAAAGGGAAAAAGCTCATAAAAAAATATAGAATTTTAAGACTAAAAGCTTTATACCTATATGGGCTCAAAACAGCAGCAGGTACCTTTAGTTTTCTTGTAAGTGGTCTCGAGGGTCTGTCATCAATCCAGCTGGCTCAATAGCATCATTCTCTTTTTCATTACCAAAACCTTTTTCCTTTTGCCATATAGCATTGCCTAGCCATAGGTTCCCTTTGTTTCAAAGAGCCACCTATTATGAACAAAGTCTCCAATTTGACTTCTCATCAATGCTAACTTGGTTGACTTCATCAAGGACAACCACCTTTCTATTTTAGACATTCCACTTGGTGGAGGAAGTAGAAGTAGACGTCCATTGTCCACATCCACTTTGTCTAGTTATGTAAACATCTTTTCGATGCTGAGATCGAATTATGTTAAAGAAAGAAGTACTTATGTTAGGAACTTCAATTGTTTGTTTGATACAAAAAAATGTTAACTTTCTGAAAAAGTGTTTCCTAACCATAATCTCTTAACTTTTGAATTAATGATTTTGTGATAGACACCAAATGCATAGCATTCAAAATATCTTGAGATTTTTACTGCAATGCTTGACCAAGCTTGTCAATGATTCCCACAATTTCTCTCATCACATGTAAAATAAAAACAAAATCAAATGACATCAAAGATTTAAGAGCATTAGTAGCATCACATTGTTGAAAGTATGTAGATCCTTTAATAGCTAAATCTTCAAGAACTGAATTTGTTAAATCAAACATGCATAAATGGCTACATATCAAATTGAAATGCGAACTCCATCTAGTGTCTCCAGACTTTTGCAATGTGCCAATTTAACTGAGCTATTTTATTTGCATAAGTAGCTTGTAACTCATCATTACATTTGCAAGAAGAACTCACAACATTGACAATATTAGTCAAGTTTTAAGAAAAAACGTGAAACATCTACAACTTCTTTAGCTGTAACAACAAGAACTAATTGTAATTGATAAGCAAAACAGTGTACATAATATACATAATGGTATTCTTGAATAATTAAAACTTGTAACCCCTTCCACTCTTCACGCATATTAATAGCACTATCATATCCTTGACCACAAATGTTTTTAATGTTGAGATTAAGATGAGACAATACAAAACAAATCTCTTATTTAAGAGTGGCTGCAGTAGTATCTCTTACATGTGCTACATCTGTTAGGCGCTCTTAAACATAACCTTGTTTATCAACAAATTTAATAACAAGAACCATTTGTTCTCTTTTAGATTAATCTCAAATGTCATCAATAATCAAACAAATTATCAATTTCATTACAAACTTCATTATGAACCTTTCTAGCAGAGAGATGTAAAATTTCCTTTTGAATAGTATGTGATTTATGTCTTGCATTTTGAGGGGCATTCTCCAAAATAACTGCATCTACTTCTTTATTGTAAGAAGCCAAAAGTTTCGACATTTAGAGAAAATTGCCTTGATTCTTAGATTTGAAACTTTCATCATGTCCTCTAAAAGCACAAGATTGAAATATTAACCACTTGATAGCATCAATAGAAACTTTAAGACACAACCAATTATTTAAAACTTGTTGTGAAGTATGCTTAGATAGCACTTTGTCAATATGGCCTGATCGATTCTTCAAGTTTTTGCAATACTTAGCAACATTATAAGAAGAATGAGGAGATTTTCCTATATGAGATAAAAATGCACAATCTTTCCCACTATCCACTTTTTTCTAGTTCTAAATCCTCCTATAGTGAATGGAGAATATTTTCTAGAAAATAAATAGCATAGAAGACAAAATACAACATCTACTTGTGATTAATACTCTAACCAAGGAAAACTTTTGAACCAACTGGCTTGAAATCGACGAGGATAATTGTCTAAACCAAAAAAAAGTTACAGATCTATACAAAAAATGATATGGTCTAAACTTCATATATACCCTATGAATTCCACGATCATGTAACAAAGTATAAATATCAATTTTTTCTTATTTAATCTTCATAATTTTGTTAGGTGGATCAGTGGTTTGCATTGTAGGTTGCTAAACAACACTTTCAACATAACTTACTAAATTTAAATTTTGTAGATTAGAGTTTATTTCATCATTTATCTTTTTTTTCTCTTAAAAAATAAGTCTATAGTTTTTTTCTTAAACATCTCTAAAACATTAATATCAAATAGAGCATAATAAAACATTAAAATAACTAACTAATTAATAGCAAATAAAAAAATTGTATTTATATTTCATATTTTTATACTACACATGCTAATATTCAATAATAGTGAACAAAAACAATGAAGAAAGAAATTTTGTTACTTTATTTCTTCACTCTAAGAAAAATATTATAGGTATCTCCTTTGTCTTTGAACTTTTTGTCTCTCAAATTTTAATACTCCAAGTTGATGAAAAATTAAAGAAAAAATATGTTATGTATATTTTGCTCATTGTTTTATTCTAATAGTGAAAGACAAGAGTGGTATAGAGGAGAGTACAGATATGTTTGGTAAAATAAGCTGAACGTTGTGAGTTTATAACTTATAAATGTGAAGTTCGCTGAAAGCTTTTGACTTGTAGTTGAAAGTTTATAACTATATAAGTAGCTTATGAAATTATCATGTTCCAGTTAGATTGTTAGGAGTTGGTGTTTCAAATTTCTCCTTCAGACCATTAAGATCTGTGGAATGATTTACTTGAGCATATTTTGTGCAGTTGATCCAGCAGTCAGGAAAAAACAAACTATATTTCACAAACAACATACATACCCCATAGTTGGGCATAGTTTGTGCAGTTGATCCAGCAGCCAGGAAAAAGCAAATCATATTTCACAGACAACATATATACCCCATAGCTAGACTGCATCAATATTTTGATGCTTGATCCTCCATGTCAGTAACAGTCCCAAGACAACCAAACGAACAAAGATGATAAGTCTGCAAAAACATATGCAAAATGAAAGGAAATTGTCAGATAATGTGCATGACTAATGTGTTGCACATTACTTTTCAAGTTCAGAGCAACTATACATGATACAAAACAGTCATAGACAATCTTAATAAACACATATGAGATCTAAATTGTAAAGAGAACATCAATTTAAATCAAATTTTAACCACAGAAGACTCTCTCTCACACACACATATAAAGTAGAAACTAAAGGAATGGGTCAAGTCAATAACTATCATATTATTGTCTTTCTTGCATTCCAATTTTGTGTTCAAATGCTTGAACAAATGAATAAGGTCAAGTCAATATTATTGTCAAATTGTTACACCTATATGTAAACCAAATTTAATAATCAATAAAAAATCAATTCCCATACATGTTATAAACTATTATCTAATTTATGCGAGGACATAAACATATATGTTAATCATGATATGATACATTCAAATAGGGTGGAAATATAATGATGCCAAATGGCCATTCAGAACAACGGGGTTATGCATTATTGAAGTAAGTATAATAAAGGGAAAAGGCTCATTAAATAATACAGATTATACTTATATAATAATAAAAAAAAACCTATTGTTCTCATACGTATACACATATACATTCAATTCAAGCACTTCACACAATCACTATTTGGGAATGTCAAATATATACTTGTAAAAAATCAGCTTATAATCTTATAAAACAAAAATATAAGTACACATCACATACTCTAGGTTTGTTAGGACAAACTACTCTAATATTATTTTGTAACATCCCTTATTTATTTAAATATTTTTACTCTAAAGAAAATAGAAATATCAATATGATTTGATTAAAATAAGTAAAAGATAAATAAATAGAAATGATTTTTATATATGTAAAATCTAAACCACTGAAAATGAGTAAAACTTAAAAACTGCATACAAATAAATCTCGTTCATAATAGAACTGAGGATATAATTTTTTAGATTATCAATTTATAATTACAGAAAAGCTAAACAATTAATTACTAAATATTACAAATGTGCTTTGAATCGTCATTTACAATAAATTTATTAAAATATTTCAAACTCTCATTAGAAACTTAATTAATGTAATTACATTCTTTAGAATAACCGGTTCTAATTGTTAGCGTCGTTGTAATGTGCTGTGAATGGTTCAGCAATACACTAGGAATGTGGGAGATGAGGACGATAGAAATATCTTGGGGAAGAGGGAGTGGTGGTGACACCGACTACGGAACGGGTGCACCACGAGCCACACACTCTCTTTTTGACTAGACCTCTAACTACTATCTTTGCTGAGCGACCCGTGACTGCCCACGTGGTATCCGTGAGGCAGAGGTAATCAACGACCATTCATGGTGTAAATTTGTGATCACAGTACTATAATGAGTGTGGCTGGTATACGTATGCATGGATTTGTGTTTTGTACTTATGGATGTGGATTGTTGCTTGTGATTGTGTTTGTTGAATGTATTGGGAAGGTTTTGGAGGTGAGACTCTATGTTAAATGTGTGTTTTTGGTAGTGTAGAGTACTCACCCTTACATTCATTTTTCAGGTAATCAAGACGATCACCACCGGACTCAGTGAAGGGACGGATGGACTGCTATAGGACTTAGATTTTATTTTGAAATTGTTGTAATTGAACTAGTCCTGTAGCAGTTATTTGATATTAATTTGTAATCCTTCACTTATTTCAAAATCTTTTATGAAAAATTTGGTTATCTGATTTGTAAAATTATTATTTAATTAAAATTAAATTTAAGGTGTTACAGTTTCAACAAGATTTACAATCAACACTTAGACAACACCAAAATTAGATCAAACACGTTGCATCATCTTCTAATATCAAGAAAGAAAAATGCATGTGACAAAAACTAAGAAAGAACAACACATTGACAGATAATGAAACTTGATGAAAAAAGGATAAAAACTCTAAGACTTTATCAATTCTAATAACCTAAAGTTTCAACAACAAGTTAGCATGAATCAATCAACAAGAAAAACACTTAAAATAGCCAAGAACACTAGAACACATATCTAAAAAATTAGTGCCAAGAGCTAACAAGCACAATTTTGAAATTTCACAAATTAGAATAGATTTCCACAAACTAGACCGATTAAAATCTTTAACAAATACTAAGGAATTGTTTAAAGACAAAATATTTAGTAGAATCACAAGAATTTTCAGATTTGCAAATTTGAATCAAGAAGCACAATTTTTACGCCAAAATTTGAAAGTTGTTCGATCATGAAATTGATTACAAGGTTTTGTGCGCAGTTATGTGTAGATCAAGAATCTATAATCAAATTTTCAAAATTTCTTTTAGATTAAAGTAGATCTAAGAAATGAATTCAAATTAATTTTGGTAGAAAAATTTGAAAGTTTTCCGATCATGAAAATGATTATAAAGATTTGATCAGAATTGAATGTAGATCAAGGATCTACAATCGGATTTTCAATATTCAAAATAGATCTAAGTTTTAAGTTTTGGCGCCAAAATTGAAATTAAAAAAAAATGATCAATCAATAGATTTATATGAAGGAGAAGGTGCAGATGAAGAATATGGAATCAGATTTGAAAAAAGATTAAGAAAACAAAGTCAATCTAGAATTTTTTGTTACCTCTTGAGTAGGCTCTTGATACCACATGATGAGTTTCTTGAAGCATTCTCCAAGTAATTCCAAGGAAGGATCTTCAAGAGGATGTGTAGTACCTTCTTACTTGTACAATCCAAGAAAAATCGAGCCAAATTTGCCAAGAAGGAAGAAGTGGGTCTCAAATTTTGAAGGAACCAAAAAAGAGAAAATTCAAGTGAAAAGAGAGAAAGAAAGAATGGATTAGAAATAAATAGCACCACTCTCAAGGATTAGAGATAAACCTCTTTGTCTCACCACATGAAGGAGTTCCATGATAAGAGAAGTGGATCCAAGAGAATTTCTAGATAACACAAACTCACAAAGGTGAGGAAATCATACAAATGAATTCCAATCTGAATTTTACAAGGGGCTTAGCCTATATACAGGCAATTTAACTCAAGACCTAAGTACTCCTTTAATGGGCTATGAACAAGTAACAACAGGATGGGGATTGAGTTGAATACATGCCCTAAAACATAGCCCAATACGAGCCCAAACAAAAATACAAGAGACTTCACCTCAAAGCCCAATGCCCTGAACTATCCATACAGTATCTTACAAACACACTAATTGATATACTATAACATATTTGTTATAAGCTCACTCGTCGGTGTATTACAACACTTATATCATAATCGCACCAATCAGTGTATTTGTGACACACGTACTAGTATCCTTTTTCTTTTCTCCACACCTATTCATCACTTTTCATATTGCACAATTTCCTTTTCTTTTAATAACTTATAAAATCTCCAATCCACATACTTGATCTCATTCATCATTTTCACTTTCACAATTTTCCTTTTCACAATCAATTTTTATACTTTCTCAGAGATTCTTAAACATTCATACTTAATCAAACTTAACCCAACTCACACATATATGATATGATACCTTTTATATCACTCTCACACAACAATAAATTTCTCAATTACGCATATTATCACAAGGCAAGCACATACCATCACAAGTTTAATACAATCATCATGTTTTGACTTTCAGCATATATTCATAAGACATTAACATATTATCACATAATTCCATACAATATGCCAAGAGTCAGACATCCTTGGACTCAACTGAAATTGTGCAATCTAAAATATACTGCCGGAGATCACATTCTCTCGATCTTAATAGAATATTCTAGCTTAAAGTTCAGCATATTCCACTTTTTCTCCATTCAACACATAAAAAAATAAACTTATCCATAAAACTATTTAACTCATTCTTACTTGTGACTATTTATGATAACCTTTGTCTCAAGTGACTTTAAATAGATCAAAACCTCTTTTATACTAAAAATCCATTTACAAACTTATATAGTTTCAAGAAAACTTTATGGATTTACTTTTTAAAATAAGATTACCCCTTTCTCTCAAGATTAATAAACATATTTAGGTAGAACCTAAGGTTTAAAAGTTACTCCCTTTACCTAGAAATGGATCTCAAACACTAAGTTCTTTGTGGGCTCTAGAGAGAAACTCCACATCTTGACCAAAAATACTACCTAAGGGCTAGAGTTCTGCCTAACATCACAATGTAGATTACTATTATGAAAAGAGAGAACATAGAAACAGCAACAAGATTCAAGGGATGAACTCCAAAAACTTACTTATATTCGAGTGGAATGAACGTTTGAGCTCAAATCCGAGAGAGATCTAGTGTTGTTAGAGGCTTGCTCTGAGAAGGGAGAGGGAGAGAACGAAGAGAATGGAGAGGAAAAGATGATTTAGTTGAAAATGAAGTTTTTAGGGCAAAAGTTATTTAAATATCTTTCACACTCGTGACTTTTTTGCTACAGCGAAAAAATCAAATAATATTATTCTTTTGTTGTCTGTCATTCTAGTTATAATGAGAGATCTTCACTGCAGCAAGAAATTCTAGCTGCAACGAGAATGTTGTTGGGTCATCCTTATCTACTTTTCGCTATAACAAGAGGGCTCTAGAAAGCCTGATTCTAGATTACTTGTTTCGCTATAGCGAGATATCCTGCATTTCACATTAATTAAACACTTCTAATTTCAAACAACATGCACACACAACTAACATAAATTGCAATAATAATAAATAACAAAATAAGAGTGTTACAAAAATATAGCCTAAAAAAGCTTATCAAAGAAACTTCTAAAAGGTGAGTTTTATTTATTTATTTATTTATTTTTCAAAACTTTTTTTAATTACATCTAAAAAAAATTTCACTTAAAGTTTCAGCCAACCTTTGAAGGTAGCTTGTACTTAATAAATAGTGCACTGTACCTCAATACAACTTTCTTGGCTAATAGAAAGGATGCATATCTTTGTCATTTTTTTCAAAAAAGATTAGGCATGCAAAAGGAGCTACTCTCTTTCTATATATATAATAATGAATAAAAGTGAAAATTTTGGAAGAGGCCATGGCATGTCCTCCCATTCTTGGGTCCACCTCAACAAGTGGTGACATTACTATTTATTTTTTTGTAAAAAAAAAAACTATCTATAATGATAAGACATGTTATGACAGCTCAAAAAACATTGCAAATAATAAAATTATTTTGAAAATTTTATATTTTACTAATAAATAATTAAAAAATAATAATTTTGTGGTATTATTTGTTAAGTGTATTCATGTAAGATGCTGAATATCTTAATAATTAAATAATGTGATTGAAATTTATGAACTAAATGATAAATACAGAAAGAAAATTGTCTCAATTTACCTTTAGGATTGCTGTCATTTTAGGGTACTTTATTTATATATGATTTTTTTAATCGTAATTAATTTTTAGAGAAAATTACAATAATATGATTTTTGTATAAAATCATCAATGGTGTTTTTTATTTGGAGAAATTAGTTACAAACAAATGTCATAATTAGCAATTTTTAAGGACTAAAATATGATTTATATATATATATATATATATATATATATATATATATATATTGCCATCATTGAGTCTTGAAAGAGAAAAAAAAAGGTTTCTAAATAAAAAATTGCCAATGGTATTTTAAAATCGCCAATAATGACTTTTAAGACAAACAAAAATGAAAATCTCCATTAGTATTTTGTTTAAAAGAAAGGTGGCCATGGCAAATTTTAAATTTTGATTTACAAATATCCCCATTCAGATTTGTAGAAATTACAAGTGAATACCCACATTCCTTAGTTTTTTTGTTCTATGCTTGAAGAAAAAAAATGAGTGTAGAATATACTTCAATAGTGAGATTACTACACACACGAGTAAAGGAATGACATTTATATGTGAAAAAAACCAACATTTGTGCATATTTCATATAATATCTCATTTGAAGAACTAGAGTATTGACTTAGTCAAAATATTAAAGTTGAGATTTCAAAAATATTGTAGAGAAATATTTACATGTGTCCAATCTCAATTTTAGAAGTTTTATACAATACCAAGTAATTTCAATAAACAACAATGATAATCTTCAACAAATATTTCAGATGCATCATGAGTGTCATCCCTTAACTCCTGTCATTAAGTTGTATGTTGTTCTTATAGAAGTTTCGATTAACATTTATCAAGAAGTTGACGTTGAGGAGGAACAAGCATATGCAAGCAATGTTTCACACTTATAGATAGACTTGAGATAGAACAACATGAAAAGTGATGACAAAAACTTTTGATGGAAGATATCAAAGTGATGGGAATAGTGATAATGAGGATTTGACTCAAGATAAAGATGATAAGGACTCTTATTTATCAAATACAATGATTAATAACATGTTTGGTGAGTTATCGTGCATGCATGCTTTATATCTTAATAACATATTTTTAACTTTTTTACAAAAATATACTTTATTATGTTTTTTACAAAAAATATTTTAAATCAAGTTAAATAAATATTCATAAAATACATAAATTCATAAGATATTATATCACTCTATACATATTTACTTTATATTATTTTAGTTACAAAAATATAAGAATTGTGTTGATAAATCCTAAGCACACTTATTATAAAATATATAATGATATAAATTAGGTTACTATAAATATAAAAATTAACTTAAAAATTTATGTTAATAATAAATACTATAATTTACTCAATTGTAATCACTATATAATTTTTTAAAATCAATTACATTATTTAATTTTAATTATAGTTTAACTATAATTTTAAAAAAATTAACATTATAATATAAAAAAAATTTACTTACATTGAAACTACGTATATTTTTATCTAATTTTCACTTCTAAATCAAAAATTTATTTTGTCTTTTCTCTTAATATTTTTTTACAAAATTTCAAACCCACCTCCCAAATAAATCCTAATATTTCAAAATTATCCCCTTTGAAATGCCAAACCTAACTGGTCACGTTCATGCCTCCCTCAAGCTAATTTACTTAGAGCATAGATGCATTTTTCAATACGAATAAACGATTGAGACTTTCTGAACAGCAAATTATCCTGTTGGTGGGTATAAAGGAAAGGATCTTTATGCTATTTCTTATTTGTTGAAAGAACTTTGTTATTGGTCAATGTTTCAATCTCAACTGTTCTTTGTGAGACTTTTGTTAATTTTCTTTTTCACTCGACTAAACTATTTGAAGCACAATTCTATCATCTTTCTTCAATAGCTGTCACTTCACTTTTCTGTAATATTCCATTCGTAATTGTCTTAACATTAAAAAATGATAATTGAGATTATATATTCCAAACATTAGAAAAATATCTAATGGAAAAAAATAGAAGAGTAAGAGGAAGAAGACTATCATTTAGAATGACACAATAGCAAGAATTTGATAATAATAACAATAAGATAAGGTCTCGAAAATCAGTGATCTAAAATCACATTACAAATACAATGTACCACATAGAAGCTTGGGCAATGGATAAAAATACAATGATTATGTGTAGGCGCATCCGATTCACGGATTGAATTTTGGCCGTGAAGCAATACATAAATTACAGGGGTGAAACTTAGAACATAAATAAAAAAATAAGGAAGATATTGCCAAAAAGAAAGGGGTATGTTCTAGCCTTTAGGACGTTGGGGTTGCGGTTTCTAGCTTTGCTCTAAGGTCTTTTCTTAATATCTTTCCTGATGGAGACTTTGGAATAGCATGAACAAAGTAAACTTTGTGCAGTCTTTTATAAAACACCACCTGTTGACAACAAATACCCCATACCATTCAATTAATTAAAAGCCTCTTAAGGATTAAACTTGGGTTAAATTTATATAGCTTTTACATTTGCTAATGTAAATCAGTTTATGTTGTTTGTATTTGATTGATATGAATGAAGTCAGAGTCTTTTTATATTTTCATTTTAGCCAAATAATGGAAGCAACTAAAATTTGAGTACTTTTCTAGGAAATCACATTTTTATATTGTCACTGTCATATACCTGTTTAGCAATAAACTCCTTTACAGCCTCTTCAGTTAGATCAAAGCCATTTGATCTCACCACGAAAGCAACAGGAACTTCACCAGCAGCAACATCCTTTTGTCTGTTAACATATGGTTTCGTTTATAAAATTATTAGTCTGTCTTGTTCCACTATATATGCACAGAAAAGCATTATAAATCAGATTAAGAATCTTACGGGACAACAGCTGCGTCTGCAATAGAGGGATGGTTTACTAGAAGGCCTTCAAGTTCAGCAGGGGGCACCTAGCAGAACGAAAGAATAAATATAATTACTTCTTGTCACATTTTTTTTTCTCTATTAAATTTTATGAGAAATACTATATATACCTGGAAGCCTTTGAATTTGATGAGTTCTTTCACCCTATCAACAATGAAAATCTCATCGTCATCATCTACATAGCCAACATCACCTGTATGAAGCCACCCCTCATCATCTATGGTCGATGCTGTAGCTTTGTCATCGTTCAGATATCCTGACATTCAAGAGTAAGTGCACAGCCAATCAATAAAAAAATTGACAAGAATTAAAACCCAAACATCCACATCGAATTAATTATAATTAGAATAATAAATTCAATCATAATATTTATTTTTCCTTTTTTGTTCCTAAAGTTTTGATTAATGGGCAGGATTCAACAGGTTATACATACCATGTCTATCATAAATATTGGGATGAAACAGATTTTATGATACTAAAACACCATACGTAAGCATTACACGTATTTTATGTATACCTTTCATGATCTGTTGTCCTCGGATGCAAATTTCACCGGGTTGATTATAGCCAAGACAACGACCAGTTTCAGGATCAACAACCTTGAGCTCTGCATTTCTTACAACAGTGCCACAAGAGCCTGACTTTGTTGGAAATGGTTGTTTTGCAAAGCCCAAGCACATGGATAGCACCGGTCCAGCTTCTGTCATTCCGTATCCCTAAAGATCCATGCATTTTACCAAGTCCCAAATTTAAAATTTGATTTTGAACATACCTTAAGAACATTACAAAGGGAAACAAAGGAATAGGGAATAGCACATATTCAAGCCATGCTGCTCTTTTTTCATATATGATTTGCTTAGAAACATTCCAAGGTATTCGAAAAACAAATTTGAAATAATAATTACAATATTTTTATTTATTTATCGGGACAATGAAAATGCACTCAGTTTGTATTCTTATTTAAAAAATAATAATTTTAAAAAACTGTAAAAACAAAATATAAGTAGTTATTTTTCTAAAATAAATTGTTTAAAATTTAGACAATTAGGCAGTAGTGCGGCCGCATGGACACTGAAAAGTTGACTGGTCTAGCATTAGTTGGTATTACGTCATTGAGCCAAGTCAACTAATCCAAACTACTACGAAACAAGAAGTAGCCAAGTTTGACCCTGAGCAAACTAGGTATATTATTACACAAGTTGTTTCCTTTTTTCTTACTCGAGTATTTAGGAACATCAGATAAAAATAATAATAATAATAAATAAAATTGTTAACAAAAAAATACAATAAAAATATTTTACTATAAGTCATACTTGCACGGCTCATTCAATATTTTGGCGTTTGGTGAGGTACTATTTTAACCTGAATAATTTTAAATATATATAATAAAATTTTAATAAAGTGTAAAACTTGATGATTTTGTAAGACTTCTATTGTATTTCACTTAAATTGGGGAAGATGGGGGCTTTAGATTTCTGGCACACTTCGAAAAATTCAACGAATTGGAAGTTATGAAAAATAGTGCATTAATTATATTCCCTGATTCAAGCAAGCCATTTTATATTTTCCTCCCCATGCCTGAGCAGGTTGTCCAAATACAGCTTTCTTAATTAATAGCTAATATTCTCTGACTCTTAACCAATTTTTCTGCCAAAAACTAAGGTGTTGAATTGAACTTACCCAGCTAGCCACGTTTAGAGTTCAGACACCAAACACAAGCAACCGGAAAATTAGTTTTTTTTTAATGAAAAAGAGGTGAGTTAGTAAATGACTATAATGCCATCGTTGAATTAATTCTCTGACCGTCCTCTCCCCCAACCGCGCTCGCATGCAAAAGTTGTATGAAATAAGTAACCGCTGAAAATATGGGTGGGCGAATTAAATGAAAATAAGGAAATATCTTATCGTAAAGAGTTTTGCTATGTTTTTTAAATATATTTTTATTATTTTAAAATATCACAAACTTAATTATTAAACAATTATAAATTTAAAAATTAAAAGTAAGATATTTTTATTAATATATATATATATAACTTAAGCACATTAGTTTTTATTATGCAGATTACTAAAACAAAACTCTAATTAACATTGTACATATAATAATGCATTTAGGTTATGTCCTGAAATATATTAAAAATAAATATTTTTACCGTTTTCTAACGAAATGTTTTTATTTTGAATTATTGGTATTTATCTTGAAAAGATGGGATCATAATATATCAACATGGGTAAAACTAAAGTTACCAACCTGTCCCAGAACAGCCTGAGGCACCCTACTCCGAAGAGCCTCTTCGAGTTCCTTGCCCAAGGGTGCAGCACCCGACAGCACCAACCGTATGGAGCTGAGGTCAAAGTCCGCCACCATGGGATTCTTGGCCAACGCCAGCACGAGCGGCGGCACCACCATCGCCACCGTCACGCGGTGCCGCTGTATCAGCTCCAGCAACGTACCAATCTCGAATTTATGCATCAGCAGAACAGCGCTCCCCGCTCGGAGCGCGCAGAGCAAAACGCTGTTGAGAGAGAATATGTGAAACAACGGAAGCACGCAGAGGAGAACGTCGTCGGTACTCAGGTGCAGGTTCGGGTTCTCGCCGTCCACCTGTTGCGCCACGCTCGTCGTCAAACTCTTGTGCGTCAGAACGACTCCCTTCGGCAACCCCGTCGTGCCGGAGGAGAACGGCAGCGCCACCGCGTCGTCGGGATGGATCTCCACCTCCGGCACTTCGCTCTCGTTTCCCTCCGAGAGCACCGAGAAATGCAGGCAGTTCTCCGGCGGATCGTCGACGGTGATCACCTTGAAGTCTTCGCCTAGTTTCGCGTCGTCGTGGTTGCGGAGCTTGTCCACGTACATTGCCTGCGTGATGATGACCTTCGCCTTGGAGGCGGCGAATTGCTTGAATATCTCGGCGGGAGTGTAGAACGGATTGGCGGTGGTTGCGACGGCGCCAATCATGGAGGCAGCGAAGAAGGAGAAGACGAACTCGGCGGAGTTTAGGAGAAGAATCATGATGACGTCACCTTTTCCGACGCCAAGGTTGGATAGGCCGGCGGCAACTTTTCGGGAAATGAGATGAGTCTCGGCGTAGGTGTAGATATTGGCGGCGGCGCCGACGATGAGGCAGGGACGGTCGGCGAATTGGGAGAGGTTCTGAAAGCAGTAAGCGTGGAGGGGGAGGTGGTTAGAGATGGGTATATCTGGTAATTTTGATTTGAATATGTGGGTATTTTGGGAAACGCAGGGTTGGTTTTGGCCAGTGGTAGCATTTTTGGCATCAAGGGATGGTGCGAGTGACAGCATAGTGTCTTTAGAGTTGTTTATGGTGGAAAGAAAGAGTAGATGAGAGGGTGGGGTAACAATAAAAAAGCTTAGATAGGGGGAATGAAAGAAAAGGAGAGAGAAAGACTGAGGAATTGAAACGGTGGAGTGTGGTAATATAAGGGGGAGGGTGGTAGGTGGGAATGAAGGAGTGTTAGTAGATGGAGAAGGGTCAGCCAAGCCTGTGATCACGTTTAAAACCAAGCGTTCTTCTTTCGTAGCCACTCTTACTTACCTACCTACCCCTTTTTCTGTCCTTTTCTTTCTGCCTCCAATTACGAACTCCCACCATTTATATTATGGGTCACCTCCCATCTATGCTCTAATTTCCATATGCTCTCCTCTTTTTATCATTCAAATTTGGTAGCTCTGTATTCACTTCCATATTTCTTTTTTTAATATAATTTTATTTATTGTTACTCTTTTAACTTTTAAAGGTCATCCCAGGACTTATTCTTGACTTCATACAAATCTAAATTTTCTATTTAATGTAACGTGAATACTATTTTATTTTATTATATATTAATAACAAAAATCGTATTTTTTCTTCATAAATATATTTATTTTAATATGCTTTTATGTACATTAAATAGTTTATTATATTAGCTTCATATTTTATTATGTTTAAATAATATAATATATATTAAAACTTGTTCATTTATGGTCAAATGATTAAAAAATATACTTCAAATTAATAATTTTTTTATTTCAGGTGGACTTCGAACAAAGATTTTTTGCTAAATAGATGACTGCGCGTACACGTGAACTTGGTGGAATTTTACACCAATTTGTCAATTCTTTTTTTAAAAAAGTTCAAACTTTTGTATTTTTAACGTAATAATTTTTTTAATTAAAATTTAGTATTTTTATGTGCTTAAATTCAATTTTAAGAATTTAAATTAATAAATTTGTAAAAAAAAAAGGAATAATAATACATAAATAGAGATAATTAAAACATATATATATATATATATATATTCAGATTTTATTTAATAAAAAGAGTCTACATAAAATGAGTTTGATTTTGATAAAAAAGAATTATACTGTTAACAAATAAGAAAATATTATAAAGATATTTACAAAAATTAATAATTTTAAATTACATAATAGTTTATAATTAAATGTCATAAAAAATATATTGCCAATAAACTGTAATTAAATTTTAAAAAATATAACTATTAAATTAGAAATAGTATATATAAACTAACTAAAAAAACTACTTAATCATAAGTTTACAGTAATTATATAATTATATCACTAATTACAAGTTGTTTAACTAAAATAATAAAGTATAAGCACATAAAAAAATTTAACCGTTAGATTATTGATTTATACCGTTGAGATTTAATGTAAGTCTTTTAAACTTATAAATTATAATTTGTTAAATTTAAATTAAATAAAATATTCAAATTAAGTGTAAAAATTTTTAAGATATTTATTTGATAAAAAAACTAATAAATATATTTTTATTAAAATTAAAAGAATAAAAATATTATTATATTTTTAATAAAAATGTATTTTAATTTCTTAAATTAATCTGAAAATCATTGGTTAGGATTTAAAAGACACCACCCTACGTGGATATATCATATAGGATTGTTTGATGTTCCCAAGTCACATCGAAAGGTGAGTTGTTCCAACATGCCACTGCCTTTTTCTCCGGTTCCTCTCCCCCTCAAGGGGGTCCCTGGTAGATAGATTAATTAATTTAAATAATGATATTTGTCTTTACTAACGAATTAAAAATAAAATCATAAACATACTTAAAAATCAAATAAAGAACCTAACTATATATAAAGTATCAACTTAGCCTGACTTGGTCCCTACCTAATTTTCATCCAACCAGGTCAACAATAACATAATTTAGAAGACACGTTTTTACATTATAAAATAACTCATCAAATATTAAAAACGCTCGCTTAATTGACTATTTTCTATGATTATTATTTGTGTACGAAGAATAAAATGAGATGATTTTTAATTCTAATTATAAAAATATAAAATATATTTAAAATATATAGATATATAATACTTATCATAATCTCATAAATTTAAAAAAATATTTTATATTTTATTAAATTAATGATTGTAATTTTTTAGAAGATTGTTGATATTTTTTTAATTAAACTACTAATATATTAATATAAAATTAACGGTAATAATTATTGTATGTATAAAAAAAGATATAAATTATAAGAAAAATTAGTTCAAATAACAAGTAGCTCAATATCATTTAAGTAAGTCTTGAGTTTGAAAAAAAATTTAATGATAGACTCATCCAACAAATACGCGACCTAAGTTGGATTAGATTAAATCAGATCAAAAAAATAAAAGAAGATATAATTTTTTTTATTAATTATAAAAAGAACAGTAAATTTTATTATTATTTTTATTATTATTAGATGTATATTTACAAGACTAATTGCATTAATTATACTATTTAATATTATAAATATTTTTAAGATAAAATATAATTAATTTAATTGTTTTTTTAATTTTAATAATTTTTTATTTTTTTTGGAAAGATAACCGGAGTAATTTTCTGTCTCTCTCTCTGGTTTCCACAATGCATAGGTAGGTTTCTTTAGTTATCTTGCCAATTTGATTGGTTTCTTTACCTAATTTTAGAAATTTAAACTTTAGTATCCCAAAGCAAATCGATTGAATGTGTCTCCCAAAATATAAACTCAAAGTAAATAATGATTAGCTATGTAAGAACTGCAACTAACCTTTCTTTTCAACACCACACAAATCGAGCAGAATATTTCAACAGTGTTGCATTGATTTTGATTGATCGCAGTTAAGAAAAATCAATATGTGATTGCAGGAGAGCATTTGATGTAAGAGTACCCCAAAAATAACCAAAATGATGAATAATACATTTTTCTTTTTTCAAATTTTGACAGGTTTTTGAAGATAATCTCGTCCGAAGCAGAGACAGACATTTAATTTTCGGTCGAACGAAGGCAGACATTAAATATAAGTGTTTCTTTCAGCGAAAAAATTGATTTGCTGCATTGGGTGTGGGATATTAATTAATCCTGCTAGACCCAACCTCGTCGGTATTAATTAATACATTGATTAAATTTGTCGCAATAAATAGTTTAATTAAAAGTTCATTTAATAATTTTTTGTAATTAGAGTTTGTAATATGAGTTTGATCATAAAATTTATTAGAATAAATTATAAAAAGTTTATTTTGATAAATTATATATAAAATTATTAAAATATAAAATGTTCTATACATACCTTTAATTACTTATTAGACAAAAATTTAATCCATTCATTTTCCGAATGGCTTCTTTTACTAACAAAAATTACCTATGACATTTTTTTTCAATAAAAAAGGGTAATAGTTACTTTTGATTCTTTTGCGTATAAAGTGAGTTCTTGCTCATTCTAATTTACATCAAATTGTAATTATTCAAGTTTTGGTTGTTTTTTTAAAAAAGAATAGTAGAAATATATTATTATATTATAATAACGACATTATTAGAAACATAAGTGAAAGTAAAATATTTATATATTTTATTCAATATATTATTTCAAGAACTAAAGAGTATATTTTGTTAATATATTTGAGTGTAAAAAAGTTAAATAACGTATAGGTGTCCAATATTAATTTTTGACTATTTTATGTAATTCCAACAAATAATAAAGATTATCATAAATAAATGTTTCAATTTATTAGCAGTAACAACATCCTTTAACTCTTGAGAAAGAGTTTTATGTTATTTTTAAAGAAATTTTTCTTGCCTTTTATGTCTAAGGTGAAGATGAAGACGTTGAAGCAAAATGAGAACAAAATGAGTTTGAAGAAAAAAGAAAAAAAAAGTTTGAAAGCCTAATAAAAAGTAAGGAAGGAGTAGAGAAGGAAGAACAAAGAATAGTTAATAAAAAAATCTCCAAATAGAAGAAACTAAATAGCATGAGTTTAAGAGAATTTTGAAGGGTTTATAAACCTTCCTCTCATTTTAATAACTCTCAAACAAGGGTTGTCACTAAATAAACCTTCTTTTTTCTCTCCATTTCCTCAAAACAAAAAAAAACCTTCAAATAAAGTTTAAGGTGGGACAGAAATAGGCTAAACAAATTTATATTGATGCATTACATAATTAATTGCATATTAATCTAATACCTCAAAGTATAACAATAAGCTAATAGTTCACCACGTAAGTTATTTGCCTCTCATGTCATTTAGAAGGATGATATCAATAACTTCATTCACATATAGTCGTCACAAATAATAAATAATAAAAAAAAAGTTTAAGATATAAAAATAATATAAAAAAGGTACAAACAAATTAAACAAATTTATAGACATAGTAATGCTTCCCTCAAGAAATTACATGTTAGCTAATGACAATATGATATTTTCAATATCTTTATACAGAGTGTTATGTGAATATTGCAGGATCTACATCCAAAAACAATTAATAATGTTATTGGTTCACCTAATATTGGAACCAACCACATAAGTTGTTATCATCCCATGCCTGTAACATTATTAGACATTCATAAATTTTTTCAGCATTATGTCGTAAACCATGATTTAGACATCTATAAAGAAAAGTAAGACATGTTAAACCCCAGTTATACAATATAATTTCATTCACATTAATCAACAATTGTAATAATTTTTGTATACTACTAAATTGCTTTTATTCAACATAAGATTATGTCTCAACAAAGACAATATAAATTCATGGGTATGTTATGTTATTCCATTGTCCAAATTAGCATAAAGTCAACCAAAATATTTTATCAATCACTTTAATCTTATCTATGATATTTCAATATCATTGGATATGGATTAGCTGTCTACTAACTTTTCACACATATCTTATACTACTATAGTATTAGAATTAGTACAATAAATTATTAATACATCATTGATTCAAAGTACAAGTAAGATTACAATATCTTCTAATGTCATTGTGCATTTAAAAAAAAAATGTATGTCTTTAGCTTCTAATCGTTCAACAAATATATTTACAAAAACTATCATTTATTTACATTTGACAAATTTGCACATACGATCAAACTTAGCATGCCATAAAATTTTAATTAATCTCGCCAAATTATAAAATAAAGATATATCACAAAAATAAATATATGACATTTACGTTATAGCTATTAAATAATAAAAATTAATACAATATCTAATAAATGTTTAAACAACACTAATTAAGAAATTAAATTAAATATATATATTTTACATTCTATATTTTAACATAATAATATTTTAAAACAAGTTGCTAATCAATAATTACGCAACACTATTAAGAAATTTAAAAGAAAATTTTCCCTTAATTATAATGTAAACAAATTAAATAATTACTATATTGAATAATTTTTTCAGTTAATGTAATATTTACTATAATAATTAGTTTTAATTATTTTTTATTAAATTTTCATTTAATTTAATAATTAAATTAAAGATAAATATTTGAAAAACACTGATTAAAATTGAATAAAACTAAATAAAAATGTAAAAAAACACAAATTGATTATAATCTACTTAAAAATCACATTTATTAATCAACAATTTTAGTTTTTGTATTATAATCTATTTTTTATAATAAAGGTTATATTTAAATGATAATGATTATTTAATACAATAGCTAATATTAATTTAAAAAACAGTATTTAACAATTAAAAAAATTTACTTAATTCTAACGTTAAAAAATTATTGATAAGTTATTCTATATTTTGAATTAATTTAATAATTACTATAATACTTAATTATAATTAATCTCTATTAAATTTAAATTACATTTAATAAATTAATCAATAAAAACATTAAATACTAAAAGGTACTAAAATATTATAACAACAGTAATTAAAATATTAAAAACTAATCTAAAATGTAGTTAAGTATATCATAAAATCACTTAATAACTAAAAAGTACACGTTTAATAATAAAAATATTTTGTTTTTATATTATAATGTACATTCTTTAATAAGGGTTGTATTTATTATGTAATAATTATTCAATAAAATTTCTAATATTAAATTATAAAAACATTATTAAAAAATTCAATAAATATTTTTAAACTTAATTATAGAGTTTTATTATATATTTTGAATTATTTTAATAATTACTGTAATACTTAATTTAATAATTGCTTGTATTTAATAATTACTATAATACTCAATCATGATTACTTTATATTAAATGTAAATTAAATTTAATAATTTAACCAAAAAATAAATTTAAATTTTATTTATTAACTTAAATTGTTTAAACACAATCTAATTAAAATTTATGCCAAAAGTATCTAATTACATGTTTATAATAAACACTTTTAGTTTTTTTTTATTATTATAATCTCTATTTTTTAGTAAATGTTATATTTATTGCACAATCTTAATAATTATTTTAAAAAATTAAAAAATTAATTTTATTACTAATAACATTAACAAATAAAGAAATTTTATAGACTAAAATTAAAAGTACGATATCAAATATTACTAATATTTTTATACTAATATCAAATTATGTGCACAAACTATTTTAATTTAAATTCTAAATAAGATTTTTTTTACAAAAATAAACTCTCACACTTCTCTTTTTAATCTTTCTTTTCTTTTCAGTTTTTTGCAAAAATTTAAGTTTCCTCTCTCTCTTTCTTTGGCCTCCTCCTGCCTCTTGCATTTGTTTTTTCTTATATCTTTCTACTTTTTGCATTTTTTATCTCTTATCTTAACCCGGACACTCACCACCTCTATCAATAGTAATTTATAGGCACAAAAATTGTCATTAGTCATTTTTTGGCTGATCAAAAAAGCTTCACAATGGTGCAATGTCATGTTCACATTGTTTGGTCTTGGTAAAAATTATCATTTATTCATACCTCCAACCGTGACATGACTTGTACTGTAATGGCTCAAAGATTCTATTGAGAGTAAAAATTGTCATTTGTAATTTGTTCAGAAGTAAAAAAAAATGTCTCAAAAACTCTATATATTTTTAATTTAATTACTTAAAATTCATGTTTAAAATAATTTATAGACTGAAATCCATTTATAATCTTATGTTAATCACATTAAAAAAATTTATCAAATAATATATATGTCTACATCTTAAATGAATTTAAAATTTAATATTTTAATATACATTAAAATCATTATAATATACACTTAAAAAAATATGTAAATTTATTTAATCATATTTTCATTAGTTTTATTTGAGAGTTAATTTTAAAAAAAGAATTAATAAATATGTTTGTATGTTGCACAGATTTACATAAATATATTTATATTTTTATTATTTAATTTATTTT
This sequence comes from Abrus precatorius, assembly GCF_003935025.1. Classification (NCBI taxonomy): domain Eukaryota; kingdom Viridiplantae; phylum Streptophyta; class Magnoliopsida; order Fabales; family Fabaceae; genus Abrus; species Abrus precatorius. Next base: position 10,884,191 of record NW_020874406.1, on the reverse strand, counting down.
AAAATAATGAAAATAATAATAATTATTTATAGATTATCTTTATAATTTTTATTGATTTATGTTTTTTTAATTATTTTATTTTAATTTTCTAAAATTCATTATTTATTATTTAATAAAATTCATGACCCTGGGAAAAATGAATATTCACTTTTTTAAATAAGGCTGCAAAAATAGCTAAAAATTAATCACATTTTTTAAAATAAGTTATAAACAAAATTCAAAAGCAAAATAGACAATAGACAACGTAGTTTTGGTCCATTCATGAGGAGCTAATATGTGGAATGAAGAGGAAAAAAAAATAACTAAGACATTTGACACGAAGAATGAAGAATGACCTATCATGTGAATTGGAACAAATACCAAATTGGTTTCTAGACCATACAAAGACTATGGTTGGTGTACTCGCTCTTCTTCCCATCAAACCTTTCCAATGTGGTATCATACTGTATACGGTTCTGCTAACTCCAACAACAATTGCTATCAAGTTTACCATTATAATTGTGATTGGTGGTATATGTCCATTTCACAATATAGGAATTTGCAAATTCATCGTCTACACCATATCACCACCAGATTTCGAAGTCAAGGTGAATGAGATTTCAATCCCTGCTATGACTTTGAGCAAACCCTCAAGCATAGCAGCCAGATGGCACTGGTCCCTCCCAACTTGCTCATTTCCCCACCATTCTTCCAGCTCAATGTCAGACCACTTAATTTCAAGCACGACAAGCATGCACAAAGTCACAGTGATGCCTAAGAGATAGGTTAGAATCGTGACACTTAGGGTTTGAACAATGAACTGGCTAGAGAAGAGGGATAGTGCAGGAAGGAAGCAGTACATAATTAATAATAATAATATGGATGTGAATGGGTAAATTCCAACATTAAGGTATGCAAAAAACATGACATTGTACATGGTTCTGCTAATTTCAATAACAATTGCTATCAAGATTACCATCATACTTGTGATTAGTGTTATCATAACATGTCCACTTCACAATGTAGTTGAGATATGCAAACTCATTGTCTACATCATCACTGCCGCATTTCAAAGTCAAGTTGAATGAGATTTCAATATTGAGAGTAAAAAATGTCATTTGCAATTTGTTGGAGGAAAAAAAATGCCAACACCTAGTGTAAATGTATTAAAAACTTCATATTTTTAATTTAATTACTTAAAACTCATGTTTAAAACAATTTATTGACTTGAATCCATTATAATTTTATGTTAATCACATTAAGAAAATTTATCAAATAAAATATGTCTACACCTTAAATTAATTTAATATTTTAATATACATTAAAATCATTATAATATACACATAAAATATGTAAATTTATTTAATGATATTCTCATTAACTTTATTTGAGAGTTAATTTTAGAAAAAGAAACAGTAAATATGCCTGTTGCACCGATTTACACAAATATTTTATATTTTTATTATTTAATTTAATTTAACATAAATAATAATTTAAATATAAAAATAATTATTTTTAATGTGACAGAAAGATAAAAAATGTTAAATAAAAATTTAATTATTTTTTAAATAAATTATATATAAAAAATAAATATAACAGTTAAAATTAATTTATATATGACTTTAAACATTGTAAATTTTAATAATAATAATTTTATTATAAATTAGTAAATACATTTGTGTGTTACACAAATTTGTTTATATTTTTTATTAAATTATTTTATTTTAAAATAAACAAATTATAATTTAATTATAATTTAAATATAAAAATATAATAATAATATTTTATTATATTAAATAATATTAAATATAATTATGTTGAAAATTATAATAAATATATTTTTATGTACAAATTTTTATGTATTTTATTTTTAAAAATTTTTAATTAAGATTTAAATAAAAATTAAAAAAAATAATTTTATTAAATATAAAAATTAATTCTTAAATCAATTAAAATTACTTATGTTGATATAATATAAAAATTATGAGTCACATATAAAATATAAACAAATAATAAAAATAGAGTAAATACATAATAGTAATAATAATAATAATAAATTCTACTATAAATACATAGAGTAACGAGTATTTCTATAAAGTAATAAATACGTTCAAAATATAAAAAAGTGGCTTTATACCTTCTAAATTTTAGATTCTATTATAAATTACTTCGAAGGGACATCCTCATCAATAACATTTTGAGCTTGACTCGGTGTCTCAGTGTTAGGCTCCACTTCCTCATCCACCTCTTCATATGGTAGAAATTTTCCACTAAAGAAGTCTATAGACATGTCGAAGTTGAAGTGGGAAGGAACTTAGCAAAATTGAAAAGCATGGCATAAATTATATACAAAAAATAAATATAACAATTAAAATTAATTTATATGTGACTTTAAACATTGTAAATCTTAATAATAATAATTTTGTTATAAATTAGTAAATACATTTGTGTGTTATACAAATTTGTTTGTATTTTTTTATTAAATTATTTTTTTAAAATAAAAAAATATAATTTAAATATAAAATATAATAATAATATTTTATTATATTGAATAATATCAAATATAATTATGTTAAAAATTATGATAAATACATTTTTATGTATTTTATTTTTTTTAAAATTTTAATTAAGATTTAAATAGAAATTAAAAGAAAAAAATGATTTTATTAAATATAAAAATTAATTCTTAAATTAATTAAAATTATTCATGTTGATATAATATAAAAATTATGAGTCACATATAAAATATAGACAAATGATAAAAATAAAGTCAATACATAATAATAATAATAATAAATTCTATTATAAATACATAGAGTAATGAGTATTTCTATAGAGTAATAAATTTGTGCAAAATATAAAAAAGTGACTTTATACTTTCTAAATTTTAATAACCATAAATTTTATAAATTTATTATAAATACATATAATAATAAGTAGGTATAATTAATTTTATATAAATATATGTATTATTGAGTTTGAATTAGTACTTTGTTATTTTAGAAGTTGGCGATAAGAAAATGCCATGTTATGCTTTTCATGTAGAATCTCATGCAAGTGCTCATTTTTTAGGAAGTATTTTTATACTACTGTGTTTCAATTTGATAATTGATAATTAAAACAAATTCATCATCATTGTTGTAGGTATACAGAAAGATCATCACATCCTTTTTTTTTTTTGTCTATGTTTCTATCACAATTTTTTAATAATTTTGTTAAAAATAAATTAGAAAATTCTTTTTACCACTATCACCAATCAATAGAAGCTATATAAAATAATCATAATCTAATAAGTTTTTGTTGTTTTTAAATGAAACTATGAATCTATGATTGCTAAGAAAAATAGACGATTCACCGTCTGAACTTGAAAAAGAAGAAGATGCCATAGGGTTTAAAATCTTTAAATAATTTAAAGTGAAAATTTAAAGAATAATTTGATGTTTTTCATGTTTACATGATGAAAAAAATAATTATAAATAAATTAAAAAAATATTATTTATTAATCTTTAAATTTTAATTTAAAAAATTATTTAGCAATAATAATTAAATATTTTAAAGGATTAATTTGTAAATAATTTTTTTTAAATCCTTGAAATGTAAAATTAAATTTAATAGATTTGGAGAGGGTACGGTACCCTCTTAATAATGAAGGGGTATTTTAAAAATGCTTTATATTTTTACATTTAACTATTAAACTGTCACCTTATTTTATTTTAAAAAATGAAATAATTTTTTTTCTGTTTTTAATATTTTCATAATAATTTAAAAAAGGAAAACAAAATAAAATATGATAGCAATTTTATAATAAAAATTATGAAATCTAAACAATCACTAATTTTTTATCCCTTTTGTGGTTTGGTGGGTGAAAAAATAGCGGCTTTGAAAGTATTAACACCCTAATTTAAATGAACTGTATTTTAAAGTTAAATAGTATGACTAATTTTAAATATTTACTCGTTTATTTTTTTTTAATTTTTAAAAATGTGTCTCACGTATAAGTTGTTAGTGTCACAGACAAAAATAAGATTTTAAAAAATTTTAAATTATATTTTATTTTTAAAAGAAAAAATTTTGTAAAAATTTTTTTTTTTTAATTTTTTTATTTGAAATCTAACAAAAAGCTTAATAACTTAAAACATAATTTTATATTTTATTTTGAAACAAAAAATTTAATCACCTAAAAATATTTATTTATTTATTATTATTATTTTTGCATATTTTATTTTTTAAAAAAAAGATTTAACATCTAAATCTAACTTTCACACAAAACAGCAAAAAGACTTTATTTTAAAAATAATTTAACATTTTTTATATTTCATCTTAAAAGATTTAACAATCACTCTCTTTTCCGTTCCAAACAAGACAAAACAAAAGATTTAACAATCTAAAAAATTATTATTTTTTATTTTACTAAAAAATCATTTTTTATTTTTAACAGATTTAGTAAAAAAAACTAATCTTTATATTTTATTTTAGTAGAATGTTTCATTGAAAAATATTTTATTTTTATATTTTTTAACATTTGAGGAAGAAGAAACGCAAAGAAAAAAAAAAGAATAAAAACAAAAAGAAAGGAAAAAAAAAAGAGGGAACCAAAAAAAAAAAAGAAACACTAACAATAAAGAGATAAAAAAAATAAAATAAGAAAAAGTAAAAAAATAATTGTGTAATAATTTTTATTTATAAATAAAATAGAAAAATAATTAAAAATTGTAATTTTTCTTGCAGTATTTGTCTCTTTGTATTTTTGAGTAAAAATTTGTGTGAAAAAAAAATTCCCTATAAAAAATTCTTTATGAAGAATTTTTCTTGAAAAAAATCTGAATTCTTATATATAAATTAATTACTATTTATAATAGAATTAATATCTAATAAAAGAAAATTAAATATATTTTTTATATCTTAATTATTTTGTTTCTATTCTACATATTCCTAAATTAATTAAAATTAAAATTAAAAATTACTATTTACAGAATATCTTTATAATTTTTATTAATTAGATGTCTTTTCAATTTTTTTTTTATTTTTTGAAATTCATTATTTATTATTTAATAAAATTCATGACCCGGACTAAAATATGAGTGTTCACACTTTTTACTTGAAAGTAAAGCCCTTACTTCAAATAATCTTGGACTAGGAATTGGGTGATGAGAAATCTGTGTGTTGAGACATAACAGGGAAAACATTCTCAGCCAAAAAAAAAGCTTCAGCAGACAGCTAAAAATTAATCACATTTTCGGAATCAAGTGCTAAACAAAATTCAAAAGCAAGATAGACAATAGACAATATAGTTTAAGTCCATTCATCAATAGCTAAAATGTAGAATAAAGAGAAAAAAAAAATTAACTTAAAAAATGGCTGACAGATTCATTTGACAAAAAGAATGACCTATCATGGGAACTGGAATGAACCCCCAATCTGGTTAGAACCAGCAGGGGGATTGATAGCCACCCAAAGGAGAGAAATTGTTATTGCTATGAGGCCAGACCATACAAAGACTATGGTTGGTGTCCTCCCTCTTCTTCCCATCAAACCTTTTGCAAAAGGATAGAGATGAGCCAATACCCAAAAACTGAAGAAAACACCACCTAGTAAACGGCTCCACTGTGGTATCACACTGTATATGGTTCTGCTAACTCCAACAGCAATTGCTATTAAGTTTACCATCATAATTGTGATGGGTGGTATCATGAGGGATGTCCATTTCACAATATAGAGATCTGCAAATTCATCGTCTACATCATCACCACCGGATTTCGAAGTCAAAGTGAATGAGATTTCAATCCCTGCTATGACTTTGAGCAAACCCTGAAGCACAGCAGCCAAATGGGCACTGGTCCCTCCAATCAACCAAAATTGCTCATTTCTCCACCATTCTTCCAACTCAATGCCAGACCACTTAATTTCAAGGACTGCAAGCATGCACAAAGTCACAGTAATGCCCAATAGATAGGTCAGAAACGTGACACTGAGGGTTTGAACAATGAATTGGCCAGAGAAGAGGGATAGTGCAGGAAGGAAGCAGTACACAATTAAAAATATAGATGTGAATGGGTAAATTCCAACATTAAGGTATGCAATTCTTTGAAGAATTTTCATCCTTGGGCTAGCCAGGAGGGCGTTGTTGCGAGAGAAGAATATTTCAACTGAGCCAGTAGCCCATCTAAGGACCTGATGCAGCCTGTCAGTGAGATTGATGGGAGCAGTTCCACGGAAGGCGTCACGCTTGGTCACACAGTAAATGGATTTCCATCCCCTATTGTGCATCCTATACCCAGTGACCACATCCTCTGTCACAGAGCCATAGATCCACCCGACACGCTGCCCCCATTCAGTCTTGTCCTCGTACCAACAGGAGATGACACTGATGGCCTCTGCTACAGTTGATGCATCAAGAAGATCACGGGGTATGGTGAGAGCACCAGGTGGACGCCCGTTTTTCACAGCAGGGTGATCAGCTAGTGGACGGCCTTGAAACTCTGCCACTGGGATTGAGTCAATGAGGAAGGTTGAGTTTCCAAACTTCTTAGGGAACAATGATAGATTCATTTCTTCATCATCAGAATCACCCATCCTCAGTGCACGATTCTCTTCTGGGGTGCTTGTCATTGATGCATGCTTTTTCTGACGACCAAAACAACAAGTACAGCAACCTGAATGGTGTTCTTTGGCACGGGGTGGGTCAAAACCATAAAGTGCAACCCGTCTAAAAAGGCAACCAGTTCCCACATAGACTGGCCCTTGAAGTCCATCAAGGGCTCGCATATTGACATCAAAGAAGACAGTGTTATGATTAGCATATCTATCAGAGGGATCAATCCCTTCAAACCTCTGTGGGAACTGAACATAGCAAATGCGGTCACCTCCACGATCCATCATGAAGCACATGCCTTCTCTCATTGCTTTTGAGTTATAGATATAGTGGTCACAGTCAAGATTGAGTATAAAAGGACCATTTGACATTATAGCTGATGCTCTAACCAAGGCATTCATGGCTCCTGCCTTTTTGTTGTGATCATAGCCAGGACGCTTCTCTCGAGAAACATAAACAAGAAGTGGAAGACGAATATCAACATCAGTCAGGTCAATGAGCTTTGTATCATCAGCACTTCCAAGAAGAGGTTCATCACTGGGAGGTTTCAACATCACCTGCATCATTCATGAAGAACCAATTATTCATCACCACTCATCTCTCTAAGATTAATTTAAAACACTTGGAACAAAATTTTATAAAAGAGCAATCTAGTACCTGAATTATACCAACATGATCACCCTTAGAGTGCTCAGATGCAGGACTCAACCAAGTTCCTGGCCAATGAGTCCCATCAGCCATCCATGTTGCTTTTGGAATCTTTACAACTTCTAAAGGTTCATCTTCCCTGTTTTGTCTCTGAGCTTTCATGGCCTTGATTTCCTCCCTTGCATGATAGGCATCTGACCGGCGCCGGATAGAATCAGGCAGACTATTGATCCTAACCTTGAACTCGTCATACTCACGCTTCACCCGTCTACGATCCTTGACAAAATCTGACCGCACTTTGTTTTTGTAAGGATCTCTTTTCAGGTTGAAGTACGATTCAGGATTCCTGGGTTCTATATCATGTTTATGGCAGAAAGGAACCCATACATTAGCAAAGCTGGCTGCTTCAGCCATTGCCTCAAAAGTTAGAAGTGCACCTCCATCATCAGAAACATAGCAAGAAAGCTTCTCAACAGGGTAATCAGCAGCTAAAATAGACAAGATGGTGTTTGCAGTGACAAGAGGTGGTTCTTTTTCAGGATCAGCTGTAGAAACAAAGACATCTATGCCTGGAAGATCAGACTTTCCAGTTGGATTGTTAGGAGTTAGTGTTTCAAATTTCTCCTTCAGAACATTAAGATCTGTGGAACGATTTACTGGGCATAGTTTGGGCAATTGATCCAGCAGCCAGGAAAAAGCAAACCATATTTCACAAACAACAGACATTCCCCATAGCCAGACTGCATCAGTATTTTGATGCTTGATCCTCCATGTCAGGAACAGTGCCAAGACAACCAAACGAACAAAAATGATAAGTCTGCAAAGACAGATGCAAAAAAGAAGGAAATTGTAAGATAATGTGATGTAGTGCACATTACTTTTCAAGTTCAGAACAGTCATAGGCAATTTTAATAAACACACATGACGATTAAAGTGTAAAGAGAACATCAATTTAAGTCAAAATTAACCACAAAAAGACTCTCTCTCATACACACACATAAAAAATGCAAACTAAAAGGATGGGCCAAGTCAATAACTATCAGAAGTCTCCCTTGCATTCCAATTTTATGTGTTGGAATGCTTGAACAAAGGAATAGGGCCAAGTCAATATTATTGCCAAATTGCTACACCCATATGTAAACAAAATTTAATAATCAATAAAAAATTAAATCTCATACATGTTATAAACTATTATCTATTTTGTGCAAGGACATAGACTTATATGTTAATTATGATATGTTGCATTCAAATAGGGTGGAAATATAATGATGCCAAATGGCCATTAAGAACAATGGGGCTATGCATTTTTATGTAAGTATAATAAAGAGAAAAAGGCTCATAAAAAAATACAGTATTTTAAGACTAAAAGCTTTATACCGATATGGGCTCAAAACAGCAGCAGGTATCTTTAGTTTCCTTGTAAGTGGTCTCCAGGGTCTGTTCATCAATTCAGTTGGCTCAACAGCATCATCCTCTTTTTCATTACCAAAACCTCCTTCCTTTGGCCATATAGCATTGCCATAGCCATAGGTTCCCTTTGTTTCAAAGAGCCACCTATTATGATCAAAGTCTCCAGTTTGGCTTCTCATCAATGCTGACTTGGTTGACTTCATCAAGGACAACCTCCTCTCCATTTTAGACATTCCACTTGGTGGAGGAAGTGGAAGCGGACGTCCATTGTCCACAGCCACTTCATCTAGTTCTGTGTTCTTATATGGCTCCTTGCATCCAGGGCATATTCTGCCTCCTGTTTTTACAGCATCTATATAACAATCTCTACATATCTTAAAATCACACTCACATGGAAGAATATCAACACCACGTTCATCGCTCATCACCTTAGAATCACAACCAGGTATTGCACATGAAGATCCTTTTGCACCAGCCATCTGCGGATGACTTGCTTCAGATTCAATAACCTTATCCATTAGATGGGCTCGAGTAACACTGTTGAACCCACCTGTAAAGAGTGAATTCGACACATACTGCTCCTCAACTTTCTGTGAGATTGATGGATCCATAGGTTGGTTATCAGGAGTTGGTGGTAAATGCACAGTATAATTCATGAAGCCACTACTCCCTAGCTCACTGTCAAGATCATCTCTAGAGTAACTGACATAGCGACCTGAGGAAGTTCTCCGGCCAAATGTTACAGTCGGAGGTAAAGGTGGTTTCGGGCCTTCATTTGCATCAGACATTGCTGATAGAGATGATCTGCTTCCCCTAAGCGACTTTGACGCCATATTTGAGAACTAAGATTGATTAAAATATCCTGAAACTCAGAAATTAAGTAAATCAAACCTTCAAAATTATATTTAATTCAATTCACCAAAAACAAACCCATAACAAAAAGTTAAAGACTGAAACCAAATATGACAGATGAATCTTAATCCGTAGCTAAGAGTGCTATACTATGATAGAGAAAGACTAAAGAGAACTACACCAACTGAAGGCACATTATTCAAGTATCAAACAACTGAAACAAGTTGAGACCTTTTTTTTTGTGAAAAGTTGCACATTATTCTAATAATCGAAATATAACTTGCGATTCTTCTACAATCAACCACTTTCTGATAAAACAAAGTAAAACGCTAGATCTCAGTAAAATCTTGAAGTAAATTTGAACAGATTCACCCAAATTTTAAAGAAATTGTTGTGGAACAACAAAGTAATCACGATAAACGTAACCGAATGCGGTGTGGTAGCCACCCCAGAGGAAAGAAAAAAGTTGAAAGGATAAGAGACAGCATATTCACTGGAATCTGTACAGAAGTGCATACTTTCAACCCGCAGACACTTTCTTCCACAAAACCCCAGTAGAAGATCTCAAAATTTTCTTTCCCATTCTCACAAATTTTCAACAAAAAAACCAACAAGAAGGACTCACGAGCTCATAACAGGTCTAAATTTTGATTAAAACGCGTTCAACCCTTCTACAAAAAAGCAAAAGAAAAGAAACATCGATGTCCCTAACCAGTAACAACAACGACATTAACAAGTCAGCCAAAGTTGGTAAAACCCCTTTGACTTCCCTGCCTTGATGAACCCACGAATCATCAAAAATCCAAAATCCCAGAGATATTTTTCCAAAAAAAAAAGTAAAAAAAATTAAAATTCCCAAATTCCCATTTTTTGCTGCTTTCTCGCCATTTTAATCCCATCTCATGACATGCAAAGGCCATGTCGAAAAGTTTACAGCTTGAACTAGAAAAGCAGCGATGAATGCATATCTGAGCAAAGGGTGGTGGAGACAGTAGATGAAAGAAGAAGCTAACCTCTTTTCTGAAAAACAAAATGGGAGTTGGCTATAGTAGATCTCTGTGTGCTCGGTGATTTTATGAGAAAAGCATGGTTGGATAGTGTTTGAATCTGATGGAATGCTTCAAACTATGAAGTTGGTCTCCAACTGTCACCTTATAGGCTTAAACAGACGCGCACACATACACGCACAGAGACAGAGTTAAGACACACACAGAAAAAGTCGTGACCAAAAGTATAAACAAGCACTACCGGCCATGATTCAACCCTTTCATATCCTACTATAACATTTTTGTTGTAGTTGTCTTCCGTTCTAGAATTTTATGTTTTTTTTTTTATATTTTATAAAGAAAGTACTAAATAAATAATAAATAATATGTCTTATTTAAAATTATAAAATATATTAAATAGTTATTTATTTAATAATTACAGCTATTTTATGATATAGTAAAAGGTAAAAATTTAAAATAATTTTTAATGTTATTAATATATTAGTTTGTATGGTTTTTAATAAAAAATATTATGTATAAATTTTTATTATCTGTTAGACACGCATTAAAAATATATATTCTATTATTATGTGAAAATATTAAATTTTTTCTATATTGTTCATTTATCTCTTTAATTCGTGTATATTTTAAATGTCACTTTGTACTTATATTTATAAGTTTATTATTTGTAATTTTATATATAAATATAATTATTTATTTTTATTTTAGGTTTTAAAAAATTCAATTATACAAAAAATTAAGCGATAAATTACAAAATTATAAATTTCAAAAAATTATAATTTGATTATAATAAATTAACTCAATAGTCTTATTTAAATTGTCTATCTCTCTTTATAATTCGCAAATCTTATTTTTTAAACAAGAGTACTTGTAAGTGTTAAGTTTAGTTTTTTAAATTTATTTTATTTGATAATTATTTTACAAAAAAAATACTGATTACATTCAAAATTACACAGTTATTTGTGTGTGTTTGACGACCGATCAAATATTTTTTCTGTTAATTAAAAAATGTGTTGTTTTAAACATTTTAATCAAAGAGAATTTGTGTGTGTATATATATATACCAAAACCATTTCACAATAGAACAATGTCGAGGACATAGAGAGTGACGACAATATTTGAATCCCACGACAAAAGCATTATTGTCTATATTTTTTTCTCAATTTCTTCTTTAAAGAAAACAAAAACAAACTCCATTTCTTAAAAAAGGAGGTTATATCTATTAAGGTATTATGTTTTCAAAAGTTGCAAAGCATGCCAAGTAGGGTCCTTCCCCACTCACAATTTTGTTGACATAAAAATTCGTGAACTTTTGCAATCAATTGCAAGGAAAAAAAATAAAAAAATATATATATATATATATATCCACTGTATCATTACCTGCCCCAAAACGATTTTTAATATTTATGAGGTTTTTAAACATAAAATATACTGAAATATTAAAATTTAAAAGTCGTCATTAACAATTTTTTATACAGATGCAAAAATTTATAAATGAAACAAGTAAAAGTTATAAAAAATTTAAAATACTAAAAGTCATTATTGATATTTTCTTAAAAAAATTATTGAAAAATTCTAAACTATTAAAAAATATCCTGGGTGATTTTTAAAAATTTTAAAATACTAAAAAATATAATTGATTATTACAAATCTTATTTTGGTATTTAAAGTTTTTGTCATATAAAAAACCCTCCCAAAAACATATATTAGTTAAGTCAAAGTATGAAAAAAAGACATCATTGGTTATTATAAAATTTGAAAAAAAAAGAAGCAACAAAGATAAATAAAATTATTTTCACTATAAGTATTTTATATTATCATTAATTATGTATTATTATTAAAAGTATTTCATTATTAGATATGAAAAAGCACATGTTTTTAACGTTGTTTTAGTATATTAATACAAGAATTAAGTCAAATGACTATGTCAAAATAACCTACAGGGGTAATGTATCAAATTTATAATGGAAAAATGTTTATTGAAATTTAAATTATTTTTTTGTCAAATACTATACTTTACGCTTCCTTTAATTTTATATTTGCTTTATTTTCGGTTCATTAACTATTATTTAACCATGTAGTTAGATTGATTTAATACATCAATTGTATATTATTGCAAAGGTTAAGCCGTTTTGTCTCTCCTGTGTTCAATTAATCTCATCTGGGATATCAATAATTTTCTGAAATTAGTTGAGGACAATGCTCGGAATTAATTTAAAATAATTACTGAATGTTAAAAGATTTGTATAGAGAAAATCATATAAAAAACACAATAAATGTGCTTAATAATGTTTTTACTTTTAGTTATTTAAACTTAATAATCTTAAAATTAATATTGACTAAACTGGTATTTTAATTATGCCAAATTTCGAAGCGTTTTGATTAATGTATTTATAATTGTGTTTTGATAAAGTATTAGCGTTGAAGATTTCAAATTGAAATGAGATTAATTAATTATTCAGTAACATGAAGTATTGTGCAAAGTGTTATTTATCAAGAATGAAAGTGACAGATAGAAGAATTATACTTGATAAAGAAAATTGTTTAAGGTAGGTATTTCTCTACTCTCTCTTTGTATGCGTGATGAATAGTTTGACCCAAAAAGCAGCGTTTTAGGTACTTGCGTTGCAAAGTGTGTTTGTTGACACGTTAAAACATACCCAATGCCGGTTGTCATAATGCTGTAACATGTTTTTTTAAAATATGCACGCCGCTTACTCTCCTTCCAGACGTTACATGCTTTCTTCTTTTCATATTTATTTATTCAATTTTCCAACTTTGTTTGCAACGTTCACCAACTTACCATTCACATCCAATGATTGTTATCTTGAATTTATCAATGTATTAAAATTTATCAAAAAATAAAAAAATATGTAAATTCTAATTTTTTTCACTTTTAAATTAATATTTTTTTGTATTTTTAAATTTTTAATAAATTTTATAAAATAACAAGTATGTTATCTATTTGTCATACAACTTATGAGACGTGCGGAGTCACATGCATCATGTGCGATCTAACAGAGTTTTGCGTTGTGACGTGACAGCGTTGCTAAACGCGTTGCATTCTGTTGGATGCAGCAATTTTCATTTTATTTATTTCCATTTTGAACAGAGTCACGAGTTCATTGCTAGCTATGCAGGTGTTTAAATAAAAGGATTGTGTGAGATCGAAGGAGAGACACTCTTGAAGAAGCAAGCAATATGGTTTTCTTCACATTGCGGTGACTCTCATGCTTCCTTTTGATTCCTAGGTATGTATTATTCTCTAAAGATGCATTGAAAATTATGATGTGAATGCATTATTTTATTTTTAATTTTTAGATTAATGTTTCCTATATTTCTACTGTTTGTTTACATTGCATTTCCAATCTTGTTCGTCTTTGGTTCCTCTCCCTTCTTGTTCTTTTTTGTTCTTCTCTGTAGCGTTTCTTAGTTCTTCTTCTACTACTGTGCTGTTATAATCTTACGGAACAACTTGCAGTAAAAACTCAAGTTTGTTGAACTAAAAAGTGATGTTGTCTACGATCTATATAACTAGAATTGTCAAAAGCGATGATGGAAAATGCTTTGTTTTCAATAGAAAGGAAGAGGAGAATAAAATGGGAAAGGAAAGAGGTAAAAACTTTTTATAATAATAATATCCAGGTGAATTGTTTGAGAGGTAGTAGGTGGAAAAAAAGTTAAAAAAATGAGTGACATTAAAAGTAATATTATCAAATATTGGGATGGTCAATACATATAATATTCAGAAAAAGTAAAATTCTTGATGGGGTAGTTGCCCACATAATTGCATAGGTCCAATCTTGTTTATCGTTATGTTTATTTCCTAAACAGTGAAACAAAAATATGATTTTAATGCATCATAAAATATTCAAATAATGAAATGTTTTTTCTTTCAAAATTATGGATCGATATAAAGAAAACGCTGACAAGATAATTCATCATAAATAAAATTCTATATTGCTTAATATATATATATATATATATATATATATATATATATATTGCTTAAAATATAATTGACATTGATTTACCCCATATAAAACTAAAATGTTTTTATTCTATTCAGTCAACCATAAAGATTGGACTGAATTTAATCAACTGGCTTCCTTCATTTTTTATTTATTTGTTTATCCACAAACAAATGCGAGGTTTCCTCCTGAAAGTGCTTGGTAAAACAATATAAAATGTTAGCTTTGTCAAAGCAGATCAGACAACATAACTAGGTTAGTTTTCTGCTTCGATAACATTTAAATTCTTTCACATGCATGCCGTCAAACGAACGATCTATCTAATAAAAAAGAAGTGTATTGTAAAACACCAAATAATATAAGCTTTGGGTTTTTCTCCGGTCAAAACTTTAAATTAAATTCCTTATATCTTGCCATCAAATTTTCAGACCCATAAACGATATTTTGATTTTTTTACCATTATTAAATCTCTATTAAAAATAAGGTACAAATTTTTTTAAAAAAATAAAGTCAACACATTGCCATTTAATTTAACGAGTTGATGGTAATTTTTTTTATAAATCTAAATTTTGTCCAATTGTAAAACAGCTCTAGATTTTAAACTAGCAACTAGTAACGGATAACGAGTCATATATGTCGAAAGGAAACATCGGGATAATATACCTTTTGTAGCCAAACACCTTGTGGAACTTTTCTTGGACGACCACTTTTCATATTGGAAAATTTTGATTGGTACGAATGCTCACGAAAAGCAAGAACAGGGCAACAATTTGAAAAGCGAAGGGCGCCGAGGTAGTGAAAAAAATGGATGGACGTGAGTTCAAGATGGCGTTAGCATTACCATACATCAACAAGCATCAGTTATCCAAGTAACTAAATGAATGAAACCTCGTCGAAAATTTCCAGAAAGACTCCCACTACACCTAGTCAAGAACTTATATACCATAATCCAAACATAAGTTGCACACGATGTGCAAAAAAAATAATGGAACGAGCAATCTGAAATTCTGAACAAAGTTCACAATCAACATCTAGGTATAAAAGTAGGAAGACATCAAAGGCACTCTGTTCTATATTCAGCGTGTATTAGTATTGCAGCTTAGAAGGAGATGAGATCATCTTTCGATGATTGCTGCTTCTTTGTATCGTGTCCCCCATCTGATGCATCCCCACTCTTTTTCCCAAAAATCATCTCATCAAGATCATCCATCATGTCATCATTGCTCCCTCCATGGACCCCAGTTCTTGATCCAGCTGGCTTTCTAATCAAAGCATCTTCTTTAGTGTGACGGGGTGACTCGTCTGGCTCAACAGCAACAGGTATCATAGCTGGTTCAGGCTGAAGTGGAGCAGCTGTAGGCTTCTTCAGCTCTTCATACTTGGTGAGAACCTTCTGAATCTCGTCGTTTACGTTCAAGGCCTCAAAAAGCAATGCCTCGCTTTCCCCTGCAGTTTCAACAATTCGCTGGACAGTAGCTTGTGACTGACGACACTGCTGTACAAGTGTTGTGGTCAAATCATCCTGCACATGGAAGAAATAATCACACTTACATTTCTGTGATTCACTGATGCCTGATACAATATGCTTCTTCCCTAGCAAGGAACATCACATGGCTAAAACTGACATTCCTCATTTTGGGAACTTAAAAAGGGAATATAGCAAAGAAAGGCTCAAACCGATTTTCCACAAGGTGGGTCAGATGTACAGACATAACACAAGGCCATAATGACATTTGCATTTAGCAATGCACCACACCAAACTCAAATTAACTGGTTTGTATGATAACTCAAATTTGCTTGGGTGTTGCCCAGTAAATGGAGAACAAATAGCATATTTCATTTCAATGCCTACCATCATATCCTAATAAACCTGTACATTCAACTCAGATAAAGAATACTCATCGTTGCATTATCATGGCCAATGGGGAAAAGAAATCTCATTACCATAAGTTAGAGAAAGGTGTGGTTATTATCGGCCAAAAAACTTACACATACCAAGCATCGGCGGCTCTTTTTTCTTTGAAGAGAATATACAGAACAGAAAATATCAATAAGTGCTTTCCCTCAGCTCTTTCAAAAGAAGACCAATTATCTAAAGTATATTTTTAGTTATACAACATTTTTCTAACATTTCCACATTTCAAAAATAAAATAATCTAAACCAAAAATAAAGAAAAGGCTCTTGATTTACAGATAATACTAAAAAAAATCGATGACTATATCTACATATCCTACTACACATTTTTAAGGCCAATAAAAAATAATTCAAAAGTGAAATATTTACACAGCAAATTCGTTTAGGCCAATCATCACATGGGTCTGAATAAAATATTGTAACTAATTAGATAAAATTTTCATAACTTAAGATAATACCCCAAGGGAGGAGCTCCAAAGATAAAATTTCCATCACCACAGTTTCTTCATCTTTCAACATGTCATGGAAGGGCCAGCCAGTGCGGGAACACTAACAGCCTTTTCACACTTAAAACCATTCCAATGTCATATAACTAGTGCATCTTGGGATATATTATGTTGTAAGGGTAATTAGTCATAACAATTAACAAGCAAAGGGTTTGCAACAAAAGGCTGATCAAGTTTCAACCACAAATATTTTCTCCATTCTTACCATGCATAAACATTAGAACAGGGATAACATCACAAAACTAATGCAGGTATTTTAAAAAATGACAAATTTTAACAATAGCACAAGTACAATCATACCTGTAGAGCATCTTGCTGGGGCGAAGATGATAACACAGTGGAAAGAAGCTCAATGCTATTTCGTGCAACATCAAATGCTTCCTTTGTCTGTTCAAGGGTGAAACTCAGCACAGGAACATCATGCTGCGGAACATTCACATCAGCCTCGGGAGCAGACACTGAACGAGGAGGAGTAAAAATAGGAGCCAAACTCTCATTATCACGACCAGGGAACCTAATTCCCCTCGATTTCAGACTCTGCACCCAAAAATTAACACTTCAAAATTTCATATTCATAATTAAAATGAGAGAGAGAGAGAGAGAGAGAGAGAGAGAACCTTGTAAGTTTCTTCATAAACAGGGAGATAACGCAACTCGCCGGTAGACTCACCCCAAGCTTCGATCATCATCAAGGCCTTGTTACGGTTGTTAACGACGGTCTGAGGGTCGTCGATGAGCCTAACCATCTCGTCGAGAACTCTCTCGGCGGCGACTTCAGAGAAGGCCTTTTCGCAGTTTTTGACGCAAGTTTCGAGGAGGACCAGAGCGAGGTACTGAACCCTAGGGCTTTTGACCATGATCCGCTTCTTGATTCCCCGGATGAGTTCGACGCTGTTGACTTTTTCTGTGTTGATGAGGTCACAGAGATCGAGATTCATGGCCCAATCGGGCTCGTCGAGGGCCTCAGAGGTAGCATCATCGACGAGCTTGTCAACCTGGTTAGGACCTTGGAAGAACTCTCTGACCTTAAAGCTCATGGAGGTCATGCCCGCACTCATCTTCCGACCCACTTCTGCACCTCCAATCTTCAACCTCTCTCCCAAAGCACTCACTTTCTCCATCAAATTATCACTCATCTTCACTCTCTGATTTCTTCACCGCAGGAACACGACGATTCGAATGTGATAAGGGTTTTCGTTCGTTGGTTGGTGGAAACAACGCGTAAGGACTCGGTAAAGTCTTCCCTCAGCGTGAGAGTCTCTGTCTCGTGTATCTCAGCTATGCCTTTGTTTCTTTTTCCCAACATTTTTATTTTTTATTACTTGTTTCATACGGTCGGTGCAACCATTCTTTTTTCAAATATTAAATTAATAAATGTTGCTTCTTTTTAAAATAAGATAATTAGGTTCTTCTCTTAATTAATTTTGGAGTTTAGGCTTATTTTAACGTCCAAGTTGGTTTGCTTAATTAGTGGTGTACCGTGTGCCTGAAGCTGCGATGCCACGCCAATTCATGCATTTTCGGTATAGAATTTACTTCCCATTCGTAGCTCTCAAATTTCGTTTTCACCTTTATGATGTCATCGGTTTCACCCTTCACCTATTAATTTAATTTATTAACACTGTACAATTTTTATATTCTAAATTCTATTTACTTATTAAATACATTTTTCATATCAAAAAATAAAAGATGCATTTGAAAGACGATTCCTAACATTCCACCTGGTCCATTTTCATATTTTTTTTAGAAGTTTTATATTTTTAATTAAGAGGCTTTTACAAAAGTTCATCCTCTGTAATTGATAGAATATGTCACTGCAAACTTCAATAAACCAATTTTGCAGTTTTTCTTTTTTATGCTTTCCATATACTCTACTGAATTTTGAAACTTAAAGGAGTGTACTGTTTCTTTTTCTTCTTTTTATAAAAAAAAATTGTAATTTTTATCGGAAGTAATCACTTTTTCCTTAACCTTTGCTTTCTTGGGTTCATTGCATTGGTTACGTACTAAAGCTCTTGATGTAGCATCTTTATAGTTCCGATTATATATGACAAACAAGTTTTATATATGAAAATAATAATGAATCATTACAATGTTTTTTTATGTAGACTCTACCAGGGATGGATGGAAATAATAAACAGAAAGATAATAAATGTTTGAACTGTGAAATCCAAAGGTAGTAAAGTTGTTAACAAGTTCACGCAATTGTTTCTTAGATAACTAGGTATTTGTTGTTGATAAAAAATCGACTCTTCACTGTACGTATAAAAACTATTTTATTGAGAGAGATATATCTATTTGAGTGATTTTTATGATATGAAGTTTAAAAGAAATTAATTTCTGATTTTTAACTAAGACACGAGAGATATCCTGAATGTATAAAGAAAATTATAGTACAGCCCATTTTGCAAGTTATCCTAATATTTCATAATTTTATAATGAATAAAAAACTTATCAATAATAAATGTTGAACGTGCATATAGATTTTATGCGAACACTGGTAGGAAATAAAATCAATAGATCAAAATTTGTTGAGCCGTCAATGCAGTGGTGGATGAAAAATATTTATCCGGTGATTTCTGGGCTGAAACCAAGTACTACCTCTCTCGGATGTAATTTGGATAACTCGTTGACTTTCTCCCCATTATGAAGCCTTTCTTTAAAATTTGAAATTGGGCTAGTCATTTTTTGATACCCACAAGCTACAAAATATTGATCCTATGGGTTGTACAATAAAACCTTCAGGTTATATTGGGCCATTTCGATGATTTATGGGCTGTACGACAAAAATAGGCCAGCCCATGTTAGTGGACAATAGTTGACCCCAAAAATAAACTTGTTACTATATAATGGGCCTACAAAGAATTGTAGCTCCTCGACAAGATTAAAAAAAGACCAACAAATATGATGCGAGTTACTTTAATCTTTATTCTTTTTAAACCTTCTTTCGGTTCTTAATTTTGTAAAAACAAAAACTTGAATCATTATTATCAATTAAATTTGAGATAAGAAGTTTTCTTTTTTTATTTAAAAATTAAGAATTAAACAAAGACAAGGTATTGTTAACCAATAACCTTAAAACGTTGGTTAAGGAATTGAAAATTACATTAGACATTAGAAACCAAACCAAGTAATTGATCCAAACAATACTAAAACCTGACATACCGACTTAATCACCGCACCAGGTAACATGTTGATATAAATGCCAATAAAATTCTTTTTTCTATTTTCTATTATTCTTTTAGATTTCTTAATACAATGTCGATTTATATATAATAGAAATTTAATTTTATTATAAACAAACTATTTTATATTAAATTATATCTCTTTAAATATTGATTTATTGTATTATTATTAAATTTTTATCTTATAAAACATCTAGTTATAAGAGGTTTTAAAGATGGTACGAGGTAAAGGTATAAGTGGAAATGAGTAAATAATGATCAGGTCCAACCAAAATTGAGTGACCTTGTGTTGTATCAATGCTCTTAGTTCCTAAGAAGGATGAGACTTGGAGGATGTGTGTAGATTGTAGGACAATAAAAAATATCACAATTAAGTATATACACTTAATCCCTAGATTAGATGACCTTTTAGATGAATTGCAAGGGTCTTGTATATTCTCTAAGATTGACTTAAAGAGTGGATATCACCAAATTAGGAAAAAGTAAGGAGATGAATGGAAAATGACCTTCATGACTAAGTTTGTTCTCTATGAATGGCTAGTGATGCCATTTGGACTCACAAATGCCCCTAGCACTTTCATGAGGCTAATGCATCATGTTCTAAGAGAGTGCATAGGCCACTTTGTGGTGGTTTATTTTAATGATATCTTAGTGTATAATAAGAATCTTGAAGATCATATTGTTCATCTAAAAATGGTTTTAGAGGCTTTAAGAACACCCACTTATTTGCTAACCTAGAGAAGTGTTCTTTTTGCTTAGATAAGGTAGTGTTCTTAGGCTTTGTGGTGAGCTCTAAGGGAGTTCACGTAGACGAGGAGAAGGTGAAGACTATCATGATTAGCCAACACCTAAGACTATGGGAGAAACTAAGTAGTGCAATCCTCAATTATTCCACATATGACAAAGAGCCCTATGCTATTGTTAGGGCATTTCAAACTTGGTTACATTACCTCCTACCTAAGGAGTTTATAATCCATAGTGATCATGAATCTTTAAAATATTTGAGGGGTCAAGGAAAATTAAATGAGACACATGCTAAGTGGGTAGAGTTCCTAGGGCAATTCTCCTATGTCATCAAACACAAGCAAGAAAAAATAAATAAGGTGATGGATGCTCTCTCTGTGAGACACTCTTTACTTTCCACCTTAGGATGTAAAGCGCTAAAGTTTAACAAAATAAGTGAATTGTATGCTTTAGATCATACATTTGCCCCACTTTATGCCATGTGCAAGGAAATGGTCTCTGAACCAAGTGATTGGGTTTGGGTCCATCTAAGAAAATCTAAGCTACAACCTAGGAGAGATAGACCATTCTAAGTGGTAGAAAGGATAATAATAATGCATACAAGTTATACCTTTGGGGTGAGTTTAATGTGAGTACCGTTTTTAATATTATTGACTTGATCCCCTTTGATGTAGGTGATAATGATGATGATGTAGAGGAGGCTAAGGACATTGCAAATTCGTGGCAAAATTCTCTCCAAGTAGGAAGGGATGATGTGATCCATAGAAAGCATCTAGCAGAAGGCAATGATTACGGTTAGCACCTAGAGAGTCCAACAAGCCTTAGCTAGGGTGTACGACCTAGAGGCTCACACTATTGAGACTATAAGATCAAATATATTTTCTTACTTGTATTTGTACAGATGTAGATAGGACTAGTAGTTAGGCATTTTGGGCCTTGTGTTTGGGTCATAGGCCTTGTATTTAGACTTGTATTGGGCCACATTTCTAGGTATATATTCAGCCCGATCCCCATTCCCTTAGATAGAGTATATTGGGCCTAAGCTTGCGCTAGAAGCTTTAGCCCGTAACTTGCCTATATATAGGTGTAAGCTCTTTGTATTTTGCACACATATGATTCCTTTTATTCATTTTGGCATTTTACTTCTCTTTGTGAGTTGAGTTTTCTTTGATTTTTCCTCTAGAAAATTCAAAGACATTCTCTTATCATGGACTCTTCCATGTGGTGAGAGATCTCTTAGCTTATCTTCATCCTTGAAGTGGCGCTATTACATTGTTTCTCTTTTTCTCTTTTTTTACTTTTATTTTTCTTCTTTTTTTATGTTGGAATCTATAATCATCAATGACAATATCAAGCAATCCATAGCTACTTACCTCATTAGAGATCCAATCCTTTGGTCATTCTTGAAGTTTCCTTCAAGAATCACATCATTGGTGAATCAAAAATGTTGAACTGTACCAAATTGTCACCAAACTCCATAGAAAGGGTCCCTGCATGCACATCTATCTTTGTTCGCGCCGTCCTCAAGAATGGTCTCCCAAGGATCAATGTAGCATGGCTGGGCAGGTCATTCTCCATCTCTAGAATATAAAAATCAGCAGGGAAAATGAGGTCCTCAACTTTGACAAGAACATCTTCTACGACACCAAGTGGCTGCACAGTGCTCTTGTTTGCTAGCCGGACTACAATTCCTGTAGGAATCAAATCTCCAATCGGCAAGGATTTAAAAACAGATGCAGGCATAACATCAATTGAAGCACCTAAATCCAGCATAGCATTTGTAAAAACTTCCTCTCCAATAGTGCAAGGGATGGTGAAAGTTCCTGGATCCTTGCACTTTTGTGGCAACTCAGGGAGCAAGTTTTGTGGAATAATTGCAGACACATTTTTATTCTGGAGGAGTGCAGAGCCATTTCTTCCCATGCTCACTCTCTCATTGCCCTTTAGCTTCCTCCTGTTGGTGCACAATTCCTTTAGGAACTTTGCATATTTTGGAACTTGTCGGATGGCGTCAAGGAGGGGAATATTTACTTCTATTCTGCTGAACATGTCCAGCAACTCATTGTCCGACTCTGGTTTTTTTCTTGCTGCTGCTGGTCTGCTCGGGAAAGGCAACGAAACACGTTTTTCAGTGGCACTACTCTCATTTTCAGAATCTGGTGCTGCAGCTACAACTGCTGGTAACTCTTTTCCACTTTGCAGGGTAATAGCACTCACATTGCCCTTTGGATTCATGACTGTTTGAGAAGGCAAATTACTGGAGCCTTGAGACTGAATCTAACTCACTTGAGTGGCTAGCTGTCCAACCTGAATCTTCAAATCCTGGACGGTTGCTTGCATGTTCTGTTGAAACTGCAGGTTGTTTGCAGCCATCTGTTGCATCATCTCTTGGAATGATGGCTCGCTCCTTTGTGCAGGAGGAGGTGTTGAAGGTGGAGGTGGCTGTTGCCTGAATGGAGGCTGATATTTGCCTGCAGCAGGTTGAAATGAAGATTGTTGACCTTGTTGCTGCTGCCCCCATTTCAGGTTTGGATGATCTCTCCAGCCCGGGTTATATGTCTGGGAGTACGGGTTATAATTCTGCTGTTGGTGTGGAGATCTATATTGCTGCTGTTAGTTGGTGTAGACTCCATAAACATTTGCATCCGTCTCTTGCAGGGTAGGGCATGAATCTGTAGGATGCTCAGTGGAAGTACATATCCCACAGACTCTTGCTAGCTGCTCACTTACAGGATTCACTTGTTGTTGGCCAATTGCCAAATGCCTCACCATGGTGGTCAGCTTATTGATTTTGTTTTCCAGCCTTTGATTTTCCACACCATGAACAGCACCAGTACCAGCACCAAGTGCTATCTCATTCACTCCCTTAGCGGCTCATCTAAATCCGAATTATTGAGTGTTGGCTGCCATGTTTGTAATAAGCTGTCTCGCAGCCTGTGGTGTCTTGTCCATTAATGCTCCTCCACTTGCTGCATCTATCATGCTCCTGTCCATCAAAGTTAGCCCTTCATAAAAATATTGAATTAGTAATTGCTCACTTATCTGATGGTGAGGGCAGGTAGCACACAGCTTGTTGAATCTCTCCCAGTAGTCATACAAGGTCTCTCCATTCAGCTGCCTTATACCACAAATCTCTTTTCTTATTGCAGCGGTTCTGGAGGCAGGGAAGAATTTCTCCAGAAATAACCTCTTCATTTGATTCCATGTGGTGATTGTTGAAGGTAGGAAGTAGAGCCAATCCTTTGCAACACCATCCAGGGAGAAGGGGAATGCCTTCATCTTGACATGGTCTTCAGGCACTCCTTGTGGTCTCATGGTGGAACACACCACATGGAACTCTTTTAAATGCTTGTGAGGATCTTCACCTGCAAGTCCATGAAACTTTGGCAACAAATGGATAAGTCTAGATTTAAGCTCATAAGAGGTTGTTTCATCTTCAGGATATTGGACACACCATGACTGATACACAACATTAGGTGTGGCCAATTCCTTCAAAGTTAGCTCAGGATTATCAGCCATGTTCTCCCTAACAACAGGAATAACAGTAATAGTTTCAGAATCACCAAGTAAGCTACCACTACCACTACCACTGTTTTTGCTAGATCTTATCCTCCGAAGTGTTCTTTCTATTTCAGGGTCAGGTTCATGCAATATAACAGGGTTGGCCCTGGTCATTCAAGGTTAGAACCAACAAGAACAGAAAATACTCAATGAATGCACAAAGTCAGTTTACAAAGCAAGTACCATCAAAATGCAAGATATGAATGAAGGGGGACCATGATAAATCTCTTTTTGGTATGGGAAAACACCACAAAAATTTTCAGATTTTTTTGAATTGAATTGCTGTGGGAACTAGAAGCCTAAAGTCAAGAAAAATAGGTCAATAAATACTGAAAAATAAAAAACTTTTAGAAAACAAGCAATTTTTGAAATTCTGGGCATATGCAATAAGCTCAATTCTGAGTTTTCTAGCAAAAGTTATGCCACTTTGAAGTTTCGCGAAAATTTTCTCGGCCACCAAGATGTATCTTTTTTTCTATAAATGATTTTTGCAATCTACCAACTCTAAACACTAATAGACACTAAAAGAAATGTGGACACAAAAATTCAGATCAAAATTCAATCTCTAGCTATTTTTTTTTGAAATTTTTCAAAATCGGATGAATAGTGCATGAATAGTGTGTGAATAGTACGTGAACAGTGCACGATGAACAGTGAAATCTGATAGCAATTATGCAACATCTATGTTTTCTATTCCTACTAGTCCTCTGTTTTTCACATCCAGCCACACACAATTGACCACAATGGCACCAATCACACAGTTAAACACTAAAAACACGAATTAAATATGCAAAACTAAATGTAATAAACAAAAAAAAAAAGACAAATAGAATCCCTACGACGAAAACGAAAACGCCCAAGAAAATGCACACGAAAACACAAACAAAAATGCACATGAAAACGCAAACGCAGAAGAGTGAATCACAAAAACACACAATCACAGAATGATGAAATAAAAACAAAATGACTTATGTCCCCGGCAACGGCGCCATTTTGATAACCACGTCGCAATGGTATCAAACAAGCTAGATTTTCTCAAAAATTTGTGCAATACAAGAAGCAAACCTAGGTCATCTCTCAAGGACATAAAATGCATTTTATTTTTAGTTCCATCATGCAATTTCAAATTAGATTGGGGGAGGATTTGTTTTGAATTTAAACGACAAAATAACAAAAACGAAAATTAAGGATTATGAAATTCAACCAATTCAAGATCTCAATCCCTACAATGTAATTCTCGTCGTTCACACAAATATGATCCCAACGAATTTCCAATCACACTAATTCAATGCGCATCAACAACCCTAAAATCTAAATCTAGATTATGAATTCCATCAAAACAAAAACCGCAATCGCAAACCCAATGCTTTAACAAAATTTAGAACAATTGATTGATTAAATTAGGTGAATCCAATTAATTCAAATCTGAAATTAACCTATTCTTTCTATTTAGGATGCAACGAAAATTCCATATCATGAAAAACGTAATTAACCTAATTAGAAAAGAGGAAGGAAAGGAGGAATTCGATAAAACCTATTTTGAAACTCGAATGCAATGTAGTTTTTGAAACCTTGAACCGGTTGATGAATTAGCCTTGCTTCATAATCATGTTGCTCGACCAATTAGAGAAGGGGATGAAGTTTTCGAAAATAAAAAAGAGGGAGACGAGAGGAATCCTTACGAAAGCTTTTATTTAAAATTCTGAAAATTAAGGCAAAAAAAAAGAGGGAAGAATATCCCCACGTGAAATCATAAACCCTATTTAAAGACAAAATAATTGGGCTTAATTAAGGCCCAGCTTCCTAACGAGGTTCCTAAAACCCTAATTAAGTAATGTCAACAATAAAACCAAATTCTGAAAAATTTATTGCAGGACCGCAACATTGTGACGCAGTTTTAGGCCTGAAGATGTTCGAACTGGGCTTTTCTCGCAACAGAGAAGTTGTAGATCTCTCTCTTATCTTTCCAAGGACACCAATTTTGTCCAATTCCGAGTAGTGTAGCTCCAGATATGGTCTTTTCAAGAAATTGTGTCAAAACAAGAATTTATGGCGGGAATTAAGAAAGATTTAAATTTAAATCCTAAATGACTTACCAACACAAATCTAAACTAACACATCAAAATAATATACTAAAAAGACTCAATTAAATCGAAAACATAGAGAGAAAGATGTATTAAAATATGACTATCAAAGCAGTTGTGGCCTTATAAAAATCCAATAGTGAAAATATTTTCTATCTTAAATAATGACAATGACAATGCCTAAATTCTTGATTCAACATGTACTTTCCACACAATGCCTAACAAAGATTAGTTTATCACATTTCAAGAAATTAACAGTGACAAAGTTCTAATGAAAAATGATGGCGTGTGTAACATAGTTGGCAAATGTACAATGCAGATTAAGTTGATGATGATATTGTATGAACATTAACTGATATGAGGTATGTTCCCAAACTCCACAAAATTTTAATTTCATTGATCACTTTAGACTCTCTTGATTGTACATATTGAATTGAATGTGGAGTCTTAAAAGTTTCTAGAGAGGCCTTAATAGTTATGAAGGGAAAGTTGAAAAATGAATTATATTTCTTGCAAAGAACTACAATGGTAGGTGCAGCCACAATTTCTTCTATTTTAGATATTGACCAAACCCATTTGTGGCATATGAGATTAGGTCATATAAGTGAACATGTACTAGCAAAAGGTAATATGAGTTTAATAAGTGGAAATTGGGTTTAAGCTCATGAGGAGATAATAGGAACTCTAATAAGTTTAAAATAAAAATTGTGGTTATGGTCCCCAACACACCAGATCAAAAGAGTTTACTCTCTCCTTATCAAAAAGAAAATGTCAGCCTTCCTTAAAAGAATACAACAATCTAGTTGAAGAAAATTATTGTACTAATAATTTTCATCCATCATTGTACTAATAATTTTTATCCATCATTGTACCAAAGGTTCACATTCTACTGTGTTTATCTCACAAAGCTCTATGGTTCTAGGTATTTTTCAAACCCTTTACTTCTCTTAGTCACCTAGCGTAATATATATTTGTTTATATGAAACTCTATTTGGATTAATAGAAATTGCCAACATTATAAACGATTCTTAGTGTGACAATGATATATGTGATCATTTGACCTTAAGTCACTAAGCTTCCTTCATGGCAAGCTTTATATTTAATCTTATCAAACATCACATGTAAAAAGATTATCATAAAATTGAACGTTAAACAAAAAATATATAGAGAAATATTTGTCCCTCTTATATGATAAGAGCGATATTATAAAGTATTTTGATAAAGTCAGACTATAAAATATTTGATCATGCTATTAAGACAAAATTTTATTTATTTGAAAAAAGTTTACTCAAGTATCAAGGAAATAAAATTGGACTTTATAAGGTGACATATTTTTTGCTTTATTTTCAATTAAATATAAAGACAAGAGGAATATATATATATATATATATATATATATATATATATATATGTGGGATAAGATCTATCGACACCAGGTGTAAGTATAAAAAACTACACCAAATCCTAACCGTATAAATCAAATAATCTAACAATTGAAAAATTACCTGAAAAGTATGTACAAAAATAAAATAAAATAGAAAGAGGTAACTTTTCAACCGTTTGATTATTTAATTTGTACGATTAAAATTTGGTGTAAGTCTTTTAGACTTACATGTGGTGTCAATAGATCCTATTCTTATATATATATATATATATATATATATATATATATATTACCTAAATATGTTATTTACGTAAATATTTACTTAATTAAGTCATACTCATAAGTCATAATAAATAAATTTGAACTACATTCACTCTATTGCGACTATTAGCATGCTGACGATGGAAGATTTGAATTGACTATTTGTATGGATACTTAAAGAAACACAACTAAAATTGCCACATTTGTAAAAGCAAGATAATTCAAAAATCAAAATAGTGTGTACATACATGTTTTAAACTGTCTATGTATGGACATTTGAGGGTAATTGTAATCTATTATTGTTATCATACATATAATTCCCAATACAATTTTTGAACTGCTTGTTTGATATTAAAGATCATTGAACTATTTGATCATTAATGCATGAAATTATGTGAGAACTACAAAAGAAACTGAGACAATTTCATCACTTAGCTGAAACATTTTGGTTGCATAACAGGTCTATTGTAAGCATGAACTTAGTTGAATTTTCCAAATGGAAAGTGCCTATTTCTTTACCTTGATAAGCTAGGAGATCTTTTCATGTATAAATTATTTTTTTCGTATAGTTGTTATTGCAATGTTAATTCTTTACCATCTCATATTCTCTTTTGTCAAATGTTATTTTTATATATTTTTAGTATAAAGTCAAATATTATTATTAATAGTAATAAAAATTAAATTTAAACTATTCATATCTATCTAAAAAACACCATTTCATATATATTTAAATTTCATAAGTAGAAAACAAACCAGGTTTATAACACTTTTTTTTTCATTATTTTATTAATTGATAAATTGTTTGGTATTATATGGTGTTAGAATGTGTTGGCAATGATTTTTAGGTGTGTTTATAGATGTTTAGTGCAGAGAATCTCACTTAGCCGAGATAGGTCTCGTTCAAATGAGGTTGAGCGCCTTGAACCACAAGATTTTAGGGCATTCTCGCTCAAGCGAGAATGGGATAAATTCAGCCCAACTATCACCTCGCTTAGGCGAGAATGATCTCGTTCAAGCAAGCAGAGATCTCACCCACGTGAGATGAGTTGCTCTTGTAAGGACTCACAGAAAAAATGTCTAACACTCTGGACGTCATTTCACTCAGGCAAAATTGGGCTCCCTTAAGCGAGAATATCATAAAATAGTTGGGGGACCACTGGCTGTATATCTCGCCCTAGTGAGAATAGTCTCACTCAAGCGAGAGTGGTTGAGATTCAAGGGATATTTAAGGGATTTTTGACTTAAGACTTATATTACAGTCCAAGAAATATTTCCTTACTCTTTTTCTCTAAACTCTCTTTTCCCTCCTCCAGAGAAAAACCTTAGAAACTCCAAAGTTACTCTAAATGCAAGCTTGAACCTCAACTTTACAGAATTGTTGGTGAGTATCTCAGAGCTTGGCTCTTTGTTTTTACCTCTATTTTTTCTATTTTGTCACTTCTCAAAGAGTAATCTTCTCTATAAGATCTTAGCTTATTGGACCATCCTCTCTACTAACTTCTTCACTAAACTTGTCCATTAAGGTAAGAAGAGCTCTATTTTGTTACTGAAAATAAGATTTTTTATACTTGTATGGATGTGGCTATGGGTACTTGTTTGTGAATATATGTCTAAATGATTTTGTTGATAACATGAGTTTTCTTGTCCTTGATGAATTGAAATGGCATGTGTATTGGAAATAAATGTATGTATGAGATGAACTTGAACAAATTAGAAAGAGAAAAGGATGAATAATATGTTAGTATAAGGATAATAAATTCATATTATAATGACTAATCAGAGGAGTAGAGTCATAATGAAAAACATGGAAATGAGATGAGAAATATGAAAAGAGAAATGAAGTGAGAAAGGAAAATGATAAAGACAAGTTTGGATAGTTCAAAAATACACTAGAGTGTGAAAGATGAAGGCGATTTGAGAAATTTTGAGAAAATGAGAGTGATGTATGCTTTTCTTGTAGTTTTATTGTACGCAATAATGATAGTTCTGGTATTATATTTACTTTAGAAATGACTATAGGATATGATGTTCCCTTAGATTACCCTAGCTATCAAGAAACTTGGGCCTAACTCACCTCACTCTCATAAGCTAGCTTATAAGAGGAGGATTGCCCTAACCCTTATAAGGAGTATTCAAACTCTATTCCGAACCAATGTGGGACATCTTAATACTAGTAGTGGTAGAATCCACCATATCATATGTGTAGTTATATACAGAGGTTTGACTAGGCTACCAAATGCATGAAACTATGTGTATACTTTTATGGGCCATGATCAACATAGGAGATCAAGCCATTACACCGCTGAACAGATCACAGACCCTGAATTGGTAGTTGACGAGGGTGACCTTGATGAAGACAAAGACTTATCTTCAGAAGAGACAGCAAAGATAAGGGAGTGGTTTAGGGATGATGACTAGTAGCATCTTCAGTCCCTTGGTAGATAGATTGCTCGTTAGGACTTAGGACTTGTTATATTTTTGTATTTTGTAAATGAGTCCTAATGTATTTTAAAGTTATATTTTGCAAATGTTAACTTGTAAATTTATGAGAATAATATATATTAATATTATTTCAACTTTTCACTTAAATTTGTTTAATTTCCATTACTTTGTCATTTAAATTTTTATAAGCATGAGTAAATTAAATGAAATGTTTTATATTTTCGCACTTGGTATTCTATGAGTAAATGAATTTAATTTAATTTTCCTTCTCGAATCCAAAATTAATTTTCCTACTGTATTAAATAAATAAGAATATTACCAAGTTAACAAACATTTAAGATGTTAGTATATTCAGAATGTTATTTATAATAATAGGTTTAATCCAATTAAGCACTTTCATATATTATAATTGACAAATTTGGAACCTCTAAAGTGTAAGAATTTTACACCAAATACAAAGAAGCATTCTCCCATCATTATTATATGTCTTTATAAAAATTGTCCCTGAAACATCAAATAACAAAAAAAATCAATTATCAGAAAGAAAAAGAATACTACTCAAAACCAAATGAATTAACAAAAAAAATTAGATATCAATATAATTAAATCTAATACAATAAAAAAAATAAAAAAGTACATTCTATACATGCTCAGGATATGAGGAATTAACTTTTATACATAAGTAAAATAGATTTAACAAATGAAGGAATTGTTACATGCAATGTTAAAAATTTAAAATAATCTCATTACATGGTTCAATGTATTTGATTTTTTAAGTTAAGGTAAACAAGATTATATGTAGTGATAGATAATAATTTATGAATCTATACCTTGTAGATTTTAAGGGCATTTTAAGAGTTCATGCACGAACTTGGTGCATGTTATTAGGACAAGAATTATGTTGTGTTAGCACACTAGACATTACCTAAGTGCATTA
The DNA here is from genome assembly GCF_003935025.1 of Abrus precatorius. NCBI lineage: Eukaryota > Viridiplantae > Streptophyta > Magnoliopsida > Fabales > Fabaceae > Abrus > Abrus precatorius. The sequence continues at coordinate 10,852,713 of NW_020874406.1, read as the reverse complement.
TCTGTTTTCACAACCTTCATCAACATATTATCTAATTTCATTGGTTAAATAAATAATTTACAAAAGAAAAACATGAGACCAAAAAATGCCATATTTTGGTTTGGTGAATAGAAAATAAATTCTCTCATTTCTTGTTCAAACATAAAATTGGTTGGGTGAACCATGAACAACAATTTTGTAACCCCTTCCCAACATTGCTTTTATTAAATTCCCCAAGCTCCACTATTAACAGCAAAAGCATGTAGCAAATCAAGAGAATAATACTTTCTTGCTTCACCATCCCAATAACCTCATATTCTATTAATTCTTCTGTGAAAATGATGAGGTTTGACACCACTTTTCAGTGGTGAAATAATCAAAGTTGTCCATCCTAAAAGGAGACAGTAGTGTCCGAAACATTCAATCACAATAATTCTGCAGAGTTCAGCCCACTGTGCACTCACGTATACATCTAATTCTAAGAAATCTTGTTACTGCATCAACACACAATAGTTTCACACAAGCACATTCATTCAGTTACATTAATTGGAATTAGAAATAATACAACAAGTAAGGTGCTTTAAAACATTAGACAACAAGTCATTAAAGTACAATTGGCTAGTGCAGCAAAATTTAGTGTCAAATAGCATAAACTACAGTATGCAGTAAACAAAATGCAGAAGGTGTGTCGTAGTGTTTTGTTTGATACATAAATAGTATGATCAATAGAATGTAGCATACCAAATTCAAAGGCAATACAATAGATCACTAATTGCATAAATATCATGCACAAAGTGTATAGGGTGCAGATTGCTAAATGTGTAGTGTGATGATTTATTAGTTGCGGAGTGGTTTTTCTAAATTCTAATCAATTATGCAATATGCAAAGATTTTTAGGCTTTTTAAGTTAGAATATGTAGAGGTGGTGACTTCCAAAAGTGCTCTTTCTTATGCATAAATAGTTATGTGAACAGGTGCATGATGAATCCATATTTTGACTAATATTTTAATGTAGTTTTAATCCATTTGATAAAGAAAATATGTTAGAAAAAGCAGAAAAACTGATAAAAAGATAATGATTGAAGATTTTCTTTAAATACATAGTTGTTTTAGAATTTGTGAATTTTCTATGTAAAATTTAAGAATTTATTATGTTTTTGTAGGATAATATGAGCCAAGTGCATGAGGATGGAAGATCAATGGAATGATAGAGGAAAAGTGGCAATTCTGGACTTAAAGAACAAGATTAATGGAATGAAAGTTGGGCGTGATCACCATTGTTAGTGAAAGTGATCATTCCAGAGCATAAATGAGGAATATAGTCTGGGCGTGGTCACTCTTACCAGCGAAAGTGAGTGTTCCAGAGAGTCTCTCAAAAGAACATACTGGGTGTTATCACTCTTGCTGGCGAAAGTGAGCGTTCCAGAGAGTTTTAAAATCAGCAAGGTTCTGTGTGGTTACTCTTCCTGGAGAAAGTGAGTGTTCCAGAGGACTTCAAAACCAACAAGATTCTGCGTGGTTATTCTTGCTGGTGAAAATAGATGTTCTAGACAAAAATGTATCAAGGCAAGTTGCGCATTGCCACTTTTACTGATGAAAGTGAACACGCGCACTCCTCGACCTCCTGCGTTGCTACTATTTTCAGCAAAAGTGAATGTTCTAGTCTTCCAGAAACTATATGAGCCTCTGCGTGGCCACTCTTGTGGAGCAAAGTGATGACGCGTAGAGGCAGGAATTCTTATAAATACCAGAGCAAGCTCAGGGCTCGAGGTCTTTTGCTTATTTTCTGTTTTTCACTACATTTCTTCATTGAGAGATAGTTAGAGAGAGGAGTGGGGTTGAACGACGAGCTCCAAGAAGAGGAATTGGATTGGGGATCGTGAAGATGGATCTTCTGCGTTTCTTTTCTTCTTCTCCTTCTATCTCTTTCTTTGTTGCAATGTTTGCTTAATTCTTCATAGTTAGGAGGTTATGGACCTTGAATTGATGTATCTATTCGATTCTTGCTTCTGAACTTTGAATTCTTGGATTAATTGAGTTGTTAATTTTGCTTTCTATGTGATCTTTGAATGGAAATTACATTGATTAATAACAGAGGAACTTTTACCAATGGAAATTAGAATTGATTCTCAGATCTGAATTAACTACCAGAATTGGAGATTTCTTAGGGATAAGCAAAACTTAATTCTGTAATCCTATGGTTCTGATTCTTAATGCAACTTGAAGTTGAACTTCACCTAAGGAATTAGGGTAGTTTAGTTAATTGTTAGGATCAATGAGTTAAGGGATTAACCTTTGACTATTAATATGTGAAACTGATTGTTAATTAACCAAGTACTTGAATGTTCAGAGGCATAGTTGAATTGATATTGATATTCTGGTGAAATAAATTCCTAAATATCATTCATTCATTTCTAATCTCAACATCAAATCCGTACTTTGTTTTCACTGCAAGTTTCTTACTTTTTAATTGTTCTTGTTTCTTATTTTTTGTATGTTACAATTCTTCCAAATTTATATGACTTAACTAGTTATTGTTCTGTGAAGTGATAATTAAATTCCTAATTCCCTGTGGAGATGATACTTTGATCTTGAAATTACTCATTACTTGCTGCAATTCCTAGTGCACTTGCTAGTGTTAGAAATTGTACAACAAGTTTTTGGCGCCGTGGCCGGAGAATTTGAGTTTCAATATCATTAGTAATAGAAAAATTGCTAGATTGAGTTCTTGTTTTCTTAATTTTTCTCTGTAGATTAGTGTTACATTCAGGGACTTTGTTTTTCCTTTAATTAGATAAGTATAGAATAATAGTAAAGAATTTCTGCATAATTTGCAATTGTTTAGATTGAAATTTTATATGCTTTTGCTGATATTTTTCTGCATAATCTTTGTTGTGCATTTCTAAATATTGATTTGTAGTCTAATTTGGTTTCATTTTGATTTGTATATGCGTGGTAAAAACAAAAATAAATCAACTATGGTCTTTGATCCTGACATAGACATAACCTTAAGAAGATTAAGAAAAGAGGCTAGAGCAGAAAAATTCATAGGAAGTGATAGTGAATTAGAAGTTGTCCATTCTCCAGAAGTTCAGAATACTCTTATCCAAAAAGGAACACCTACATCTCTAGGACAGTCAATTCTAGAAATAGAGATGGCAGAACAACCTAGGATGAGAACACTAGGAGACTATGCAATTCCAAACATGCAGGGATATAACTCTTCCATAGTAAGGCCAACTATTCAAGCTAATCACTTTGAAATAAAACCAGCCTTACTACATTTAGTGCAACAGGACCAATTTTCTGGTGGAATTTATGATGATCCTAATATGCATATTTCAAATTTTTTGTAGCTATGTGATACTATAAGAATGAATGGAGTAAGTAAAGATGCCATAAGACTAAGATTATTTCCATTTTCTCTAAGAGACAAAGCCAAATGCTGGTTACAAGCTCAACCACAAGGAAGCATCATAACTTGGACAGAGCTAGTGAATAAATTTCTAACCAAGTACTTTCCTCCAACCAAAGCTGCCAAGTTGAGAGGAGAAATTACATCTTTTGTATAGCAGAAAGGAGAGTCATTGTATGAAGCTTGAGAAAGATATAAAGAGCTGTTGAGGAGGTGTCCACATCATTGTATTCCAGACTGGATGCAATTGGAGACTTTCTACAATGGAATGAACACAACAACAAGAACCATGGTTAATGCAGCTGTAAGAGGTTTTTTAAAATGAAATCTTTGGAAGAAGCTCAGAGAATCATTGAAATGATGGCATCATCAATGTATCAAAACTCAAATCCAAGGAATGCAGGGAGAAGTACTGCATATGAAGCCAAGATTTTAGAAACTTTTCTTGCACAGAATTAATAGCAAAACCAGATATTTTCAGAACAAATAGCTGCCTTGACTCAGCAAATTAGTAATCTTTAAGCAGGAAGTATACCAACAAGTCAACTAAACTTTGATTTTTGTGGAGGAAATCATGCCAATGGTGCATGCGATGCATCTACAAGTGAATCACAGGAACAAGTGAACTATATGAGCAATTTTCAGAGACAACAACCTTCCTTTCCACCTGGATTTCAATTTTCAAATAATATGAACCAACAGTACTCTAATTGGAATAATCAATATTCTGCTGCTAAGAATTCTAACTCTAATTTGTCTTTTTCTAATACAGGTCCAGCAGCACAACAACCTTATTTTTAGAGGAATCAATCCACTCAATCTCAAGGAAATCAGAAATTTTCCAAACCTATGAATGAAAGGTTGACCGATGGAGCAAACTATGCTGCAATTCATGAAAGTAACTCCAACCAGCTTCAAGAATCAACAAGCTTTTATGAAGAAGTTGGAAACACAAATTGGACAGTTAGCTGAATAGATATCCAGCAGAGATGAAGGAAGATTTCCAAGTAACACAGTAATAAATCCTAAGGAGCAATATCAAGCCATAAGTACAAGGAGGGGAGCTGTGGTTGCAAGTCCTAAACCTACAGAAAAGAAAGTAAGTGATGCAGTAGAAGAAAGGAGAATTGAACAAGATCTGCAACAAGGAAACTTTAAGCTATTGAAAAGAGATCATTCAGAATAAAAAATAGAAATTCCTATGAATTCTGAGAGGAAAACCAAGAAGCAGCTCTTTGAAGATGCTTGTAAGCCAATAGATCCAGAAAAATACAAGAGGCTGCCTTATCCTCAAAGAGTTCAGAATCCTAAATAGGAGGAACAATTTGAAAGATTTTTGAATGTTTTCAAGAAATTACAAATTATCATTCCTTTTGCATAAGCTTTGGAGCAAATGACTTCATATGCAAAGTTTATGAAAGAACTACTATCCAGAAAAGGGAAGCTAGAGCACGACAAGACAATACCCTTGATAGAGGAATGCAATGTCATTCTCAAGAGAAAGCTTCCTCAAAAACTCAAAGATCTAGGATTTATCAACATTCCATGTGAGATAGGACATTGTACTGTAGACAGAGCACTATGTGATTTGGGAGCAAGCATTAACTTGATGCCTTTAGCTATTATGAAGAAACTAGGCATAGAAGAAATGAAACCCACCAACATCACACTGCAACTAGCTGATAGATCATACACTTATCTGTATGGAGTTGTTGAAGATTTATTAGTTAAAGTTGATAAGTTCATTTTTCCTACAGATTTTATAATTCTGGACATGGAGGTGGATGCAAACATACCTTTGATCTTAGGTAGGCCATTCCTTGCAATAGGGAGAGCTCTTATTGACGTGCAAAAATGAGAGCTCATGCTTAGAGTTCAAGATGAAACGGTAGTATTTAATGTTTTTGAAGCATTGAAATATCCAGCTGAAGATAATTCATGTATGAGAGTAGATATATTGGATTATCTTATTACACATTATCCTATCAATGAACTTGATGAAAATTCTGTAGGAAATACAAATTCTGTAGGAAATACAAATTCTGAGATTTGTAAAGTAGAACAAATGATAGAACTTGAGCAACAATTGGAAGCTCTACCAATTCTAACACCTGCAGAAAATTCAGTCAAAGAAGAGCTGCAGAAAGAAGTGAAAAAAGATCAAATTCAGAAGATATAGCTTAAGCAACTACCCTCTCACTTGAGATATACTTTCTTAGATGAGAGTCACGAAAATCTAATGATTATCAACAATGATCTCAAGGAGGAAGAAGAGGAAAAGTTGCTGAGAATTTTGAGAAAACACAAATCAGCAATAGGCTGGAGTATTTCAGACTTGAAAGGTATAAGTCCTTCTTTTTGTAAACATAGAATTTTATTTGAAGAGAAATTTAAGCCACTTTTGAAGCCATAAAGAAGGTTGAACTCAGCCATGAAAGAAGTAGTGAAGAAAGAAGTGATGAAGTTACTAGACGCATGGATAATTTATCCAATTTTTGACAGCCAATGAGTGAGTCCAATCCAAGTTGTTCGTAAGAAAGGAGGGATGACAGTTGTGCCTAATGAGAAGAATGAGCTTATACCTACTAGGACTGTCACTAGCTGGCACATGTGTATTGACTATAGGAAATTAAATGATGCAACTAGAAAAGATCATTTCTCACTACCATTTGCTGGCCAAATACTGGAAAGACTTGTTGGACATTCCGTCTACTATTTTCTTGATGGGTATTTAGGATACAACCAAATAGCAGTGGAGCCTATGGATCAAGAGAAGACTGCATTTACATGTCCATTTAGAGTTTTTGCATATAGAAGAATGTCATTTGAATTATCCAATGCTTCTGCTACATTCCAAAAGTGCATGCTTTCCACTTTTTCTGATTTGGTAGAAAACATCATTGAAGTGTTTATGGATGGCTTCTCTATTTTTGGTAATTCATTTGATGATTGCTTAGCTAATCTATTCACTGTTTTGCAGAGATGTCAAGACACTAACCTAGTGTTGAATTGGGAGAAATGTTATTTCATGGTACAAGAGGGCATTGTCCTTGGCCATAAGATTTCAGAAAAAGGAATAGAGGTGGACCAAGCAAAAATAGAAGTCATTAGTAAACTGCCTCCACCAATTAATGTTAAGGGAGTTAGGAGCTTTCTACGTCATGCAAGCTTTTATAGGAGGTTTACCAAAGACTTTTCAAAAAATGCAAAACCTCTTAGTGATTTACTTGTGAAAGATGCTAATTTTGTATTTGATGATGCTTGTTTACATGCATTTTTTATTTTGAAAGAGAAACTCATTTTTGCACCTATTCTTGCAAAACCTGATTGGAATTTGCCTTTTGAATTGATGTTTGATGCAAGTGATAGTGCAGTAGGTGCTGTTTTAGGACAGAAAAAAAAGAAAAGGAAATTGCATGTCATTTACTATTCCAGCAAGGTTTTAAATCCTGCACAAGTAAATTACACAACTACTGTAAAAGAACTCTTAGCTATTGTGTTTGCTTTTGACAAATTTAGATCATATTTGATGGGATCAAAAGTAATAGTATATACTGACCATTCTGCACTTAAATACTTGTTGTCCAAGCAGGATGCCAAGCCAAGACTATTGAGATAGATTCTATTGCTGCAGGAATTTGAATTGGAAATTAGAGATAAAAAGAGAAAGGAAAATGGGGTAGCTGACCACCTATCCAGACTTTCATTGGAAAGTTTAACCCCTAACTCCATAGAAATCAATGAAAAATTTCCAGATGAAAGGCTTCTTGCAGTGGAAGACATGCCTTGGTTTGCTGATATTGCAAATTTTAAGGCTACTCAATTCATTCCAAAGAAACTAACTTGGCAGCAAAACAAGAAGTTCTTACATGACAGCAAATTCTATGTGTGGGAAGACCCTTATTTGTTCAAGATTGGGGTGGATGGTCTAATTAGAAGATGTATCCCACAAAGTGAGCAAGCTGAGATACTATGGCATTGTCACAATTTAGAACATGGAGGCAACCATGCAAGTTCAAGGACTGCTGCAAAAGTCTTGCAGGCAAGTTTCTTTTGGCCTATGCTTTTCAAGGATGCCAAGAAATATGTTGACAGCTGTGATAAGTATCAAAGGACAGGCAACTTATCTAGGAGGCATGAATTGTCATTGATAAATATTCTAGAAGTGGAATTGTTTGATGTGTGGGAACTGACGTCATGGGACCTTTTCCCTTAGTGGCAGTAGATTATGTTTCTAAGTGGGTGGAAGCCATTCCCACAAGAACAAACAATGCCAAGGTTGTGATCTCTTTTATAAGAAGAAATATTTTTGCAAGATTTGGAGTACCCAGATTCTTGATAAGTGATGAAGGTGCTCATTTCTACAACAAACACCTTGAAATAGTACTAATGAAGTATGGTGTAAAGCACAAGGTTGCTACTCCATATCATCCACAAACAAGTGGACAAGTAGAAGTATCAAACAGAGAAATCAAGCAGATTTTGGAGAAAGCAGTGAATAATGCAAGGAAAAATTAGTCAAAGAAGCTAGATGATTCTCTATGGGCATATAAGACTGCCTTTAAGACTCCAATTGGTATGTCACCCTACCAATTAGTGTTTGGAAAGGCATGTCACTTACCTTTGGAGTTGGAGCATAGAGCTTATTGGACTATTAAGTGGCTGTATTTTGATCTACCAAGTGCTGGAAAGAAGAGAATTTTGCAGCTACATGAATTGGAGGAGTTCAGACAATAAGCTTATGAGAATGCAAAGCTGTATAAAGAAAGAACCAAGAGAATTCATGACAAGTTCATTTTGCTCAGAGAATTCAGACCTTGACAGCAAGTATTGTTGTTTAATTCTAGGCTGAAACTATTTCCAGGAAAACTGAGATCAAGATGGTCTGGACCTTTTATGATCAAAGAAACAACTCCTTTTGGAGAAATTTTGATTAAGGATCAAAAGACATGGAGAGAATTCAAGGTCAATGGCCAAAGATTGAAAGTCTGTCATGGAGAAGAATTTACAAGGAATATCTCATGTGTCAAACTGGTTCCTCTTGAGTGAGGAACATTTAACGTCAAGCTAGTGACATTAAAAGAACGCTTTGTGAGAGACAACTCACATTTCTAACCTATTTTAATCTTTCTGTTTTGTTTTGGAATTGTCATTGTTCTTGTTATTCATAATTCTGCAAATTCTATAAATTGATTCCACTGCATCTGTTTTCTAAGATGAATCTGATACATGACGTAGGATTTGATGTTGTGAGTGTGTATTGAAAGGATTACAGTGTGATAGGTGAGCTATTTGAGGGTGGAGAGGTAATTAACTAATGAGAGGAGTCACTAATTGTGTAAGAAAGGAGCTACACAAAGATGCAATTTGATGTTCTCCTCTGGAACAATCACTTTTGTTGATAAAAGTGATCACGCAGAGGCAGGAAGGTTAACACGCTCCTCTGGAACGCTCACTCTCATTGATGAGAGTGATTACATAGTGGCAGATGGAAAAACAACCTCTCTGGAACATTCACTTTTCCTGAAAAAAGTGGCTATGCACAGGTAAGTAAAGTTATCCCTCTGTGCATTCTCCGTTTTATTGAAAAAAGTTGTCACATAGCTTACGCGTTATCACTTTGCCTAACAATAGTGATAACGCGTTTTTCACTCAGAAAAATAAAACTCTCTGGAACGCTCACTCTGATTAAAAATAGTGATAATGCTAGATGCTTTTAATGATTCAACGTTCACTTTTGATTTTAAAAGTGGTCACATGCCAAGCATAGCTATAAATACTCCTTAGAGTAAACACGCACACACCCTTCACTCTTAAAATTTCATCTCTTTCTGAGCTTTCTCTACAAACTTCACTCCTTGTGTGCGTTGACTACTATAGAAAGTACATTTCTCACACATTTCTGCATCCTTTTGCCAAGTACGCTACCCTCATCTCTCTGAAACGGTGGATTAGGGTTTTCTGTGTTAATGTTTTGGGGAAAATGTCAAAGGGGGTAATGGGACATTGTTCTAAGGTTATTTGATTCAGCAATAGAGAGGATAACACTCTAAAATATGTTTTCCCTATCATGTATGATTATCTTTAAGAGATTCAAATATGCTCTTATGCACTATTTTCTGTGTTTGATAATTTGAGAAAATTTTGAATAGGATAAATGAAGTAATATTTAGAGTTATTTGATTCAATAATGGAAATAGAAAATACTGTGACTAGGTTTTGCTGTAGCCTATATTTTCCTTAGAAGATTCGAATATGCATTGTTCCATTTTCATGAACAATTCTTTTGCAGGAATTAACTTGACTTAAAAAGACTTCAGTGAAAAAGTTTGAATTAGAACTGTTGAATGTGAATTTCTAAAATTAATTGATGATGTGTATTAGATTGAATGTTGAAAAATGGCATGGTAAAATAACATTCTGTTGAAATTAATTAGGTTGAAAAACTGAGTTGAAAAGTAGTTAAATCCTGGAATTAGCCCTCTGCGTTACCTTGTTATGGTATGATAGTACATGCATTCTTAACTTGCCATTTAGGGAAATAATCCAAAATCATTTTGGGATAATAGGGCATTGTTCTCATTTTTATTTTCAACAATAAAATGGATAATACTTTGAGTAGGTGTTCCCTGTCATGTATGATAATTTGGTTGGGATAATTGAAACTACATTGCACCATATATGAACCAAAACTCTACAGAATCTGAGTAGACATAAACAAAATTTTACTGAAAAGGTTGAATTGATAATTAGAGTGCATAACTGTGTTCAAGTGAGACCTGTAAATATTCCTCTGCGCTACCACAATTTTCTGTGAGAGTGTTCACTCTGAACTTATATATTAAGGATATCAATTTAAAATACCTTTGACTATCATTATTCAATACTGTGCAACTGTGTTTATATACCTGCATATTGAAATAGCCTGACAACAAATTGCATGTTAATTTGTTAGAAATATAGCAGCAGTCTATACTTTGTACCTCTTAGTATAAAAATAAAAATAAAAAAATTAACTTGTCAAATTGGTTCTTTATTGTAGAAAACTAAAAAATGGCCAGAACTTCCAACTACACTCCGGTTGGATCTTCCAGAAAAACTCAAACTGGAGCTTTCAAGAACACTCTAAGATCAAAGAAGGCTAGAATGGATAGAGCTTCAGCCTCTAGACCAATTGAAGTATGTGACCCCAGATTTAGAAGTATTGCTCATGAGAACTTCTTCAGGGCTAATATTCTGAGGAGAAAGATTGTCCCTGACAGAGCATTTGAAATTGCTGGGGACAATTACCCAGAATACAGGGAAGAAATTTAGAAGAGGGATTGAGAATCCTTTTGTTCTTTAGCTGGCATGGGCTGGAGGGAGATTACTCAAGAATTCTATGCCAATGCTATGAAGTTCAAAGGAGATCAAATCCTTAAATTCCATACAATGGTAAAGGGAATGAGAGTAGACTTCACCCCTGCTAATATAAACAGGGTGCTAAACATCAACTCTACAAAGCACCTTGCACAGATGGAATTTAGCTCATTTAGAAATAGTCCTGATATAGACTATGTGCAGATCTTGGAGAAGATTGGAAGGCCAGGAACAACTTGGAAGCTGAATTAAGCAAAGAAGCCAAAGTGCATAGTCACTGAGAATTTGCTGCCTTTTGCCAAAATATGGAGCACTTTCATCCTGAATTCCTTTATGCCAATCAAACACAGCTCAACATTGGCAATGAAGAGGGCTAAGCTGCTTTTTGCCATAGTCACAAATATGTACATAGATGTGGGAGAAATCATTAGTGAATGCATAGTCAACATCCTAAAGACCAAGAGGGATTCATTGGCTTTTCCCTCAGTAATCACTTTACTTTGTGAAGATGCAGGGGTGCAGTTTGGTGAGTACCAGGAAAGGATAAGATCTGTACCTCTTATTTCTGTGTCCATGGTGAAGGAAATATGTGCTACCACTTCCTGCACTGCAACAGATTCCATTCCTTCTCAGTTTAGAAAGGAGTAGCCAATGATGATGAAGGATACTTTAAAGCAGATGGCTGAAAGGCAGAATCAATTGGCTGAGAGACAAACTGAGCTGCATAGCAGTGTCAAAGATGAAATAATGCTATTGGAGTATGTGATGCTAAATATTGATCAGAAAAAGGGAATGACCAAGGATGAAATGTATCACACTCCAGACTTGGCAGAGAATGCTCATTGTCTACGCTCCTCAGTTTTCAAGGAGCTGCCAATATATAAGACCCATTTTCCACAGCAAGCTTATGAAGAGGTGGTGGAGGAAGAAAAAGAAGAAGAATCAGAGGAGGAAGAAGAAACCTCAGAGAATGAGGATGAAACAGAAGAGTAGATTAGGATTTTTAATTCTGTTTGTCTTTAATTTCAATTTATGTAAATTTTAACAATTAGGAGTTTTTGTTTCTGTAAATGCAATAGTTGTTCATAACAATTTTAATACTTTTCAGTTGTAATGAAGTTCAATTTCTTTTAGTTTTAGAATTCTGCAATTTCAATTACTTTACTTTTTTGATAATTGATCAAATTTTTGGTGTTTTGTGCAGAAAATGTCACAATCACACAGTACTCGCACACAATGGATGCTGACACTGCACAAGCTGCCATGAAAGGGGGGTTAATTCTCTACCTCTTATTCATGTGTTAGCTTCACAATACACTGAAAAATTTCTGAAAAACACAACAATATTATAATAAATATTGATCTGCTTTCTGTGAATCAAATGAAGTTAGTTGGTAATTCTGTGAATTTTGTTTGAATTTTATTTTTATGTTGTTTTTCCATTCTTAAAATGAAATCACACTTGTATTTTCAAAATGAGGCAATTTTGCCATTGTGTGCATATAATTCTGAAAAAGTGGAGTATGAGCTTCATTGATTAACATGTTCACTTAAATTTCCTTGGTGAGACTTGAACCTTATGCATTTCTTGTTGTGTGTTGATTGATCTCATAAGTTGCTGCACCTCTAGAACTTGCATTGTTTCTTGATTAAATCTGTAATATGTATAATTCACATATATGATAGAGGCCTTCTTTGTTCATGCTTAGAGTCTAAATAAACCTCCCTTATGCTGAAAATCCTAGTTCACCCTTGTGAGCTTTTAACCTTTCCTTTGGTAAACTTCATTACAAGCCTTACTGAAAAACCATACGACCTATCCAAATAAGGAAGAGGCAATTTGAGTTTAAACAAAGATGATTTTCAGAATTAAGTTTGGGGTGACATGTTGTGATATTGTATGACATTACTTGAGGACAAGCAAAGTTTTAAGTTTGGAGTGTGATGAATCCACATTTTACTAAATTTTTATACATCATTTATTACTTTTTCTAGAAAAGAATAGACTTAGATAATGTAAATAAGATGAATATTCCAATTAGGCTAAATTATATAGGTTTCTTAGTTTTGGTTATTTTACATTAATTTAGATAGTTTATTTTACATGTTTTGATCATTTGAATAATGTGGCAGGAATCTCCAAACTTATTTTGAAGAATTATTGGATTTTGAGGAATTTGAGGTGAAAGTAACTACTTTCAAGATTGATAGTAACCACTACAGCAAGCTACTTCTAGCAAAGGGACCAAAGTGATCACTTTCAAAGCTAAAAGTGACGACTACAGCAGCCCAGAATCCACTAAGCCTGCGCGTGGCTAATATGAAAGTTCATAGTAGTCACTCCAGAGCGTGCATAATTGAAGGTGTTGCACGTAGCTACTATCAAAGTTCATAGTAGTCACTCCAGAGAGCCCAAAATAAACCAGTGCTGCGCGTGTCTACTATCAAAGTTAATAGTGGACACTACAGAAAGGAAAAAACCAACTGATGCTGCGTGTGTCTACTATGAAAGAATGAAAATAATCACTTTGGAGGGCGCCAGCCTTAGTATAAATAGATTTTTGCCAAATTAGGGTAGAGAGCTCTTACACTTTTTGTACCTTTTCTGTTCTTTACTAAATTAGGACATTTTCCAGAGCTTAGGGCAACCTTAGGTGACAGCCAAGGGTCCAACCTAGGGTTTAGTTTCTCATTTCTCTTACTTTTATATTAATGCCAATGAGTTTTCTGCATTTCCAAACTGTGTTTTTGACCTCTATTTCCATGGAGGGATAAATTTTTGTGTAATTCTTAGTGAGTTCACATGGATTCTTGAGTTCCTTGATTTTAATGATAATATAACTCCTTTCTTTTCATGAATTACTTCTTCCTTGCCTCTTGAATTGAATTAATAGTGAATAAGGGGAATAAGGGGGACATTACTTAATTAACCCTAATTCATTTTAAGGAGATTCTAAACTAGGGATTGCTTAATCCTAGGTTGAATTCTAAGGTTGCGTAATCTTGGGATGAGGGATTAGAGCCTAACAAATTGCGTAATTTTGTTGGGACCATAAGGTTGATTTTCGCTTGTTAAATTAACCTAATTCATGGGAAAGAGGATGAGTGTTAAATCTTGAGTGGAATAAGGATATAATCTATGTGGATGAACTAAGGATTGCTGCTTTCTATTGTTTGAATTAATTAAACTTGTTTGCTTGCTGCTCCTTATATTCTTTTGAAACCACAAAACCCCCCATTTTAATTGCTTGTTCAATTAATGCCTTCAACATGTTTAATGAAGATTAATAGCAAATGTTCATGGGAGACAATCTAGGGTAACCCTAGTACTACATTAATTTGTTTAAATTTTGATGAGAATTTGCGACAAATCTTTTAAACAAAACATGAAAACGCATCATCAAATTGGCGCCGTTGCCAGGAACATTGGTGTTGATTTTTCATAAACATGTTATTTGCTCTGTTTTCATTTTCGGTTTTTGCATGTTTAGTGAGTTCTCTTTGAACTTTTGCATTGTTAATACTTTAGTATAGTTGTAGTTTCATAGGTAAGTAGAGATATCTTACATTTAGGTACAACCAATTATTGTTTTCTGCATTTTGTGAATTCTGATTTCTGCACTTTAGTTTGCTGCACTGCATTTTCATTTGTTGCACAATTGCCCTGTTTCTGCTGCATAATTCTGCAGGATTTAATCAATAGGATTGCACACTTGTTGTTTCATTTTCACTGCACATTGTATTTAATTTTTCTGCATAATAGTTTTCTACATAAACTAAACTTTAGTTACCTCATTCATTCAATTTCTTTTCAATTTCCATAGCTAATTCCTAATGAATGACCAGATCAAATCCAGGAGATTTATATCCTCTAGATACTGAAATTGATAGGAAATTCCTTAGAAATCTTAGGAACCTTAGGACAAATAGACAAAACTCTGCACATAGTGAGGAACCATCTTCTCCATCTTCTATATATTCTTCTGTGCATTCTTTAAATTCTGAACCTTTAGAAATGGCAGAAAATGACCTGACACTTAAGGAGCTTGCCACACTGGAAGTGACTTACCAGACTTTGTGTATCCAATACCTGGATGTGGATGCCTCTTTTGTTCTTAAAACTGACCTAATCCATCTTTTACCTAAATTTCATGGTCTTGCAGGTGAAGATCCACATTAACACCTCAAGGAATTCCATATTGTTTGCTCTATAATGAGACTATAAGGTGTGCCTGAAGAGCATGTGAAATTGAAGGCTTTTTCGTTCTCTCTTATGGATTTGGCTAAAGATTGGTTGTATTATCTTCCACCTGGCTCTATTACAAGTTGGGACACCCTCAAGAGAATGTTCCTGGAAAAAATTTTCCCTGCCTCAAGGGTTGCCTCAATAAGAAAGGAAATATGTGGTATTATGCAGCTAGAGAGGGAAAGTTTGTATGAATATTGGGAGCATTTCAAGAGACTACGTGCTAGCTGCCCCCATCATCAGATAAGTGACCATCTGCTAATCCAATACTTCTATGAGGGGTTACACCCAATGGATAGGAGCATGATCGACGCAGCTTGCGGGGGAGCCCTAGTATCCTACAGAGCAGTCTTTCTTTTAATACCCTTGGATTATGGTCCTAAGACAAATCAACTATCTTTATCTCTTCACTTTCATTACCTAAAAATGTTAGTAACGGTGAGTATCTCTCGCCCCGCTAAGTCTCTTTTTTAATATAAGCAAAATAATTATATATATATATATATATATATATATATATATATATATATACATAGTACTGAAAAAATTTTCTAACAAGGGTTGAATTAACAATGACACTCAAATCATATAGCTTATTATCACAACAGAGTACACACAAGACAACAATCAATCATGTTTGCAGACTTTCATGACATGCATCTTTCTACTAATATGGACGTCATAATACATTTATTATCCCACGTCGATCAATATGTCACAATAAATGTGTGCTAATTGCACTCGTCAATGTATTACAACACATATATCATAACAACATCAACTGATATGTTACAATGCATATATTATAATCATACAACTTCTATAATATATATACATCACACTTTCACATTAATTTTACTTTTATATTCAATGCTCCTGGGATCCCTTGAGGACTTCACAGCATAGATAGTTGCTGGTTAGCCGCAGCAACATAGATACACGTGTGTCGACCCGGCCTCTTTTAGCAAAGGTATAGTCAGGAGTTTCGTCAGGAAATGAGTGTGTGGCCTGTGAATGCTTTCATTTTCAGCAAATTATTGTGCACTCATTCACACTTACCATTCACTACCCTTATTTTTCCAGGATTTTCCAAATCTTCTCCGGCCGGACTCTATATCCCCAGTGTATCTCTATAGCTATCTAAACTCACCATCAACATTTCTCATTCTTTTTCATACCCTTTTCATGGATCAACGTGTCATAATACGTGAGTCTTGACCACATAACTTAGCATATTACAATACATGTATTATGAATACACCCTTTAGATATACCACAATACCTATATTACAATTACATTTATTAAACATTCTTACTTCCGTATCACAGTCACTTTTCTCCCAATTCCACCATCATATCACATCATTCTATTTCATACATCAAACTATATTTTCATTCAAAAATAATAAAACACTTTTAATTAACCTCATTTCCACATACTTCAATCATCAATAAACATACATTTAACACAAAAATCTTCAAACAAGTACATACATCACACAGACCAATACAATGTGCCAAAGGTCGGACACCTCCGGGCTCAGCCTAATCGTACAATCTAACATACATATTTTCTCATGGATAATAAGATCATCTATCCTAAAGTTTGATATAATCACTACTTTCAAAGAATATTTGTTTAGTAAAGTCATAATATTTCTTAAATATTATTTTATTTAGAGCCTTTACTACCAGTTACATCTTGATAGTTGTAAAAGTAACTAAGGTTTTTCAATTCAAAACACCCCTTTCTCTGTTGCCGCCCTCTCGTTATAGCGAGGATGCAACAAATGCATACCACTTGCCCAGGACCCTTTCACTACAGCGAGAATGCCCCTGCAAATCACTCTCATCCTATATTTTCCAATCAACTCCAGCCAATCCAAGTCAGTACTCACATATATTTATTTATATACACCTATATGTATGTATATATATATATATATATATATATATATATATATACATATTCAAATCACAACATAAATCAATACATACTTCCAATTAACAATACACATACTTATATTAACAATCAAAATATTATTATTAAAGTCGGGGTGTTACAATCACTCTCCAAAATTATGTCATGAATACTTCTTCTTTTGTAAGCTTAGACACCATTATTGCAGATGAAGTATTTTTTAGCATGACTAGTAACTTGAGCCATAATTTTTGACATAATAACACACAATATTTTTCCAATCTCCCTTATCATATTTCTTAAGCCCCTCAAGAAATAATCTAGTATAAAAAAATTAATTTATTCAATGTAACAATGCTAATGTCATTAAAGTCTTGATTTTATTTAAGATAAGGAAAAATATAAAAAAAAAACTTTTTGACTAAAAGGAAAGTGAATTGTAAAATTTAGGTTTAGTTCAAAAATACATTTATTCATAGAAAATGGTAGAAACCTTTTGCATAGAAAGTGATTTGGGATTGAATATTCATAATAATATTTTAATAATTTTATTAGTATGGTCCAAATACCTTTTAATCCCCACACCAATCTCGCTAATAAGTGAATAGAGAAAAAAAATCCATTTAATTAAGTATGAATATCCATGTGTGGGTATTTTACTTCAAGTATTATCCATAGACACTACTGAGTGCGGATAATCATATAAATTTTTAAAAATATTTATTTTACCTCTTTTCTATATTTACATACTTGTGTTTATCTTTGGTCTAGTTAATCCTTTTCTTGCTTGGAATATAAGGAACCTCGTTTGGTGATTTAATTTGATGTGGGTGGAAGAGCTTTTCATTCTATTGAGTCAACTCCATGCAGTTTTCACTTTGTTCATGGATCATTTTTCTCTCACTTGATATTGAACCTTGATTTTTTTTCCCATTCTATTCATTCTACAAGTCTTTGGAGAAAAACATGCTTTATTAAAAAAAAAAAAGAGACTATTATAATATATTCAAGATAAAATATATTGTTAAAATTTAACTCGCAGATATTTTTAGGATTACATTCCTCAGAGAAGATTACATTCAGTCAATTACATTTTCTATACTTAAAACTTTAATAATATTATATCGAGATTTAGTAATAGTATTTTTAACTTATCAGAATAAAACGAATATTATTTCACTAGCAAGAGTTTCTATCACAAAAAAATTTAAGAAATCTTTTTTATGTATGGTAATGGATGCCAAATTGTTACTTTACATATAGTGTTCAATGTCTGGATTTTTGTTGAGCACATAATGAATGCCAAAACTTTATATATTGTTTGATGAATATATTTGAAGTGTAGTCCTTCACTTAATCTGTATTCAAACATATATAGCTTTAAAAAGGCCCACAACCAATATGAGCTTAGGCCATAATACTTTACTTAAGCATATTATGTAGAATTGTTTAAATGCATAATTAGCTTAAGCTTAAGTAAATTTGCTTAAGCTAGCTTAAGCTTAAGCTTATGTCCTTCACAGCTTAAGTGATTGTTAACTAGCTTAAGCAATATTTGCATAGAATAGGGAACCAAATTAACGAAATCTTTGCTTAAGTTAGCACATGTCGCTTAAGCTATAATTCAACACACTATAGCTAGGAATCCAACACCAATATGTGCTTAAGCTAACATTATCTGCCTAAGCGAACAATGCAAGCAATTCCATCTACATAAATAGCTTGAGCCAAACATTCTAGCTTAAGCTAATTTCATTATGAGATTTATAAGTTTATCTTCGCTTAAGCTATAGATATTCTCTTATGTGTATGTATTATCAAAAACTACTTTCTGTGCATATTTAGCTTAAGCTTAGAAAATTCGCTTAAGCTGTCAAAGGTTGTTCAATAGCACTTAGTAATACAGCTTAAATGCATGTTACCATAAGCAAAAATTGCACAAAATAGGTAACCCAATTATTGTAAGTTTTGCTTAAGCTTGTAATTATTAGCAGAAGCTTTTTATGCAGACGAATTCTTATATGCATAATTAGCTCCAACAACCAAATTTAGCTTAGGCTTTGATTGAATAGCTTAAGTTGTGATATGCATATTGCTTAAGCTAGTTAACAATCACTTAAGCTTCATATGCAGCTTATGTACATAGGAGGATGATTTTATTTTTAGCTTTGAATAATTCGCTTAAACTCTTAATATTATATAAAGTGCTCAATGTATTACTTTTTTGGAGAATGTATGTCAAATGCTTTAATATTCTATGATGATTATTTTTGAATGTTAGAAAATTTCAAACCAAATATGCATTCAGTTGAGTATTACAACCTATTATTTAAAATTAGTTCAACAAATTTTTTTAAAAACCTCAATCAAATATATGAAACTAAATTTCAATTCTTATAATATTTCATAATGAAATGCAACATGAAAGATAGACAATTACAATGAGAACTCATAATATATTCTATTACAAATTATGAATTCTTCTATGCATAATAATCACTTTGCAGCAGTTGAACATAGGTAGGTGTGGTTAGGGTAGTTCACACTAGACTCCAATGTAGACTTTGCTTTATTGTGATATCTTTCTAACGATTCAATTATTGTTTTACCGTACAATGTCCTCATCTAGCTGAAATATAGCATTCATAAATTACTCAAATACAATCAATTTTTAGGAGTGTAATTTATTTTAACCATTATCTAAAATTTTAAAGAAAGATTATGACTAAAATATATATCAATAATGTTGTAACTCACTTGCCTATGGAGATTAGGTGAGAAGGCATTTTCCATATCCATCCAATCCAATTCTCACAATGTAGAATTATAGTATCTAACTAAAGAAGAAATTTGCAAAATGTTATAACACTATGGTAAAAGTATAAGAGACTAAACATTATAATTTTACCTAGTTGTATTGTTGGCAACCCCAGATGCCTCAATTATATCCTAATCAAGTACATCTTGTAGAACGTCATTGAGATAGTTACAGGGATAGAAGCTTGATATCGTCATGTGAGAAATAGTTTCACCTTATAAATTCCTAATGAAGCATAGTTAATAACCGATATAATTGAATCATTTAAAATATAAATTCCACTATTGTAAGGTTTTTATCACTTTTCTTATTTTGCAATGCCTTGGATTCACATTTTGCACTCTTCAATTGGTATATAAATCTAATTAAGTAAAATATATAGTCAATTTTGGGATGGAGTATAGCCATCAATATTAAGAAAAAGGAATGACTTACATATTTAAAACTTTCAAATGTTGGCATCCACTGTTTACCAAACTTACTTACAAGGTCTTCAATAGTTTCACTTCTTATGACTTTGAATAGAATAAATTGTAAAAGGTAGCTCTTATTTGTTATTTGGTGTTTCTGTATATATTAAACTAACTATAACCAATACATAACAATTTACCTCAAAAGATTGTGAAAATGTCCATATAGTTTGGTCTAACGTATGTATTTGCAACCACATAATTTTTATTTCCATCATTTAATAACATTTTTTTCATTTAAATAAAAATTATTGTTACATTTAAGTAAGGAATAAATGTCAATTCATTGAAGTTTTGAAAAGTTAAAAAATAGAATAACCTTGTGCTCCATTGTTCTTCATGGCAACAAAGATTGGAAATCTTTGCGAGAACTAACTAATCCTTTATCTTAAATATAATCTCACTATTATATAACATTATCATAAAAGAAATTTCATTAGTCAAATTAAAAAACAACAGAAACATAGATATAACACTATCATTTATACCTTGGATCACTTTCTAAATAAAAGATATACTGGTAGAGTTGAACTTGGTCACTTGTAAGACCCATTGAAGGTGTAGGTATAAAATTTGTCTTTAACAAATGCTGATAATATTAGATTAATTCAATCAATTTGGAATGAAGAATTATATATGTATTTATTTCAATCTCTAAATACCTTTTGGAATGTTTATTTCAAAGGTTGGGAAACATGTGTTTATTGTTGGTCCTGTAATTCAAAATTTCTCATAAACACATGATCTATGAATGATATCACTTTAGATCTTTCCTTTTGAAAGTGCACATATTTAAATTGTGAAGCAAACTGAGTGTTTGCAATTTTCATGGGACTACTCATGGATGATGAAGATAGTGATAAATTTCTTATCACTTGTGATGATTTATATACAGGTGATATCCCTCATATTATCTAATTACCATACAAGCAAATTCATTTGTCAACACTATATAAACCAAACCACACTATACTACGTAGATTTTTTGTTAGAATTTCCATGAGTGGAGTAGAGGCTTCACGATCTGAGGAGCTGATCAGAGGTAAATGCACTATAAAGGGTAATTTGTTGCTTGACTCTGGTGCTACACACTCGTTTGTCACTTTGGATTGCATGAAATGCTTACGTTTATCTGTAACTGAATTGCCATATAATGTTGTGGTGACTACCCTTACGGATAAACCAGTAGTAACCTCGTGGGTGCGTCTAGGGGGAATAGATTAGTTAGCCGCCAACCATGTTTTGCTGGACTGTAAGGAGAAGACTTTAATTTTTGGTGCGTCAATGTCAGAAATTCCTAGACTTTTAAGTCAAAGTGCATGAGAGAACATGGAAAATGCTAAGGCTTTTATGGTCATGTTCTCACTAGAAGCTGAAAGTGGGATAAAGCTAGAGTATATTCCAGTGGTGAGAGATTTCTTAGAAGTTTTCCCTAAAGACGTTTCTAAGTTATCGCGCGAGAGAGAGAGAGAGATAGAATTCATCATCGACCTCATTTCGGGAGCAAGTCTGATTTTTGTAGTACCATATAAGATGTCATCGATAGAGTTGGCAGAGGTCAAGAAGCAAGTAGAAGAATTACTGCAGAAACGGTTTGTAAGGCTAAGTGTGTCGCCATAAGGAGTGTCAGTTCTCTTGGTGAAAAGAAGGATAGGAGCATGAGGATGTGTGTTGATTATAGGTAACTGAATAAGGTGATGATAAAGAACAAGTATCCCCTTCCTAGAATTGATTTAATGGGCCAGTTGAGGGAGCTATAGTGTTTTTGAAGATTGATTTGAGATCGGGGCACCATCAAATCAGGGTGAAGAATGAGGATGTGCCCAAGATAGCTTTCAGGACGCGTTATGGTCACTACGAGTACTTGGTAAAGCCGTTTGGTGTGACCAATGTGCCTGTTGTGTTCATAGACTACATGAACATAATCTTCCACAAGTTTTTGGATAAGTTTGTAGTGGTATTCATTGACGACATCCTAATTTCTTCGAAGACTCATGAGAAACATGTTGAACACTTGAGGATCGTTTTGCAAGTTTTGAGAGAGAGACAATTATATGCAAAATTCTCTAAGTGCGAGTTTTGGGTATCGCAGATCTAATTTTTGTGACATGTAGTGTCGAAGGATGGAATTATGGTGGATCATGCTAAGGTGGAAGCAATAACCCAGTGGCCGAGAACTATAAGTGTGATAGAGATCTGTAGTTTTCTAGGGCTAGCAGACTATTATAGGAAATTCATCGACGAGTTTTCTAAAATAGCTTTTCCTCTAACAAAGTTGACCCGTAAAAGGAAGGAGTTTAAATGGAGCAGGGAGTGTGAAGCTAGTTTCCTAGAGCTGAATGGGAAGTTGACTTCAATGCCTGTCTTAGTTCTGTCCAACCCAGAACGAAAGTTTGATGTGTATTGCAATGCGTCTGGGCATGGACTTGGATATGTTCTGATTCAAGACAGAAGGGTGATTGCCTATATCTCGAGATAATTGCGTCCTCATGAAGTCAACTACCCGATCCACAATTTAGAGTTAGTCGCGGTGATCTTTGCTCTTAAGGTGTGGAGACACTACCTTTATGGGGCAAGGTTTAAAGTATTAGCTTGAAGTACTTATTCAATTAGAGAGAGCTGAACATGCGGCAGATAAGGTGGATGAAATTACTCAAAGACTACAACTTCACAATGTCTTATCATCTTAGCAAGGCGAATGTGGTGGCCAATGCATTTAGTAGAAAGTCATTGCACGTGGCAACTATGATGGTGAAAAAGATGGAGTTAATTGAGGAGTTCTACGATATGAATTTGGCTATAGAGGTAAGGCCAAGGAGTTTGTACCTTGAGACCCTGACAATCCACAATGACTTCCTAGTACAAGTTCGGGAAGCTCAACTAGAGGATGCATTCTTGCAAGACATGATGAAATAGAAGAGCGAGGGGAAGGACTTAGAGTTCCATCGTGATGATAATAGGGTGGTCAAGTTCCAAGACTGAGTATGTATTCCCCAAATTGATGAGATGAAGTGAATAATACTTGAGGAGACATATAAAAGTAGAATAAGTTTTCACCTCCAGTGTAACCAAGATATATCAGAACCTCCACAAGAATTTCTGGTAGAATGGAATGAAGAAGGATGTGGCTGAGTATGTCCAAATGCCTAACCTCTCAGAAGGCAAAGATGGAACACCAGCGTCCACTTGGGTTATTGCAATCATTGGAGATCCCTGAGTGGAAGTGGGATAGTATTTCCATTAACTTTGTTTCTGGGTTGCCAATGACCAGGAATAATCATGATGCTATTTGAGTTATAGTAGATCGGTTGACCAAGGCTGCACATTTCCTTCCGATCAACATGAAGTACAAAATGAGAGAATAGTGAATATATACTTAAGGGAGATAGTCAGGCTGCATGGAGTGCTGACTAGTGCGGTATCTGATAGAAACCTGAGGTTTACTTCGAGATTTTAGGAGAGCCTATAGAGGGTACTGGGTACTAAGTTGAGGCTTAGTTCAGCTTACCACCCACAGACTGACGGTCAAACCAAGAGGATTATTCAATTCTTGGAGGATTTGTTGAGAGTTTGTGTGATTGAGCAACAGGAAACTTGGAAAGAATGTCTACCCTTGGTAGAGTTCAAGTACAACAACAATTTTCATGCTAATATCAAAATGATACCATTTAAGGCTCTATATGAGAGAAAGTGTAGGACTCTTTTGTGTTGGTATGAGACTAGAGAGGCAATTTTGTATGCATTGAACATGGTCCAGAAGAAAAACAAACATATTAAGATGATTAGAGATAAGATAAAGGCTGCACAAGACTGGCAGGGGAGCTACTATGATAAGAGGAGAAAACTTTTGAATTTCTAGGTAGGTGACCATGTGTTCCTTAAGGCCTTACTTGTGACCGAAGTTGAGAGAGCTTTGAAATCCAGAAAGTTGTTTCCTAAGTTTATTGGGCCGTTTGAAGTACTAAGTAGAATCAGTCCCCCAACCTACCGAATAATGGTACCTCCAAATCTCTCAAATCTATAGCTAGTGTTTCATGTGTCTCAACTCAGAAAGTATGTGTTGAATCCTTCTTACGTGATTGATCTTGACCCGATTCAAGTGAGAGAGGACTTGTCTTATGATGTGTACCCAGTGAAGATTGTGGATCACTATGTCAAGTAATTGAGGGACAAGAAGATCTCATTAGTAAAAGTAATATGGAATACGAACGATGAGGGATATGCTACGTGGGAGACTGAGAGTAGGATGAGAGAGTGGTATACGAAATTGTTTATATAGTTTGTTGAATTTCGGGGATGAAATTCCCTAAAGGAAGAGCGAGTTGTAACGCCCCAAATTTTGTAATAATATTGGATTATTAATACAAGTATGAGTATTGTTATTTGAATACATATCCAAATTATGTTGATGGTGTGAATGTGCATATATGTGAATGTATGTATATATATATATATATATATATATATATATATATATGTATGTATATAAGTGTAGATGGAAATGTTGACTTCTAGTTGGATTGAAAACGCTAGAGAGCATAGGCTGATATGTGCTGCAGGGACATTCTTGCTGTAACAAGAGGATTCTTGCTGTAGCGAGAAGGTTCAAGTCATCCTGTCTCTATTGCGTTCTTGCTATAGCGAGAAAGTCACAGGAGATGTGAGTGCCTTTGTAGCATTCTCGCTATAGCGAGAGGGCAACAGAGAGAGGTGTTTTCTGGGTTCGGCCTTGCTGTAGCGAGAGGGTCTCGCTGATATTTTTGCTGTAGCGAGAAGGGGTCTCACTGTAGCGAGAGATGCCTCGCTGCAATGAGAGATGTTTCGTTGTAGCGAGAATATCGTGACTCTTGTGGTATTTGAGGGGTCTAGGGTTCGAAAAAACATAATTCTCACTCTTCCCTTCATCTCTCATTTGATTCTCTCAACCCTTCATCCTATTTCACCGATTAAATTGTCTCCAAAGCCATTTGTACCCTAGATTGAAGATTAAGATTGTGTTTTGGATATTTGGAGGTATGTTTTCACCCTTTCTCCGTTCGCCTTGGTTTCTCGTGAATTATTCCATGTATTTAGGATGGAAATCTGTGAGAGGGGAATGTTCTAATGTTGATTTCGTAGTGGGTCTTCATTCCAAGCTAAGGAGGGACTGATCGTGGGTGTCGCTCTCGGACAAATTAATAAAAATTGAATTACATAAAAATTATGTAGTAAGTGGTGCAATCTGAGTCGTGTCCCAAAGATGATAACGTTATACGATTATAAAATTTTTAGAGGGAGTTTGATTTATAGAATAACTAATTAGAATCAAAAGTTAAAAATAATTAAAAACTCTAATCCAAGAATTTAGAAGAACTACGACCACTCTATCACCAGATTCCAAGAAGATGCATCAACCAACAAATTAGTGATTAACATTAAATTAGAATGAAACCTCAATTCAAATTAAGCATTCACACGAGAACCCTCATGCATTCGATTAACACACAATTCGCTCAAAGTTCAGAAACCTCTAGAACCTAATCGATTTGTGTTAGTTTAATTCACCAATGCCATTAATCTTAGATCTCAAACCTGAAAATCTAATTCACGTTCCTTAAAACTGAATTACATACATCAATCGAATAATACGTAATCAACCAGATGCATAATCATCAATCCAAACGAATAACTTTAATTTGAAAATATAATTAGCAAAAGGAGAAACTAAGGAAGAGATGAACCGAATTTGTTATTGAATTTATGTCAATGTGAGACCAATCCTCAAAAGTGTCACGTCCTTTTTAATCCTTGAATTAGATGGAAATCTAAGCCTCCATTAATGGAGGAAAACAACAAGTCGTAAAGGTGAGAGGGGGCGAGAGAGAGAAGAGAAGAGAAGAGCCAAAAAAATTAAATTCAAAATTTAAAATTCCGTTTGTCACTTTGTTCCTCTTTTTTTACTATCAGAACGGCCTCTTTTGGTTCGTGGCCTGAAGAACAATTTTAGCCTTGGATGTCAGCTTCAAAATGCCACTGGAATGGGCTTAATCGGATGTCTATGGACTAAGATATGGCCCAAATACTGCACCTTGCTCAGGATCCACGACTGCAGCGTTCTGACTTTTTCCAGGCCCAGTTTCAGCTTCTTATCATCAGAATTAGTTTCTTACCTCTCATAGGAATTATGCACCTTTCTCTTAGCTTTCCTACAAATTAAGAATCACAATGAAAGGAGTTCTACAACTCAAAATATGGTCTAGAAACCAAAATAGTATCAGAATTTGCCAAATACTGGAAAAATTAAATAAAGCCCAAATAAAATTCAAACATCATAAAATGATCCAATTCAACCAATTAGGCACAAAAGAGGATTAGTGAGCTAGGAATTAGAGGAAATAATGTTATAAAGATCCAATTGATCAAATTGTCCCACACTTAACTCTTGCATGTCCTCATATAAGACATAATCAAGCAAATAAAAACATGTAACCTAAAAAATCATGGAATAATCAAAATAAATAAACAAATTCTCCAATGAATTCTTAGAAGTGCTGAACTTAGGGACACAAGATCAAATAAAGCATCAAGAGTTCTACAACAATCAAACATCCAACTCCTAACCTCTCAAAAATGCAAGCCAAGCAATATCATTCAAAGTGTATAAATCAAGCATGAAAGATCTCACAAGATGGTGTATATAACTCAACTCTCAAGTGTATGGTTCAAAGTGTTTCACTCAAGTCACCTCAAAAGACAATGCATTGCCATAAGCTTGTTAATCTGCTACTTCTCCACTACTTACAATCATATGCAAACACAAATCAAGAGGGCTTTATTCAATGGTTGTAATGGGGCTAAGGTAAGGGTAGGAAAATATGAGGATATGACAAGATACAACCGAAGAGAATACGAAAAACATTGGTCCTTAGAAAAATCAAGCCATAACACACATTTATTCTCCTTGGACTTCCTTTTCCCTTCATCAAAATTTCCCATTTTCTTTGTAAATTTTATTATTATTATTATTATTATTTATTTTTTTCTCTTTTTTTTTTTCCTTTTTCTTCATTTTTTTTTTCTCTTCTTGCATTCTTTCCAAATCCCACACTTGAAATGCAATAACATTAATGAAACCAATGCACTCCCTATTCCCTAAGGTTAGGTATAACATGGTTTTTCACTTAAAGCTTATAATGTGCTAGAAGCCAAAGAATGGTCAATAAGGCTCAAAAGGGCTAAACAAAGGGAAAAATGCAAGGTAAGCTATATGGCCAAGTAGGTAAAAATTTGAAAGAAATGCCTCTATCATGCTCATAATTGCATATGAAAACTGTAGACTCAAAGAAGAATCAAAACAAGTTCTAGAATGACAAAATCTAAGAGGGAAAGCACACAAGAAAGAAAAGAATGACATGAATTTCAACCATCCAAAAATAAGGCTCAAAAGCTCACAAAGGTAAAGTCTAACATACTCAATCATACAAATCAAAATCAATCACCCAATTCACATATATCAAGAGGAAGAAGTAATAATAAAATCATGTAGGAACTCTATCCTCCTTAATAACTAATGCCTTAACTCAACAACTTCTAATTCAACAAAGGAAAACAAAACAAAAACAAAACAAAACAATGCTAAATAATAAAAACCTATTACTCATTACCTCACACTTCAACTTTACATTGTCCTCAATGTAATGTATAATGGAAATATAAGTAAAATGTAGTAAGGAAAGGGAAAGTGGAACTCCCTATTCAAGCATAAGTGGCCGCTAGCAAGCAAACCTCCTCAATGGTCTCTGAGGGTATGTCCTCAATGGTCTCCAAAATTTGTGTTCTTCCACTGCAAAATTTAGAATTATGCAGAAACGCGTGTGAAATAATAAGGTAACGTGCAACATGAAGTGTTTATGCATCAAAGATGTGTAGCAACTTCATGAATTATCACAACTCAAATGCAAGACCATTATTGAATGCATAAAATAAATTGAAAACTTCTAAAAAAAAATAAAAAAAAATAACTGTGAGTTGCCTCTCACACAGCGCTCTTTTAACGTCACTAGCTTGACGCCTTATGATCTTTAATTCTAGGAGATACTTTTGATGGCAACGGTTTTAGTTGTATCTCTAGATATTCCTCCTTTTTCTCATAAATTTGCAGCACTTCATTTAATTGGGAACATGAAAGAAATAACCGTGGAGAGACTTCCAGTTGTTTGATAAACTCAATGAGCTTCTTTTCATGTTCTTGATTGCCTTGATGTGCAGAATATTGTGTACTCTTGCTATATTTTGGCTGCTGTACTCTTGGACATATAATGATGTAGTATCCATACTTCAATTGCTTAGGAAATGGCTTCAACTCAGATGCAGGAGGCAGCGTTAGAGAAGGAGGCAATGTAAAAATTGGAGCTGAATCTGCAGTAGATGCATCATGATTTACTTTTTCAGAATCTGCAATAGCTGCATCAAAATCACCATAAACATACGTATCAATCTCAACACAGATGCTACATTTTGCAGAATTATTACATGCATTGCAAGTAAAAGAATTAGGATAATTGGCTAAGTTAGGATAATTAATACAATCTGAAAATTCAGAAAATTCAGTCAAGTTATAATCGACTACATCATTCAACAAATTATCATGTAAAACCAAATGAAATGAAAGAGGAACAGGTTGCTCAAAATTTTCTGCTGCATTGGTAGAAGTGGCATGAGCAGTAGGAGCAAATTCTACACTTGCTGGGCTACAATCACTTGCTGGAGCAGTAGCATTAAGATCTTCATCTGTTGGTTGCTGCTCTTGCGAGTCTTGAATGGTCTTTCTTGAACTCAAAGTAACATTCTCTGGTTCAACAACTGGTTGTGCAGAAAGATTACCAGGACCTTGAGACTTCTGCTCGTTTACTGTTGTTGGTAACTGACCAATCTGATTTTTCAAGTTTTGAATGGATGCTTCTATTCTTAATTGGAAATTCAGATTGTTAATTGTCATCTCCCTTATCAACTCTTCCAAGGAAGGCTCATTCTTGGAAGGTGCAACATTTTGTGGTGGGGGTTGATATTGTTGCTGCGTAAAATTCTTCCATCCCAAGTTTGGATGACTCATCCAACCTGCAGGCTTATACAATGTAGGACAGAAATCAGTATGATGTTCAAGTGAATTACAAATTTCACACAATATTGTAACCATTTGTGACAATGTCAACTGCTCGATCAAAGAAGTTAAATCATCTAGCTCGTTCTCTAGTCTTCTATGATCAGTCATATAAAAAATTCTATGAGCCATAATATCTAAATAAGAATGAAAGGAAATAATTTTTTTTTCAAAAACCACCAACCAGCCTCTAACCTATTGCCATTACGTAGATCTCGTCGAGCTATATGAAATGCATATATTACAATAAGAAACAGGAGTTATATGCAAAAAGTTATGTCACTTTTAAGTTTGGACAGAGATCTACACGTTCAGATATACAACCGTATACTTTTTCGATGAATGCATAATACAAAAATGCAGAAACATAACACAGAATGCAGAGAATTGAATGATGTAATACTAAGTAAGGATAAATGACTATCTACTATGTTATTCAAAGGCTACGAAAACAGAATGCAATTACACAATTATGCTAAAGGAAAAGTGTTAATTATGCAGAATCCTAATTCAATAATAATAATAATAATAAATACTAATTATGCAAAATCCTAATTCGATGAAAAACGCTAATTATGCATAATCCTAATTAGATGTAAAATGCAACATAGAACATGAAATGCAATCAAATTAACACAGAATTAAATAATCAAATAACATCATCATCCCCGGCAACGGCGCCAAAAATTTGATCACGAGTGTCGCTCTCGGACAAATTAATAAAAATCGAATTGCATAAAAATTATGTAGTAAGTGGTGCAATCCGAGTCGTCTCCCACCGACGATAATGTTATATGATTATAAAATTTTTAGAGGGAGTTTGATTTTTAGAATAACTAATTAGAATCAAAAGTTAAAAATAATTAAAAACTCTAATCCAAGAATTTAGAAGAACTACGACCACTCTATCACCAGATTCCAAGAAGATGCATCAACCAACAAATTAGTGATTAACATTAAATTAGAATGAAACCTCAATTCAAATTAAGCATTCACACGAGAACCCTCATGCATTCGATTAACACACAATTCGCTCAAAGTTCAGAAACCTCTAGAACCTAATCGATTTGTGTTAATTTAATTCACCAATGCCATTAATCTTAGATCTCAAACCTGAAAATCTAATTCACGTTCCTTAAAACTGAATTACATACATCAATCGAATAATACGTAATCAACCAGATGCATAATCATCAATCCAAACGAATAACTTTAATTTGAAAATATAATTAGCAAAAGGAGAAACTAAGGAAGAGATGAAACCGAATTTGTTATTGAATTTATGCCAATGTAAGACCAATCCTCAAGAGTGTCACGTCCCTTTTAATCCTTGAATTAGATGGAAATCTAAGCCTCCATTAATGGAGGAAAACAACAAGTCGTAAAGGTGAGAGGGGGCAAGAGAGAGAAGAGAAGAGAAGAGCCAAAAAAATTAAATTCAAAATTTAAAATTCCGTTCGTCACTTTGTTCTTTTTTTTCGACTATGAAAACGGCCTCTTTTTGGTTGGTGGCCTGAATGACAATTGTAGCCTTGGATGTCAGCTTCAAAACGCCACTGGAATGGACTTAATCGGATGTCTGTGGACAGAGATATGACCCAAATACTACACCTTGCTCAGGATCCGCGACTGCAGCGTTCTGACTTTTTCCAGGCCCAGTTTTAGCTTCTTATCGTCAAAATTGGTGTCTGACCTCTCATAGAAATTGTGCACCTTTCTCTTAGCTTTCCTACAAATCAAGAATCACAATGAAAGGAGTTCTACAACTCAAGATATGGTCCACAAACCAAAACAGTATCAGAATTTGCCAAATACTGGAAAAATTAAATAAAGCTCAAATAAAATTCAAACATCATAAAATGATCCAATTCAACCAATTAGGCACAAAAGAGGATTAATGAGCTAGGAATTAGAGGAAATAATGTTATAAAAATCCAATTGATCAGGGACTCTACCCTATCTCTTTGTGTTGGAATTTATTTATATTGTTATGTAGTGGAATGTGATTAAGATAGAACCTAGGAAAATGTGTGTAGTGATGGAAATTTTGTGTTAATTATAATGTAGTAGATATTGGGTATATGTGTGACAAAATGACTTGATTTGCAATAGGGTTGTGATGGAAATTGTGTATTTGTGTATAATGTGGTTGAACATGTGTAGACGTCCCATTGGTTGAGAATGGATGCTATGAAATAATTGAGAATGCAGACAAATGTGTATGAATACCAAATCGATTATGATTGTGGTTGTGTTTGAAATAATTGGAAACTATGGATGGTTATAGCGATACACTTGGAGTGTGGAGATGGGGGCTGTAGAAATACCTTAAGGAAAAAAGGGTGGTGGTGACACCAATAATGAGCGTGGGTGCACCATAGGCCACACACTCTTCTCCTAACTCGGCCTCTGACCAATACCTTTACTAAGGGGCCCATGACCGCACACATTGTATCGATGAGGCGGGGCTAATTGGTGACTATCTATGGTGTGAAACTGAGTAAGCTCTTGAGGTTGAGGGCGTCAGGAAACTGTGATTTCAGTGTCACAATGAGCGTGACTAACATGCAGTGAGTGCACGTATGTGTGTGGATTGATTTGAGGTGCAGTGAGCACACTCGTGTATAAATTGGTGTGAATGATTGATGTGTGAACATAATGTTACATTGTTGGAATGAATCGATTAAAACTTGCTCGAATGTACGATTTAATTCTATTAGGAAATGTTTGAATGTGCAAGGTGAGTCTTTATGTCATGTTTGTGATAGTGTAGAGGACTTACCCTTACATTTATTTTTTAGGTGAGCAAGACGATCAACACCAAGCTCAGTGAATGGAATGGATGACACTATTGTAGGACTTAGAAAATTATTTTTGAAAATTGTGATGTATTAAATAGGTATTGTAACATTTATCTTGATTCAAACTTGTAACCTATGACATATTTTGAAATACTTTATTGAAACTCTATATTTGAAACTATTCAAAATGGAATTTTATTATTCTCATTTTAATACAAAAAATGTCTTATTGGAAATTATTGGAAAATAAATTAAGGTGTTGCAACTTGAACCTAAACCTAAACCAAAACAAGGGAATGTTGCTTTTTTACTTGAACATTAATTCATGTTTCTGTTGTAGTTGACACTATGCTTTCTATAGCTTTACTTAAGGCAAACAATTAGGCATTTATACTCTGAAATAGATCGACAACATGTATTTGGATGTTAACATATTCCATAGAAAACATGCAAGAATAAAATTTGATTTAACTTACACACACCATGAAAGTCTGAACTCCTTCACACTTCATTATCCATTTTCTTCTGTTGTTGCATTTGCTAAAGTAGGACTCCTATTCATCAATATACTTTCTCAAATAACATGCTTTCAGAGGGTTATCAAAAAGACAATTAAATCATTTTACCCAAAAACATTCTCATTTATTTTTATGATGGCTTAGGTCAATCGTACGATAAAAGTCTTACTAATAATGGTCCCACTTATCTTTGATTATTTTCTTAGAACATGAAATATCACAACTTAGTGATGGTTTCTTTAATGAGTTAGGTGTGAGGTTACACAATCCCAATTTTCCAGGGTTGTTCCTGAATTAGCGAAAAATATGTGTGCAGTTTCAAAATTTATTGTTACATATCCGCTTAAGCGAATATAATACAAAAAACCTTGGGCATATAAAAAATAAATCCGCTTTGAGCAGTTCATCGCTGTTTCAGCGATTCATATGTAGCTTGACTCTTTACTTCATTTCAAAACAATGCTTAATTTTTCACACAAGCATCAACTAATATGTTTCGTATAAGGGCATTTAGTAACTTCAAGATTGAGTTTAAACTTAGCTTAAGCGCGATACTTTTAGCTTAAGCGTGTGATATTTTTAGTTTAAACACGATAGTTTTAGCTTAAGTGTGATATTTTTGCTTTAACCTAAAATTTATTCACTAAAGCTCTATTTAATTCACTTACATTGGACTTATTTTGCTTAAGCTATATATATATCGCTTAAGCTTTAACTTGTTGGTTTAAGCTAGTATTATAAGCTTAAGTAATACACAATTTGCTTAAGTTGAGAATGTAGTCGCTTAAGCGTTATATCACAGCTTAAGTGATGTATGTTTAGCTTCAACGAAATAGTAAGCTTCAGCGAGATTACAAATTATTAACTACTTTATTTTATGAACTCATTCTTATCTTCACCTAAACTTTATATTTAAATTTAAAAGTAAAATATTTTTTTTTATTTGTTAATTACCATAAAATACCATTAGTCCAACTAAATACAATTTAATTAATTTGATATTATATTACTTAGTTAAGTCATATATTACGATCACAAATTTCAAACTCAAAATAGCAGAGTATAAAAAGTAAATTCTTTTTATGAATTTTAACTTTTTTATTATTTATTATAATTTCAATTTGATTATATATTTTAATTATAAAAATTGACATTAACACTAAGAATTTATTTAATAAAGCTTTTCAATATTCAATATCTTAATTAAATAGCTTAAATAACCATTCCCAATACTACATTTTTTATTTGTTAATGGTATAACTAGTATATTTTAGAATGGTATAAGACCTTTTTTACAATTTCAGCATAAGCGTTTGAAAGCTTAAGCCAAATTACCATAAAAAATAATTAACTCATCATTGCATTTATAAGAACAATGAATAGAATAAGGTGGAAGGTCATCAAATTTGTTTCAATTTTTCTATGATACTATTTTCAAACATTTTAATTACTTTATCTTATTATAGAAATTTCAAAACAAATTTCTTAAATTGATTCCAATGACAATTTTTTTAATTTTCAAAAGCTTGCAAATGTTTATAACTACAATTTTATTTTGTACTTACTTCGATAAGTTTTTTAATATAGCTCATTATATAAAATTTTATAAACAAATTTAAGGTACGATGACTCATACAAAATAGTTTATTTAATAATAGCTTAAATAAGGTGTGTTCCCAAACAAATCCTAAATTTGTAGCAAAAGTCTTCACATAAAAAAAATATATTGAGTAAGCAATTAATTAAATTATATGCTTCAAATATTACTTTTTATCATACAAAAAAGGCTTGTGAAATTAAAATTTGCATTCTCTTACAAATGATCTTAACAACAATGTCTGTCATTGCATGAATTTGCTTAACAAATTTAAATACTTTCAAAGGTTTCTTTAATAGCTTGATTCTTACATATTATAGTCTCCATTATTCATCACTTACTCATGTCTTGGCTCTTAGACTAATTGTTTTTTCATA
Organism: Abrus precatorius; assembly: GCF_003935025.1. Taxonomy (NCBI): domain Eukaryota; kingdom Viridiplantae; phylum Streptophyta; class Magnoliopsida; order Fabales; family Fabaceae; genus Abrus; species Abrus precatorius. The sequence goes on along the minus strand of NW_020874406.1, from coordinate 10,818,073 downwards.
ATTTGCTTACCTCAGCATGACACTCCCTCCTTGTGATAAGACCTATGGAGACATGAATAGAGACCTTGATTAAGCTCTTTTGTTTTTCCTCATATAGTTACCAATGGTGACTTTTGATACATATTAGTTTCAAAATATACTTCGTGAATTCATATAAAGGTTTTTGTTTGGATTTATAACCTAAAATGTTAAGAAGTTAAAATTTAGTCTTTATTGTTAACTCTCCTTCTGTTAGTTTCAGGTGCTCCTTTGACAAGTTCTATGCATACACTTCAAGATTCTCAACAAGATGCAGGTGCTCGTTGAACTTTTCAAGTCTCAAGAATAGAGGGAGAAGAAGATAAAAGGGAGAATTGAAAGACATATTTCATATTTGCTACACCCTATATATGCTATTTTGCTTAAGCTATATTGGTTATAATGTAAGGGTTTCCTTACCTTGATATTCGGTTAAGTTAATATTCATCGTTTAAGATGTTATTGCACTATATTTCATAGCTTAAGCGGTTTATTTTTTTTAAGCGAATTACCTCTAGTAGTTATTTTTTTCTATAATTTTCGGTTAAGCGAAAAAAATGTGGTTTAAGCGAATGTTACAAAATTTGTGTGATGTAAAAATGACCATTATGCAGGGAGAACATGGAAAAGATCTAAAAGGACATTGAATAATGTATCAATACAAAACCTCATAAATAGGGTTTGTGGAGAACTTTAAAGATCTAACATAACATTCAACGTTATGTTAATTCAAAAGTTATTTTTTTTGTTATGTATTCAAACTGCATTTGAATGCATATCTAAATGCATACTTTCTTAAAATAAGGTTCAAGGATACATAAAAGTGAAGAGGAGAAAATACAATGTATAGAGTTTTGAAGGCAAAAGACAATAATAGGTCTTTAAAATACAAAATAAAAGATTTTCAAGGTCCAAAAAGAAATTTTAGACATTTTTACAGAAGATTAAATGATAAATATGTATAAACTTGTATTATTAAGTTATAGGTAAAAGAGATTTTAACTGTTTACAGATTTTAAAATACATCCAACACTTTAAAAATGTCACTCACTCATAAGTCACTTACTTTATTAACTCATACTAGCCTCCATTAATATATATATATATATATATATATATATATATATATATATATAACTTCTTAAAATTTTTAAGTTATAAAGTTTGAATTAACTTATTAAATAGTCAATCTGAAATAACTATTTGATTCATGTAGCCGTCAATTTGATTAAAGTCAGAAGACAATAAATTCAACTTAGGTTGTATATTGCATTTGAAAAATTAAAATCTGTAAAACTTGCAACTCGACATATACTTTTTTTTTTTCAATTCTTATATTTTCTTTTGGATTTGAAAATATTTTAAAATAAAATATATTTTAAAACAACTTCACTAATTTAAAAAAAAAATCCTCTCTTTCGTTGAGACGTACATAAGGGGGGGGGGGGAACCTCTTTCATCGAGACATACATTAATAATAAACAGGCCTACCAAGGATTTTTAGTCAATATATGTTCGATCTAAAAATATTTGTTTAGATGTTTTATACTATAATAACTTTTTCATTGTATGCATAATTTTAATTTAGATTAATTTTTAAAATATAATTGGATATATATTACCATTGTTGAATCGCGTGTTGTAAGAAAAGTACAGTATGATAGACGATATAATTATTGTAAAGAATATTTTTTTTATTTTATAAAAGATTAATTAAAGAAATAAGGATTTATCATATAAGTAATAATTAGTTTGATATGATCTGCCCTCATGCAACAATGAAATAAAGGCAACAAAATATATCAACGCCAATATTATTAAGTTTAGTTTTCATTCTTAAGCATAAAACAACTCTTATTATGTATAATTTTTTTTTTTATATATACATAGTTTCATCACTATTTCTTTTTATTAAGGACAAAATTATGAGATATATAACTTCATTATTGATTAATATTATATATATATATATATATATGCTTAAACATTCTCAAGTTCATAATTTTTTTCAAATTTTTTTTATATTAAAGTGTTTTTTATATTTTAATTGTCTTGTATGCTAAGATTTTAATTTCTTAGATTCCAACTTTAATTGTTTTTGTAAAAAATATTTATCATTTCAAATCTTAAATACTTACGCGTTGAAGTTAATTCTTTTCAAAATTATCTAAAATCTGTTTCCCATAAATATAAACTATATTTTTAACAAATTTAAAAATAGTTTATGCAATTCACAAGATATATGGAAAATAAAGATTGATTTCTTCCTTTTAAATGTAAGAATTTCTTATTAAACTGGGTTCTCCCTGTGCCACTTGACTTTTTCATTAAAATATATGGAAAATAAAAATCACGATTCCAAATTCAAATAAGGGTGCAAGGTATACGACAAAGGAAAAAAAGTGACTGAACATAATTAAATAATGTGATGCATGGAGCAGGAAAATTTTCTGAAAAAAATTGCAAGCAATATTATATTAGTGATACACAAATTCACTTTTCTATATATCTATCTTGCTTGAACGACATTTAACTAATGTTATTTATAGGTTTCATTGTTCCAAGTAGCAACATTTATTAAGGACTATATCCTACAGAAAACATAATTCAAAGGCTATATATTAATGACTGATTTTGATTGGAATAACTTGCAAGGGTTCACTTTTTCTCAAGGCATTTCCCTGCACTGCATCATCCATGTCCATGTCTTTTGGTCTCATGCCATTTTTAAGCTTCCAGACAAAAGCATTTATTAGAGAACCCAACATCAAGTGCAGCATCCTAATAGCCAATGGCATGCCAGGGCATATTCGTTGACCACTTCCAAATGGTGTCAGCTGAAAACTTTGGCCCTCCTAAAAATCTCTCTGGTTGTTCCTTCTTGAGGAACGACTGTCTTCAACCTCTGATCTGGCGTCCTTCTGGCGATTGCTGATGTGGGAGGGTACCTGCAAAAGGCACTCTGATGTTGAAATTAGGATTCAGCTCGGAGTAATAAATGGTATTCAATAATAAAAAGTCAACCTCCTACCTGCTCTTTCTACCTTTCTTTTATAGGCACTGTAATGGGCTAATGGGCCTGAGTCAACTTTGACTTTTGGCCCTTTTCATGATTTGAATAAAATTCTAATTATTATTTATCTTTGAATCTTAGAAATACTGATTTAGACTAGCCGAATAGATATTCAGTTTCCTTTCTTCTATATGTAGGGTCCATCAGTTCCCCTATCCAGTACACTAGTCCCCCAAGCCCGAAGAGGTACGATTTGAGGGCTTTAAATTACTAGGGGAACAGTCGGACGAGGGGGGATTTTGGCGTAGTGGAAAAGAATACTGAGGATGGTATTCGGTTTGATGAGTGGAAGGGAATACCGAGGAGGGTATTCGGTTCGATCAGTGATCAAGAATACCGAGGGGGGTATTCGGTTTAATCAGTGAACAAGAATACCGAGGGAGGTATTCAGTTTAATCAGTGATGAGGAATACCGAGGGGGTATTCGGTTTGATCAGTGAAAGGGAATATCGAGGATGGTATTCGGTTTTGATGAGTGGAGAGGAATACCGAGGAGGGTATTCGGTTCGATCAGTGAAAGGGAATATCGAGGATGGTATTCGGTTTTGATGAGTGGAGAGGAATACTGAGGAGGGTATTCAATTCGATCAGTGAAAGAGAACACCGAGGATGGTATTCGGTTTTGATGAGTGGAAAGGAATACCGAGGGGGGTATTCAGTTTGATCCTTGAAAGGAATACCGAGGGGGTATTTGGTTTTCAATAAAGTCAATGTAATCCGAAGAATTTAGTAAATGAATAATAATAAAAATTTATAAAATGCATAAAAATAAATAATAAAAAATGGAAATGGATTCTTCTAGAATGTCAAGTACTTTTTAGGGTTTCCTCGATATGTGTGCGCAAAACGAAAGGGTACTCGATCTAGGACAAATCTGTCGGTTGGAGAGGGATGTGACCTTTCATATGTCCAGGGCCCTTTATAAATATGTGGTGGTCCAGGTGCTTCGTTCTCTACTTTGTCTCTATACCGAGAAGTATATACTATCACTCCAAACCGAAGGGTACTCAATCTTTCTTTTTTCAAACCGACTACTGTGAGGTATGCTTCGTTCTTTCCCTATTTTTATCATGGTCGGATCCTTAGAATGGGAAGACTCATTGTCTGAGTCGTCCATGCCGACTAGTGTCGATAGTCAACATGCTGAGAAAACCGAAGGGGGGGTAGCATTTGGTTCAGGACCTAGTGGGAATGATGAAGGCGTAGAGATTTGCGTTAGGGAGTGCAATGACGAAGCCGAATCGTCAGAGTCCACCAATTCTGATTCCTCTGAACCTTTACCGAGCATGAGCCCCCTAGGGAGAGACCAGTACTTCCCCCTTGTACTATTCCTGGATACGAGTGGGTACACGGTGAGGTAGCTGCCTACTTCTCTCAGTATAGGAGAAATAAGGATCTCCAATCTTTTGTTGATCATGTGGACATTTCATTGTGGGAGCCGTTCGATCCCTACCCCATATTCATTAATCCTTGTCGTGGGGACGAAACCAAGGACCCTGAGTTTGTTTTTCGAGGGGGTTCCGGGATGGCCGACACCTTCTTCGTGTATGAGTATATGTTTAGGGAGCTAGGAATAAAATTGCCCTTTAATGATTTTCAACTGGGAGTGTTGCGAAATTTAAATGTAGCGTCGACACAACTCCATCCGAATGGGTGGGCGGCTATTCAGGCTTTTAGAGTACTTTGTAAATTTCATTATATTGAACCCAGTGTAGGATTGTTTCTTCATTTTTTTTGTACTCGTCCATCGGACCTGGCCAGATGGGTATCCTTAATAAGGCAACCAGACTTGCCTTTGTTTAAGCCTTATGCTTCATCTTTTAAGGGTTTTAAAATCGGTTTCTTCAAAGTAACCATCCACCCTGTAGGTAGAAATTTTTTCTTTGATAGTGAAAATAATCCTCTTTTTCCTTTCCACTAGACCCGGGTGCCTCGCCGGTATGACTGGATTCCCGAGGATATGTTGTCAGCTAAGGAATTAGCGGCATTAGAATATTTAAAGTCTCTTCCCCGAGACTTTCCTGCCCGACATATACTTTTAGTATTAAAATCTCCTCAACCTCGCCTAGACATGGATGGTATGTTACGTGATTGTGCTTTTATTTTTGGGTTAAATGATATTGATTTGACTGGCTGCTTTTATTGTTTAATGGCTCAGCGTGGTGTTCATGTGCCGACATACCGAAAAACTTTGAAGTCTAGGGCACCTGAGAACACGCCTATTGAAGAGCACCGACATCCTCAACTGGACCATATTCCTGTTGCGACCGAGCCGCAACCTTCTCCCCGAGACCTTGTTATTGCCGAAAACCAACCGAAAAAACGGAAAGACAAGGTGAAGGAGAAAGAGAAGAGCAAAGAGGCGGATAGAGAGAAGAAAAGGAAGCACTCTCATTCAGGAAGGCCGAGCGGCTCAGATGGAAGCCGTCATCAAGGCCGGGGTGAGCTGGCCTCTAGCGCTGGGAGTTCCTCGAATAGTGTCTTCCCTCCTTTCTTTCTGACCGACGCCTTCCTCAACCAAGGTGTTCATGTTGGCCGAGCAGTTGCTCCTGACTTGCTGTCAGACGCAGGAAAGGAAGCGGTTAGCAACCTTGAAATTGAGTCCGTGTGGAAATATTTCTCGGAGTTTCAAATCCGAGCTATGATGATGCTCCGAGGATTGGCTCTGGAGCCCACACGGGAGATGAGGAAGGTTCAAAACGAGTATGCTGTCGCTCAGCAAGCCCTTGCAGAAAATGAGGAGATTCAGCAAAATCTGGCCAAAACAAATAAGGCTTTGGAAGCCAAGGTTATTCAATATAAAGAACATTATCATATAGTGAAAAACCGGCTCCAAGCTACTGAACAAGCGTTGAAGACGAGGGAAGAGGAAATGGAAGCTTGGAGGGTAAAGTCTGTAGGATTGGAGGAGTCTTTGAGGGCCAAATCTGTTGAGATGGAGGAGGCAGTGGCTGCTAAAAGGCACAGGGCTGATGGTGAAATGAAGGCTTTTGCCGACAAGTGTTCAGCTCAAGTGGCTATTGAACATGAGTTGGGTTTTAATCATGTCGTTCGCCAGTGCTATGGTTTTTGCCAAGTGCCTCCTGACTTCTAGTTCGATCTTACTAGAGATTTTTTTGGCGGTCGGTTTTTCCATACAATGACGTAGATGAAGATTTAGAGCCTGACGCCGAAGCCCCTCCAAGAAAAAATATAAACGAAGATGCTGCAACCCCTGATGTAGAGGCGGCCGGTCCTGATACCTCATACCCAGGGAATTTAGTTTAATTTTTCTGTTCTATTCATGGGCCGATAGTGCCCCAATTTTTGTAATCTTTTTGACAGAGAAATAGAAATTCCAACTGGTGTCATTCTCAATTTTTGCTAAAGAAGTTGACCATTTTTCTTGCTACATTTTTCCTGTTACATATAAAGATATATAACGGTATTCGTTCTAATAGCTTCTTCGTTAAGCCAAGCAGGGGCAGTTAAATAAATTTAACTGACTAAGTGCCACTTAAAATATCAGTAACGCTCCATTCTTATCCGAGTAAGGTTAGTCGGTTGGGGAAAATTCAACCTTAAACAAGTGATACTTGAGGAAAATATAATTGATTCATCCTTAACCGAGCGGGGGTACTCGGGGGGGAAATATAATTGATGCATCCTTAACCGAGTGGGGGTACTCGGGAGGGAAATAATTCAACCTTAGCCAAGTGATACTTGGGAGGGAAATATAATTGATTCATCCTTAACCGAGTGGAGGTACTCAGGAGGGAAATATAATTGATTCATCCTTAACCGAGTGGGAGGTACTCGGGAGGGAAATAATTCAATGGTGCTTGAAAGATATCCAGTGCATAAAAAACCGTATAGGTGAAAAAGAAGAATTTTATTGATAAGGTGCCTCGTTAAAAACCTTCCCAGGAAAACCCCTTTTCACTTTCTTTTAAGAGGATAAAACCTGGGATAGGAAAAGAGTACACTTGTGTATGCATTACAAGGCTTAACTATAATAATGTTTCAAATGTGTGACATTCCAGGTCCTCGGTATTAGCTTTCCTTCCAATGTTTTCAACTTGTATGCTCCATTATTTAATCTTGCTGTTACCCGAAAGGGGCCTTCCCAGTTAGCTGCCAGCTTTCCTTCTCGCCGATCTTTGCGTGCGTCTCCGGTTACTCACCATACTAGGTCGTCTTTATAAAATTGTCGTGGACTGATTTTGGAGTTGAATTTTCTAGCCATCATTCTTCTACTAGCCTCGGTCATGATGGCGGCGTAGTCACGTATTTCATCTATTAAGTCCAGGTTTACGGCTAGAGCCTCTTCATTAGCCGATTCCTCAAAATTCTCCCTCCGGAATGAGGGTTCCCCAATTTCCACTGGCACCATGGCATCAGTACCATAGGTAAGCCGAAAGGGAGTTTCCTTTGTTGTGGTTTGCGGCGTGCACCGATAAGCCCATAATATCTCAGGCAGTTTCTCCGCCCACTCTCCTTTTACCGAACCTAACCTTCTTTTTAATTCATGTAAGATCACTTTGTTTGCGGCCTCGGCCTGGCCATTAGTCTGAGGATGTTCCACAGATGTAACTCTGTGTTTGATATGCAGGCCTTCAAGAAACTCATTGAACCGATGATCTGTAAATTGAAGCCCATTATCTGTAATTAGTGCATGGGGGAGGCCGAACCGTGTAATGATGTTTTTCCAAGTGAATTTTTGCACGTTGTTAGCCGTGATGGTGGCTAGGGGTTCGGCCTCAATCCATTTGGTGAAATAATCCACGGCGACGAGGAGAAATTTACATTGCCCTTTTGCTAAAGGGAAAGGACCGAGGAGGTCCATTCCCCAAATAGCAAAGGGCCAGGGAGAGCTAATGTGGCGAAGAGTATCGACGTGTTGGTGCAGGTGAGGACCGTGCTGTTGACAGGGAATGCATTTTTTCACAAACAAATGACAGTCTTGAGTTATTGTTGGCCAGTAGTATCCGGCTCTAAGTACTTTTGCTGCCATAGTTCGTCCACCCGAATGGGTACCACAAATACCTTCATGGATTTCTCTTATGACGTAGTTAGCTTGATCGTCGTCTAGGCATTTAAGCATGGGTGTTGAAACTCCTCTTAGATACAATTCTTTGCCGAGAAGAAGGTATTTGGCTACATGTACTTTTATTTTCTTAGCTGAAGCTATATCCTCTGGTAAGCTGCCATCAGTGAGGTACTGGATGAGTGGGGTCATCCAATTATGGGATGATTTTTCTATGTCCATGCATTCTTGTTTGGCGACAGTAGGTTGGATGATTTGTTGGTGAACCACGCTCTGCAACTGCCCTGGTTTCCGTTGGCTAGCCAGCTTAGCTAGCCTGTCGGCTCGTGCGTTCATGTTTCTTGGTGTGTACCGAATACATACCTCCTCAAACACAGCTTTTATTTTCTTGAATTCCTGAAAATATTTAAGCATGACCAAGTCCCTTATCTGATATGTATCATTAACTTGTTCGGTTACAATTTTAGAATCACTCCAAGCAGTAACGCGTTTAACTCCCATTTCCTTTGCTAGCCTGAGACTGGCGAGTAAAGCTTCATATTCGGCTTGATTGTTGGATGCCTTAAATCCAAACCAGATAGACTGTTCAATGGCAAATGCATTTGGTCCTTCAAGAATGACCCCAGCTCCACTGCCTAATTGATTTGATGATCCATCAACGTGCAAATTCCACATGTCTGAAGTGGTATTATGTTGTATAGTGAACTCATTGATGAAGTTGGCTAACATCTGGGCTTTAAGGGGGCGTCGGTTCTCGAAATGGATATCAAATTGAGACAATTCAATTGTCCAGGCCACCAACCAGCCAGCCAACTCTGGTTTCCTCAAAATTTTGGCCATCGGACAATCTGTACGTACCACCATCCGATGGCTCTGAAAATAGTGTCTTAATCGACGAGCTGTGTGGACTAAGGCAAGTACTACTTTCTCCATTAATTGATACCGGGATTCGGGACCTTGGAGTGTCCTACTAACGAAATATACGAGATTCGGTTCAGGTGTTTCTTGAAGTAAAACCGAACTAATGGCGTGATTGGACACGGCCAAATAAACAACCATTTCCTGATTTGGTTTTGGTTTAATTAACACAGGTGCCGCCGCTAGCACATGTTTGTATTGTACAAAGGCGTCCTCACATTCATTGGACCAAACGAATTTTTGGGATTTCTTCAATAATTCACTGAAAGGCCGAGACCTTTCTGCCATTATTGGCAAGAATCTAGCAAGGGCTGCAATCCGCCCGACCAGTTGTTGAACGTCCTTGACATTTCGAGGGCTGGCCATGTCGATGATGGCTCTACATTTTTTGGGGTTTGCCTATATCCCCCTTTCAGACAACATGAAACCCAAGAATTTAGCGCCAGCTACACCAAATGTACATTTTTCAGGATTGAACCTCATACCATGCTTTCTGGCTTCGCCGAATACTTCCTCTAAGTGGTCAAGATATTCCTTCAATGCGAGGGATTTAATTACCATGTCGTCCACATACACCTCCATGCATTTACCCACTTGTTTTTCAAAAATTTTGTTCATGAGTCGCTGGTATGTTGCTCCTGCATTCTTCAAACCGAACGACATCACTTTATAACAAAAATTTGCAGAATTTGTGATGAACGCTGTTTTTTCCTCATCCGGGGGATACATTCGTATTTGATTATACCCAGAATAAGCATCCAAAAAACTCAGTATTTTGTCACCGGCTGCACCATCGACCAAGGTATCAATGTTTGGTAGGGGATATGCGTCTTTTGGGCATGCTTTATTGAGGTCCGTGAAGTCCGTGCACATTCGCCATTTGCCGTTGGCTTTTTTAACCATGACGACGTTGGCTAACCATGTTGAATACCTGACTTCTCGGATAAAGCCAGTCTGTATTAGTTTGCTGGTTTCTTCTTTTACTGCCTTCGCTCTATCACCACCAATTTTTCTCTTCTTTTGAGCTACTGGCTTGGCCCCTTTGTAGATCGATAAGTGGTGACAAAGAAATGCTGGATCAATGCCAGGCATATCCGAGGCTGTCCAAGCAAACAAATCAGCGTTGTCTAATAACATCCCTTGGAGGATTTGCTTTTCTTGTGCATTCAAACCGACCCCTAAATAAGCGACTTGTTCTAGTTTTGCTCCTAGTTGGAAGGGTTGCTTGTTTTCATTAGGCTCAACCCAATATTCCTCATTCATTCTGGGATCAAGTTCAACATCCAACTCTTCTCCCAACCGAGGGGATACAATATTAACATCTCGGTTATTCACATGAAAGGGTCTAAGGCGTAAACTTGCAAAGTAGCATTCCCTGGCTATTTTTTGATCAGCATAGACGGTAACAATCCGGCCTCTTTCAGATGGAAATTTCATGGCCAAGTACGGAGTGGACACTATGGCCTTCAGTTTATTCAGGGATGGTCTGCCGAGTAGTATATTATAAGATGTGTTCGCATGTACTACAAGATAAGTAACTCTTATGCGTTTTCCCTCGTACTCTGATCCAAACGAGGTATACAAGTCAATACACCCCTTAGTCTCTACTCGTTCCCCGGAAAAACTGACCAACGGTTCGTGATATTCTTTGAGCTCTTCTTCCGAGATGCCTAATTGCTTAAATGTATTCCAATACAGGATGTCGGCCGAGCTCCCCTGGTCAATTAGTGTTTTTTGAACAGTGCAGTTAAGAATGTCTACACTAATTACCATGGGATCATCTTGCACCAGATCGACTCCTTGAAAGTCGTCGTCAGTGAACGTAATAGGCGGGATCCAGATTCCGCTGCCCAATGAAACATTATTAACCGAACAGACATGCCTAAGATGCCTCTTTCTAGCTGAATGGGTATGTCCTCCACCAGCAAACCCTCCGACTATGGTGTTAAGGATGCTTCTCTTGCTCATATCTTCTAGCTGGAGGTTCCCCAGACCTGCTCCTATGTCGTTCAAATTTTTTGCTGTCAGATCTCCTTGGTGATTCAGGGTGACGGTCTCTTCCTTTGTTAGGTTGCCTTGTGGGATTTGTCTGTATGAAATCTTTTAAGTATCCGTCCTTAATTAATTCTTCAATTTTGTCTCTCAATGCTGTACACTCCTCGGTAGTGTGACCCCTGTTTTGATGGTATCGGCAAGACTTGCTTTTATCTGTCCGAGGAGGAGTGTTGACGCGTCTAGGCATTCTCAATATTTCTGTGGCCAACGCTTGATCAAGTACTCTGGACCGATTAGTGTTGAGCGTAGTGTAAGAAGGATACTTAGGTCCCCGAGGTGGTCGTTCAAGTTCATTTCTTCTGCCGTTTCCCTGCCTTGCTTTAAAAGCCTCCCTCTTTTCTGCATTTTTTGAGTTAGATCCTTGGTCCATCTGTACCTGGTTCCAGTACTCGGATAATTCTTCCATCTGCATATACTTCGCAGCCCGACTCCTTAACTCGTCTAGGTCAATCGGGGGTTTTTTTGCAGAGGCTATTAACGAAGGGTCCTGGCTTTAACGTTGTTGTGAGGTGGTGCATAGCCACTGCTGGTTCCAAGTTATGAATTGAAAGAGTCACTTTGCCAAAGCGTTCCATGAACGCTCTAAGTGATTCTCCTTTCTCGGCGAATATTGACTAGGGCCAAGGATGTTAAGGGATGAGGCCGGCTTGTGGCAAACTGCAAGTTGAAACGTCTTGTGAGAGTTGCAAAAGAGTCTATGGATAAAGGGGGGAGTCGGGTGAACCAACTGAGTGCAGGTCCTCGGAGTGAAGTAGGAAAAATTCTACACTATAAGGCGTCGTTTTCTGTGTACAGATCGACTTGTGTTGTAAAGACATCCACATGTTCTCCAGGGTCAGATGTGCCATCGTATTTGTCTATTGCCAACCCTCTTCAATTATCGGGCAGCTTAGCCTCCAAAATGTGGTGAACGAATGGGCTCTGGTTCACAAGATCGTCCCGGTCATTTCTGGTTGTCGATTGATAGACTTGCCTTGATTTCTCTTGCAGTGCTAAGGATTCCCCTTGATCTTGGATGACGGGTGTAGTTTGGGAGGGGACATGTGTCCTTATCTCTTCCCTTAAGCCGGCATTTTCCCTTCTTAGGGCCGAGAGTTCCAGTGCATCTCTTTCGTGCTCCTTCTTCATCTCCATCATTTTTGCCTTAAGCTGCCTCAGTACAGCTAGAATGCTTTCCTCTGTTCCTCCCTTCATCACCACTTCAGGTACTGGTTCCTCTGGTGTGACGCCCTCCATTTGTTGCCGAGAGGTTCCTTCCTGCTGGCTTCTCGTCATTACCATGCTTAATCCTGAAGAATGAAGTTAATCGCGCCCCACGGTGGGGGCCAAAATATTCCTTCTTGAGGAATGGCTGTCTTTAACCTCTGATCTGACGTCCTTCTGGCGATTGTTGATGTGGAAGGGTACCTGCAAAAGGCACTCCGATGTTGAAGTCAGGATTCGGCTCGGAGTAATAAATGGTATTCAATAATAAAAAGTCAACCTCCTACCTGCTCTTTCTACCTTTCTTTTATAGGCACTGTAATGGGCTAATGGGCCTGAGTTAACTTTTACTTTTGGCCCTTTTTATGCTTTGAATAAAATTCTAATTATTATTTATCTTTGAATCTTAGAGATACTGATTTAGACTAGCCGAATAGGTATTCAGTTTCCTTTCTTCTATATGTAGGGTCCATCAGTTCCCCTATCCAGTACACTGGTGAAAACATATATGTCAGCATTGTTCCAAGTTTTTGGATCCCTTCCAATAGCCCACTCATTAATAAGGATTTGTGCACCCTGTTGGAATGGTGTAGCCATTGAGCTCTACATCTTCCTTGGCCTTTCAAGGGAGTAAAAGTGGAGCTGCTGGGTGCAAGCGAAAGGTCTCCTTTATTATTGCTTGCAAGTAAGGGAGTTTAGAAATGTCTGATTCCCCAACTAGTTTACCTTTTCCAACGGTTTCTTCAAGTTCTTTTTTGGCTTTTGACAAGGTTTTTGGGTTGTGAAGTAGCTCAGCCATTGCACATTCTAATGTATATGCAGTTGTATCAGTTCCAACAACAAGTAGATCTTATCATTATCACAAACCACAACACTTATATATATATAGGCATGAATCATATAAGGGTAATCTACTACATGATAGTTACTTATATTATAGTAGTTTATAAGGTTCAGGAAAATACATACATGTAGTAAATGTTTAATCTTTTCTTTGTCCATGTCCTCGCTGTTCTCTTTAGAAATGTCAAGCAAGGCGTCTAACATGTCATTCTTGGTGACAAAACATTTCCCTTCTCGCAGCTTCAACCTCTCATCAATTAAGTCGCCAAAGACATTGAACAACTTGCCAACATAAAGGGCACAACTCCTTTTGATGCCTTGTGGGTCAACTATCTTCAACAAGGGGAAAAAATCAGCTAGGTTTGGAGTTCCAACGACTTTCAAGATGTTCACTACTATATCCTTGTACTCTCCAGTGTCAGTTGAAGAGATAACAAAATCCAAAGAAAATAAAGTGTTTGATACAAAGTTGATTGAAATATTGAAAGCTGCTCTCCCAATATCCACTGTTTTACCGGTTAGGGTGCTTTGGTGGACATCATTGAGGAGTTCATGCATTTTCCTCCGCCTAAGGTATTGGCTTGCATTTAAAGACTTGTTGGAGCATAATTGATTGTTACATATTTTTCTCATGTCTCTCCAAAGAGGTGAAACAGGAAGAAAGGCTAAGTTATACTGATCATGGTTGTGAACAGTTACAGCTTGAGGTACAGTTCGGTCTGAAAATAACAGATCATGGGTTTGGAGAACCTTTTTAGCCATGTCTGCTGAAGAGATTATTATGGTTGTTACTTGGCCTAGCTTTAAACGCATTACTGGGCCATGAATCTTAGCAAGCTTTGCTAAGGATTGGTGTGGCTTTTTTCCTAGTTCAAGGAGGTTTCCAAAGATGGGAAGAGGTGAGGGTCTAGGCGGAAGCTTATTATGGTTTGCTTTCTTTTTTCTTGCATGAATAATAGCCTATGTGACAATGCATGTCAACAGGAGGATTAGCACATAGCTCAGTGTATCCATATCTAATTCACACAAAAGCATGCAAAAAAAAAAAGCCTAGAGAGGGAAATTGTTGATGCTTTGGGTCTATTACGAAGCACCCTATTTATAGTACATCTCAATCAAACAGGAGAAATTAAGATAGTCTCATTAAATTTAGTTTCATAAAAGTCTACTTATGTCTATACATGTATTTCATATTTGTGTGTATGGCTTGGGCGAATGGACTAATGAAGTGATATAAAGATATGAGTTTTAAGTTGTGAAAATTTGACCCTTGAAAACCGAGATAATAAGAATAAAAAGTCTAATTCTTTGCATTAAGAGCATTCACAAGGTCCTAATACCAGGCTCTGAAAATCGGTTTCACAAATTAACCTAGACTTGTTAAACCCTAGACTCAGCCAATTAAGAACATCTCTATTTGTATATTATTCTCATGTTGTGTATATTAGATGGTTACAAGCAGTATATCCATTGAATAGTGTCGGATAATTTCTTTTGCCTAATGCTCAAAGCACCTAGACTCAGCGGAATTAACAATACAGAAATACAAACAAACTCGAATACTATTTGGATAAACCATATGTTTTCATTTTGGAGTCTGCTATCTCCTCTGTTCTTGTAGTATTTGCATTTTTTTATTCAGCGATAATTTATTTATTTAACTTATAAATAAAATGGGTGATTTTTCTATATCAATTTTATTTTCTTTCGAATTATTATTATTTCAAATTAAAAACTATTAGAACAAACTTTTTTTATTTTTGTAAAACTTATAAAACTAAATCTTTTGATTAAAAAATATTTTAAGAAATCAAACTAAAGCACACAATATCTTACTACTTCAAGCTCTATTTATAAGAAGAAACTATCAATATTTTATTATTATAAAAAATAAATACTCATTTTTAAATGTATTAATTACTAAATCCTTTTTATAACCTTATTTATTGTAAAATTTGTATTAACAAAATACTCACCCTTTCCATGAGTAGACACATTCCTTCTTTTTATACTATGATATTTCTAAAATAAAATATAAATTCATCACATACTTTTTAGTAATTTTGATAAATTAAGTATATATATATCCTATAAATAGGATCAAAGATAATAGTTTGAAGAGTGACCTCCTTGCTACTCAGATCATTTGGTCTAAATATTTTCAGCGGATAAGACAAAATTTCATAATTAGTTCGGCTTACTCCGTTCTTCCGAACTTAAAATTATATAGTTTGGGATTTTAAACTACAAAATTTTAAAAACGATTGTGCATGTCAAGTGGCCTTTACCAATAGTTTATGAATTTCAAGGAGAGAAGGTATTTTGCATTATTTGTTTACATTTTAAAGTCGTTTGCACACACTTAAACTACAGAGTCTGGTTTACCCATGGTCACCTTTCTTATTTTTCTATAATTGGGTTAAACTCACTTGAGTAAGTAGATGTATTTGACCACTAAACCAGCTGAAGATAAATCATGATGCAATTAAACGGGACACTCCCACGAAAATATCACCGCAGCATGAACAGAGAAAGGAGGAGAGAATCGAAAATAAATATACTGTTCATGGGAAGCATAAAGTGTTGGAAACGGAGCACAAAGTTGTCAAAAATTCAAATTACATAGGGATATATGTAGTTTCGTAAACTTCATGTTTTTTAAGCCCCAAATGACAACAAAACACACATTACAAGCGGGAAAAAGATGCACGGATCGAGTTGTTGGATGACATCTGTCAGGTTTCTTTGTATACATAAGATAGATGGCTTTGTCTGGCCAGCAGCAAAGGACCTCAACCTGTGTAGGAATCATGAACAAAAGAGCATTGGAAACTTTAACATTACACTGCCCAACTTCAAGTTCTCTTCCCCTAACCAACCCGTTTTAACTAAATATTATACCCCATATATGTTGAATTGAGATTTGCGGATATATCAATGCACGTATGCAAGGTTAAGAACAAAGAAAGAAAGATATAATAGGCATTCTTGACACCATTGATTATAGATATATGAGGAGAAAAGTGAAAGTAAATCCCCACTTCCACTCTTTCGCCTTCTTGTGGTAAGTTGTAACACATACAGAAGATGTAATAATTTTCTATCTTCGTAATATGCATATCCTTAGGTCACATTTTTGTAGACATTGATTCTTGTCAAAATTCTCAATTCACCGCCTCATTTTTCACTCTTTAATGAAGGAAAGAGTGCAGCTGAGCATTAAGACAATGACGGGAGATTTTACACTTGTTTCAATTCAGGGAACTATGAGAACCAGAATGCTTATAATGACATATAAGTGCAAGGTCGTGAGCTAAAATGTTTACCTTCAGTTGCAAGAAACATATATATACAATTAGGACTCTGATGCAAGAAGTCCCATTTGTTGAGTAAGACGTTCAACGTGCTGTATCTTATCAATTTTTTCCTGCTTATTTTCCTTGTCTGAAGGAAAACCCAGATCTTCTATCAAATCACATCCTAGAGAGCTACATTTGGTTTCTTCCATGTCTGCAGTAACTGGGCTTGGCCTTAAAAATAGTTCCCAGAATTCATCATTGATTCCTGGGAGTTTGGAAATTTCACCTGCATCAGGTGAAAAATGATCAGCTTCTATAGAGTCTGTCCCGTCCAAAACAGCTGACATCATATCTATATCCTCCATGTTCCTAATTTCAGCCCCCATAACATTCAGATTATGATTCAGTAAACTGCTTTCTGTCTCCATCTCTTGACTTTTACAAAGATCCGAAACATTTTCTTGACAATTATGCAAACTTAATTCTGGAAATTCAGTTGTTTTGATAGAGTCAGCCAACATAGCAGGGGAAGACTGCTCCTCAGATATGCTACTGGGCATACAATTGGCAGGAAATTGTGATCCTACTTCCATACATGTTAGCTCAGAAATAGGTGGAACCACAGAAAGGATCACATCAGAAACCTGTGTCGATGAACTACTGCTATCTAATGCAATGGCAGAAGGAACATCGTCAAGAAGGAAAACATCAGGGTTCTTGATTGATGATTCTGTTGTCTTAGAATTGTTTATTTGCAATATCTGGCGAAATAATGCTTTTGCAGCCTCATTTATGGAAGTCTGGTACTTGACAACGTGTCCATCAAAAGCATTATGGAGTTCCTTGGTGGCTAAACTATCTTCTTCTTGCCCATGGAGCCTCCTCTTTTTATTGCCCCCAGTGATCTGTCTATTACTTTCATTCTGCTGCTGTACAAATTGAGCTAAGAAGCCTGGACTATGCATTGCCTTTGCAAGGAATGACATCATCTGCTGCTGGCGCTGCTCCATTGCCTGCACACGTTGCCCAACATTTTGCAATTGGTTATCAGTCACTTGTTGTTTCTGTCTTAACCTAACAAGTTCCTGCATAAGCACATTCTTATCCCTTTTCAGTCTTCCCACCTCTTCCTCAAGCCCAAATTTCCCCACTTCAACACATGCCCTCACAGGTGAGTTATGCACTTGAGATGGTTGTTGAGTACCATTTACATGAGCAGATTTCCGCCTACTGATACTTTTTAAAAGTTGTTTCTTACCCCTTAAAAATCCTTCATTTGCAAATTCCCAGCGGTCTGGGTCAACCTTTCTAAAACCCTGCTTGTCAATCAAAAGGATATTATTGAATAAAGATTAAGACTAGAAAATATGTGTAACCTGTACAACTCATCCAGCATGATTAATCAATTATCTCTTGAGTGTATGAGATACAAGTAAATTTTCTCAGACAGCAGTAGAATAGATTTCATGAAAATTAACTAACTTCATTGTGGAGTGCCAACAAGGGGACATACATTTACCAACTTTGAAATATTGCATCAATTATAGATATAGCTAAAGAAGAGCTTATAAAAACTTAGGCAATCGTCACTTCATGAGAAAACTTTTGGATTGAGTTAGGCTCATCCCAAATTCAAGCACTGCAATCTATGATCCTATTACTTCACTGCAACAATTTTCTTACAGCATAATACCAAAGGTAATTGTCTTTAACCATGTATTTCTAATTATATCCTTTGATCCTTTATTTAACCAGCTACCCTACAGTTACCAACTTACAATCACTGCCAATGAAGGGTAAACCCTAAATGCCGGTAGCACCAGCTACTGTATCTTTAGTTTTGGCAGTCTCTCAATCTGACTATATCATTGTTTATGTGTATTATTTAATGGATTTATAGGTGATATGGGCTCTGTTTAAGGAAACTATCCTCACTTAAGAAATAGGGAGCAAAACACAAGGACCTGGAACTATTCATTGCATAATCGTTTTTTTTAAGACCCAAGTATCATAAATTATTCAACTTAAGAAGCAAGCCTTACTGCCAAACACCAAGCAAATGCAGTTCCAATTATGTTGCATAAATACAAGGCGAAAATCACATTAACTAATACATAAAACCACAATTTACACGTGTAGTTTCCTCATGATTAATACTGAATTTACTTGACTTATCTCCCAAACAACTAAATTCAGTGCAGTAAGAGAAGGGGAAAAATAAAAGAAAGAAATAAAAACAAAGAGAATCTTTGATCAAAGGTAAACCTCGGTTCTCTCACACACAATTTGATATATTTTAACTTACAACAAGAACCCAAAATTTAAAAAAGAGAGAGAGACACACACGCACGCACAACACACTCAATGATTGAAAATTTTGAGTTCACTTTGCTAACTTACTGTGAAAAACACAGATCTAACGAAGCTAATCCAAATTTACAAAAAGTCGAGCATACCAAACGAAGGTGTAAACTGACCTGCAAATTGGAGATTCATAGCAATAAATGAGAAGCCACAGCATTGAAACAAAACAACGAGAATAGAAGGGGTTCCCATAAGGCACAAACATTAAATCCAACAGAAAAGAAGAGCGATCCTTTCCATGACAAAATGAATAATAACAAAAAAGAAAAAAAGGGGTTACCCACATAAGTATTCAACTGGCGAACGAAGCTGGAGAAGTTGTTGTGCTTGAAATGGTTGGGTAAGATGTGAGTGGAGAATTGGGGAACGTTCCAAACGACGAAGGAATTGTTGTTATCACCCCACGAGACGATGGAATCGGTAGAAGGATCGTCAACCATGTCGTAGGTTTTGCTAAGGAACGGTGCCACGCTAACACTGTTCCACGATGCTCCCTCCATACCTGATCCTGATCAACACCCTTCCTATTCCCTTTCCTTTTACTGCAAACACACACACACACACACACACACAATCAATTGAAAGCAAAGTATCACACGCTCTCAAACCTCCCCTCGCTACTCTCCTTTCACTCTCTTTCTCTCTCTCACTCACTCTATCTCCTCTATATATATACATTTCACACACTTTTTCTTTTTAACATTTCTTTTCCATCAAGATAAGTAATTATTGGTATTTTGTTCAACACTATTCTAACTCGCAGTTTTTTAAATATTCGTTTTTAATTACTGGTTAAAAGTAAATTTTCAATTCGTAATATATTTTTTGTTTTCTTCCGAATCCATCCAACGGTGCTTATCACCGGGTCCATAAAATTATCTCTGCATCTTGCATTTTTTTTATATTATTCAAACATTTTAAATATTATATATATATATATATATATATTTTTTAAGACACAACCAACTTTCATTATCTATTCAGTATTCTAAATATTTAATATAATATTAACGGTTATAATTACTGTATGTACAATATTTTCTTAATCTTCACATTATTATAAAAATTATTTTTATAAAATTCTGTTGTTTTCTTGTGATGTTTAAAATAATATAAATATTTTAACAAAACTATTAAACCCTGCTTTTTGTAGAAAGTTTAAATTTTTATTATCTTTTATTCTTACAATTCTTTTAAATATTAAATATTATATATATATTTTTAAATATATGTGTATATATACACTTTTTATTCAATACTTAATCATAGTAAAATTGTTATATTTTTTTAACGTTATAATTTTTTAACTTATGCAACATCATGCAGGATAATAAATTGTATATAATAATTTTTAAAAAGTTAAAATATTTAATAGTATCAGTATATTAAATTATATTGACTTCTAAAATTTTTAATAAAAAAATATTATATATAACTTCTTATTTTCTATAATATTTTATACTTAAGAAAATAAAATTACTAAGAGAATAATAAAAAATACAACCAATATCTTTTGTAATAAAATATTTGAATAATTGAATATTTATTTTATATTTTTAGTGTTTTTAAATATATTATCGGTATATAAACTTTATTTTCTTGATTAGTTAAAATATACAATAAATAATGGCAAAACTAGTAAATAACTCCTAATTCTCAAATATTTTTTTAAACTATTTTGTTGTTTTAGTTCTCTAATTCTTAAATATATTTTGAAAAAGTTATCATACTATATTATATTTGTATATGTATGTATAAAAGTTAATTTTTTATTTTATTTTTTCTGTTAAATATTGTTTTATCACGGTTGATTATGTTTTTTTCCTTTGAATATGCTTACTTTTTTATTCAATCATATTTTTCTTTTCTAAATTAATTAATATGTCTCCTTCTATCATGAGTCAACGTTATAGAAAATTGTTCACCTTACTTTTAAACATGTCCTAAACTATTATATTATTATACCTATTAATTTGTAATTATCTTTGTACTGGATAAGAGAACTCCTCAGACCTACATATAGAAAAAGGAACCAAATACTTACTCAGTTAATGTAGACCAATATCTCTTCAGGATTTAAAGGTAAATAACTTAATTAAGGATAATAATTAAAATATTATTTAAATCAAGAAAAGAGTCAAAGTCAAGGCTGACTCAGCAGACCCAATAGCCCATTACAATGCCTATAAAAAGGGAGGTAGGAAATACAGGTGGAGGTGAATTTTTCATTATTGAATACCATTTATTACTTAGAACTGAATCCTGACTTCAGCATCGGAGTGCCTTTTGCAGGTACCCTCCCCACGTCAGCGAATACTAGAGAGACGTCATTACAGCATATCAGAGACTTGAAGATCAGTGTTACCCTTGCAGGAACATTTTGGCGCCTACCGTGGGGCCTGATTAGCCTCATATTTCAGATTAATCATGGTACTTACTAGAAGCCAGCAAGAAGGACATGCTCAACAAGGGGGAACCTCGCGGCAACATTTGGAGGGTGTCACACCAGATGAACCAACACCTGAAGTTGTGATGCAAGAAGGAACATATGAGAGTATCTTAGCTGTACTAAGGCAGCTCAAAGTAGAAATGGCGGAGATGAAGAAGGAGCGAGAGAAGGATGCAATGGAGCTTTCGACTCTGAGAAGGGAAAATGCCAACTTGAGAGAAGAGATACACATCCCTTCCCAAACTACACCCATCATCCAGGATCAGGGGGAATCTTCGGCATTGCAAGAGAAATCAAAGCAGGTTTATCAATCTGAAGCCAAAAATGACCGAGACGATCTCGCGAGTTGAAGCCCGTTCGTTCACCACATCCTGGAGGCCAAGCTGCCTGATAATTAGAGAGGCCTATCAATAGATAAGTATGATGGCACATCTGATCCTGGGGAACATCTGGATATCTTTACAACCTAAGTCGGTTTGTACACCGAGAATGATTCCTTATGGTGTAGGATTTTTCCCACCTCACTTTGAGGGCCTGCACTCAGTTGGTTCACCCGACTCCCCCTTTCATCCATCGACTCTTTTCCAACACTCGCAAGATGGTTCAACTTACAGTTCGCCACAAGCCGACCTCATCCCTTAACATCCCTCTGATAGCCATGTCGCAGTGGTATCAAAAACTACTAAATTCCTCACAAAAACATGCAGTTCAGGGAGCAACTTAGGTCATATCTCACAAGGATGCAAATGCACATTGCTCTAATCTCAATTATGCATAAAAGGTTGTATGTTTGGGGGTTTAGATGCAGAAATTGAATTGCAAAATTAAAATGCAGAAAACGAAATTACAGAGAATGAAATCGCAGAGAATTGAAATGCAGAAAACGAAATTACAGAGAATGAAATCGTAGAAAATTGAAATGCAGCAAACGAAATTGCACAGAATTGGAACCGAAAGTTAAAATCGAAATCCAGAGCATAAAAATCCAAAACTAAGATTGAATGAAAACCGAATTTGTTTAAATCTCTTCTGCACAACAAACAATTAATCAATTGATTGTTATTCGATTAAGAACAATGCACAATTCAATCGAACAATGCTTCTATACAATCGTAAAAATGTGAGATCGGAAAACAAACTCGGAGCATCAAAAACGTCTTGAACAAATGCGATCTGGACTTTGGCAATGAAATTGAAGGGGGAACATAGCATAAATCATCTTGACTTTGTAGAATCTTAAACGTCTTTCAATTGTAATTGCAAAGGCATATGAATTCAGAATGGAAAAATGCAAGAAAAGAAGAAGAATGGTAAAAAAATTGAGAGGTTCTATTGGAAGCAGGAAAGGTATTGCAAACTGAAAAATGAAAAAATGAATCAAAAGTCCTCCCCAATCAGCCCCTGACCTCTATAAATACTAATCCTAAAAGAGCAAAAACCGAGTGGGCCAAAGTTGGGCCGAAATTAAATACAAAAGAACTGCAAAATAAAAGCAAAATAAAAACTATACAATAGTCAACTAAAAGTATAAACTTCTAAAATTCGTAGAAAATAGCTCCGGGATCCAAACAGCAAGATCCAAATATCCAAATTAAAGCCCCAGAAGTAAGGAATGCAATGCAAAAAGAATCATCCAAAAAGGATATCTACAGAAAACGTTATAGTCAAATTAGTAACCAAAGGTCAGAATAGAAAATATGAACAAAAGTATAGTATTTACGAAAATTCCTAATTATCAAGATAAATGCAAAAACATATTAAATGGAAGAAATAAGGGAATGAAAAGACATGCAAAGAATGCAATAAGACTAAAAATGTGCGAACAAAATATGAGCTATCACCCTCGCGCTGGTCAATATTCGCCAAGAAAAGGGAGAGTCACTTAGAGCATTCATGGAATGGGGCAAAGTGACCCTGTCAATTCATAATTTGGAACCAGCAGTGGCTATGCACCACCTCACCACGGCCCTAAAGTCAGGACCTTTTGTTAATAGCATCTGCAAAAAACCACCTGTCGACCTAGACGAGTTAAGAAATCGGGCTGCAAAGTATTTGTAGATGGAAGAATTGTCTGAATACCGAAACTATGTGCGGATGGACCAAGGGTCCAATTCAAAAAATACAGACAAGAGAGAAACTTTCAAGGCTAGGCAGGAAAATAAGGAGAGAAGAAATGAGCTTGAAAGGCCGACTAGGGGACCTAAATATCCTTCCTACACTACACTCAATACCAATCGGTCCCGAGTACTTGACCAGGCACTGGCCACAGAAATATTAAGAATGCCTAGACGTGCCAACACTCCTTCTTGGGCAGACAAAAGCAAGGCTTGCCGCTATTATCAAAATAGGGATCACACCACCGAAGAGTGCACTGCGCTGAAAGATAAGATTGAAGAATTAATCAAGGAAGGACATCTAAAAGATTTTGTGCAGACAAGTCCTGTCGGTTAATCTAACAGAAGAAGAGACTGTAACCCTGAGTCATCAAGCAGATATGACAATAGACATAAACGACAGAGGAGTAGGTCCCGGGAACCTCCAACTAGACGATATGATGAATGTGAAAAGTATCCTAAAAGGGTCATTAATACCATAGCTAGAGGGTTTGCCGGGGGAGGACATACCCATTCGGCCAGAAAGAGACACTTGAGACAAGTCAGATCAGTCAATAATATCTCACTTGGAAGTGGAATTCGGATCCCCCCAATTACATTTACTGATGAAGACTTTCAAGGAGTGGATCTTGTACAAGACGACCCCATGGTGATCAGTGTGGACATTCTCAATTGCACAGTCCGGAAAACACTCATTGATTAGGGAAGTTCTGCTGACATACTCTACTGGAATACTTTCAAACAACTAGAATACCAGAAGAAGAACTAAAAGAATACCGAGAACCCTTAGTCGATTTTTCAGGGGAACAGGTAGAGACGCGTGGGTGTATCGACCTTTACACCTCATTTGGATCAGAGCATGAAGGAAAGCGCATCAAGATCACGTATCTGGTAGTTCATGCAAATACCTCGTATAATATCCTACTCGGCATACCATCCCTAAACAAGTTGAAGGCCATAGTATCTACTCCGCACTTGGCTATGAAGTTCCCATCTGAAAGAGGCCGAATCGTTATAGTCCACGCTGATCAGAAGACAGCTAGAGAATGCTACTTTGCAAGCCTACGTCTTAAACCTTTCCATGGGAGTAACCGAGATGTCAATATTGTATCCCCTCGGTTCGAAGAGGAATTGGATGTTGAACTTGATCCTAGAATGGATGAGGAGTATCGGGTTGAGTCTAGTGAAAACAAGCAACCTTTCCAACTTGGATCAAAGCCTAAACAAGTTACTTATTTAGGGGTCGGTTTGGCTGCACAGGAAAAGCTGCTTTTTCAAGAAATTTTGTAGAATAACGCCGACTTATTTGCTTGATCGGCCTCGGACATGCCTGGCATCGACCCAGCATTTTTATGTCATCATTTATCAATCTATAAGGGGGCTAAACTGATAGCTCAGAAGAAAAGAAAGATGGGCGGTGATAGAGCAAAAGCAGTAGAAGAAGAAACTAGTAAACTTCTACAGGCTGGCTTCATACGAGAAGTCAAATATTCGACTTGGTTAGCTAACGTGGTCATGGTTAAAAAAACTAATAGCAAATGGCAAATGTGCACAGACTTCACGGACCTTAACAAAGCATGCCCAAAAGACGCATACCCCTTACCAAGCATTGATACTTTGGTAGATGGTGCAGCCGGTCACAAGATATTAAGTTTTTTAGATGCTTATTCTGGATATAATCAAATACGAATGTATCCCCCAAATGAGGAAAAAACGGCATTCATCACGAACTTAGCTAATTTTTGCTACCGAGTGATGCCATTCGGTTTGAAGAATGCAGGGGCGACATACCAGAGACTCATGAATAAAATTTTCGAGAAACAAGTGGGTAAATGCATGGAGGTGTATGTGGATGACATGGTAATTAAATCCCTCGCATTGGAGCAATATCTCGCCCATTTGGAGGAGGTATTTGGGGAAGCCAGGAAGCACGGTATGAGGTTCAACCCCGAGAAGTGCACATTTGGCGTAGCTGGGGGTAAATTTCTGGGATTTATGTTATCTGAAAGAGGCATCCAGGCTAATCTCGACAAATACCAAGCCATCATCGAAATGGCTAGCCCTCAGAATGTCAAGGAGGTTCAGCGACTGGCTAGACGGATCGCAGTCCTCGCTAGATTCTTGCCAATAATGGTAGAAAGGTCTCGACCTTTCATTGAGTTATTAAAGAAATCCCAAAAATTTGTTTGGTCCAACGAATGTGAGGTCGCCTGATAACATGCATTATTTGTGCACATTTTCAATCCTTTAGAGTGTGTAAATTACCTTTCATGTTCCCTTATTTCACAAATTATGGCATTTCCTAGTTAATTGGATGATAGGAACTAAATTTCAATTAATGTCTAAATTCTGTTTTCAGACCTGCACTCACTGTTTTGATCGTAACTTTTTCCACAGATGTCCGTTCGGTCTGATTCCAGTTGCATTGGATTCCTCATTTTCTAGGCTATAAAATTCATGTGCAGATCGTCCAAATTGAAGCTGTTTTCTATTTTCTATGAATTTTTGAAGTTAGGAAAATTGTGCAGGAAATTTTGTATTCGAATTTTGTTCTTGTAATTTCATTTAATTTGTATTAACATTTCATTAGCTTGTAATTTGGGCTGTTTAATCACACTTGTGGGCCCTTCCTTTTAGTGTTAAATCTGATCATAAGTGGTGCCTATTAATATGTTAGAGGCTCCACTTTGAGGTGGTTGTTTTTCTTTTTTGGGTTTTTGTTTTAACACACTTTTAAAAAATTCAGTTTTGGCTCCTAAAATTCTCTCTCGAATTCTCTCTCTTCTATTGGTGTGACTTTTCGTTTTCTTCTCTCTTCTTCTCTCTTCTTGACTTGGCTGAGCATTGGATTCAATGGAAGGCTGGGCTTCTCGGATTGATACACAAGGAATAGGGAATTGCAAGGAAGATTCAGAGTGGCTCCAAGTTTGAATTCTCTTTTCTCCTTTTCTCTTTCGTTTTTCAAGATATTGATAACGTTTGGAGATAGGAATTGAATTAAATTGTGATTGTAGTTTGATTCATGAAATTGAATTAGATTGATAGATCTATTAGTCAAATTCATAATCTAGTTTGTTAGCAAATTCGATCGAATTAGTTAATGGATTAGATGTTCAAATTAGGGAAACAATGAAGGATGTTGTTTGCATGAACCTATCACTTGTGGATCAATTAATTCTCATTAGATTTCTCTTTTATTCCAGAATTTTATGCATTTGATCAGATTATTCTTAAACTCTCAAAATTTCCCAATCTTTTATTTCATTTTAACAATTCAGCAAAGAAGAATTAGATACAAACGTGTCCTTGAGAATTTGACCTTGGTTGACATTATTCTACAAATAATTGCGAAAACCTTGTGCATTTGATAAGTGTTCGATAAAGCTATATCATCGCCTTCATTCAATACAAGCATATGCTCGCAGCGCCGCCTATGTTGACAAAACCGAAACCCGATCAGGATATGATTGTTTATTTGGCCGTATCAGATAACGCCATCAGTTCGGTTTTACTTCAAGAAATACCTGAACCGGCTCCTGTATATTTCATTAGCCGAACACTTCAAGGTCCTGAATCTCGTTACCAGCTGATGGAGAAAGTAGTAATGGCCTTACTCCATACAGCTCATCGGTTAAAACATTATTTCCAAAGTCATCGGATGGTTATGCACACAGATTGTCCAGTGGCCAAAATTTTAAGAAAATCGGAGTTGGCTGGTCTGTTGGTTGCATGGACAATTGAGCTCTCACAATTTGATATCCACTTTGAAAACAGATGCCCTCTTAAAGCTCAGGTGTTAGCAGAATTTGTTAATGAATTCACAGCTCACAAACAAGCCACTTTAAACATGTAGAATTTGCACGTTGACGGATCAACAAACAGACTAGGCAGTGGAGCAGGAGTTATAATGGAAGGACCGAACACCGTTGCTATCGAACAATCTATTCGTTTCGAATTCAAGGCATCCAATAATCAAGCCGAGTATGAAGCCTTACTTGCCGGTCTTAAATTAGCGAAGGAGATGGGAATTAAACGTATTACTGGCTGAAGTGACTCAAAAATTGTGACCGAACAGGTTAATGATATATATCAGGTTAAGGACTCAATTATGCTCTAATATTATCAAGAATTTAAGAAAATAAAAGTTGAATTTGATGAAATATGTATCTAGCATATACCAAGAAACATGAACGAATGAGCCGACAGGCTTGCTAGGCTTGCTAGCCAAAGGAAACCTGGGCAATTACAAAGCGTGATTCATCAAGAAATCCTCCAACCCAGTATCACCACACAAGAGTGCATGGACATAGAAAATGTGCCTCACAATTGGATGACCCCCATTATCCAATACCTTACTAATGTCAGCCTGCCAAATAATTAGACTCAGCCAAGAAAATAGGAATGCATGCAGCTAAATACCTCCTCCTCGGCAAAGATTTTTACAGAAGAGGGATTTCAACACCTATGCTTAAATGCCTTGACGACAACCAGGCAAACTATGTCATGAGGGAGATTCATGAAGGAATTTGTGGTACCCATTCGGGTGGATGAACCATGGCGGCAAAAATACTTAGAGCTGGGTACTATTGGCCAACACTCTCCCACGATTGCCATATGTTTGTAAAGAAATGTATCCCCTGTCAACAACACGATCCACAATTACACCAGCATGCCGACGACACCCTTCGCCCTATTAGCTCTCCTTGGCCCTTCGCCATTTGGGGTATGGACCTCCTCAGTCCTTCCCCCTAGCAAAAAGGCAGTGTAAATTCCTAATTGTTGTTGTGGATTACTTCACTAAATGGATTGAAGCCGAACCACTTGCCACCATCACGGCCAATAATGTATAGAAATTCATCTGAAAAAATATCATCACACGTTTCGGTCTCCCTCATGCATTAATAACAGACAACAGATTGCAATTCACATATCAGTGATTTAATGAATTTCTGGAAGGGCTTCATATCAAGCACAGGGTTACGTCTGTGGAGCACCCTCAGACTAACGGTCAAGCTGAGGCTGCCAACAAAGTTATTTTGCATGAATTAAAAAGAAGATTGGGTTCGGCAAAAGGAGAATGGGCAGAGAAGCGGCCCGAGGTGCTATGGGCTTATCGGTGCACACCACAAACCACAACAAAAGAAACTCCCTTTCGGCTTACCTATGGTACTAATGTCATGGTGCCGGTCGAAGTTGGAGAACCTTCATTTTGGAGGAAAAAATTTGAGGAATCGGCCAATGAGGAGGCTCTAATCGTCAACCTGGACTTAATAGATGAGATGCATGACCAAGCAGCCATTATGACCAAGGCCAGCAGAAGAATGATGGCTAGAAAATTTAACTCCAAAATCAATACACGACAATTTTATGAAAATGATTGAGTATGGCGAGTAATCGGAGATGCACGCAAGGATCGGTGAGAAGGGAAGTTGGCAGCTAATTGGAAGATCCCTTTAGGGTAGCGGCAAGATTAGACAATAGAGCATACAAGTTGGAAACGTTGGACGGGAAACTAATACCAAGAACTTAGAATGTTACACACTTGAAGCATTATTACAATTAAAAGTTTGTAATTTGTAATAGATGTACTTTTTTCCTCCCCTAGGTTTTATCCTCTTAAAAAAAAGTGAAAAGGGGTTTTCCTAGGAAGGTTTTTAATGAGGCATCTCATCAATAAAATACTTCTTCTCAGCTATATGGTTTTTTATGAATTAGCATTTCTTTCAAGCACTTCATCTGAAATAATTAATTCCCTCCCGAGTAACCCTACTCGGTAAAGGACGAATCATCATTGTTGAATTAATTAATTCCCTCCTGAGTACCCCTACTCGATCAAGGATGAATCAATTACCTATGACTACGAACGAATTCATCAATACCATTACATGTACCCTTATTTGGCCAAGAAATGAAACAGAAATATCTTCAGCTAAAGAAAATTTCGAACAAGGAGGACTTAAAACTTCTATTTCATTGTCAAAAAGATTACACAATTTGGGCACTATCGGCCCATGAATACTAAAGAAAAATGAAAAAACTCAGTTTCCTTCATCTCCACCATCTGGACCAGAGGCGTCGGGACCGGCAGCCTCCATAACAGGGGCTTCAGCATTGTCATTTATATCCACTCTTGGAGGGGCTTCAGTGTCAGGTTCTAGATCCTCATCTACGTCATTATATGGCAAAAACCTACCACCCAAAAAATCTCTGGTAAGATCAAAATGGAAGTCTGAAGGCAATTGGCAGAAACCATAGCACTGGCGAACGGCATGGTTAAAACCCGATTCATGTTCGATAGCCACTTGGGCTAAACACTTGTCGGCCAAGGCTTTCATTTCAGCATCAGCCTTTTGCCTTTCAGCAGCCAGTGCTTCCTTCATTTCCACCGATTTGGCCCTCAAACCCTCCTTCAATCCTACAGATTTTACCCTCCAAGCTTCCATTTCCTCTTCCTTAGCCCTCAATGCTCGCTCTGTAGCTTGGAGCCGGTTGTCCACTATATGATAGTGTTCTTTGTACTGAACGACTTCAGCTTCCAAAGCTTTATTGGTTTCGGCTAGATTTAACCGAATCTCCTCATTTTCTGCTAGAGCTTGCTGAGAGATAGCATACTCGTTTTGCACCTTTTTCATCTCTTGTGTCGGCTCCAGAGCTAGCCTTCGGAGCATCATCATTGCTCGGATTTGAAACTCCGAGAAGTATTTCCACAGATTCGATGTCAAGGTTGTTGATCGCTTCCTTTCTGGCATCCGAAAGTAAGTCCGGTGCAACTACTCGGCCAGCATGGACACCTTGGTTGAGGAAGGCGCTGGTTAAAAAAAAGGGAGGAAAGATGGTATTTGAAGAGCTGCCAGGCCTGGACGCCAGATCACCTCGAGATTGACGTCAAGCCCATCCGAACCACTCGGTTTACCCGAGTGGGAGTGCTTCCTCTTCTTCTCTCTCTCTGAGTCCTTGCTTTTCTCTCTCTCCTTGCCCTTGTCTTTACGCTTTTTCAGTTGATTCTCCACAATGACAAGGTCTCGGGGAGGAGGTTGGGGCTCGGTTGCAACAGGAACACGATCCATTTGAGGGTGTCGGTGATCCTCAATAGGTGTGTTTTCAGGTGCCCTCGACTTCAAAGTGTTACGGTATGTCGGCACATGAACACCGCGCTGGGCCATTAAACCTACAATAAAGCAGATAGTCAAATCAATATCATTTAATTCAAAAATGAAACCATAATGACGAAACATACCATCCATGTCCAGGCGAGGTTGAGGAGATTTTAATACTAAAAGCATGTGTCGGGCGGGAAGGTCTCGGGGAACAGACTTTAACTAATCCAAGACTGCTAACTCCCTAGCCGACAACATGTCTTTAGGAATCCAATCATACCGGCGAGGCACCCGGGTCTAGTGGAAGGGAAAAAGAGGATTATTTTCACTATCAAAGAAAAAATTTCTACCTATGGGATGAACAGTTACTTTGAAGAAATTGGTTTTAAAACCTTTAAAAGATGAAGCATAAGGCTTAAACAATGGCAATTCTGGTTTCCTTATCAAGGATATCCACCTTGCTAAGTCGGATGGACGAGTACAGAAAAAATGAAGAAATAAGCCTACACTAGGTTCTATATAATGAAATTTACAAAGTACTTTAAAAGCTTGAATAGTCGCCCACCCATTAGGATGGAGTTGTGTCGGCACTATATTCAAAACCCTTAACACTCCCATTTGGAAGTTATCAAAGGGCAATTTTATTCCTAACTCTCTAAACATATATTCATACACAAAGAAGGTGCCGACACCCTCTAGAAAAACAAATTCAGGGTCTTCAGTTTCATCTCCACGACAGGGATAAATGGATATGGGGTAGGGGTCAGATGACTCCCATAATGAAATGTCAACATGATCAACAAAAGATTGCAGAACCTTATTTCTTTTATACCGAGAGAAGTAGGCGGCTACCTCACCGTGTACCCACTCATATCCAGAAACTGTACAGGGGGAAATACTGGTCTCTTTCTAGGGGGGCTCGTGCTTGGTAAGGGTTCAGAAGAATCAGAATCGGTAGACTCCGACGATTCGGCTTCATCGTTGCATTTCCTAAAGCAAATCTCTACGTCTTCATGACCCCCACTCGGTCCTGAACGAATTCTACCCCCCATTTGGTTTTCTCAGCACGTTGAATGTTGCCACTAGTCGACATAGATGACTCTGACAACGAGTCCTCCCATTCTAAGGATTCGGCCATGATAAAAATAAGGAAAGAAGAACAAAACGTACCTCACAGTAGTCAGTTTGAAAGAAAAAGTTAGAATACCCTTCGATTTGGAGCGACAGTACATACTTCTCGGTACAGAGAAAAAGTGGGGAACAAAATACCTGGACCACCGCGTATTTATAAAGGGTCCTCGGGCATGTGAAAGGTCACATCCCTCCCTAATCGACAGATCTATCCCAGATCAAACGGTCAAGATCGAGTACCCTTTCGTTTCGTACACACATCAAGGAAACCCTAAAAAACATGAGGTTCTAGAATAATCTATTTCCATTATTTATTATTTATTTTTATGAATCTTTATTATTCCTTATTTTTTACTTATTTCATTAGCCTATATTCACTTTTCTAGTAAACCGAATACCCCCTCGTTATTCCTAACCACCTAATAAACCGAATACCTTCTCGGTATCAGTATCACATCCCATAAACCGAATACCCCCTCGGTATTTTTACCATTTCACCACACCGAGTACCCTCTCCTTTACATATGCTTATCACTTATCTAATTTTTAAGCCCTCAACTCATACCTCTTCAGGCTTGGGGGGCTAGTGTACTGGATAAGGGAATTGCTCGGACCTACATATAGAAAAAGGAAACCGAATACTTACTCGGTCAATGTAGACCAATATCTCTTCAGGATTTAAAGGTAAATAACTTAATTAAGGATAATAATTAAAATATTATTTAAATCAAGAAAAGGGTCAAAGTCAAGGCTGACTCAGCAGGCCCAATAGCCCATTACAATGCCTATAAAAAGGGAGGTAGGAAATACAAGTGGAGGTGAATTTTTCATTATTGAATACCATTTATTACTCAGAACCGAATCCTGACTTCAGCATCGGAGTGCCTTTTACAGGTACCCTCCCCTCCCCACGTCAGCGAATACCAGAGAGACGTCATTACAGCATATCAGAGACTTGAAGATTAGTGTTACCCTTGCAGGAACAATCTTTATTATCATGCTTTTCAAAAATTATCACCTTCTATAATTAATATTTATTGAAACTCATCACCATCATAGTCAATTATCAATTAATATAGACTCACTTTTATGTTTGAGTTGTTCACTATTTTAAAAAAATTATACTTTCACAGTCTCACTCTACTGCCATTTATCAAAATCAACTTTTGTGAAGAAACTCTTATTACATGAATTATCATATGACTCTTCGTTGATCAACACAAGTATTATCACTGTGAAAGTTGTAGTGATGGTTGTGACTTGAGACATTAGTTGTGGTGACTTATATTGTTAGTATAATAATTGTAGAACTGTGTTTTATATCTGTGTAACAATATTAACAAAAAAAATGACAGCTTGACGATTGCAACTTAAGATGTTGATGTAACAAGGGTAGAATGAGGACGATTGTATAACTGTAGGAAAAAAGAAAGAAAGATAGATTAAACTCTCATTTTGATTGTTGAAGTAATAAGTATAGATTAATTTAATCTTTTAAAATTTAAAAATATCACATTAATTCTTAACTTTAATATTTCGTTTTATCATTTTAGTTCTTAAACTCTTAAACACTATTAATATACACATTAAATGACAAGTTTAAAAGCTCACTTAGCTAAAAACTATATTGCTTCGCTATTTAAATAATTGTCCTCTATTTTCTCTTTTTCTTCTCACTACCATCTTTATTTGTGTCTTTTGTTAAAAGAATGAATCCAACTTAGGAAAACTCTCAAACCATCTCCCTTCCTAAGACTCAACAAATTCACCAATATTAAATACAAAAGATCAAAACACACCCTCAGTATTAAAATCACCATCACCTCCACTTATAGTTAACAAACTCAACAAAGCCTAAAACATTCCTAAACTAAAAATTAGTCCCAAAATGCAAAAGACTTCCCTATAAAAAGTTTAGTTATCACTTTAACAAACTTGCACATATGTCAATCACAAACAAATAAGAAAGTCATTTGTAACCTTTCACTCATCACCCACTAAAGTTATTGACATTAAAATCAAAAGCAAAGTATTCAAAGTTACAATACCCTGCTTTCAATATCAATGGTTCTCTCAAATCACCTATTTTACTCTTTGTTTTTTTGGTTTTTTATCATCTCAAATATTATCTTAGATCTTATATTTTTTTGTATCAATGATTTTTTTAAACACATTCAGAGGACATTAAATAAAAGAGACAAGAGAAGGAGAAAGGTTAGTAAGAAAGAAAGATAAATTTGTATGTAAAATACGTAATAAAATAAAGATAGTAATGTAAAGAAAATGAGGAGATTTACAACAGAACTTTTTAAATAGTGAAACAATGATTTTTAAATAGTGAAATAATATTATTTTTTATCAAATAAACTTTTATACTTCTCAATTAACAAGTCATATTAATAATTTTTTAATGTGTAATAACAATATTTGTATCTAAAAATTATGTTATTTGAGAAGGAATTTTTGAAAAGAAAAGAAGACAATTTATATTTTAAATAAATATATTTTTAAAATTAATATTTTTTAAAAATAAAAAATATAAATTAATATATTAACAAAAATTTACTGTAATTAATAATGTATTTGTTATTATAAATAATATATAATTTTTTAAATTAAAAATTAAAAAATACCCGCTTTTCTTTACTCTTCTAAAAATCTCCTTTCAAACATATTTCAAAATATTAAAATATAAAATAAAATAGAAGTATAAGACTACAACAATATTTAGGGACTGAACTAAATATAAGAATAATTTTAAAAAAGGAAGAAAAAAAGAAGATAATAAAATAAAAATACAAAACTAAAAAAAAAATAGAATTTAATCTTTTTAATAAAAAATATTTTACTTAAATAATCTTTGAAGTTAAATAGTCAAAATAAATAAATAAAAAATTTAAAAGACTAATTTACTAATTTAATCATAAATATAATTTTTTTAAAAAATTTACCTAATATATGAACTCATAATTATAAAAAAAAATTGACTAATACTTCAAGACCTTAATTAAAAATTTTAAAATATTTATAACGAATAATTTTCCTAACTTTTAATACATTTAAACATATTTTTTTAAGTGTATTATTTTTTAATTCCCCGAGACACTTCGAGCCTTTATATAAATGTGGAAAATTTCTTCACTTTCCATATAATTTTATATGAAACCCGAAAACTTTTCTCTTATCCGTCGTTGATGAACTTGGCGCGATATTCCCTTCACAAGCACCTCAGAAAAGAAAGGCATGGTTGTGCTTGTACCTCTTCCCCCATCTCCTGATTCCCTCTCTTTCTACCATTCTCTTCACACTCACACAGCCCTTTTGCCCCTCTCCAAATCCACGAGGTCCACTCTCTACTTTCACTCTCGGATTGTTCAAGCTAAAGCCCCTTTCTTCGCCGACTCGGATTGGTTCCAAGTGGGTCGACCCATTGGCACCTATGGCTTCATCAACGTCACCAGGTTCATCCTTTTGCGTTTCAACCATTTGGGTATTCTATTTGGATATCAAAAACCCAATTTTTAATTTTTTTTTTGGAATTTTATGCAGTTACTCGGCCTTTCTGTCGGGGCCAGCCACTGATTATTCACTTGAAGACTTGGGAGGACTGAAAACTCAAGATGTTGGAGAAGGCAATGTAAAGATAAGGTAAGTGTCGTGTGGTTCAATTGCAAATGAATAGGAACTATATAAAGAAACACATGCATTGCAGGCTTTATGAAGGGAGAGTTTCTCGGGGTCCACTCACAGGAACTCCTGTTACTTTTAAGGTAATCAATCTGTTAAATCTTTGCACAATGACTGTGTGTTGCATCGAGAATTGAAACTCTTACCCAATAATACTGAAGGTTTATCCTGGAAAACGAGCTGGTGGAGATGTAGCTGATGCACTAGCTGCAAATGAGTTGAATACACACTTGTTTCTTCAGGTGGAATTATATAATTTTTTATATTATTTAATCATTTTATATCTATTCATAGTGTTTTTATTTTTTATTAAATTAATATCTTGCTGGTTTACATTTTTCCTTGCAGGGCAGTTCTAAAGGTATTGGTCAGCATGTTGTGTTACTTGTAGGTGGGTTTGAGACAACGACCGGTGAGCAGGTTTGTTCTGTGAAATTAACAAAAATTCATTCACTTTACATGCCTTGGCTCCAGTTCTGTTGATTGTGTTGGAGCAATGTGTTTGATCCAGTGGCTTGCATTTCGTGATCATGGGAAATATAGTGCGGCAGACTATGCAAAAATAGCAAGTGAGAGGGTATCAAGAGATCGAGCTTTGGGAGAACTGCCATCTTGGAATCGCTTTGAACAAGGACAAACAATCAAAAGAAGACAATATTTTATTATAAAGCTGCTTCAAGGTGTCATGAGAGGTCTAGTTTACTTGCATGAACACGACAGATTGCACCAGAGTCTAGGACCATTTTCTGTGGTTCTCAAGTATGAAACTACCAAGCATTTAGTTTTGTTCAAGACTTCACGTTTGTCGTATGCCTTCTCACCCTACCTTTGATGTGTTTGTAATATGATGGAAGCACAATTTCAGAAAGAGAAGCTCCTTATTTGATTCCAAGACTTCGGGATCTAGCCTTTTCTGTTAATGTCAGGTAACGTAATGGTTTACTGGGCCCTTTTGTCTTGAATTAACCTATTATTAATATGTCGATCATACATATATATTGCATATGCATATGGCATGAAAAATGTTCTTTTGTTCCCCTTTTTTTAGCATAAATGTTTTTATCTTTCTGTGAACTTTGATTTCTGCTGCTTATTGGGAATCATTGGTGCCATCTGCATTTTTTTTCTGGCTATAATTTTTTCTGTTGTGTATTTTTTTATCTAGATTTCCTAAATATTCTATTTAGCTAGGTTGGGTTTCAGTGAGGCTGCTGCTCAAAAATTCAAAATTGCTGCTTTATTTGCTGAAAGCTAACAGTCTAATTTCAAGCTGAAGTAGTTTACAACGTAAATAATGTTACGTATAATTACATCATTCCAGGTACACAGAACTAGAGGATTCAGGACAACTTGCAGATGGGCTTTGGAGACGAGCGACAGGTGCTGGCGCATTCACACATATGGAGAAAAGAGCTTTTGGAATAGCTGATGACATGTAACTTGTCAGAACTTGGGTGAATGCAGAAGTTTGTTTCAGCATCTTTTTCAGGTTACCTATTTCTTTAATGAGTTCCAATGCAGATACGAAGCAGGTCTTCTTTTTGCATACTTGGCTTTTGTTCCATTCTGTGAAGCTGCTGTAATGGATGGGCTTTCTTTGCAAGTAAGCTGTACCGCCAATATGTCTTTGTCTTTGCAGTTGATGATTCTTTTATGTGAAAGTTTTCCTTCTCATTAGATAATATCTTCACTGAAGTTTTTGTTGACTGTGAAATTTAGAGGCTTTTGGAGAACACTTTCCAACTTGATCTTGAAGCAGTACGAGAGTAAGTTATCTTCTAGTTTAATTTGTGGTTTAATCTTGTGCAGAGACTCAGAGAGAAGACATATATGTTATAGAGTTATTTTGTAACTTCCCTTTGATCAAGGTATACTTTTTGTTATGGACTTGGGTTGTTCATAAGAAGAGCAAATAGCTGGAATAAAACGACTTTTTTATTTTTTGGGGGGGGGGGGGGGCGCTGTTTAGGAAGTTTGAAAACTAGTTTAAAGTAGTGCAGGATGGAACCGGACTAGTTTAAAGTAGTGCAGGATGGAACCGGATATATTAGTGACAAACCAATTCAACTTGGGCCTATTTTGGTTCTAAACTCATTTTAATATTGAATTCATTTATATAAATGTGAATATTTGATGATTCTGTTTATCTAAATTCAAAAAACTTGGCCTTCTTATTGATCATGGGATGAATGAATTGTTGCTACAACTAAATCTCATCTAATACCCTTAAATCTGGCAAACAGAGAGAGAAAGGGAGAATGAAAAGGAAGAGAGAATATGGAAAAAGTTGAATTAGAAAAAAAAAAAAAAAGAAAGGAAATTTAAGATGACTTTTTTGAAAACTAGTGCTTGTGGTTGTGCAAGAATAATTTGGATTGACTCCTAGCTGGTCTTCCCAGCATGCCAATGGTGCTTTAACCCACACTAGAATTCCATACTTCCAACATGGAACTCAAGTCTAATACTTTACAATTGGATCCTAACATTATATTTAAAAACTTGCCTACCTGCACAAAGATATTTAGTTTTTAGAAGTTCCCAAACGCCCCCTTAGAATGAAATCTGGTGTAACCAATCTCCTTTGGATATATCACTTTCCTTCTGTTCACCCAATTTACCTATATATGGTACACTAAAGATACTTCACATTATACTAAGTAATACGTCTTTCCTCAATCACATAGTTTTTGAGGTTAATTACTGTATCCAAAAATCTTGATGTCTTGCCACCATTCCTAAGTTAAAGACTACAATGTTTTTTTGCCAAACTAAATTTGCACTTCATCCAGCATGTCTGAACTTGGAAGAAAAAACTGCCCGGTGTTTGTTTTATTCTTCTTTTGGCAGGTATTGTATAGCAGATGACAAATTAATAAGTGCTGTTGAGTTCCTGGATCTAGGCGGTGGTGCTGGTTGGGAGTTACTTCAGGTATTTAAATGTCTGTAGTTTGGGCAACTACTAGTAAATGGCTTTGAGGGAGTGTGTGTTACAATTTATGAAGTACTTGGCTGATTTACAAAAGTGTCTAATACTCAGTATTTGAGAATGCCCTTAATTTTTTTAGTAGAATGAAGATTTAAAATGAAATAGTGCCTTTTTTGCTTGCTAGCATTTTTAGTTTCATAAAAAGCTTGTTTTATTACTACTTCAAGCTTGAACTATTAAAATTCAGGAGCTATATCAGAAGTTCATGCTGTTGCTCTCATGGTTTCAGGCAATGCTTAATGCTGACTTTCGAAAGAGACCAGCTGCAGAGGCTGTTCTCAAGCATCGGTTTATGACTGGGGCAGTCCTTTGAATTTCAAGATCAAAGAACCTGTTGGGGTATTTGGCTCTATAAATATTAAATAGTTCTTTAATGTAAATATTTGAGACTTTTTTATTATCATATAATATTGACTTTTCTCATTGAGACTGAGAATTGATATTTGAGTGGGAGGAGCACTCTATCCTAGTGAAGTGTACATACATACTAAGCTATATGGTTGTATTGTCGTACATTAAATTTGCTATTCAAAGTCTGATTAACTTAAGAAATGAACTAATTTGCCAATTTAAGGCCTATTTTATTGAAGTTCTTATTTTCATTAGGCATCAAAAGGAATATGCTGAAAAAAAAAACAAGAAACAAGGAAATTGAGGGGCTTATACAGGTCTACAATGAAACCTTTGATTAAGTAAAATTAGAGAAGAGATGAAGTCTTTAGAATAGTAATTGCGATTAGGATAACGTCTTTTTTTTTTTCTTCCAGTAAGGGCCTGTTTTAAGAATTGCATTCAATAAAAAGTTAGAAACATCTTTGACTTAAGAAAAAAATTTATTATTTTCATTAATTTATAAAGATAATGAAAATACATTTTATTGTTTACACTATTTTTATATTTATTAATAAAAAAACAAAGAAAAAATTATAATTTCATTTTAGTAATCATCATTGCCGATATTTATCACAAATTGCACGCAATGTATACTATTATTATTATATATAAATATAAATAGCAATCTAACAGATACCATAACTATAATAATATTCTATAATAATATTAAGCACGCATCTTAGGAATGAAATGATCTCAAAAACAAAATTTGTATTAACGTGCAATGGAAGAACAGAATCCCGATCGTAAAGATTGAAATAAAAAAAATATTCTTAAGATAAACAGTAACCTAAAAGTACTTAGAATTTTCTTATAATAATATAATAATAATAATTTTAAATTTTCATACTTTTTATTTTTAGAAATTCACTTAACTATTAAATAAAAAAGTATTAAATATATTTTATGTTTTTAAGATAATAAATACATGAATTTTTATTTAATGTTTATTTTATACAATAATTTTATTAACATATTTAATGATATATAATAAAAAATTAATAAATTATTTTTTTTAAATATACTTAAAAACATGTAATAAAAAATTAATATATTAATGATATAAAATATTATAACTTTAATGAATACTTATTATTTATTATTACTTATCATTGAAATTAAATTATTATCATATATTATTATAATAATTTTGAATTTTTTTATTTTTATTTTAATAAATTATTATATTACTATTTATATTTGATAAAGTAGTAGGATATAGTAAACTGGTATGATAAAAGAAAGAGAGGACAAGGGAGGGTTGTTAGAGAGATTCGTTTCGTTGGTGGAAGTGAATGGTAGAAGCATTGGATTGGCGAGCAGAGCATAATCGTCTTCTCAGTCTTTGGAAGCAATGATTGTGGTATGTAAGGTATCATGAAATTCCATCCCATGTTTCTTAAATTTACCCAATTCAAGAACCAATCTATTTGCACTCTGTTTCTTCCTTTCTATCAAAATTGATCCATCTTCATATTCGTGTTGCTGTTCAACTAAGGTGATTGATTAGGATCACTATACAACTTTTATTCTTAGGATTTTACTTTGCTTTTTTCTTCATATTATTATGCTCCTTGTGGTTATGCCCTTTCAATCTCTTTACCTTAACTCTACTGCTTTCTTTTTCCTCTTTGGAAAATGGAGTTGTCAAATGAGATTCAGTATGGCTCGGATCTTTTTTTTTTTTCCTTTAGAAAATTATATAATTGTAAATTACTGTACCTCTTTACATGGTAAATTTCCGAAAAGTTGTTTTTGATAGATTATATACATTGAGTGTTGTCTTTCAAATGAAGTTGTTTGAGGAATTATTTTACTTTAGGTTGAGAAGGTCGAAATCCAGGTTTAAAAGGGATAAAGAGGGAGATGCTTGTTTTATCTTCTTTCATCAGAGAGAGAGAGAGAGAGAGAGATGG
Organism: Abrus precatorius; assembly: GCF_003935025.1. Lineage (NCBI taxonomy): Eukaryota > Viridiplantae > Streptophyta > Magnoliopsida > Fabales > Fabaceae > Abrus > Abrus precatorius. The sequence goes on along the minus strand of NW_020874406.1, from coordinate 10,777,501 downwards.
AAAGGGATGTTGGAGGTTCTCTAGAGCAGTGGAAAGGGATCTCACAATTAAGGATTGAGAACAATAGGACTGACTCTATGCCTCTGACTGAGTGAAAGGAATCAAATTGAGTTGATTCCACTACAATTCAGATAGGGCTAGATTCTTCTTGCGTGTATTTTTGTTAATCTTTTCTTCTCATGTTTGTTGTTTGCTGCTTTAATTCATAAACTACTGGACACTTTTTGTTTACTGAGCAGTTGCTTTCTGAACTTCTACTTTGTAGCCATTTTTGCTGGCTAGGTTTAAAGATTTTGGCAAAAAATTCTGCCTTCATGTACTTTACTTTGTCCTGCCAAGTTGGATTCCTTATCCTCCTTTATTTTGTGCTTTTTCTCTTCTAATAATATATTTTTTTTCCCAATATTGTAGTACAAAATTCTACAGAAAAGGAAAATTCCATTGACATTTGATCCAAACTTTGTGTGCAGGCACACACTTGCACACACTCATATTTGTTTGCTTGTTTTCTTCTTTATTTTTGTATTTATAATGTGTATGAAGAATTCCTGAAGCTCTTGATTGATTTGCAGTAATAGCAACTACTCAATGGCTTTTGTCATTGTTGCTGTGTAAATGGAAGCAGTTATTATTGCACGATTTTTCCAAGTATATCAGATATTTGCTGGAGATTAATGGTAAAGGACTCAATGGTAAACCCAAAAGTGTCGAGTCGACCAAAAATATGCTACAGACCTATACGACCTTCTGACCTTGACATTTTAGAGCATATCCATGGCAGACTATTTCCCATCAGGTGCGATCATGTGCTGTTTCATTGACTATAAATATGAGCTCTTGAAATTGTGTTTACCTAGAGACATTCACAATGCTCAGGTATGAATCTACTTTTTTCCAAGATGTGGTACATGGACGAGACATTGTGTCATGGGGAGCTGTTGACCGCAGTCGGCCAGATGGTCAAAGTGATGAACTCATTGGATTTGTAACAGCACGGATTGTTCTTGCAAAGGAAAGCGAGGTTGACCCCCTTTATGCACAATTGTATGCCTTTTGTCTAGTTACTTGAAACATACTATGAAAAAGTTCTGTCAGCATTGCTAGAACTTGTGCTGAAAAGAGAACACGTGTGTTGTTTCTACTACTCTGTGTGAATGTATCTTTCATGTGGAAAATGTTGCTGTTTATTGATTTCACAAATCACAACTAGTTGTTGGTTATAAGGGGATATGGTGTAGGTAGCTAGTTCTTGTTGAAAAATTAATTCAAAATGTGTTCAATCAATCTTCTTTACCCAAAGATAATATGTCTATCATTGGCCACACACCAAAACATACTTGATGGAAAGTATATCCTGTTTGACAAACTTGATGTAGTATATGTATTCCTAGATATCCAAAGTATGCTCATGTGGCTTGATTATTTTATTAGTTTTCTGTTGCTAACCTTTAGATAATGACCTACTAGAACTTATATTGCTAGAAATCTGTTCAAATTGTCCCATAGGGTAGACCCTCTTAAAGTGTAAATTTGACAGCTTAATCTTTTGTGCTGATAATTTGTGAATTTTTCCATGAATATTAATCTTGTAGATAGTGGATATGCTTGGATGTGACTCAGCTAAATCTGACCAAACTTTAGTCTATGTACTGACGTTGGGAGTAGTGGAAGCATATAGAAGTCTTGGAATAGGTAGGGGTTTTGCACTTTAATTTTGTTGAAGTTCTCAACAATATAAATTTGCAATCTAATTTGGGCTGCATCTGCAGCTTCTTCTCTGATACGGGAGGTCATAAAATATGCTTCAAGTATTCCAACCTGCCGAGCTGTCTACTTGCATGTAATTTCTTACAATAACCCGGCAATAAATTTATACAAGAAAATGTCTTTCAAGTGTATAAGAAGGTTGCAGGGATTTTATTTAATCAATGGCCAACATTATGATTCATTCCTATTCTTGTACTATGTAAATGGGGGACGATCTCCTTGCTCACCATTGTAAGTACAAAATACCCCTCAACTTTTCCTTTATTTGTTCACTTCAGACAGGCCTTAGATGTTACCTTTTAAATGAATCCTGTTAATAGTGCAAAATTTATTGCACTGTCACTCCTGATTGGGATATGAGTTTATGAACCTTGTTAAGGTTGAATCAATAAGGGCCTTTTGTATTCTTCATTGATACATGACTTGATGGCTGAAAATATTTCATTTCTATGTTGTAAGTTTCTTGGATGGTATAATGTGATTGGTGCAATCATGTTGTCAAAGTGATTATTGACTGATTTTCAATGTTAAAATTCAATACTATGTCACCTTCTATCTTAATCTTGGTTGACCAGTTGACTGCCCTTTTTAGAGTATATTTGTGCCATACACATTACATGTATAACTATTTGTAATTCCTTTTATCTAAAAAACAAATCCTTCCTAGAATTATAATTTCCATTTCACTTTTCAGAGAGTTTCTTGCTGCTATAGTAAGCTACATGAGGAGTGGCTTTACATCGGTGGCTGCAAGACTGTGTAAGAACGGAAGCAGGAAGATCTCAAGGCGGGCAAAGTGTAAAGAAAGTCATTCTCTTGTGTCAGCAACACCCAACAAAAGAAACTTGACAGTCGAGTGTACTGGTTATGAGTGTGTTTAAACTCTTATTTTTTTACTTTTCCGTTTATTGAATCATCCAACCTCACTATTGTTTCCGCTAGAAAGGTCATATTGAAGCCATATTGAAGCCAAAAGTAATATTTACTTACTGTAACTATCATGTCATAATAAATTTCCACGATCCAGTCTTAGTAGGTGATATTAATAATATTTAGTATGTGGGATCAATGAAACTTGTGATTCTGTTGATCATTGTCACAATTGGCTGGATTACCAGCACAGGTAGTAGTTTGTTCTTGTTGGAATTGGCTACTAGGGCCATGCTGGTGTGTTTTAGCGTCATTGAGAATGCAGCTGTAATGTGGAACACGATCAAATGAATGCTGATTTGGGTCTCAACTTCAAAAAGAAAATATTTTGAAATTTATGATTTCACAAGAAGAAATACAGTTTTTGTTTGGTCATGACAAGCACCAAACATCCAAAACTTGCAGCATATTCTTGAACCGGTGAATGAAGCAAGAATAAAGTCTTGTCTTGAGGAATTCTTGCATATCCACGTCTCTTGATATTCTTGATCGGATGAATTTGCCATTGCGTTGTTCGGTAATGTGATCTAAACGTTTATATTTAATTGGAAATAAAAAATGATATTTCATGCAAAGGTAAACATGAATAATAAACATAGTTACCGTGAAAAAAAGTGCACAAACATAATTAAATTGTCACCTATAATTGGTATGTCCTGGTTAATAATAACTAAGACAATTAATATTTGTATCTTTGTAACTAGTGTTCATAAAGCGGACTGAATTGTCTTGTACTATTATCAATTAGTCAAAAACAAAATTGGATGGTTTGGCTCGTTTTTAAAAAACGAGCTGTAAAAGAAAATTAAAAATAAATGTGATGAGAAGTGGTAATGTAAATGAAAATTGAAATTAAAGAATAATAGATTTGAGTTTGGGATAGAACCAAGGGAAAAAAGTCTGATGTGAGTGCATATTTAGTTTTGATACATATTTTACACGTTAAATTTCAATACATTTTGTTGATGTTAAAATGCAAAAAATGAAAATTGCAAAACAAATGATTTAAAATATTTTTATTAACGTGTTTATAAATATATATGAAAAAAGTGTAATTGATTTGCGTTGCCCACAACGTGTGTCTACACGTGACAGTTGTAAACTACACAAATTGAGAAGAGAAAGAAAGGGGAAAAAAAATCTGAAAAATCTAGAGGGTGTGTCTGTCCGGGAATGTGGGTGGCGGAGTCTATATAGCTGAATAGCTTCATTCACCCTCTTTCGATTTTTCGGTTACTATGCCTATGCTCATGGCTGCTTCAACTTCAACCTCTGTGGTTGGAAGCGGCCTTGCCATCCCTCACCATCGTCATCATCTTCTTCTTCACCCTTCCGTCACAACCTCTTCTCGTTTTCACACTCCATTGCGTAACAACCGTTTATTCCTATCTTCTTCCACTAGGTATTAATTAATCCCTCTTCAATTTCTGATACTTGCCATGAGAAAAAATTCCCGAACCTGCTTCCAATTTTTTTATATTAACGCTTGTATTTGTCTTTCAGGGAAAGAAGAAGGCATAAAGCTGTTCATGGCGGATTGAACAAGCCTCGTGCCTGGAAACGCCTTTGTGAACCCTCGTTTTTCGTGCCGCATCAAAGCTGCACCTCTTGCTGTCTTGCCTCCGCCAAGAAACGCCGTTCAATTCTCGCAAGATTTGGTCCTGCGGCTTTTCCTGATAATTCTTCTTTTCAGCTATCTAAGAATAAATTCCAGTGTTCTTCTGTGAGTTTTCTTCTCACTCACTTCACTTTTAGCTGATGAATGTTCGAGCATGCTTGTACAGTATTCGATGTATATGTTCGGTTTCATTCTGCCTTGTATGTTGTGTGCTTACGATGTGATTGCATTAAGACAACTTGCGTCCTCTTCCCTTATTCTCAACTACCATATTTGGTTGTGTTAATGTGATTTCTCAGGTCAAGCGGGTTCAACTTCCGCGTGCAACTGTGGGTCCGGATGAGCCACACGCAGCAAGCACAGCCTGGCCAGATGGTATTGCTGAAAAACAAGATTTAAGTGTATTGGATTCTGAATTAGAGCGGATTGAGGGGTTTCTAAGTTCTGAACTTCCATCTCACCCTAAGTTGCATCGGGGTCAACTAAAGAATGGACTGCGTTATTTGATTCTACCTAATAAAGTTCCTCCAAAAAGGTGAATTCAATTTATGAATTCCCCCTGGAGGTGCCTCACGGCAGTTCCTTACCCTCTTTTTCTTAAGTAGTAGTTGTTTCTGCACGAAAGCTATGTTGACAAGTCAAGATTTTAATTGTGAAATTTGATATAAGATGTGAGCTGAGCAGAGTGTTCTTAGTTGAAATCTATGTATAGCATTTACACCTTTGCAGTGAATAATTGAGTGACTTCTAGAAGATTATTTAATAAAATTGACACAATCAATGTTTATATAGTAAATATTTACTCTTTTGAACATTGTTTTTCTGTGATATGGCGATGATAAGAATTTCAAAATGGGGGCTGTACACATGTAAGCAGTATTGCAGATTCTCTAGAATGTGCTTGTTGCTAACTGCTTAGTATCAACTGATTCAATTTTAGGTTTGAAGCACACTTGGAAGTTCATGCAGGATCGATAGATGAAGAGGATGATGAGCAAGGAATTGCACATATGATTGAGCATGTTGCTTTCTTAGGAAGTAAAAAACGTGAGAAGCTTCTGGGAACAGGAGCCCGCTCAAACGCCTATACTGATTTCCATCATACAGTGTTTCACATCCATGCTCCTACAACCACCAAGGTTTGGGCCGTTTGGTGTGCAGTTCTTTGTTATTCATTCAAATATTAGTTTCTTGTTATTTTTTCATTTATCATTTTGAATAATTTTTGAGCTGTTATGTTACTAATTAGTAATTTAAATTAAGCATATGAGAATAGGGTGAAATGGTGTTTGTACCTCTGTCTGAGCAAATGTGGAGATTATTGACGTTGTAAGGAAAGTGATTAATTTATAGTTTGAACAGCACGGTATTTGACTAACTGAAGTTTTTTTGTTTTTTACTTAAGTTGTAAAAAGAAATTGTCATGAATACTCCCAAATCCCAGTGTTCTATTGGCATGAGAGTGCCAAACAGTTAAAATTTGTTATATGTGAAGGTATATCCATGTCAATGAAATAGAAAATGTAAATGGCATTCTTTAAAGATATTCAACATGATATTTAGAGTGGAAATCCATTAGAGACAACATTAGGCTCAATTCTAGGAAGGCAAAACTTTTCCTGAGAGAGAGAGGATGAAATGGACAAGTGAAGATTATAAAGGTAGAAATAGAAATCTGATAGTCGTGTTTACTATGCTTATTATGTGTGAGAAAATTCTTCCATGACACATTTAAACTGCGATTTCCCAATGGGTACCTTGCTGTTTTCTTAAATCTGTCCATGTCTTGCTACTAGGCTTCATATTCTTTAGTGCTTAATTGTTACTACAATTCATCATCTAAAACAATCTGAAAGGGAACATGTATGCCTTGTTTCCAACATATGTATGCATGCATTAAATTGTGTTGAATTGTTTCATATTTTATTGATGTTGATTATAAATGGATGTTGTATGTCAGGATTCTGATGGTGATCTACTTCCATTTGTTTTGGATGCCTTGAATGAGGTATGCTTTGTTTAATTTTGCTTTATTTATGCCATATAAGCCACTTCTACTTTGTAGTTGTACATATGCATATATATTAGCTTTTACATTGTGTTTCATCTGATCTTGGCTTTATGCTTTGGTTTGACCCCTACTTGATCCATCCCTATAAATATTTAAGGGCACAATAGAGTAAATATGGATATGGTATTTCTTGGTTGGCATCGATAACATTGAATCACAGCTTATCATTATTGATGCATGCAGATAGCTTTCCACCCAAAGTTTCTTTCTTCTAGAATTGAGAAAGAACGGCGTGCTATACTCTCAGAGCTTCAAATGATGAATACAATAGAGTATCGTGTTGATTGCCAGGTGAGGAACAAGATATGTGATGGAAAATTAAGTATCAACTTGATATTTTTGCATAATATTGACTCAATTTTTTTGTTTCACATTTGCATTGCTTTTAATTTCTGTAATTGCAGTTGTTACAGCATCTGCATTCTGAAAATAAGCTGAGCAAAAGGTTTCCTATTGGATTAGAAGAACAGATAAAGAAGTGGGATGCAGATAAAATAAGGAAGTTTCATGAGCGTTGGTATTTCCCTGCAAATGCTACCTTGTACATTGTGGGGGATATTGATGACATCACAAAGACTGTTTACCAAATTGAAGTATGTCCAACATACATTTGTAGAGTTGTAGGCTTGGTTATGACCATTGTTACAATATTTAGGAGTCTTATGCAATAAACTCTTGTCATGCAGGCAGTTTTTGGACAAACTGGTGTGGAAAATGAGAAAGGTTCTGTAGCCACTCCTAGTGCATTTGGTGCAATGGCTAGTTTTCTTGTTCCTAAGCTCTCTGTTGGTCTGGGTGGAAATTCTATTGAAAGATCTGCTAATACAATGGATCAATCAAAAATATTCAGTAAGGAAAGACAAGCTGTTCGTCCTCCTGTGAAGCATAATTGGTCACTTCCTGGAAGCAGTGCTGATGTAAAGCTACCACAAATATTTCAACATGAGTTGCTTCAAAATTTTTCAATTAATATGTTCTGTAAGGTATGAAGAGGTTGAATTTTTGTTATCTTATTCTTGAGTCCAACTTATACTTTAGATTTTACATTTCTTTTGTATATACTTCCTGTCTTCCCCCAAGAATTATATTTTCTCTGTCTTTTTTCTTTTTACCCCTTGTGATGCTTGACATTTGTTGTTATTGACTTATTAGTACTTATCCTTAGATTAATGTGTTTGTGTCTAGACTATGGCTTTTAATTATTGATGATGAATACATCTTTAGTTGTATGGTTCTTTTTTTTTCAATCTTTTTTGAGCATTTATATTATATGCATATAGTATAAATTATATTTATCTTGTATCCATAATCACCTGCTATGTTAGTTTTGGGGTCAGCAGCTATCTTGAATTTACCATAGTGATCCTTGTTTTCTTTCCTTCCATACTTGAATTTTTTTTTAAACATTTCTCCTCTTTGGTATTTACTTGATATGCTTTTAGTTATTATAATATTTATGTTCCCTCTCGTTGTTGTTTATCTTTTTGAATTGCAGATTCCAGTGAATAAAGTTCAAACATACAGAGATTTGCGCAATGTCTTGATGAAAAGAATATTTTTGTCTGCTCTTCATTTTCGAATTAATACAAGATATAAGGTGAGATTAAGTTCTTTGTATCTGATATGTCATTTCTTAATCATGTATTTTTCTATGGCTACTGTAGGAATCATTTGGAATTTATTATGTGAAATCATGGTGACATTTTACTAATTTTAGTGAAAACAAGAAATCAAAATGAAAAATGTTTACTCAAACCAAACATGTTCTAAATATTTCACAAATTATACCCAGTGTTCCTCAAATCCTTGTTAACTTGTTAATCTTATAGCCTTTTTACAAAATTCCTATAAAGGCTGTCTTGTAGTGGATTAATTACTATTTACTTTTTTATAGCCCTTTATTTTTGTAATTTGCTAGATGGCCTATCCCTTAGCATCTAAATGGTTACTAATACATGAAATTTACAGAGTTCAAATCCACCATTCACTTCCGTTGAATTGGATCATAGTGATTCTGGAAGGGAAGGATGTACTGTGACCACTCTTACTATAACTGCAGAACCAAAGAATTGGCAAAATGCAATTAGAGTTGCTGTACAAGAGGTTAACTTCTTTTGCTGGGCTTTGATCGTTTACAGTAGTGCTGTTTTTAGTTTTGTTTCCATTGGTTGTTTTGGCTAGGTATTTTTGGTTATATTTCAATTCTTCTTTTTACTTCCCAATTTAATTTACAAAGATATAAAATGACTTGACTTTATGACAATTATTTGAAGCATGATATTCTTTTTATTCTTGCAAATGTTCCTAGCTTTATTGCTTTCTTTCTATTATGAGACTCTAATGAAAATTTGCATGTTACAGGTTCGAAGACTTAAAGAATTTGGTGTTACCCAGGGTGAATTAACTCGTTATTTAGATGCCCTTCTGAAAGACAGTGAACACCTGGCAGCCATGATTGATAATGTATCTTCTGTTGATAACTTGGATTTTATCATGGAAAGTGATGCTCTTGGCCATAAAGTTATGGACCAGAGACAAGGGCATGAAAGTTTACTTGCTGTTGCTGGGACAGTTACCCTTGATGAGGTAATTCATTGGTAGCCATTGGTCCTTGTGCAATTTTTTAAATTATATTGAAAATCCCCCCCCTTTTTGTGTTCTTGTTTTATTATAACAACTCTTAAATGGAAAGTCTCCGTTGGAGGCATGAACTGATGGCAGGTAATTGTGCAGATACCTCTTTGCAAATTGCTACAATTTAAATTTGTTACCACAACCTTTTTGTTTATCCTGATAAGGGAGATGATTGATTTTTCCCTGTGCTTGATGATTTCTGCATTACTTCCATGCTAAATGTGAGGTTTTAGTTTCTCTCTGTAGAAATTTAATATTTAAAACTTGTGTGCATTGCATTTGGTCCAAAGGTCTGAATTTATACTAATATACATAAATCTATATTAATTTCAGAACCTTACCTAATAAAGGTAATCCTAATGTTACATTTTTAATTACTATATATACATATCAACGGGTCTAATTACTATATTTATATATCAACGCTTTCAATCTATCTTAGATTGTTTTCTAGTTGCTGATTGGTATCCGATTTATAGAAAGTAATATTTAGATACCATTACATCATTGTCAACCATATTGATTATCCTTTTGTGGAATTTTAAGTTTGTTGCAATTGTTGTTCCTTTGTGATATTAATATATTTCTGGTATTCTGTTTCTTTGTGTGTGACATTTTCTCCAATTCTTTTTTGAAAAACAAAATGTTATAAATATTTTATTATATTTTAAATTAAATTTTAATATTTCAGAGTTATTGTAGAAAAAAAATTGGTAAGTTATAAAACATAGCTGGTATCTACAAGTCATTTACTTTGAATATCTTCTGGTTCAGGTTAATTCTGTTGGTGCCAAGGTGTTAGAATTTATAGCTGATTTTGGAAAGCCTACTGCACCCCTTCCTGCAGCAATTGTTGCTTGTGTTCCAAAAAAAGTTCACATTGAGGAAGCCGGTGAAACAGAATTCAAGATATCATCGACTGAAATTACAGATGCTATCAAAGCTGGATTGAGTGAACCTATTGAGCCAGAGCCTGAGGTATCACTTCCTTCAGCTTAATTCCTTGTTAGTTAATCTTGATTTGACTTGAGAAGTATTGTGTAAGGAACTGGTTCAGTTTTTTAAAGTAGCAGTAGGAATACTGAATATGCTTTTATTGAATGTTCTCTGTCAAGGTAAATATCCCAATCTGAGAGAGAGAATCAAAGAATACAAGAATATCCAGGACTTTGAGAGCCTGGTCTCTTCCCAACCGACCTATTATTAATCCACCTCTAAATCTTCCCTTTTTCCCCCTATCCCTATTTATTCTCCACGAGCCCTAAGTTTTCATTTTTGTCTCTCAGTTCTCTGGTTTGTTCTTCCCTATCTTCATTCTCTGCGACATTCTCTTGCTTTCGGTGTCCTTCTTCTCCGGCGAGGCTTCTTACGTGACATAGTCATCCTCCGGTTATTTTCTTCATCTCCAGCAAAACTTCTGACATCGTCTTCCTCTTCGGTTGTCTTCTTCAACTCAGGTGAAGCTTCCGACGTGATCCAAATATTTTCAGTCATCTTTTTCTTCTCTGATAAAACATCTGACGAACCTGCATCCCGCTAGTGATTGACCATTTCTCTCTTTTCTTATTTCCTTATCTTCCTTCTCTATTTTTTATTTCTCTCTGTTTTGGATATTAATTTTATATTAAGTATAATACTTAGAACTTTAGGATAGCGGCCATCCTGCTATCCACTATGCCGCTATAGTGTTTTTGAGGTCAGCCGCTTTGCGCTGTTATCCGGGATTGACTACTATGTAATGTAACCCTACTGGGCCAAGCCCGTTGTTATAATATTAAATTAAACCCTAGTCTTTATACATCTATTCTAGCTATTCATAACAGAGATGGCAACATAGGTCATTTTTCTAGACAGTGCATCTGCAGCCCCATTTTCACAGCCTGGTTATACTTTATCTCAAAATCGAATCTAATCAGTTTAGAGGTCCAGCGAACCTGTTCCTCACCAAATAATCGTTGATCATTCAGAAATCATAAACTTCTTTGGTCTGTATGAATGATGACATGCCTGCCCATCAAATAGTGGTGCTACTTCTGTACTGCTAAGATGATTGCCATCAATTCTCTCTCATAGACTGACTTCAATTGGGCTTTGTCTGATAACGTTTGACTGAGAAAAGCTACTGGTCTGCCCTCCTGTAATAAAACCGCCCCTAATCCTCTGCTAGAGGCATCTGTCTCCACAATAAAAGTTTTTGTAAAATTTGGAACAGTGAGAACTGGTAATGCAGCCATTGCGCCCTTTAAAACATCAAAAGCTTCTTGAGCCTCCTTACTCCACTGAAAACTGTCCTTCTTAAGGAGCTGTGTTAGAGGTTTGGCAATGCTCCCATAATTCTTAATAAACCTACGATAATAGCCCGTAAGGCCCAAAAATCCTTGTAGCGCCTTCACATCTTTAGGGGTAGGCCATGTCATCATAACTTGTAGTTTTCTTTGGTCTGCTGCGACCCCTTGTTTGGAGATAATGTGACCCAAATATTTTATCTGCTTTTGGCCAAAAGTACACTTTTTTCTATTGACAAATAATTGATATTCCTTCAAAAGTTGCAGTACTAGCTGAAGATGTTTTGCATGTTCCCCCTCACCTTTACTGTATATTAAGATGTCATAAAAAAAAACAAGGACGAACTTCCGCAAATAAGGGCGTAATACCTCATTCATTAAAGATTGAAAGGTTGAAGGAGCATTAGTTAATCCAAAGGGCATTACCACAAACTCATAATGCCCTTCATGTGTCCTGAAAGCAGTTTTAGGAATATCTTTTTTCCGCATCCAAATTTGGTGGTAACTTGATTTCAGGTCCAGTTTTGAAAAAATAGCTGCTCCCCCCAATTCATCCAACAATTCATCAATAATGGGAATCAGAAATTTATCCAGAATTGTAATCTTGTTGAGGGCCCTATAATCCACACAAAATCTCCACCCCCATCTCTTTTTTTTACAAGAATGACTGGACTAGAATAAGAACTTACACTCAGCCTGATGATACCAGAGACTAACATATCACTCAAAAGTTTCTCTATTTCTGTTTTCTGGTAATGGGGGTACCTGTATGGCCGTAAATTGGGTATTTCTGATCCTTCTTTCAACCTATTGGCTCGGTCTTGTCTCCTTGTGGGTGGTAGGCCTTTTGATTCTTTGAATACTTCCTCAAAATCCTCCAAAATTTTATCAAGTTCCTGAGGAATAGTGTTTTCTGCATCATTTTCATTAGTTAATTCTTCACCTTCGATGAGTTTGCATTCCACGACGTACCCTTGTGCCTCATTTTGCAGAGCCTTGACCAACTCCTTGAAAGTCACAGACTCACAGCAGCTTTGGATAGTCTTGGTTCACCTTTCAACACCATAATTCCCCCTTTCACAGGCACCTTCAGTTAGCTCTGATTTCCCCCAAGCCAGCCAGCCAGCCATTCCATGCCTAGTACCACATCCACCCCTCCTAGGTCAAATATGAAGAAATCCTGTTGAATTTTTAGTCCTTGAATTTGAAGTGCTACCTGAGAACAAACCCCTTTACACTTAATTCTCCGACCATCCCCCACTTCCACCCACTTCCACAGTGTATGTTGCTGTCTCAATAATGGGTAACTGTTTATCGTGAACAAACGTGGATGATATGAAATTATGGGACGCTCTGCAATCCACCAATACAGCCACCTTGCACCTTCAATCTCACCCCACATTTTGATGGAATTTTTTGAGGTTAGTCTAGTAATACTACACATTGACAGTTGTAATTCTTTAAGATCTGCTCCGTTCTCTTCTTCACCACCTCTTTCTTCCGCTTCACTTAAATCATTGCTTAGGATTAGCACCTGGAGTTGCCTATTTCTGCAAATATGCCCAGGACCAAATTTCTCATCACACCGAAAACATAATCCCTTCTTGGTTTTCTCTTGAAACTTAGCATTTGTCAGCTTCTTGAACCCCCTCCCTTTATAAGAAATGGTTGGTTTACTGCTGTTAGACTCAACAGAACTAATTCCTGTGCTGTTCCCAAGATTGTGGTTCTTGATTCCCGTTTCCCATGTCACCCTTCTTGTCGAAGGATAGCTTTTGTGTGAACCACCTACCTTATTATTTTTGAGAACCTCTTGGCTCAGCAACAAATTTTTCTCATCAATTCCTTGGGCAAAATCCATCAATTCTGGTAGAGTGGATAATCGATGCAACTTCAACTCTGCCCTGACTATATCTTTCTGTCCGTTCAAAGATATCCCTTTCAAATACTCAGCCTCGGTACTTTTAAGGGGTCCTACATACAACTCAAATTGCTCACGATACTCTTCTACCATTGTCTTTTGTACCATTGAGGGCTGAAATCTCCCTATTAAAGCGGTGCGGAAATCTTCCCAAGTAGGGTCCATTCGCGTATACACCATGAATATTCTCCCAGGTTCGAGAGCTTTGATACCAGTTGTAAGGAACTGGTTCAGTTTTTTAAAGTAGTAGTAGGAATACTGAATATGCTTTTATTGAATGTTCTCTGTCAAGAAAAATATCCCAATCTGAGAGAAAGAATCAAAGAATACAAGAATATCCAGGACTTTGAGAGCCTGGTCTCTCCCCAACTGACCTATTATTAATCCACTGCTAAATCTTCCCTTTTTCCCCCTATCCCTATTTATTCTCTGTTCTTTACATTTTTCTCAGCTAATTGGGCCTCTTTTCTTCTATTGGGCCTCCTTACATAGACTTTACTAATTGGGGGTTTGGGCCTATTACTAACATATTGATTTTCACCTAGTGACTGACAACTTGTCTATTGGTACTGGGAATTTGACACTTGATTACATTAAAAAATTGGTTTGTTCCCCATGAGTTATAATGTCTGTATGAATGATATCTATATTCTTAATTGCTATGATGTAAATCTATATAGTACCGACACTGATTCAAATTTTATTCATTTTATATTTATAGTGAAATTATTGTAGTGGGATCCAATTTATTTATGAACTGGGTGTCTTGTCTATGTACTTAATATGTAGCTTGAGGTGCCAAAAGAACTGATACAATCATCAAAGCTAGAAGAGTTGAAAAATCTGCGCAAGCCAGCCTTTATTCCTGTAAATCCTGAAACAGATGCTACGAAGCTTCATGATGAGGAAACTGGGATCACAAGGCGCCGTCTTTCAAATGGAATCCCCATTAATTATAAGGTATTCTATGCAAGTTTATGTTGACGTTCTCATGATACTTGTACCTTTTTTTTCCTTTTCTATGCCATTGTACTGCATTAATTGTTAAAATGCGTCTTTCATTTGCCATTGCATGTTTTAAAATTATGACTGAGTCTCCATAGAGTTCTAACTCTAGTACTCTCTGCCGATGCTTCTTTTTTCTCTTTTTTACATCTATGGGTTGGTTGTAAGGAGACAAAACTTGTCATAAAATTAATTCGCAACTCCCTACTATGTTTGTACTACCATTCAATTTCTGATCATTTCACCAATGTAATTTGAGATTGGCCCAAAATAGCTTAGGACTTGCAGTGCAGAAGAGGATGTATCTGTTTTATTGAACTCAGTGTTGTTAAATGTTGGTTATGGCGGCGTCATGGCGGAATGGCATGGCGGAAATGACAGAGGCCATTACGAAGATGGCGTGGCGTGGCGTGGCGGTGCCATGGCGGCCGTTACGAGCATGACAGTAATGGCTGGCCATGGCAAAAATCATTAGAAATGGCATTTTTTTTTTGAAAATATGGTTTTTCTGCACTTTTGGGCCAGATTCGACCCGACCCAGTTCAGAACCCAACCCTAAATCCAGGTTTTTTCCCTCTCTTCTCCTTACGATCTCACCCTCCCTCTCTTTGTGATCGCACTCTCTCTTTCTGCAATCTCACTCTCCTTTCTGCTCATCTCTTTTCTCTCTGCCCTCCATCAAGATTTCACTCTCTCTCTCTGCGACATCTCTCTCTGCTTTCTCTAAGATCTCTTTTTGTCTTGGGCTCCTTGGGTTTTTGTTTTGGTGCATTTGGGTCTCTATTTCCGGCGACTGCAGCTACAGCTCCATTTCGGTCCTGCTGCTGTGTGATGCTACGCCGCTGCTGTTCTCTCTCTAGATTCTTTTGGTGTTTATGTGGTTGGGGCTGTTTTTGCTTGTCAATTTAAGTTGCTAAACTTACGGCTTTATCTTTTAGTCTTTTTTAAGGGTAAAAAAGACTTTTTATCTTTTAAAAATAAACTGAATTTCCTTTTTAACCCTTAAAATGACACTGTTTTAAATTTTTTTAAAAGGGTAAAATAGTCTTCTCATTAAAATATATTATCTAACTTTTCTTTTTCACTTCTTCCCATCTCTCATCTTCATCTTTGCTCTGTTTTAGTGGGCATCTGGCTTTATTTAGCTTCTCTCATCTTCATATTTATACTGTTTTACATCCCCTTTCCAATCCTACTTAGAATTTTGATTTTGATTACCATACTTTACATCACAAAATCAAGAAAATATTATTCAAAGTCTTGATTCTCTCATTTTCCTCTCTCAATACTTTTAATCCAAATAATATCAACCACTAGGAACTATGAGCATGAATCTGTTTGACTCTCAAGAAACAAAAAAAAAATCTTATTTCACTTTTACTATGGTCTATGGGTGGTTTAATTGTTGCAAAAATTTATGGTGAGAAAATGCTTTTTAAAAGAAGGATTGACAATGATAATTTGGGCCATAAATGAAGAATTTGATAGGTAGACATTAGTTGGTTAGATAAATAGTTAGAGATATAATTAGTTAATCAGAGAGTTAGTTAGTTAGTTGATAATTGCATATTTTGTATTGAATTATTTTGGATTGTAGGTTATGTTACATATATTTTGAGTTAATTATTTTCTATCATTTTCTGTGATCTATAGTATTTTTTTATATATTTTATTATATTCGCCATAACCCGCCATGGTGGCCGCCATAACTTTATGGCAGTTTTTTTGGTTTCCGTCATTAGCCGCCATCTACATTGATGACATTGATTGAACTTATTAATGCATTTTATTGTTGGCAGATATCAAAAACTGAAACACAAAGCGGTGTGATGCGGCTGATTGTTGGTGGTGGACGAGCATCTGAGAGTTCTGAGTCAAGAGGATCTGTGATTGTGGGTGTTAGAACACTTAGTGAGGGAGGTCGTGTCGGCAACTTCTCAAGGGAACAGGTAATTTTTCATACTGACTGATGTCTCCAAACTTTATTGTCTGATATATGTTCCCATTTTCCATTGATTCACAGTAGTTACGTGCATTCTTACCGTTCTTGGCTTTTTGAAGTGTATGGTTTATTTGTTAATGTTTCCTTAACTAATTAATTCTATTTTTCTTTCAAACTTTTTTCTCTGGACTACTTGGGTTGTTAATATGTTGGGGTAGCAAGAGAGACAATGGTTAGCATCTTGTAGACCTTGTCATGTTTACATTTGTTGCACAAGATAAACTACAAGAACATGATTATTTAATACCTATTTCAGTACATGCAAATTGAAGTGTTAGAAGGCTTGTTCATGGTTAAATAAAATTGGAGGAAATGCTTATGCTAAGATGCAAAGTAGAAACTTCTTGTTCAAATATGCACCAAAATTTAAGCACAAATGTAAAATAATGTATAAGCAGCTGAGCATATTTTTTTTGAATGAGAAGAGAGCACAAATGTATCATGCTTAATAGATTTTTTACGATTGTGAGTCCAAGCACAAATGGACATACGTTGGATGAAATTTTGAATGTTGATATGGTATTCAGATTGCTATATAGTTTATGGCAGATTTTAGAAGGCCATTCTAATTGCAGTGCATAATTATGGGGAATGTTTTCCTCCCAATACCAAGTGCCTATTTCTGATAATGAATGCACAGATTAGATAATTCTTTTTATGTTGTGAAATTTTGGTGGCAAATGCACTCCATGTCAGGAGAACTCTGCACAGTTTTTTTACCCCTATAAATTCTATTATTTGAACTTCCATTTAATAAAATTGTATTTCACACATAATACCAGGTGGAACTTTTCTGTGTAAATCACCTGATAAACTGCTCCTTGGAATCTACGGAGGAATTCATATCTATGGAGTTCCGTTTTACTTTAAGAGACAATGGGATGCGTGCAGCCTTTCAATTGCTTCACATGGTGCTTGAGGTAAATGTCTTGTCATTTGTAACTATTAAACCCTTTCTTATCCACTTATGTTGCATCTATATAATTCTCGCTGTATTACCTTTAAGGCATCGTATGTATGTACTCAATTATATCTCTGATTTGTTACATTCCCTATTATGCTTCTGTTGTGCAGCATAGTGTCTGGGTCGATGATGCTTTTGATAGAGCAAGGCAGTTGTATCTGTCATATTATAGATCCATCCCCAAGAGCTTGGAGCGGTCAACTGCTCACAAACTCATGGTAGCAATGCTGGATGGAGATGAGCGTTTTATTGAGCCTACACCAAAATCACTGGAAAATTTGACCCTTCAAACTGTGAAGGATGCAGTAATGAATCAATTTGTTGGTGATAACATGGAGGTCTGCCATCATTAATATGTTGAATGTATAGTTCTTTTACCATGACATTCAAACACTGAAGTCTTTTTTGTTCTTCAGGTATGCATTGTAGGTGACTTCAGTGAGGAGGATATTGAATCTTGTATTCTTGATTACCTTGGCACAGCTCAGGCCACAAGAAATCACAGACGAGAGGAAGATTTCAACCCACCCTTATTTCGTTCATCTCCATCTGATTTACAGTTTCAAGAAGTAAGAAGCTGAGCATATATTACCTTTAAGAATATGTTGTTTTTGTGAGAACTTTAATATGACAAGTGAATTTGCAGTGCAAGGCTTGTGACATGCTTGTCTCCTTTTGCCTTTTTTTGCAGGTATTTTTAAAGGACACCGATGAGAGGGCATGTGCTTATATTGCTGGGCCAGCACCAAACCGTTGGGGTTTTACTGTTGATGGAAAAGACTTGCTAGAATCAATTAATAATGCACCAACAATCAATGGTGGACTTCAATTTTTTTTTTTCTTGTGGCATCATATCCTACTTTGCTTTTCAAAACTATCAGAATCACTGTTAATCATTAAATGCTGGAAATGGCTTGTGCAGATGATCAGTCAAAATCTGATGCTCAACAGACAGAAGATGGTTTGCAGAAGAGACTTCGTACTCATCCTCTTTTCTTTGGTATAACAATGGGACTGCTTTCTGAGATTATAAATTCTAGGTACCTCTTTCTACTCCCTGTAGTTATCTTAGTGTAGGAACTTCAGACACCATGCTCGTTTCCAGGCTCAGGCCAGCCTGATCATCTTCATGCTGAAAATAGGCCAACCCCATTACTTTTGCATTGAAATCTTATAAACATCTAGGTTATCTCCTACTAGTATCCCAAATATACGAGTGTTGTTTTCAAAATTCAGTCTGAAATCTGATTACATGTTTTCTGTACAGGCTCTTCACAACTGTAAGAGATTCTCTGGGGTTGACATATGATGTGTCATTTGAGTTAAACTTGTTTGACAGGCTTAAACTAGGATGGTATGTGATCTCTGTGACCTCAACACCAAGCAAGGTTTGAGCTCCATTCTTGTAACATTCACACATATTTTTGCCGTCAGTTTCATTCTGTTCAGGAAGTCTCAAGGAAAATTGATTTGCAGGTGCACAAAGCTGTTGATGCATGCAAGAATGTTCTTAGAGGTCTGCATAGCAACAAAATTACTGAGAGGGAATTAGACAGGGTTAGTTATTGCATATGCTTGTGTTGTTTTAAAGTTTTCAGTTTTTACATTACAATTTAGTAACAGCACTTCTAGCCACAAGTTTTTCTGCTGAACTCTTTTGGTAATAATTGATCCTTCTGCTCTGGATTATGTTTCTCCTTGATAGTTTCTTTGTCCAAAAAAATAGAGTAAACTAACTTTCTGGTTAAAAGCACTTGGCGCCCTCATTCTATTTCCATTTATGGCTTGAATTTTCTTGTTGATTACTGCCTATTTAATTACGACTTGAAAATTTGAGTATTTTCTTGGTGCTCTTCTCTGGTGTTAGGCTAAACGGACCCTTCTTATGAGACATGAAGCTGAAATTAAGTCAAATGCATACTGGCTGGGATTGTTAGCTCACTTACAAGCTTCTTCTGTTCCAAGGAAGGTGAGATGGAAATTTCTGAGTCATGACATGTGAAATATTCAAATTTTTATTTTTATTGCAAAACAAAAATTGGTTTAAGGTTTAGTCTGGCCATATTTAGACTCGATGAAATTTTCTATTATGCTTCTAATCTGTCATTCTTTCTTCTAAGTTGTGTTATTTAATGTTAATTGTGGGATCCAGGACATATCATGTATCAAGGACCTAACTTTTCTATATGAAGCTGCTGCTATTGAGGATATATACCTTGCATATGAACAGTTGAAAGTGGATGAGAATTCTCTATATTCATGCATTGGGATTGCTGGTGCTCAGGCTGCACAAGACATAGCAGGTTTAGTAATATTCCAATGGCTAATATTGAATTTACTTTGCTAATTCCTCCGAGGTTCTTATGTATCACAACTTTGGAACGTAAATCCAGATTTCATCTTTTCCAAATTTGAGCAGTAGCTTTCACAATTGCGTCTTCAATTCCTAGGTTTGAGTACTAAAATTTTAATCTTGAAAGAGGATATCGAACATAAGAAATGGGATCCCAATTCCTTCCCTAGGTATCAGCACAATTTCTTCCATGCAGAAGTTGAATTTCTGAACTGCATGATGTAGCTGCATTAAACATGTTCCGTAGGTAACACAAACAGAAGATCTTATCTATGGAAATCAATAGCTTCAGTGATGTGTCTAATGTATAAGCTAGTCAACTATGTTCAGAGCCGTATGTGGATTGGCTACATGTTGAATGTTGGTAGATAATAGAAAAGGCTATTAGGCAGGTCTACCACATCATTTTGGAAGATGAAATCTGTCTCATTTACTGGTGCAAATCATGTAATAATGGTTAGTTAAGTACTTTTACAATCTTTTATGCTTACTATGCAGCTCCTTTAGAAGAGGAAGAAGTGGGCGATACTTATCCGGGTGTTATTCCTGTGGGACGAGGTTTATCCACAATGACACGGCCAACTACGTGATATGTTTGGACTTTGTTTTAGCCTGGTTGCTTTAAGATCTGGAGGTTAGTATACTATGGCTTTGTTTATTATTATTTTTTTCCAGCTGAGGTTCATTAATTGACTTTTGCTGATATCCATATAATCCTTTTGATTAATTTTTGATAGTTTGTTTTCTTTTGTATACTTTGGGTTGGGACGACAACGAGGGTTGCCCAATTTATTTATTTGTTTATTCTGATAGTTTGTTTCCTTTCTTGTGTGGTTCAAAGGGTTTGCAGCATGTTTCCCAAGAAGTTGCTGCATTCATTTAACATTCAAACAACTCGACATACGAGCTGTTCGATAAACCTACGAAGCGGTTCTTGACTTGCGTGTGATTGATTTCCAAGTTAATCTTGCTTTTATCTTCAATCGGACCACTAATAAAATGCTATTAATACCTATACTTTTGTAGGATTAGAATAAAGAAAATATAGGATCTGCCACTATGATGTATAGGTGCCATTTTTTGTCCGTCGGCCATATTTTTTTGTTTTTTTTTTTTTTGGGGGGGTGGCGGGGTGCGGGGGGTAACGCCGACTATATCGTAGCGTAGGAAATTAATCTGTTTATTATGTTGTAAATCATTGTTTCCGCGCTTGTAAACTTGGATTTTTCATCGTCCCATCGAAATGGGAATTTCTATCATCATTTTCTTGTTTTCCCAAACCGAAATAGACTTTTGTTTCGCAAGCAAGTTGCTAATAGAATGGGCATATACACAGTAACTTTTTTAAAAACCTCATAACGGAGATTATTAAGGCTTATTGTATGCATTTTCTTGGGCTCTGCTGTATTTTAATTCTACAAGCTGATAGATATCTATTTAATTTTCTTGTCCGAAAATTCAATAGAAAAATGAAAAAGATACTTGTCTCTTAACAATGACAACACTACTATGGTGGTTCTTTGCACGTTAAGACGCAAATATAATATTTATGAATGCAAACATTCAAGTCGTCTCTCATCGTCTTCTCAATTAATAACCTTCTAATCTTTGGTAAATACTCTCATTACGTAGATCTTTCATTTTACCAACTCTAATTATTATATGTTCATAGAAATCAACCATATTAAGTAACAGGGTAGATCTCGTTATTGTTGCTTGCATAATATTTTCCATTTACACGAAATCTTTAGAAGAAAGGACAGACATTAGTTAATTTGAATGAGATAAAATATAGTAAATATGCAAAGGCTAAAGTGGCTTGTAAATGTGGATAATGAGGTAATGTTCGTAGAAAACCCCTCCAACCGCAATGTCTACTACCCCTTTAACCCCCAAATTGACTATTGTGTTGTGTCCACGATGTGACTTGTGGTTGCAAAACAAAACATTAAACACTCCGTAATGTGTCTAGAAGGAACACGACGCTGTACTCTTCGGAACCGCTAGAGCAAAGTGGTCCTACACCTCCCTCTCTCTCCAACTTTTGTCATTTTTCTTCTTAGTTATTCCTTTTAATTTGATTTTTTACATAGCTCACCAATCATTTGGTTGGGGCATTTAGTCCCTTTGAATACAACAACAGCAATAATAATATTTGTAAAAACACTATAATCTTAATTCATTCCTTGATTACCCAAACACTAATTGACATTCTTTCATAAATACTGTAAAATGCGCTTTATCCTTTCTACACTTCTTTATTTCTTCTCTTCATCTTTTTTATAGGGCCTATTATGAGTCTCAATTCACAGCAAGTTTAACGCAAGTTATTGGCGAAAAAGCAATTTAAAAGCACTTCAAGTAACAACTTTATCATTTTGGAGAGGCAACAGAGTATGCCAAATCATAGCACTGGTTACTATCGTCAATTTTTTTACTACACTGCACGGCATGAAATTAATGTGATTAACGTTAAGTGTAAATTGATGTAAAAAAGATGTTTGATAGAACCTCCTTCAAAGTAACAATGGGAGCTTCTATCTGTCCAATAATAATTTATACGGAAAGGTCATACATAAAGGTAGGATAAATTGACTTCTACCTTCCATAGTTTCTGTGCACTCAGGTACATAAGTAGTTTTACTGGAAGACTATAAATCAAATCGACTCCTACTTTCTTTGGTATAAATGTTCAATCCTATTTGGCTGCTTATCTATAACTCCTTCCGCATGATTCGGTACATATTGACGGAGAATTATTATTATGATTAGAAATTGATTTTGATGTGTATGCTGAGTTATATGCATTTAGATGTAATTTCAAGTAGTCAAAGCAAGGGAGAATATACAACTTCGAATCCCTACTCAAATAATTTCTCTATAATTTTTTCCTACCTTTTAACTCAAATAATGTTTTCCTAACTTTTGCTGTTTATTCCTAGGATTTTGTCGTGCGCGTATGTATATATATTTATACTTGTTATATAAATTTTGAAACTACATGCAATGCCATGTAAATGATTATTAATAACTTGCTTCGTCCCATTGTTTATTACTTGTTAACCAAGTGAGGAGTAACGTGTGTATCTGGTTCCATTTGTTGCCTTATATAGTTTATATTTATGTATAGTCGTTACTATTCTTTTGCATTAACGTGTATAGCTGTTATTATTCTATTGTATTACCATAAATAGGATAGAGTCAACCATTAATTATATAGATTAGAATCACCTAATAATAGTCTAGAAATTCCTGTCATTTAGTCTAAATTTCAACATAATATTCTCTGTACTTACCTTTATATATTGAATGAAAACTCTGGCATTAGATATCTTTGGCCACTCAAAGTAAGTTTTGATATCATTGATTACCGGACTCTGCGAAGGTATCAATTAAAAGTGGATGCAAATAATAAGACTACCCTTTATTTGTTTGGTAAAAGTGAATTGAACTGTTCCTGTGGAAACACTCATGGTTAGTTGGAGACCCCCTTCCCCTTTTGTGCGAGTTTAATATATTCGTAAAACGATAATGGTGTGCCAAAATTATATGTGACTTCAATAAGGGTTTTGAGATATTATTGAGAAAGATTTTGGTAATTCAGATAGAGAATGCTACTTATAGACCTATTGACATATAGTGTATATTAAAAAGCAAATTAAAATCAACAGCATTCTAATCTTTTAGTATGCCTCTCAACCTTGTCGATCTGTAAGGAGTTGCAATATTGAGGATGTTATAAGACTTTCTTAAAGTTAATCTCACTCTCACCTAAAAGTACAAAAGGTGGAGGGGTTCATAATTCGATTAGAACAAATACATATGGATTAGACTAGAGAAAATATAGTAGGGTTTTCCAAGTTCAGGTACAATATATACATGTGTTTCTTTTTTTCAATTTGGGGTATCTGACTATGTACTGAATGTCATGATTAATTATTTGATTTAAAATAAGGTGGTGGGATACACATACGTAATCATTTTTCGCTTGTACTACCTAACAAGATTGAATAAAAGGCTGCTGCATCTACCATTTGGTATTCTTATATAGATTTGATCAAACACGTGATAATTCTAGCGTTGATTTTGTAATCTCTTATTGACACTGTTTCGATGATACGGAAATTTTTATATAGCACATGGCACATACTTAAAATATGTTTAGAGGGTTATAAGATAAGATAATGAAGTTGTTATCCTAATTTAATATGTATTATAAAACATCTACAAATTATATATATGTTCATTGTTCTAGTGACTGGAATTTTTTTATATGTATTCGTATATTTGTTTCAACTAAAACATTATGAAGTTAATAGCAAAAAAAAAAAAAAAAAACCATTATGAAGTATCTATATATATCCTACGTTTGCTGCATGTTTCATTTAGCTACGAATATATAGAAGCTGGATCTGGAACAAAACATCTTGTGTAAATTAATGTTTTTATATGGATTCGTTGAATTTGGGGTCCCACAAATGGACTGTTTATGTAGTCTTGCGTGCATTGATTTGCATGACACGAAACATAAATAGGTTCTAAAGATAATAACAATATTAGACATATTCGATGCTTTCAAATTAGGAAGTTTCTTCTCCAAATGGGCCATGAAAAGTGAGCTTCAAACTCACTAAATGATTGCCACGTGGAACCTACCCTTGCTGGTAGTTTAAGTTCGTTGCTGTTTATGATGTGTTCCCATTTAGTCTTTGCTTTGCCATGTATATATACACACACATATATATATATATATATATATATAATTTTTTTTAATTGCTGAGATAAAGGATCTGGGAAGACAAATTTCAGATGAATGCAAAGGATTGCCCCATGCACCTTGAAAGGTAACAAGGAAGCTAATTGGAAGGTTGCATTAGATAGATAGATTGAGAAGTTCCATTCCAGTGAATATTGAAAAGGGTTTGCAAAATCCTTATAACTGTTTGCGTGTGAGTTGCGATTATTTAGACACTGAAGAAGCCAAGACATTCTTCTTCTTGTGTTGTGTGTTCCCTGATGACTATGAAATCCCTGTTGAAAAATTAATAAGATTTGCAATGGGATTGGGTCTAGCTGGAGAACATCAATCTTTTGAAAAGGCAAGGTGTTGCTAAGAATTAGCTTATAAGTTCTTGTTTGTTGTAAGATACTGCTGGGGGAAAACGTGTAAAAATGCATGACTTAGTTCGTGATGTAGCCCATTGGATAGCAAGCGAAGAGAATAAAATGCTCAAGTGTGTGGTGCAAAATTAAAGGATGTGACCTCAGAATGCAGCTCAATAAGATATCTGTGGTGCGCAGAATTCTCACATAAACTTGACTGTTCTAATCTTGAGTTTCTTTCCCTACCAACAGATTTGAAAGTATCAGATGAATTTTTCAAGGGAATGGAAAAGTTCATAGTTTTGTTTCTTTGCTGGAAAGGTGAAGGGAGTGCATCATTGTCAATCATGTCATTCAAGTAGTTAAAAAACCTTCGTTGTCTATTGCTAGACTCATAGGAATTAGATGACATCTCAGTAATACTATACATGAAGAAACTTGGAAGTCTTACATTCCTTAACTGTTCATTCACGGAGTTACTTGATATTATAGTTACACAATTGACAGGCTTAAGATTGTTGCAATTGTCAGAATGCGAAATGAAACAAAATCCTTTTGAAGTGATTGGAAGATTCGCACGTCTGGAAATAGTGTACTTTGATGACTCTTCTTATTCAGACTATGATGCATTCTTCAAATTGATTAATGTGCTCAAAACATTGCTTAGGTATCAAATACGATTGGGATCCGAATGTGACGATTACTTGAACATTCTTAATGGGAATAGTCAAAATGTTTTAAATCTTGGTTGTTTTGATACACGGAATGCAGCAGCTATGGATTTGGTAAAAAAAGAAAAAGAAAAAAAAAAAAAAGAGGTTTTGCATGATTGAAGGTGGTGTGAAAAATATCATTCCTGCTATTTTTCAAATAGAAAGAGGAGAAAGGGGAGGAGGAGATATGAATTATGGGTGGATTGAGCTTGGTATAAGAGATTCTGGGGAGATAGAGTGTTTGTTGGACATGAGAGGAGGAGGAGGAGTAGGAACTTTCTTCCCTAAGTTGCGTTTGCTAACAATTGAAACGATGCATAGTTTAGGAGCTTTATGCTGTGGTGTGCCTCCAAGTGGCCTCTTTGACAAATTAGAGCAACTAAATATAAGCAGTTGCCCAGTTCGGCCATGTC
Source organism: Abrus precatorius (assembly GCF_003935025.1). Lineage (NCBI taxonomy): Eukaryota > Viridiplantae > Streptophyta > Magnoliopsida > Fabales > Fabaceae > Abrus > Abrus precatorius. The sequence goes on along the minus strand of NW_020874406.1, from coordinate 10,751,722 downwards.
TACTCACGTTGGAGGTTGCTCGATGTCTGGTACAGCTGGAAACATTAGAGATATATAATTGTGATGAACTGAAGCATATATTGGCAGATGATGAGACCAATAATGATGACATAACTAGACAAGATCACAAATTGGTGTTCCGAAAGTTGACACATCGACATTAGATCATGTAAAATGTTGGAATATGTGATCCCAGTCACTTTGCTCATTGCCATGTACAACTGGAAACATGACAGATAAATTATTATGATGAACTGAAACATATAGTGGCAGATGATAACACACAGGATGAGGAGACAATTCGTAGGTTGGTGTTCTCGAAGTTGAAACAGCTTTATATTACAAGGTGCTCGATGCTGAAATACACAATCCCCATCACATTTGCTATGGGCTTCCAACAATTGGAGTTTTTGATGGTTTTAGGAAGTCGTAAGTTGAAATACGTGTTCGGACAATGAAGACACGGGGATGATCCGATTCGAAATGATATTGGAAGGCCTGACGTGTTCCTTCATAGTCGTTTCTTCATGGCACCTTATAATCCTTTAGCCACTTGGGCTTGATGTGATATGGTGGATGGTCACTGAAATTGTATTATAGTGGTATGTTTTTTGGAGTTGATGAGTTTCAATATTAGGATGAACATAATCATCATTCAACCTTCTAGCAACTTGTTCTAGTGCTTTAGGTTGTGAAATAGCTTTTGCACTCCTACTTGTAATTAATCTTTGATACTTCTCTGTTTGGACTGGCTTATGAAAAGCTTATTTGGACTTATCTATTGACATAAGCATTTGTCAAAATGTTTGGGAGATCTTATAAAAATAGCTTATGACATGTTTATATATTGTTTTCAGCTTATTTTGATAAGTTCTCTAGGATAGCCTATGAAAATAGCTTGTGACTCTGTATGAAAATAGTTTGATTATATTTTCTTTTTGATTATAGAAATAGCTTATACACAAAAGCTTATATGATAAGCGCCTATCCTCTAAGTGCTTAATTAAGCCATTTTCCCAAACGGGGACTTTTGTATATGGCTTGAGTTTTCCTTATACTCAATTATATACTCCCTTCGGTTCTTACTATAAGAAATAAAACCCTAAAATACATAGACCAATGATATGCATTGTGTAACAACTCTATTTTATTATTTATGAATTTTGTATTTAGTGTGAGTTGTTAATGCATGTTGTTTGAAATAATGAGAGTTTTAGATGTTTGAGTTGCAAGATTTTTCGCTGAAGCAAGAAATCAGCGTCCAAAATCAGACATTCTGATACTCTCTCATTGTAGTGAGAAACTCTCGCTGTAGCTAGAATGACAGATAGGTGTAATTTTATTTGATTTTTTTGTGTAGCGAAAGAAGGTCTCGCTGTAGCGAGAATTGACTAGCTTTAGCAAGAATGTCGTAAGTTGAGGGATATTTAAGGGGTTCCAAGTTGAAAAACTTAGATTATAATCCAAGTTATGACCTTCTACGTTCTCTCTGACTTCTCTATTCATTTTCTCAATAAATCCTTGAAAAATCTCAACCTTTCCCGGATTAAAGCTTGGAAGTTCACTTTCCTTGTTCTTTGGTAAGTTCTTGAAGCTTGGTTCTCCATTTCTTTGGTTGTTTTCTTGTTTTTCTCCTCTAAATAGAATCTCTTATGATAATTAGGAAAAACTCAGCCTTTTGAGCAATATCCTTCAAAAACCTTTTACTAAACCTTCATTTCAAGGTAAGGAGAGCCCTATTTTGTTACTAAGAAAGTGATATGCTTGTATTCATGAAAATGTTGTGATAAAATGTATAATTTTGAGTATATGTTGGATGAGAACATGTTTTTGTTATGCTTGAAGCATGTTTTGTGGTGTTTAATGATGTGTATGATCTTTATTTTGAGTGTATATGCATGTTTATGGTGGACTGAGTCCAAGGGGACTAACTCTTGGCAATGATTGATTGATGTATGATATAATAATGAAACTAGAGTAAAATAAAGAGATAAAAGCATGAATAATATGTTAGTAAACAGATAATGAGAAATATAGAGATGAGATAGAAAATATGGAAAGAGAAATGAAATGAAAAAAGAATACGATAAGGACAAGTATGGATAGTTCAGAAGTACACTGGGAGTGTCGAAGATGGAGACGATTGAGAAATCTTGGAGAAATGAGGGTAGTAGATGTTCTTCTTGAATTGCACAAAACAAATGAGAGTAAGAGTGTAACACCTTATTCTCAAAATTCTGTACAATGTATAAAATTGTTCGTAATCGTGTAAAACCGAACATCAATTTATTTCCTTAGTGGAAATAATTATAGTAAATTAATGAAATTTTTCTATAAGATATAGTGCCTTGTACAATTAATTCAAAATAAATCAATATAAGTGGTAGGGCAGTAATTTCAAAATGTTGAACTTAAAATATAATCGAACAATTTAGGTTAAGAAATTTTGAACATGCATTTCATATATTGAGTATATTAATTTACAAACCATTAGTCAAAATATATGGAATTTAAAATAATAATTACATCACCAAAATGTTTATAACACATAAACATATACAAGTCCCAGAGCAGTCTTCCTCAAAACCAACTACTGAAGACCCATCATACTCATCCACTCCGTGCCAGCTCTCTATCTCAGATAAGTCTTCTGAATCCAGATCCTCGTTCGATTCTAGGTAGAGATTGCTTGAATCAGCTCTAACCTCTGTGCCAGTGACGCGTTCAAAGGTCCATCTGGACGGTCTTCCGAGAGAGTTGTGGTCGTGGTAGGTGAATAGGTACGTTAAGGTTGCCGGACTCCTAACAGTACCTCTATACATATATACACATAGAGTTTGGTGTATCCTACTCCTAGGGAAGTCAAAAGGAATACTACAAGAGAAATCAATTTCTATCATAACAAAAACTCTAGGTTCATCTTCTACAAGTACAGTAAATTTAAAATAATTTACTCTCTAATACTCATTAAATACGTAGTTTAACCTAAAGTATACAAAACTATCTACTAGTCTAACTCTTCCCTGAGGCTCCGTCATCCTGGGTTCATGAAAGTTTTAGTAAGAATGAGCGTCTATTCTATCCCTTTATAAACATTCAGCATAAAATCATAATTTATACATCAATACAACACATTCAATTTCATGAATTCATATTCACAAACACATTTATATCACACATAACAAATAACATTTTATTATCCATTTTTCCTTTCTCTTATTCCAACCCACACTCCCAGTGCATTGTGATCACATATACCGATGCCTCCAGCACTTCTCGAGGTCTTACTCAACTAGATAAATAGTTGTCGGTTAGCCCATGCACACGGATCCTTTAGCAAAGGCATAGTCAGGAGTCTAGTCAGGAAACGAGTGTGAGGCCATGTAACGCATTCGCTCTCAGAAAGAGTGTGTACATATATGCGAATGTCTCTCACCACCCTACATTTCTCCCAGATTCTCATTGTCTCCGGACTCTATACCCCCAGTGTATCACTGTGACTATTTACACTAGATTTAATCTTACTCGACTCTTAGAGTCATTCTCAGAATTATTCTCTTTTTCACTTATCAGATCGTGCTTAGTAACTCACATCCAGACTAAGTCCATTCCACGCATACATTCATTGATAGAATTTCAACTATAAATCATTTGATATCAACATCGTTACCTTATATCATGTTACTCAAATATATTTGATAAAATCACACAAAATCACTCAACAATTTCCATAATATTCCATATCAAGTACTCATCATACAATGCAAGTAAGCATATATCAGCCATTTGGGTCAGCCAATCAATCAGTCTAAATAATGAAACAAACATATTTTCATTCATACTCCACACAACAGGTATCTCTATCATCTACTATCATACCATATTCACATAACAGTGCTCTATAAGTATAAAATATTTATTGTAAGATAACGATAAAATAGAGCTCTTCTTACCTCGAAGATGAGCTCACAAAGATATATTGAAAAGGTCAGCAGTCAACTATTGGAAGTTCTCTTAAACACCAAGAGATATCCATAAGAAACAAGAACAGGAAAATGATCGAAAAAACTCAAGTTTAATCCGAAGAAACTTACTTAGAATCACTTAGCTTCAATGTCTAAGCGTGATTATAAAGAGAAATCAGAGTTTCTGAGGCTTTTATCTGAGTGAAAGGAAGAGAGAGATCAAAGAAAGCTTGAGAGAAGTACATGAGTTTGAAATATAATGAATTTCTCATGCGAAAAATTTGTTAAATACTCTTCAGCCTCGCACGTTCTCGCTTGAGCGAGGAACAACTCGCTTAAGCAACGGGCATCTCGCCTAAGCGAGATATACAGGTAGTGGTCTCGTCCACTATTTTCTAGTATGCTTGCTTGAGTGAGCTCCATCTCGCCTGAGCGAGATGGTGTCCAGAGAGCATGATATTGTTCCTATGAGTTATCGCATGGGTGACCTATCTCGCCGGGGTGATATCCTCATCTTGCCTGAGCGAGATCACTTTCGCCTGGACGAGGTGACAGTTAAGTGACATTTATCTTATCTCTCTTGAGCGAGAATCATCTCGCCTGAGCGAGATAGTTTTGTAGCAATATATTTTTGCACGCTCAATCTCGCATGGGAGAAATTTACCTCGCCTGAGCGAGATCCACTGCACCAAAATCCTTCCAAATACCCTTTATATTCTCTTATAAATACATTATAATACCACTTAACATTAAATAAGCATAAATTACTGAAAAATGAAAAGAGGATGTTACAAAGAGTACCACAGTCCTCACACTATTTTTCTAACTCATACTCCAGACTATGTTTTTGCTAAAATGGGTCGGGTCTGCACAAGTTGTATCTGTGTAGCTGTGGTTATCCAACAACTATCTATATAAAGAAAGACCTTGAGGGATCCCAGGGGCAATGAAAGTGTGAAAAAGAACTCCAAGTATCATGAGAGAAGACAAGTGATAGGCTGAATATTTAAAGATTGTCGCATGTATATGAATATAATTTCGTGATATGATTGATAATTGTATTACCTCAGTTTTACTATGTGACTAATTATGAATGTATGCTTGGTAATATGAATAGAGACTCATCCTTACGTAAATATTTCATGGGACCAAGCTCCCAAAGAAAGAATTAGGCTCGTAGATAGTTTTGTACATTATAGACTTAACTATGTATTTAACGACTATCAAAGATTATGCTACTTTAGAATTGCTATACATGTTGATGATGTGCCTAGGAATATCATTATGATAGAGATGGAACTATATTATAGTATCCTTTTTGATTTTCTTGTAAATGGAATACATCATACATACCTTTTGTGTATATATATTTCCTGGTACCGTAAGAACCCCAACAGCCTTGACCTATTTGTTTACATATCACGATCATGACCATCTCTACAGACCATCCAGATGGACTTTTGAGCGAATTACTGGCATGTAGGTTATTGCGGATTCAGGTGATCAATATCTTGGGTCGGATGAGGATCTTGATTCTGACGATATTGCAGAAATAGTGGGATGGCACTAGGATGACTAGTGTCTCTTTGGTCTTTTAGCGGATAGGCTGCTCATTAGGATTTGTTATGTTTTGTATTTTGTAAATGTTGTAAAAAGAGTCCTAATGTATTTTGATGTATATTTGATAAGGATAACCCACTGTAAACTCTTCAGAACCATATATTTATTAAGGTTGCTAAACGTTTCCTTTTTAATTTGTTTAATTTTTATAGATTCCGACGATATTGCAGAAATAGAGGGATGACACGAGTATGACTAGTGTCTCTTTGGTCTTTTAGTGGATAGGTTGCTCATTAGGATTTATTATGTTTTGTATTTTGTAAATGTTGTAAAAAGAGTTCTAATGTATTTTGATGTATATTTGATAAGGTTAACCCACCGTAAACTCTTCAGAACCATATATCTATTAAGGTTGTTACATGTTTCCTTTTTAATTTGTTTAATTTTCATAGATTCGTTCTCTAACTTTTTATAAGTTCGAGCAAAATAAATGAAATATTTTATAATTTCACGTCTTATATGCGACTGACAAATGAATTTAAATTAATTATCCCTTTTTGACTACAAAATTATTTTTTTATTGTTTTGAATAAAATAAGGATGTTACACATTGAAATAAGCTAATTGCATTTAATATTCATATAAATTTATAAAGATACCCTTTCTAATTGTAATCTTGCACATGATAAACTCTAATAAATACACCACTTAATCAATCTGTATTAATTGTTTTATCATGATTTTTCTAAAAAAATTTTTTTTACTCGCTCTTATTGGTGAAGTGGTGCATTTATTAGGGTTTATCATATGCAATGTTGCACAAGTGAGAAAAATGCAAATTAGAAATTAGCATTTAATATGTGTCAAAATTGATGCATGTTTCTTATATTTTGGACCAATACTTGTTTCTTATAATAAAGGTCATAGAGAGTATATTTTTCTCGTTAAAAAAATCAATCCTAGAATTCCAAAGGTAAAGTCGCTTAATTATCACTTCGATCAACTACTTATTAGTTATGAATTTAATACTTTAAATATAGATAAATGTAAAAAAAAATCAACAATAAAATATGAATGTAAATTAGATTTGTATAAAAATTTACCCATTTTGTGTTAACCTATAATAATGGAAGGATTTGCATTAAATTTGTGTTTGCTTCTGAGAAAGAGTGATAATACTATGTAACATCACCCTGAAAAGTGAAAAAGCACTTATTGCATTAGGTACCAATACTGATAATATTTCTATTGCCTTAATTAACTAATGATACAAGACAACATAAGATCTAAAGTAGTTGCATAATTAAATTCCATTACTAAATGGATATTACTTTATTCTTTTATTTCCTTGACAAACTGAAGGTGTCTTAGATCCCAGCTGTTTCCTCAACATCTAGCATAGAAGATAGAAAATTAATTGATAACTTGATTACTTTTTCAGGGCTTTTATAATGAGATAGCATGCCTATTAGAGATAGTTCTGTACTGTGATACATTAACTTCTGGTGCTCCATAATTTTTCTTCAATTTCTCATTTGTCACCAATGGAGTGCTAATAGTCTTACATTCATTCATCTTAAATTTCTTGAGTAAGGCTTTACATATTTCTTTTGTGAGATAAATATTCCTTCTTTCTTTTGTTTTATCTCTATTCCAAGTAAGTAGTTCATCATGCCAAGGTCAATCATCTCAAAGGCCTTCATTTTCTTTGAACTTAGCTATCATCTCCACATTGTTTCCTGTATATATAAGATCATCTACATACAAGGAAACTGAGTATGTCATACTGACCTTGGATCTTGGTGTATAAAGTTACCTCACTTTTGCTCCTCTTGAATCATTGATTTGTAAAGTATTGATTAATTTTGTTGTACCATGCTCATGGAGCTTGATTTAATCCATATAATCTTTTTTAGTCTTAGTACTTTGCCTTCATTACCTTTGCTGATAAAGTCTTGTGGTTGCTCTACAAAAATCTCTTCTTAAAGAATGCCATTGAGAAAGACAAATTTTACATCTAGTTGATAACTGTTCCATCCTTTTTGTGTGGCAAGAGCAATTAGAGTTCTTATAGTATACAGGCAGGCAAGTAGAGAAAATATCTTCTTGTAATCAACTTCAAGTTATTATGAGTTTAGTTAACAACCTTACCTTATACTTTTGTATGGTGCAATTAGGATTAAGCTTGATCTTATAGACCTATTTTACCCCAATGATATCTTTATCTGTAGGGCAATTTACTAGCTCCCATATGTTATTTTTCTCAATCATTTTTATCTCTTCTTCCATTGCCTTGACCCATACTTCTTGTTTTGATGCTGCTTTAAAGCTATCCGGTTTAGTTATGGCCAGGTTACAGGTCTCGTATATATCCACCAAAGATCTAATTCATCTCATTTTTATCTCTTCTTCCATTACCTTGACTCATACTTCTTGTTTTTATGCTGCTTCAAAGCTATCAGGTCCAGTTATGGCTAAGTTACAAGTCTCGTATATATCCACTAAAGATCTAATTCTTCTTGGAGTAGACTTTGGTGAGGAAATTTGTTGTTGTGGAGGTGAAAAACTCTCACCTAACACTTCTTCAATTTCTTGAGTTGATGCATTGGTATAGAAATATTTTTCTGACCCTTTTCATCTTTCCAATTCCAAGCATCATTTTCATCAACTTTAACATCTCGACTAATAGTGAGTTTTTTGGTTTGCAAGTTGTAAACTCATTATTCTTTTGACTTTGTGCTATACCCTAAGAAGTAGCTCATACAGTTTTATCTTCTAGTTTGTGTCTCTTCTCTTTTAGAATGTGTATGTAACAAATCAATTCAAAAATCTTAAGGTGTTTTGCTAATGGTTTTTGCCCGCTCTAAGCTGCAATTGGAGTTTTTATCTTGAACAGCTTTAGTTGGACATCTATGAAGTATGTAGACAACAATATAGACTGCTTCAGCCCTCTTAGTTACTCTATTTTGTTATTGAGTATATGTGACGGTAAGTTATCGCCAAATGCCTTCATCCTCACAGAATTTATCAAACTCTTGAGAGGTATATTCTTTGCCACGATCGCTTCTTAATACTTTTATTTCTTTACCACTTTGTTTCTTAACAAAGGCCTTAAACTTCTTGAATATTCCAAAGACTTCTTATTTTGTTTTGATAAAGTAGACCCAAGTCATTCTAGAAAAATCATCGATGAAAAGGATAAAATACATGTTAATATGAAGTGATGGTGTTCACATTGGTCCGCAAACATCTATATAAACAAGCTCTCATAAGTCTTTTACTCTCCAAGCTTTCCCAGTAGAAAACAGCAGTTGATGTTGCTTGTTAAGGAGACATCTTTCACAAGCATCATTATTTTCTTTAAGATATGGGAGATCCTTCATCATATTCTTTTAATATAATAGTTTAAAGGCATGAGTATTGAAGTGCTAACTCTTTGATGCCAAAGTTGTGAAGTATCAATTTTTGCTTTCATAGCAATGTTAGCGCCTTATTGAAAGCTTATTGGAAAATTTATGTTTCTTTTCTCCATCTTTACTTGGCCAATTTCTTGCTTTTTACTGTCATATATCTTACACGTGTCCCTTTGAAGTGGAGAGAATAACCTTTCTCGATCATTTGTCTAATACTTAAGAGATTTTCCTTAAGATTGGGGACTAGCAAGACATCAGAAATAAGTTTTGTACTTTTCTTTGTCTTCACCATAATAGTGTCTTTGCCTTTTGACTCAGCGATAGTACTGTTTTTCATTCAAACTTTCACTTTGATGGATTAATCGATATCATTGAAGATGTTTATATATTTAGCCATGTGATTGCTACAACTGCTATCCAAATACCAATTTCCACTTGTTTCAATGCTGTAGTAATCTTGGGTAGCATAGAAAAGATGTGGTTCTCGATCATACTTTTTAGCAAAATTTGCTTGATACTTGTTTTTCTTGCTATAATTCTTTTCCATAAGTCCAAATATCTTGCAGTGTCGACATTGTAGTTTTCTAGGATACCGACATTCTTCTTCAGTATGATTTGTCCTCTTACAAATGTCATGCCACATGGAGGTAATTTATCTTGATAATTTCTAGAGCAATTTCTAGAATTCTCTTTATTTTTAGAAGTTTCTTCATTATTTGTTCTTTCTTCATTCCCTTTATTCTGAGATTGTAATTTGAGCTTTAATTGAAAGGTATTTTTAATTGAGTCCTCATCATGCCTTTTCAACCTTTGGTCATAAGCTTCAAAGGACCCTACTGATAACTACTCGGCAAGTGCACCGAATCGTTTTAAGTAAATACCACGGTAAGTGGGTATCGTCCCACAAGGATTGACTTATCAAACAATACTTCACTAATCAAATTTCTAGTTAGACAATATCAACTATTTGGATCGAAGAAAGCTCTACAATTGAAATTAAAACAAAATAAAGATTTATAATAGAATAAATATTGCCTTCAACAAGTAAAGAGTGATCTCAAGATTTAAAACACTAGAGGTTAGGATGGTCTGAGTTTTTCTTAATCTGTGTTGAATTTCTAAACACTTGAATTGAAAATCTTAGATTAATGAAAGGATTTCAAGTGAATGAACCCCAATTCCTTGGTGAATCGATTCTTTACTTATGAAAAAAATATGACAATTCCTTGACTATATCTCAACACAAATATAGTTGAAGCACTAAATCAATCCACATATCACACAAAATTTAAGAAATATTCCTAAACCTTGAAATTCATGTAGTTCATCTTTTGAGCTAATTCATACACAATTTTTCCAAATCATATAAGAACCCTAATCCATTCATGAACAAAAACTCATGATTTTTGCATATATAATCGAAAGACGAACAATTAATCCAAGAAATCCAATATCAAAACCTTAGAAATCCAATCGCAATACACCCATCTCAGACCTAATCCTTTCCCCTAGCTATGGAGTTTAGCAACTTATTCTATGAAGAACAAAGAAGAAAATTGTAGAAAATTCCATAAAGAACCAAGAATTGGAAAGATGACTCTTCAATCTCTCCTCTTCCTCTTGTTCCCAAGTTGTCTCGTAGCTCCCAGCTCTTTTCCTCCGTTTTCTCTTGAGTTCGCCCTTGCTTCCCTCCTCCTAATCCTTTTCTTTCCTTCTATTTATATGAAAATTTACTTGACAGCATCCGTGGGCGCCTAGGCGTTGCGATTTGGACGCTTGGGCTGCAGGTCACCAGAGAGCACAGCACGCCATGGGCGCTTAGGCGTTGCAATTTGGGCGCCTAGGCTGCAGGTTACCTGAGAGCAAAATAAAATCAGTAAATTCCGCCTGGGCAGTGGAGATTAGCGCCTGAGCGCTCATAATTCTAGCAAAACATTTAGAAAATGCAATAACATAAACAACTAATGAAGACAAAGAAAAAGACTACTCAAAATAACTTTTCAAAGGGTTTTGGATGTCTTTATACTCTGAAAATCTCAATAAATTGATGGAACATCACCTACCAACTCGGTCACTGATAGAGTAGATAAATTCTTTGTTTGGTAAATAGTAGTCACAATTGGATCATATTTACAGAGAATTATGATTAATAATTGTTCAACTTCTTTTTAAGAATATTTTCGCATAAACTCTCATTTGGTTAACTATTTCTTTTATTTTGAAATAGTAGTCTTTTACGCCCTCAGACTCTATCATTTTTAGTAATTCAAACTCTTGCTATAGAGTTTGGAGTTTTATAGCACGTACTTTTTTGCTTCCTTCAAACTCCTCCTATAGCGTACTCTATGCTTCTTTGGCTGTTGTAGCACCTATTATTCTTGAAAAAATTATGTCAGTCACAACTTGTTATAAAGTAAACAAGGCCTTCAAATCCTTTGGTTTGTTTTTCTTCAATTTTTTTCTTTGACTTGCAAGAAGGGATGATATGTTTGTTGGAGTAGTGAATTCATTTTTCAAAACATCCCAAAAATCATAATTTTCATAGTTGAAAATGGGGACAGGAAGAGAAGATGATTGAGTAGTGCTAATCATAGGTTAGAAAAATTTTGGAAGTAATTTATTTTAATTTTGGAATAGTATAGTAATATTTCTACGCCCAATAGAGAACCAGATGTAGCTCTAAAGCCACTAATAGTTTTCGGTGTAGATGAGATGCGTAAGATAATTGAGATATGCTAGTTGAAATAGTTAAAAAGATAGTTGAAGAAGTTTTGGTAAGACACTCAAGAGATAGATAATTAATAGCTTAATTACTTCTTCATGACTTTTACAATAAGATAACATGCCTATTTATAGGCATCCTCTATCACCATTATGTTTGGTTGGTTTAATATTATAATATTTACAATACTCTGCAACTATTTCTAGAAGTATATTGAAACCAAAAGATTCAAATGGTTTTTCCTAGACTTTTTCTAGTGTTTTTTCTGTTAAGTATAATTTAGATCAATAAAACATGTGTTAACTGTAATTGTTTTGGAGTAAAAAAAGCCTTAAAAGTTTGTTAACTGGTTACTTATCTAAGTAAATGATAGATGATTGCCGAGTTAGTATCAAAACAACTAAGTTTTCTAAAGATTTTGTATTATAAAGTCAAACCTAGGTCGATTCACAGAGACACATTCTCAGTCAAATTCAATTTTAGGTTTTCTTTTAAAAAATGCAAATAAGGTTTTTGGAGTTTTGAAAATTGTAATTAATCAAATTAAATTACAAATAGAATTAAAGTGAGTAAAAAATGAATTAAGAAACATCTATCCACAGAATACCAATTGCATGTAACTTTGACTATCACAATATCTAAAGATTTAAATCCAAGTTTGAATAATCACCAATTCAATTAATAATTCAATCGAATAACCTAATTGAATAGAGTTACGAATTAAATCAAATAATCATTTAACCTAATTCGCATTAATTATCAAATTAGAGCATCAATTGAGTCATAATTTGAAATCTAACAACAGAAAAGTCAATCGCAATAAATAATTCTGATATTAGAGTGAAAAAGAGAACAAACTCGGAGCAATTAGCGCATAAGTCAAGTTGGAACTCCAACGTTTGGATTTCGCAAATTGAACAAGAGGTTTAGCCTTCCATCGAAACACTTAACCCACGCAAAAATGAGAAAAGAACGAGAGAGTTCGAGATAAAGTAAAAACAAGGATTCTTATTTCGGCCAAGTCTCAAAAGCTCAAAGTGTCTAATCACCTCCCCTAATTCATAACCTTATTAGTCTATTTATAGGTTATGATTAGGGTAAATTAAGTGGCCAAAATGCGAGTCTCAATAATATCTAAAAGCCCAAATACAATTTTTAAATAACAAGGATCCAAATGCATTCCTGCAACAATATTCAGCAAATTTGTCTCAACTTCAAAAAATCATAAAAAATCGAAAACAACTTCAAATCCAGCGATCCATATATGCATTTTGAAGCCTTGGTTATGTACAATCCAATGCAACTAGAATCAGTCAAAAATAATATCTGTAGAAAAAATTATGGCCAAAAGAGTAGTCAGAGGTTAGAATAACCAAAAATACGAAATTAAAGCATTACTTTGTAATAGGCCCAATTTATTCAAATAAGTAGAAAATGGTAAATACTATAAAAATAAAGCATATGAAAAGTGTTTATTAATCAAAATAAATCATTAAATGTAAACATAAAATATGTTACATCAGTAACCAAGTCTTGTACATGTATAAAAGGGTTAATACCTGTATTGAGTGTACAGATTTCTAGCATTCCATTTTAAACACAAGTTATCGTCTCTCTTCCCTGATCTCTCATTCACTCTTTCTCTTTCCTGTTCCTTGTGAGCTACGTCATTGAAGTTCCAAGGGATCAAAATCGAATAGTGGTATCAGAGCATTAGGTTCGTGGATCTTGGAACGTGTTTCCGTTGTAACAATGGCATCAATGAATGGGAACGTGGGCTTTCTAGCCACTACTCGAAAAGTGCTTTTTAGAAACGGCCATTACATACGGATAAAATTCTGCCTATAATACAGATGATTTTACAGATAGATTTTTAAATTTTTATTTTTAAAATTTTCTAAAAAATCTATCTATATTACAGACAAATTTTTATCTGTCTATAATGGCTGTCTGTAAATAGCCCGTCATATGGCACGAAGTATTTTAGACAGAAATTACAGATGAATTTTTTTGTCTATAATTTGGAAATGGGGGGATATTTGGAGCGGGAGTTACAGACGGGAAAATCTATCTGTAAATATTGTCATTTTTTACTGACTTTTCATCTGACAATTTATAGAAGGATGTTTCAATCTGTAATTTACAGACAAATTTTTTTGTCTGTAATTTATAGAAGGATTTTTCTATTTGTAAGTTATAGACAGATTATTCTGTCAATAAATTATAGATGGATTTCATAATTCGCCTGTAACTTTTTACCTATGAGGATATTACAGACAATTTTTTTTTCGTCTGTAAATCCGTTTGTAATTTTAAAAATTGTTTGTAATAGTTTAAAATTTTGTTTGTAAATCTGTCTATATATGTAGGTTTTGTAGTAATGAGCGCACATGCCAATTTTAGATGGGAAGAACTACGACAAATGGTGCATTAAAATGCGAGTGACTTTTGGAATGCAAGATGTTCTTGATTTTGTCCAAACAGGGATTTAAGACCCACAGAAGTCTGCTTTGGATGCTCAAGAGAAATTGTTCAAGGAGGCCAAGAAATGTGATTGTAAGGCACTTTTCCTCATCCATCAATGTGTAGATGTTAATTTTGAGAAGATTGCATCTTCAAGGCAAGCATAGGAAATTCCTTCTAAGTTTTATGCTGGATTTGAGAAGTTGAAGAAAATCAGATTACAAAATTTAAGAAGGCAGTATAAGATGTTGAAGATGAATGAGAAAGAGGGTGTTTCTGAATATCTTAGTTATGAAAATCTTCATAAACCAGATGAGTACCTGTGGAGATGCTTTGAAGGAGTAAGCTATGGTGGAAAAGGTACTCAGAACCTTACATTTCCCGTTTGATCATATAGTTGTGGCTATAGAAAAGTCAAAGGACTTAGAAGACTTGACTCTAGAAAAATTGCAATACTCCCTTGAAGCACATGAACAGAGGCTAAATGAAAGAACTGTAGAAAAGAAGGCAGTACAAGAATTGTTTGCTCACAGTAACAAGAAGAATGTTACAGATGGAAATGTCAAGAAGAACAAAGGCAAGTGAAGCAATAAGGGCAAGAGGAGCAAAGGAAATTTTGATCAAGATAATTGTGATCAGAATTGTGGAGAATCAATAGATAAAAAAAGGCTTAACAGAGAAAGGTGCTAAGAAGCCATGAAGGAAAAAGAATGTGTAGTGCTACAATTGTCAAGGCTGGGGTCACTTTGCAAAAGAGTGTAAGAATACTAAGAGGCCTAGAGTTCGAGATGATAAGGCCAAATTGGTCAAAGAAGAGGATTCAGAAAATGATCATGTGATGTTGATGGTCACCACTGCATTATAAGAAGGTAGCAGTGAAGAAAGTACATGATATCTTGATACTGGTTGCAGTAACAATATGACTGGAAGAAAGGGCTTGTTGGCTGATCTAGATCCTATCATCAAAAGTAAAGTGAGATTTGCAGATGATAGTACCATCAGAGCTGAAGGAATAGGAACTACGTTAAGTCAAAATAAATATAGAGGAACTTCTTGCATTTCTAAAGTTCTCTATGTGTCAACCATGAGGAGCAACCTACTTGGCCTTGGTCAATTGTTGCAAAAAAGGTATAGAAAGGTTGGAAGACAATGCCCTGAAGGTGTTTGACAAAAAGAATAGATTCATCATGAAAGCTCCTTTATTAAAAAATAGGACTTTCAAGGTTGTAATCTTGGTAAATCAGGAAGTAAATTGCTTATCATCAACTAAAGATAGTGTGAGCTGGTTATGGCACAAGAGACATGGGCATTTGAACTTCAGAAGTCTGAAGAAGTTGCAATATGAAGGATTGGTGATAGGCTTGCCTCACTTGAATGCACTAGAAAAGAAGTGTGAGAGTTGTTGTGTGTCAAAGCAAGCTAGGAAGTCTTACACAAATCAAATTTCATGTAGAGCAATAGTAGCTCTACAGATGATCCATTCAGATGTCTGTGGGCCAATGGAGATTGAGACACTTGGAGGTAATAGATATTTCGTATCTTTTACTGATGAATTTACTAGAAAAGTATGGATTTACATGTTAAAGAGAAAACTAGAAGTGTTTGATGTTTTCAAAAGATTTAAAAGTGTTGTAGAAAAATAGTCAGGATTGTGTATTCAAACTCCCAAGACCGATGGTGGTGGTGAATTCATTTCCCAAGAATTTGAGTCCTACTGTTTGAATGAGGGTGTTGTTCATAAGGTAACTCCACCCTACACCCCCGAAAATAATGGCACGGCTAAGAGACTCAATAGATCACTGATGAACATCGCTAGAAGTATGTTGAACTGTTACAAGGTTCCCAAACAGTTCTGGGGAAATGCAGTAACAACAGCTGCCTATCTCATGAATAGAATCCCATCTAAGAAGTTGCATGGAGTAACACCTGAAGAAGTTTGGTAAGGAATGAAGCCAATAGTAGCACATCTCAGAAGTTTTGGTTGTTTGTGCTACAAACATACTCCAGACCAGAGAAGGCCAAAGTTGGATAATAAAAGTGAACCTATGGTGATGATTCGCTACCATCACACTGGTGCATACAAGTTATTTGATCCAAAAACAAACAAAGTTGCTATAAGTGCATATGTGAAGTTTGATGAATCTAGAGGATGGAATTGGGATCTACAATCACAAGAGGAATCAAGGTTGATTTGAATGAATTATAAGGGAGAGAATCCTTCAAGAAATGATGATGGTGCAAAAAACAATCCAAATCAAGTTGTTGTAGAAGATGAGCATCTATTCTAAGGAGAGGAAGCTATGATTCCTCTTGGTAGACCTTAGAGACAGACATGAATGCCACAAAGATTCAATGACTATCAAATCATGAAGGATACTGAAATAGATGAAGATGGTGAGATGGCGTACTTAGCATTACTAGCTGAGATAGAACTAGTCTCCTTTGACCAAGCAATTAAGGAGACAAGATGGAAGAATGCAATGATCGAGGAGCTAAATTCAATTGAAAGAAATCAAACTTGGAAATTAGTGAATCTACCTCTCATAAGAAACCTATTGATGTAAAATGAGTTTCCAAAGTAAAAGAAAAGCCAAATAGGGAAGTTGCTAAGTACAAAGCAAGATTGGTGGCCAAAGATTTTCTTTAAAAACAAGGCATTGATTTTGGAGAAGTTTATGCACCAATAGTAAGGCTTAAAACTATCAGATTGGTAGTTGCAATAACCTCTTACAAAGGATGGTCACTTCATCAATTAGATGTGAAATCAATATTCTTAAATGGATGGTTGGAATAGGAGGTTTATGTGAGCCAACCATCGGGTTTTGAGGTTCAAGATCAGCAACATAAGGTATATATACAGGTTGAGAAAGGCTTTGTATGACCTAAAACAGTCACCTAGGGCATGGAACAAGAGGATTGATGCTTTCCTGGCACAATAGAAATTTTTGAAGTGCAAATCTGAACATGGTGTTTATGTTAAACACATTTCTGCTGCTAGGATACTGGTGTAGTGTCTTTATGTTGATGATCTTTTGGTAACTAAGCCAGATGAAGGAGACATTGAAGATTTCAAGAAGGTGATGAAGAAGGAATTTGAAATGATAGACCTAGGAAGATTAAGTCACTTTCTAGGATTGGAGTTTGTTCATACCAGGCAGGGTATCTACATTCACCAAAGGATGTATGCAAAAAGTGTTTTTGAAATATTTAAGATAGAAAACTACAACTCAACAGTAACACCAACAGAAGTTGGTTTGAAGCTCTCTAAAGATGAAAAAGAAAAACTTGTAGATCCAACTCTTTACAAGCAAATAGTAGGTTCACTCAAGTATCTATGTAATAGTAGACTAGATATCTATTACTCAATTGGAATCATCAGCAGATTCATGGAAAAACCCAAGACCTCTCACCTACTAGCAGCTAAGCATGTACTGAGGTATGTGCAAGGAACTTTAGAGTTTGGATTTTTATATCCACACGAGGCTAGGAGCATGGATGTGGACTTGATTAAGTTCACTGACTCAGATTGGAAGAAAGATCCCAATAGGAAGAAGAGTATTGCTAGACATGTGTTCATGTACTGCAGGACTCCAATATCTTGGAGCTCAAGGAAACAGGATGTAGCACTATCAACCTATGAGGCAGAATATGTAGCAGTAGCACTTGGAGCATGCCAAGCTGTTTGGTTGAAATAATTACTTGAAGAAACGAAGCTAAGAGAAGTAAAGCCAGTGAAGATATTGATTAATAATCAATCTGCCATCAATCTAACTAAACATCCCGTAGCACACTGCAGAACCAAACATATTGAGACAATGTTTCATTTCCTGTGAGACCAAGTCAGCAAAGAGATAGTAGATATGGAATTCTGCAGATCTCATGACTAGGTAGCTGATGATATGACTAAGGCTTTAAGGCCTGAAAGATTTAAGGAGCTTGAAGACTATGTTAGGAATGAAAACATTAAAGAATCTAAATTAAGGGAGAGCTATTAAGTATAATTTAGATCAATAAAACATATATTAGCTGTAATTGTTTTGGAGTAAAAGTCTTGTAAGTTTGTTAGATGGTTACTCTTCTAAGTAACCAAGTCTTGTACATGTAAAAAAGGTTAATACCCTTATTGAATATACAGATTTCTAGCCATTTTATTTTTTATAAAATAGTTGAAGGTAAACTTACGTTGGAAAATCGGAATGAGTTTCAGTTGTTAGTGGAGAGGGAAATATAAATTCCTCGTCGCAATTACCCTGCTGGCTGTTACTTGGGCAATTTTGGAGTGTTTGCCCATTTACGTTAACACAGGCAAATAGTGTCAAGTTAATGTCTACCCGATTCATCCTTAGAACATGTTACGAGTGCTGCTGTGTTGGTGGCTGCCTCTGCGGTGGTGGGGAGTACTTCCATCTGATTCAATACCTAAAGATATCGATGAAAGCATGCAAGCAACTTCTTGTTAATGATCGATGCACCTTAATTAAATAAACCAGTTATTTAATCTTTTAATAGGCTAAAAGAGTACCTCGTTGCCCCATTTCATCCAAGTGGACCACGCTCTTTTGCAAGAGCAATAGCCGTATCAAGATAAACATATGGGGAGAATCTGTTGGAAGAGCAGGTCCCGTACGTGATTCACAAATAACATTTTAATTTGTAAATAACATTGAATGAGTAATAACTTTCAATTAATAAATATTACTTATACTACAAATAATATTATGAGTACTAATTTTCAACCAATAAATAATAACTACGAATATTATTTAATGAATAGTAACTTTTAATCTATAAATAAAATTTTATTTTATTTTATCTTTTTAAAAGAAAATAGTTGAATAGAAAAAGAATTTAAACAGTTTTTAATCTCCTATGTTATTACATCTATCTTCTTTCTTTCTCTAATTAATATATGCTGTTTTTATTGAATTTTGCTTTAATTTGACATTTTGAGAGATATATTGGTTTAAGATTTCATTGGATTTTAAAAGACTTTTTTTAAGTAAAAAAGTTTGTTAGTATTTAATTAGGATTTTATGTTACTTAAAAACAATCTAGTAGTATTCAATCTGAATTTTTAGAATTTTTTAAAAAGTCTGTTAAAATTTATTGGTATCCATTTAAGACTTTTTATAACTTAAAAATAATCTATTAGTATTAAAAAATACAAGAATTTTTAGGATTGTTGTATTATGAAGATTTTGAAGGACTTTTTAGTGGTATTTATAAATACTAAATTTATAAAACAATGGGTTTTTTGCCTGTATAGGGTTAAATCAAAAACATTTTATCCGTATGGGATTCTTTGACAAAAAATTCTCTGTTTAGGGTGATTTGTGAGTGTTGTAAAAACTGTTGGCGACACATGATCAAGTATCGGCTGAAAGAATGCCGACACAGGTGTCAGACCCGACTACTGAGAGCGGTTCAAAAGGAACCGCTCTCTAATATAGACATCTTAGAGCGGTTACTTTCAAACCGCTCTCATAAATCAATTTTAGAGAGCGGTTAGAAAGTAACCGCTCTAAGAAGTCCATTTTAGAGAGCGGTTGCTAAGAAGTGCATTTTAGAGAGCGGTTCACACCAGTGTCGGGTTGTTCAGGACCGACACACACTGATTGGTCCAGGCCCTCCATCTTTGTTCTGTTATTCATCTTCTTCGATGAAAAATTTTTGCAAATTGAAAACGCAGAGGTGGAGGTGGAGTGGAGAAGCAAGGCAGATAGATTGCATATTTTTAAAGCTTTGAAAGGTAAGAAAAAAACATTATAGTGTATATTAGATATAAATATAAAATATTTATTTTTGCTTCCGTTTTTTGTCCCAGGAATATTGCAATCGGTGGTGGTCCAGGCTATTGTGAGAGGGACTTTCGGTGGTCCAGATTCTTAGCAAAAGGAGGTTAGTAAAAATTTATATTTATAGTGATTTTGTTATGCATGTAAAAAATAGGAAAATAGGAATATAGAAAAATAGAAAAATAGGAATATAGAAAAATAGAAAAATAAAAAAATAGTTAAATTAAAATATATAATTTTCTTGTTACTTATGTAAAAAATAATTAAATAAGAAATATAAAAGAATTAAATTAAATAAATATATGAGGAAAAATTATGTGTGATTATTATTATAAAGTTAATAAAATATAAAATTATGAATAACAAAATAAAATTGAAATAATAAGAATGAAAAACATTAATTAATAAATTTATATTATAAGAATCTGCAGTTGTTAAATTTGTAATAATATTTCAACAAATATTATGTCACATAAATAAGAAATAGTAAATAAATTAAAATTATGAAAGATTAAAATATAGTTATGCATCAAATAATTATAAATTAGATTAATTTAAAAAAATTAGAGTAAAATATAAGGAATTAAGTGAAATAAAGATGAATATATAAGCAATGTAAGTTAAATAAAATTGAAAATATTATTTTAAAATATAAATGAGTGAAAATAAAAATATTAGATCAATATTAATTTAGACATTTGAATATTTTAAAAAGTTTGTAGTTATTTAAATGATTTTAATCAATAATAATAAATTACAATTTTATGCATGTAAAAAAACAAAAAAAGGGAAAGAGAAAAATAGGAAAATAATTAAATTAAAATTGATTTTTCGTTTTATTTATGTAGAAAACTGTATTTAAAAGTAAAAATGATGATGATATTATTATTGTTATACAAATATTATTGTTATAAATTTGGTTGCTTATATTAAAAATTTGAAGTTAATAGTTTACTTGTTTATATAGATTTTAGATGGCATCATCTTCGTCTCGTAGTAGGGTGTTAAATCCCGGCCCCGAGGATGGTTCATTACTGCGCTATCAGTCTATTCATGTTTCAGAGCATATTTGGGATGATCGTGAACACCCAATATTGAGAGTGAGAAGAGGTCATTTCATACATGCTGGCATGGAGGGAGTACCAGTAGAGATTATTCCTCATTTGACAGTAGCAGGATTTGCTGGAGTAGCACAGTTGGCTAGTATTCCTATTGACCGCCAATTTATTACAGCGTTGGTAGAAAGATGGAGGCCAGAGACCCATACATTTCACATGCCCCCTGGAGAGTGTGCTATTACTCTTCAAGACATTGCTATTCAGATGGGTCTTCGTATTGATGGAAGACCAGTTATTGCCCCTACAGGAGGTGACAGGGCACAAATTGTTGAAGATTTATTGGGAATTAGACCACCTAATTCTGCATTTATGGGGAGCAGCTTGAAACTTACTTGGTTGGATGAGCATTTTTCCCATGTTGGGTTGCACAACCAAAATTCCATTCAGCTAACTCGCTTTGCAAGAGCATATATTTTGAGACTTATTGGTGGGTTTATGTTAGCTGATCATTCTAGTAGCAGGGTCCCAGTTAGGTACCTTCCTTTACTTGAGGATTTAGAGATAACTGGACAATATAGTTGGGGAAGTGCAGCTTTAGCCTTCCTATACAGAGAGTTATGCATGTCCACGAATATTGATCGGTCTGGTATTGGAGGATTGACTCCACTTGTGATGCTGTGGGCGTGGGATAGGTTCCCATTTCTATCTCCGGGTGATCCCCCTTACACACAGAATGATCTTCCTTGTGGTGCACGGTATGTCTATAATATTAAAACTTTCATTCAATATTTACACAACAGTATTTTATTACAAACAGTCATGCTAATATTTATGTTTTTATAGGTGGTTAAGATTTCAAAATTTTAGGAAGGGGAGAAAGGATCTAGCTTACTTTAGGTTCAAATTTGATCATTTGAAACGTGATCAGGTATGCGTTATTTGTTTATGATATATGTTATCATCAATTAATAATTATGAATAATTACAATAATATTTTGTACACTTGCAGTTTGTGTGGCAACCATATAGTATAGATTTGATGCATACTTTGCCTGCCATATGCATTGAGGGCATGCATATATGGAGAGCTATTGTGCCGCTTATTTGTTTCCAAATATGTGAATGGCACCAGCCCGATCGTACCATGCGTCAATTTGGGATGGTACAACATATTCCTCATGCTCCTTATCAGCCAGACCAGCTACATGACATTACTCTTAGAGGGAAGACTGCTGACAATTGGGAGTCAAAGTTCAGGGGCGTACTAGAGCATTGGGACAGGAGATTAGATTGGGTTGTGAGTAATGAACCGCAAATTGGTCTACTGAGTTCGAACTCTGAATACATGCGGTGGTACCATACTCATACTAGACGGTGGATGAGCAGAGATGCTGCAGTGTTTGCATTACTTGTACGTATAGATCATTCTAGTAAACAATTTTATTTGTTTAATATAATCTAATCTGAATGTAATGGTTATGTAGGGAGATGTTCATGAGAGGGCTTATTACTTGTGTAATGATGGGAAGGACACATTTTCATTTGAGGAGATGAAGGATTTGTGTGAGACGATGTTAGCCTTGCAAAATGAGCAGGAACGTATCTTAGAGCCTTCATCCTCA
The DNA here is from genome assembly GCF_003935025.1 of Abrus precatorius. NCBI lineage: Eukaryota > Viridiplantae > Streptophyta > Magnoliopsida > Fabales > Fabaceae > Abrus > Abrus precatorius. The sequence continues at coordinate 10,729,124 of NW_020874406.1, read as the reverse complement.
TGTGATCCTCCTATCCAGAGTGGAAATCTAGATGAGCCTCAGATTGACATTGGTATTGGTGAACAACGTCGGGAAGGCAAAGGTTTGCAACGTCGGCGAACGTCATTTCAGGTATTGTTACCTTATGCTTCATTGGGTCATTTTACTTAAATTATAACACTTTATGTTTCATTTGAACATACTTATGTGTTTAAAATTGCAGGCCACAGATTTTACATTGCCTCCTTTGCCCGAACGAGGAGATGGTGTTTATTATGTCCCACCACCTTTTCCGTTTCAATAATCACAATGGACACAGTCATCTTATGTTCACTCATCACAGCAATCAAACGTCCCTCCTGCATCTCCATTTTTCAGCGGTGAATTTTATGTTCCTGACGCTAGCCTTTTCATGACACCTCCTACATATGAGCCTATGTTTTTCACACTGAGTGCACCCGGTGTAGGCACTCATCAAAGTGGATGTAGTGAGCAAACAACATCATTGGTACCTGGGCATGACCGTGGAATTGATCTTAATGCTGAATTCATTGCAGCCTCAGATGCAGCAGGAGCTGATGTGAGACGTAACCCTCACCGTGGAGCGCGAGATCGTCATCGACAGTGCATTCTCACACCTCATGAGGAGGGACCTCACGAGCAGTCATTGAATTCTGATTGAGACTATGTTATGATACTGTATTTGAAAACTTTAGATGATGTTAATGAATGTTTGCTGATGTTAATGAATGTTTGCTTTTGTTTAAATGCACGACTCATTTATAATTTGCCACATTCTACACATTCGACATCAAACAAGATTAATCAAACAACATACATTAATAAGACAACATACCACAATAAGACAACATACATTAATAAAATCTAGCACACTTTTTACAATCATACGAAACTAGTCATGATTAATGTTAGCATTGCTTTGTTTAGTACAATGACGTTGATTATGACCTGGTTGTCGACATAACCTACATCGTTGTCGCGGTTGTGACTCAACCCAATCCATTTCATTTCTAATTCTACAAGCCTTTGGTCTTCCTTTACCTCGTGCTCTATCTTAATCAGGCAACAACTTCCATTCATCATTTTGTAAAATGTTTGCTTCATTTCCAAGCAGCCACCACTGAGATGAGTATGCGTTCACAACATACTGCAGAGTATATACAGGATCAACATACTGCCAAAAGTCTATACTTACAGTAACACAAGCGGCTATGACATGTGAACAAGGGTATCGGTATGCCTGAAATTTGCCACATTCACATTCACGTGTAGATAATATCACACTCCACTTATGACCCCCCCTTTGTGTCATTGGATTAAAAGCCTCTTCAATCTCGAACCTTGTACTTTGTATGTCGTAACGACGAACCTGATGTGAAGATGCTTCTTCTTGATTTTTTTTCTATAGCTTCAATTAATTTACGACATTCCTTTTACCATTGTTCATGTCATTGATTGCGCTTTCACCCCGTTTGACAAAATATTCGACCAATCTACTATAGGTTGCTTTCACAAGGGTAGTAATTGGGAGATTTCTTGCCTCTTTTAAAACTTTATTCACTGACTCAGACAAATTAGTCGTCATGTGACCATAACGCCGCCCTTCATGATCATAAGCCAAGCTCCACTTTTCCTTTGATATGTTGTCAATCCATGTTTGAACTTCAGGAGAATGCGAACGAAATTTATTAAGACCAGCTTCAAATCTTTGCTTGCAAGGTGTATACGCTACATTTAAATAAGTTATACAGTTAATGGTGAAAAATAAATATATATTCATAGATAATGTAAAATGTAATAGTGATAACATACTTACCTAATTTCATAAGCATACTCTTCATTGCGGAATTTTTGAATCTTCTATTGAAATTGCTTGCAATGTGACGAATGCAATAAACATGGTAAGCATTAGGAGGTTGCCACCCAATATGTGGATTAGACACAGCACTTTTAATACTTTGATGGCGATCAGATATTAAACAAATTCCAGTTTTATCAGTAACATTTAGACGGATCATGGCTAAGAACCATTCCCATGCTGATAATGTTTCTCCTTCAACAATGGCAAATGCTATAGAAAGCACACTGTTATTGCCATCTTGAGTTGTAGCAATAAGCAATGTTTGCTTATACTTACCATACAAAAAGGTACCGTCTACCTGTATTATAGGCTTTCAAAACTTGAAGGCTTCACGACATTGCCTAAATGACCAAAATACTCGATGAAAGACTCTGAATCTATTATCCATTACATTACCTCTCACATAATCATTGGTCTCAATTTTGTAAACTGACCCTGGAGCATGTAATTGCATGTATTCTAACCATCTTGGTAATGTTGCATAAGATTCATCCCAATCACCAAATATTGTCACAATTGCTTTTTGCTTTGCTTTCCATGCTTTTTTGTATGAAACTGAATACCCAAATTGGCCACTTATTCTCTCTTGGATTAATGAAACGGGAACAGAAGGTTCTTCTTTGACCATACCTGTCAATAAAATTAAACAATACATCTCAGCTAATGATCATATCCAAATCATTTTAAATAGACAAATAAATATAATCTCAATTGAGTTTCACGTACCAATAATGCATGAACAAATAAAATTTGAATCTAACTTTTTGTGGTCTTGAGAAATCATAGTATTAACGCAGGTATGCATACCACCCCATCTCGTAATTTTCCACTTATTTGAATTTTTGGGTAGCAATGCTCTTACTTTCCAAGGACACCTGGAAATATGATTCACACACTTGACAAAATGAGTTGATGCTTTTGACTCAACCACAAAAAATGTTTGATGTTTCTTCATTGCATAATGTTTTATCGCCATCTTTACCTCCTCTTTAGAGTCAAATAGTTGTCCAACATATAATGCATCTCCTTGTACCCATGATTGTGACGAATACAACTCTGAAAAATCCAATTCTTGATCAGGATGTTCCCAATTAATAGCAGTGTAGTGTGAACTTATGTTCCAAAAAAGTGTTATAGAATCTGTATTAAACTCAAGAAATGTTAGTTAAAAATATTTAACAATTATTGTATTATATAAAATTGTACTTGCAGATTGTCCTAGCATAATGTTATTTCTTTCAGTGTTTGGAACTATCATCATTGAATCGAAGCCATCTTCCAAATCAGTATCAGAAGAACTATCTAAAGGAATTTCTCATTCATCTTCATAGTCATCATCGTACTCATCTTCGTCATCTGTAGATGCAACAACAAATATTTATTAATAAATTATAAAATTTTAAACATCATATAATTTAAATAAATATTATACATTACCTCCTCCAATTGCATACTCTTCTTCATTGTCACTAACAGACACAGTTGGGAGTGATACATTTAAACATAACAAACTTTCACCTACATGAGAAGTTTCACCAACCGCAATATCCACATATAACTCAACTACTCTTTCATGCCGTTCTTGACAAGCACTTATCATACAGTCAATGTCTTCATCATCACATACATCTAAAATTGTGTAATTTCCACTCCTTGAATCAACTAAAATTCTTGAAATTAGTCTAGAAATTACATTACTATTGCACAATCTCAATTTTATATGTATTTTTTTTTCAACATCTCAAAAGTAATTACACGTTCTATTTTAATCATTTTCTTATTCCCTTCAAATATGATACCCTCATTTCCTTCGTACACTCTTCCATTCCAGTATAAAATAACCACAATTTCAGTCATCCTGTGTATCAAATTAAAAAATACAACCAAAATTATTACAAAAGTTTACCTAAACAAATAGTAACAAAAATAATTACCACAACATTAAAATAATATATTTTTACATTTATATTTTCAATAATATTATATTAACATTAAATAAATTAAATTTATTACTACAAATATTTTTATTTTTATTTATTTATAATAATATTAAAATTATTAATTCAAATTTATTTACAATAAATTAATAACATTCTAACCTTTTTCTTCCAGCAGAACAGCTCACAATTGCGGAACCCCTCTCCTCACAATTGCGGAATGCAGCAGCAGAATACACCTCGGCGTCTGCCTCTATATATTGCGTTTGATGAGAGGAGACATAGATAGTGTCGGCATTCTTTCAGCCGATACACAAGTGTCGCATAAATTTAACCGACACACATGACTTTTGAGAGCGGTTCGAATTGAACCGCTCTCAAAAGTCCATTTTAGATAGCGGTTCCATAACAACCGCTCTCTAAAATGCACTTCTTAGAGCGGTTACTTTCTAACCGCTCTCTAAAATTGATTTATGAGAGCGGTTTGAAAGTAACCGCTCTAAGATGTCTATATTAGAGAGCGGTTCCTTTTGAACCGCTCTCAGTAATCGGGTCTGACACCTGTGTCGGCATTTTTTCAGCCGATACTTGATCATGTGTCGCCAACAGTTTTTACGACACTTACAAATCACCCTAGACAGGGAATTTTTTGTCAAAGAACCCCATACGGATAAAATATTTTTGATTTAACCCTATACAGGCAAAAAACCCTAAAACAATCTCATCCAAACTTTTGAAAGATTATTTGAAGTGACTTTTCAAGTGCTTTAAGAAATTTCAAGTGATTTTTTCATCTTTTTTTTTTTATGCTCATGTTGTTTCTATTTTTTTTCTCTCTGCTAATAATATTGCACTAATACTCATATATAATATTGTTCTATTGTTTTCATTTTATTCTCCGATTTAGTGAAAACTTAAATGACAATGTCATTAATTTGCTTTGCTTTGTTCTATTTAATTGAGTTTGTTTCTCAGATATATAAAATGCAGAAAATACTTGAAATTTTAACTTTTACGTAATAATTTTTTAAATTAATTAAATTTTATTATTATTAAATATATATATATTTAATTTTATTATTAATTTTCAATTTTTTTATCTTTAAAATCACATTTTATAATTTTTTGAAATGTATCAAGTTTTTATTAACTTTTCAAAATTATTTTATATCTCAATTTCATCTAAAATATCAAATATTTCAATAAAAATAACAATTTAAAAACTTAATAAATAAATTTTATATAATTTAAGTTTAAAAGGCAAAATTAGCAATTAAGCTATTTATATAATAAAAGTATTATTGTATATTTTAATAGCTTTGATTTAAATATATGTTAATTTAAATTTTTTTAACATCGTAAGTCATATTAGGAAAAATATGACTCACGATCACGATCTTAAAAAATTTTAAATTAAATCTGTACAAATGTCAAAATTAAACTATATATATATCAAATATGTTTACAATTAGTAATAGAAAATTTTTTACTTTTTTTTTTTTACAAACATATATAATGATTTTAAATATTTAAAATAATATCATATTTAGCCTAAACATATTAAAAATATTTTGTTAAAAATTGCAAGGCTGTTTGAATTTTAAACTTTATAATAATATCATATTAAAGTAGTTAATATACCAGTAAATATTTTGTGTATTTCACAGATTTATGTAAATATATTTCTTTTTTTATTATTTAATTTAATTTTAAAATAATTATATTTAAATATAAAATTAATTATTTTTAACGTGATAGAAAGATAAAAAAATGTTAAAGAAAAGTTTTGATTATTTTTTAAAATAAATTATATATAAAAAAATAAATATAATAATTAAAATTAATTTAAAAATAATAATTTAATTATAAATTAATAAATATATTTGTGTGTTACACAACTTTTTTTTTATAGTTTTTATTAAATTATTTGATTTTAAAATAACTAAAAATTATAATTTAAGTATAAAAGTTTATAAAATTTTGGAAAATTTTTAAAGTCCCGCAGAATTTATTAAAATTCTTACTTAAAAGTCTTGCAGAATCTTATAAAATCTTTTAAAATTTATATGACTTTTTTTAACTACAAAAGTTCTTTAAAATCTTAATCTAATACACTCCCTTAAGTTAAGTGTCATTATTTAATATCTATTTCTTTTTTATGTCTTATCATTGTGTCACTGTATATTTAGTTGGAACGGTAGGATTAATGCCTAAATCATAAAAAATCTTTTCAACATGATAATTTCTTGAATATAATTTATAGAATAATGTTAGCATTATAGTATTGGTAGTTGTTTCACCTGAAAAAAAATTTTAAAGTTAAAATTAATAAAATTTTATTTAATATCAATATTTTATTATTTATTATAAAAGAAATATTAAAAAAATTAATTATGACAGTGTTATAAATAATTTTGTATTAGAAAAATTTAAAATAAAATTATAATAATTTTAATAAGTTATTTTATTAATAAAAAAATATCATTTTAAAGTTTGCTTTAGCTTTAAATTTGATTTAGGCCTCAAAAAGTCCCTGAAATGTATGCATGTGCACTTACTGTATATAGTAATTGTGGTGGTCTTTGTGGAGGGTTACTATCCATACAAGTCTGTGTTAGAAAAGACAAAATAATATTACAGCCGAGTCTTTCAATTCCAACAGAATTCATGTATAACTCGTGCGGTGTAAGGTTGTAGTAAGGGATAATCAATTAGAATGTTGATATTTGTTTGTTATGTAGAAATTTGTATTTAAAAGTAAAAAAAATGTTGATATTATTTAGTTATATAAATATTATTATGTTAAAATAACTAAAGTTTAAACATATATAAATATAAATTAAATGAGAAATATAAAATAATTAAATTAGATAAATATATCAATTAGAATTATATGTGATTGTTAGTAGGTTACTAAAATAAATAAATAATTAAAATAAAATAAAATTAAAATAATAAAAAAGAAATATGTTAATTAATAAATTTACATTATTAAAAAATTGTAGTTGTTAAATTTGTAAAAATAATTTTAAAAATATTTTGTCACATAATTAAGAAATAGTAAATAATTTAAAATTCTTAAAGATATATTTAAATCTAACGATTGTGTAACAACATGAGAAGTCTTACCAACTGCAATATCCACACATAAATCAACTACATTTTTTTGATATCGTTGTTGACATGCACTTATCATGCAGTCAGTCAATGTCTTCATCATCATGTACATCTAAAATTGTATAGTTTTCACTCTTTGCATCAACTAGAATTCATGAAATTAGTTTAGAAATTACATTACTACTACATAATCTCAATTTTGTATGTATTTTTTTTCAGCATCTCAAAAGTAATTTCACGTTCTATTTTAATTATCTTCTTATTCCCTTCGAATATTATACCCTTATTTCTTTCGTACACTCTTCTATTCTAATATAAAATAATCATAATTTCAGTCATTCTGCATATAAAATTAAAAAATACAAAAAAAATATTACGAAAATAAATTAACTACTTAAACAAATGCTAATAGAAAATATTATAAGAATATTAAATTAAAAGAGATTTATATTTACATTTTCAATATTGTATTTACATTAAATAAATTAACATAGTACCACAAATATTTTTAATTTCATAAATTCATAATAATATTAATATTATTATTTCAAACTTAATTGTAAAAAATAAAAAATAAAAATAATAAATTAATAAAATTATAACCTTCAACTTCTCTTGCTCGTCAGCTTCTTCTAAATTTTTTACAACCAATACACATTCGTCGATCTATATATATATATATATTTTAAATTGGATAAAAATTGGTGGATAAAATAGTGTAATCTAATTTAACTGTAGGATAAATTTGTGAATTACCGCATGGTGCACGAGGCAAGTGTTGGTGTCAAAATAATTAATACATTTTAAGTGTCAAAATTTAACCTACCGATACACAGGTGTTTTAAAAAACCCAATTGACACATAAGTGTCAGGCTACTATAAGTCGACACATTTACCATGTGATAAGAATTCAAATCAGTATCAATAATTTATTTGCCAACACCTTTTTTTTTTATATTAAATTAATTTGGTGTCAGTATATTGTAAGCTGACACAATGCTAGAAATTTTACGACACTTTTTTTATTTCACCCTAAACACGGCATTTGTTTCACATTCACCTTATTTGGAGAAATTGTTTCTCCATTCACCATATAGGCAGAAAATCTATAACATCATCTTTTCATTATTCAGAAAATTATAGTGTTTAATATTAAATAACATTAAGATGTGTTAGGAGTGTATTTTGAAGAGTATTAGAAGAAGTTGGTGCAGGGAATCTTGCTCAAGCGAGATTGAGTGCCCAGAAATATTCTGTTTTAGGATAGAATTTTTCCAACCGTCACCATGCTCAGGCGAGTTGTGTTGCCATCTCGCTCAGGCGAGATGAAGCTCGCTCAAGCGAACATACTAGAAAACATTGAGGAAACCATTGTCTGCACATCTCGCTCAGGCAAGGAATCTGTTGCTCAAGTGAGATGTCCTCGCTCAAGCGAGATCACGGGGCTGAGGGGTATTTAAGAGATTTTTCACATGGAAATTCATTTCATTTCTTCAACTCACATACCTCTCTCATATTCTCTAAACTCTCTTTTTCCTATCACAAATAAAAGTCTTAGAAACTCCAATACTTCACCGAACACGAGCTCAAACTTCAACTCTATGGAATTCTGGTGAGTATCTTAGAGTTCGAACCTCTCATTTTCACTTCTATCTTCTCTATTTTCTCTTTACTCAAAGAATCTTTTTTCTATAAGGTGTAGAACTACCTTGGTCCATGAACCAACCTCTTTTTACGTTCTCATCACCCATAACTTGTTTTTTTATAAGTCTGTAATTAGGTCCTCTTTTATAGTCCATATATTCATATTTGACCTTTATTTTATTTAGGTTTTACACTAATTTATATATTAATTGTGCAGTTTGGTATAAAGAGGCCGCAAGTAGATTTTAAGTGCATTCTGGGCCCAAATTGATGGAAGATTAGAGCTTCACAGCAGTCAGCACGTCCACTTTCAACAAGTATGGGGTACTTCGAACCCATACACGATCATGCTTAAGGCCTTGCATGGCCATGCTCATCTGCGGGAAGCCCAATTATGAAGAGTCTTTAGGGTTTTCAAACCTTATTAAAGGGGGACCTCAGGCCTCGTGCGTGAGACCGTTTTTACTTTGGCTTTTGCTCTGGGATACATCTCATCTCTTCTCTCTTACACAGGATCTTTGGCACACTCTTGGCGGGACTTAGAGCTTCGAGCGATCGTACTTGAAGACTGGGAACACATCTCACACTCTAGTTTGCTATTTCTTTTAATTATGACTTTGTTTATGATTGTTTTAGTTCTTTTCTTTAGCATAAGTAACTAAGTTCATAGCTAGGGCTATAAGAACTATTGTTCATAAATTTATGGGGTTTTGACGTTTGAATCAAAATTTGATTTCTGTTTCGTGATTAAATTTTATCCTATTTCACTTCTCTCTTAATCCTAATTAATTATATCGTCAGACGATCATACCTTGGTTAATTAATAGATCTATAGGGTAAAATGAGACAAAAGATTAGGTGGACCAAACCAATCTTTCTCTTCTAATCATTATTAAATTAACAAGTTTATACATTCCGTAAGGTTTCTTAAATTAATGTCTTGCATGACCATTGGAGATGTTAATTTAAAGAAAAGAATATTAATATTGCATGACCATTGGGTATTAATAGTATTCGTATGAATGATTAGTAATCACAAAGAAATCAAATTTAGAGTTAAACAGAAAAATAACATAAAGGATTGAATGAGAAAACCCATATACCCTAGGTTCCTCTTCGATAAGTTTAACCAAGACATGCATTGCATTCCTTGCTCTTAGTTTTATAATTGATTTTATAAATTCTTATTTTTAATCAATCTCGTATCTTTGAAGCTTAAACAATTGAAATAGAAAACTCTTAGTAATTGGAAATCAATCCTCATGGGACGATATTTTGAAAACTTAATTTAAGAACCTTTTATTACTTCTCGATGGGTACACTTGCCCTCCAAACATTTTCTAAGGTAAGGAGAGTTCTACCTTATTAGTAAGAAATGTTGTGTTTGTATATATGAAAGTGTTTGATTTGAATATGTGATGAATGATAATATGTTTTTGATATGCTAGGAATATGATTTGATATATGTGAAGCATATTTTTTTTTTATGATTGATGATGAGTGCGATCTCTATTCTGAGTATATGAATGATATGGTGGATTGAGTCTGAGGGAACTAACTCTCAACAGTGATTGAGTAATATATGATATAATAATGAACTAAGGAAAAATATATAAATATGAGATAGAAATATGGAAAGGGAAAAGGAAAGGATATGATAAGGATGGGTATAGATAGTTCAGAGGTACACTGAGAGTATGAAAGATAGAGAAGACTAAAAAGTCTTAGGAAATGAGGGTGGTGGATGCTCCTCTTGAATTGCGCAAGACAAATAAGAGTAAGAGCACCACAGGCCCTACACTCGTTTCCTCGCTAAACTCCTGACCATACTTTTGCTAAAAAGGACCGGGTTAGCACACGTTGTATCCATGTAGCTGCGGCTATCCAACGACTATTTATGCTAAAGAAGACCTTAAAGGATCCCAGGAGCAATGAAATTGAGAAATGGAAATGTCATTAGTAATAGACTTAAGTTGAATAATGATTTTTATTTTATGATGCTTGCATGATTTGTTTATCTGTATCATTGAATTAATTATGATTGTATGCTTAGTAATGAAAATAGAGACTCATCCTTACATAACCATTTCAAGAAACCAGGATGACAGCATCCATCGAGAGGATTAGATTAGTAGAAAGTTCTGTAATTAATAGGTTAAATAATGTATTTAATGAATGTCAAAGACTTTGTTTCTTTAGGTTTGTTATATATGTAAATGATGCACCTAATAACATTGTTATGATAGAAATGGAGTTAGCTTATAGCATTCCTTTTAACTATCCTATAAATAGAATCCATCATACCCTCTGTGTGTATATTTTTCCTGGCACCGTGAGGACACCAGCAACATTAACCTACTTATTGACATACCATGATCATGATTGTCTTGGGAGATCATCTTGATGGACGTTTGAGTGGATTACTAGTGTCCAAGTTACTGCAAACCCTGGTGACGTATATCTCGGGTCAGATGATGACCTCGATTTCGATGATATTGTGATGATAAAGGAATGGCATGAAGATGACTAGTGTCTCTTTAGTCACATGATGGATAGGCTGCTCATTAAGACTCATTATGTTTTATACTTTTTAAATGTTGGAAATGAAGTCCTAATGTATTTTGATGAATACTTTATAAATGTTACTATTTGTATATTAAGAGAGCAATGTATAATTAGTTTATTTCGATGTTTCTTTTTTAGATTTGTTTAACTTTAACTGCTCATATTATTCAAAGTTTTTATGCATTTCTACAAACATCACCGAATATATAACGATTTCACAGGGTTTTTTTTTTATCGGTAATAGCTTTAACTGAATTTTATGATTATACCAGGATTTTACTATTATTAAGTTAAATAAAAATAAGGATGTTACAAAACTCGCATCTTTGTTGATGATTTCATCACGTAAATAGTTTTAGAGAGAGTTCTAGAATATTATAAATATTAAAATATTTAACTAATCAAATACAATGGTGAAGAATGTATATAAATAGACATGTTATTATATTGTAAATGCTAAGAAGAAGTAATTAAGCTATCAATTCTTCATCTCTTAAATATTTTATTCAAACTTCTTCAACTATCATTTTTAACTATTTCAACTAATATATTTCAAATATCTTAATCATCTCACCTATAACAAAAATCATCATCCTTTAGCCACTTGGGCTCGATGTGGTATGGTGGATGGTCACTAAAATTGTATTATAGTGGTATGTTTTTTTGGTGTTGTTAAGTTTCAATATTAGGATGAACATATTCATCATTCAAGATTCTAACTCCTAGTTCTACTGCTTTAGGTTGTGAAATAGCTTTTACTCTCCTACTTGTAATTAATCTCTGATACTTTCCTGTTTGGAATGACTTATAAAAAGCTTATTTGGGCTTATCTCTTGACAAAAGCACTTGACATGTCCACATGTTGTTTTCAACTTATTTTGCTAAACTCTCTAAGATAACCTATGAAAGTAGCTTATGACTGTATGAAAATAGTTCGACTATATTTTCTTTGATTATAGAAATAACTTATACACAAAAGCTTATATGTAAGGATGGTAATGAGTAAAGTACCCGATGGACACACGCAAAATTTACCTACAATGAGTAGGGTATTTACCTGCTATATGGGTACGGTATGAGTGTGGGTAAAAACTCGCAAATTTTAATGAGAATGGGTGCGGGTATGGGTGTCTAAGTACCCACCCCATCCCATATCCGCATATATATATATATATATATGCTTGAACTTTATTCTACAATTATACATTAGATTTTTGTATTATTATATTACTTATGTGAAGTTATATAAGATTAATATAAAAATATATTTAATAATAAAGTAAACCAAAAAATTTATTTTGGTTTATATTTTTAATAGAAAAATTTATTTACTATTTTATATCATTTAATTAGGCTAATACAATTTAATTATTACATATTTAATATGAGATTGACTTTTTTTAAAATATTATTTATATATGACACACATAAAATATTTTTCACACAAATATTTTTGTTAATAAAATCATATTAATGTTTAAATCATAAAGTAAATGATAAATAATAAATATTGTAAATATTTTATAAATTTTACAATCACCTACTATTACCATAAACTTATTATTTATTAATAATATTTAAATTTTATTTTTTATATTTTAATTTAAAATAATATTTTTCTATGCAATATATATATTACAAGTACAACTATAATCTATTGAATCTAAATAATATTATTCTTACTATTTATTCACATTCAAAGAAGTTTTTGAAAAGATATAAATATAAAAAATTATTGTTAATTTTTTCAGTAAAAAAGTATAATTTTTTTAATATACACGTATATTTGTTTATTATAAAATTTTATTATGACTATTTATCTTTTTTTTCAAATTCTTTCTTTTAAAATTTATATACCTTATAAATATTTAATTCATTAAAATAATTTTTTTAAAATTTATATTTTTGATAAAATATTTTCGTATAGTATATGAGTTAAAAATACTAGTATTAATATATATATATAAATTATATTATATTATATTATATTATATTATTTTAATTAAATCTATTATTTTTCTTACAATTTCAAATTCAAAAGTTAAAAAAAATATTTTATGTATCCACTTTCTGTTGTTAGTATTGAACTTTTCTACTTTAACTCTATTCTCATTCTCAATGTCTGTCTCATTAAAACCTAACAAATATGAAACGTTATTAATTAAAGTTAGTTGTCAATGCCGTCAGAAGAGGTCACCAAGTGATCCCACACGAAAGGACAACCATTGTGCAGATATATTTCGTTGTTGCTTTAACATTGTCAATCAATCAAATCTCACACAAGATAGGGTTATCACTGACAAATAACTTGTGTGTTTAGTTTCGCTTATTGTTTCTAAAAATTTTAGTTTAGAAAATTATTATATTAAGATACATTTAGCATTTATGATCTTTGAATATTTATTTTTTTTATCTATGTTTATACCTTATTCGGTAACTACATATTGAATTTTTGTATTATTATGCTACTTATGTGAAGTTATATAAACATATTTTTCTTTATAAATATTTTTTTTCACAAACAAGTTCGGGTAATAGGTACAAGATAGGTATGCGAGTACCCAGAGGATACGGGTACGAGGATTAATGTTCATACCTATGCAGATATGGAATCAGGTACGGGTATTTTTTTAAAACGCAGGTATAGAGATGGATACTATAGTACCCTACCCATACCCTACCCATTGTCATCCCTACTTATATAATAAGTGTCTATCCTATATAAGTGCTTAATTAAGTCACTTTCCCAAATAGCACTTTCGTATATGGCTTTAGTCTCCCTTATACTCAATTATATACTCCTCAAGTTCTTACTATGAGAAACAGAACCCTAAAATACATAGACCAGTAATATGCATTGAAATAAGCTAATTATAATTAATATTCATATAAATTTATAAAAATACTCTTTCTAATTAATGAATAAACCCACTTGTCTGAAAAAGTTGATACTATCTCGTAAATATAAATCTTATAATAAATGAAGATAAAATTGGAAATTAATATTTAATATGTGTCAAGATTGATGCATGTTTCTTATATTTTGGGCTAATAAAAAAGTACTTATTTTTTATAATAAAAACAGAAAGAATATACTTTTTCTCATTGAAAAATAAATAAATCAATCCTAGAATACTAAAGTCAAAGTTGCTTGATTACCATTTCAACCAACTACTTATTAGTTATGAATTTAATATTTTAAATATAGATAAATGTAAAACAAATCAATTATAAGCGTATAACGTTAATACGTCACCCTGAAAAGTGAAAACACAGCACTTAATGCATTAAGTACCAATACTGACAACATTTCTATTGCCTTAATTAACTAATGATACAAGACAACATAAGAACCAAAGTAGTTGCATAAATAAATTACATTACTAAATGGATATTGCTTTATTATTTTATTTCCCTGACAAACGGAAGGTGTCTTAGATCCCAGCGGTTTCCTCAACATCCAGCATAGAAGATAGAAAATTAACTGCTTACAAAAAAATCAAAATCAAAGAGGCATATATAGGTTATGTACGTACACATAGAAAACCATAAAAGCAAATTGTTTTTTTTATTATTATTATTATAAAATAGTTGAAGGTAAACTTACGTTGGTGGAGAGGGAAATATAAATTCCTCCTCGCAATTACCCTGCGGGCTGCTACTTAGGCAATTTAGGAGTGTTTCCCCATTTACGTTAACACACAGGCGAATAGTTTCAAGTTGAAGTCTACCCGATTCATCCTTAGAACATGTTATGAGTGCTTCTGTGTTCGTTGCTGCCTTAATGGCTTCCAAAACCTCCTCTGCGGTGTGGAGAGTACTTCCATCTGGTTCAATACCTAAAGATATCGATGAAAGCATGCCAGCAACTTTTGTTAATGATCCATGCACCTTAATTAAATAACTGCTTTATTCAATATGAGACCAAATTAACTTATTAATTACTCTTTCTGGACTCAATTATAAGCAAAAAAACATACATATATATTCTTTGGACTCAAATATCAGTGAAATCCAATCAACTCAACTCTATTTAATATACATATATAATTTTTCAAGAGGCTAAAGGAGTACCTCGATGCGCCATTTCATCCATGATAAGTGGACCATGATCTTTTGCAAGAGCAATAGCGGTTTCAAGATAAGCATCTGGGGGGAATCTGTTGGAAGAGCAGCTCCCGTACGTGATCCACTGGTCTATCCATAAAAACTTGCTCGTAAAAAAGTTATCTGCATTTTCTAATCGTGGCCAGTATTCGAGCAGATCTCCTCGCAATTCATCAAGCTACGACCGATGAACACGACATGCACAATTAGTTAAATGAAAAATGAAACAAACAAAAAATAAAAAAGTATATAAAATATTGAAGAAAAAAATAGTTACAATATCGTCCGTCATTCTCTCCTCAGTATCACAATAAACTGGAGGCAACAACCCAAAGTCCCTCTGTGGCCTAAGTCCACGAATGGTAAAATGTTGCTTTGGCACAGGTGGGTTGCACGTGCCACGTGAACTGCAATAAGCATTTGGCCATTGTAAAACTAGCAGGAAATAATTAAATCCCGGTGGATTAATGGGTCGAGGAGGAGGAGGAGGTGGTGAAGGGGTAGGCGGCGGAGGAGAAGGAGGTGGTGGAGAAGGAGGAGGTGGCGGGGGTGGACGACGTGGAGGTGGTGGAGAAGGAGGAGGTGGTGGAGGTGGACGACGTGGAGGTGGTGGAGAAGGAGGAGGTGGTGGAGGTGGACGACGTGGAGGTGGTGGGGGTGGACGAGGAGGTGGTGGACGAGGTGGAGGAGGAGAAGGTGGTCGTGTAGGTGGTTGTGTGGGTGGTCGTGTAGGTGGTTGTGTGGGTGGTCGTGTAGGTGGGCGTCTGTCCTCTTCTGCAGGGAGTGAGGAAGCCAACAGAAACCCAAGCAACAAAATTACAACACTAAACAGCAAATGCTTCTTTGAGATAGCCATTACGTAGTAGTTTACTACTATTAGTGTGATTCTTTTACTGAATCATGTTAACACTAACGTGAGGCTTTTATAGGCATATTCATGTCTGAGAGAGGGATCTTATCTTATGCCAATCCTGCATCTTCCTTCTCAGTAATATTTATAAAAGGTGGTGGAAATAGTTGAACTGATGACTAGCGTTGCATGCATGCCTAAAGCCACTAAGGCTTTGGTGGCTTTAGGCCCCTCAAAAGAAATTTTTTTAATATTAATATATTTTTTTTAAAATTAAAATTATATTTAAAAATAATTTTTAATTAAAATAATTTAAGTAACTTTTAATTTTTTTTTATTTTTTATATACACAAATATTCAAATGTAAGATTTTGATTAATCAATAGTTAGCGGTTTGTTATTTAGATTAACTTCTTTTAATTTTAATTTTTTTTCTCTCTTATTATTATGTTACTGTATATTTTTATTTGGAATGGTAAAAAAATTAATGTCTAAGTCATAAAAAAATCTTTGCAACATGATAATTTCTTAAATATTAATAAATTAAATTGATTTTTAAAATTAAATATTTTAAAAGAAATTATATAATTAAAAAATGATAAACCACTCAATACTTTTAATTATATTAAAAAAATATATTATTTTTTAAATGCATGTATAACTTATAAAATAATGTTAAAAAACATATTATTTTTATAACTTATAAAAATATATTACAGTATCGGCTACTTCACCTGAAATTTTTTTTAAAACAAACTAATAAAGTTTTACTTAATATCAATACTTTATTATCTATTAAAAAGGAAATATTAAATAAAATTAATCACAATAATATTATAAATAATTTTGCATTATAAAAAATTAAATAAAATTATAATAATTATAATAAATTATTTTATTAATTAAAAACATAATTTTAAAGCTTGTTTTAGCTTTAGATTTGCTTTAGGCCTTAGAAAGTCCTTGAAATGTATGCATGTGCACTTAGTGTATATAATAATTGTGGTGGTCTTTGAGGAGGATCACTATCCTTGTGCATCTGTGTTAGAAAGGACAAAATAATATTACAGCCGAGCCTTTCAATTCCAAAAGAATTCATGTATAACTCGTACGGTGTCAGGTGGTAGTAAGGGATAATCAACTATCACCTCATATTCCAATCTTATTATATGAGGCTACTTTTTTTTCTATATGGTTTTTTTTTTTCAAAATTCAAAAAATATGAGATTTTCTATATGATAGTTACAAGTTTTATGGTCGTCATTTTAAAGTAAAAGGAGGATTCATTAGCGACAGGGGTTTGGAGAAAGGAATAAAGCTATGCTCTATGCTTCTTGGTGAAGATATTGGATTAAGGGAGTATTCTATTATTTTTAATCTGTTTTAATCTTTTTTGGGTTTAAATGGTATATAGGGTTAGTTTGGGTTATTTGGTTAAAGTTCTTTATATATCTGATTCTGCTTCTACCTAGGGGTAATATCATTTTTACTTAGTCTTTCATTTATTTTCACTATATATGGACTTGATCACCCTTTATGCTCCAATTAATATATTTATGCTTACACAAGAAAAGAAAAAAGTAAGAGTGTTTATGTGTTCTGTGATCACTGGTCCAGTATTTTGTTTACATTAGTTTCTTCCTTTTTCTTCATCGTTCTTGAATACGGGTTAGAGTAACCTTTTACCCCCTATCAGTATATCTTTTGTTTACCTAAATTCATTTTTAATTCATATACTAAAGTCTAATTATAACTGGCAATGAGTTTATTTTATATATATATATATATGAACACTGGCAATGAGTTCATTATATAGTAAATTGAATGAAAACCTTAAATTTATATGATGAATAAAATTGAGTAAAGGAAACAAATTCAAATCTTAAAAGAAAATACTAAATAGTCATAATTTTTTGCAAGAACTACATGAGATTGTTGTGCATTTTAGATGCAAGAAACTTCTTTTTAATGAGCCAAATGTATTAAAGGGGTACCAAGCACATAAATCAAAACCAGCAGAGTAATTGACAAAAACAAGCAATAAGCCAAAGAAACCAACAAAACGTATAGCAAATATCACGAAAAAGCAGCCAAAGGACTACGAACAGTAGGTTTCTCACTGCAGGCCACCAACCGAGGGTTGTATCATCCTAAGATTTTTGGTGCTGTGTATAAATTGAGAAATTTGTATCTTAATATATATATATATGTCGCAACCGGGCGATCGCAACGGTACGACGGATGACAAACTTGTTCCAAAATATCAGAGAGTCGCCACCAAAGTTTATTTTTAAGAAAAACCTTGAAAAAACTTAAATATAATACAATCTTTGAAACCAAAAAAATGAGTTCGAGAGTCATTTACGTGTAGGGAAAGTATTAGCACCCTACAACGTCCGTTTAAAAAACGGTTACCTAAAATTAATTGTACAAAATTATTCTAATTTTGAAAAATATTTATATAACCCCTAAACATTAATTACTTTATTTTAGAAGAAGAAATATTATTTATTGAAATATTATTCGGGTTATTTTAAAAAATATTTTGACTTGACGAGTACGGTTCCCGCTCCTACGTATCCTCGGATGCAATGGGGAACTCAAAGTTACGTAGTTCTATCTAATTAGTTGATTATAATTAAGTTTAGTAAAAGAAAAATTTATTTTAGAATTAAAATCATTTTTAGTAAAAATTATAATGTTTAGGATACAAGATAATGCAGTTATACATGTACCCTACGAGAAAATAATACAGAAAGTGAAGGAAGATCACACAACTATACTGCAAATCATTAAGAAATATTTTATTCGTAAATGGAGTATTTGAATTTTAATTTTGATTATGATTAATATTGAAAGAAATTTAAGATAGTGTAAGCTATACATAAACTTCTTATAATTTATTAGACTATCGAAGGCAATGTAAATTACACATCGATATTATAAAAATTTATAAAATGAATAAATTATAGTAATTTAATTTATCAAAATTTGAAACATGACTTAAGAAAATAAAAAAAAAAATTTATTTGAATTGATTAAAGAAGATACTCATTTAATAAAAAACATTAAAAATTTTATTTTATAGATTTATATTATATAAAACCTAAGGTAACGTTGGTACACATAGATTTTGACAATTTATAACGCATAAAGGTAAAGTCGCTACACATTAGCATTATAAATTATTTCTTAATAAAATAATTTAGATTTAAATTAGTTGATTGATTTGTAAATTAGTATTTAGAAGAGAAATACATCTTGCATTATTATTAAAGTGATTAACTAATTAATTAATGACAATATGTGATAAGTTAATATTGCATAAAGTCTTGGTAACGTAGGTACACATAGACTTTATCAATTTATAATACATGACGATAGAGAAGCTATACGTTAGTATTATAAATTGATACAATTATATTATTATTTATTAATTAATTATAAAAAAAATAAGTAATTTAGTATTCACAATATAAAATAAAATAATCATAAATATAAAATTAAATCGCATTAATATGATACAAATATACAATAAATAAAATAAAAGATAACAATCCTAAAAAATAAGATATAAATAATGAAATATAAAAAAAGAAATAATTTAAAAAAAAATCAACTCAGATATGATATTGTAAAGTAAACAGTATCAAGAGATTTTAAATAAATAAAATAAAATAAAATAATTTAAACAAAGTTAACATTAAAAAAATAAAATAAATAATAAAAACTCATTCATTAAATAAATTAATAATTATCATAATAACAAATAATAATGATGATGAATAAATAAATAAAACTATATGTTGAACTAAATAATGATAAAAATAAAATAAATAAAAATATTCAGACAAAAAAATAATAAAAAAATAAAAAAAGGATAAAATGGTCTCAAATTTTAAATTTTCAGATTTGAGAGGGAAGGACTTTAGGGTTAGGGGTGTGCTTTTCTCCAAGAAAAGCAAAAAAAAGGTTATGAAAGGGTGGAGGTGAGGTTAATGGAGGCCATGGTTTTGAGTGGTGAAGATTATTGAGAGCAAAAGGAAGAGGAATGAGACAAGGTAGGGAAAGAGTTTTTTTATGGTGAGTTTTGTGTTTGTGGACGATGATAGATGGAGGAATGGGTGGAGAGGTGGTGAGACATGGATATTTGAAATGGTGGTTTAAAATATTTTTTTATCATTTGAGATTGATTTGATATAGGAAATGTTTATTCAAAATATAAATATGTATGAAGAAGAAGAATGTGTAAAATGTATGATGAAGATTACTTGATGTTCTTGAAAATTTTTGCTTGCCTCTTGTTCTTTCTCCTCTCCACTAACCTTTCTTTCTCTCTATTTTCTCTTTTTCTCTTCCCGTTTTAGAATGCCTCCTCTCAAAATTTTTTTAGTCTCCTCTGATGTCTCTCTCTGCTCCATGGTCCTTTTTTCCTTTTATTGTTAGGGTTTTCACAAAAGGCCCAAGATTCTGAATTTTTCATTTTTTATGTATAAAGTAACATTGGTTCAAGAATTTAATTATTTGTCATATTCTATTTTCCTTTTAAAAATTAATTCTGAAATTTTCCTATTTTATTAAGACAAATTTTTGTTTTTTTTGTTTTTTTTTATTTTTTTTTAAAACCTTTTGATTCCATTCTTCTTTTGTAATATTAAAATTCAGATTTATTTTTTTTTCATTTTTATTTTTATTTAAAAATAATAATATATATATATATATATATATATTTTAAATCAAAATTTTAGTGTCACAATATATAACTAAGCTAAAATAGAAATATGATAGCATTTCTGTTTTAATTTTAGAGATCATTTAGAATTGCTCTAATATTTTGTGCTATTCAATGTGTTGCACTTAAAAGAGCGATTATATATGGAACCGCTCCTACAAAGTAAATGTTATTTAGAGAGCGGTTGAAAAGTATACCACGAATATGAAATTTAAAATTTATTTCTTGGTGAATCTTTTATTTTAAATTAAAATTAATTTATTATTATGTTTAAAATTTTTTCATTTTTATCACAAATAAAAATTGAAACTTGTTAAGTTTGTAAGTTGAATTAACCAAATAGTCTATATTTGCAATACTATTAAGCAAAAAAAAGAGAAAAAATTAGTGGAATGGTTTGTAGTTAATAGAGGGGAAAAAAAGAGAGATAAAAGAGAGAACAATAAGAAAGGTAGTGTGAATTCATAGATGTAAAATTGATCAACTTTGTTAACAAAACGAAAAGATTTGAAAGTATGTTTCATTTATAAAATAGAAAAAAAAGACTTTAGAAAGTGATTTTTTGTTAATCGTTCTCACAAGTATATATTAGAAAGCAGTTATCTATGAACTGCTTTCAAAAGTATAAATTAAAAAGTAGTTATTTATGAACTGTTCTCAGAAGTATCATTAAAAGTAATTATTTATAAATCGTTTTCAAAAGTATAGATTAAAGAGTAGTTTACAGTGAACCACTCTCAGAAATATACACTAAAGAGCGATTATCAAAAGTGTATACTAAAGAACAGTTCAATATTAAATATATTATTATAAAGCAATTTATATTTATATTTATCTATCCCAAGATGGTTCAACAATACCCCTCTACCCCTAATACCCTTCAATGATAGCAAATGAATGACAACATATCATTTTTACACAACATCAAAGATAAAAAATAAAAAAAGTAATAAAATTTTTAAAGTTATTTATGACAATTTTTAAAGAAATATTTAAAAATTAAAAAAAATTAAAAGTCACTAATAACAATTTAAAAAAAATTTAATATTTAAAAATATATCTAAGTCATCCTTGGCAGTTTTTAGCCAAAAGTTGTTGATAGTAATTTTTAAAAAAATTATATTTTGGTAATTTCGTAAAAATTTTGTATTTTTTGAATTTTGAAAAAAAACTATATATATAAAAAATGTTCCTATTATATGAGTTAAATATTATATTAGTAAAATAGAATAAATAACAGGATATATTATTAGTTAAAATATGATTTGTTATACAAAATCAGACATGAGTTTCTTATCCTCATTCGGCAATAGTGTTAAAGAACCACGCGTGCAGTCTAATAAGTGTACGGAGTTTTTGTTCGATTCATTGTATTTGTACGAAAGGACAGGCTACCCACGTGAATCACATATGAGCATGAGTCATCACATGCAGCATCTTTGTTTATAGTGTGATGAATAAGTTAAAGTGATGCGGATCACTCATCAATCATGTATTCTAAAAATCATAGCCATGTCAAATCATTCTAGCAAAAAAATCCTGACTTTTAGTATTTTCTTTTAGGGTTGCATTTTTTCTAACCTTTAATAAAATGTAGAAGTTTTTTTTAAACAACCTAAAGTGATGTTGTCATTTTTTAAAATAACAATTTTATGGACATAAGATAATATTTATTTGAGATTAATAATAATAATAATAATAATAATAATAAAGTGTTGTTTGTATATATTTAAACCGAATGTCAAAATATACTATCAATGCTATCTTTCTCAAATAAATAAAGTATATACATAGAAAAAATTACAAGTATTTAGAAATTAGAACCAAAGGAATAAAAGCTAGTAGAAATATTTTGATTTACAGATATGAAATGCAACAATATGACCTCAATGAGATTTTCACCTCAACTTCTTTGGATACTTGTGATGACCTTGTTTCTTCTGTTTCAACCGCACTTTCTTTAATAAGAACCTCTCCGTCATCCACCTCCACATTATCAGCAATTCCCTCTCCAATCTCTGTTGTAAGTTCTTGGCATTGCTCAATTGGAATGGTTTAGGACTTGGCTAACAATGGTTCTTTTCTTGTCTCAGATAGTTGTTCCACAACTTGGCCCCCATTACTCTCAATCTTTCTGACGGAAGCCTCAATAATAAATAGACCAGTAATATTCATTGAAATAAGCTAATTGTAATTAATATTCATATAAATTTATAAAGATATCCTTTCTAATTAATGAATAAACCCACTTGTCTGGAAACGTTGATACTATCTCGTAAATATAAATCTAATAATAAATGAGGATAAAATTGAAAATTAGCATTTAATATGTGTCAAAATTGATGCATGTTTCTTGTATTTTGAACCAATAAAAAAGTACTCGTCTCTTATAATAAAAAACCGAAAGAGTATACTTTTTGCTAATTAAAAAAAATTAATGCTAAGATTTTAAAGTCAAAGTCACTTAATTACCACTTCGACCAACTACTTATTAGTTATGAATTTAATACTTTAAATATAGATAAATGTAAAACAAATCAACAATAAAATATGAATGAAAATTAGGTCCATATAAAAGTTTACCCTTTATGTGTTAACATGTAATAATGAAAGGATTTGCATTAAATTTGTGTTTGCTTTGTTTGCTTTTGAGAAAGAGTAGTAATACTATGTGCATTTTATTGTAGCACAAGAAATATAAGCTTATACCATTAATACGTCAATGACAGGTAGAGTCTCCCTCATCCAATCTTGTCTTATGAGTATTTTAACATATACAATGCAAGCTCTGGTCCTTCCTATTTCAATCTGTAATGAAATTAATAAAATTTATAGGAATTTTATCTAGGGTCACTAGGTAAGAGAAAATGTCACTTGATAAGTTGAAGTAAAATATGTAAATCTAAGGATCATGGAGGTTTAGGCTTCCAGGGTATTAGACTTCTTAATAAAGCTTATTTGTTAAAGCTTTGATGGAGGTTAATTAACTCTCCTGATGACTTATGGGTCCAGATCATAAGATGCAAATATAGGTTTGACTTAGGGTATACTCTTAGCATTAGTTCCATCCAAAAAGTATCCCATTTATGGAGAGGGCTGGTCTTAGTTTGGCCTATTTTCTCAAAGGAGTTGGGCTGAACTCTTGGAGATGGTTCCACTATTAAATTTTGTACTGACATTTGGCTCTCCCACCGTCAATCTCTTTCTAATCACTCTATTTTTCCTATTCTAGAAGCAGAATTGAACAATCCTGTGGCTTTTTTCTCTTCCCGAGATGCTTGACAGTGGGACAAGTTCAAAGACTATCTTCCTAATCTTATAAACATTTTAATTAATGAGATGAGCCCCCCTTTCGGACTAGGGGTCAGAATTTATTTTTCTAGAATTTAAATAGTAATGATAATTTTTTCCTTAAATCTGCTTATTCTCTATTGGTTGATCCCCTTTTTGGACCATAATCCTTGTAGTGAGGTGTTTAACATGATTTGGAAGTGGAAATCCCCCTAAAATTAACCTGTTTTTGTGGAAAATCGGTCATGGTAAATTGTTGACGAATTTGGACATGATTAGAGAGGGGTATGATTGTCCCAGGTGTGGCGAAGACTCTGAGTCCATTATGCATGTTCTTCGAGATTGTTTCTATGCTAGACAAGTTTAGAGTCATTTTATATTTTCTGCTACATGAGCTATTTTCTTTAGTTTCAGTTTTGATTACTGGGTCAGCAGTAATTTATTTAACAAGCATCATAGCAAATTTCTTGATTCGAGACTGTTTCTATGCTAGACAAGTTTAGAGTAATTTTATATTTTCTGCTAACTGGGCTATTTTCTTTAGTTGCAGTTTTGATTACTGGGTCAACGGTAATTTATTTAACAAGCATCATAGCAAATTTCTTGATTGGAACATGCTCTTTGGCTCTGTGACTTTGAATATTTGGAAGGATCGAAATTTATTTATTTTTCAGCATTTTTCTATTTTTCCTAATATGTTGGTTCATAAAATTATATGGAATTTAATTATTTCAATTATTGTCATCAACATAACACTAATTCTATTTTTGATTTTTCTGGTTATTTTAGTTTTTTGGTGCAGCAAGCTAGGGTCAAGTGAGTTCCTCCTAGCAATGGTCAACTTAAGTTGAATGTTGATGGATCGATTAATGCAAATAGCAGGATGGCTAGTTTTCATGGCAACACCTCCTTTTGTACTCCTTTGCAAGCTAAGTTGTGGACTCTTTTCTCAAGTGTTACCCTGGTTATTCAGAAGAAAATTAGTTGCATTTGGATTGAAGGGGATTTCAAGGATGCTTTTCAACTTATTTTGAGTGTTCCTTCCAATACTCATTAGTCTTTCTCTCTAATTTCTAATATTAGATCTTTGTTAAAATAAATTAATTTTGTTAAATTTAACTTTACCTATAGAAAAATCAATCAATATACTAATTAGCTTACAAAGTTTGGAGCTGAGTGTTGTGACCTTTGTATTCCTTTCCCTTTATTGCCTTTTCCGTATATGATATCTCTCACTCCTAAAACGTTAGATTTTAGTTGTTTTGATGGTTTTAGCCCCCTTTCTAAAAATAAAAATAAATTAATACGTTACTTGAAAAGTAAAAACATAGCACTTATTGCATTGGATACCAATACTAACAATATTTTTATTGTCTTAATTAACTAACGATACAAGACAACATAAGACTCAAAATAGTTGCAGTATTAAATTCCATTACTAAATGGATATTGCTTTATTCTTTTATTTATCTGACAAACTTAAGTTGTCTTAGATCCCAGCTGCTTCCTCAACATCCAGCATAGAAGATAGAAAACTGCTTACAAAAACAAAAATCAAAATCAAAGAGGCATATATAGGTTATGTACGTACACGTAGAAAACCATAAAAGCAAATTATTATTTTATTATTATTATTATAAAATAGTTGAAGGTAAACTTACGTTGGTGGAGAGGGAAATATAAATTCCTCGTCGCAATTACCCTGCGGGCTGCTACTTAGGCAATTTAGGAGTGTTTCCCCATTTACGTTAACACACAGGCGAATAGTTTCAAGTTGAAGTCTACCCGATTCATCCTTAGAACATGTTATGAGTGCTTCTGTGTTCGTTGCTGCCTTAATGGCTTCCAAAACCTCCTCTGCGGTGTGGAGAGTACTTCCATCTGGTTCAATACCTAAAGATATCGATGAAAGCATGCCAGCAACTTCTTGTTAATGATCCATGCACCTTAATTAAATAACTGCTTTATTCAATATGAGACCAAATTAACTTATTAATTACTCTTTCTGGACTCAATTATAAGCAAAAAAACATACATATATGTTCTTTGGACTCAAATATCAGTGAAATCCAATCAACTCAACTCTATTTAATATATGTTTTCTAAAAATCAAGAAAATTAACCAATTAAATTAATTCTTCCTGTACTTTTCCTAGAGCATAACACATTCCCTAAACAATTTAAAGATGGTTTGGTAATTATAACTCTTTTTTTTATATATATATATAAATCAAGATAATTAAATTAAATTAACTAATTTTTTAATAAGTACTATGAAATTAGTTATTTTTGTTTATAATTAAAGGTAAATTATGTAGTATTTTTAAAAATATTTAGGATATCGTACATAAAAAATTATAATAAATAATATTTAAACACATATTTAAATAATAAATTTATTTAATAATAAATTATTATATTTAATATATTTGATGAAACTATTAAGTATTCAAATTAAAATTTAAAAATGAAATAATTATTTTATAATAATATATTTTTTATATTTTTAACTTTATTATTATTAATATTTAATTATTATATTAATATATTATGTTATAATTCATTTATTTAAAATAAATAAAATTATATTCTATTTGAAATTAAAAATATTTATACATGTGTTTAAATAATAATTTATTTAATAATAAATTATTATATTCACTATATTTAAACAAGTCTTGAATAGAAATAAGATACAATCAAAATTAATCAAACTAAAATTTAAAATTAAAATAATAATATTATATTAATATATTTTAATAATTCTTAATTTTATCATTATTAATATTTAATTATTTAATTAACATATTATATTATAATTCTTTTTATTTATAATAAAAAAAATTACTTAAATATAAATTATATTTTATTCAAAATTAAAAATTTAATATATATATATATATAATAGAATCATATAACACATAATATAAATAATATAATTTTAAATAAATTATATATAATTAATAATATATTTTTTTAACTTTACCACTTGTCTCTCTTTAATTGATATAAATTTTTTGATAAGGTGCGCATAACAAAATTTAGATACCATAACACACACCATAATTAAATTTGTAGGTAGTATAATTTTTTAAGAGGCAGCTTTGTTTGAAAGTTTAGAATGAGAGGAAAGGGAAGAGTTTGAAGGGAAAGAAGGAAGAAGGAAGTTAAACCTTTTATTTGTTTGGATGTTTAATATTTAGAAGAGAGGGTGATAGGAGATTTAATTATATAATTATATAAGTAATTTTAAAATTAATATTTTTAATTTTAATTTTTTTAAAAAAATTATCACTTGAAAAATTAACATTTAAAAAAATTAAAAAAATTCTATTTATAAAATAATATGAAAGAGTGGGAGAGAGAAAACTCTCAAAATAGAGAAATTTAAAAAATAAAGTTTTGGAGGGTTTAGAAAAACTCTCAAAACATTTCTCTCCTAACGAAGCAACTCCCAAACAAGATTAATCTCGTTCTGATCCCTCGCTTCCTCTCCTCTCCTCCCCTAAACTTGACTCCCAAATATAGCAAGGAATACCTCGATGCGCCATTTCATCCATGATAAGTGGACCATGATCTTTTGCAAGAGCAATAGCGGTTTCAAGATAAGCATCTGGGGGGAATCTGTTGGAAGAGCAGCTCCCGTACGTGATCCACTGGTCTATCCATAAAAACTTGCTCGTAAAAAAGTTATCTGCATTTTCTAATCGTGGCCAGTATTCGAGCAGATCTCCTCGCAATTCATCAAGCTACGACCGATGAACACGACATGCACAATTAGTTAAATGAAAAATGAAACAAACAAAAAATAAAAAAGTATATAAAATATTGAAGAAAAAAATAGTTACAATATCGTCCGTCATTCTCTCCTCAGTATCACAATAAACTGGAGGCAACAACCCAAAGTCCCTCTGTGGCCTAAGTCCACGAATGGTAAAATGTTGCTTTGGCACAGGTGGGTTGCACGTGCCACGTGAACTGCAATAAGCATTTGGCCATTGTAAAACTAGCAGGAAATAATTAAATCCCGGTGGATTAATGGGTCGAGGAGGAGGAGGAGGCGGTGAAGGGGTAGGCGGCGGAGGAGAAGGAGGTGGTGGAGAAGGAGGTGGTGGAGAAGGAGGAGGTGGTGGGGGTGGACGACGTGGAGGTGGTGGAGGTGGACGACGTGGGGGTGGTGGGGGTGGACGACGAGGAGGTGGTGGGGGTAGACGTGGAGGTGGTGGAGGTGGACGACGTGGAGGTGGTGGGGGTGGACGACGTGGAGGAGGAGGCCCTGGTCGTGATGGAGTAGGGCGTCTGTCCTCTTCTGCAGGGTGGGAGGAAGCCAACAGAAACCCAAGCAACAAAATTACAACACTAAACAGCAAATGCTTCTTTGAGATAGCCATTACGTAGTAGTTTACTACTATTAGTGTGATTCTTTTACTGAATCATGTTAACACTAACGTGAGGCTTTTATAGGCATATTCATGTCTGACGGAGGGATCATATCTTATGCCAATCCTGCATCTTCCTTCTCAGTAATACTTATAAAAAGTAGCCGAAATAGTTGAACTGATGACTAGCGTTGCATGCATGCTAGAGCCCAAGCGACTAAAGCAAGGGCTTTAGGTTTCACAAAAAGAATTTTTTTAATATTAATATATTTTTAAAAAATAAAAATTATATTTAAAAATAATTTTTAATTAAAATAATTTAAGTGACTGTTTATTTTTTATTAATTTTTTTTATAAACTCAAACATAAAATACTTTACTTAAATAATAGCGAACTGCTTGTCATTTATACTAATTTCTATTTTTTTTATCGTTTCTTATGTGTATTTTTATTTAGAGTGATAGAGAAATGTTTAGATTACAAAAAATTTCTTTGTAATATGATAATTTTTTGAATATTAATAAATTAGATAAATTAAATATCTTAAAAAAAGTTATAGAATTAAAAATAATAAATTAATTGACATTCTTAATTACATAAAAAGAATAAATTATATTTCAAATACACATATAATTTATAGAATAATATTAACGGTTACAATATAAGTTGCTTTACTTAAAAAATGTTTTTAAAATTAAAATTTATAACATCTTACTTAATATTAATATCTTATTATTTATTAAAAAATATTAAATAAAATTAATTATAATATTATAGATAATTTGCATTACAAAAAGTTTAAATAAAATTATAATAATTTTAATAAATTATTTTATTAATAAAAAAAGACATCATTTTTAAGTTTGTTTTAGCTTTAAGTTTGCTTTAGGTCTCAAAAGTCCTTGAGATGCATGTGCACTTACTGTATATATTAATTGTGGTGGTCTTTACGGAGGATCACCATCCATATACGTCTGTGTTAGAAAGCACAAAATTATATTACAGCCTAGTCTTTCAATTCCAAAAGAATTCAGGTGTAACTCGTGCGGTGTAAGGTTGTAACTAGTAAGGGATAATCATCTTGTGTCTTATTTTACTGTATCACGACATATTCCAACCTTATTATATGAGTTAAAATATTATATTAAGAAAATCGAATAAATAACATGATATATTAATATTATTGGTTAGGATATGATTTGTTATACAAAAACAGACTTGAGTTTCTCATCCTCCTTCGGCAAAAGTCTTAAAGAACCACGTGCAAGTCTAATAGGTGTATTCGATTCATTGTATTTGAACGAAAGGACAGGCTACCCAGGTGAATCACATTTGAGCATGAGTATCACATGCAGCATCTTTGTTGATAGTGTCATCATTACTTGCAGCTACCTACGATATTTAAAATTGAACAATGTTTGAAAGAAAAAGAAAATAGTTCACAGAATTTCAGCTAATATTTAAACTAGCTGTTGCATAAGTTAAAGTGATGGGGATCACTCATCAATCTTGCATTCTAAAAATCATAACAATGTCAAATCATTCTAGCAAAAAAATTCTGATTTTTAGTATTTTCTCTTTAGGGTTGCATTTCTAACCTTTAATAAAATGTAAAACTTTTTTAAACAACCTAAAGTGGTGTTGCCACTTTTTAAAATAACAATTTTATGGACATAAGATAATATTTATTTGAAAATAATAATAATAATAATAATAATAATAATAATAATAATAATAATAAAGTGTTGTTTATTAATATATTTTAGGAAAAAAAAAACCGAATATCAAAATATACTATCAATGCCATCTTTCTCAAATAAATAAAGTATATACATAATAAATTTACAAGTTTTTAGAAGTTAGAAACAAAGGGAAAAAAGATAGTAGAAGATGTACAGATATGAAATGCAACAATATGACCTCAACTTCTTTTGATACTTGTGATGACCTTGTTTCTTCTGTTTCAACCGCACTTTCTTTAATAAGAACCTCTTCGTCATCCACCTCCACATTATCAGCAATTCCCTCTCCAATCTCTGTTGTAATTTCTTGGCATTGCTCAATTGGAATGGTTTAGGAGTTGGCTAACAATGGTTCTTTTCTTGTCTCAGATATTTGTATGAAATGATTGTGGATGTCTTCCATTCTAGAGGTACTATCTGGCTGCATCTGTTGTTGTGGCTCATTGAAGAACAATTCTCAACTGTATAACCCTGCATCAGGACTCCAACCATAATCCATATACTGATCATAACTCCATTCTTGTGCATGATTGATGGCGAAGTTACCCGGCTGCATTCCACAATCATAATCATCATTTGTTCTTTAATAGCATGGTGGATTTGAGCATTGATTAAACATTGTTTCTGATGTTGAGGGTGAAGTTGATGATTGTAACGTGCCGCTCTCAACTGTTTTACCTGTTCTTTGTTCAAAACAAGCTCACAGAAAAATATTAGCATAGACAATTAAACTAAACCATATATATATATATATAACAATCGAATTAGACTTTCAAAAAGAATAAACTAAAACTACTCAATATCTGATAGACTCTTCGGTAACGACGCCAGAAATTTGTTTGATTTGCTCACGCACAGCAAGTGCACCGGTCGATTGCAGCAATTTTGATAAGTAAACGGGTTGTCGAGTCCTCAAAAAATTTGCAATATTAATGTTATTGGTTAATATGCCTTGAAACCATCAATAATCAGCTTTGATCCTTCATTCTAGATTAAGCTTGTGAGTCTCAAGTTAGTTAGTTGACATTTTTTTTTGGGAAAGCTTTTATTTTCAGTTGATGGTGCTATACCTATAAAATAACACCCTCTCATCATTTGTAAAAAAAAATTCTATTTTTTCAATTAAATAATAAAGAGATCATTATCACTTCGTGGATGTAGCTCAACTTGAGTGAACCACGTAAATCCTGCTTGTGTTCTTCTTCTTCTCTTGTTCTAATTTGAGACTTCTTGATCGTGTTTGTTTCTTACCCCTAATCCTAACAAACTAGCATCAAGAGTGTAACACCTTATATTTCTTTCTCAATATATGATAAATTCTCATAAAAATTTAAATGGTAAAGTAAATTTTCTTTCAAAAACTCTCTAATGAGAAAGAAATAATGAAATGATATAAGGTTCATAGAGTAAAATTTTATTAATTCATAAGTACTTTAGAAAAATAAAGATTCTAAAATTTTCATCAACAAAAAGAAATAGTAGTTTTACAACTGTTTCAAAAGAATGCTATAGAACTGAAAATATTCATTACATAACTCAAAATAATTAAGTCCTATAGCAGTTCTCATCCATCAATGCATTGTGAGCCTGGTACTATTCGTCCTAGTTTCCTGAAAATATTGTGTAAGGGTGAGTCTCTACCCTACCACTCATACATAACACATATTCACCATAAAACACATCTTATCACGATTAAAGAAAACATCATGGCATTACATATCACAGTGTCATATAAAGTATGTTCTCATCTCAATACATATTATATTCCACAGATTCATAATTTCTTTTTCTTTCTTTTATCCGCGCTTACCACGCCCTGTGGCCACAGTTATCCGATGCCTTTATCCCGAGGTCTTACACATCCATGTAAATAGTCGCCGGATGACCCAATGCAATACGGATACAACGCATGCAATAGACAGCCCCTTAACAAAGGTAATGGTCAGGAGTCAAGTCAGGAAACGAGTGTGCGGCCATGTGGTGCATTCGAACACAATATTCCGTGCACAATCCTGAATGTTACTCACCACCCTACATTTTCCTAAGATATCCCATATCGTTTCCATCTTCCACTCCTCCAGTGTATCTCTATAACTATTTACATCATATCCTTTTCCATCTCATACTTTTTCAAGTATATTCACATGTTCACGTATGCCATTTCTCATGTTCACACATATTTTTCATCATATTTCCACATACCTTTCATCATATACACCAAACCATAACATATTCACAATACATATCATTTTTATCTGAAACACAATATATTCAAACATGAAACATCCATCTCTTTGTATATTTCGTATCACAAAATCATAAAATCATATCAATCATCCTCAATATACCTTATCATGCCCTATTTGAACATAATATCACATTTTCACCATGTATTCATCATAAAATCACATAAACAGCCAATTATTCTCACTTTTCACCGATTATTTCTCATAAAACAAAGATTATTCCACATATAATTACATACATGACAAGATCTATAAGAATACAAGTAATAAACATAACAAAATGATAAAGTAGAACCCTCCTTACCTTAAAACAGAGCTTTTATAAAGATTTAACCGAAGATTTTAACTCTAGAATGAAGTTTTTCCTAAGAACATTATGAACATCTATAAGAAGAAGAAGAAGAAGAAGAAGAAGAAGAAGAAGAAGAAGAAGAAGAAGAAGAAGAAGAAGAAGAAGAGAAATGAATAGTAAATTTAACTTCAAACTTAGAGAAACTTACTTGAAATTTTTTAGAACAGACGTACAATCACATATCTGAAGAGAAATCTAAGTTTAGGAGGGTTTAGTATGAGAGAAAATGGTGAGATATAGCCTCGGAACCTTTGAGAACCTTGGATAGGAGTGAAGAAATGAAAATTTCATGTGAAACCCCCTTTCTATAGAAAATTTTCAAAATTTACTGTTCATAGCCAGAATTACTATTTGCCGCCTTACTGTTCAGGCTGGAAATACTATGCACACGTACTATACGCGGATGTGACGTCAGCCATGACGTAATGCTGATGTCACTAGTGACTTCATCGGTCACTGTACATAGGCGGTTTTACTGTTCATACGCGGTTTATACTGTTCATAGGAGGTTTTACTATTCACTTATATATATATATATATATATATAAATTCTATTCAAATCTATTCTAATTATACTTTAATAAACCTCATTTTATTTAAATCAAAGTACAGGATGTTACAAAGAGTCCACCGGTTGCTATATGGAAATAATTCAATCTTGTTATTTTTAAAAGATAACTTTTGCTATTGTGATTAGATCAAGAAGAACAATCAAGAATCATGTCTAACACCATCAAGATGGAGAAATTTAATGGAAAGAATAGCTTCAACTTGTGGCATATCAAAATGTGTGCATTGCTAAAGGAACAACGGGTGTGGGCTCCTTTGGCTTTTGTAGCTGTGAAGAAAGATGAATCAGAAAGTTAAAAGGATAAAAGAGTTTTTATAAAGACGGAGGATTTAGCTGAATAAGAAGAAAAGGCTCACTCCATGATCCTGTTTTCACTATTAGATGAAGTGCTTTATGAAGTGGCAGATCAAGAAACTGCAAATAACTTATGGTTGAAGTTGGAAAAGCTCTACATGACAAAGTCAATTTGCAGCAAATTTTATTGAAGAGGCGTCTGTTTGGTCTGTACATGAAAAAAGGTACTCCTATAAAAGATCATCTTGATGAACTAAATGCAATCTTGATGGAACTTCATGACATTGATGTGAAAATTGAAGATGAGGATGCTGCCATGATTCTGTTAGCTTCACTTCCTCCATCATATGAGAGTCTTGTCAATTCTATCAGTGTTGGAAAAGAATGCATTTCTATGGAAGAAGTAAAATTTAGCCTTTATTCATGAGAACTTCGGTATAAGGCATCAACAAAGGCAGAAGAAGGGAATGGTGTTGGTCTAACAGTTTCCAACACAGCTAAGAATGGCAAGAAAAAGAAAGAAAAGAATAAGAAGAAAGGCCACCAGAATACAAAGGATGTGAATCCAAGGGATAACTGTAACTATTGCAAGGAACCTGGTCATTGGAAGAAAGACTATCCAAAGAAGAAGAATCAGAAACCATCTGCAGCCACTGTTCAAGAAGCTTCCTTATCAGAAGGTGATATAGTTCTATCCATTGATGACAAGCCACAAGCTCCTTCTGATTAATAGATATTGGACTCAGGCTGTTCTTATCATATGTGCCCCAATAGAAGTTGGTTCTTGACATATAAAAGAAAATCAAGAGGAAGTGTTTTCATCGGAAATGATATGGAATGCAAAATTAGTGGTATTGGGATAGTTTAGATTAGGATGCATGATGGAGTAATCAGAACTCTCACAGAAGTTAGACATGTACCTGATGTGAGGAAGAACCTAGTATCAATGGGGGTACTTGATTCAAAGGGTTTCAAAAGCAATACTGAAGGTGGAGTTATGAAGATCAGAAAAGGATCCAATGTTGTCATGAGAGATGTCAAACATAGAAATATGTACATGCTACAAGGATCAACTATTCTAACTTCAGAATCTGTCTCAGTGGCTGATAATCAAGTACCAAATCATACACTACTCTGGCATATGAGCATTGATTAAACATTGTTTCTGATGTTGAGGGTGAAGTTGATGATTGAAACTGAAGGGAGTAATGTGTTGCTCTCAGCTGTTTACCTGTTCTTTGTTCAAAACAAGCTCACAGAAAGATATTAGCATAGACAATTAAACTAAACCAATATATATATATATATATATATATATATATATATATATATATATATATATATATATATATATAACAATCGAATTAGGCTTTTAAAAAGAATAAACTAAAACTACTAAATATCTGATAAACTCCCCGATAACGATGTTGAAAATTTGCTTAGTTTGCTCATGCACGACAAGTGCATCGATTGATTGCAGCAATTTTGATAAGTAAAATGGTTGTCGAGTTCTCAAAAAATTTGCAATATCAATGTAATTAAGTCTATCTAATAAAAAAATTCTTAATTCAATTATGAACATATGTACAAAGCTATGTTTATTGTTGTTGTTGTGCAAATACATAAATAAAGCAATAAGGAAAATAACTAAGGGTTTCGAGAGTTAAAATGTAGGATTGAATTTTGTTATTCATCCTCTACTTATCTTGATGAGTAAAAATACGAATATTCATCCTATTGATATTGATGCAACACTATCTCATATCACTTAGTTTGGTTCCCCGTATATAAGATTCTAAAAGCATTTCCTAAATAACGATTCCTCTGCTATTTAATAAATCTTTAGCATTAAAATTATGTGTTAACGCAATCAATATATTGATATCTATTCCCATCAACCAATACATCAAGCAATCATAAAGAATCCTTCTTAGGCAAACCTCGAATACTAACATCATAATACTGTCATTGAACAATAAATTCTAGAAGTATAGTAGTTTACAAAATACTTTCCAGCCAGATTCTAATCCTTAATCCAGAATATACCATCACCAATGATATCAAGCATTAAGAACAAAATAGATTACTAACATAACAGAAATGGATATCATATAATTACGCCATCATCAAAATAATACAGAGTTTTTTATAACAAAGTTCCAATCCACAGAGAGAACTATCTAAACATAGCAAATACTAAAGAGAAATAAAACATACAAGGCATAGTGTGATTCCTTAACTCCTAAGCCTTGATTGAACTATCCAATAGCTTGTCTTTGAAGTGCAATCCTCTCTGTGCCTTAACTCTCTACTAAACCTACTCTTAAAATATATAAAATATTTTAACCAATATAATTGCTCACCTAAACGTTATATATAACTAAAAATATAAGTAATAATAATAATAATTAAAATAGAATAATAAAATAGTAATAATAATTAATAATTTTTTTGAAATATAATTATATTATTTTTCAACAATCTCTTGTCTATTTTTAAAAAATATAACATGGTAAAATAACTTATTTTAAAACTAAGTTACACCATAATTGCTACGTGATACAACAAACTCTTTTTGTCTAAAAACTAAGGCTCTAAAAAACTAGCAAGCTCAAAAACTCATAACCCAGAGAAATAAATATAATAAAAAAAGTACGTGCATCTTTTATACGATTTTCCTAGAATATATACAATACTTTAACTAGTGTAATTGCTTAAGTAAACTTTACATATAACTAAAAATAAAAGTAATAATAACAATTAAATTAAAATAATAAAATAAAAATAATAATTAATAAATTATTTTGAAATATAATTATATTATTTTTCAATAATCCTCTACCTATTCAAAAGAATATAACATGATAAAATAACTTATTTCAAAACTGGGTTACACCATGACTGCTCTAAGATACAGTAGACTCTTATTGTTTAAAAATCAAGGCTCTTAAGAACTAGCAAACTTTATAACTCATAACCCAGATAAATAAATATAATCAGAAAAGTACGTGCATCTTTTGTGCAATTTTTCCAAAATATATAAAATACTCTAACGAGTGTAATTGTTCATGTAAACTTTATATATAAATGAAAATATATATAATAATAACAATAAAATTAGAATAATAAAATAATAATAATTAATAAATTCTTTTGAAATATAATTATATTATTTTTTAACAAAAATAAATGAAGAAAACCTAGAGGGGATTGAAAAAAAAAGAAGAAAATACTGAAAAAATGGAACTCTACCTTTAAAAAGATATGAATCTGGAGTTCTGGGCACTCGAGCGCTTAGAGCAGACCCTCTCTTGGAACTTTGGAGCTTAAGCGCCTGAGCATGGCTGGCAGCTTAATTAGTTCTTCATTTTAAACTACCTTCTTTAACTTCACTCCATTGCCATTCTTCATTAATCCTTCAAAAAGCTACGAGAATGATTAGTAATTGATATGAATTCCAATTATGATAAATAATAATTCTAAATTCTCATTTCTTCTAAGGTACGAGGGAATTGTTAGAATTTTCTTTAATCCATTATGTAATTTCTATTATGCAATGACTATTATGAAATTACCTTTTCTCTTAGAGATCTTAAATTACGTTGCTTTCACAACACAATATATGGTTCTTATACAATTAAGGGTTTAGAGAACACTAACCTGAATCCATTGTTCCTTGATGTTACCTCTCTCTTTGATGTCGTTGTTCCTTTGGTATTTTCTCCAACTTTTCCTTCCTCTTTCAGCTCCTTTTAGATGGTTGAGAGAAAATTTCTTTCTTGCGTTTACCGTGAGCTCACTCAGAGATTGTGAAAGTGAACAAATAGAGAATGCCGTAACCCCTATTTGGTAACTGCTCTTTAATTTATATGAAGGGAGAGGTGAGGGTTTCCTTGTAATTGTATTTATAATTATACCCTCAATGACTCTATATTTTATATTTAACCACCATCACATTAAATTATTAATTAGAGTCATGTTATAAGTTACATAGGCCACTATAATAAGATTATTAAAATAATCTAACAATCTCCCACTTGACCTATGTGACGACTTAAAGATTCAATGAACTGTAAGTGTGTATATCATTGATAATATCAAGTCGTCATCTTTTAATGATTTAAGTTGATCAGATCATGGCGGTCACAAGTCATTTGACGACATAATTCCTTCCAAGTATCACAGAACCAAACCAAATCAAAATAGCTTTAATCAGTCATACTACACACTGTAACTCTGATGTGTTTTTAACACTCAACCTGTTATCAAACTCAAACCATACATGTACATTAACATAATTTAGATAACAAGTAAACAAGCAGAAACAATACTTTTATTGAATTTCCAAAATGCCTACAATAATATGAGCAAAACAAT
Source organism: Abrus precatorius (assembly GCF_003935025.1). Taxonomy (NCBI): domain Eukaryota; kingdom Viridiplantae; phylum Streptophyta; class Magnoliopsida; order Fabales; family Fabaceae; genus Abrus; species Abrus precatorius. The sequence goes on along the minus strand of NW_020874406.1, from coordinate 10,691,059 downwards.
CTATACACATATATGTGAATCACATAATCATGCTAACAAGGACTTGTCTATAATGCCCATTCTACCAATATGGCCAGAAAACGTTTTAGGGGGCAATCCCTTAGTTAGCAGATCCGCTATTATTAAATCAGTACCAATATGCTCAATAGACACTTTCTGTTTCCGCACTTCTTCTTTCACTGATAAGTATTTTAAGTCCAAATGTTTTGCTCCCTTTGAATACTTATCATTCTTAGAGAAGAAGACGGCTGCGGAATTATCACAGTATATTCTTAGTGGCTTTTCTATATTATCAACAATACCAAGCCCTAAGACAAAGTTCCACAGCCACAAAGCATGAATAGTGGCCTCAAAGCATGCCACAAATTCCGCTTCCATGGTAGACATAGCAATAATGGACTCATTTCCACTCTTCTATGAAATCACACCTTCAGCTAACAAGAAGATATAGCCAAAGGTCGATTTTCTTGAGTCTACACATCCAGCATAGTTTGAATCCGAGTAGCCAACCACTTCCAGTTGACTAGATCTCCTATAAGTAAACATGTAGTCCTTGGTGCCTTGTAAATACCTAAGGACTTTCTTTACAACCTTTCAGTGGTCCATTCTGGATTACTTTGATATCGGCCTAACATTCTAACCGCAAAACTGATATAAGGCCGAGTGCATGTCTGAGCATATATTAAACTCCTGACCACTGATGCACAGGGAATAGATTCCATTGCTTTCCGCTCCAACTCATTTTTGGGACATTGCATTTCACTAAACTTGTCTCCCTTTTGAATTGGAACTACCCCTAATGAGCACTTTTCCATTTTGAATCTCTCTAATACTTTGTTGATATAGTCTTTCTGAGACAATCCCAACAATCCTTGTGATCTATTACAGAATATTTCTATTCCAATCACATAGGAAGCCTTACTCATATCTTTCATCTGAAAGTTCTTAGAGAGAAATTCCTTTACATCATTAGTAGCAAGAAGAATGACATCAACATACATGACTAAAATGATAAACTTGCTCCTATTGACTTTCATATAGATACACCGGTCAACAGTGTTCTCTACAAAATCATATGACGTGATGGTATCATTGAACTTAAGATACCATTGTTTGGAAGCCTGTTTCAACCTATATATTGATTTCTTTAACTTACACACCATACTTTATTTACCTACGGTCAAGAAGTCATTTGGCTAATTTATATAAACTTCTTCTTCCAAGTCACCATTCAGAAAGGCAGTTTTTACATCCATTTGGTGGAGCTCTAAGTCATAATGAGCCACCAAAGCCATAACAATTCTTAAAGAGTCCTTCTTTGAAACTAGAGAAAAGGTCTCTTTATAATCTATGCCATCCTTTTAAGTGTATCCTTTAGCAACAAGTCTAGCCTTGTATCTCTCAATGTTGCCTTTTGAGTCACGTTTGGTCTTAAAGACCCACTTGCAACTGACTAGTTTTGAACCTTCAGGCAATTCGACAAGATCCCATACCTTGTTGTCACTCATTGATTTTAACTCTTCTTTCATGGCATTCAATTACTTTTCAGAATTGTAACATTCCATGACTTGCTTAAATGAGACTGGATCCTCATCAATATACAAGTCACATTCATGCTCAAGTGAGTAAACCACAGTCATTCGAAATAGCAGGTTTTTTCTGTCTTATAGACCACCTTAATGTTATCTCTTGTGGTTCACCTTCCTCTTGCTCACTTGTGACTTGCGCATTTTCAGCTGATTCATCTTCTATATGTTGTTCTTGTGGGTTTGGAACATTAACTTGTTGTCTCCTTATATTGTGTGACCGTGATACAACAAGAGGAACAACAACTAGAGAAGAGACACCAACTATAGGAGTTTCCACATGTGTCTCTTTAATTTCTATCTGTCGTGTTTCACCACTCCCACTAAACTGATCATTTTTAATGAACCTTGCATTTCCAGACTCAACTATTCTCATACTATGGTTAGGAAAGTAGAATCTGTACCCCTTTGATTTTTCAAGATAGCTGATGAAATAATCACTTATGATTCTAGCATCAAACTTCTTTTCACATGGATTATACACTTTTACTTCTGCTGGACAACCCCAGATATGAAGATGTCTTAAACTGGGTTTCTTTCCTGTCCACAGCTCATAAGGAGTCTTTGGAATTGCCTTATTAGGAACTCTATTAAACAGATACGCAACGGTATTTAACGCGTACATCCACACAGACATAGATACAGAACTGTAACTCAACATATTCTTAACCATTTCCAGGATAATACGATTCCGCCTTTCAGCCACACCATTTTGTTATGGTGTACCAGGCATAATATACTGTGCACATATGCCTCAACTTTCCAGAAGTTTTGCAAATGGCCCTAGACATTGTCCACTTTCATAAGATTTTCCATAATATTCACCACCTCTATCTGACCTCACAACCTTTACCTTTCTATCTAGTTGCCTTTCCACCTCATCAATGAACACCTATAAGATATCTACTGATTGAGATTTTTCATGCAACACATATAAATAATAGTAACGTGAGTAGTCATCAATAGAAGTAATGAAATATCTTTCATCACCCTAAGATAGGATGTCAAACGGACCACAAATATCAGTGTGTATCAACTCTAAGAGTTGACTGCTTCTTGTGGCTGGATTCTTAGATGTGTGTCTAGATTGTTTTCCTTTAATACAATCCACACATACATCACAGTCAACAAAATCCAATTGAGGTAAAATCTCACTTTTCATTAATCTCATGATCCTTTCTTTGGATATATGACCTAACCTTTAATGCCACAAGAAAACAGAGCATTCATTACAAACATTCAAATTACTACTAATAGCATTCTCAATATGAAATAGAGATTCAACAAATTTAACATTAAGATTGAAAAGATATAAACCATCAATTAATGTACCAGATCCAAAATAGTACGAGTGTTTATACAAAGAAAATGTACCGTTTTCAATCTTAAAATTAAAACCAAATTCATCTAACTTTACAACAGAAACCAAATTTCTAGTACATTCAGGAACATAAAGACACTTTCCTAGATCTATGCAGCAACTAGTATGCAAGATCAATCTGTAAGTCCCTATTCCTTCTATCTGTGCCTTCATTACGTTTCCCATGTACAAGAACTTTTCAGTTCCACTTATGGGCTAGATAGAAAGAAATTCCTGCATTATATGTGACACATGAGTAGTTGCACCAGAATCTAACCACCAGGTATTTCTAGGTACCTTAATAAGATTTGATTCAAAGCATACTGAAACATAATATATACCTTTCCTTTCGAACCAAACCTTTCTCTTCGGACAATCCTTTTTGAAGTGACCAGTCTTCTTGCAGAAGAAACACCTCTGGCTCTTCTGGATTCGGCCTTCATGAACCTTTAATAAAGCCTTATCCTTCTTGTCCTTGTTGTCCTTCTTACCTGGTTTAGCCTTGCTACTACTAGCCCCTTCATGAAATGTGAGATAGACGGAGTGTTCTTTCACCTTCTTCAGCCTCCCTTCCTCCTGAACCAGCATGGCCTTAATTTCTTGTATGTTCCATTTATTCTTAATGGTGTTGTAATTCACCTGGAACTGACCAAACTCAGGAGGGAGTGAGTTCAAAATAAACTGTACTAGAAAGAATTCCTTTACCTCCATGCCCATTGATTTCAACTTTGCCGCTTGATTGATCATGTCAGTCACATGGTCATGAATGGGTCGTGACCAATCAAACTTCTTAGTAGTTAGCTCAGTCAACAGGGTGCCTGTAATGGACTTGTCAGTAATGTCTAATTGTGCATACTCTTTTACCTTTGCCATAAATTCCCTAGCATTTTCAGTCTTTGGCATTGATGGCTTCACATTTTCAGCCATAGTCATCTTCAGCAAGCTCAAGCTCAACCTATTCGACCTTTCCCAAGCCTCACAAAGAGTCTTTTCCTCTTCAATACTGGTCTCTGTGATGGCTGCAGGCTCTTGTTCCATAATGATTGCTAGGTCTAAGTCCATAACACCTAGCTGGAATCGAACTTGTTCAGCTCAATCATCATAATTAAGCCCATTGAACTTGACTACGCCATTGCTCATGCCATACTTATTCATAAAGACTGAATCCATTTAACACATGCTTAAAACATATATGCTTTGAATAAACTTAATGGATTCAGACAGTCAACTGTTATCAATTATGCATCTAAGTTTATCTTTAGATAATGCCTAAATACATAATTTATCTATAATGATGCTAATAAACAACTTTAATTGACAACCAGTCACTCAAACCAATATGCAAGTCATCTTTGGATATATAAACATATTATGAAGTGCTTACATGTCTCCTTAATGTCATTAATCATATGCAATGATCCACTTTTGGGCGATCTCCTAGCGTTATAATTAATGAGCTAAATTGTTCACTCTTTATGTTACCGTATAACATCAAATAATTTTGAACAATTTACAACACACAAGTAAGTGCTTAGAGAACTTTTAAAGCCAGGCCACTTTGGTGACTAACAAGCTACCCTTAAAATTAAGCACTAAATTGTGAAGTTCTCATTATGATAATGTAATTTAGAATTAATTAACTTGAGAATTTATTCACTTTAGTGAGTAAAATTCACTTTGATGTAATTCTAAAATTATCTATATATTTTATGAATAATTTTCCTTATCCTGTCATAAAATTACTATGCACGGCCGTGCTTTTACTTTATGCATAGTCGTGCTTCAATGAAGCAATGCCATGCTCATTTCTGATGCATGCCCCTACTTCCTGAAGCATGGCCGTGCTTCATGATGCATGACCGTGCTTATAATTGATACATGGCCGTGCTTACAATATGCGAGGCCATGCTTTCATTATGCAAGGCTGTGCTTCGTTGAAGCATGACCGTGCTTGTTCCTGATGCGTGGCCCTACTCGTTGATGCATGGCCCTGCTCACTGATACATGGCCCTGCTCATATTACAGATTCATAATCCAATATTTCTAGCTTCCAAAACCTTAGGGTTTTCAATTATTGAATCCAAAACAATTATTCAACATCAAAATAATGCCAATCCATCATATGAAATACCTAGGGTTCATGTAATTTGGGGAAAACTTTAATGGAGAACCAATCTCTTATGGAGAATCAACAAAATTCACAACCTATGCTTTGATACCAATTGTTAGAATTTTCTTTAATCCATTATGTAATTTCCATTATGCAATGACTATTATGAAATTACCTTTTCCCTTAGAGATCTTAAATTACGTTGCTCTCACAACATAATATATGGTTCTCATACAATTAAAAGTATAGAAAGCACTAACCTGAATCCATTGTTCCTTGATGTTACCTCTCTCTTTGATGTCGTTGTTCCCTTAGTATTTTCTCCAACTCTTCCTTTCTCTTTCAGCTCCTTTCAGATGGTTGAGAGAAAGTTTCTTTCTTGCGTTTACTGTGAGCTCACTCAGAGACTGTGAAAGTGAACAAATAGAGAAATGTTGTAACCATTGTTTGGTAACCACTCTTTAATTTATATGAAGGAAGAGGGGAGAGTTTCCTTATAATTGCATTTACAATTATACCCTCAATGACTCTATATTTTATATTTAACCATCATCACATTAAATCATTAATTAGAGTCATGTTATAAGTTACATAGGCCACTATAATAAGATTATTAAAATAATCTAACAGGAATTTGCATTGAAATTAACATTTTAACCAAAATAAATGCCCAAAATACATAGCAATATTCTCTAACAGCAAGAATCCTGGAATAGTGTCGTGGCATAGGGTCGTGTCTCATGATAAAATGTGAAGCTAAACTGATCTTGAATTGGGTTGTGACCCCAAACTGAGCCCACAACATATCCAACCTCCAGTGAAGGACTATTCGATAAATTACTCTAATATTATTCCCGCCATGGACAAAATAGCTATCTATTTGATTCTTTGATTCCAAATTGATCCATGCATCTTCGTCATCATTTATTTTCACTCTTCTAGTTTATAGGGAACACAAATCAAACGTTGCCTTAAGATAAAGCTAAAGACAATCTTCATCATCATTTATTTTCATTCTTCTATGGCAACGTTTTTCAGGCCTTGTTAGGTGGAGGTTTAGCTTGTCCTGCTGTTGAAGAATGTATCAGGCGGTTTCAATTTTTGTGGTATTTGGTACGAAGGAGTTTCTGATCTCCATTTCTTTGGCTGAAGCTTTGAGGTCCTCATCTTGTCAAAATCTAGAGCTTTATCCTGGAAATCAGAATTGGTAATAAGGATTGGTTTTTTGTTCTGCTGGTATTCCATTAACATCATCTTTTTGGATGTACAGTGAACTAATTAATGGTTTTAATTCTCGTCAGCGGTTGGCTGGATGAGTATTAATTATGATTATATAAGTTTAATGGCTGAGAGTAGGTGTGGCTAAGTGAAGATGCAACTTTCCAATTGGCTTTCTAATACTCTGCTACTTTGGCACCTGGGTATTCTTTTTTTGCTGCAGTTTCTATGGGGTGTGAACACTGGCATTCTTTTCTAATTGATATACCAAAGTCTAATTATAACTGGCAATGAGTTTTTTTTTATATGAACATTGACAACGAGTTCATTATATAGTAAATTGAATGAAAACCTTAAACTTACATGATGAATAAAATTGAGTAAAGGAAATAAATTCAAATCTTAAAAGAAAATATTAAATAGTCATAATTTTTTGCAAGAATGACTTGAATTTGTTATGCATTTTAGATGCAAGAAACTTTTTTTTAACATGCCAAATGTATTATTAAAGGGGTACCAAGCACATAAATCAAAAGCAGCAGTGTCATTGACAAAAAAAGGCAATAAGCCAAAGAAACCAACAAAACGTGCAGCAAATATCACGAAAAAGCAGCCAAAGGACTACGAATCATCCTAAGATTTTCGGTGCCGTGTATGAATTAATAACATATATATATAGAATAGATAGGAAAAGTCTAAAAAACTTATGCCAAATTTCAACTATATAAATTAATAATTAAACGGTTAAAAGATTATTATTTTTTATATATTTGTAATGTATTATTTTGGTCAAACAGATAGCTTTTTAATTGCTAGATTATTAATTTGTACGATTGTAATTTGATGTAAATTTAAAAAAACTTACACCTAATATCAATAGATCCTAATTATATATATATTATCAAAAGTATATAAAGCGGTGCAAAAAACTAGAATACATTAGAAAATCTTATTACTAAAAAAAAATTACTATAATAGTAAACTTCAATAGAATTATAGCAAAAATAATTATACTTATATCTATCAGCCCCAAGATGTTACAACAACATCCCTCCACCTGAAGTACCCTTCACTGATAGCAAATGAATGACAACAGCATCTTTACACAGCTTCGCTTTTAATTTTTGAATCATTAACTTTGTTCAGCCCGTCGAAGTAAAGCTTCACTGATAGCAAATGAACGTCATGCTCTACTATATAAATTTTATTTTAATATATACATTAATACATATATACTAGGTAAACAAATTGGTGCATCCTAAAAAATGAGACTTTATGCGATCGAACTACCAAATCATGCTCAGGGTGACCACTCACTAGGAATGAGAAAATACTATATAGTACAAACAACATTTCCAACAATTACTTTAAATTTTGGTGAGTGGTCCCCGTCACTTTAACTTATCCAGCAAGTAGTTCAAATTTTGATAAACATTAGCTGAAATTGATCTGTCAAACTGTTTTGTATTTATAACATGGTTCAATATTAAAAATATGGTAGGTTTAGCTGCATTGATGACACTATCAACAAGATGCTGCATATTATGCTTATGCTCATATGCTTATCAGTTACCACGTGATGGTAGCAAATATTAAAATACCACGAGTTGCACGGGAGCAAGTCTTCTATCTTTTTATCTAAACACAGACGTATATGGATGGAGGTCCTCCACAAGGAGCACAACAATACTGCCAATACGTACAGTTCAATTAGCTCCGCCACGTTTTATAAATGGTATTGAGAAGGAACATTCATGATTGGCATAAGAAGACATAAATGCCTATAAAAGCCTCACGTTAGTGTTAACATGATTCGGTGAAAAACAAGTAATTAATTAATTAATGGCTATCTCAAAGAAGCATTTGCTCTTTGGTGTTGTAATTTTCTTGGTTGGATTTCTGTTGGCTTCCTCCGAGCCTGCAGATACCAGACGCCGCCCCTCACCTCGCCGTCCTCCTCCTCCACGTTCTCCGCCACCTCGTTCTCCTCCTCCACGTTCTCCTCCTCCACGTTCTCCGCCACCTCGTTCTCCTCCTCCACGTTCTCCGCCACCTCGTTCTCCTCCTCCACCTACTCCTTCACCACCACCTCCTCCTCCTCCACCCCCTAAACCACAGCCGGGATTTGATTCTTTCAAGCTAGCTTTACAATGGCCAAATTCTATATGCTTTGCAAAATACATGTGCAAGCCACCTGTGCCAAAGCAGCAATATTTTACCATTCATGGACTTTGGCCAGAGAAGCAGTATTGTGCTACCGAGTACCAAATGACAGACAATATTGTAATTATTTTATTCTTCAGTATTTTATATAAGCAAATTTTATTTTTTTAATAACTCATTTAATGAAATTATTCCTAAAGTATCCTTCATTTAATATTATAAATTTTGTTTTCCAATGACTTTCCCAACAACATAAACAACTTACTATTATCATAAAGAATAATTTAGTTAAAAAATCTAATTTTGTACAAAATTAAATGAGTGCAACTAATCATCTTAATACGTGTATTTTATTTAAATTCCACTGATAATATAGATGATGAATGAGAGAGAGTACTAATTGTGCATGTCGTGTTCATCGTATAGCTTGAGAAATACAAACAAGATCTGCTCGACTACTGGCCACGATTATTTACTGCAGATGACTTTGGTAAGAGCAAGAAGTTATGGAAAGATCAGTGGGACAAGCACGGGAGCTGCTCTTCAAACAAGTTCGACCCAGACGCCTATCTTAAAATCACTATTGCTCTTGGAAAAAAGTATGGTCGACTTATCTTGCAGAAAATGGAGGAAGCAGGTACTCCTTTAACCTCATTATTAAAATTAATATTATGTTGCAACTTACAAGGCATGGGCACCTAGCTAGTATGTTTACTTTGGTTTCAATTTACTGAAGGTGCATCTATCATTAGCAACACATGTACACAGATATTTATAAAGTTGCTTTCACATGATATTTAGGTATTAAACCAGATGCAAGTAAACTCCAATCCGCAGTGGATACACTAAATGCCATTAAGGAAGCCACGAATACAACAGCAATCATAACATGTGATGATTATTCGGGTAAACTTCAACTTGAAGATGTTCGCCTGTGTGTTAAAGCAGATGGGATAACCCTTCAAAATTGCAAAAGTAGCAGCCCACAGGGTAGATGCAGCAAAGGATTTATATTTCCCCCTCCACTAACTACAACTCATTCCCGTTTCCCAAGGTAATTTTACCTTCAACTATTTTATTATTAAAACAATTTGTTTTTATGGTTTTCCATATATGTGTACATAATATATATATATATATATATTTATTTATTTATTGATTTTGATTTTGTAATAAACAGTTTCGTGTCTTCTATGCTGGATGATGAGGAAGCAGTCCCCTAAGTCACCTTCAGTTTATCCAGGAAACAAAAGAATAAAGCTGTATCCATTTAGGCAACTAGTTTATCTCTTATGGAGTGGTCTTGTATGATCAGGGTGATTTTACAATCTCCCTATTGTTGCAAGAAATAATGAAAAATGCTTTTCAATAAGCATATTGCAGATAGTTAATTTTTTATGTAATAAATGGATGCCTTAGATTTGAACGGATTTCAACATCAAAAGAAAATAATTGGATATCCTATATGAAATGTTACTATTAAAAGGTAGAAAAGTAAAATGCTCCATTTCTTTATCTACATTGTTGACTATTAGTATTATGACTTCTTGTTTCCATGGTTAGTGGTTCTTTCGACACATAAAAGTGACATTGTTAATTAATCAATTATATTGTTGTAAGCATTATATTAACTCTTTAGTGATTCTGCAATGTTTAATTTATATTAGTGAAACGTTGTACATCAGTTATAGTATATAACCAATTTAGAAGGATATATTTTATTAAAAATCTAATATCATAGAATTGCAGTAGAAAGTAAATATAATATAAAACATAGAAAGTGAAATTTAAAAAAAAAAACATCGATTGGATCATATAACTGATGTATACTATAATTAAACAAACAAATTATGTACATCTGTCATGTCACCTAACCAATGTAGAAAGTTTAAATTTAGAAAAGAAAATGTAGCAACTACATCAGTTGTATCATATTATCGATGTAGAAATATCGATAAATTATAAAGAAGACACCATAAACCTAGGTCAATGCAATCAATTATGTCTCTCGTAGAAGTTGGTTAGCTATTTCTCATTTTGTTTTAGGATTCCTCTAGATTGCAAGGCTTGACATCGACCATAGGAGAAGCAGGAGGCAACCCTAGTCGAGAATCAGAAGGTACCTAGAAAAAAGAAGTTAAAACCCGGCAACCCATTACGAAGAAAATTCAAGGAGTTTTGGGTTCTTACTTGAGGAACCTACTTTAGTTGACGTTGGTCTTCAAAGCTTGAACTAGCTAAGCTCAAAGTATCATCCCTGGACGAAGACCCCAAACTCGAAGTTCCTGAACTTGAAGATGAGGCAGCCTTCTCAGGTTCCTGCCTCAAGATATTCGTGGGTTGTTGTCGAATCCGTGGAGGTTAGTTAACACTTACTATGTTATCAATTGAGACTTGTCACGAAAGAAGAGATCAAATCCCACTTGAAAAAGGTCAAAACTTACTCGAGAAACACACATTTAAACTTATCTCCATTGAAGGATGTAGGGGTTGCACAAGCGTCGAATGTGTTAGTTGAATAGGAATTGAGGTAGCCATTTCGACGTGAACCTTCGACTTTGTGGGGTTTCTTGGCCTTTGTGGGGATCTTGGCCTAAAAATATAAAAATACAAGTCATAAAAATGGAATGAGCCTCGAAAAGACTAATAACAAAACTTGAGATATTACCTTTGAAACCCTAGAGTCAGATTGAGGTGCAGAAGAGGAAGGCGCTTTTTGAGATGTTTTGGCCTTATTCTTTGGTGGTTCATCCTCTTTACAATTTTCTCAATTATATCAACTAAGGAAGGCTTTATCAAAAGGGCTGCAAAAATACAAATACTTCATAAATGAATAAACACAAAAGATCATACCAAAATCTTGAGATAGATAAGAAAAACCTTACCATCTGAAAAATTTGTAAGGATTTTTACATCTTGAATTTCAAGGTGAAGATGACGAAAATATATTTTTAAAGAACACATCAAAGTTGTTACTCTATTTCAAAGGGGCCAAATTATTCAAAAACATTGAAGGTAAATCTATCCATTTGAGGGAAATTATTGGTAAAGTTAAGGCAAAATCACACTTTGATGGAGGTGGAAAACTCCTCTAAGATGGGTTCAAAAGGGTGATATTCTTGATATCTATTCATTCTTTCTTTTGTTTTCTCTTTTAAAGAAATAGCAACTTTAAAAATAGTCTATGACATTTTTCAAGGCCAATAAAGTGCTTTAAAAAATCGCTCAAAAAACTGAATTTCTTGAATATGCATACCTCTCATCTTGGCTTTTGGATCTCCCTTCTTAAACACAAAAAAAGCAGAGGTTGTCTTCCTACAACAGTCTTTGATAGAAACGTCTTATTGTTAATAGTAGCTAGACCACCAACACTAGAAGGCTTGAGTATCGTAGAAAGATGGCTCAAACTCTATAGAGCTAAGCTTTGGCCTGTGTTTTCTGAAAAAACTAATGGCCTTGTACAAATCATCAGTGCTCTTTCGAGCATTACCAAGGACATTTTGATTTTTCCCTTTGAGCATAAAGTCAGGCCTGAACTAGCTCAAGCCAAATTAGTTTGATAAGCGATCACTTGATAAGGCCTTAGAATGAAGTTGCTAAAAAGCAGTTGACTGGAAAGGAATTGCCTCCAAGTCATCAAACTCTCAGCTTGAGTGCCTGGAGTTTTCAATGGAAAAAGGTGTTTAAACTAAACTGGCCCAACCTTTCGAGATGAAAATGGAGCTAGTTGGGGGGAGAAGGTATGAAGGTTCAAAAAGAAGGTGAAATATTGTCTAAAAGCATCACACTAATGCTTCTTGGAAATACTAGTAGTTAGGTAATTGAGTTGAAATCCCTCTATCTCTCAAGAGGTATTAAGAGGCTAAGAACTCTATAACTTATCCTAAAAAATAGCATTCAGCAAGAGTTGAAGCAACCAAAAGGGGTTCACTAATGACAGGAGGAGAGTCATCAGACCTAAAAGAACTCACTGCTTCATTTAGGATTTCGTATAGATTCCCTAGGATAAGTTTCCTAAAGCACACAAAATACTTTTCATGTAAAAGTTGGACAAGAGTAAGAAGAACCTTCAACAGTTGAAGAGATCTCAAGCAAAAAACATATGCTAGAAGATAAAACATAAGAAAGGAGATGTGTTCCTCTTCAACAGCTGGACCATCTCTATTCATATTGAGAGAGATGAAGAGTTAATAAAAAGTTTTTAAAAATTAAGAATAACATATGGATTCTTAGGTCAAGAATTTGGTCAAAACGACGGACTAGTCGGTTGAAACCCAATAATGGCAATGACATCGAAAAGAGTTGGGGTAATCATGCCACAAGGCATGTGAAAAAAGCTAGTACTTTGATTCCAAGAGAAAAAAGAACTCATAATCATGGAGAAATTATAGCATAAATTGTACCTAGAAAGTTGAATTACATTATAAATCACTGTGACTTTCTAACTACCTTGTTTTCTCTTTTGACCCTATCTAACCAAGGAAGGTATAGATCTTTAGGAACAAGAGGCATAGTTTGGAATATTTTGTGCAAATTTTGAAGGGAATCTAACCTATATTTTGAAGAGAAGGCTAAGATACCCTCAGCAAAAAAAATAAGGCTCAAAAGATTCTTGGGGAACAAAGGGATCTAAAAATGCTTGAGGCTTTGAGTTCATTAGGAAAGGAATGAGTATCTGGGATTTCCTTATGGCCAATTTCTCCTTGTCGAGAAGTGGGTCAAGAATGTAGCTCAAGTGACCCAGCGGCATGATAAATGGATTGACAAGTGTATCAAATTGTTTGTAGTGACAAAATAGATTGTATTGTCTATTGGGATTAATGTTAAGTACCAAACTACAAGAATATTGCTAGTTGAGTAGTAAAACAGAGTGAAAATGTAAACAGGAAAATTAGATAAAGTGCAGAACGTAAAAGTGTTGGGAAATTTAATTAACAATGGGAGTAACAATTCAGATGCAAGGGATTGATTATAAATGAAACTAAACTGTAAAATATAACTAAATAAGAGAACAAAATTGAGTTGTAATTTAATTAAAAAGTATGTTGAGTTCATAATCGCTTAATCGTTTCCCCTTGTATAAAAAAAAAAAGGATATATATATATAACCCAAATCACAATCCAATCTAATGATCAGATTTTTCAATGTACCTAATACCAATTCCTTGGTTAATTGATTCTAAACCAGTTTTAGATTCCTAATCCCTTAGGTAACCAAGAAGATGATCAGCATTACGCTTAAAAATCACATGACCACACCATTATATACTCTTATTCTTAGATAATATATAATAAGCTATTTAACTCAAATCCAAGAAAGGTTACAACTTTCTATTTATAAACTCCTTTTTATCAACTCTGAATTCTAAAAAATGAGAAGCTTTAAGTTCAAAATTAAATAAGTTAGATTCAGATTACAATAGGTTATATTCAATGTTTAATTCATTACTATAGGTGAAAGATTAAGTTCATCCTCTCTCAACCCTAAGAAAATTAGCAAGACTTAATAGAAATAAAGATAAAGAAACTGAAATATATTGCAGAATGAAACCTCATGTTCAAAATAAAAGGAAATTACAAAAAGTTATAAATAGTAGGGATTACTATTCCATTACAAAGTAAAAGGATTGGAGGGATAAAATCTTATTTCCTATCAAAATTCCATAGAAAAGTAAGAAGGAAATGGACTAGATGACATTTGTATGTAAAGATGTATGGAAAACCTAAAATTATATGCCTAAGTGTAATAAAAGATTCTCTCTTTTGTAAAAAATTATGTTTTTATATGCTCTGTTAGACTCGTGTCCCCACAGTAAAAAATGCATGTGCCCACAAATGTTTCTTACAACAATTCAACTTCTTCTCTTTAAATCTAATTGCGATTTTTCTTCTGAACCCTTCAAAAATCAACTACAAACCATTAATAACTGAACAATTCATTACATTCCCAGCAATAGCATCTTTTCATTGAATATTTGAATTAATTTCCATTAACTTAGATTATTAATTCAATGAAATGTGCCATAAACTTTCAATTTACTACATGAGGCAATGACTCATCAAGGCACGAGCTCGGCATTGGAAGTAGTCAAAGGAACTCTTGACTTGGATGCCATTTCGAGAAGAAATAATGAAATGAGATGAAGCAAGGAAAGATTTCGACACAAAAGGGGCTTAGAGAGAGTAGAGCTTTGAGAGGAGCAGCATGAAAATGAGAAGGTAACTCTACCTTATAAACTGGTTCTAGACTCGTGCTAAGGCCCATAAAAATAGCCCAAGTCCAAGATGTTTTATCACTTAGTAGGAAGATGAAAAGATCGTGGGGTGTCTTTTCGACTAAAAATTGCCTCAATTCTCCTACAAAACGACCCATGTCTCATTAATAGGCTGTTTTTGGTAATTGTCACATTCAGACTACAATATATGTGTCAACTTTGGGTAACGTGCTTGATAGTTATCAGGTAAGCAGCAAAGGAGCCATCAAAATAGAGGGAAATTCAAATAAAAAATTTTCCTGCCTTTATAAATAATGAAAATATTAAATTCTTATTATGAGAAATTAATATTTTAGGGAGCATATGTTTAAAGAAAAGAAAATTTTCTAAATTTCAAAGTCCCCTACCATACTTTCATGGTAGGAAATAAACTATGTTCTTTCAAGGAGAAATACACCTCAAAAATTCAATGGCATGGATTTGGCTTTCGACTAAAAATCAAAGAAAATCATAGGCCCTTACATCCTGAGTCAGAAGACTATAAAAGTCCAACTCCAAAACTTGTCGAGGAAACTACCTTTCAACTAAAATCTAACAGAAGAGCCTTATTCTTGATGAAGGCTGCTTTTTGAGACATTTTGGAGGGTTATAAGAGCCTCATTCTTTGTCAAACAGAAGAGAGCCTCAACAAAGCCATATTTCAAGTAGTTTTGACAAGATATGAGGGAGTGCCTTTTTTGGTCAAAAAAGTTGGCCTTTTTTTAAGGTTTTCAAGACCCTGGATCGAAAGTAGCCAAAACTGGTCGAAAAGTAATAACTGATAAAGGAAATTATTCTAAGTCCATAAGATCAACTGAGCTTACAGATTTTCCCAAAACTGATTTAAAAATAGGGACTGACAGAAAATTATTCTAAGTTTAGGAAACTAAATAAGCTCACAATTTTCCCGAAAACTAGTTAAGAAACAGAAACTAATAAAGAAAATTATTCTAAGTTTACAAGACTAAACGAGCTCTCAGATTTTTCTCATAATTAGTTAAAAACATAGGATGACGAGGGAAATTATTCTAAATCTACGAGAGTTTTTCGACAGGTTCCTCGAAACTACTGAAACATAAGAAATTTATCCTAAGGCCAAGACACAAGGAGTTCAAAAGAGAAGAAAACATGATGAAAATCATAAGGTCTGAAGCCACTATCAAAGGAGCGGTTACTAGCAATTTACACCATTTGGAGGTAAGAGATCATGGGCAACAAGCAGTCATGGAAAATGCACGCTCATGAACGGTTATAGGCGACAATAGTTGAGAAGAAGCACTACAAAAGGCGATTATCAAGAATTTTGATAATAATAAATGGTTGTGCTGTATTTTAATTCTACAAGCTGATAGATATCTAGTTAATTTGCTTGACCGAAAATTTGATAAAAAAAACAAAAAAACAAAAAAGATACATGTCTCTTAACAAAGGCAACACTACTATGGTTGTTCTTCTTTGCACGTTAAAACGCAAATAGAATATTTTTGAATGCTAACATTCAAGTCGTCTCGCATCGTCTTCTCAACTAACCTTCTAATCTTTGTAAATCTTCTCATTACGTAAATCTTTCATTTTACCAACTCTTTTGATAATAATAAAAGGTTGTGATGGATTCGACTTCTAAATCAGATTTTTTGGAGTAATAGGTTGAACAACTTCAAGTTTCAGAGCAACGACCAGTCCCTTTTACTTATCCAATTAATATAAGCCTTTTAGTTTAACGAAATTAGTCTCTTTTTGGCAAACATGTACCAAGTTCGCAAGTAAACATGAATTATATTAAACGGTCTAATTATTATATATTCATAGAAATCAACCATATTAAGTAACAGGGGAGATCTCGTTATTGTTGCTTGCATAATATTCCGTTTACACGAAATCTTTAGAAGAAAGGACAGACATTAGTTAATTTGAATGAGATAAAATATAGTAAATATGCAAAGGCTAAAGTGGCTTGTAAATGTGGATAATGAGGTAATGTTCGTAGAAAACCCCTACAACCGCAATGTCTACTACCCCTTTAACCCCCAAATTGACTATTGTGTTGTGTCCGCGATGTGACTTGTGGTTGCAAAACAAAACATTAAACACTCCGTAATGTGTCTAGAAGGAACACGACGCTGTACTCTTCGGAACCGCTAGAGCAAAGTGGTCCTACACCTCCCTCTCTCTCCAACTTTTGTCATTTTTCTTAGTTAATATTCCTTTTAATTTGATTTTTTTACATAGTACAGCACTCATTTTGTTGGGGCATTTAGTCCCTTTGAATACAAAAACAGCAGTAATAATATTTGTAAAAATTCATCTTAATTCATTCCTCGATTACCCAAACACTAACGGACATTCTTTCATAAATACTGTAAAATGCGCTTTATTCTTTCTAGACTTCTTTATTTCTTCTCTTCCTCTTTTATATAGGGCCTATTATGAGTCTCAATTCACAGCATGTTTAACGTAAGTTATTGGCGAAAAAGCAATTTAAAAGCACTTCAAATAACAACTTTATCATTTTGGAGAGGCAACAGAGTATGCCAAATCATAGCACTGGTTACTATTAAGTTTCTATGGTCCAGTTATGACTTTTATATACTATCGTCAATTTTTTTTACTACACTGCACAGCATGAAATTAATGTGATTAACGTTAAGTGTAAATTGATGTAAAAAAGATGTTTGATAGAACCTCCTTCAAAGTAACAATGGGAGCTTCTATCTGTCGAATAATAATTTATAGCAGAAAGGTTATACATAAAGGTAGGATAAATTGACTGCTCCCTTCCATAGTTTCTGTGCACTCAGGTACATAAGTAGTTTTACTGGAAGACTATAAATCAAATCGACTCCTACTTTCTTTGGTATAAATGTTCAATTCTATTTGGCTGCTTATCTATAACTCCTTCCGCATGATTCGGTACATATTGACGGAGAATTATTATTATGATTAGAAATTGATTTTGATGTGTATGCTGAGTTATATTCATTTAGATGTAATTTTAAGTAGTCAAAGCAAGAGAGAATATACAACTTCGAATCCCTACTCAAATAATTTCTCTATAATTTTTTCCTACCTTTTAACTCAAATAATGTTTTCCTATCTTTTGCTGTTTATTCCTAGGATTTTGTCGTGCGCGTATGTATATATATTTATACTTGTTATATAAATTTTGAAACTACATGCAATGCCATGTAAATGATTATTAATAACTTGCTTCGTACCATTGTTTATTACTTGTTAACCAAGTGAGGAGTAACTTGTGTATCTGGTTCCATTTGTTTTCTTATATAGTTTATATTTATGTATAGCCGTTACTATTCTTTTGCATTATAGCTATTATTATTCTATTGTATTACCATAAACAGGATAGAATCAACTATTAATAATATAGATTAGAGTCACCTAATAATAGTCTAGAAATCCCTGTAATTTAACTTAAATTTCAACATAATATTTTCTGTACCTACCTTTTTATATTGAATGAAAACTCAGGCAATAGATACCTTTATAATTGACATATAGTGTATATTAAAAAGAAAATTAAAATAAACGGCATTGTAACCTTTAGTATGCCTGTCTACCTTGTCTGTGTAAGGAGTTGCTATATTGAGGATGTTATAAGACTTTCTTAAAGTTAATCTCACTCTCACCTAAAAGTAGAGAAGGTCTTCATAATTCGATTAGAACAAATAGATATGGATTAGACTAGAGAAAATATAGTAGGGTTTTCCAAGTTCAGGTACCATATGTACTTGTGTTCCTTTTTACAATTTGGGGTATCTGACTATGTACTGAATGTCATGATTAATTGTTTGATTTAAAATAAGGTTGTAGGATGCACATACGTAATCATTTTTGCTTGTACTACCTAACAAGATTGAATAAAAGGCTGCTGCATCTCCCATTTGGTATTCTTATATAGATTTTATCAAACACATGACAATTCTAGCGTTGATTTTGCAATCTCTTATTGACACTGTTTCGATCTATACGGAAATTTTTATACAGCGCACCGCACATACTTAAAATATGTTTAGAGGGTTATAAGATACGATAATGAAGTTGTTATCCTAATTTATTTCATTAATTAATATATATTATATAACATGAACATATTATATATGTTCATTGTTCAAGTGACTAGAATTTTTTTTATATATATTCGTATATTTGTTTCAACTTAAACATTATGAAGTATCTATATATATTCTACGTTTGCGGCATGTTTCATTTCATTTAGCTACGAATATACAGAAGCTGGATCTGGAACAAGACATCGTGTGTAAATTAATGTTTTAATATGGATTCGTTGAATCTGGGGTCCCACAAATGGACTGTTTATGTAGTTTTGCGTGCATTGGTTTGCATGACACGAAACATAAATAGGTTTCTTCTCCAAATGGGCCATGAAAAGTGAGCTTCACACTCACTAAATAATTGCCACGTGGAACCTACCCTTGCTGGTAGTTTAAGTTCGTTGCTGTTTATGACGTGTTCCCTTATTAGTCTTTGCCATATATATATATATATATATATATATAATTTTATTTTACTTGCTGAGATAAAGGATCTGGGAAGACAAATTTTAGATGAATGCAAAGGATTGCCCCTTGCTATTTCTGCTTTGGCCAGCAACTTGAAAGGTAACAAGGAAGCTAATTGGAAGGTTGCTTTGGATAGATTGAGAAGATCCATTTCCGTGAATATTGAAAAGGGTTTGCAAAACCTTACAATTGCTTGCGTGTGAGTTGCGATAATTTAGACACTGAAGAAGCCAAGTCACTCTTCTTGTTGTGTTCTGTGTTCCCTGATGACTATGAAATCCCTGTTGAAAAATTAATCAGATTTGCAATAGGATTGGGTCTAGCTGGAGAACATCAATCTTTTGAAAAGGCAAGGGATGAAGTGAATGTTGCTAAGGATAAGCTTATAAGTTTTTGTTTGTTGTTAGATGCTGCTGGGGGAAAACGTGTAAAAATGCATGACTTAATTCGTGATGTAGCCATTGGATAGCAAGCGAAGAGAATAAAATGGTCAAGTTTGTGGTGCAAAAGAATGTGACATTAGAATGCAGCTCAGTAAGATAACTGTGGTGCGCAGAATTTCCACATAAACTTGACTGTTCTAATCTTGAGTTTCTATCGCTACTGCTAGAAATAAAACTGATATAGTTTTTAAAAAAATTAGCTGAGTTGTCATTATACAGATAAGATGTTTTAGCATATCAAAGTTTATTACATGTAGCTGTCTACCTCTTTATATAGCTCAGCCTTTTTCTCTTTGTAATATAATTTTATATTCAATAATATCTCTAAAAAATTTTCTTTCTCACTAGTGCAAAAAACATTTTTTACAACAAAATTTTACATCAATTTTTTGTGAAACAAGATAAAGATGCAGTGACATTTTTAAAATTTTTGTAAACTTTTCTACATCGGTTGTCAAAAGAATTAATGTAAAAAGTATTTTCTATATCGATTGTAAAAATAACTGGTGTAAAAAAAATATGGTAGCATTTTTTAAATTTATGCAAACTTTTCTACATCGGTTATTTTTACAACCAATGTAAAATGTGTATTCTACATCGGTTGTTTCTGGAAACTGATGTAGAATCAATTCAAATTTCAAATTTTTATATACACGACAGCAAAATAACATAAATTGAAGACTTGAACACAGATTTTTCTTAAGTTTCTAAAACTTCTGCTATATTAGCTAGTAGACAACAAACATGCAAAGGTTTTCCAGATACATCTATTATTTTAATTTCTTTCATTTTTTTTTGTTGTTTCACTTTTTGTTGTTTCTTCTTCTTTATTAAACGATTTGATGAACATTGCATCTTCTTTATATTTCAGATTCAAACAAAGATGAACATTAATGAAACACGATGAACACAATCAACACGACAAACACGACAAACATGAAGAACTTGAAGAACACAACAAACACCATAAACACTAACGTTTATGGATTTTAATTTAACTTAGGAAAATATATTGATAATATCAACGCGAATGTTAAAAGTCAGAGAAGAGAAATATTGACGCCATTGATGAAAATGAACATTAAGAACATTTTTTACATCGGTTATTATAAACAACTGATGTAAAAAGTGACACTTTTTACATCGGTTTTTAACAACTGATGTAAAAAGACTTGAACTTTCTACATCACCTATATCTAGATCGGATATGGAACCGATGTAAAAAGCTTCTTTTAACTAATGTAAAAAACTTTTTTTTCTCTAGTGTCTCTTCTTTCCATGTTCTCTCAAAAGGAGAACTAATTCCTTATATGGTATTAGTTATACCACGATCTTATATCTTTTTCAATAGCTTCCACATAAATACCATTCCATCCTTATACCTTCTCAAATGTGGTTTTATCCAAATTAACAATGATAATTTTCTCACCTGGATGCAATATGCAAAGCGACGATTATGGGATTTCGTTTGTAAAAACACATTGATGGAGCAGAATCAATTCCTAAAAAATTATTGACACCAAATGAAAGGGTTTAGCGAATGTTGTGTTTGAAAATTATGAGCAACAAGACAATATGTTGAAATCTTGGTTGCTTGAATCTATGGATTCACAATTTAAGATCTGCATGGTTGGATGCGTTTGGTCATATCAAATCTGGCATGTTTTGAAGGTGTATTTTGCATCTCAAACGAAAGCTTGTGTCAAGCAGTTGAAAATTCAACTTTGCAACATCAAGAAAAGTGGACCGATCACCGAGTATCTTGTACAAGTGAAATACATCATCGTGACTCTTGTTGTAATTGGATCATTGTTGTCGGTTGAAGATCACATCGACGCGATCTTTGATGGTCTTGGCGAAGATTATGATGGATTCATTGTTTTGTGTATCACACAAACTGAAGCATACACTATTGTTGAGATTGAAGCACTGTTGATGCATCAAGAGGAACGTCATGAGAGGCATAAGCAACTTGAGTTGTCCACTCTTCAAGCAAATGTTGCTTAAAATCAAAATAAGAAAGGCAATCTTGTGACCAATTGCGAACATAGACGTGGTCAGAACCGTGGAAGACGCAGATCTAGCGGCTCGAATCAAAATAGCTTTGGTGAAGGTCATGGATAGAGAACTCAGTGTCAGTTGTGTGGAAAATTGGGACATTTTGCTGACAATTTCTGGTTTTACTTTGATGAAAATCTACCAGATCCTAAGTCCACTCAGAACAACACATTTGATGCTACTGTGAAAGAACCTATCAATCAAGCTATGATAGCAGCCTTCGGAACTCAATCTTCTCTAGATGACACTTGGTATCTAGATAAACGGGCAACCAGGGACGAATTCAATAGTATTGAAGTGGGGGCAATTGCCCCCACTATGTTTTGACTTTTATGTACATATATATATATATATATATATATATATATATAATATTTTATTGCTCCCTCTAATATTTTATTTGCCCCCACACTGTCACAGAAACATACATCAATCACTTTTTATTACATTGAAGAATTGCCTCCAAATTTTACTAAAATTACTTTAATGTCACTCAATTTTATATCTCATAAAACTTCTCCAACAAGCCAACTAAGTACACATAACAAAACTCACTTTTTTGTATCTGACGTGCGCGTGCCTCACTTTCTAATCCTTTCACTTCAATTGCTTTTTCTCAAATGTTAATAAGATTTCTTCCTTTTCATATAGGACGCAACAAGTCAGCAACATAATAACTCTTATTCTCTTAAGTTCTATGGATTTTTTTAGTTTTAAAGCTTCAGTTTTAGATAAACAAATTTCTATCCAAGAAGCTGTGAGTTGTTCAACAGTTGTTCCATTGCATTTGTTACTTTTTTATCATTATATTATTTGCATATTTGATTTTTTCTATTTTATTAGTGAATTACTTGTATTAATTTATTTATTATTGTTATTTTTATGTAAAATATTATCATCTTTATTGTTGATTTTAATTTTATGAACATGAAATTAATTATAATTATATTCATTTTATTTCTAGCAACGGAAACATTTTTCAAAAGAAAATCAACATCAAAACAATCATCTTCTCCTCAAGCACTTGATGAATGTAGAAGTAGAATATTGAGTCCAACCAATAAAAAAGATTTTTAAAATTCGATTTGGAAAAACTTCCTAATGATCTTGGTTTGATGCCAAAAATGTCAGATTATTATCCAAATTATAGAGATGAAATTAGGAGATATTATTTGCAAAAGGGTCTTTGTTAACCAAAAGAGATTAATTTTCTACAAAGACAATTTGGGGATACTGTTCGTAAATTTAATTAAGATTGGTATTTAAAATATGGCAATTAGTTAGAATATAGTCAAAACGAAGATGCGGCATATTGCTTATGTTGTTATGTTATGAGATCACATGTTAGAGAATATAAAGGTAGTGGTGATGCAATTATAATAGAAGGTTTTACAAATTGAAAAAAAAGTGATAGGTTTCAAGTTCATGTAGGAGGCCTAACTAGTTCTCATAATCAAGCATGGAGAAACTGTGAAGCTCTAATGAAACAAAAGCAACACATTGATGTTGCCATATGTAAATAGTCCTATCAAATTGAAGAGGAATACTGAATTTATTTGATTGCAATAGTTGATTGCATTCGATTTTTATTGTGCCAAGGGTTGGCTTTTCGTGGTAATGATGAGTCAATGTCTTCATGTAATAAAGGAAATTTTCTTGAACTTCTGGATTTTCTTGCTAACCACAATAAAGCTATTCATAAAGTTTTGAAGAATGCTCATGGAAATCTTAAGTTAACAGCTCCTACAATACAAAAGATATTGTTAGAGCTGCTGCTAGTAAAACCACTAAAGTTATACTTGAAGATCTAGGAGATAATTTATTTGCTATTTTGATTGATGAATCTCGAGATATTTTTATTAAGGAACAAATGGTTGTGGCTTTACGTTGTGTGAATAAGAAAGGGCAAGTTGTGAAGCATTTTCTTGGTCTTGTTCATGTTTCTAATACTAATGCTTTATCATTACAATCAACTTTGGAGTCACTATTTACAAAATATGGGCTATGCTTGTCAAGGTTACGTGGACAAGGATATGATGGAGCAAGTAATATGCAAGGTGAATTCAATGGTCTCAAAAGCTTGATATTGAGGGAGAATTGTTCTGCATTCTATATTCATTATTTTGCTCATCAACTCCAGTTAGCCCTTGTTATGGTAGCAAAAAAGCATGTTAAAATTGCATTGTTTTTTAATATAGTTGCTAATTTGTCTAATGTTGTTGGAGCATCATGTAAGCGTTGAAATATTCTTCGTGAAAGTCAAATTACAAAGGTGAAAGAAGCATTCGAAAAAGGAGAAATCTCTAGTGGACGTGGCTTGAATTAAGAAACTACAATCAAGAAAGCAGGGGATACTAGATGGAGCTCACATTATGGTACATTACTTAATCTAGTTTCTTTGTTCTCTTCTATAATTGATGTGCTTGAAATGGTTGAGGAAGATGGCATTAGTTTAGATCAAAAAGCTGAAGCATGTGGTTTATTGAATTCTATGCAATCTTTTGCATTTATTTTCATCTTGCACTTGATGAAAAATAGTCTAGGAATTACTTATGAGTTATTTCAAGCATTACAAAGAAGTGATCAAGAAATAAAATGCTATGAAATTAGTTATAGTGTCCAATCAGAGGTTACAAGCTATGCGGGATGATAGTTGGCATTCTTTGCTCATTGATGTTTCATTATTTTGTGAAAAGCACAATGTTGTCATTCTAAATATGAGTGATACCTTTCAAATAAAAGGAAGGTCAAGGCTATAACACCTTAATTTTAATTTCAATTTAATAATAATTTTGAAAATTAGAATAACCAATTTTTTTTCAATAAAATACTTCGAAACAAGGGAAAGGTTACAAATTAATATCAAATGACTGCTACAAGACTAGTTCAGTTACAATAATTTCAAAATAAAAGCTAAGTCCTATAGCAGTCCATCCATTCTTTCACTGAGTCCGGTGCTGATCGTCTTGATTACCTGAAAGATGAATGTAAAGGTGAGTACTCTACACTACCTAAAAACACACAATCAACGTAGAGTCTCACCTCTAAAACATTTCCAATACATTAAACAAACACAATCACAAACAGCATTATCACACAGCTCATGTCAATTTAACACTGATGCACTCACAACAGCAGCAACATTTCACATTCACAAGTACAATACATATAAATCCATGCATATGCACGCTAGCCACACTCACTGTGGCACTATGATCATAGATTTCCACTATGAATGGTCGCCAGTTATTCCTGCCTCACAGATACCATGTGGGCAGTCACGGGTCGCTTAACAAAGATAGTATAGTCAGAGGTCTAGTCAAGAAGAAAGTGTGTGGCCTATGGTACACCCGTTCCGCAATCGGTGTCACTACCACACCCTCTTCCCCAAGGTATTTCTACCGTCCTCATCTCCCACATCCTCAGTGTATCGCTAAACCATTCACAGCATATTACAATGGTGCTAATACGCCCATTCACATATATTTTATTCACGCATGCAATAGTCATGCTTACACACAACACACAGCCCACATGGCACTAGGCCCATATTCATTTCACATTACATGACACATAGCCCACATTTATTCACAATATCATTAATTCATCAATCAATGGCATTCCATCACACACAATCACCCTCACGGGGTCCAATTATTCTATCACACATCACAATGCATATCAATTTCCCATCAAACACAATTTCAATACATTGAGATAAGGTAGAGTCCCCCTTACCTTGGATTAAAGACCCACACTCGGATTCGATCACGAACGTGCTCCCTACACAGATTTCGGCCTCCAAGCTTTCTCAACACAGATTCAACCTTCAATCAAGCTCTCGAACGGCTTTGGAGGCAATTAATCGGTGGAATAGAGCTTTAGG
The DNA here is from genome assembly GCF_003935025.1 of Abrus precatorius. NCBI lineage: Eukaryota > Viridiplantae > Streptophyta > Magnoliopsida > Fabales > Fabaceae > Abrus > Abrus precatorius. The sequence continues at coordinate 10,665,443 of NW_020874406.1, read as the reverse complement.
TATGAGAGGATCCAAGGGATTTTGAAGGGAGAGGGAGAAATAACTCTCCCCGAACCCTAACCCCCCTTTAAATCCTTTCTAGTCACGACACTCTCGCTACAGCGAGAGGTGTATCGCTGCAGCAATGCCCTCTGTCGCCACAGCGAAAATCTCAGACGAAATTGTACTCTGGTTTCTACAGAATCTAGCTACAGCGAGACTGCACCCAGAAATGCACCCCAAACTGTCACTCTCTCGCTATAGCGAGAAGGCGACAGTTTCAGTCCTTCCTCCCAGCGCCCTCTCGCTACAGCAAAAATCCTCTCGCTGCAGTGGAAACAGCCCAGAATTACTCCCTGCACTTAGGCACTTAGCCTATTTCAGCCATATCTAGTCATGCATACACATAATACACACATCCATATACTTGATACACATAAACATAATTATCAAGTAAATCAACACACACATATATATGCATTTAGATTTATATTATAAATAACAATAATTAATATTACCAAAATTCGGGGCGTTACAAAGGCATAAATGGAAAAAGTATCTAATTTACATAATTTTCAAGTTGAATTATTCTATCAAATAATTTATCGACAACTTCAAGAGTTGAATAATTATTTTACAGGAGTGAATACTAAGTTGCTTCTTTGTGTAGTATGCTTAAATCCAAGAGATTTATTTTCTGCATTTGATAAGAAGTTGATTTGTGTTGCTCAATTTTATCCTTCAGAATTTTCTCCAGTTGCACTTTTGGCACTAGATAGTCAACTTGAAAATTATTTTATAGATGTATGCTCTGATAATGCATTTTCAGAACTAGGGGGAATTAGTGATGTTTCTATAAAGCTTGTGGAGACAAAAAAAAATGTTGTGTATCCATTGGTCTATTTGCTTTTAGAGTTAGCTTTAATACTACTAGTGGCAACTGCAACAATTGAAAAAGCTTCTTCTGCTATGAATATCATCAAGAATCGGATGCGAAACTACATGGGGGATGACTGGTTGAATGATTGTTTAGTTACTTATATATATATATAGAGAGAGAGATTTTTTGTAATATTTAAAATGAAAAATTATTCAATGTTTCCAGAATATGAAAGCTCGTAGAGAACAATTATGATGTGTATTTTTTTTACTTTTAAATATTATGTTATATCTTTAATGCTATAAAATTTGTACATATTGCCTCCATAACCCAAAAATTTCAGATCCGGCAACAAATCATTTCATTAATGATTCATTCAATCTAATGATAAAAACTCCTTATATAGGAACATAGAAGGTGGAAGTTGGTAATGGTAATTGCCTAAGTATTCATAATGTTGGCACTTCTAAACTCAAAAATCCTTCCAATAACATTACTTTTACTCTTAAAATGTTACATATGCCTAATATCACTAAAAATTTGTTTAGTATTGCTCAATTTGTCAAAGAAAACTCATGTTTCTTTGAATTTCATTTGACTGACTACTTTGTTAAATCTCAGGTCTCATGAAAGCTTCTGCTGCAAGGGAAGCTTAAATATGGCCTTTATGCTTTTGAGAATATGCAAATTGTTCATCCTAATAGTGATTTTCCTATTTCAGCTTTATATTCCTCTATGTAATAGTTTACAGATTTGGCACTCTAGGTTAGGCCATTGTGCAAACAAAATTGTTAAGCATCTCTTAAATCAATGTAATATACCTACACCAATAAATGAAGATGCTTTTGTTTGTGGTTCTTGTTGCTTGCGAAAAATGCATAAATCTCTTATTTCCATTTCTGAAACTGTTTATATTGAGCCATTGCAGTTAGTATATTCTGATATTTGGGGACTATAACCCCTACATTCAAAAGAAGGATATAGATATTACATTTTGTTTCTTAATGCATATTCAAAATTCTCTTGGGTTTATTTCTTAAAAAATAGATCTCAAGCATTAAACTCCTTTCTTGAATTTAAGAAGATGACAAAGTTACAATTTCAAAAGAAACTGAAAATTCTTCAGACAGATGGTGCAAAAGAATACTAAAGCTTTATTTTTATACTAAAAAAGAATGGCATAATTCATTGATTTAATTGTCCTCATATGCATGAGTAGAATAGTGCCTCTAAGAGAAAGCATTGCCATATTACAGAAACAGGCCTCACTATATTAGTTGAATATGGTTTGTCTTTTGATTTTTGGTGCCATGAATTTGCTTGTGCTACATTTGTTATAAATGCCATATTTGGGGAATATAACCCCTACCTTTAAAAGAAGGATATAGATATTACATTTTATTTTTTTATGCATATTCAAAATTCTCTTGGGTTTATTTCTTAAAAGGTAGATCTCAAGCATTAAACTCCTTTCTTGAATTTAAGAAGATCGGAAGAGTTACAATTTCAAAAGAAACTGTAAATTCTTCAGACAAATGATGCAAAAGAATACTAAAGCTTCAATTTTATACTAAAAAAGAATTGCATAACTTATAGATTTAGTTGTCCTCATATGCATAAGTAGAATGGTGCCTCTGAGAGAAAACACTGCCATAATATAGAAAAAGGCCTCACTATATTAGCTGAATCTGGTTTGTCATTTTATTTTTGGTGTCATGCATTTGCTTGTGCTACATTTGTTATAAGTCGCATTCCTACACCTATTTTGAAACTAAAATCTCCATTCAAAACTCTATTTCATACAAAACCAGACTATATTATATTCAGAAGTTTTGGATGTAGGTGTTATATATATCTTAGACCTTATAACCAATATAAAATGGATTAAAGTCTAAACCATGCATATTTCTAGGTTATAGTTATAATCATAAGGGTTATAAATGTCTAGATTTCACTGGTAAAATTTATATTGTTAAGCATGTTATATTTGATGAATTTGATTATCCTATGCTTAGTAAAAGTAGAGAAGATTTGAGTTATCATCCTACTCCCTGTAATATACATCCTCCTATTATACCTGTTGGTCCTAATTGTAATGTGCTTCAGACTAAGGATACTCGTTAGCGTACAAGTCTTGTGACCATTACTCTTGAGGCTATGCTTCTTGACAATGTAGGACCTATTTTAACTAAGAATACAAATACTTCAATTGTTGAGATTGATTAAACCAAAAGCTATGGTAGTTGAAATAGAACCTAGTACATTAGAGAAGACAATCTCCTAAATAGATTCAAGTTATGCACGAAGAACTCAAAGATACACGAAATCAAACATGGGATCTTGTTTCCTTACCTCAGCATAGAAAACCTGTGGGATCCAAATGAATTTTCAAGCTCAAGCACAATCTTGATGGAAGCATCTCTAAATATAAGGTCAGGCTAGTGGCAAGAGGATTTACCCAATAACATGGTCTAGATTATCAAGAAACTTTTAGCCTTATAGTTAAACATGTGACAATGAGGGTCATCTTGTCTATTGCTCTATCTAAAGGCTGGTCTGTTAGACAAGTGGATGTTAATTATGCTTTTTTGAATAGTCATCTAAAGGAAGTGGTCTATATGAAACCACCAAAAGGTTTTCACACCAACAATCCCAATTTGGTGTGTAGATTAAAGAATGCAATCTATGGATTGAAACAAGCTCTAAGAGCTTGGTTTGGCAAACTAGCCTCTACACTTGTTTTGTTTGGATTTATTTTAGCTAAATGTGATAATTCACTTTTTATACATTTTATTGCTAATACTATCACAATATGCTTGTGTACGTTGATGACATCCTTATAACAGGAAACAATGTAGACTTTGTGCAACATATTATCTCCAAGCTAAATAAACTATTTCCATTAAAGGATCTTGGAGAATTGCACTATTTTCTTGGGATAGAAGCACAAAACCTCAGTGATGGTAAGTTGCTGTAATATCAATCCAAATATGTTTCTGACTTGTTGTGTAAACATAAAATACAGGATGCAAAAACCTGTGAAAACTCTACTTGCTCCTAGCTGCAAATTTCAATTTGAGGGAACAAAAGCAGTTGAAGATCCATATCTCTATCGTTTTGTTGTTGGCGCACTTCAGTACCTTACAATTACAAGACCTGATCTTGCCTTCATAGTCAACAAACTATGTCAATATATGCACAACCCATTACAAAGCCACTGAAGGATAGTCAAAAGAGTCTTACGATATATAAGTGAGACACGTGATCATGGCTTACTTTTTCAAAAGTCAAACAATTTCCATATAGTGGGCTACTGTAACAGTGATTAGGCCTCTGATCCAGATGATATGAGGTCCACCTCTGAGTACTGCTTATTTCTTGTAAACAATATGATATCCTGGATGGCCAAGAAACAACAAGTAGTATCAAGGAGCAGCATAGAGGCAGAATATAAAAGCCTAGCAGCTCTGGTAGTAGAAACTTAGTGGCTTAAATCTCTTCTGACATAGCTTAGAATAAAAGAAATGGTTCCTCCTCTCATTTGGTGTAACAATTTGGGAGCTATCATGCTTACTGCTAACCTAGTTATGCATTCCAAAATAAAGCATTTCAAATTAGATATGTGGTTTGTTCGCAAGAAAGCTGCCAGAGGATAAATAAATGTCAAACATGTGCCAACTCAGTTTCAAATTGCAAATCTCTTAACTAAAACTCCTTCTAGTACTCACTTTCTTACTCTCAGGATCAAACTAAATGTCCACTCTCTTGGCACACTTAGTTTGTTAGGGGGTATTAGAAATAAAACTGATATAACTTTTAGAAAAGTCAGCTAAGTTGTCATCTGTATATATAGATAGGAAATTTTAGCATATCAAAATTTATTACATGTGGCTATCTACCTCTTTATATAACTTAGCCCCTTTCTCTTTGTAATCTAATTTTATATTCAATAACATCTCTAAAAAGTTTACTTTATCTTCCTCTCATGTTCTCTCAAAAGGAGAACTAATTCCTTACACCTGCAAACAGATTTGAAAGTATTAGATGAATTTTGGTTCAGAGATTTGTTTATTTGCTGGAAAGGTGAAGGGAGTGCATCATTGTTAATCATGTCATTCAAGTTGTTGAAGAACCTTCGTTGTCTACTCCTAGACTCATGGGAATTAGATGACATCTCAATAATACAATACATGAAGAAACTTGGAAGTCTTACATTGCTTAACTGTTCATTCACGAAGTTACCTGATATTATAGTTACACAATTGACAGGATTGAGATTATTGCAATTGTCAGAATGCGAAATGAAACAAAATCCTTTTGAAGTGATTGGAAGATTCGCACGTCTGGAAGAACTGTACTTTGATGACTCTTCTTATTCAGACTATGATGCATTCTGCAAAATAATTGATGTGCTCAAAACATTGCAAAGGTATCAAATACAATTGGGATCCGAATGTGACGATTACTTGAACATTCTCATTGGTAATAGTCAAAATGTTTCAAATCTTGGTTGTTTTGATACACGGAATGCAGCAGCTATGGATTTGGCAAAAAAAAACAGAGGTTTTGCATGTTAAAAAGATTGAAGGTGGTGTGAAAATATCATTCCTGCTGTATTTCAAATAGAAAGAGGAGGAAGGGGAGGAGGAGATATGAATTATGGGTGGATTGAGCTTGGTATAAGAGATTCTGGGGAGATAGTGTTTGTTGGACGTGAGAGGAGGAGGAGGAGTTGGAACTTTCTTCTCTAAGTTACGTGCGTTAACAATTGAAACGATGCATAGTTTAGGAGCTTTATGGTGTGGTGTGCCTCCAAGTGGCCTCTTTGACAAATTAGAGCAACTACATATAAGCAGTTGCCCAGTTCGGCCATGACTATTCACGTTGGAGGTTGCTCGATGTCTGGTACAGCATTGTGATGAACTGAAGCATATATTGGCAGATGATGAGACCAATAATGATGACATAAATAGACAAGATCACAAATTGGTGTTGCAAAAATTGAGAGAGATCAGAATCAGTCAATCAGATCATGTAAAATGTTGGAATATGTGATCCCAGTCAATTTTGCTCAGGGCCTTGTACAACCGGAAACATTCAGATAAATGATTGATATTACAAGGTGCTCGATGCTGAAATACACAATACACATCACATTTGCTATGGGCTTCCAACATTTGGAGTTTTTGATGGTTTTAGGAAGTCGTAAGTTGAAATACATGTTCGGACAACGCAGACATGGGGATGATCCGAGTCGAAATGATATTGAAAGGCTTGACGTGTTCCTTCATAGTCGTTTCTTCATGGCACCTTATAATCCTTTAGCCACTTGGGCTTGATGTGGTTCCCTTTCGGCCCAAGTTTGAGGGATCTGTCTATGGGCTCATTCTGGCCTACAGTGTTGTTCATAACATTGAGTGATTAGACATGGTGGATGGTCACTGAAATTGTATTACAGTAGTATGTTTTTTGGTGTTAATGAGTTTCAATATTAGGATGAACATAATCATCATTTAACCTTCTAGTAACTTGTTCTAGTGTTTTAGGTTGTGAAATAGTTTTTGCTCTCCTACTTATAATTAATATCAAATATTTTAATAAAAATAATAATTTAAAAACTTAATAAATAAATAAATTTTACATAATTTAAGTTAAAAGGGAAATATTAGCAATTAAGCTATTTATATAATAAAAGTATTATTATATTTTTTAATAGCTTTGATTTAACTATATGTTAATGTAAAATTTTTTAACATCGTGAGTCATATTAGGAAAAATAATTTATTTATATAATTATTAATATAAATACCATATTTACAATGCATTTTAATTAATTAACATACAAATATGTTAAAGTTAAGCTCATTATATATTATATATATTTATATATCAAATATATCTACAATTAATAATAGAAACTTTTTTTTGCCTAAAATTTATTTTTACAAACATATATAATGATTTTAAATTTTTAAAATGCTATCATATTTAGCCTAAATAGATTAAAAATACTTTGTTAAAAAATTCTAAAAATTACAAGGTTGTTTGAATTTTAAACTTTATAATAATATCATATTAAAGTAGTTAATGTATTAGTAAATATTCTGATTTTAAAATCTTGCAGAATCTTATAAAGTTTTAAAAGTCGTGAAAATCTTACAAAGTCTTTTAAAATTTACATGACTTTTTTCAACTAAAAAAGTCTTTTAAAATCTTAATCCAATATACTCCCCTTAATTTAAGTGTCATTAGTTAATATCTATTTCTTTTCCATCTCTTGTCATTGTGTCACTGCGTATTCTTATTTAGAGCAATAGAAAGATTAATGTCTAAATCATAAAAAAATCTTTGCAACATGATAATTTCTTAAACATTAATAGATTAGATTTATTTTTAAAATTAAATATCTTAAAAAAATTATAAGATTAAAAAATAATAAATCAATTAAAATTTTTAATTACATAAAAAAATAAATTATTTTTTAAATGCATATACAACTTACAGAATAATGTTAACATTACAGTATAGGAAGTTGCTTCACCCGAAAACAAAATTTAAGTTAAAATTAATAAAATTTTACTTAATATCAATACCTTATTATCTATTAAAAGAGAAATATTAAATAAAATTAATTATAATAATGTTATAAATAATTTTCATTACAAAAATTTAAAATAAAATTATAATAATTTTAATAAATTATTTTATTAATAAAAAAATATTATTTTAAAGTTTGTTTTAGCTTTAAATTTGCTTTAAGACTCAAAATTTTTTTGAAATGTATGCATGTGCACTTATTGTATATATTAATTGTGGTGGTCTTTGTGGAGGATCACTATCCATATACGTCTGTGTTAGAAAGGACAAAATAATATTACAGCCGAGTCTTTCAATTCCAAAAGAATTCATGTATAACTCGTGCAGTGTAAGGTTTTAACTAGTAAGGGATAATCATCTATCACCTCATATTCCAATCTTACTATACGAGGCTACCTTTTTTCTATATGATTTTTTTTTTTAAATTCAAAAATATGATATTTTTTGTAAAATTACGAGAATATAAAATTAAAAATGATCATTAATAATTTTTAATATAGTACAAAAATTCAAAGATAAGAAAATAAAAAATGATAAATTTTAAAAGTTGTCAATAACATTTTTTAAAAAAATATTAAAAAATTAAAGTCACTAATTACATTTTTAAAAAATAATTAAATATTTAAAAAATATATCAAAAATCGATATGGATCATTTTTTGTCAAAAATCGTTAGTAGCAATTTAAAAAAAAACTATATTTCTGTAATTTTGTAAAAAAAATTATATTTTATGAATTTTAAAAAAAATCATATATAATTTTTTTCCTATTATATGAGTTAAAATATTATATTAAGAAAATAGAATAAATTGTTAGATTTTCTAACATTAATATTTATATTAATTTATGGATTAACATTGTTAAATTATTATACTTATATTGTTATTAATTATAACATAAAATAAATGTGTAAATTTATTATTAATTATATAAATTTTGTTATTGGGCTCTTAATGTGAATGACCCGTGATGGGTTAGGTCATTCTATGTGCCTAATGAGAAGTTTTTGTTCTTATCTGATTAAGCTTTTATATAACTGTTGTCTCATTAGACAATTAGAATAATATTAATCAGAGAAGAAAGTAACACACGCTAATTTGAAAACAAAGATTGCTTATGACTCGCAAGTTTTTATTAGGTATGCATTTAACGCAATTATTCAATTTAATAGCAATCAGAGAATAGAGGAGTACACGCTCACTTGAAAATAAAGATTACTTATGACTCGCGGGTTCTTATCAACTACACGCTTAACGCAATTATTCAATTATATATAGAAATTATATTAAGATGTTATAACGTGTATTATATATAATCATCAGTATCTTGAATTTTATATATAAAATTCTGCAATTGGTATCAGAGCCAGCTTAATACACATAGTAATTTTCTAACTTTGAGCAACCAAAATGCTATAATTTTATATATGTATTTGGAAAATAATTTAGGGCTTTTGCTTCTCTTATATTCATAAATATCATACTAAAAAATTGTCAATTTTCGTTGAGTATGTTAAGAGAATTTCACAGTTTCTGAATTTTTAATACTATGAACCCTAAAATTGTTTTCTTTCAAATTCTCCTAAAGGGGCAAAGTTTTTTTTTTTTTAAAATCAATTAAGGGCTTTTGTTAATAAATTGAACACATTTAACGCAATTATTTAATTATATATATTTAAAATTATATTGAGATGTTATGACGTGTATTGTATATAATCATCGGTATCTTGAATTTTATATATAAAATTCTGCAATTGGTATCACAGCCAACTTAATACACATTGTAATTTTTTAACTTTGAGCAACCAAAACGCTATAATTTTATATATGTATTTGAAAAATAATTTAGGACTTTTGTTCCTCTTATATTCATAAATATCATATCCAAAAATTGTCAATTTTCATTAAATATGTTAAGAGAATTTCACAGTTTCTTAATTTTTGAAATTATGAACCCTAAAATTGTTTTCTTTCAAATTCTCTCAAAGGGGAAAAGTTTTTTTTTTTAAATCAATTAAGGGATTTTGTTAATAAATTAAACATGAACATAACCTAATAATTAATTCATTGTTTCATTTAATTTAGATTGAAAATTTGTTCTTTCTTTACTTTTGGATTCGTCATTACTCTATTTTTGTTTCTGTTCAATTCTGTCAAACAAAAAAACCTTTTTCAACAAATAGCCATAAAGCCTTTGTTGTACATATCACAAAAAATGTAGCGGACCCTACTCATTGAATAAAACTATCTAGACTGCTCAAATTCTTACTTCAATCCTCAATAGCTGTGTGGGTTTTGAGGCTTTAAAACTCCCTTTTTTGGTACAAAATACACCCATATGGCTTTGGAATGACATGAATTGGTGCTTCAGAATGCAAGATTGAACTGGATTGGATTTTTGGATTTATTGAACCCGTTTTGTAGTTGATAGGTTTTTTCTAGGTGTACGAATCTCACTCTTAGGACTGAGAAAGTGTGTCGTGGAGAATGCTCTATGGCCTATTTGGGCCCAAAATTTTTCTAAATCCTTTTGAAATTAAATTTATGATATTTTGGACAATTTTCATAATTTGTTGGGCATTCTAGATATTTTTAATTTGTGTCTAAATTAATAAAATAATTACTGTATTGATGGAATTATAGGCCCAAAATTTTTATACATAATTATGCTATTATTTTCTTGGTTTTATATCAATTATTTGATGTAATTATGGTATAATTATAATTTCATGCATAACATACATATTTAAATTAATTATGAATACATGATTATTCTGTATAAATGTCATCCCACCTATTGTGAGACCATTTATACAGGACTTGTGTAAATTATATAATTATATATTACATTCATAATAATTATATCCTATCGATGTGTTGTTATTCATGTAATTTGAAAATACCATGCAGTTGTGTTTTGCTTATGTCAATTTTGTATTGATACCCTATTGGTGTTAGGATTCTTATGACATGAAGTTTTATGCATCGTATTTATCTTTTTTATTTGTGATTCGTGACCCTTAGGCTAGATCATAGTAAGTAAGAAAATCTTGTGATGGACATATTATTGTTGCACTTGAACTAATTGCGCATCTTAAATTTTATTGTTTCTCACATCAGTGTCTATGTCCATTTCGGTGAAAACTTTGAACAAGACTAATTATGAGGACTGAGTTGACTCTGTTAAATTATTCCTTGTCATTTTCTAGTATTTCCACATCTAAATCTTCTTGCAACATGATAAATGGGCTCATTCTAATAAAATATGTCTAGTAATTATGAAGTTTACTGTAGACAACGTTCTTGAGATGAGTAACAAGAAGTAAGTTTAGTTACAAAATCCATCACAAATAGAGCAAAAATCTGTCGCAAAATTGTGAAATTTTAATAGTGTCTCTAGGTAAGAAACTTAAGGAATTTGATAAAACGGAGAAGAATTATTATCTTGTATTGTTAAAAAAAATAACTAATGGTTTCTTTACAGGATATTGTGTAGGCTCCAAGAGTTTTAGATTTTATTGTCTTACTCATACCACTTGTTGAGTTACATGATATAAGTATCTTATAATGTATAATATCACTAATCCTTTGAATATAATTTTCTCCATTGTTAAGATTTTTATAGTTCGTGTTAACTTATTTTGACATCTTGTTATGGTCACATATTGTTGATTAATCTAAAATAATATGATGTTTTGATTTATGTTGTCCAAGTAGGAGTTAAATTGTTGAATATTTTTATGAACATACAATTTTGTCCGTTTGATTAATTTAATTATTTAAATATAATTTTTAGATGCATATATTAGTCCAAAATAAGAATGATACTTTTAACTAGGATTTGTAAAATAAATAATTTTTAAAATGACATAAAATAAAGAAAATAAAATTATAATGAATAAAATACTAAATAAAATGCATATAAAAATTCTCCTCTAAAATAATTTAGTAACATTAATAATGGTGTAACATCTTTTTTCATTTTTATAACAGTTAAAATAAACAAACAAAAAAAACATTTTTTATTTTTTTATTTTTAAAAATAATAATAAAAAAGTAAAAATAATGTTATAAAAGGATTCTTTTGGTTTAGAAGTAGGATTTTTTTTTGTTGGGGGACATATGAGAAGAGGGTTTTCTTGAGTTTCTTTTGGCTGTCTCGCTCAACTTTTGTTTTGAAAGTGTGAACAATTATTAGATTTTGGGGTTGATGCAATTCTTCTGGCATAACGATGTAGACCAAGGGAAAACTTTGGTGGCTGGTTGCTCTTCCTCGATCAAAACGATCGATTAGGATATTGGTTTCCTTTTATTGATTGAACCTAAGATCGAAAATCTTGATTGGAATATTACTTGGACCCTTTCTTTTCTTTTTTCCTTTTTCATTTAAGATTCCTCTTGGGAAAATGCCCTTGCATAAGGTTTTCCTTTTCAATCAGTAGTTACTAATATTTTATTTTAATCTACTATCTCATTCTTGATCGGAATAATCACATTATCATAGTTTCTTATGTAATCTGCACAAGCATCATGCGTATAGTTCCTTGATTTTAATGTCTTGCTGCATTTTCCTACATTTAAGAATTGATATATCACCATGCTAGAATAAAGATCTGATAGCGGTTCCATTTTAAATTAAAAAATGTTTAGAACTGTTTTAAAATCTTGCGCTATTTAATTTGTTATATTTAAGATTGGACAGCGGTTTCACGCGGAACGACTTTCCAAAGTATAGGTGTAAGATTAGATAGCGGTTCTACGTGGAACCGCTCTTCAAAGTATAAATGTAGACCACAAATCTGAAATTTGAAATTGATTTTTTTTTAGTTTTATGCTACAAAATAAAATTGATTTATTTTTACGTTTAAATCAAAGTTTAGAATTGATTTGTTTGAGTTTTCTTTATTTTTATCACAAATCAAAATTGAATATTGAGTTTATATGTTTAGTGTTAACCAAACAGTCCACATTTGCATGAACCAAATAGAAAAGAAAAAAAAGAACAAATTAGTAGGATGATTTTTAACATTAATAGAGAAAAGAAAGAAAGAGAGAATGGATGATTCATTGTTAACAAAGAAAATAAGAAAGAAAGAGAGAATGAAGAAGTACCTACAGATGTAAAAAAAATCAATTTGTTAGCACAGAAAATATGAAGAGAGCAGGCTAATAAAGAATGAAGAAGTACCTACAGATATGACAAAAAAACTAATTGTTAGCGCAAAGAAGATAAAGAGAGCAGACTAACAAAAACAAATGAATAGAATATAAAAGAGCAGAGAAGACGAATAAAACTTACAGTAAAAGAGACCAACTTTGTTAGCTAAGAAGAAAAAATGTTAAACGTGTTTCATTTATAAACAATTTTTATGACATTAGAAAATCGCTCTCAAAAGTATAATTCTAAAAGCGGTTAACAAAGAACCACTCTTAGAAGTATATATATGAGAGCGGTTTAACGCTCCAAAAACTCATTTCTAGCGTAGTATGCATACACATGGAATCCTTCTCTCCTGCGATCTTTTTTATTTTTATCCACATGTTGATTTATTATTATTTCTTTGTCTTTTCTCTATTATGAATATTTGGTCCTTTCTTTTATGCATTTAGTTGGTATTATTGTAACGATGTATCAGTTTTCATACTACTATAGGTTAATGGTGCATCACCTAACATAATAGAAGTTACAAGCAAAGGAGCTCTCTGCAGCAATGAAATGCATCAAATTAACTTGTTAGATAATTAAGCTAATAGAATTGTATTGTTGGAACCAAAATTAATTGCTAAAATTTCAAGATTGTTCATAAATTTACTAACCAGTTTATTAATTAGAGTATGTTTAAAATAATTCTTATTTCCGTTCTAGAAAACAAGTTACTGTTACTAAGCTGACTCAACACGTTTATGATAAAAGAATGTCATTTAGGGCCAATATTTTATTGTAATACAAGTGTGGCATAAATTATGGTTTTTACTAGTTATTAGTTTGGGTTCTGAAACTTTGACGACAATTGTTCAAGTCTTATCATATTTTCATTGCAATCAATACGTGAATATAGGCTACGAAGGTTATTAAATTAGAATAGGGGACATGAACTATCTCAAATAAGAGTGTGTATATATATAATTTTATTTTTTCAAATCACGAACTCTGAACATTAACATCTTATAAATAATTTATAAATTGGTATAATTCAGCCTTTACATATGATTTTAAAGTGAAATCCCTCATGCGCTTCCTTTTACTGTCGCTCCTTACGAATATAGAAAGATTCTAAGGCACAGAACGACAATGCAATAAAGCCTTTGTTTTGAGCGTCACTCTTGATTTGTTGAAGTATACCTTTTGAATATTGTAAGAAAAGGACATGACATCACACACTACAAGATTGAGTTATGGCTCAGTACTTTGTCCATTTCTGCTGCATGAACTGGGGTGTAAACTTAAAGGTTTTATTCCACTAAAATTAAACACCGATTTATTTGTGAGCCTTGTAATTTTATGGTGATTTTGTCTATTCTGTTTTGCATTTATTACATAGTCAAATTTTCTTCGTAGAAGTAATTTTTTTGAAATGGTTAATATATGTGGAAATTTACTAAATAAATAAAACTCCTATTTTTTTTTCTATTTTTATTTAATTCTCACGATTATTGTGATATTCATATTATTAGCATGTTATAAAGTAACATTCATAAGAATTTTTCTTAGTTTCTATGATAAGATAGAATAAACATTTTTTTAAGTAAAATTTAAAAGAATATTTTTTATTATAAAGGCTTGAATATTTTGTTTGTGAAGATAAATCGCTACTTTAAAATTAAATCATCATTTATAATAAGCGATGTATAAATTACTCTATCATTTATGTGTTAATATTAAATGTGTAATTTTTTTTATAATGAAATAAATTAGTTTATTTTAAAATTTCCAAAGGATATCTTTAGATTCTGTCAAGCTTTTGTTTTACATAACCAATTTGCTTTAATTTATGCAATAATTTACAACAGCGATCACTACTAGAAAAACGCTTAATACAGACGGATTTTACAGACTGGGTAAAATCCGTCTGTATTACAGACGGCTTTACAGACGGATTTGTGAACTAAATTTTTTTTTTATTTTCTGAAAAATCCGTCTGTAAATCCGTCTGTAATACAGACGGATTTTACCCCGTCTGTAAAATCCGTCTATATTTAGCTCGCCTTTTGGCGCCAAACGTTATAGACAGCAATTACAGACGGATTTTTTCGTCTGTAATTTGAAAATAGGATGAAATATTATGGCGGGAAATTACAGACGGATTTTACCGTCTGTAAATATGGCGGTTTTAGCCGACCTTTCAGGTGGCACATTACAGACGGATTTTTCCGTCTGTAAATGGGATTGACGCATTTACAGACGGAAAAATCCGTCTGTAATGTGCCTCCTGAAACGCACCGTTTCATTAAACCCATTATAGACGGATTTTCCCGTCTGTAATGACTGAAACCCATTAAAACCGCGTCTCCTCTTCCCCTCCCCCATTATCAGAACCCTCTCTCTCTCTCGCTCCCCCCTCCCTCTCTCTAAGAGCTCAGTGTTTTGGCCATTGCGAGTTGTTGGAGCAACCATTTGAAAGTTTTTTTGCATCATTGTATTCCTGGTACGATACTCTAACTTTTAATCGGTTTAGTTTTTTAATTTTTTATGTTTTTTAGAGACTTAAAATTTCTAAGATAGAGTTGTAGGATTGGAGATTGTATGACTGGGGGGAAGGGCGTAGAGGTCCTTCTCCGAACCTGATTATTGTGTGCTGTGGGATTATTTGTGTTTGTGGAGTTTGTAGAATATGCATGTTGTGGAGTTACAAGGGGATGTGCTCTAGAACGGTTTAGGATTGTGATGTGTTTGTGTTTGATGTATCGAATAATTTATTGTTATATAATTTATTAGTTGATTTTAGGTGAAATTTTCATTTTTGTAAAAAAATAGTAAACAAATGTAAGGAAATTAACATGTATTAGGGGAGATTCTGCCAAAATTTATATTAAAATTTTCTGTAATGTATTTTAGAAGGTTGATACCACATTGTATATTTGTATTAGGTTTGTATAGTTCTTGAGGAAGATGTTTCTCAAAAATCGTCAGTGGATGTATGATAGGTTGCCATGATTATTTAATTTGAGTTATCATCAATATTATTCATATTTTAAACAAATTATAGTATTTGTCTCTAAACATATATATGGTTTGATTCAGATATGGCAGGTAAAGGTAAAGGTAAGAAGGGTATTACTCAGCAAACTGATTGTGGCAACACTTCTTCACCTACCGCTCCGACTTCGACGTCCACACCAGCAACAGTGCAGACCTCCCAGGTTAGGGGACAGGAGCAATTTATCATGGTGCCGAATCTTGGGTATATTGCTCCTCCCCCTCCAGTACAGCGAGTTTCACACTCTGGACCCCTTACTACACAGGCCACACAGTCACCTGCTACACAGGGCACAGGAGATGGATCCACTGTTGTCCCATCTGTAAGTGGGCAGCAGTCATCACAGACCCAGGCATCATCGAGATCGTTAGAAACTTTGAGATGGGATGGGTCCACTTGGTAAGTAATTCAATCAAATATGCCTAACATTGCGTATTTTATGTGAATGTTAGTAGTTATGTTTTATTTTATTGTGTTATCAGTTGGATACCACCACAGAAAGGTCTCCATCAGGTCACAGATACGATTAAGAAGATGTTTGATGCGCCTTACAGAAGTTTTGCAAAGGTGCCAAATGATACAAAGATAGAATGGTTCAAAGATTGGAAGGTAATAATAGTGTATTAATTTTAACTAAGTGTAATTACATATGACTGTTTGTACCCCTTCTCAAAGAAATTGTGTTTCTGTAGAGCAACTTCTCCATTCCCCCCCAGGACGAAAAGATGATTTTCAAGGCCTGGAAGAGTCGCACTGCAAAGCGACTAAGACAGATGTACACTGAGGCTCGCCAGGACCCTTCTACTGCTGATTGGATAGCACCCAACTTTCTTCATACCTTGCAGGAGTATTGGGGTACAGATGAGTTTAAAAATCTCTCTGTAAAGAACAAGACAAACAGGGCATTTAATAAAGGGGGGTCACTGCATACTGGTGGGTCTACGACTTTGGCTGGCAGTAAGGCAAACTTGGTATGTGATTTTAAAATTCAGTTTAATCTATCTATAATTTCATATTTGAGATTGTGATTTATTTCTAATTACAGGAGAAGTCGTTGAAGAGGCCACCTACTACTGGAGAGTTGTTTAAAGAGACACACACTCGCAAGCAGGACAAAAACCTGTGGGTTGATACACGATCTAAGGCCACATATGTAAGTCATAGTTATTGATAATATATGTTATTATTAGCGACTTATTAAATAGTTCTCCAAACTAATATCTAATTATCTGAACTAAACTGTAGGATGACTATATTCAAAGGCTTGAGGAAGCATCTTCTCAGAATCCAGAGTCAGTAGATGAGGATGCTATGTGGTCACAGACAGTGGGTGGCCTTTATAAAGGTCGCATTTATGGCATGGGGGCCGCTTTGCAGACTCCATGTCCCCTGCATCTGTCACTGGAGATGCCCCTTCTCTTGCACCTGAGGATGTGGAGGACATGGTCCGCACTCAGGTCCATGCTCTCAATGAAGAACTCCAAAAGCAGAATGAGGAGATGTGGAAGAGCAAAGAAAGTGCATGGAAGAAGAAGTGGGCAAAGAAAATGGAGAAGAAGATAGAGAAGAAGGTGGCGTCGAGAATGCAAAGGGAGGTCCAGTAGCAGATGACGCAGCAGCATATGCAAATGCAGCAAATGCATGCTTATTTTGAGCTCATGAGAGCAAGCAGCTCCACACCTCTTCCTCCTCCTCCACCAGCTCCAGCACTACCGGTTTTCACCTCCATCCATCATTCCTCTACTGACTTCTCTTCTACTGATGATGATGCTCCTTCAGATTCTGACCATATAGATTATTCCTGATGAAGACTTGTATTTTATTTTTAAATGTATTTATTTAGATGTTTTTTTTTCTTCCTTTGTAACAACATTTAAATTTTATATTTTATAAATCATTTTGGAATGTTTAGATGCCGAATCTATAATTTCTATTTTGTTTATAAATTGTGATAATCAAGAACAGCAGGAAATAACTATCTATACAAATAAAAAAATATCAATTATAGTAAAATATATCACCGAGGATTACAGGCGGATTTTGCTGTCTGTAATTTATAGACGGATTTTTTCATCTGTGAATTACAGACGAATTTTCCCGTCTGTAATTTACAGACGGATTTTTCCGTCTGTAACTTATAGACGAGGATATTACAGACGGTTTATATCCGTCTGTAAATCTGTCTGTAATAGAAAAAACCGTCTGTAATGCTCTAAAAATCCGTCTGTATAAACAGACTTTTTAGTAGTGGATATATATATATATATATATATATATATATATATATATTATTTTATCATTCACATGTTATAACATAGTAAGAATACCAGTTTAGCTACATTATCTAGTACTATATGCATGATGAATAATCCTTCAATTAGGTTTTTTTTTTTATTATTGTTCTTATTACAGTGATGTATAGATTACTCTATCAGTCAACAAATATACAATCCTAATATTGAGAAATTTCATCTTTTATGAAAATAAATATTTCTATAAATTATTTTAAACACCCTCAAAGGGTCACTTCTATTTTCAAATACTTTTTAAAAAGGTAATTTTTCTACAAAACTACATAACTCTAATTTTCTTAGAGCACTAAGGAATACATAGGAGTAGGGATCAAAACCTGTCGAGTCTAATTATTTTAAAACTTTTTTTTTCATTATTTAAAAAATACAAACAATTTTATGTGTGGATTAACATAAATCAATTTTTTTATAACTTGAATTTAATTTCAGATTAATCAGATACTAAAATATTAAACCATGTTGTTTAATCATGCTATCCAATTTTAAAAATAATTTAGAACATTTTCTTTTAATTTAATAATAATAATAATAAAATCCTTTTATGGTTTAAAGTAAGTTTCTAGACAGTGGTGCGTGAAGTTTGACCAAGTGGTCATATCTTTTGACTTTAAGAAAAATGCTTCGGATCAGTGCATGTACTGGAAGATGAGTGGGAACAATTTTATCATCCTTGTCTTATATGTTGATGATATCCTTCTCGCTAGCAACTGCATTAATATTTTAAATGAGACAAAGAATATGTTGAATAGCCATTTTGATATGAAAAACCTTGGTGATGTTTCTATTATTCTAGCATTGAGATATGTCGTAATAGGTCTTCTGGTACTCTTGGATTGTCTCAGAAATGGTACATTAATAGGATCCTCAAGAAGTTTAATAGATATTCTTACTCCCCATGAGTCGCGCTTGTTCAAAGGGGTGAGAAACTATAATCTCAGTATAGATTTGTTTGAAATGGAGAAAGTTTCATATGCTTCTGCTATTGGAAATTTGATGTATGCTCAAGTCTACACTCGTCCCAATATTGCTTATGTTGTTAATGCTTTGGGCAAATACTTGGGTTGAATTTGATGTATGTTCAAGTCTACACTCGTCCCAATATTGCTTATGTTGTTAATGCTTTGGGCAAATACTTGAGCAACCTAGGTTTGGGTCATTGGAAAGCGGTCTTAAGATATTTACAGGGAACCAAAGATTATATATTAAACTTTGCAAAGTCTGATCAACTTCAGGTCATTGGATACTCTAATTTTGCAGGTTGACCTAACGGCCATAAGTCTACTTTAGGTTTTAATTTTATGATGGCGGGAGAAGCTTGGAAGAATGTTAAACAGACAGTTACAGCTACTTCCACTATAGAAGCAGAGTATGTCGCTTATTATGAGGCTACCCGCTAGACTATGTGGCTAAAGAATTTAATTTCTGGCTTTCGCATTGTTGAGAGTATATATAGGCCATTTGTGATTTATTGCGACAATACTGTTACTGTACTTCTTTCTCAAAATAATAAAAGTTTTATTTGTTTGAAGTACTTTGATATAAA
The DNA here is from genome assembly GCF_003935025.1 of Abrus precatorius. Classification (NCBI taxonomy): domain Eukaryota; kingdom Viridiplantae; phylum Streptophyta; class Magnoliopsida; order Fabales; family Fabaceae; genus Abrus; species Abrus precatorius. The sequence goes on along the minus strand of NW_020874406.1, from coordinate 10,645,936 downwards.
GTATTTGTTTATTAGAGAGAAAGTACTTGAGTTTCAGTCTCGAATTGACTACATTGCTATAGAGAGCATGTTAGCAAATCCAGTAACCAAAGGCGACCGTTGGAGCTTTTTAAAATCATGTATCTCATATGGGTCTAGTCAAGTCTTTTGATGTTTTAGACTAGCAGGAGTTTAATTTTGTATCTTCTTATTGACATTATTATCCAGTTTCTTTATGAGATATATCTTTTATTTGATGTCACTTTTATTAAGATATCTTTTATGATATTTTTTTATGCTTGGACCTTTGTGAAAATAATATTTATGTTTACTTTATCTATATTGTGATTGGAATATAAGTTGTTTGTAGTATATGATATATATTCCTATCGGATATAATTGTATACTATTAAGAGCTTATTATTTCTTTGATAATAATTAATAACTTGTTACGATGACATAATTTGTGGACTTAGTAATTTAATTATACTGTACAAGTGGTGGAAGAATGTTAAATTTTCTAATATTAATATTAATATTTATATTAATTTATGAATTAGCATTATTAAATTATTATAATTATATTATTATTAATTATGACATAAAATAAATATGTAAAATTATTATTAATTATAAAAATTTTGTAATTGTACTCTTAGTGTGAATAGTCTGTGATGGATTGAATCATTATATATGTCCAGAGATAGGTTTCTACTATGATCTGATTAAGCTTATATATAACTGTTGTTCCATTAGACTATTAGACTAACTGACTGGATATTGGCAAGGGAAGCAAAGAAAAAGAAAAGGCTTTTTGAACCATCTTTCTTCAATGAAACTGGCATTCTGAAACTCTTTGGTTGTGATCGGTTAAGCTGGTATCCAGAGACGAAAGAGGTGATAAAGTAACGGAGTCTTAGCAAATTAGACAGCAGATGAGGACCAATGCTCCTTTTTTAAACCAGAACAACTCTGAACATTAGAGAAGATAAGAGAAGACCACTTGAGCAAACTGACCGAGGGGACTTGACTTATTCGAACCAAATGATAGCGGCTTAAAGCTAAGCCTATCATGAGCAGCGTCGCTGCTCGATCGGCGGGGAGAAGCATCTCAAAGTATGGGGCAAAGGATCAAGCGCTTTGACTTTGTCTCCCGGGATTCACCACAGGTAGGGTTTGAGAGCCGTGTGATGGATGACTATTCAGCACGGTTCTGAGAGCACTTTTAGTCTGCCTCACTTAAAAACAAAGATCGTTTATAACTTAAGGATTCTTATCAAATACGAGTTTAACATAATTATTTAATTATATATAATTAAAATTATATTGAGATATTATAATATGTATTATATATAATTATCGGTATTTTTAATTAATTTTATATATAAAATTCTGGATAAATGACAGGATATATTATTAGTTAGAATATGATTTGTTATAAAAAACATACATGAGTTTCTAATGCTCCCTGGGCAATAGTGTTAAAAGAACCACGTGCAAGTCTAATAGGTGTATGAAATTTTTGTTCGATTCATTGTATTTGTACGAAACGACAGGCTACCCACGTGAATCACATATGAGCATACATGCAGCATCTTTGTTGACGATGTCATCACGTAAACTAGCTGTTGGATAAGTTGAAGTGATGGGGATCCCTCATCAATCTTGCATTCTAAAAATCATAGCCATGTCAAATCATTCTTGCAAAAAAATTTTGACTTTTAGTATTTTCTTTTTAGGGTTGTATTTTCTAACCTTTAATAAAATGTAAAAGTTTTTTTAAACAACCTAAAGTGATGTTGCCAATTTTTTAAAATAACAATTTTATGGACATAAGATAATATTTATTTGAGATTAATAATAATAATAATAATAAAGTGTTGTTTATATATATATTTTAGGAAGAAAAAACCGAATGTCAAAATATACTATCAATGTCATCTTTCTCAAATAAATATATACACAGTAAAATTACAAGAAGTTAGAACTAAAGAATGCACTGCCAAAACTAAAGTTTAAAGAGCTACGCTTTGGAGTTACGTAAATTTGTATTGAAAAGAAATATTAAAAAATATACAAATTTTAAGAATAATCTAAACAATTATTAGTAATAATCTAGAAAAAATCATTTTTATTTTCTAGTTTGTAAATGTTTTAGAGAGAGTTCTAAAATATTTAAATATTAAAATATTTAACTAACCAAATATAATGGTAAAAAATGTCTATAAATAGGCATGTTATCATATTGTAAATACTAAGAACAAGTAATCAAGCTATTAATTCTTTATTTTTTAAGTATTTTACTCAAACTTTTTTAATTATCATTTTCAACTATTCTAACTAATATATTTTAACTATCTTAATCATCTTACTTATACCAAAAATCACCATCCTTTAGTCACTTGGGCTTGACGTAGTATGATGGATGGTGACTAAAATTGTATTACAGTGGTGGTGTATTTTTTTTATTTTTTTATTTTTTTTGGTGTTGATGAGTTTCAATATTAAGATGAACATATTCATCATTCAACGTTCTAACAACTTGTTCTACTACTTTAGATTGTGAAATAGCTTTTACTCTCTTACTTCTTACTTGTAATTAATTTTTGATACTTTCCTGTTTAAACTGGCTTATGAGAAGCTTATTTGGGCTTATCTATTGACATAAGCACTTGTCAAAATGTTTGGAAGAGTTTATAAAAATAGCTTATGACATATCCATATGTTGTTTTAAGCTTATTTTACTAAGCTCTATAGAATAACTTATGAAAATAGCTTATGACTATATAAAAATAGTTTGAATATATTTTCTCTTTAATTATAGAAACAACTTATACACAAAAGCTTATATGATAAGCGCCTATCCTATAAGTGCTTAATTAAGCCATTTTTTCAAATGGGACTTTCATATATAGCTTTATTCTTCCTTATACTCAATTATATACTCCCTATTCTACTTATTAGTTATGAATTTAATATTTTAAATATAGATAAATGTAAAACAAATCAATTATAAGCGTATAACGTTAATACGTCACCCTGAAAAGTGAAAACACAGCACTTAATGCATTAAGTACCAATACTGACAACATTTCTATTGCCTTAATTAACTAATGATACAAGACAACATAAGAACCAAAGTAGTTGCATAAATAAATTACATTACTAAATGGATATTGCTTTATTATTTTATTTCCCTGACAAACGGAAGGTGTCTTAGATCCCAGCGGTTTCCTCAACATCCAGCATAGAAGATAGAAAATTAACTGCTTACAAAAAAATCAAAATCAAAGAGGCATATATAGGTTATGTACGTACACATAGAAAACCATAAAAGCAAATTGTTTTTTTTATTATTATTATTATAAAATAGTTGAAGGTAAACTTACGTTGGTGGAGAGGGAAATATAAATTCCTCCTCGCAATTACCCTGCGGGCTGCTACTTAGGCAATTTAGGAGTGTTTCCCCATTTACGTTAACACACAGGCGAATAGTTTCAAGTTGAAGTCTACCCGATTCATCCTTAGAACATGTTATGAGTGCTTCTGTGTTCGTTGCTGCCTTAATGGCTTCCAAAACCTCCTCTGCGGTGTGGAGAGTACTTCCATCTGGTTCAATACCTAAAGATATCGATGAAAGCATGCCAGCAACTTTTGTTAATGATCCATGCACCTTAATTAAATAACTGCTTTATTCAATATGAGACCAAATTAACTTATTAATTACTCTTTCTGGACTCAATTATAAGCAAAAAAACATACATATATATTCTTTGGACTCAAATATCAGTGAAATCCAATCAACTCAACTCTATTTAATATACATATATAATTTTTCAAGAGGCTAAAGGAGTACCTCGATGCGCCATTTCATCCATGATAAGTGGACCATGATCTTTTGCAAGAGCAATAGCGGTTTCAAGATAAGCATCTGGGGGGAATCTGTTGGAAGAGCAGCTCCCGTACGTGATCCACTGGTCTATCCATAAAAACTTGCTCGTAAAAAAGTTATCTGCATTTTCTAATCGTGGCCAGTATTCGAGCAGATCTCCTCGCAATTCATCAAGCTACGACCGATGAACACGACATGCACAATTAGTTAAATGAAAAATGAAACAAACAAAAAATAAAAAAGTATATAAAATATTGAAGAAAAAAATAGTTACAATATCGTCCGTCATTCTCTCCTCAGTATCACAATAAACTGGAGGCAACAACCCAAAGTCCCTCTGTGGCCTAAGTCCACGAATGGTAAAATGTTGCTTTGGCACAGGTGGGTTGCACGTGCCACGTGAACTGCAATAAGCATTTGGCCATTGTAAAACTAGCAGGAAATAATTAAATCCCGGTGGATTAATGGGTCGAGGAGGAGGAGGAGGTGGTGAAGGGGTAGGCGGCGGAGGAGAAGGAGGTGGTGGAGAAGGAGGAGGTGGCGGGGGTGGACGACGTGGAGGTGGTGGAGAAGGAGGAGGTGGTGGAGGTGGACGACGTGGAGGTGGTGGAGAAGGAGGAGGTGGTGGAGGTGGACGACGTGGAGGTGGTGGGGGTGGACGAGGAGGTGGTGGACGAGGTGGAGGAGGAGAAGGTGGTCGTGTAGGTGGTTGTGTGGGTGGTCGTGTAGGTGGTTGTGTGGGTGGTCGTGTAGGTGGGCGTCTGTCCTCTTCTGCAGGGAGTGAGGAAGCCAACAGAAACCCAAGCAACAAAATTACAACACTAAACAGCAAATGCTTCTTTGAGATAGCCATTACGTAGTAGTTTACTACTATTAGTGTGATTCTTTTACTGAATCATGTTAACACTAACGTGAGGCTTTTATAGGCATATTCATGTCTGAGAGAGGGATCTTATCTTATGCCAATCCTGCATCTTCCTTCTCAGTAATATTTATAAAAGGTGGCGGAAATAGTTGAACTGATGACTAGCGTTGCATGCATGCCTAAAGCTACTAAAGCCTTGGCTTTAGGCCCCTCAAAAGAATTTTTTTTAATATTAATATATTTTTTTAAAATTAAAATTATATTTAAAAATAATTTTTAATTAAAATAATTTAAGTAACTTTTAATTTTTTTATTATTTTTTATATACACAAATATTCAAATGTAAGATTTTGATTAACTAATAGTGAGCTGCTTGTTAGTTAAACTAATTTTTTTTAATTTTTATTTTTTTCTCTTATTATTATATTCCTGTATATTTTTATTTGGAATGGTAGAAAAATTAATGTTTAAACCATAAAAAATCTTTGCAACATAATAATTTCTTGAATATTAATAGATTAAATTTATTTTTAAAATTAAATATCTTAAAAGAAATTATATAATTAAAAAATGATAAATCACTTGACACTTTTAATTATATTAAAAATATATATTATTTTTCAAATGCATATATAACTTATAAAATAATGTTAAAAAACATATTACTTTTATAACATAAAAATATATTACAGTATCGGTTACTTCACGTGAAATTTTTTTAAAAATAAATTAATAAAATTTTACATAATATCAATACCTTATTATCTATTAAAAAGGAAATATTAAATAAAATTAATCACAATAATATTATAAATAATTTTTCATTATAAAAAATTAAATAAAATTATAATAATTATAATAAATTATTTTATAATTAAAAACATCATTTTAAAGTTTGTTTTAGCTTTAAATTTGCTTTAGGCCTCATAAAGTCCTTGAAATGTATGCATGTGCACTTAGTGTATATAATAATTGTGGTGGTCTTTGAGGAGGATCACTATCCTTATGCATCTGTGTTAGAAAGGACAAAATAATATTACAGCCAAGTCTTTTCAATTCCAAAAGAATTCATGAATAACACGTGCGGTGTAAGGTTGTAGTAAGGGATAATCATCTATCACCTCATATTCCAATCTTATCATATGAGGCTACTTTTTTTCTATATGTTTTTTTTTTATTTCAAAATTCAAAAAATATGAGATTTTCTATATGATAGTTACAAGTTTTATGGTCGTCATTTTAAAGTAAAAGGAGGATTCATTAGCGACAGGGGTTTGGAGAAAGGAATAAAGCTATGCTCTATGCTTCTTGGTGAAGATATTGGATTAAGGGAGTATTCTATTATTTTTAATCTGTTTTAATCTTTTTTGGGTTTAAATGGTATATAGGTTAGTTTGGGTTATTTGGTTAAAGTTCTTTATATATCTGATTCTGCTTCTACCTAGGGGTAATATCATTTTTACTTAGTCTTTCATTTATTTTCACTATATATGGACTTGATCACCCTTTATGCTCCAATTAATATATTTATGCTTACAAAAGAAAAGAAAAAAGTAAGAGTGTTTATGTGTTCTGTGATCACTGGTCCAGTATTTTGTTTACATTAGTTTTTTCCTTTTTCTTCATCGTTCTTGAATACGGGTTAGAGTAACCTTTTACCCCCTATCAGTATATCTTTTGTTTACCTAAATTCATTTTTAATTCATATACTAAAGTCTAATTATAACTGGCAATGAGTTTTTTTTTTTTTTTTATATATATGAACACTGGCAATGAGTTCATTATATAGTAAATTGAATGAAAACCTTAAACTTATATGATGAATAAAATTGAGTAAAGGAAACAAATTCAAATCTTAAAAGAAAATATTAAATAGTCATAATTTTTTGCAAGAACTACATGACATTGTTGTGCATTTTAGATGCAAGAAACTTCTTTTTAATAAGCCAAATGTATTAAAGGGGTACCAAGCACATAAAACAAAACCAGCAGAGTCATTGACCAAAAAACGGCAATGAGCCAAAGAAACCAACGAGACGTGCAGCAAATGTCGAAAAAGCAGCCAAAGGACTACGAACATTAGGTTTCTCACTGCAGGCCACCAACCGAGGGTTGGATCATCCTAAGATTTTTTGTGCCGTGTATAAATTGAGAAATTTGTGTCTTATTATATATATAAATAGAGAAGTAAGAGCGGTTATGTTTTAATTTAGAGAACGTTTGTTCTAACATTTTGCACTATTCAATGTGTTGCATTTAAGATAGCGGCTAAATAATTACTTAAAGAGCGGTTAATTTTAGATAACATTTAGAACTGTTTTAACATTTTATACTATTCAACATGTTCCATTTAAGAATGTCCTAGTCCTACTTCTCAAATCCAAGAAATCTTATAAGACAATTCTGAAAAAGTTGAAATAACTTTTGATAAAAGAAGATCATTCTCCTTTAGAATAGAAGTTTATAGCAGACAATCTAATTTTGCATTTGCGAAGAGATCATTCTCTTCCAGATCTTAAGCCTTTAGATCTGAAATACCCAGATCTGTATCTCATGTTCCTTCTCAAATAAACTTGCAAGGTTTAAATACTTCTTCTTGTATTCCTAGAATAGCCTACCAAACCTCCAAAAAGGAAGAAGAAAATTAGAGTATCCAATCTCCAACCTATTCTTTCCTTAATGAGTCTTATAATATCATCTCATAAGTTTTTTATTTATTTACGAAAGATTTTTATTCTGAGGATTAAAAACCCCAGATAGAGTAATTTTTCCAGAATTATAAGGGTAAAAATAGATATGATATTTAAGATGAATTTTATAAATTTTTCAAAAAAGTTAAGCAAAATATCTTATTCTTTGATTGGTTTCATGCTTATACCGTCAAGAACAATTTAGATTATCCTTGGCAGATAGATATTTTCAGTAATCCTTCTGCTAACGTCATCTCCTGACAAATCAAAGATAGACAAATAGTTCAGAGTAAACTGCCTCTAACAACCCAGTATCAGTTGCTCAAATTGAAAGATAATAATGACAATCCAGTAATGGCAACACCATTCAAAACCAAAAATCTAGATGAGTCTATCACTCCCAGTGATATACAAGGCTTCATGGAACAGGCCAATTATACCAACAAATAGCTCCAGCTTTAAGGGGAAAAGATCAGTAAGTAAAAAGTCTCTACTGACAATCAAAAAGGTGAAAAAGCATCCTCTTCCCAACCTTCTTTAGAGAAACCTCTTTTCAAACCATTCAAAATTAGTGCTAGAGTCAAACAAAAAATCTTAAAGCTTAGGCAGAAAGATAGACCAAAATCCTTAGAGGAATCAGGTAATCAAAGTGAGTTACTTAGTAAAATTACTAGTATGTTTATGACTGTTCTTGAAACACCTCAAGCCTCTAAAAAGTCTAGTGCTAGACCTAAAACTAGATCTTTGGCCAAAACTATCAACTCTATTAGCAAAACTAATTCAGAACCACCTTCTGAAGTAGATTTAGTTTCCAATTTAGAAGTTAATTTTGTTATTACTACCAATAAAAATTGGAGATCTTCTTCCAAACTGTATTACAATAAGGCTACCGCTCCTGATCTTATTTTAGAAGAAAATAATGAGCATAGTTTCTAAAGTTTTAATACCAATAACATCTATGAATGGATCATAGTTGGTAAGTTAGAGTATAATATTATTACTACTTTGCATCATATGCCTATATGTTAAAGTTCTGGTCAAGTGTACTAAATTTTAATGTAGTATAAAAGATTATCGCTTCCATAGGGATTGGTAGATGTATAAATTCTTTCTAGTACCCTTAATAAAATTTAAACTAAAAAATAAATAATTGCAGATTTATTGCATAAGAAATGTAACATTAACTAATATGTTAAATTGAGGTGAGATGAATGAAAGTTAGGAGATATGCTGAGATTGGATTTCATCATTCTATTTCTTCCATGTTTCAATGGCCAACATGTGAGCACTAGCATATAAATGTAGATGCACCTCTTCTTACAGTCCCTTGTATCGATTCCTCCATACAAAGTTATTAAAAGCATTAAATGAACAATGATTCCTCAACTATTCATTGAATCCTCCATACATTAAATGCATGATTTGCTAAGCAATCAATATACTAAATTCTATTCCTAGAATTGCAGCATATCAAATGAATTCCATTAAGTCCAGATATAAAATCTATTTTCCAACTAACAATACACCCTAAATCACAAGACTATTTTGCAAAATAGACTTGAGCATTAACCATCAATGGAAACAACAACATTTATATGAAAAGAAATACAGTTCATAAATGACCCATCAAAATATGTTAGAATAGAAGATTACATCCAATCCCATAATGGTTCTAGCTACTTATAATAGCCATTACAAAGTAAAGAGAGGAGAAAAAGATAAGATAACTGATTCCCAGTTCTTTGTGCCCTAATTCCCTTTTCTGAACTCCTTTCTCTCTTTTTTCCCACACGTCTTTTTTTTTTTCTCTGATTCTCATTGTTTAAACTGGAATAAATAAATTTTCGCTCAAGTAACAATACTCTCACTTGAGCAAAAATGAGGCAGATGCTCAATTGTGGTTCGCAAATTCTTGCTCAAGCTATAATTTCTTGCTTAAGCGAGAATTGAGTTGGCTACCACATGCCTTCCACTTCAATAAGTTCCCGAGGATCAGAATTCAAGCAAAATTGGAATCAGAATAAGTCTCTATCTAAATTGTTAAATTAACTAAACTATCTAACTAAAACTTCCATGATTTAAGAGGAGATGAACATTAAATTTCCTAACTTTGTGGCAATTAGGTGTTCAAATCAATATACATGATAAGAATACCTTGTCTAGAGTTTATACAAGAGAAGATAGCCAACAATCCTTTTGAAAAGAAAAATTCTTAGTTGGTCTTCCTAAGTCTTTTGGAGATCTGATTAGGAAAAAACTCTGAAATCATCCTACCAATGGTGAAATTCCTTATAACAGTCTTAATTATAGTCAACTTATTTCTGTCATTCAAAAAATGGCCTTGAAAATATGTCAAGAAGACAAAATTCAAAGGCAATTAGCTAATGAGAAAGCCCAAAACAAAAAAGAGTTAGGGTCTTTCTGTGAACAATTTGGTCTACCTCGTCTGACCCAAAAGAAAAAACAATATCTTAAGAAGGAAATAGAAACCAAAAAGAAACTTTATAAAAAGAAATACAATAGAAAGTCTTCTAGGAAACCCGGGGAAGATGTTATCCCCAAAAATATTCCTAGAAAATTCAGAGTAGGAGAAACCTGTTATAATTGTGGTAAACCTGGCCATATGAGTAAATACTATAGGATTTCAACCTTGATCCTTCTATAGAAGATTAGATCAATAACCTCCTTATAGAATCTTCTCTACTAGAGAATCTAGTGAGGATATCAACCAAATCCAACAAGATGATCAAATTTCTTCTTCTGAGAGTAATGAAACTCCAGAAATTAATGTTCTAACAAAAGAACAAGATCTTCTTTTTGAAGCAATCAATTCTATTCCTACTCCTTAGTAAAAGAAAGATTTTCTAAACAAACTAAAAGATGTTTTATAAATAAAACAAAAACCAAAAGAACTTTTTACAACAAATAAATTTGATGTAACACATATTTTCAAAAAATTGGAAAATAGTTTTTGTACAAAACTAACCACTATTTAAGATTTTCAGATTGAGATTAATAACCTAAAAAAAAAAGACTCGAGAGATCAAAGAACAATAACAAATTTAACAAATTATTCTTTCACAGCTTGAAGATGATGATGAATTTGAAGTTGAGAAAGAACAACTTCTTAAAAAATTAATTCTGAGAAAGATAATTTTGATAATCTAGAAGAAATTTTTATGAATTTGATCAACAAGGTCAAAATTTAAAAAATTTATATTAATATCAGAATCATTATTGATGATTTTGTTATTAATACTTTGGTACTTTTTGATACAAGTACTGATACAAATTGTATTTTAGAAGAATTAATTTCCACAAAATATTTTGAAAAAAACTTTTGAAAAACTCAGCACTGCAAGTTGCTCAAAGCTTAGGATTAATTACAAATTATCTAAAGCTATTATTGAGAATCAAGGCTTTAAAATAGAAACAAACTTTCTACTTATCAAAAATTTGAAAAATGAAGTAATTTTGGGAACACCTTTCATAAAAATTCTTTTCTCACTTTAAATTTCAAAAGATGGAATTTTGACTTACCACTTAGGTAAACAAATCACTTTCAAATTTTCTAGCAAGCCATTTATCAAAAATATTAATTTTATTCAAAATAAAATTAATCAAATTAATTTTCTGAACGAAGAAGTTTCTTTTGCTAATATTGATAAACAGCTAAAGAATCCATCACTTCAGAAAAGAATTCAATCTCTTTTAGAATCTATTCAATCTTCTATATGTTCTGACCTTCCACATGCATTCTAGAATAGAAAGAAACATATAATCAGTCTTCTCTATGAAAAAGACTTTAAAGAAAGTTAAATTCCTACCAAAGTTAGACCCATTCAAATAAATGAAGAACTTCTCCAATATTGTCAGAAAGAGATCAAAGATCTCTTAGACAAAAAACTCATTAGAAAGAGTAAGAGTCTCTGGTCATGCTCTGCATTTTATATTAATAAACAAGCAGAACTAGAAAGAGGTACTCCAAGGCTAGTAATCAATTACAAGCCCCTCAATCAAGTTCTTCAATGGATTAGGTATCCTATTCATAATAAGAAAGATCTTCTTAACAAACTCAACTTTGCTAAGATCTTTTCCAAATTTGACCTGAAGTCTGGATTCTAGCAAATCCAGATTGATGAAACTGATAGGTACAAGGCTACTTTTACAGTTTCTTTTGGGCAATACAAATGGAACGTAATGCCCTTTGGTCTAAAAAATCTCTCTTCTAAATTTCAAAAGATCATGAATGATATCTTTAATCCTTACTCAAAATTTGTCATTGTCTATATTGACGATGTTTTAATCTTTTCTCATTCTATTGATCAACATTTTAAGCATATTAATGTTTTTATTAATGTTGTTAAACAGAATGGTCTAGCTATGTCAAAATAAAAAATCAACCTCTTTTAAATCAATGTCAGATTCCTTGGTCATAATATTCATCAAAGAACTATTATTCTTATTAGCAGATCCATTGAATTTGCTAACAAATTTCCTGATAGAATCTTTGATAAAACCCAATTACAATAATTTTTAGGATGTCTCAATTATGTAGGTGAATTCATTCCTCACCTCAACAATATCATTAAGCCATTGCATGACAGGGTTAAAAAGAATTCTCCTTCCTGGACTGATGTTCATACCAATGTCGTCAAGAAAATCAAAACCAAAGTTAGAGAGATAAAATATATTTATCTCCTATTCCTCAATCCTTAAAAATTGTTGAAACAAATGCTTCTAATATAGGTTATGATGACATTCTCAAGCAATGAGTCGACTCTCATAAGCATATCATTGCATACAGATCAAAATATTGGAATTCTGCACTACAAAATTATTCAACTGTTAAAAAAGAAGTTTTGACGATTATTTTATGTTTCATAATTTCAATCTGATTTACTAAATCAAAAATTTCTTATTAGAGTAGATTGTAAATCTGCTAAAAATTTTTTACAAAAGGATGTTAAAAATCTTGCCTCCAAACAAACCTTTGGAAGATAACAAGCAATTTTAAGTATTTTTTTTATTTATTTTGAAATCGAATATCTCAAAGGCACTTTTAATTCCCTTCTTGATTACCTTACCAATGAATATTTACAGGATAAGTAAGATGCCTAGAAAGGCAGTAGCCTCTTCCACGAGAGGATCCACAGGCAGAGTTTGAGTTAAGCTTGTCCTGACTCTTAATAAATCAAAATCCAAGTTTGTCTCAGCAGACTCTAATTCAAACTCTTTAGAGTCATCCACTCTGACTGGGTCATCCACCCAGAAAACCCTTCAGATAGTTGAGTCATCCACTCAACAATCTGTGATTCCTAAAAAAGACTCATCCAATAAGGCTGAATTTTCTTCAACCCAATCCAAAACTGCTAAACAAACTAAAGCAAACTATGCTTTACCTGTTAGCACCCTTTTAGCTCTCAAACAAGGAAGCCTATATATTTTACCAAACAATATTGGGCAGATATATCCTCAAAGGATGAAATGGAATTAGACTTAACAAGCCTAAACACTGTAGTCCAATCCTTAAACCAAATTATTAGCCTTCCTAGAGAGACTAGTAAAACTATTACACTCCAAAAAGACAAGCAAGTGCAGGCTTCCAAAACAACTCAAAACCCATTCCATTACCTAGCTAAGGGAAAATTTTCCTTAGTATTGCAAATAGAACCTGATTTTTGGGACAAAAATTTCTATAAAGCAATATCTAAGGTCTTTCCGCCAGGTTTCCATTTCAGGCCATCACCCTTAAACAGAACCCAACAATTTTATGAATTTATCTTAATAGATTTAGATTCTATTTCTATCAAGCATTACAAGGATCAAAAGGACCCTTCAATAATTACTCATTCAACTTTACAGATTCTTAAGGTTCTAACCCCCAAGAACTTTGGGAAAAATTTTAACTCTTATAAAATGTTTTCTCAACCTTATGACCCAACAGGTTATAATTATTAGGACTACATTGACGCCTGGACAAGAATCTTTTGGTTTCAAAATAAACTCAATCGATATTCTTGGTTGATCTACTTTAAGAAGACTCAAGACTTTGGCAAAAATTATGAGTTTTCTAATTAGTTTCTCCAATGGTGGGACTTCTTTGGTCCTATTGAAGAAAATCTTCCTTCTCCAATAAAAGAAGGATATAATCATTTCAAGAAAAGATATTCTCAATAATCAACAATTCCTTAAGATCTCAATTTTTTCTCAGCATTTGCTCTTGCTTGGGTAATTTCATGACAATACTAATATAGCAAAATAGAAAATCAAGAAAATCTACCCATTTTACAACAACATTCTTTTGTTAAATGGTAGAACCAATTTAATTGTGATTAGGCAGAGCCCTTAGGAGTTAATAACTTCTTTGGTCTAAACCCTCAATATCTGAAGATCTCTAACCCAGAAACTTCAAGATTTCTCAACCAAAATCAAGAATTGTAGTATTCCTAATAGGATGTAATACAAAGGATGATATGAAGAATAATTTGAAAGATATTCTTCTACTTCTTCAAAATGATGAAGCAGAAACCCTTTCATAGAAACAATTGGATGATGCCAACCAAAATGAAGATGATTGTTTTGGTATATACATTCAAGAATTGTAACCAGTACTGTAGCAAATAGTTCCTATAATCAACCAGAACTGTAGAAACAATATTTTTTATTCTATAAAAATAGTCTTCAACCATGTTGTGAGGCAGCCTTTCATTTAGCAATTCTTGAATGATAAACTAGAGAGAAGTGCTCTGAGATACCATCTTTATAAGAACTTCTTAATTTAACTATGAACATATTGCGTTTATTGTTGTTGTTGTGCAAATACATAAATAAAAGGAAAATAACTAAGTAAGAGTTTCGATAGTTAAAACGTAGGATTGAATTTTCTTATTCATCCTCTGTTTATCTTAATGAGTAAAAATACAAATATTCATCCTATTGATATTGATGCAACACTATCTCATATCACTTAGTTTGGTTCTCTGCATATAAGATTCTAAAAGCATATCCTAAATAACGATTCCTCTGCTACTTAACAAATCTTTAGCATTAAGATCATGTCTTAACACAATCAACATATTGATATCTATTCCCATCAATCAATACATCAAGCAATCATATTCAGTTCCAGATTCAAAGAATCCTTCCTAGGCAAACCTCAAATGCTACCATTGTAACATCCTGATTTTTTTACTCCCTTCATATTTATATGCGTTATCACGATTTCATCTCTTTTAGAAGTAATTCAATGTATTTTACAAAATTACAAGATTTTGGTTAAAGAAGTTTTGAAATAAAAGTATTTATTTCATTAAAATAATTTATCTTTAAATATATGCTTGATTTATTTTTGAAAGATGAAACTTTATAATGCTTTGAATTATTTACATTCCCTTAAGTATAATTGATTTTTAAATTTCATACACACTAATAAAGGTGGTATAGTGGTGGAATTGTTGGTCCTTTACTTTAGACTTAGGGGACTTAGGTTCAAGTCCTACTAAGTTTAATTTTGATTTTAGATTTTTAGTGTGTGAAAGGTTCACAATGCCCTTGCATGCAAAACATAGGTGGAAAATCTTTGGTTGGATCATTGAATTACAAGGAAAACAGTAAAACCCTTTATTTTTCTGCGTTTTCTGTGTTACAGTGACAAGGGAGACTGATTTTCATTTTTTATGGCCTCTGAACCTTGCATGCAATTATTCCTTTATGATTCTCACAGAATTAGCTTCCAAACACAAGTGTTTTCACTCAAAACGAATATTGAATTCATAAGTTATAGTGAAAATGGTGAGGTCTCTTCCTTGTTCAACATTTTTGTTGTTCCAGCAGCAAAGGAGGCCATTTTCCCCATCTCTGTTGTCTCCAAAACTTGACATGCAACATCCTTTTTTATTCCTTGTAGAATTATCTTTCCAACAGTGTATCTTGAGCTCAAATTTGACATCATTTGCCCCCTTATAAGTAAGCACCTTCAGTTTTACGTTTTCTACATAAACAGTATAAATAAATAACTTTTACGCCCTCTGTATAGATTTTTTTTAACCAAAAAAATTGATTTTCATAAATTACATGAAAATATCTTTCCAACGCATATTTTTTTTTGTTAATTTTGGACTTTATTTGAATACCTTACGAAATGAATTACAAAAGTGGTACAAATCTGAAAAACTTGCATGAACAGCAGTGAAACTTGATTTTCTACACTTTCCTGTGCATGAAAACTTAATTTTTTTTAAAAGCTAATTTTGACCCTTAGTATCTTAGCTTTCTAATGAAATTTGCGGATCGTGATTTGGACTTCATTTGAATCTGTTACGCTTAATCTTACAAACGTTGCGCAAATCTGAAGTTTTTCGGTTCTCTGCAATAAGTGCATGGATATTTCTGAATTTTTAAAAAAATAGCTCTTGGCCATTTTGGCTTAAAGGATTCTGATAGACTCCTCTCTGAACTAGGAATGCAACGAACTAAGAAACTGCAAATTCTGACACTAGGAAGTCTAGGAAAAAGAGCCTGCCTCACTCACCAAGGTAAAGGGGAGGAGGTATTTCAAGTAAACAATAAGAAAGGAAATAAATCAAAGAGGATTCTCCCTTAACCCTAAGGTCTAGAACACATGTATTAGGAGACATGTGGTGTTTGAATTACAAGTTGACATTAAGTTGACATTTTTGAATATTTACTTAAAACTTTTGATGTTTTAAAATATAATTATGAGTATATTTTAATTTTGATGAATCTCGATCTTTGATTGAGAATTATTTTACACTTGATGTTTGAGTAAATATTATTTTATGAAAATTATGAATTATTTTAAGTGAATTATTTACTCAAAGCTTGTCGAAAACCAAAGGTCAATTAAACGAAATGCTTTATTGAAATGTCCAATATGAGTAATATGTCTGGTATATTTGAACAGGATATCTTGTGTGTTATGCTCTTTGAAAATATATGGTTTGGCGCATATGTTGTGTAAAGCACTAAGAATATGCATATAGGCATATGTAGGCTGAGTGAGAACCATTTTTGAACTTAAGCCCTTTTAGGGTGGGAACAAGCGTGGCGATACGCTGAAAGAAAATTGGTATGTAAGTATATGCGCTTTGAGGAGTTTGACCATAGTTTCAGCTCTGACCTTGAGTTCAATAATTGAGTCTAATAACTAAAAGTAAACCTTTGTGAAAACTTTATTTTCTTCCTTTTTGAAAATAAATGAGTAGTGTAACTCTAGTCGAGTAATGGTTGGGACTCAAGGAAAGAGATAAAGCTAGTCAGCTTGGAACACATAAAGAAAGTGCATTAAGGCATAATATGAGTACTTACCAATTCTCTCTCTATATATATGGTTTTGAATAGTTAATAACATCATATGAAATCTTAAATTTGGCCAACGCCTGTGTGCGTGATTAAGGGAGTGAAACTCTAAATATGTGCATGACTATTTAGAAGGAAAATGTGTGTGAAATCCCACTCTCCTATAAAGGAAGTCACAAGGTTATTTTATAACTGCTGTTGCTGAAAGATAGAGAGAACCTCGATGTTTAGGGGATTTAATGGAGTTAAGTGACTTACCAATAGCTTTATGAGTGTCCTAGGCCTCGGAACTCTGGCTGGGAGTCTCCACGTGATGCTCCTTTATTCTGACCTTCTCCTGAGGCTTATCTTGTTGGTCGAGCTAGATCGGTCAGTAAAGGTTTGAGTCCCCATCATACATGCGAAATGTAGGCCGGCTAGTGAAACTCCCAACAACTTTCAAGCAATAGGATTGTTATGGATTCAGAGTCGCATAAGCATAAAATGAGATTTTGCCAAACCAAGAGTTATCATTTGCATTAATCATGCATCATGTAATTAGACTTGCATTTTGTTAGATCGTAAAAGTTACAATGGTGTTAATGTGACGTATGCTCATACTTTGTTTTGTTTCTTTTCCGAAGGTTATTTGTAACACCTTAAATTTAATTTCCCTAAATAAGAAATTTCACAAATTTTTGAGATAATAAAATTTTCATTTTTAATTCAAGTTTCATTAACCATTTCAAATAAAGGAAGGAGTTACAAATTATATCAAACAATTTTTTCCAAAATAATATCCTAAGTCCTATAGCAGTTCCATTCACCCCTTCACTGAGTCCGGTGCTGATCGTCTTAATTACCTGAAAATTGAATGTAAAGGTGAGTACTCTACAATACCCAAAAACACATAATCAACGTAGAGTCTCACCTCAGGAACATTTCTAATACATTAAACAAACATAATCACAGGCAACATTCCATATTCATAGGTACAGTACGCAAAACTTGTGCATACACACACACACACCAACCACACTCACTGTGGCACTGTGATCACAGATTTACACCATGAATGGTCGTCGGTTACCCCCGCCTCACGGATACCACATGGGCAGTTATAAGTCGCTCAACAAAGATAGCGGTCAGAGGTCTAGTCAGGAAGAGAGTGTGTGGCCCATGGTGCACCCGTTCCACAGTCGGTGTCACCACCACTCCCTCTTTCCCAAGGTATTTCTACCATCCTCATCTCCCACATCCCAGTGTATCGTTGAATCATGCTAACATGCTCATTCACACATATTCCATTCACGCATGCAGTAATCATGCTTACACACGGCACACAGCCCACAATTATCGTTCATATTATACGGCCCTTGGGCCCACATTTTCATAATATTCATTCAAATATACGGCACAAGTGCCCATACTCATTCTATCACACAACATTTACATACAATCCACATCCATCAATTTTGGATCAACACACATCATGTTCACATATCACGGTACATGGCCCACATTACATTTCTCAGCAATTTTCTACCCACTAACTCAGCCACAACACAATATTTAGCAAAATAACAACAATTCATGCACAAAAGAGTATGAAAGAGTCCCCCCTTACCTTAGATTGACGTCCCATGCACTAAATCCACCAAGAAGTGCTCTCCTTCACGGATTTCGTCCTAAACACATGGAGAAGCTCCGTGAGAACCCAAGGGAACTACGAAAACTGAGAAAGAGGATGAAAAACTGAAACCCTAACCATTAAAACTTACCTCCAAGCGTTCCGCACACAGATTTAACCTTCAATCAAGCTCCCAAACGGCTTTGGAGGCAATTAATCGGTAGAATAGGGCTTTGGGGAATGAGAAGATCGAAGGGAGAGGGAGAAATAACTCTTCCTGAACACTAACCCCCTTTAAATCCTTTTCTGGTCGCGACACTCTCGTTACAACGAGATATTCTTGCTGCAACGACATGCCCTCTCGCTACAGCGAAAAAATCAGAGAAAACTGTACTTTGGTTTTTGCAGAATCTCGCTACAGCGAGACTGCACCCAGAATTGCACCCCAAACTGTCGCTTTCTCGCTACAGCAAGACGTCTCTCGCTACAACGAGAAGGTGACAATTTCAGTCCTTTCTTCCAGGGCCCTCTCGCTACAGCGAGAACAGCCCAGTATCTCACCTTGTACTTAGGCACTTAGCCCATTTCAGCCTAACCAATCATGCATACATATATATATATATATATATATATATATATACACATACATATTCACAACATATATATAAAAATACACACATGAATATACATTTAGATTTATATAATTATCAATAATTAATATTACAAAAATTCGGGGCGTTACATTATTTACTTGGAAATATATCTCACTCCTTCTTTTCTTTGTTAAAATATGTTGTGGTGTTGGAAATTTTCTTTTAGTTGTCATAGATCTTGAGGATGACCTTTGTCCCTCTTATTCTCCACGTTGAGCTCAATTTGAAAAGGATCCTTCAGATACCAAAGAGATAAAGAAGGACTCTTCCAAGGAGTCTTGACCGCTGTTTAGTTATTTTTTTGTTGTCCGCTGTTATAGGACTCCACTCGTTGTATGGTGAAGAATTTGATACTTTATATTTTATTTATTTTGGTAGCTTGGGTGTAATGTACTTTGTTTTGGTACTTTGATGGTCATGGATTGTGTTTTAAGATTCTTGGATAATTTGCAGTTACTTTGAATAATTACGGGATTATTTATATGACCAAGTTTTTTTTTTTGGATGGAATCAAATAGGCAGAAAATTGGTTCTTCAATGCATACAGGTAATGAATGTGAACTCTTTGGGTTCGTCCCCTAAGGGAGTTCTAGTTGAAGTGATAAACCATATGTTATATCTTATATTATTAGCAATTGGGTCATTAGCAGGTGAAAAAGATTAGAGTCCACTTGTATAGTTATGTCAACACATGGTATGGCTATATTATTCAAGTGGTACTTACTAAAATTCTGATTTTCTAAAGGTTCTAACTATGGATAAATGAAGAAAACAAAATCTCATGAGTAATTATTAGTAATAAGAGTATGACATGAATCTTTATATACTGTTGTCTATCAGGTGCATGAAGAATCAAGATCTAAGCTGTGACCGCATGTCACTTTAAAATATATTAAAAGCAAGTTTCTCAATACTTAAGAATGATAGTGGTATACATAAACCAGGTTGAATAATCCTATACACTCATGTTAAAAAAAAAAAAATTCTCATTCGATCCAAGACTTTTAATAGCAATCTATATACATTACACGCAAGTTATCTAAAAGTAGTAGGATTATCGAGTTTCAGTCTTCGTTGTTGTTACAAACATCATCGTACTATCATTGAACAAAAATTCCAGAAGTATAGTAGATTACAAAATACTTCCCAGCTAGATTCTAATCCTAAATCCAGAATATACCATCAACAATAATATCAAGCATTAAAAACAAAATATATTACTAACATCATAGAAATGAATATAATATAATTACGCCATCACCAAATAATACAGAGTCTTTTATTGTTAAGTTCCGATCCATAGAGAGAACTATTTAAACATAGTAAATACTAAAGAGAAAGAAAACAAACAAGGCATAGTGTGATTCCTCAACTCCTAAGCCTTGATTGAACCATCCAATAACTTGTCCTTGAAGTACAATCCTCTTTGTGCCTCAACTCTCTACTAAACCTACTCTTAAAATATATAATAAGAAAAGTAAATGCATCTAGTTCTCTTAAAATATATAAAATACTTTAACCAATGTAATTGCTCACTTAAACATTATATATAATTGAAAATATAAGTAATAATAATAATTAAATAAGAATAATAAAAAAGTAATAATAATTAATAAATTCTTTTGAAATATAATTGTATTATTTTCCAACAATCTCCCATCTATTTCAAAAAAATGTAACGTGATAAAATAACTTATTTTAAAACTAGGTTACACCATGACAACAAACTCTTGTCTAAAAATCAAGACTCTCAAATTAGCAAGCTCTAAAACTCATAACCTAGAGAAATAAATATAATAAGAAAAGTATGTACATCTTTCATGTGGTTTTCCTATAATATATAAAATAATTTAACCAGTGTAATTGCTCACGTAAATGTTATATATAACTAAAAATATAAGTAATAATAACAATTAAATTAGAATAATAAAATAACAATAATAATTAATAAATTCTTTTGAAATTATTTTCCAACATTTCTTTGTCGATTTCAAAAGAATATAACATAATAAAATAATTTATTTTAAAACTAGATTATACCATGATTGCTCTAGGATACAACACTCTTCTTGTCTAAAAATCAAGGTTCTCAAAAACTAGCAAGCTCTATAACTCATAACACAGAGAAATAAATATAATCAAAAAAGTACATGCATCTTTTTCAAAAATATATAAAATACTTTAACCAGTGTAATTACTCACGTAAATGTTACATATAATTGAAAATATAAGTAATAATAACAATTAAATTAGAATAATAAAATAATAATAATTAATTATTTTGAAATATAATTATATTATTTTTCAACAATCCTTTGCCTATTTTAAAAGAATGTAATGTGATAAAATAACTTATTTTAAAACTGGGTTTCACCATGATTGTAAATGCTTCGAGTCTTGTGTCTTCTAGATTATGAATAAGACCTAAATAAGTAGGACCTTAATTAACAATGTAATCAATAAAGAAAAACTTCTATGAACTAATACAATTTTTTTTTTATGTAAATTAGAGTCTTATTTGATCACATTTAAGTTATATACATTTCTCTTGTTGTTAACATTGCGTTGTGCTTTTCGGCCATGCGATGTTCATAAGTGTTCCAGAGACTAAGTTATCATCTCATAGGAGTGGCCCCACTCCACACTCATATAGGTGATTCTATCATGTGTATACTGCACTTTATACACAACTATAAAGGATATAGAATTCATTAAAAGCTTCTGCTTATCCTCAAGTTAATGTAGTCTAGTACTTCTCATATTTCTCACACCATAGGAAAGGATAAACAATGTACTAGCAAGACTAATAAGTGACTTGTTATTATCTATATAAATTTTTCATGGGATATCCACTTAGATATCAAATTAGCTTAAGTCCTATTTCACTCGATGTGATATTTATTAAAATATTTCCCAAAGGCTTGGTCAAAGGATCTGCTAAGTTCAATTATGACTTCACATAGTCAATGGATATAATTTCATCCTTTAGTTTTGCTAAACTCCAAGTTACTGCATCACCACCAAAGGTGAAGACAAAACCATTTGTGAATTTAATTTCATATGAATATAAAATCCAGTTAGCATCACTGTATCCTTCTAATACAGTTAGAAATGCACTATAAGTAAGACCATAGTTCATGGTATCTTTCAAATATTTTAATAACCTAGCTAAAGTGACCAATGATCATTACTAGGATTATGAGTATATCTACTCAATCTGCATGTGGCATATGCAATATCAAGTCTAGTGAAATTCATTAAATGCATCAGACTCTCAATGATTTGTGCTATTTAGACTGAGCAATTGAATTACCTTTATTTTTCTTCAATTGGGTGTTAGTATCATAAGGGCTACTCAATGGTTTGACAACAAAATGTTTAAATTTATTTAGAATTTTCTCAACATAATGTTCTTGTGATAATATAATACTATCACACTTCCTTATGATTTTAACTCTGAGAATTACACTAGCTTCACCCATGTCTTTTGTCAGGCTAGAGATTTATTATTGAGTAATCTATAATATTTTATACTTGTTCAATGTTAATTGAAGGATTATTTGGTATTGAAATAGATTTAGATGGAGTTTGAAATTATTTTTAAAAAAAAAAAAGTGAACAGTACCGTATGAACAGTGTCAGATGAACAGTAAAACCGCCTATAAACAGTGCAAACCGCGTACAAACCATGTATGAACAGTGCAAACCGCGTATGAACAGTGAAAACCGTGTATGTACAGTGACTGCTGACGTCATCAATGACATCATCATGACGTCACATACGCGTACAGTGCGTGTACAGTACGCGTGCACAGTATTTTTTGGCGTGAATAGTGTCCTGAATAGTGTTTCCGGCGTAAACAGTAAGGCGATGAACAGTGTTTCCGGCGATGAACAGTGACTGCTGACGTCACATGCGTGTACAGTACGCGTGCACAGTATTTCCGGCGTGAACAGTGTTTCCGGCGATGAACAGTAAATTTCAACAATTTTCTATAAAAAGGGGGCTTCACACGAAATTTTCATTTCTTCACCCCTATCCAAGGTTCTAAGGCCAAATACCACCATTTCTCTCATACTAAACCTTCCTAAACTTAGATTTCTTGCCAGATCTGAGATTCTACGTCTATTCTAAGGGATTTGAAGTAAGTTTCTTTAAGTTTGAAGCTAGATTTACCGTTCATTTCTCTTCTCCTTCTCTTTCTCATAGAAGTTCATGGTGTTCTTAGGAGAAACTTCGTTCTAAAGCCGAATCTTCGGTGAATCTTGCATTAAAACACGTAATATTCGGTAGATCTAGTGTGAATCATCTTTCTGAGGTAAGGGGAGTTTACTTTAACCTATGAACTACGTTTTGAACGGTTTAATATGCTATTTTAAGATGTTTTGAATATGATTTTTGTTAGATCTATTGAATAAAAGCTATTTTCTAAGCTGTAACTGCTGTTAATTGATTTAAAATGCTGAGATTTTGGCTGATCTATCTTAAACTTGCCTTAGCTGAGCTGTTAAAATAACTTTGGCGGTGTGCATCATGCTGAGATATATATTTTGCATCATTATAGAGCCGAGTTACATGTTTAGGTGGGTAGACATGTAACAGTAAGTTTATGCTGAGCTGCTGTGCTGTGCTGTCTGGATCTAGATACCGGAATGGGTCGCTCCCGGACCGGCTCGGTTCCTTCTGGATTACTTAAGCTGTGAAACCAGTTGGAAACCGTTTTCATGTTGTACATTAGATGGGCTGGAAATGCATGAGATTATTGCTGTGAGAAATATTTTGCTCTATATATATGATTTTATTTTAAGTTTGGTAAGCTCACCCTTGCATTTCTTTCTATGTCGTTGTGTGCGTGTGTACTGCGATGATCGTACGGTGGTACGTGAGCAGATGTAGCAGGTGTTGCATCTACTTCACAGGCTGAGGGGCCAGTGAAGAAGTGTTAGAAGCTGGGGTCAAGTAATATTGCATCAAAGTCCTTTTTCCTTATATTTTGAGACCTCATGTAGAGGGAGCTACGTAGTATAATTTTGGGTATTTTGAATATTATGAACTAAATGTAATATTGTGTTATTTTATTAGATATTTGTTGTAAGAAACTGTTTTATTTTGAATGAGAAGAGAATTTCATACTTATATTCTCTATACTTTATTTATTTTAAATAAGTTTGTGATGTAGAAACAATGTTCTCGGTTCCTTATAAAAGGGGTCGTGACATTTTAGTGGTATCAGAGCATGGTTTAGGTAAACCTACAGGGTGAGGTTGTTAGACGTCGGTTGTGCATATTAGACATGTCAATTTTAGCTGTGAATCATATATCATAATTTCTAATCATCAGGTTGTGAGGGAACGAGCTTGATCACCTCGGTTCTCAGACACGACAGATGTAGGAAATCTTGGTATATGATACTGGAGTGAGCTATAGGCGATTCATGCTGCATGAATAAAAAGTTGTTAAGCTAAGCTATAAATGATTGTTGAGATAAGTGTGTTTGCTATGTTGTGTGAATGTTGATATGATGTTGTGCTTAATGCTAAATTGATTAAATTGTTATGATATACTAAATATGAATATATCACTGTAAGCTGAATCTGTGAATATAGTTATGTGATGGTATTGCTGAATGTATTAAACGTTAGTAAACTAAGCTAGTCTATATATATTAGGATGGCTAGACCGAGGAGATCTGCTACAAACCCTCCCCCTCCTGCTGACGTGAACCAAATGGCTCACGCCATGGAAGCCATGGCAGCCACTGTTAGGCAGAGTCTAGATATGATTCAGCAGCAGCAAGCTGCAAACCAAGCCGCTGCTGCAGCACAGGCAGCAGCAGCAGCTTCTGCCTCAGCTGCACCTCCTCCTGAATACCATGGTTTGTCAGAGTTCAGGAAGAATGATCCTCCTCAATTCACGGGAGTGGATGGACCAGATGCTGCTGAACTCTGGATCAGGGAGATTGAGAAGATCTTCCTAACTATAGGTTGCGCCGAAGAGAGGAAGGTGTTATATGCTACTTATATGCTGATAGGGGATGCAGAGATGTAGTGGCACGGAGCTCGTGCTATGCTGGAAGCCCGAGGTGAAGTCATCACTTGGGCTGTATTTAGAAGTAGTTTTCTGGGAAAGTTTTTCCCTTCCCATGTTCGTGCTGCCAAAGAGCGGGAGTTTCTAAACTTGGTGCAAGGAAACTCATCAGTCTATGAGTATGCAAAACAGTTTGAGCGGCTTTACAGATTTTATTCTCACCCGACCTCGGAGGAGTGGAGATGTCAGAGGTTTTCAGACGGGCTGAGAACTGACATAAAGAGGATTTTGATTCCACTCAGGATTACTAAATTTGCTGACTTGGTGGATCAAGCCACCATTATAGAGAGTCTTAATGTAGAGGATGTTGGTGGAGTTGGGAAGGCTTCATCTAGTAGACCTGCTAGTAGCTATGGTAATGGAAGTAAGGGTGCTAAGAAGGGCCCCTACAGTCGGTCGCTACGCCAACAGCAATCTCGACCATCTCAGTCGAGAGGATCGGCAGCATCAGCCCCGGTGCCAATAGGGACTGCTACTTCTACATTTCAGCCTAGGGGAGCAACTTCTTCTGCTCCTAGAGCCTCAGTGCCGCAGATTGTCAAATGTTTCAGGTGTGGTGGGCCACACTACCTGAGCCAGTGCCCACAGGCTGATGTCAGGGTTTGCTTCTCCTGCCAGCAGCCAGGGCATCTTGCTAGGGACTGTCCTACGCCTAGTGGGGCAGTTTCGTCTTCTGCTAGCGCCTTGCACGCTGTTAGGCCTAAAGTGATTAGGGCTCCAACGACAACCAGATCGAGAGCAGAGGGACGTGTATTCACTACTTCTGCATCAGAGGCAGCTCAGGCAACGGATCTCGTTCAGGGGACAGCGGTAGTGGCAGGTACTTCTCTTTCTGTATTGTTTGATTCAGGAGCCACGCACTCTTTTATTGCGGACATTTGTGTTAGAACCTTAGGGTTACCAGTGAACGATCTAGGATGTGAATTGGTAGTATCAACACCTACTTTAAGTTCGATTAAGACTTCAACGGTTTGTGTTAGGTGCCCTATAGTAATTGAGGGACGAAAGTACAAAGTAAACCTTATTTGTATCCCGATGTCAGGGTTAGATGTAATCCTAGGTATGGATTGGCTAACTGCCAATCGTGTGCTAATTGATTGTGGCCGGAGGTGTTTAATCTTTCCTGAGCAGCAAGGCTGTGTGGAATTAATTTCTACTCGACAGGTAGAAACATCCTTAGGTGAGGGAGTATCTTGTTTTGTTTTGTTGGGAGTTATGAATGCAGAAGTAGAGCAAAGCCTTCAGTCAATACCAGTAGTACGAGAGTTCCCTGAGATTTTTCCTGAGGATATTCCTGGAATACCTCCACGTAGAGAGGTGGAGTTTTCTATAGATTTGATCCCTGGAGCTGAGCCAGTGTCTGTAGCACCTTACAGAATGGCGCCGAAAGAGTTGATGGAACTTAAGGAGAAGATCGAGGATCTAATGCGGAAACAGATGATTAGGCCAAGTGTATCACCTTGGGGAGCACCAGTTCTCTTGGTAAAAAAGAAAGACGGAAGTTCTAGATTATGTGATGATTATCGCAAGTTAAATAAGTTAACAATTAAGAATAAGTACCCGTTGCCGCGAATCGATGATTTGATGGATCAGCTGAGAGGTGCTAAGATATTCTCTAAGATTGATTTGAAGTCTGGGTACCATCAGATCCGAGTGAAGAATGAAGATATTCCTAAGACTGCTTTTCGCACTACATATGGCCACTATGAGTATATAGTGATGCCTTTTGGAGTCACAAATGCTCCAGCTGTGTTTATGGACTACATGAATCGGATCTTTAGACCTTTCCTGGATCGATTTGTGGTAGTCTTTATTGATGATATTTTGATTTATTCTAGTTTGTCAGAGGAACATGCAGAGCATTTGAGGACTGTACTTAGTATTTTAAGGGAAAAGCAGTTGTATGCTAAATTGTCTAAGTGTGAGTTTTGGTTAGAGGAAGTGAAGTTCCTTGGCCATGTTATATCCGCTAAGGGAATTGCAGTTGATCCTTCCAAAGTTGAAGCGGTGTTGCAGTGGGAAAGGCCTAAGACAGTCACAGAGATTCATAGTTTTGTGGGCCTAGCAGGCTACTACCGGAGATTTATAGAGGGATTTGCGAAGATAGCTGCACCATTAACACGGTTAACTCGCCGTGAACAACCCTTTGCATGGACTGAGGAATGTGAACAAAGCTTTAATGAGTTGAAGCAGAGATTAACTTCCTCGCCGGTGTTGATTCTCCCTGATACTAGTCGACCGTTCGAGGTGTATTGTGATGCTTCCCATCAGGGATTGGGATGTGTGTTAATGCAAGATAAGAGAGTGGTAGCTTATGCATCCCGCCAATTGCAAACTCATGAGCGAAATTACCCGATTCACGACCTTGAGTTAGCTGCTGTCGTTTTTGCTCTAAAGGTGTGGCGGCACTATCTTTATGGAGCTCGGTTTGCTGTGTATAGTGATCACAAGAGTCTGAAGTATTTATTTGATCAACGAGAGTTAAACATGAGGCAGAGACATTGGGTGGAATTCCTTAAGGATTATGATTTTCAGCTCCAATACCATCCAGGAAAAGCTAACGTAGTGGCCGATGCATTAAGTAGGAATGTGGTTCAGGCATTCTCCTTAAGAGTTAGTGAAACTCTTTTGGTAGAAAAATTCCAAGATCTGAACATACATGTGGACTTATCACCTGAAAAGATTAGTTGTAGCCGAATTGTGGTGACTAATAATTTCTTACAGGAAATTAAAGACAAACAACTGTGGGATCCGATGTTATGTCGGATTGTATTTCTCTTAGGGACAGATAAAGCAAAGGGTTTTAGTAAAGGTACTGATGGTATTCTCAAATGCCAAGGTCGAGTTTGTGTCCCTAGAGATACTGAATTAAAGAGAGCAATTCTAGAAGAAGGACATAAGGGTAGTCTCAACATTCATCCTGGTGTTACTATGATGTATTAAGATTTAAAGTAGATGTTTTGGTGGCCAAGCATGAAGCGAGAGATAGCTGAATTTGTTAAAGCTTGTTTGACTTGCCAGAAGGCAAAGGCGGAGCACCAAAGCCCTCCAGGAGAGTTGCAGACAATGAAAATTCCAGAGTGGAAGTGGGACCATGTGACTATGGACTTTGTTTCCCATCTACCTAGAACAGTTAAAAATCATGATGCTGTATGGGTCATAGTTGATAGGCTAACCAAGAGTGCGCATTTCTTGCCAATTAACATGACCTTTAGCTTGGAGAAATTAGTAGAATTGTACATTAGAGAGATTGTCAGGTTACATGGAGTACCTTCTAGTATTATCTCTGATAGGGATCCTCGATTCACTTCCCAGTTTTGGCAGTGTTTCCAAGAGGCTATGGGCACACAGTTGAGGTTGAGTTCTGCATATCATCCGCAGACAGATGGTCAATCTGAGCGTACTATTCAGACCTTAGAGGACTTATTGCGGACTTGTATTGTAGAGCAGAAGAGTAATTGAGAGGATATGCTTCCTTTGGTAGAATTCACTTATAATAATAGCTACTATTCGAGTATAGATATGGCACCATTTGAAGCTCTGTATGGTAGGAGGTGTAGAACCCCTATCTGTTGGTTCCAATATGGAGTACATTTGATGGTTGGACCTGAAATGCTGCAAGAAACTAAGGAGAAAGTTGAACTTATTAAAGAAAATCTGAGAGCTACCCAGAGTCGACAGAAATCTTATGCTGACCGACGCAGAAGGCCTCTAGAATTTAAGGTTGGTGATCACGTATTCTTGAGAGTATCACGCACTACAGGTGTGGGGCGAGCCTTAAGAGCCAAGAAGTTAACACCTAAGTTCATAGGACCGTATCAGATATTACATCGTAGAGGACCAGTAGCCTATGAATTAGTGCTACCACCTCAGTTGTCAGGACTACATAATGTTTTCCATGTGTCGCAGTTAAGAAAGTATGTTCCTGATTCGTCTCATGTAATTGAGCCTGATGTTGTGGAGTTACGAGATAATTTGTCTGTGGAGGTCCCAGCTGCTTGTATCGAGGAAACTAGAGTTAAGGAACTTAGAGGCAAATCTATTCGGTTAGTAAAAGTTGTTTGGGACCCAGTAACTGGTGATGCCACATGGGAGTTAGAGGAAAGAATGAGAAAGTTGTACCCTCATCTTTTCTTTGAGTGATAAAATTTTTTAGGACGAAAATTTATTTTCGGGGGGAGAATTGTCAGGCTAGAGATTTATTATTGAGTAATCTATAATATTTTATACTTGTTCAATGTTAATTGAAGGATTATTTGGTATTGGAATAGATTTAGATGGAGTTTGAAATTATTTAAAAAAAAAAAAAAAAAAGTGAACAGTACCGTATGAACAATGTCAGATGAACAGTAAAACCGCCTATAAACAGTGCAAACCACGTACAAACCGTGTATGAACAGTGCAAACCGCGTATAAACAGTGAAAACCGTGTATTTACAGTGACTGCTGACGTCATCAGTGACATCATCATGACGTCATGGCTGACGTCACACACGCGTACAGTGCATGTACAGTACGCGTGCACAGTATTTTCCGGCATGAATAGTGTCCTGAATAGTGTTTCTGGCATGAACAGTAAGGCAGTGAACAGTGTTTCCGGCGATGAACAGTAAATTTTGAAAATTTTCTATAAAAAGGGGGTTTCACACGAAAATTTCATTTCTTCACCCCTATCCAAGGTTCTAAGGCCAAATACCACAATTTCTCTCATACTAAACCTTCCTAAACTTAGATTTCTTGCCAGATCTGAGATTCTACGTCTATTCTGAGGGATTTGAAGTAAGTTTCTTTAAGTTTGAAGCTAGATTTACCGTTCGTTTCTCTTCTCCTTCTCTTTCTCATAGAAGTTCATGGTGTTCTTAGGAGAAACTTTGTTCTAAAGCCGAATCTTCGGTGAATCTTGCATTAAAACACGTAATATTCGGTAGATCTAGTGTGAATCATCTTTCTGAGGTAAGGGGAGTTTACTTTAACCTATGAACTATGTTTTGAACGGTTTAATATGCTATTTTAAGATGTTTTGAATATGATTTTTGTTAGATCTATTGAATAAAAGCTATTTTCTAAGCTGTAACTGCTGTTAATTGATTTAAAATGCTGAGATTTTGGCTGATCTATCTTAAACTTGCCTTAGCTGAGCTGTTAAAATAACTTTGGCGGTGTGCATCATGCTGAGATATATATTTTGCATCATTATAGAGCCGAGTTACATATTTAGGTGGGTAGACATGTAACGGTAAGTTCATGCTGAGCTGTTGTGCTGTGCTGTCTGGATCCAGATACCGGAATGGGTCGCTCCCGGACCGGCTCGGTTCCTTCTGGATTACTTAGGCTGTGAAACCAGTTGGAAACTGTTTTCATGCTGTGCATTAGATGGGCTGGAAATGCATGAGATTATTGCTGTGAGAAATATTTTGCTCTATATATATGATTTTATTTTAAGTTTGGTAAGCTCACCCTTGCATTTCTTTCTATGTCGTTGTGTGCGTGTGTACTGCGATGATCGTACAGTGGTACGTGAGCAGATGTAGCAGGTGTTGCATTTACTTCACAAGCTGAGGGGCCAGTGAAGAAGTGTTAGAAGCTGGGGTCAAGTAATATTGCATCAAAGTCCTTTTTCCTTATATTTTGAGACCTCATGTAGAGGGAGCTACGTAGTATAATTTTGGGTATTTTGAATATTATGAACTAAATGTAATATTGTGTTATTTTATTAGATATTTGTTGTAAGAAACTCTGTTTTATTTTGAATGAGAAGAGAATTTCATACTTATATTCTCTATACTTTATTTATTTTAAATAAGTTTGTGATGTAGAAACAATGTTCTCGATTCCTTATAAAAGGGGTTGTGACATCTTTCATGTCAAATTTAGATGCAAGAAAATATTTTGTTTGAAGCACTATATCATGGCTAGTACCAAAAATAAGCATGTCATCCACATATAGAGAAATAATCACACATTCATCATTTTCTAATTTTGTGTAGACATATTTACTAACTTCAATAGTAGAAAAACCATTACTAACTAAAGTTTGGTCAAACTTATCGTGCCATTGCTTAAGAGCTTGTTTTAAACCATATAAAGATTTGAGTAACTTACAAACTTCATTTTCTTGTCCAAGACTTACACACCCCTCAGGTTGGACCATATAAATTTCTTCCTCTAACTCACCATTTAAAAAAACTGCTTTAACATCCATTTGATGAACAACTAAATTATATGTAGATGCTAAAGCAATCAAAATTCGAATAAAAGAAATCCTTGTTACAGGAGCAAAAGTATCAAAATAATCAATATTTTGTTTTTGAGAAAAGCCTTTAGCTACCAATTTAGCCTTATATTTTTCAATTGATCCATCGAGATTATATTTCCTTTTAAAAATTTATTTGCACCCAATTGATTTCACTCTAGGAGGTAAATCTACCAAAGTCCAAATATTACAATTTGTAATGGAATTAAATTTAGATTAGACAACTTTTTTTCAAAATAATGCTTCAGTTGAGGAGAATGCTTGAGAAATAGAAAAAAGTTCATTATTAATAAGATGTGTAAAAATTATTTTCAAATTTTTTTTCTTTTCTTTGTCTTTTACTTCTTCTCAAATCCTTATGAAAATCATCAAACGAACTATGTATGTACTAGTGTTTCACCAAAAAAATTTTATTTCAATCAAAAATATGTTAAAAAAATTCAGCATTTTTTATTTCAATTATCGTCTTACAATCAAGCACTTCACTTTTTAAAACTAAAAATCTATACGCAGCACTATGATCAGCATAACCAATAAACATACCATTTGATATCTTAGAACATATTTTCCTCTTTTTAGGATCAGGTAATATAACTTTAGCTAAACAACCTCACACTTTTAAAAATTTCAAATTAGGCTTATGTCACTTCCATAACTTATATGGTGTTTTGCCTGTTCTTTTATATGGAATTCTATTTTGCAAAAAATATATCGTTAATAAGGCTTTATCCCAAAGGTTATCAGATGCATTAGAACTAATTAAAAGAGCATTCATTATTTTCTTTAAATTTCTGTTTTTTTCTTTTAGCTATTTTATTAGATTGAGGTGAGTAAGGAGGTGTAACTTCATAAATAATTCCTTCTTTTTCACAATAATCATTAAATAAGGTGTATTCACCACCTCTATCCGATCTAACTCTTTTAATCCTTTTATTTAATTGATTTTCTACTTTTGTTCTATATTGAAGAAACATGTTAAAAGTCTCATCTATATTTCTAAGCAAATATACTTTGGTATATCTAGAAAAATCATCAATAAAAGACATATAATAAATTAATTCTAGCATTTTGGTGTTTCTTTCTATAGGTAAGCATGACTTTTTAGTTATTTTTTATTTCACACATATTTCACATTTGCTTAAATGTCCATTGCTAAAACTAGAAATCAAACTTTGATATTGCATTTCTTTTATATAAGAAGCACTAATATGTCCTAATCTAGCATGCCAAATATTTTCATTGATAACATGAGCAACATTGAATGCAAAGAGTCCCTATTTACAAAATATGAATTTAAACCGCGAATCTGAAATTTGAAATTTATTTATTTGCGAGTTTTCTATAGCAAACTAAAATTAATTTATTATTACGTTTAAATTTTAATTTACAAGTCTGACAATCAAAATTTCTTTATTTTTATCACAAATCAAAATTGAATCTTAAGTTCATACGCTATGTTAATCAAACAGCCATATCTGCCCAAACCAAACAGTAAACATAGAAAAAGAGAACAAATTAATAAGATAATTCACCATTAACAAAGAGAAAATGAATGAAAGAAAGAATGAATGATTTACAGTTAATAAAGAGAAAAAGAAAGAAAGAAAGAATGGGAAGAACTGTGAAAAAGGTACCTACAAATGTAAACGAAGAACTGTGAAAACATAGAAGATGAATAAAACCTACAAACGTGAAAGAGAATAAATACACCAACTTTGTTAACGCATAAAAGATGAAAAGAACTTACAGAGGTAAAAGAGACCAACTTTGTTAGGAAGACAAAGAGATTCATGAGTTGAGCGTAAGCGTGTTTTATTTATAAAAGTTAAAGACTTTAGAGAGCGGTTCTTTATTAACCACTCTCTAATATATGACTTTAGAGAGCGGTTAATAGAGAACCGCTCTTAGAAGTATAGATCTGAGAGCAGTTCAACACTAACCGCTCTCTAAAGTATATTTTAGAGAGTGGTTAACAGAGAACCGCTCTCTAAAGTATATTTTAGAGAGCGATTAACAGAGAACCGCTCTCAGAAGTATAGATCTGAGAGCAGTTTAACGTTAACTGCTCTCTAAATGTATTATTACAAAGCGATTTTTACTAACCGCTATATAAGTTAGTGCTTCAAAAGCTTATTTCTGGCATAGTATCTCCATCTTTCACTGAAGTGTAGAAGGTAAACATATTTTTGTTTGCACAGATGTACTTGGTAGTTCCAGAGTCTACCACTCAATCACTCACATTAGCCATTAGCAAGGCTTGAGAAATGACTGCAACTATAATGTCATCTCCTTCAATCAAATTTCCATTTGGTTTTGGAGGATTATCACTTCTCTTCTTGTGTTTGCATTGAGTAGCACGATGACCTATTTTGCCACAAACAAAATAATTTCCTCCACCAATTTTGAAAGTGGGATTATTCACTTTTAGGACATAAGGTTTATTATAATGAGACCTTTGGTTAGGTTTATTGTCGTACATTTTCTTATTAGCTTGTATTATGTTTGCCCTTTATACTAACGCCTTTGCCCTTGCAGCCTTAAGTTCCTTCCTATTGTGTCCTTAATGATAATGTATGTGATAAGTTTAGTTAGAGAAAATGGTTTATTCATATGCTTTAGTTGCTGCTTATAATCCTTCCAAGATTCTGGTAATTTTTCAATTAGTAGTCTAGCGACAAAATTCTCAAGTAGTGTGATCTTATCAGCTTTCATGTCTTCCAGCAGCTTGTGGTATTTATTGATCTGAGTCTTGATATCTTCTTCATTGTTCATCTTCTACTTATAATAGTGTCCGATGGTGAACTTCTCTCTTCCGACATCCTCAGCAGTATATTTGAGAATCAGAAACTCCCAAATTTTGTTGGTTTCCTTGTTAGCAAAAATCCAGTCTTCCAACAAATTTACGTCGAAGATGAATGTGATTTCAGTTGCGTGAGAGCATGAGCCATGTCGTGCAAGTCAAGAATAGAATAGATATGCTTCTGCCATCGTTTGAAGTTTTTCCTCTTGAACATCTCTATCTTTGACACGTTTGGGAAAGGTTTTGCATAGTTAACTACGGGAAC
Organism: Abrus precatorius; assembly: GCF_003935025.1. Lineage (NCBI taxonomy): Eukaryota > Viridiplantae > Streptophyta > Magnoliopsida > Fabales > Fabaceae > Abrus > Abrus precatorius. Next base: position 10,611,521 of record NW_020874406.1, on the reverse strand, counting down.
AATTGGACTAGGTGGACTTACAATGAGTCTGTTTTCATTATTATTGACATTATTGTTGATGAGTTTCGTTATCTATTGATTCAACCATACTCCTTAAGATTGTTGTCAAATGAGTCGAAATATATAAAATACTTTAATGAGTGTAATTGTTCATGTAAACGTTATATATAATTGAAAATATAAGTAATAATAACAATTAAATTAGAATAATAAAATAACAATAATAATTAATAAATAATTTTAAAATATAATTATATTATTTTCTAACAAAGATAAATGAAAAAAACCTAGAAGGGACTGAGAAAAAAAGGGAAGAAGATACTGAAAAAATCGAACTCTGCCTTTAAGTAGATCTGAATCGAGCACCAGAGCCAGGAGTAGACCCTCTGTGGAACTCTAGGGCTCAAGCGCCTGAGCGTGGGTGGCAGCTTAATTCTTTATTTTAAACTACCTTCTTCAACTTCACTCAATGCCATTCTTCATTAATCCTTCAAAATGCTACGAGAATTATTAGTAATTGATATGAATTCCAATTATGATTAATAATCATTCTAAATTCTCATTTCTTCTGAGGTTGGAGGGAATTTGCATTGAATTAACATTCTAACCAAAATAAATGCCCAAAATACATAGCAATATTCTCTAACAGCAAGAATCCTCGAATAGTGTTGTGGCATAGGGTTGTGTCTCATGATAAAATGAGAAGCTAAACTGATCTTGAATTGGGTTGTGACCCCAAACTGAGCCCACAACATATCCAACCTCCAGTGAAGGACTATTCGATAAATTACTCTAATATTATTCCCGCCATGGACAAAATAGCTATCTATTTGATTCCTTGATTCCAAATTGATCCATGCATCTTCGTCATCATTTATTTTCATTCTTCTAGTTTATAGGGAACACAAATCAAACGTTGCCTTAAGATAAAGCTAAAGACAATCTTCATCATCATTTATTTTCATTCTTCTATGGCAACGTTTTTCAGGCCTTGTTAGGTGGAGGTTTAGCTTGTCCTGCTGTTGAAGAATGTATCAGGCGGTTTCAATTTTTGTGGTATTTGGTACGAAGGAGTTTCTGATCTCCATTTCTTTAGCTGAAGCTTTGAGGTCCTCATCTTGTCAAAATCTAGAGCTTTTATCCTGGAAATCACAGTTGGTAATAAGGATTGGTTTTTTGTTCTGCTGGTATTCCATTAACATCTTCTTTTTGGATGGATAGTGAACTAATTAATGGTTTTAATTCTCGTCAGCGGTTGGCTGGATGAGTATTAATTATGATTATATAAGTTTAATGGCTGAGAGTAGATGTGGCTAAGTGAAGATGCAACTTTTCAATTGGCTTTGATGGAAACAGGGCACACAAAAGCCTGTAATCTGGCTTGATTTAGGCTTAGCTTGACTTTTTAATAAACAAATTAAGTTTAGTCTTTTTTTAAAATTTATTTAAGTAAATAAGTCAGGTCTAAACTATTTATAAAGCCTATTAAGTTTAACATGCCGTCCTATATATATATTTAAAAATAAAGTTGTAAAAATATATTTAAATAATAAAGTTATTTAATAATATATTTTTTATATTCTTAAATTTGTTATTATTAAATTAATATATTATATTATAATTTTATTTATTTATAATTATAATAAACAAAAATTATATTCTATTAAAAATTAAAAATATTTATACATAATTATATTTTTTAAATAATAAATTTATTTAATAATAAATTATAATATTTATTATATTTAAACAATTTAAAGAATAGTTAAGTCTTTAAACAGAAATAAGACGTAATCAAAACTAAACAAAATAAAATTTAAAAATAAAATAATAAAATTATATTAACATATTTTTTATATTTTTAATTTTATTACTTATAATTTAATTATTTAATTATTATATTAATATATTATGTTATAATTATTTTTATTTATAATAAATAGAAATTGCTTAAATCTGAAATATTTTATTTGAAAGTAAAAATTTATAAAAAAATAATAACAAAATAAAATAAAAAACTTATTATAATATATATTAATATGTATATATAGATATAATTAGACCATGTAACAAATAATATAAATAATATAATTATAAATAAATTATATAATAATATATACTTTTGTAACTTACACGTATTTTAATTAAATTATTAGTTAATTTATCAATTTCTATATAATATATAAGTATGTGTTTTAATTTATTGTATCAGTAATATTTTCTATATTACGTCAATATTGTAGTGTAGTTAATTTTACGTTTATTTGTTAATTTAAAATAATAAATTAATAATACAAATAAAATTAAATATTTTGTAATTATTTTTTTTAATTTAATAGTTATTATTTTTGTCATTTTATATATCTATAGTACATTAAACTTAAATTTTTATATTGAATTTTATCATATATTTTTAAATTAAGATAAAAATTTAGAAATATAAGTTATTTTAATTTAAATATAAATTTTAATAATTCTTTCTATGCTCATATATTATTTTTTTGCATTTATAAATTTTATAATATAAATATTTTTTATCTATAATTTTTATAATGACGATATTTATATACTTTTTAAAATATAATAATTTTTTTAGCTGATTCAATAAATTTTGTAAATATTATTTTTTGTTATCAATTTTATGTGTTTACTGTAATTTTATTTATTGAATATAAGATATTTTTATACAAACAATATATAATTATCGTAAAAAATAATTAAAATATTTAATAATTTTATAAAATCAAGTTGAGAAAAATAAAAATATAAAAATTTTATAACACAAAAAAATTATAATTAATGCTCAAATAATATTTTAAAAATTATTTATAAAATTGTATAAAAATTATTATAATTAGTTAATAATTATCAATAACATAAATAAAAATTTAAATATATGTAAACTAATTTGATAATAAAATAATTATATTTTATTAATATTATTCAATAACAACAATCATTATAAATTTTTAATATTATACAAATAGTATTTTATTTTTTTATCTTTTCTTAAGCAATTTTATTGGTATAAAATATATAAAAAAAAAAATTCATTGATTGTATTCACTACATCACAACGAATCACAAACCTACCACAATCACATACCTCTGAGCCAAAGCTGCTAGTGCAATTAATTTTTATTCTTATTTTATTATTATTTATAGTTATTTTGAGTATAAATATAAGATAAATTATTATATTTGTTTGAACAAACTGAAGAAGTAAAGTCTTCAAATAAGATTAGAACGCAACCAAAATTAAAGAAACTAATATTTTAAAAAAATATTATATTAATTTATTTTTTATATTCTTAATTTTATTATTATTAATATTTAATTATTATATTAATATATTATGTTATAATTTTTTATTTATAATAAATAAAAATTATATTATATTTGAAATTAAAAATATCTATACACAATTATACGTGTTTAAAAAATAAATTTATTTAATCATAAATTATTATATTTGTTATATTTAAACAAGCTGAAGAAAAATAAAACATGATCAAAACTAAACGAATTAAAATTTAAAAATAAAATATTAATATTTTTTAATAAATTTTTTATATTTTTAATTTTATTATTATTCATATTCAATTATTATTAATATATTATGTTATAATTTTTTATATTTATAATAAATAAAAATTGCTTAAGTATAAATTATATTTTATTTAAAAAGAAAAATTTATAAAAAATAATAAGAAAGTAAAATAAAATAAAAAATTTCTTATAATATATATTAATATATATATATATATATATATATATATATATAATCAAACTATGTAGTAAATAATATAATTATAAATAAATTATATAATAATATATATTTTTGTAACTTACACATGTTTTAATTAATTTATCAATTTGTATGTAATATATAAGTATATGTTGTATCATTAATATTTTCTATACTACATTAATATTATAATATAGTTAATTTTATGTTTATTTTTTAATTTAAAATAACAAATTAATGAAACAAATAAAATTAAATATTTTGTAAATATTTTTTTAATTTAATAGTTATTATTATTATCATTATATATATATATATATATATATATTACATTAAGTTTAAATTTATTTATGTTTTAAAATATAATAATTTTTTTAATTGATTCAACAAATTGTGTGAATGTTGTTTTTTTTTATCAATTTTATGTGTTTACTATAACTTTATTTGTTGAATATAAGATGTCTTTAAACAAATAAAATATGTTTCTAAAATAAAACTGAAATATTTACTATTTATATAATTTTTAAAAAATAAATCAAGAAAAATATAAATATAAATTTTATTAATATAAAATATTTATAATTAATACTTAAATAATATTTTAAAAATTATTTATAAAATATTATAAATATTGTTATAATTATTTAATAATTATTAATAACATAGATAGAAATTAGAAAAGTATATAAACTAATTTGATAATAAAATATTTATATTTTTATTAATATTAATTTTTTTTGTAACAGACTTTGTTAACAGGCTTTAGGTTAGGCCAGACCATTTAAACAGGCCAGGTCAAGCCTAAAATAAAATCTTTAACAAATAACAGATCAAGCTCGAGCTTAATAATTATGTTACACGCTAGATCTGTTTAGAGTAAAGCGTAGCCTAGTCTAGTATACAAACACTCACATTCTTTTTTAATTGATATACTAAAGTCTTATTATAATTGGCAATGAATTTTTTTTTATATGAACATTGGCAATGAGTTCATTATATAGTAAATTGAATGAAAACCTTAAACTTACCTGATGAATAAAATTGAGTAAAGGAAACAAATTCAAATCTTAAAAGAAAAATATTAAATAGTCATAATTTTTTGCAAGAATGACTTGAATTTGTTATGCATTTTAGATGCAAGAAACTTTCTTTTAATATGCCAAATGTATTATTAAAGGGGTACCAACACATAAATCAAAACCAGCAGTGTCATTGACAAAAAAAAGGCAATAAGCCAAAGAAACCAACAAAACATGCAGCAAATATCACGAAAAAGCAGCCAAAGGACTAAGAACGGTAGGTTTCTCACTGGAGGCCACCGACCGAGGGTTGGATCATCCTTAGATTTTCGGTGCCGTGTATGAATTGATAATATATATATGAAATCTATTCACATAATTTAAAAGATTTATACTAAATTTTAATTATATAAATTAATAATTAAATAATAAATTGATAATAAAATAAGTAATTTATTATCAATTCATACAGTGGGTTTGCTCAAAGTATTAGAAAGTGCTGATAGTTTCTTTCTGAGTTATGATATAAGAGGTTCTCGGCTAGTAATGGTATCAAAGCCTTCAAATTATTTGATGCTCATATCTTCAGGGTTTATCGGCTGGACAGCTGACAGGCACCTACCGAAGAGACTGTATTCACAGTCGCCCCTGTCTGTAACAATGCCACGAACTCCTGTATTTATTCAGAGCCTAAAGTCTCTGTTAAAGGAGGGAATAAATGTGATAGTCATTATAAATAAAGTGAGTAAGAGTTACCACAATATCATGAATACACCCACAGATACCTCTTCTACTGAAATCTCTCCTATTCTCCTAAACTCTCTTATCTTATTGCCAAAAGACTGTATCAGAACTACTTTTGATAAGATAGAAAACTTGATAGAATATACCTATGTTCCTAAAGATGCTCAGATTCAGGAATCTATAGCCCCTCTGTTAAGCCCCTACAATGTTTTCAGAAGAAAAAAATCCTGGACCAACAAAGTAAACTTGTTGATCCTCAGAAAACAATCTCCCATTAAAGAATATGTCCAATCCACCAGAATGGACCAATGTGAGATACCTGCTACAAAGGAAGAGAGATACATCAATCTTAAAATCCCTAAAACCTTTATAGACCATTGGAAGACTGAGGGATACACTTCTCTACACTTTGGAGCAATAAGATTAGTCCTATCCTTACATGGTAGGAAAAATCTTCCAGTCACTGCCAGAATCACTCTTCTTGATTCCACTTACATCCATTATGAACATGCTGTTATAGCAACACTACTAACCACTCTTCATGCTGGACGTGTGGTCCTCACCATCTTTCCAAATTATAATGTCTCTTTGAGAGACAAAACTCTTCCAACCAGACTGAAAGTCCAGATCCAGCTCACTGGAGCTGAACAAATTGAAGAAGCCATCACAGTAACTCTTCACCATCAAATGATCTACAGGTTACAAAACCATGCTCATGACCTTCCCCTTCCAGGAACGACAAATGATAATTTGTTTGTCATAACAAACAGAAATGAAGATGATGTTCCATCTATCATCCAAGTTCCTAGGCAAATACCCAGAGAAGAACTTCTCAAGTTAATTCCGCTGGAATGGACAACCAACTATGAGAAGATCAGGCAAAATAATAAACCAATTCAGTCTTTTGAAGCTACTTTCAGAAGATTTGTTGATGGTGGTGTCAGAACTATATTCAAAAAGCCTGAAGAAGAACCAAGCCCTTCTTCCAACTGTTTCTAGTCACTGATGGTTATTCCTGTTGGAAAAGAACATATAATCCCTGTATACAGCTTTAAACCTGATGGATCTTCCATCTATTCTGACAAATTTGATGGACACTTCATGTGGGATGTTGATCCTTCTATGTGTGACCCTGACTGTGATTGCTGGATGCATACTGGTGATACATCTGATGAAGAATCAGATGATGATGATGAAGATAATCTGAGAAAGAAGAAATAGAAACCGTGCAAACCACCTCCTAAGCCTAGGAGAAAAGACCCTGGATTTACTCCATGGGTGGGAATCAGGAATGAAAGAAAACCTTTGCCCATCTATGATGAGGCTTTAGAAATCTTAAGAAGAGAAGGCCTGCTGACCAAACCTCCTTGTGATCCAGATCTGATCACATGGCCTCCTCCTCCAGGACTGTGCAACTCTTTCAGTGCACCTCTAGAAAAAGTTGCAGCTCCTATTCCCTGCATGATGTTTACAAAGTATGATGAAAATTTCCCTTCATTAGAAAGAAAAGTAGACCCAGTCACTAAGGTCAACACTAGGCCTTTAGTGATACCTTCAGAAATACAACCAGATGGAACACTTAAGGCTCCATCCCAAGCTGAAGAAGTTCTCAATTGGCAGACTGAGAATTCTTTGGCCCAAAATCAACTCTTGAAAAAGATGGACAGAAAGATGGACCAGATTGTTGAATCTGTCCATAAGAATGATGAGAAGCTCCAATATCTTTATGATAAACTCAGAAGATGTTACAAAGAATCTCAGAAGCAAATTGCAAAATTGGAGTTAGACATTTCAAAATTGACAGAAGAAAAAGCTATCTTCACCGGAGAATACCATAAAAAGAATAGAGAAATCAGGAGACTCAGAGAGCAAGTGAAACAAATGGATGAATTAATTGCTGCCAAACAACAGAATAGGGAAACTGAAATTAATCCCTTTCTTGTTCCACCTCCTGTATAATCAAGTTATTATTCTCCCTTTAGTCCATCTCTTTTCTACCAAGGAACTTTTACAGCACCATCTTACTCCTTACCCTCTGCTTATAGACCTAAACCTAGGTCTTCCACACGTGACTCTAAGGGTAAAGGAAAGATGAGTATTTCTTCTTCAAAAACCATCAAGACAAAAAGTTTAGACTCCTCTGAAGAAGAAAAATCTCCCCCCAAAAAGTCATCAAAAGGAAGTCAAGAAAGAACACCTTTTATAGGTGTAATACTTGAAGAAGATGAACTGATTGACTCCCCAGATACTGAAAGAGGATCTCAAGAATCCTTATCTATTGAACAGGATCTATGTAACATCCTCGTTTTTGCTAAACGATTAATTTATTAATATAGTTCTAAGTTAATATATAGTACTTGATTTTTTTGGGAAAAATTGGGATAGAATTAGCATGAGATGCTTTAGACAAAATTGTTAGGTATATTTTTAAGAAATTTTTGGTAATTTTTAATTTTAAAATTTTTAAGTTTCAAAAAGTGTCAATTTGTATCGGTTAAAATTGTTGTATAATGCTAAAAATAACATTTTATTTTAAAAAAATAACAATAATAATAATAAAAATTATAAAAAATTTATATTTTATTTATAAATATTATTTGGAATATAAAAATAATTTTTTTGTAATTAATGAGCATTTTTGGATTTTCTGGTTAATTTTATGTAAATTAGTTATATGCTCAAGCAGAAATTGCGTGTAAAAATTTTGGACACCAACTAAAAGATCAATAGTGTCAAAAATTATTTTATAATTATGTTTAATATATTTCATGATTATTTTTAAATTTTGGGATTTTTATCTAATTATTTCAATTAATTATTAAAAAATTAGTGAAAATTCTAATATTATATTATTATTTTTACTATTTAAGATGAGATCAATTCATCAATTCATCCAATTCACTCTTGGCTGCCGTAAGTGCTCTTCTTCTCCTTCCAAAAGCTTTGAAACTTCTTTGGCTCTAATCTTTTGATTTTCCAAGTAAGTTCATTAAATTTTTTTAATATTCCATATATTTTCATCATTTTGAACACTTTTAACCGATTAATTTTTTTATTTTCTTCCTCTTTTGGGTGCTGGAACAGTGGCATGAGGGTGAGATTTTGTCCAAAAATTTTGTTTCTAAATTATGTTTTAATTAGCTTAATCTTTCTATATTTTATAATAAATAATTTTGGTGCTTTTTGTTTTGTTAAAAATACATTTGGAGGTTTAAAACCCTTGGTCTAGAGGTGCTGTCCCAAGAGTGTTATGAAGGGAAAATAATTATTTTTAATCACCTTTAGGCTTATAGTATTCCATTTACATCATAGAAAACAATTGTAAGACCCGTAAGCCATTTTTGCGAAGATTAGAAAATGATAGTTTCAACTCATTAGTAGTGGGTTGGGTGATTAATGCCTCTTAACATTGATCATGATTATGTGTGATTATTTGGTTAGGATCGTGGTTTGAGAAGTGGTGGAAAGAAGTCGTTGGTGAGAAAAAAATCAATATACACTTCAAGGTAAGGGGGGGACATATCTATTTTCACGGGTATAGTAGAAAAATGTTGAGAAATGGGTGTTTTATTCTTTGCTATGTATATATGAATTATTTGAAGGAATGTATAATTATTTCCATACTTAGTGTACAATTGTTTGATATTCCTTTTTGAAATTGATTTTATGTGTGATGATGTTTCTATGATAATTGTTTGTTGAATTCAGTATAAATAATTGATTACCTAAAATACTTGAGGAATGAACTATCATTCATGTGGAGTGAGCATATAGAAGGTCTGTTGAAAGTTGAAAAGAATTGGAGAATTGCAAAATAAAGATATTAAAAAAAAAAATCTTCTTTAATTTCAAGTGGTTTGATCAAAATTTATTTAATAGTTTTTATATATTTAAAATATACCTATATACATATTTAAATAATTTAAAGGATTTTAATTCATTTTAAAGAATTGTTTTAAATGGGTATTTTGAAATGTGGTGATAATTGGAAAAAGGTATTTGAGAGCCATTGAAATGAAAGAAAAGTTGTGAAATGTGGTGGTAGTGAGGCTCTGTTTAAAATTTGAAGTGTATTGGAATTTTCTGGCTGTTTTGCAGAGAGAAGAAAATTTAGAAATATCTGAATTATAGAGGAAACTCTGCCGGATTGTCGGTAAAATTTTGAAATATATGTTGTTGATTAAAAAGAAATGTTTAATACCTAATTAAAAGACTGAAATTAGGTTCATGCATCATAAGCATGTAATGATGATGGTGTTGGATGGGAAGTATACGAAATCTAGGGGAGACTCCAGGTTAGTCTTGGGGATAGTTGGGTGTGATTGAGCCGAGCAAAGGCCAGGGCTCGCAACCCTGTGTTGTCGGTTCTCACTGCAAAACTGGACTATCCTGACAGAACCCGATGGATTATCAGAATCAGTTGAGCTATATCTTTGAAACTATCTAATGAGATGGTTATGACCAAGAATGATTGGTGACAGTGAACTCCTGATCCTTCCCAGAAGGAAAGAAAGAGAAAAAAGAAAAAGAAAATGGTTTGGGCCCACATGCATGTGTCAGTATAGCAATTAACTAGGTGATGCACAGAATCATACATGGCATGTACATTGTGTGTTGAGTTGTTGCTAATTGCTATAATGATTGCAAATATCTTGACGTGTTTTCTACTATACTTTGGTTGAAATGGGTTTGTCTCACCCTTTTAGCATATATGTGTGTTGTATGTGAATATGTTTAGTAGGTGAGGATACAAATGGCCTGACCACCATACCAGTTCAGCGTCACAGTCAGATATGATCCTGAAAGAAGATGGGCGCACGATTGGGAACGACAACAGTCCACCCATACTGGCACTATTACCTTTTTGTTAGATAGAAATGGAACAGGCCCACGGGCATACCCCATCCCCATCAGGGTACCCATGAGACTCACTTTTTCATTTACTCTTAGAGTACTGTTAACTTTTGGAGGAAATAGTATTTTTGATAATCATGGGTCTAGGGGGAAAGCTTGTGAGGTCATTTTTGTTGTTGTTGTCTCTGATATCGTGACCCCACTTTATTTTGTATGTAAATCAGCTATGTGTATATGTTTATATGACTGGATGACTGTATATTTTGACAGATGATTGCTATATACGTATTTGGATAACTGATGCAGATGGTGTATTTAGTTTCTATTAATGTGAACAAATGTAAACTCATACATGTGGCTTTCTTACTGCTTAGATTATTTTAATATTATATTTATATTGATGGCATAATAAGTAGTAAGGGTGTCACAATCTACATGAGGAATCTTATGAATCTTCAACAGCTGAAGAATCTCAGAGTGAACCAGAATCACCAGAAATTAAATCCTGTGATGAAGAATTTACAAATATTACTGAAATGCTTATGGTTAATACAGCACAATCCAGTAACCAAAGAGGATCTTTTTATGATTCACCTAATGAAGAAGAAGAAACCAGTAGAGAAGAGAAAAAAGGATCAAAAATTAATGGAGGTCCTTATTTCACTCTTGATGATGTTTCTCCAAAACATTGGAGAAAAAGATTACTTGATTTCGGAGCATGGTTAGATACTCAATTCATGAAGTTAGATGCAGATCCATACAAAGTCATTGAAGAATTTTGTTGCAGAATGACTGGCACTCTGAAGGAATGATATCATAATCTTGGCAGCGTCAAACAAGACCAGTTTCATCAACTGGGAAATACTCGCCAAGTTCTTGGAGCCATACACCAAGAATTCGTAGGAGACATGGATCTCTATGACAAAAAGATCAGGCAAGATTATTTTGAAATGAGATGTTGTTCATTAAAGAAGAATGATTTAGAAAGACATCATAAAAGAATGGTAGAAATTTTCTACCTTCTTAATGGATATAATGATGTCAGTCTAAAAAATACTTATGTTGCATCTCTCCCCCAAGAACTATAGCCAGAGATTCACAAACTCATTGTTGCTTAAGGACAAGACTTAACCAGTCTAAGTCTTGGCCAGATCCACCAAAAGACATTAGAATCTCTTGATAAACTTTACAGAACACATCTCTTCATCTCTGATGTGATGAATGAAAGATCAAAGTTTACTAAGGCCTGCAAGAAAAAGTACCTTGAAATTGGATGCAAAGAAAAGAAGTGTGTCTGCTCATCCAAGAAGAAAGGCACAATAAAGAAGTTCTCAAAAAAGAAGAAGCAGAAGATGAAATACTTCAAAAAGAAGAACAAAAGAGGAAAAAACAAAGGAACTAGATGTTTTATTTGCGGAAAAAAGGGGCACTTTGCCAAAAAATGTCCTAACAAAGATGCCAAAGCCCAAAATCTGGTAAATTCATTAGATCCCATTGAAGGAGATATTGAGTCCGAATATTCTGAACAAGAAGAAGCAGATCAGAATACTGTCTTTGCTATTCAAGAATCTTCTGATGATTCTTCAGATTCATCAAGCAAAGAAGAAGAATATATTTCTATTTATTTTACTCAAGAAATAAGTAGTGTTCTTCAAACTCCGTCACAATCTTGTGTGGAGGTTCAAGTTCTTATCAATAAATATGCTGCACCAATCAAAGCCATAGCCTATATGGACACTGGAGCACAAAGAACCATGATGAATCCAGATGTTCTTCCAAAAGAATGTTGGACTCAGTATACAACTAGTTTTGTTGCAGCTGATGGAAAAGTCTTCAACACACACTTAATTTCAAGAATGCCCATTGGAATTAAGCTATTCCCAGACTGCATAATCTGGATCAAACCTATAGGAACTCATCTTCCTAACAAAGATATTCTGCTTGGAATGGATGCTTACTGTCTCACTGATAAACTTCAGATTCTTCCTAGAGGAATAAAATTTAAAAGAAATTTCAAGCCCTACACAGATATATTGAAGCTTTATTCTCTTGAAGAAAGTCCGGCAGAATACTCTGAACTTAAGGAGAAGCTGAAAACCTTGTGTGCAGATGGTCATGAGAATTTTTCTCATCTCAAGCCAATCTGGAATAATCCAGAATTTTTTATAAAGCTTCCCTTCAAGCTCAATGAAGACATCAATCCCACTAAAGCCACACATCCTGGAATGAGTCCTAGTGACCTCCAGATGGCCAGACAAGAATGTGCTGAGCTTCTTCGTCAAGGATTAATTGAACCAACTAAATCTGAATGGACATGTCAAGCTTTCTATGTTGAAAAAAGATCTGAAAGGATCAGAGGGAAAAAGAGGTTAGTAATTGATTACAAGCCTCTCAATCATTTTCTCAAAGATGATAAGTTTCCTACTCCAGAAACTTCCTCTCTTCATACACTGATCAAAGATGCCATAATCTTTTCAAAGTTTGACCTAAAATCAGGATTTTGGCAACTTGGCGTTGATCCTTCTGACCGATACAAAACTGCTTTTTGCATCCTAAATGCTCAGTATCAATGGAAAGTTCTTCCATTTGGTTTAAAGGTAGCATCTTCTCTTTTCCAGAAAGCCATGACCAGAATCTTTGAACCCATTCTTGATAGTATACTCATCTATATAGATGATGTATTGCTATTCTCAAAAGATACAGAATCCCACAAAGCTCTCTTAAACAAGTTTTTTGACCTTGCTAATGATTATGAGATTATGTTATTAGAAAAAACGATTCAGTTAGCCCAAATCTAGATAGATTTTCTGGGAATGCATTTTTCTCAGGGAAATTATCAACCACAGTCCCACATTGCAGAAGAACTTTTGAATTTTCCTGATGAAAATTTCACAATCAAACAGATCCAACAATTTCTTGGTGTACTAAATTATATTAGGGACTTTATTCCTAATGCAGCTAAATACACCAATCCTCTGTCAAAATTATTGAGGAAAAATCCTCCACAATGGAGCAATGAACAGACTGAAGTTGTTCATCATCTGAAGAAGATAGCCCAGAATCCTCCTCCATTAAAGATTCCTGGTGATGGAAAAAGAATTTTACAGACGAACGCTAGTGATCATTACTGGGGAGCTGTTCTACTTGAAGAAATTAATGGAAAGAAGGCTTATTGTGGACATGCTAGTAGACAATTCAAAGAATCTGAGAAGCATTACCATACAACATATAAAGAAGCTCTAGCAGTCAAAAATGGTATTCAAAAATTTGACTTCTATCTTAAAGGTCATAATTTTGAGGTCCATATGGATAACTCTGCTTTTCCTGCATTACTTGACTTCAAGAACAAAATGCCACCTGATCCTCAGGTTCTCAGATTAAAGAATTGGTTCTCCAGGTATGATTTTACTGTAAAACATATCAAAGGAGAAAAAAATGTGGTTCTAGATCTTTTATCTAGACCAAAAAAGCCTGTTGCCATTGTTACTTCATTGAATACATATCCATTAATTTTCCCACTCAACATTACTGAAGCAAGTTCAAGTTCTAGACACAATCCTCTCCCTATGTTTCCTCCTGACATGAGAAATGATGGAATCATTACAGTGGAATACATTAAAGATTTTGCCAGAAATCATATGTTCCATTATTTGTCTCTTTCCCTTCATAACCATGGTGCTAAACCAAAACCTACCTGGTTTCAACCTGATGCACCATACCTAAACATCTTTGCTTTATTAATGGATTTTCCCTTAATAGAAGAAGATGTATGGTATCTCTAGTGTACTACTCTTTTATTCCATTATCCCATAGTTTTTCCTACATTCAGCATGTTTGAGTTTCTCAATGATCCTCGAAATCAGTCAACATTAGTATGGAAGTTTTTATCCTGGTTCCAACCCATTCATAACTGGATAAAAGATGTTCAGACTGAAATGGAAAGACTCAGCATATGGAAAGAAATTGATCTGCCTCCCTCTGAGACTCCAAAGCATGTAACGGTAGTAATCATTCACAAACCTTATTTTGAACATCCTGTTACAAAACTGCTTTATACTCAGAACCAAGTCAGTTTGGAATACTTATCCAAATCTTAAGGAGATATCTCAACCAGATAGACCACCTTTTAATCAGGCAGATTTAAATATTCACCTTCATGTTGAAAATGGAACCCAAGAAGAAATGCTTAAGGTGAAGTCTACATGCTCCAAGTTAAAGCCAATGGACATAATTTGCCCTTCTGATAATGATAATCCATCTATATGGAATAAAATTCAGCAAATAAGTCCACCAGTAACCTGTTCCAGTATTACTTTTGGAAATTGGGAAACAACTAGCCATGTCATAATTAAAGATGAAGAATCTTCGCATATTGATACACTCATGGATTCACAGGATCCGAATGATTCCTTCAGTTACAGTTCTGGTATTGATCCTAATGTCTCCAAGTCACGAGCCTATCTTCAAGGACTGAAGAATCTCACATAAAGTACTTTTATGTAATAAAGTGTCTTTACATATTGTGTTTTTAGTGTGACTCAGATGTACTTAAAGTTTTTCTTTTGTATGCTTGTGTAAAGTTACTTTGAAAAATGATTGGAATCTTATCCAAACCTATCGAATGTAATTATTATGTCCGTTGTCCATCCTCTATATAAGGAGGAGCTCTTGCCATTTGAAGGCAGATCGAACCAAAATAAAATTTGTGTGTTTCCTATATATCATGAATTGTTTTTAAGTTTCTCTCTCTGAAAGCTTTGTTTATAATGACTATCTTCTAGTCCCTGACTAGAAAGAAGTATGCTCTGCACTTGCCATTCTAATGGATCTTGTGCATCGGAAAATTTCTAGGTAAAAGATTCTGTTGCTACGGTCCTCTTTATTATAAATTACTTTAGTCAAATAATAAATAATTTTTTAATCGTTAAATTATTAATTTATGCAATTAAAATTTGATATAAATCTAAAAAAATTTACATGTTAATAGATCTTTATTAGTTTGTTCAAATAATAGATAATTTTTTAATCATTAAATTATTAATTTGTATGATTAAGATTTGATGTAAATTTAAAAATATTGTCAATAGATCCTAATTATATATATATATATATATATATATATATATATATATATATATTATCAAAATATATAAAGCGGTGTAAAAAAAAAGAATACATTAGAAAATCATATTACTGAAAAAAAAAATGACTACAATAGCAAACTTCAATAGAATTATAGCAAAAATAATTATACTTATATCTATCAGCCCCAAGATGTTACAACAACATCCCTCCACCTGTAGTACCCTTCACTGATAGCAAATGAATGACAACAGCATCTTTACACAGCTTCGCTTTTAAGTTTTGAATCATTAACTTTGTTCAGCCCGTCGAAGTAAAGCTTCACTGATAGCAAATGAATGTCATGCTCTAGTATATAAATTTTATTTTAATACATACATTAATACATATATACTAGGCAAACAAATTGGTGCATCCTAAAAAATGAGACTTTATGCGATCGAACTACCAAATCATGCTCAGGGTGACCACTCACTAGGAATGAGAAAATACTATATAGTACAAACAACATTTCCAACAATTACTTTAAATTTTGGTGAGTGGTCCCGTCACTTTAACTTATCCAGCAAGTAGTTCAAATTTTGATAAATATTAGCTGAAATTGATCTGTCAAACTGTTTTGTATTTATAACATGGTTCAACATTAAAATTATGGTAGGTTTAGCTGCATTGATGACACTATCAACAAGATGCTGCATATTATGCTTATGCTCATATGCTTACCAGTTACCAGGTGATGGTAGCAAATATTAAAATACCACGAGTTGTACGGGAGCAAGTCTTCTATCTTTTATCTAAACACAGACGTATATGGATGGAGGTCCTCCACAAGGAGCACAACAATACTGCCAATACGTGCAGTTCAATTAGCTCCACCACGTGTTATAAATGGTATTGAGAAGGAACATTCATGATTGGCATAAGAAGACATAAATGCCTATAAAAGCCTCACGTTAGTGTTAACATGATTCGGTGAAAAACAAGTAATTAATTAACTAATGGCTATCTCAAACAAGCATTTGCTGTTTGGTGTTGTAATTTTCTTGGTTGGATTTCTGTTGGCTTCCTCCGAGCCTGCAGATAACAGACCCCGCCCCTCACCTCGCCGTCCTCCTCCTCCACGTTCTCCGCCACCTCGTTCTCCTCCTCCACCTACTCCTTCACCACCACCACCTCCTTCTCAACCCCCTAAACCACAGCCGGGATTTGATTCTTTCAAGCTAGCTTTACAATGGCCAAATTCTATATGCTATGCAAAACACATTTGCAAGCCATCTGAGCCAAAGCAGCAATATTTTACCATTCATGGACTTTGGCCAAAGAAGCAGTATTGTGATACCGAGTACAAAATGACGGACAATATTGTAACTATTTTATTCTTCAGTATTTTAGTATTTTATATAAGCAAATTTTATTTTTTCAATAACTCATTTAATGAAATTATTCCTAAAGTATCCTTCACTTAATATAAATTTTGTTTTCCAATGACTTTACCAACAACATAAACAACTTACTATTATCATAAAGAATAATTTAGTTAAAAAATCTAATTTTGTACAAAATTAAATGAGAGCAACTAATCATCTTAATACGTGTATTTTATTTAAATTCCACTGATAATATGGATGATGAATGAGAACGAGTACTAATTGTGCATGTCGTGTTCATCGTATAGCTTGAGAAATACAGACAAGTTCTGCTCGACTACTGGCCACGATTATTTACTGCAGATGACTTTCGTAAGAGCAAGAAGTTATGGAAAGATCAGTCGGACAAGCACGGGAGCTGCTCTTCAAACAAGTTCGACCCAGACGCCTATCTTAACATCACTATTAATCTTGGAAAAAGTACGGTCGACTTATCTTGCAGAAAATGGAGGAAGCAGGTACTCCTTTAACCTCATTATTAAAATTAATATTATGTTGCAACTTACAAGGCATGGGCACCTAGCTAGTATATTTACTTTGGTTTCAATTTACTGAAGGTGCATCTATCATTAGCAACACATGTACACAGATATTTATAAAGTCGCTTTCACATGATATTTAGGTATTAAACCAGATGCAAGTAAACTCCAATCAGCAGTGGATACACTAAATGCCATTAAGAAAGCCACGAATACAACAGCAATCATAACATGTGATGATCTTTCGGGTAAAGTTAAACTTCAACTTGAAGATGTTCGCCTGTGTGTTGAAGCAGATGGGAAAACCCTCCAAAATTGCAAAAGTAGCAACCCACAGGGTAGATGCAGCAAAGGATTTATATTTCCCCCTCAACTAAATATAACTCATTCCCGTTTCCCAAGGTAATTTTACCTTCAACTATTTTATTATTAAAACAATTTGTTTTTATGGTTTTCCATATATGTGTACATAATATATATATATATATATATATATATATATATATATATATATTTTGATTTTGATTTTGATTTTGTAATAAACAGTTTCGTGTCTTCTATGCTGGATGATGAGGAAGCAGTCCCCTAAGTCACCTTTAGTTTATCCAGGAAACAAAAGAATAAAGCTGTATCCATTTAGGCAACTAGTTTATCTCGTATGGAGTGGTCTTGTATGATCAGGGTGATTTTACAATCCTCTCTATTGTTGCAAGAAATAATGAAAAATTCTTTTCAAGCAGATAGTTATTTTTTTATGTAATAAATAGGTGGTTAAGATTTGAACGGATTTCAACATCAAAAGAAAATAACTGGATATCCTGTATGAAATGTTACTATTAAAAGGTAGAAAAGTAAAATGCTCAATTCCTTTATCTACATTGTTGACTATTAATATTATGACTTCTTGTTTCTATGGTTAGTGATTCTTTCAACGCATAAAAGTGGCATTGTTAATTAATCAATTATATTGTTGTAAGCATTATGTTAATTTTTTAGTGATTCTGTAATATTTGATTTATATTAGTGAAATGTTGTAAATTAGTTATAGCAGATAATCGATTTAGAAGGATATATTTTATTAAAAATCTAATATCATAGAATTGCAGTAGAAAGTAAATACAATATAAAACATAGAAAGTGAAATTTCAAAAAAAATACATCGATTGGATCATATAACTAATGTATACTATAATTAAACAAATAAATTATGTACATTAGTCATGTCACCTAACCAATGTAAAAAGTTTAAATTTAGAAAAGAAAATGTAACAACTACGTCAGTTGTATCATATTATCGATGTAGAAATATTGATAAATTATAAAGAAGACACCGTAAACCTAGATCAATGCAGTCAATTATGTCTCTCGTATAAGTTGGTTAGCTACTTTTCATTTTGTTCTAGGATTCCTTTAGACTGCAAAGCCTTGATATCGACCATAGGTGAAGCAGGAGCCGACCCTGGTCAAGAATCAAAGGGTACCTAGAAAAAAAAGTTAAAACTTGACAACCCAATACGAAGAAAATTCAAGCAGTTTTGGGTTCTTACTTGAGGAACTTACTTTAGTTGACATTGGTCGTCAAAGCTTGAACTAGTTGAGCTCAAAGTATCATCATTGGACGAAGACCCCAAACTCGAAGTTCCTGAACTTGAAGATGAGGCAGCCTTCTCAGGTTCCTGCCTCAAGATATTCGTGGGTTCTTGTCGAACCCTTGGAGGTGAGTTAATACTTACCATGTTTTCAATCGAGACTTGTCATCCTGCTTGAAAAAGGTCAAAACTTACTCGAGAAACACACATTTAAACTTATCTCCATCAAAGGATGTAGGGGTTGCACAAGTGTCGAATGTGTTAGTTGAATAGGAATAGAGGTAGCCATTTCGACGTGAACCTTTGACTTTGTGGGGTTTCTTGGCCTTTGTGGGGATCTTGGCCTAAAAAAATAAAAATATAAGTCATAAAAATGGAATGAGCCTCGAAAAGACTAATAACAAAACTTGAGATATTACCTTTGAAACCCTAGAGTCAGATTGAGGTGCAGAAGAGGAAGGAGCTTTTTGAGATGTTTTGGCCTTATTCTTGTGTGGATCATCCTCTTTACAATGTTCTCGATTATATCAACTAAGGAAGGGCTTTATCGAAAGGGCCGTGAAAATACAAATACTTCATAAATGAACAAACACAAAAGATTAGAGCAAAATCTTGAGATAGATAAGAAAAACCTTACCATCAGAAAAATTTGTAAGGATTTTTACGTCTTGAATTTCAAGGTGAAGATGATGAAAATATATTTTTAAAGAACACATCAAAGTTGTTACTCTATTTCAAGGGGCCAAATTATTCAAAAACATTGAAGGTAAATCTATCCATTTGGGGGAAATTATTGGTAAAGTTGAGGCAAAATCACACTTTGATAGAGGTGGAAAACTCCTCTAAGATGGGTTCAAAAGGGTGATATTCTTGATATCTATTCATTCTTTCTTTTGTTTTCTCTTTTAAAGAAATAACAACTTCAAAAATAGTCTATGATATTTTTCGAGGCCAATAAAGTACTTTAAAAAATTGCTCAAAAGACTGAATTTCTTAAATATGCATACCTCTCATCTTGGTCTTTAGATCTCCCTTCTTAAACACAAAAAAAAAAAAGAAGCAAAGGTTGTCTTCCTACAGCATTCTTCGACATAAAGGTCATATTGTTAATAGTAACTAGACCACCAACACTAGAAGGCTTGAGTATTGTAGAAAGATGGCTCAAACTCTATAGAGCTAAGCTTTGGCCTGTGTTTTTTGAAAACAACTAATGGCCTTGTTCAAATCATCAATGCTCATTCGAGCATTATCAAGGACATTTTAATTTTTCCCTTTCAGCATAAAGCCAGGCCTAAACTAAGCCAAATTAGGTTGGTAAGCGACCACTTGATAAGGCCTTAGAATGAAGTAGGCCCGGTTCTGAGGGTAGGCTGAGAGTGTGATCGCCAAGGGCCCAGACCTAAAAGGGGCCCAAAATAAAAATTATAATACTTACTTGTAATTTGCAGTTGAAAAAATAAAAAAAATAAAGAAGACTTTTCAATTTCTCACACAATCACACTTTGCTTGCTAAAAACGTAATTACTTCTTCGACTTCTCCAGACCTTTTAACAGTGTGTGTGCAATTCTGTATTTTATCATAATCAAAAAGACAAAACCCATCATTGTTGCAGGTAGTTCTTTCCTCCTCACTTTTCTTTCTTTTTTCTTTCTTCCTCCCTGTTCCTCAATCCTTATTCAGCAAATGTTAAAAAAATCGTTTACCTAAAAAATTGATTTTGTTATTTACTATATACAGATAACCCACTTACCCACATTTGTTCCAAAGACATCTTTGCTTTTCTTTTTAGTGGGAAAAGTAAGGGAGCTAAAAGAGCTATTCTGCAATTCAAACCCAGTTAGGCGTTTCGCGTTTGGAAGGTGATTAATTCGCTATTTATATAAATGCTTTAGTAGGAATATTTATATTATGAATAAGGAGCGCCATTTTTATTTTTCTTTTGGTTTATTAATTATGTTCCATCTCCTGACTCTTGTTACAGCTGTGTTTTATTGCAGAATTTGTACTGGTTGCAATGCCATGATTGAATGTGTAATATTTGTGAGTTTCCTGGAGCTGTTTGGCATCCAAAACTAGCGAATGCTGTAATTAGGAATAATCATCACATTAATTAGGAGATTTGATTTACTATAATCCTTTGCATTGTGGTTTTCAGGTTATGCCTTTATGAAATATAGTATATTATATATTATATATTATATATAGCATGTTGCATATGAATTATAATTATAGTCTGCAAGTCTACAATATGTTGTTATACCTTTGATTATCATCTTATTCCCTAATTGATTATCATAATTATATTTTCAGATTCCTAGGGACTGGATTATGCTTGTGGAATTTGCATATGTGAAAGCAAACATTTAAGTTGAATTCTTCTACCAGGTGCTATTGTTCTTTTTCCCTTGTTTTATGATTGTATTGTCGTATTTATCTTTTATATGCAATGTTACCTAAAAAGCATTTATCTGGAAGTGAAAAAAGAAAAAAAAGAAAACATGCTGAAGAGTTAAAAAAATTATTTGAATGGATTTTTTTTTTTGTAATTTTATTAGAAAAAAATTCTATTTACTTAAAAAACATATTATTTTAATAGAATTATGCTTTTATTTTGTTGTATTATGTCATATAATTTTTTTTGAAAGGGCCCCAATTTAATATTTTGCCTAGGGCTCAAAAAAAGTCAGGAATGGGCTTGGAATGAAGCTGCTAAAAAGTAGTTGATAGGAAAGGAATTGCCTCCAAGTCATCAAACTATCAGCTTGAGCGCCTGGAGTTTTCGATGGAAAAGGGTGTTTAAACTAAACTAGCCCAACCTTTCAAGATGAAAATGGAACTAATTGGGGGGAGAAGGTATGAAGGTTCAAGAAGAAGGTGAAATATTGTCTAAAAGCATCACACTTATGCTTCTTGGCAATACTAGTAGTTAGTTAAGTGAGTCGAAATCCCTCTATCTCTCGAGAGGTATTAGGAGGCTAAGAACTCTATAACTTATCCTAAAAAATAGCATTCAGCAAGAGCTGAAGCAACCAAAAGGGGTTCACTGATGACAGGAAGAGAGTCATCAGACCTAAAAGAAGTCACTGTTTCATTTAGGATTTCGTATAGATTCCCCAGGATAAGTTTCCTAAGGCACACAAAAGACTTTTCATGTAAAAGTTGGACGAGAGTAAGAAGAGCTTCAGCACTTGAAGAGATCTCGAGCAAAAAACATATGCCGAAAGATAGAACATAAGAAAGGAGATGTGTTCCTCATCAGCAACTGGACCATCTCCATTCATATTGAGAGAGATGAAGAGTTAATAGAAAGCTTTTGAAAATAAGGAATAACATATGGATTCTTAGGGTGACAATCTAGTCAAAACGACGGACTAATCGGTTGAAGCCCAATAATGGCAATGACATCAAAAAGAGTTGGTGTAATCATGCCACAAGGCATGTGAAAAGAGCTAGTACTTTGATTTCAAGAGAAAAAAGAACTCATAATCATAGAGAAATTATAGCATAAATTGTACCTAGAAAGTTGAATTACATTATAAATCCCTGTGACTTTCCAACTATCTTTTTTTTCTCTTTTGACCCTATCTAACCAAGGAAGGTACAGATCTTTAGCAATAGGAGGCATAGTTTGGAATATTCTATGCAAAATTTGAAGGGAATCTAACCTATATTTTGAAGAGAAGGCTAAGATCCCCTCAGCAAAAAAAATAAGACTCAAAAGATTCTTGGGGAACAAAGGGATCTAAAAATGCATGAGGCTTTGAGTTCATTAGGAAAGGAATGAGTACCTGGGATTTTCATATGGCCAATTTCTCCTCCTCGAGAAGTGGGTCAAGAAGGTAGCTCGAGTGACCCAACGGCGTGATAAACGGATTGACAAGTGTATCAAATTGTTTGCAGTGACAAAATAGATTGTATCGTCTATTGAGATTAATGTTAAATACCAAACTACAAGAATATTGCTAGTTGGGTAGTAAAACAAAGTGAAAATGTAAACAAGAAAATTAGATAAAGTGCAGAACGTAAAAGCATAAGTGTTGAAAAATTTAATTAACAATAGAAGTAACAATTCAGATGCAAGGGATTGATTATAAATGAAACTAAACTGTAAAATATAACTAAATAAGAGAACAAAATTGAGTTGTAATTTAATTAAAAAGTATGTTGAGTTCAGAATCGCTTAATGCTTTCCCCTTGTATAATATATATATATATATATATATATATATATATATATATAACCCAAATCACAATCTAATGGTCAGATTTTCCAATGTACCTAATACCAATTCCTTGGTTAATTGGTTCTAAATCAGTTCTAGATTCCTCCTTTTTATCAACTCTGAATTCTAAAAAATGAGAAGCTTTAAGTTCAAAATTAAATAAGTTAGGTTCATATTGCAATGGGTTATATTCAATGTTCAATTCATTATTATAGGTGAAAGATTAAGTTCATCATCTCTCAACCCCAAGAAAATTAGCAAGACTTAATAGAAATAAAGATGAAGAAACTAAAATATATTGCAGAATGAAACCTCATGTTCAAAATAAAAGGAAATTACAAAAAGCTATAAACGGTAGGGATTACTATTTCATTACAAAGTAAAAGGATTGGAGGGATAAAATCTTATTTCCTATCAAAATTCCATAGAAAAGTAAGAAGGAAATGGACTAGATGACATTTGTACCTAAAGATGTATGGAAAACCTAAAATTATATGCCTAAGTGTAATAAAAGATTCTCTTTTGAAAAAAATTCTATTTTTATATGCTTTGTCAGGCTTGTATCCCCACAGTAAAAAATGCATGTGCCCACAAATATTTTTTGCAACAATTCAACTTCTCTTTATATCTAATTGCGATTTTTCTTCTAAATCCTTCAAAAATCAACTACAAACCATTAATAACTGAACAATTCATTACATTCCCAGCAATAGCATCTTTCCATTGAATATTTCAACTATTTTCCATTAACTTAGATTATTAATTCAATGGAATGTGCCATAAACTTTCAATTTACTACATGAGTTAATGACTCATCAAGGCACGAGCTCGGCATTGGAAGTAGTCAAAGGAACTCTTGACTTGGATGCCATTTCGAGAAGAAATAATGAAATGAGATGGGGCAAGGAAAGATTTTGACACAAAGGGAGCTTAGAGAGAGTAGAGCCTTGAGAGAAGCAGCGTGAAAATGAGAAGGTAACTCTACCTTATATACTAGTCCCAGACTCGCGTTGAGACCCATAAAAATGGCCCAAGTCCAAGATGTTTTATCACTTAGTAGGAAGATGAAAAGATCGTGGGGGTGTCTTTTTGACTAAAAATTGCCTCAATTCTCCTGCAAAA
Source organism: Abrus precatorius (assembly GCF_003935025.1). Classification (NCBI taxonomy): domain Eukaryota; kingdom Viridiplantae; phylum Streptophyta; class Magnoliopsida; order Fabales; family Fabaceae; genus Abrus; species Abrus precatorius. The sequence continues at coordinate 10,587,233 of NW_020874406.1, read as the reverse complement.
CAGCCCACGTCTCATTAATTGGCCGTTTTTGGTAATTGTCACATTCAGGCTACAATAAATGTGTCAACTTTGGGTAACGTGCTTGACAGTTATCAGGTAAGTAGCAAAGGAGCCATCAAAATAGAGGGAAATTCAAATAGAAAATTTTCCTACCTTTATAAATAATGAAAATATTAAATTCTCATTATGAGAAATTAATATTTTAGGGGGTATATGTTTGAAGAAAAGAAAATTTTTTAAATTTCAAAGTCCTCTACCATACTTTCATGGTAGAAAATAAACTATGTTCTTTCAAGGAGAAATACACCTCAAAAATTCAATGGCATGGATATGACTTTCGACTAAAAATCAAAGAGAATCATAGGTCCTTATATCCTGATGAGTCAAAAGACTGTAAAAGTCCAACTCCAAAACTTGTCGAGAAAACTACCTTTAAACTAAAAATTAGCAGAAGAGCCTTATTCTTGATGAAGGATGCTTTTTGAGACGTTTTGGAAGGTTATAAGAGCCTCATTCTTTGTCAAACAGAAGAGAGCCTCAACAAAGCCATATTTCAAGTAGTTTTGACAAGATATGAGGGAGTGCCTTTTTTTGGTCAAAAAAGTTGGCCTTTTGAGGATTTTTTTTTTTTTTTTATGGTTTTCAAGACCCTGGACCAAAAGTAGCCAAAACTGATCGAAAAGTAATAACTGACAAAAGGAAATTATTCTAAGTCCACATGATCAACTGAGCTTGCAGATTTTTCCAAAACTGATTGAAAAATAGGAACTGATAGGAAAATTATTCTAAGTCCAGGAAACTAAATAAGCTCACAATTTTCCCAAAAACTAGTCAAGAAACAGAAACTAATAAAGAAAATTATTTTAAGTTCATAAGACTAAACGAGCTCTCAGATTTTCCTCAGAATTAGTTAAAAACATAGGATGACAAGGGAAATTATTCTAAGTCTACGAGAGTTTTTCGACAGGTTTCCTCGAAACTACCGAAACATAAGAAATTTATCCTAAGGCCAAGATACAAGGAGTTTGAAAGAGGAGAAAACATGATGAAAACCATAAGGTCTGAAGCCACTATCAAAGGAGCGATTACTAGCAGTTTACACCATTTGGAGGTAAGAGATCGTAGGCAACATGCAGTCATGGAAAATGCAGGATCATGAGCGATTATAGGCAACAACAGTTGAGAAGAAGCACTACAAAAGGCAATTATTATGAATTTTGATAATAATAAATGGTTGTGCTGTATTACACAGCTTATAAAAATTACAAAGCTTCACATTCCAAAAGGATGACTTTTTGCACCCCCCAAACATCGCATCTAAAACTCTTTGCATACTGAAGCTCTGCACTAAGCCAAAGACCAGCTACTAGGAAGCATACGGTTGTTGTTGTTCATTTATGAAGTCGTACATTTATCTTTTCTACAATTTATTTCCATTTTCTAGTTCATTTTATTTTTTTGTTCCTGCAATATGTCTTTGTTTAGTACATTTCTGTAAACGTTTATGTTCAATTAATGTTGTTTTTATTCAGTTCTACTATTCTTACTTAAATTTATGCTTTACAATGATTATTCAATCAATTTAATTATAACATACTTAAAATAATCCAAGAGTCTAAAATTCACGCCTCAAATTGTTGTTGGATTTTGCAAATTTTTACTGTAAACACTAGTATTACAATTTTATCAAAAATAATATTTTTTTTACTAGGAGTGAAGATTATGCATGTTCTTGGCCTCTGCTGTATTTTAATTCTACAAGCTGATAGACATCTAGTTAATTTGCTTGTCCGAAAATTCGATTAAAAAAAAAAAAGATACATGTCTCTTAAGAGAGGCAACACTACTATGATTGTTCTTCTTTGCACGTTAAGACGCAAATAGAATATTTATGAATGCAAACATTCAAGTCGTCTCGCATCGTCTTCTCAACTAACCTTCTAATCTTTGGTAAATCTTCTCATTACGTAAATCTTTCATTTTACCAACTCTTTTGATAATAATAAAAGGTTGTGATGGATTCGACTTCTAAATCAGATTTTTTGGAGTAATAGGTTGAACAACTTCAAGTTTCAGAGCAACGACCAGTCCCTTTTACTTATCCAATTAATATAAGTATTTTAGTTTAACGAAATTAGTCTCTTTTTGGCAAACATGTACCAAGTTCGCAAGTAAACATGAATTATATTAAACGGTCTAATTATTATATATTCATAGAAATCAACCATATTAAGTAACAGGGGAGATCTCGTTATTGTTGCTTGCATAATATTCCGTTTACACGAAATCTTTAGAAGAAAGGACAGACATTAGTTAATTTGAATGAGATAAAATATAGTAAAAAATGCAAAGGCTAAAGTGGCTTGTAAATGTGGATAATGAGGTAATGTTCGTAGAAAACCCCTACGACGGCAATGTCTACTATCCCTTTAACCCCCAAATTGACTATTGTGTCCACGATGTGACGTGTGGTTGCAAAACAAAACATTAAACACTCCGTAATGTGTCTAGAAGGAACACGACGCTGTACTCTTCGGAACCGCTAGAGCAAAGTGGTCCTACACCTCCCTCTCTCGCCAACTTTTGTCATTTTTCTTAGTTATTCCTTTTAATTTGATTTTTTACATAGTACAGCACTCATTTTGTTGGGGCATTTAGTCCCTTTGAATAAAACACAGCAGTAATAATATTTGTAAAAATACATCTTAATTCATTACTCGATTACCCAAACACTAATGGACATTCTTTCATAAATACTGTAAAATGCGCTTTCTCATTTCTACACTTTTTTATTTCTTCTCTTCCTCTTTTATATAGGGCCTATTATGAGTCTCAATTTACAGCAAGTTTAACGTAAGTTATTGGCGAAAAAGCAATTTAAAAGCACTTCAAATAACAACTTTATCATTTTGGAGAGGCAACGGAGTATGCCAAATCATAGCACTGGTTACTATTAAGTTTCTATGGTCCAGTTATGACTTTTATACTATCGTCAAATTTTTTTTACTATACTGCACGGCATGAAATTAATGTGACTAACGTTAAGTGTAAATTGATGTAAAAAAGATGTTTGACAGAACCTCCTTCAAAGTAACAATGGGTCCACATGATAAAAGGAGCTTCTATCTGTCGAATAATAATTTATCGCTGAAAGGTCATACATAAAGGTAGGATAAATTGACTGCTACCTTCCATAGTTTCTGCACTCAGGTATGTAAGTAGTTTTACTGGAAGACTATAAATCAAATTGACTCTTACTTTATTTCTTTGGTATAAATGTTCAATTCTATTTGGCTGCTTATCTATAACTCCTTCTGCATGATTCGATACATATTAACGGAGAATTATTATTATGATTACAATTTGATTTTGATGTGTATGCTGTGTTATATGCATTTAGATGTAATTTCAAGTAGTCAAAGCAAGAGAGAATATACAACTTCGAATCCCTACTCAAATAATTTCTCCAAAATTTTTTCCTACCTTTTAACTCAAATAATGTTTTTCTAACTTTTGCTGTTTATTCCTATGATTTTCTCGCGCGCGTATAAATTTTGAAACTACATGTAATGCCATGTAAATGATTATTAATAACTTGCTTCGTCCCATTGTTTATTACTTGTTAACCAAGTGAGGAGTAACTTGTGTATCTGGTTCAATTAATTACCGGACTCTGAGAAGGTGTGAATTAAAAGTGGATGCAAATAGTAAAACCATCCTTTATTTGTTTGGTAAAAGTTAAATGAACTGTTCCTGTGGAAACCCTCAAGGTTAGTTGGAGATCCCCCTCCCCGTTTGTGTCTGTGAGTTTAATATATTCGAAAAAAGATAATGGGGTGCCAAAATTATGTGACATCAATAAGGGTTTTAAGATATTATTGAAAAAGATTTTGGTAATTCAGATAGAGAATGCTACTTATATACCTATTGACAAATAGTGTATATTAAAAGGCAAATTAAAATCAACGGCATTCTAACCTTTAGTATGCCTCTCTACCTTGTCTGTGTAATGAGTTGCAATATTGAGGATGTTATAAGACTTTCTTAAAGTTAATCTCACTCTCACCTAAAAGTAGAAAAGGTGGAGGGGTTCATAATTCGATTAGAACAAATAGATATGGATTAGACTAGAGAAAATATAGTAGGGTTTTCCAAGTTCAGGTACAATATATACATGTGTTTCTTTTTTTCAATTTGGGGTATCTGACTATGTACTGAATGTCATGATTAATTGTTTGATTTAAAATAAGGTGGTGGGATGCACATACGTAATCATTTTTCGCTTGTACTACCTAACAAGATTGAATAAAAGGCTGCTGCATCTACCATTTGGTATTCTTATATAGATTTTATCAAACACATGACAATTCTAGCGTTGATTTTGCAATCTCTTATTGACACTGTTTCGATGTATACGGAAATTTTTATACAGCGCACGGCACATACTTAAAATATGTTTAGAGGGTTATAAGATAAGATAATGAAGTTGTTATCCTAATTTATTTCATTAATTAATATATATTATATAACATCTACATATTATATATGTTCATTGTTCAAGTGACTAGAATTTTTTATATATATATTCGTATATTTGTTTCAACTAAAACATTATGAAGTATATATATATATTCTACGTTTGCTGCATGTTTCATTTAGCTACGAATATAGTAGAAGCTAGATCTGGAGCAAGACATCGTGTGTAAATTAATGTTTTTATATGGATTCGTTGAATCTGGGGTCCCACAAATGGACTGTTTATGTAGTTTTGCGTGCATTGATTTGTATGACACGAAACATAAATAGGTTCTAAAGATAATAACAATGTTAGACATATTCGATGCTTTCAAATCAGGAAGTTTCTTCTCCAAATGGGCCATGAAAAGTGAGCTTCACACTCACTAAATGATTGCCACGTGGAACCTACCCTTGCTGGTAGTTTAAGTTCGTTGCTGTTTATGATGTGTTCCCCTATTAGTCTTTGCCATGTTGCCCTATACGCATGTGCCTTGTTCTTGTTGGACAAGTGAAGGTCATACATCGTTCTCTACCTAGCCCCGGTTGAAAATTGCATCACTGATCTTCCATTCATGTTATTACAATTAATCCATTTATTCTTTTCATTTTTTCATTGATAATTTACATGTTTCTCTGTATAACAATTTATATATATGTCTTCCAGTTAATATTATTGACTCTACGCTACGTCAATGGAAAATTTAGACCACAAATTTAATAAAGTCAATTTAGAAACGGAAACAAAGTTAATTTATCAGATAAGCTATTCAGGCTGTTTAGGAAACTTCTGCTGTAAGAGAAAATGGAACCGTGTATGCATGCGATGTATTATCCATTTATAGATCCTTTAATATATCCCCATGTTGTAAAATTAATAATACATAGTTTATTATTTTGCTGTGACTGAGCATAAGAAACATCAATGGTATTATTATTAGTTGATTACTGTTGTTGTATGCATGTGTAATAAGTGTACAAATATCTGACACTAACAATTGTTTTTTAAAGAATTTTATATTATGTGTTGGATTATATGAGGAATTATGGATAAGATTAAAAAAATAGATAAAGTGCTAAAACTTAAGAAGAGAGACTATCTTTTTTATAGTTAAAAACGAAAAAAGGAATATATGATTGAAAATGACATATATAATTAAGTCACTAAAAAATGAAAGTTATATTTGAATTAAATTTATATGACATTCAAATTAAGAGAATTGAGAATGAGTAAATTAACACATAACTAATTTACTCATTCTCAATAAAGAAAAGTTAAGATCAATATATAAATAAAATTTTTTATTAGAGAATATAAAAGTGAAATATTGTCATGGAGATTTATATACTTCTATTTCCTTTTTAGTATACTACAATGCAAGTTGAACATATTATCTGTTTTTCAAAATGACGAAAAAACTGGATATGGCTTTTGAAAGAAAAATATTTCTGTAAGCAGTAAATTGACAATGAGCTTGATTAACTGTGTTATTATATGTATACACTAAAATCAGACATTATGAATAAAAGTATATAATTAAAGGAGTGAGTGGTGATGCCCTTCAAAGTCGTTATCTACTATATTTATATGATTGTGTATGATATACGGGACAAACTTGGAATTTGCCATCACAACACGATTTATAAATCAGAAAAGCAATGATATTTCCAAACATCGCCACCTTATATATAACAAACACTTGTCTGGTAAATGCTAGTTTTATCCTCCACTTCACAACACTTCCAAGGTTTGGATTCTTCTGGTGATCTCTTTCTTTTTTTGGGTCATGGAAACTACTCTCTGAATCAAACTAATGCTCGTATACTAATTGCAATATAATTATTGATAGGTGCAGTGTGATGATGAGAACACCAAGCAGTGATGAAAGTGGTTTGAAGAAGGGGCCTTGGAGCCCAGAAGAGGATAAAATACTAGTCGATTACATTCAGAAACATGGCCATGGGAGTTGGAGAGCGCTTCCAAAGCTTGCAGGATTGAACAGGTGTGGGAAGAGTTGCAGATTAAGGTGGACTAATTATCTGAGGCCTGATATCAAAAGAGGAAAATTCTCTGATGAAGAAGAGCAACTCATTATCAACTTACATGCAGTTCTTGGGAATAAGTAATCCCCAAATTAAGCTTATTTTTCATTACATATGGTATTCCACAATATCTAGTTTTAAAGCAATGCTTGGAATATTGAAAACTGTTTTTAACTTATTAGCCTTGGACTATTATGTCAAATCAATTAATCTTAGAGTGTTTATACACATCAATCATGATTTTAAGATGCTTTGTTAATTTCCGTTGTTAGGTGGGCGGCTATAGCATCTCATATGCCTGGTAGAACTGATAATGAAATTAAGAATTTTTGGAACACCCATTTAAAGAAAAAGCTTCTGCAAATGGGATTAGACCCAGTAACTCACCGTCCAAGAACAGATCACCTAAACCTTCTAAGCAATCTACAACAGATATTGGCTGCTGCAAACATTGTCAACAGTTTCACAAACCCATGTGACATAAATAATGCTCTAAGGCTACAATCAGATGCCACACAACTTGCCAAACTCCACTTGCTACAGAACATGCTTCAAGTCATGCAGGGTGCCAATAGTCCTGCCTCAAACTTAGAGCCACTCAATGATCCTTTTGGATCATCAAACACCACCATGCAAGATAGTTTCCTCAATGATGTTTTGGGATTGAATCACTCCAACCTCCAAAACCTGTTCAATGGCTCAGTTGGTTTTTCTTCTCAAATTCAACCAAATTTCCAAAACTTTGAAGCCACTCAGCAGCCACCACAAGGTGGTACGAATCAGCACTTGAATGGTGGCAAAAATAGTAGTTGTGGGGAATCTCAAAGGTTTGATGAACAACCTGGTTCCACAAACGCTAACCCCTCACCAACGAATTCGCTTCCACGTCTGGTTTCTGCTTCACCTGATCTTTCCCCAGCCAAGCAAGAAGAAAACATAGTTAACTCAAAGGACTTCTCAAACCCTTCTTCCACCACCTTTGAGTTAACGTGGGGCGATTTCATGAACGAGGAAGCAAGCGATGCCTATTGGAAAGGTTTCATAGAGTAAGTGCAAGTGCTTGGAATTTTATGTATCTACTCCACTTTTATTATTATTATTATTAAGGAAGTATTATTCTTAGAGTTTAAGCACTAAATAATAATAAAACTTTATTAAAAATTTATTTTTTATAAATTTATAATTTTAATATAATAAATGTACTATTTTTAAACACAAATTTATTATTTTTAAATATTTAAATTTAATTTTAAAAACTGAAGTTACTAAAATTATTATTACTATTATTATAATAATAAAAAATAAATACAATATCATACTGACTATTAATACTATTTTTCAATCAAATATTATTATTGTATCTTGATAATTATTATTGACCTATAAATCCATAAATTTCATCTTAGCAGTTGCATGTCTCCATAATCACTGTATATTTTAAGTGATGAAAAGTACCACTAGAATATATAAGTTTATTATTATTATTTGATGCATGGCATGGCAGGCTCATTTGCTTTTCTTTCTATTTTGTGTTTATTTGTAGCCAACATTCTAACCAGCCATGGTCGACAGTCCCATGAAAGATCAAGGCATTTGAGGGTTACAGCAATAACGGGATTTATTCGCTGATCTATACATAGCATAACACAGTGTTCATTTAGGTATAATTGCTTGGTTTATATGTATTATTTGACTATGGATTTATTTCATATCCAAATATACAAAGCTTCCAACGTATAAACTATGTACTACACAACGCGGAGATTGTAATTAAATCATAGACTATCGGCCCTATGATGTTCATCTTTTATCTTCTTTGTATAAACTATAAAATGCTGTTTGCATGGTTTCCTTCTTAAATGCAGTATTGATATTTTCATAAATCTTAAATGTGAATGCTTACAATTACGACATGCATGATGAAGAAGATGCTTGCAAAATCCACTGTTGTTTGTCTCATTTTTTTCCACAGAAATTAACATAATAGAACAAGAGAGTCAAGGAAAATAAATTAATTGAAGAGAATGGAGACTTCAGTTGAAACTTGAAGAATGGGAAAAAGGGAGTGAATATTATAAATGATTAGTTGTGTAGAGACTAAGACACGAGATGCAATTGCGAAAATGACCCATTTATGTTCTGAAGTAAAAAGAGATTATTAGGACCAAAATAATGGAACAAACTCAAGTCCAACGTCTCAGAAACTCTTAATAACATTGCCTTCAAACCATTTGTTTATGCAATTATTTTCTCCTTGACACTAATTAGAAAGCAACCAATAAATAGTATAATTTACTCAAAAGGTGAAGTCAGTATGATCTTCCTTCTATAACGTGTTGATAATTATCTACCTTTTGATAAAAAGTCAAGAGTTTTTGTTATTTGTTAGGTGAGACTATTCCTGTTGATTTTGACACAATAAATAAGACAAAAAATTAAAATAAAAACTTGCAGATCATATTAATTCTTTAATTAATCCACTTTGGTCCAATATGCAAGGAACCATTCTAAATAAATAATATTTACTTTTCACACAATAACTTCTAAATTTAATCCAATCCATACAGTACTGTAATTTCTTTTCAAATACATGATATTATTATATGATTTCAAATGTTTTAAAAAAATTACGTTATTATAATTAAATGAAATCCTCTTATTTACCCGTCATTCCATCTTCCTGAGCACTTAAATGCTCAGCAAAATCGTTTGTTCCTTCGGGTATAGATACGTTATATGAAATTGTATCTTTATTCGAAAGTATATATGGATTGAATCATTATCTTCAAGATCGACAACAATCCTTTGAAAAAAATTGGATTTAATTCATATTTTTAATCTAACTTTATTCTCCACTTTGATGAATACATACATGGAAGAGAACGAAAATTATATTTGTATAATTTTTTGTACAATTAAAAGAGAGAAAGGAAAAAGTAAAAGAGAAATATGAGAAAATAATTAAAGTGTTGAGGAGATAGAGAAAATAATTTTGCATGTACATACATATATGATTCTCACATTACTTTCTCATTTTGATTTCTGTTGTGTTCGTTAATTACCCCGGCATTCATTTCATGCAAAAGTTCTTTGTTAGAAAAAAAGTGAAGAAAAGTTAAAACTAAATAGCAATGCTCTAAAATTGCTTTATGTGAACGGATTATTCCTCTGAAAACCAAAACCTCTCGAAGTGTTACCGTGTGAATTGGCAGTGGGTTTGAGCTAGCATAATACAAATAGTGACTATATTTATTGGAAAGAGTTACTGTTCGAGCAACGATTGTTGCTATGATCGTTCCAGGATGAATCTTGTAATAGAATAGAGTAAGAGTAGTTCATCAATCCTCAATAGGGCATGCAACATTTCGCCAAATTAATCAGGTTGCATCACAATAGAATTTTAAAAAGTTTATGCTTAGTCAATATATGGGATGTCTAAAGCTTAAAGTTAAAGAACCTCACATTTAATAAAACTGTTAAATGATTAAAATATATATAATACAAGCACGCAGTAGAAAGTAGTATAATTTCTATGTCGAGGAAGAATTTAACTATATTGATATTTTCTAAGGCTAGTAATGTATATATCCATTTCTTGCTGCTTAACAAAGTATGCATCCTTTCTTTAATTTGGGTAGCTTCATGCACTAAGAAGCATACAGCTCACTGAAGAGAGCTTAAACTTTCGGACTTTGGAGGCATTTCCGGGTAGAAAGATTATCTCAGTACTTGATCTTACAGTTACTTCTTTACACTCTGGTTCTGATGCCCCTTCAGTTCTGTAGTCACGCAAGGTGTATAAAACTTGAAGCCTAGAAGGAGCTGCAATTCATTCCAAGTTAAATCAAAGAAACCACAAACTATAGAACGAAACAACGTTAATATTTTTGGTAAATTTTATTGCGATAAGCGCAAAGAAATTCATATTATTTTATATCTTTAATATAAATTAACACATAAATTAAAATAATAAGTAAGCCTACAACTATAGAAAGCTTCCTTTCTTGAATCATTCTCCCTCCAGACGTGTAATTATCATTTGAAAGTTGACACTACAATTTTACTGAAGAGCACTTGAGTCACGGGTAGTTATTTCAATTTTTAATTAGATGAACCACAGCATTAGTAAACAGCAATCAGTAGATAAAAATCCATGCTTCCTTCATTTCCAAATATTGTGTTTAATTAATGCACACTGAGGGATAATACAAGCAAAAAAGTAATAAGTAGTTGAGTTACAATACAATTTTTGTTCCATCTACTGTTTGGTGGTCAATACATTGCACGAGCAGTTTTGAGGGAAAGAAGGGATGGAGGAAGAGGACTGAGGGGGATTAAAGGGAGCTTGGGAAAAGTGGACTACCAAGGAGAGGGAGAAAGGTCCATTTTTTAAAAAAACTTTTGGATGATCTTATGCGTGAAACAAAAAGTTGTCCCTTGGTTTATAGAGTAACAAATGTTTTAGACTTCTGTCTCGTGGCTTGTGGATCATCTTTTGTTTTGTTTTGTACCATGACCATTTTAAAATCAAACATGAAACAAATATGTATGCGCTGGTTTTAGCAAATCACCCCTAATATGTAAGTGCCAATGTTAGAATGTTAACAATGAGTAGGAAAATGAACTATTTCGCCTCCCCCTCCCACAATGATTTAATGCCCTGATTCTTGATCCTGATTTATCTATCTTTTGACTTGAAGCGGCTATTATTACTATTTTTCGGTGATAGAGGACATCACAATTACGGGTAACACAGCTGAATACAATTGGAAAGTAAAAGCATAATATATGCCCAAAAGATTACCTAGTCCAAACATGCTTGTCTTTTGGATTATCATACGACCAACTTTTGATCTTCTGATATTTCTTAAAGCCTGAACATCCTCTTGCTTGCCCTTAAATTCCTGGAACTCCCCCAATACATACTTGTTGCCTTTAAGTTCCAACCTACAAGCCAACCAAACTGTTTTATTAGTGAAAAACTACAATGCGGTAATATTAAAGGATAATAACAATGCTGCAAATGTACACTGTTCTGAAGAATTCCCTCAGCTGCACCAAAACCTTAATTGTTTTTGTAGGGGCCAAAGCAAAATAATTTAGTTTTTTAAATCATTCCACAAGAATGCACTGAACCAGTGATATCACTAAAAAACATTTATACAAGTAAAGTAGATGAAACCACTCATTTAGTCATCTTATAACTGTCAACTAAAATTGGGGGAAAAACGTTCAAGGATAAAATGGGCCTATGCTTTATGGCTTCAAGCTAGCTTTTGCATGAACATTTGTTATTCTGCCACATACATAAATCAAAACCATATTGAGCCCTTCCTCATAATAGCAGTTCTCAAGGTTGAGTTGGCTTTGGACACATCAAGCAAAGACAAACCAAAATTTTAACAAGCCAATTGTAAGAAATTATACTGAAGAATATAATACTAGAAATGTAAACAGTGACTCATTAAGTACAAATGCTAACCCACCTATCCCATATTGGAGCTGTGCTAAGGACAAAATCAAGATTTTGATTAATAGATTCTTGCATATCCTTCTTCCCACTACGAAAGGCACTCTTTACCCAACTGGTCAATGTGCTCTTTGGTCCTGCCTTCAGTTGCACCCACTTATCATGGGTAATAACTTCAGGTGGAAAACCACTTGCGGGAATGGCACTGCAAATATAAACAAAGATATTAACTTTAACATGCATTACAAAACAAATTAAAAGAAAATTATCAATTGCTTCTGACTAGTGTAAAACCAGCTTGGCAGATGCCTTTTTTTCCGCTGTCAAAAATACTGCTTGTCAAGATATTGAACTGACCCCTTACAATTTCTTCAACACGTTTCCAATTTATACACCACTTCAATCACAAACTACACAGTATTGGTTTCTTCATTTGTTGCAAAGAACTATTTAAAAATTGAATGCATAAAACATATGAATAGGAAGAATAGTCATTACAAATCACAAGTCGACATATGAAGCTGAATTCGGAAAATTCGGAAGTCTTACTTTTGAGCACAAAAAAATTCACATAAAATAGATCAAATTACAAGCAATCTCATCCTAGTAAGTGTCAAAACCTTTTGCCATTATAAAGACAAAATGCAATCCCTTTTCTCCAGAATTTCCAGCATAAAAATTATGTGTCACTCTCCTGCACACATTTTAGCATGAATTTATGTTGCCTCAAAGTTGAGAGAAGTAAGATTTAATTTACAACTTACAACTAGTAGGAAACATATAAAAATGAAGCGTACAGTGTAGACATAAATATATAGTAAGTAATGATATTAACAGATTCAAAACTATACCATAATTTAGGATTTGGAAGTATAACTTGACAAGATATGTGTCCTTCAGGCAGAGCAACCCCTCTTTGTTCAAGATATGATTCAAGGATGGAGACTTGCTTTCTTGCTTCTTCCACCTGCATAAGAGTTCAGAAAACAATTAAAGAAGAAAATTATTGGCTAAATCAATAACAAAATATGAACAAAAAGAAACCTAAACCACTCTTTAGAAAAATATCCAAAAGTAGTTTCTAATTCATGCAATCTTAAAAAAGAGCATTGTGGCGAACAAAAGATGACAGTGTTCTGCATTTATAAGAACAAAGACATTTAAGTGGTTATTTCCTTACAGGATTAAGGTGACGCTCTACTTTATGTTTGCCTGGCTTTTCACAGACCCAACTACCATCGTCACCAATTGTCAAAATTCCTGAGAAGTTTCTCACACATATCACCACAACCTCTCTGCAGTAATAAAACGAAATTAAAAATAAAAATATAAAAAAATCATAACTTGATAATGACCATTAGTAAAATCACTAAAATGTAAGATAAACAGAACATAGTAGCAAAAATTAAAAGGGGGAAAAAGGATAATACTGTTTAGTGAGATGAACCATATCAATGCTCTGTCGAGAAGCAGTATCAGCATCGGGAATTCGAAGACCCACATACACATTTCCTCCGTAAAGTTTCTTAAGCCTGCAAAGAATTGAAATTGATCGGTACCCTAAACACAAAATCGGGGAATAAGTAAGAAAATACCTATCAGCGACGGAGAAAAGAACAGAAGAATCAGATCCTTCAATGTCCAAAACGTCGTCATCATAGAAGAAGAATCTGAACAGTTTGTAGATGATCAAACCGCAGAGAATCTCCACCCACATCTCTCAATTTTCTTCTTCTTCTTCTTCACTCGCCTTCACCCAAAATTCACTGTCAACTATAACTATTCACTAATTAATGTTTTTCTTCGCATATCTTCGTCATTAAGATTTTCTTTTCAAACTTGCCATCGTCCAATTGTATGTGAATTTTTAATTTTAAATACAAGTAAAACATACAAAATTTATAATTTTAATTCAATTGAGTTTTAGAAAATTGTTCCAGCTTAAGCAATTTTCTTTTTGACAAAAGTCTCACATAGTTATTATATGAAATATGTAATTTTATTAAAATTAATTTTTTAAAATTAATAATCGTAACTCATTTTAATTTTTATAGTTAAAAGATGTTAAAATTAAATAATAGAGCTATGATTATTAAGTTAAACAATACCTATAAGGATATAAAATGATTTTATTTTATTTTTTAAAATAAGTTATTTTTATTTTTAACTTTGAATATTTTGAGTAATTTTGTTTCTAGTTTTTTAAAATTATTTTTATGATTTTTGTTTTTATTATTATCTCTTCTCTTTCAATCATTGTGAATTACGAAGTCAACATTATTATTATTATTTAACTATTTATTGATAAGTTTATTTTACTTTTAAACTTTTCATCATGAATTATTGTATTAATGTTTTCTTCATTATTTCCTTCATTGTAAAATTGTTAAAGTTAATATTATAGAATAATAAAAGAAAAATTTTAGTGAAATATCATTAAAAATATAAGTAATGGCTATATATGAAATTTTATATAAAAAAAAAAAGTAAAAAATATGTCACTAACACTTACCTACTATTAATAAGATAAGACTAAATCAAAAAATAAATTAAAATTTTAATAAATAAAGAATTTTTTCGACTAGTTGAAACAAAAATATTGATTAAGTTTTAAAAATTTCTCCTTTAAATTCAATATTATAAGCATCTAGTTTACATTAGCCTCTAAACAAACTCCTAAGGACTTGTTTGAGAAAGGATTCAGATTCTTTCTAGTTGTGACAGGAACTAGACATCCAATTTTATTTTCGTTTAAGTGAAAATAGACTTGCTTAAGTAAAAATATAGAAAATGATAAAAATATTTTTCATAAAATTAGCTTAAGCGAATATTTTTTTGTAGATTCGCTTAAGCAAATTAATTTAACTTAAGTGAATTTTGTGCATCTAAAGAGATGGAAGTTGGGTGTGATAAAAAAGAAAAGTGAGGATGGATACAAATAAGGAGAGCATGTGGTATAGGGGTGGTGGTAGAGGGAAAGAAGGGTGGAGAGTTAGGTATGGAGGAAAGAGGGAGAAACATGTATAAGGTAGAGTGAGAGTGGGAAGAGTTGGGCATAGGGTAGAAGAAGAATGAAGTTGAGAGTGGAAGAGAGGACTTGGGTATGAGAAAAAGAACAAGGTTGAATATGGAAGTTAAAAATGGTTAAATATGGAGGTTGAGAAGTGTTAGGCATAGGGAGAAGGAGAAGAGAAGATTGAAAGAGAAGACGCAAAAGTTGTTTAAGTCAAACTAATTAACTTGTACGAATCTGCAAAATTCGTTTAAGCCAAAAAAAATTACTTAATCTAATTTTGCATAAAAAAATTTGTCATTTTCTACATTTTTACATAAAGAGAAAATGTGAGTCTATTTTCGTTTAAGCGAAAATGAAATTGGATTAGATGTCCAGTTTCCACCATAATGGGAGAAAATCCAGATCTATTTGAGAAGGAGGTTTTGGAGGGGAGGGAAGAATATGGGAGGGCAAAATTTATACTTTAAATATTTTATTTAAAATTTATATATTTTAAAAATAAAAGATATAAATTATGTTATCCTATTTTTGGTGAGAAAAAAATGGTTCGTACTGTTAGAAGTCAAAGTTATATATAGATTCAAATACTCTTTCTTTCCACACATATGATTATTGCAACTCGTGTCTAAAAACCATGTATCTTATATATTTCCTCTAGTAGTATTTATATATGCCATTAACAAGACCTCTTCATAAGCTTTTGAATATGCATAATTCTCCTATTTCTCTTTACTTAGACATTTCCAATGACAAAAACAAGAATATTGACCAAGTCCTAAGCGAAACACCTTCTTTGTTATTGATGTTATTGTTATTTGGTCAAAATGCCGCTTACTTTTATTATAATACAAAATTAGGAGGATTAAAGTAGCATGTTATAGGATTAAATTCTGTTATCTTGTTTTTGGTGGGGAAAAAACGGTTGGTACCGTTGGAAGCTAGGTTTATATATAGAACCCTTTATACAGATTCAAATATATAAGAATTTCTATGTTCAGTGTTTCCTCTACAATTATAAGTGAGTGTGTGCATTCAAAGTTGGCATCACATCCAAACTTTGACATTAGTATCAATTAGTTAAGGACGTTTGGGACAATCGTGACTACCAAGCTCAAAACTCGCATGGAGTTCTTTGAGAAAACGTTTGCAGAAGTGCAAGATTCAACAAAGAACACATTAGATGCGTTGCAGAAGACAATTGAGATGCTTGTTGTAACGTCCAAAATTTTAAATATCTATTTTATGCTATTAATTGATTTTCTCGATTAATTTACATGAATAAGGTTAATAAGAGATTAATTGAATATTTATTAGAATTCAAATCTATGTTAATTAGGTAGACTAAAATTAAAAATTTATAGTAGAATTTCCACTTAGGAGAGAGATCGGTAGAGTTTCAGTAATTTAAATTACCAGAATAAAATAAAATTATTTGCCCTAGATCCAACGGTGGGGAAGTCATCCACCACACCTTGATCCAATGGTTCATAATTCACCTTATGACTCATTTAAGACCACAAAATTTATGAACTAATCAAAATTTGCCAAGTAACTTTATTCATCATGGCCACTTAGATATTTTACTTTCCCTCATCTCTTTATAAAATTGATCACTTCTCTCCCTCATTCTCTTCTCCATATTTCTCCTTTTCTTACCTCCATAAGCTTTTCTCTCAAGCTCACCTACACTTGCAACTTAGAAACATCTTTGGAATCAAATTGGTGCTCAAAGGAGGTAGGGTTCTATCTATGTTGATATGCTTATATGGATGTGTGTGCCTATCTATTTTATGTTTTAAATCTTTTAATACATGGTATATGTGGTGTTTTTTTTATGATGTATAATTGGATTAATGGTGGTTTGGGTTAGTTTGAAGGTAGATCAAGTAAAAAACAAAGAAGAGAAAGAAAACAAGTCTGAAAACAAAATTTTCTAGGGTTTTCGTACAAATATACTATGTCAACCAGTTATTTACGGTTTAAATATTATTAAAATATTTTTAACTTAAACTATACATCCAGATCTTTCTATACATATAAATTATTAAATTAGTATAGAATTAGTTATGAATTTTTGAAGTTTGGGTTAAGTTTCAGATTTTGATTTTGGGCAGATAAGTTTGTGTAAGACATAACTCGTTCCACATAACTTAGATTGAGGTGAAACAAAATTTGTTAAAAAGCTAAGATATATTAGTTTATACCATAAAAATTTCACAATCCAATTCGTTTTGACTAGTTCCTAGAATTTTTTCGAAGTTACCCCTAGTGCTATTGAGTAAAAAACAGAGCAACCTATAATAATCAACTTTAGAACCTTATAGCTTGAATTCTATTTAACCAAATGAAATGAAACTTTTTGGATATTAAAACTTGATTTCTTAACTTTAAAATGACATGAATTTCACAATCATACACTTAGAATTTGAATTTTGGTAGATTTTAATATTTTTGAGTGTTGTTCTGGCTAATCACAGGACAGGTCATAGTAGAAAGCAAAAATCTTGAGCTGTATTTGTCAAAACTGAATGGGACTAATTAGGTTAGAAAATAGACAAATAGAGCTTCAACATATAAAAAATTCAGGTCTATTGAAGTCATATAGCAATAAACGTAGTAAAAATAAAACAAGGAAAAATTTATCACTTTAAGAAAAGAATTATGAATTTAAAGGTTTTGTTTATTTATTTATTTATTTGCTATGGTATGTGAATGATTGTTTGTTAGCTGGCACTATTTATTGGAAAGCAAATATGGTCTGTTATGCTACACATATTTTGTAAGAATTATGGATAAATTGTAAAATTTCAAAGAGATATGTGAGATACAATATGAAAGTTATGAAACTTTAAGATGATTGAAAGTTATAAGAAAGTCTTATATCACTTGGGCTAGCCCCGGATAAATAGTTAAGGGGAATAAGTCAGTGGGAACATTGAAAAAAGTAAACCTGACAAATCCTGTATAGGAACGAGCTCGATTCTGATAAGTAGACTATTACCTAGGAGTCTTATGGCCAAAAACTCCCAAGGGACCAATGATAGGAACATATATGAGAATTAAGTACCTTATTATGTGATTAAAAGTATTTTAATTAATATTAATTCATTTCAATGTTGCTTTCAATTACAACTTTAAGTACTGTTATGTCACATGTATGATTCATGTTGAGTCCTTTAATTATTTATTTAATTTCTGGTATATGTGTATCATAATCATTATGATCCTATGTATTGCAAATGTTAGACATAAAATTTACTTTGTTTCGGGTCATGTTTTCAGTAATCATAATTGAAATATTTTCTTATTGGTTTAACAACCCTTTATTTAAATAAAAACTGAAGCAACTGAGAATGAAATCGATGTCACATAGAAACACAGCCTTATTGAGAATTTTTAGAAATTCTCACCCTACTTAATTTCTGTTTTATTCTCAGATCTACATGATAGACGCAACAACAGTGATCTACATTGAGTTTTCGGATATGCAGCTACATTATGATCCTACCTTCGACTCTCTTTATATAGTTGGATCGTGCCATTTTAGGGTTTATTTCGTTAGTAATAGGACTTTTTTGTACCTCTTTTTCATCCTACATTCGATCTTGCTACTCTATATTTTGCATTTCCACTGTCCGCAACATATTCTGCTCCTGCAGATTATACAGAACCTATATCTGCTTCGCCTTTGCAGGTGATCCCGGGAGATCCGCTTAAATCTGAAAGTGACCTATCAGAAGCTACAGACTCATCATCATCCTCTCCTGGACCTAATGACTATACTCCTGCTGGGCCTGCTATAGCCAATGGTATTTTGTCTGAATAGTTGGTGGAGTAGTTAACTTTGTACAATATGGCCCTCTTTTGGTAGGATAGTTTACTAGGCCATGAAAGTAGTTGTAGGACACTAATCTTAGTTCTAAATTGTCCTATGAAATCTCATTAAGACTGCACTTTGATGACATGGGTCACTGATCTTTTTGTATGTAGTAGTCCTTATATGTATTCCTGATTGTATGTAAATAACACGGTGTCATATATACATATATGTATCTAGTTACCTTTTTGTAAAATGTATGAGTTAAATTAATTACTATGTTTATCCAGGTTATTTCCATATTCGATTTTCTTTTATTTTTGTTTTTATAACTTTTCGCTCATTTATACATTCGATAATTTACTACAAAAATTAATATGAAATGAAGGAATGGAATAAATAAAACTTTTAATTAATGTAATGCAACTACTGCATTTAGTAATTATGATTTAAGCATAAACTAAATTCAGTAGGGTGCTACACTTGTCTCTTTATTTGCAACACTGAATGGAGACAAGCCAACCATAACACAAAAATGAAGACATGGGAGAAACACTAGATCAGGGTCAATCAATCATTGGGTGGGCGCAAATTCACTTTCCTACGTTCGATTATTCCAATTTCTGTGATTGGAGAGCTAAGGCAGAACAGTTCTTGGAATTGGAGGCTACACCAAAGGCACAACGAGGAAGGTTACTACTACTATCCATGGATGGCAAGCCCTTCTCTTGGCAAAGACATTACATGCAACAACCCAGCTTCAAGGACAAATCTTGGCACCAAATTCTGCAAGATGTGGCTTATAGGTTTGATGAGAGTGCATTTGATGATCCTGTGGCAGAATTATCAATACTGAAACAAGGAGACTTGGGAGAATATTTGAAAATCTTTGATTCCCTTTGGGCACGGGTGGCTATATCAGAATTCATGGCATTAAGTTTCTTTTTGTCAGGATTAAAGGTTGAATTGGAGAAATCAATATGGGTACACAAACCACAGTCTTTGCAGGAAGCAGTACATATTGCAAGATTTCAAGAGGAAATTTTGAAAGAAATGAAGAAGAAGATAATGCAAGGAAGAACTGGAAATCTAGAGTCACAAACAAAGTCCACAAGATCTTGGTCAACACTTGCAAACTCACAAAGAAGCCATTCAATCACAAGCCTACAACAGAATCTTACTCAAGCCTCAACCACTCCCTTAGCAACTACTGATACTAAGGCACCTACCATAACTTTTATCTCTAGATAGGAGGTGAGTGACAGAATTGTAAGGGGATTGTCTAGATTTTGTGGGGATCAATGGGACAAAAATCATAGGATGAGATGCAAAGTATGGGATAAACTGAATGCCATTTTTATTGCTTAAGAAGAAATAGATGGTAATTTGGTGCATAAATCTGATTTTGTGAAGGAACAAACCCTAATTGATAAGAGCTTGGCCATGATTCAAGAAGAAGATATTCATATTTCCCTCAATGCTCTACAAGGCATAGCAGCTGGCAAAAATACCTTACAATTGAAAGGCCTAATCAAGAAACAAAAAGTTCCTTTTTTTATGGATACAAGCAGTACCCATAACTTTATTAGTGATAAATGGGTGAAACTGCTAGGGCTGAAAACATAGTTTGTAAAAGATTTTCCAGTTGTGGTTGTCTCGGCAAAAAAAAGTATTCATTACAAAGAAATGTGAATAGATAACATGGAAATTCAGTGATCATACATTTGTGGTGGATATCTTGATGTTGCCTAACAGCAAATTTGGGGTTATCTTGCGTATGTAATGGTTCAAAACACTTGGTGAAATACATTAGAACTGTGCTAGTCTCACAATGAGGTTTGCTCATCAAAGCCACAGTGTGACTCTATAGGGAGAGCAACCTTGCACAGACATTCAAAATTTGACAGGAAAGCTGAAATTGATACAGAGCACTTGTATGTTGCTTGCAATGCAAGGCTCAGCTTTCATCAGTGTTGCTAATGCAGTGGAGCAAGAAACATTGACAGCAGCTCAGCAACAAGAACTTACATTAATCTTACAACAGTTCCAGTAGCTATTTGTTAAACCTACCCAATTACCACCACAGAGAAAATGTGACCTTAAGATCAATCTCATCAATGACACACCAGTGTGCTCAAAACTATATAGATACCCGCATGCTCAAAAGGAAGAAATTGAAAGACAGTGCAAGGGTTGTTAGCAACTGATTTTATAAGGGAAAATGTCAGCTCATATGCTTCTCCTTGGTCAAAAAAAAAAAAAAGATGACTCTTGGAGGTGTTGCATAAATTTCAAAAAACTCAATATTTTTACTATCAAAAATAAGTTTTCTATGCCTTTAATAGAAGATGCTGGATGAATTACATGGAGCATGCTATTTCTCAAAATTGTATCTTAGAAGTGAGTACAATCAAGTGAGAATGGAGAGAGGAAGACATACACAAGACATCCTTTAGAACACACAGTGGTCACTATAAATGGGTTGGTATTGCCCTTTGGCTTGTGCAATGCACCTGCCATATTTCAGTCACTTATGAATGTTATTTTCAGAAGCCATTTAAGGAAGTTCATCCTAGTCTTCTTCAATGACATCTTAGTCTATACAAAGACTTGGCATGATCATTTAGAATGCTTAACAACAACATTGCATATTTTGAAAAATAAATAAATATTGGTGTGGCTGTGAACTATAAGATATTAGGATATGCAAACAAAGTCCTATATTGACTAGAATCGGGAGGATCAAGGGCATATAAGTATGGTAAATCTCTAATAGTATGAGGCCTTTTGGATAATGTCCAAAAACAAAACCATGAGGGCTTAGGCCTAAAATGGACAATATCATACTAGTGTGGAGATATAGTTAAAAAGTTCATATTTGTTCTAACAAGTAGTATCAGAACCCAGATCCCTAGGTAGTGCCACGTGGATGTGGATGTAGGTGCACATAGTGAACCCAAAGTGTGCAGTGATGGCTGCGGATCCCTATAGGATTGCCCAATGCAGGTGGACCTCTAGGAGAGGGCGAGGGTGCCTCAAGAGCCAAGAGAGGGCAAGAGCCCCTCCAGGGTGGGCTTTGGTGTTAGAGGACTTTGTTCGAGGGGGAGATTGTTGGGATGTACAAACAAAGTTTCATATTAACTAGAATTAGGAAGGATCAAGAGCATATAAGTATAGTAGATCTTTATTAGTATGAGGCCTTTTGGATGATGTTCAAAATAAAACCATGAAGGCTTAGTCCCAAAGTAGATAATATCATATTAGTGTGGAGATATTATGGAAAGTCTATACTTGTTCTAACATAAGAAATGTAGTTTTGGGAAGCAGAAAAATAAAGTATTTGGGCCATGTAATCTCAGAAAAAGGAGTGTAACCAGACATAGAGAAGATTGCAACAATTGAAGAGTGGGCAACACTAACAACATTGAAGGAGTTACAATTATTTTTACGCCTCTTAGGCTATTACTGAAGATTTATTCTGAACTTTGGCAAAATAGCAGCTCCACTAATAGAATTATTCAAAAAGGAAAAAGAATTGAATAAAGATACTGCAAATGCATTTCAGAAACTAAAGGAGGCACTCACCTTTGCACCAGTGAGGCTGCCAAATTTCAAACAAACCTTTGTCATTGAGGACCTAAATATAAGTTGTTATCAACATATGAAAAGGAGTTTTATGCAATTTTATTTGCAGTCAAGAAATGGCAACATTATTTCTTAGGGCAACATTTCATCACAAAGACAGATCAAAAGGCTCCCAAACACCTTTTATTGCAACCACCAACAACCCTCATGCAGAATTGGGGATTAAAGAAGCTTATAGGCTTGGGTTTTAGCATAGAATATAAGAAAGGCAAGGAAAACTTAGTGGCAGATGTATTATCCAAAATTGAACATAATGGAAGTTTAGCTGCTATACTTCAGTTTTCTTCTCAACTCATAATTGAAGCTATTGACTCCTGGAAGACAGATTCAAAACTTCAGAAATTGGTGGACAAGATACGATTGACACAACAGACTCCTAAACACTACACCTTTGACGGGACATTGCTGAAAAGAAAAGGCAAATTGGTAATTGGTGTTCAACAAGACTTAAGAAACAAGGTAAGTCATTTTCATGATTCTCTTATTGGTGAATATTCTAGAGTGGAGATGACATATCAAAGGATCAAAGAACATTTCTATTAGAAAGGTCTTCAAAACAAGGTGAAGAAGTGGATTATGAACTGTGTCAGCTGCCAGAGGTATAAATCAATAAATCAGCTACCAACAGGACTTTTTCAACCTTTAGCCATACCTAAGAGAGCATGGAAGTCAATATCTATGGATTTCATTACAAGGTTGCCTAAATCTAATGGGATGAGTGTGATACTAGTGATCATAGACCGGCTAATTAAGTATGCTCATTTCATAGTTATAGGACATCCATTCAGTGCAACAAAGGTGGCAAAGTTGTTTATGAATACTATGGTGAAGTCACATGGTTGGCCAAATAAAATTATCTTAGATAGAGATACAATTTTTTTGAGCAACTTCTGAGCAGGGTTTGCAATCACATGGTGTTAAACTACTGAAGTACACAACTTTCCATCCACAAACTGAGAACCTCAACAAGTCTCGAGAAGACATGTCCAAGCAATGGACATCGCATTTATCCATAGCATAACTTTGGTACAATACCAAATTTCACACAGCCATTCAAATAACACCATTTGAGGCCCTATATGGCTATGTCCCTACAATTCCAAATCTGGTAAACTATGAAGATACACTAATAGAGGTTGTAAATTATACGATGAAGTCCAAAGAGCATATTGGAAGATTGTTGCAAGAAAACCTCTACAAAGCTCAAGAGAGAATGAAAATGTATGCTGACAGGAAGAGGACAGATAAGGAATTCAACTGTGGTAATTTTGTTTACTTAAAGATGTAGCCCTACAAGCAACATTCTTTAGCAAACACAGCATTTCACAAATTATCAGCCAAATATTATGGTCCTTATAAGGTGATTAAGAGGATTGGCAACGTGGTATACAAGTTGGAACTTTTAGGAGATTCCAAATTTCACAATGTTTTCCATGTTTCACTATTAAAGAAACATCATAGCAGTCAGGTAGTCTCAGAATAGCTACTAAGGCTTAATGAAGATAGGGAGTTGATGATCAAGCTAGCAGCAATCTTGGATAGGAGAAGTAAGCAAAAGAATAATAAAGCCATCAATGAAGTACTAGTGCAATGGGAGCACACTAAACCCGAAGATGCAACATGGAAAGAGTTACATGATATACAAGCCCAATATCCTGACTTTGAGTGGAGAGCAATGTAAAGGACTTGGGGACAAGTCCTAGTTAAAGGGAGGGAAATTGTTATAATACAAAATTAGGAGGATTAAAGTAGCATGTCATAGGATTAAATTCTGTTGTTATCCTATTTTTGGTGAGAAAAAAATGGTTCGTACCGTTGGAAGCCAGGCTAATATATAGATTCAAATACTCCTTCTTTCCACATGTGATTGTTGCAACTCATGTCTAAAAACCATGTATCTCATATGTTTCCTCTAGTAGTATTCACATATGCCATCAACAAGACCTCTTCATATGCTTTTGAATATGCATAATTTTCCTATTTCTCTTTACTTAGACATTTTCCATGACAAAAACAAGAATATTGACCAAGTCCTAAGAGAAACACCTTTGTGATTGATGTTATTGTTATTTGGTCAAAATGTCGCATACTTTTGTTATAATACAGAATTAGGAGAATTAAAGTAGCATGTTATAGGATTAAATTCTATTGTTATCTTGTTTTTGGTGGGGGAAAAACGGTTGGTACCATTGGAAGCCAGGATTATATATAGAACCCTTTTGTACATATTCAAATATATAAGAATTTCTCTGTTCAGTGTTTTCTCTATAATTCTAAGTAATTGTGAGTGAATGTGTGCATTCAAGGTTGACATCACATCTAAACTTTGACAACTTTCTTTCTTTATCATTCTCAAATCTCGCATTATTAGTCACTTTGTCATAAAACAAAACAAATCACAATAAAAAAGAAAGTAAGGACGTAAATGTCAAAAGTCCAAAATAAAATTATTTTTTAAAAATCTTAAATTAACATCATTTTGTGAATTCTAATCAATTATTTAATTTTAATTTTAATAATAAAAAAAGCTACGACTTTGCATATAAAGAAATAAATTGGAGGAAACCCTTGCTCTTCTTTAGCTGTAGCAGGAAAATTCGTAGTTTATTTTTTGTTTCTCTCCATTCATTCATCCATGAATGGCTTAAAATGAAAATTTCATCAAAAATTAGTTTTTGAATGAAATGTAGTTCAAATTATTTAAAATTTTAATTATTAATTTTTAAAATTAACAACAGTGATTATTAGATGTAAGTTTAAAAACTCTTACACTCGATCTGAGTATTTCATTTAACTTACATCTAACAGTTAGTGAAGTAATAAATTATAATCTGTTAGATATAAGTTAAATAAAAGGTTCAGACCGAGTGTAAGAGTTCTTAGACTTACATCGAATAATCACTGTTGTTAATTTTAAAAATTAATAATTAAAATTTTAAATAATTTGAACTACATTTCATTCAAAAACTAAATTTTGATGAAATTTTCATTTTAAGCCATTCATGAACGAATGAATGGAGAGAAACAAAAAATAAACTATAAATTTTCCTGCTACAGCTGAGGAAGAGTAAGGGTTTTCTCAAATTTATTTCTTTATATGCAAAGTCGTAGCTTTTTTTTTTATTATTTGTTTTTCAAATCAATTTTCCTTTTACGTTACTTAGGTTGATGACATCACTTGTGCAATCAACTATGATTTGAACTCGCCGCTTGTTACACAAATTTTACAACCTCGTGTGTAATAAATTAGGTTAACAGATTCACGAATTAAAAAATAATTATTTGTTTCTGAATTTTTTTATTATTTGTTTCCGTGTTTTTAGTAGGGTCTTACGATCTCTGAAATAAAAATTATTTAGTTTAAATTTAAATTATTCATGTTAATTTTTATATTAAATTATACATTAATTATATATTATTTTATTTAATACAATTTAATTAGTAGGTAATCACGGAATCTGCAATTTTTTAACTTGGCGCTTCAACCAAATCAAACAGTTGCCTAAGTATAATAAGTAAATTCCTTATCGCTACTGTTCCGATTAGTTCAGCAGATTTGGGAAGGAAGTATTTTATGAAAAAATATTTTAACCTAAAAATTTTTTTTTTTTCATTATTTGATTTGGAAAAGAAAAGGAAAATCTACGGGCAAAGAAGAAAAATAACGATCTCGATATGTGCTTCAACTAAACCAGTTCTTAAATAGGTAAAGTTCTACATGCTTCTACTATAAGCAAAATAATTTGGTCCATATTTTATTATTTAACTTGAAATGTACTATAACATTGGTTATGGTTGAAAATACTTTTATTTGGTAAGAACCAGTTTCTTTTCCTGCATCATGCAAGATTGAAAATAAAATTATTTATAATAATAATATATAAAAGAAAAATTATGTTAAAAGTGTTGCAATAACTTCTTATATCCTCTAATGAATTCATTCTATGAACATGCTATAACGTGCAACATTGTGTATTAAGATTAAAGATCATTATTATCCAAATTCAGCAAGAACAAGATATAAAAATATGTTTTAGCAATTAAACATAGGAAGTCAAATGTGAATTTAATTATCTTTCGTAAGATAGGTAGGCTTTGAGGTTTTCTAACAAAACTACAAAAAGTGAGCATAAGTTCAAGAGGAAAGAATTAGCACTATGTATCATGAGAGAGGCACTAAATGGTGATGATGTATAAGTCAAGGTGGTATGAAGCAAACATCAGAACTTCTATCTAAGCTTTCTCTGGAATTGGGGGGACATAAAAATACAATCCAACTTGCCACTTCTTTGGCCAAATGTATATAGGAGGGCAAGGGGAAAAAAAGGCAAAAATAAAATTGGCCATCACATACAATTTACTGTCAAAGTGGAGAACCGCAACCCAAGATAAGTGACTAGAGAAGAATCCTAAGCAACAATACAAGCCTTGTCATTCTTTAAAAGATATTCCATGAAGCAAAAATCATAAAGCAAATACATGCAAACAATGTAATGTTCAATATACCTGCCAAAGTGAAATATGGTTCTATTTGTGGTTGCTACCACCCTTTTTCTTCAGCAGGCTTCCAAACTTGCCAAGTAAAGGCTTCTTCTTCTTCTTCACTTGTTGCTTGGATGGTGAGTTCGCACCGTCATCAGTGGTCTCTGTTACAGTTGCTCCATTTATCTGATCACAGCCCTCACCACCTTCTATCTTTGAGTCAACTTCACCTTTGAAGGACCCAGCCTCTGGTTCTCTCTCTGGTGAGAACTCTTTTTTCTCTATCTTGCAGCTCTCCCACATTTTAAATTCAACTTCTACCGAATCATCTTTTTCTTTGGTCTCATCTTCCTTCAGTTTTCCATTCACATTCTCGGGTTTGGGAGATTCGGTTTTTTCAGACTTGTCATTTAAGAGAATACTTTCTTCCTGTAAACTTTGTCTGAGTTCCTCTTCATTGGTTGAAAGATCTACCTTGGATACGTCTTCTCCTCCATGTCCATTCTCTTCAGAGAATTCAACTACTTTAGGAAGCATATCGTAGTCTTTCTCACTATCAGTGAGGTCCCCATTTTCCACAGTCTGGTTTCTGGTTGTAGCTTCTTCAAGCAACTTAGATAACTCTTCCACCTTCTGAATAGACGTGGATTCCCTAGATCGGAGTTCCTCATTTTCTTGAAAAACGTTCTGAAATTCATTTTCTTTATCCAATAAACTCTCCTTCAACTTCATACTCTCAGCTTTTGCTTCCTTAAGTTCTTCCTGCAGGTGGATCACCTCAGCCTCAACTTCCTTCAGATTTTCCTTCAGTTGAGTTTCTTCCTCCCTCTTAGCACAAGCCTCTTCCTCGATTTCCTTGAGTAAATGAATCAACCTATTTATTTCTCTTCCCAGGGACGAGTTTTCTTCTTCAGTTTGCTTTAAGCAGTTGACTAGATGAAGTTCTCTCTGCTCCCACTCTACCTTGGAGTTTTCAAGGTTGTTTTTAGAACTTTCAACACTGCATGTAAGAACATCAATCTCGTGCCGTGCATCATCAAGCATGGACTCATATTTTTCATTAGTAGCTTTTAAAACTGACTTTAAATCTTCAATCTGGGTTTCATAGCTTTCATGTTCAGCATGGTTGGCTAATAACTTTTCTTTGGCATCTCTGGCTTCTGCAGATACTTCATGTAAAGCAGAAGTTAAGCTTTCCATTGCCTTTTTAGATTTCTCTTCTTCATCTCTACAGATCTCCAATTCATTAATAAGTTTGTTTTTCTCTTCTAATAGGGTCTGAACACTTGAAATGGAAAGCTTTTCATTGTTCAAAGCCTGAGCCTTCTCTTCTTTGACTGTCTCAAGTTCAGATTTGAGAGATTCAACTTTCTTTGAAATTTCAAGACTTTCTTCCTTAGCTACCAGAAGACAACGCTCTGAATCCTCAAGATCTTCTCTTTGTCTCCCAATTGTCATTTCCAACAATCCTACCTTCTCTTTAAGACTAGAAATTTCAGTTTCTGCATCATGCAACAAATCATTTCTTCCTTCTAGCTGTTTCATTGCAGATTCCAAAGATATTGATGCAGACCTCTCCAACTTATTTGCTTCTTCAACCCTCATTTCTAGTTCCTCAACCTTTTTTGTCCACTCCTCTAGCAAACTATGTGCATAAGATTCAGCCATCTTTGCAGCTTCCAGCTCCACATTAAGTTGTTCAATATAATTCTCTTTCTCTGTCAACTTTGCATCATAACCCTTTGCCTTTTCAAGTTCTTGCTTAAGAGCTTCTATCTCTGCTTGCAGCTCCAATACAATCTTGTTTTCGCTAGCCTCTGTTTCCAGTTTTGAATCTAGTAAGGCCTTCAGCCGTGTCAGTTCAGCTGAAAGAATCTCTGCTTTCTCCACATGAAGCTCGGCAATTTTAGTTGCATCATCTGCATGACTCAGTGCCTGATTCTTTGCATCACAAGTCATGACAAGTTCTTGCTTAACCCGCTGAAGCTCCTGAGTAGTTGAAAGAAGAGCAGACACATCCAAAGCATGCTGATTCCTTACACTTTCAAGCTCTTTCAGCCATTCCTCTTCCTTCTTCTGAGCAGCTTCAATTCCAGCCTGTTCCAACTCAACAGCTCGGAACTTCTCAATCTCAGAATTCTCCTCTGCCCGCTTTTGAGCCACCATGGCCTCCCTGAGTTTCTCATTTGCTTCTTCAGCCACTCTCTGTGCTTCTTTCAGCTCATCAATTGCTTTTGTCTTCTCTTTCTCTGCTTGAATCAGCTGTTCCTTTGCTTTCTTTAGATCTTCTTGAGCAGTATTTAATTGGCTTTGCAATTCTGAACCCTTTGCAGCTCTTGGGGGTTGTTTCTGAAAAATCAAGGAACATAATAAACACATCTCAGAGTACAGATAACCAAAGAAAATGATTACAAAAGAGAATTCTGTGCTGTGTCAACTATCACACATAATGAAGGTTTTAACTGACTAACCTATGGTCACATATTTCAGACGATTACTTATTTTACTAGACTTGTCAAGAGACTCAATGCAATTGGAAAATTCAAATACTACAGTCAAAAACAAAATTCAAATACTACAGTCAACTTCCCAAGTGTGGCCATTCGGTGATAGTGCCAGACATGACTCAATCTCAAAGATAAGAGGAGACACAAAGTCCATTTACTATAACTTACATCAGGCGGGGTTGAGGTGGGTCGTGGTGATTTACGCTCGGCAGGAGGCTTTGAATTCAAAGATCGTGGAGATTTTTCTGCAGACAGGCGCAAATTCGGCAGAGGCGATGGCGATTCTGATTCTGGTTTGGACACTCCTTTGCTCAGTTTACTAACTCTTGGAGTTGCAGGTGATGCTTTGTTGGGAGTTGATGGCCGTGCTTTGTTGGGAGTAGCCGGTGGTGCTTTGTTGGGAGTTTCAGATAAACTGGATCTATCAGATTCACAATGTCAATATCATATCAAAAATGCATTAAATGAACTAGAAAAGACATGACACTACAAAATAACAAAATGCCATATTTGTATCCCAATCAAGTAGATGGATCTAAGCCTATGAAAACTAACTCTTTATACCAAACTCAGTATCTAAAATCATTTTCAAGCCAAACTCATCAAACAAGAAACAACTACCAAGAGAAAGAAATGGAGGATAGTAACAGCTACCCAGAAGTGAAAACTAGGATCAGAGACACAGATGAAATCACTGTTGAAAAAGCACAAGCTAACAAGAACAGAAGAAGATCAAGACAAAATAAGAACCAAAAATGAAAATGAAGTGAAGCCCATCTTTAAACTCCTCGCAAACACCGAACAGATAACAATAAAGCACCGAAATTTAAACAGACGAAGCAAAAGGGTATCACACACATAACTTCAGAAATTCAAACTCAGTTAAAAATGCCTTCAGTCAGTAGATCAAACCTGAAATCAGAAAAATCTCTCACGAACCACCCAAATAGAAAAAAAAAAACAAAAAAACAAAAATGTAAAGCAGTATATCGAAGAAGAAGCTGAAGAATCACACATCAGATCTTAAAGCAACAAGGAGCTTCACAAACCTGGGTTTTGAAGCCATGGCAAAAAGCAAGCAAGTGACGAGAGAGGAGAAAAAAACGTTGCCTTTGCTCAAAGTGTCAGTTGCGGAATTGGTAATGCTCAACTTCCAACATTGTCAGAGACAAGAAACCAACAAATTTGGGATCAGCGTAAGATCAAAAATTCAAAATTGTTTCATTTTTCTTTTTTTGGTTTGTGGGAAAATATTGAAAGGAGAGGAATTTACACAACAAGAACCAAAACCAAATATGTTTAGTTGATTTTCCTGTCCTAAGAGTGGCTACAGTTACAGCAGCACACTATGCTCTCTCTCTCTCTCTCCACCCATGTCCTTCCCTCTCTCACACACAGTGTAAGGAAAAGGAAGCAGTGGTTAGCGTATGTATATCTTGTTAAGGGTGAATAACATGAAATGACAGAAGTAACCCTGAGTTGTTTTCTTTTGTTCCTAAATCTGTGAAAGCCAAAGGCATGTGTAACTTTATCAGAGGCAAAGACATGTCTGTGACTCTTCCAACCTTACCCTTCTTTTCAGGAAAAAGGGATAATTTGCCATGGGATTAGGAACTGCCCCTGCAATGCAACTCCTTTTTCAATTTGTTTTTATTATATATATAATTAGCAACATCTGCATGTGCCAAGAATTTTCAAAAGAAAATAGTTTGGTTTTATGAACTCGAAAATATTTCCAAAAGTGATAGCAATGCACATTGCAGACTGCCTTGCCAGGTTGGATTATTTTAAAAAGGAAGTATGTGGCAAGCAATATTTATTGTTTTTACTTTTGCTAACTTTCCTTATGCTTTAAGATTATTTTCTTAATTATACATTTTGACATTAACTTATCTTTATGACCCTTAAATTGGTTAAAATGTTTTTTTTTTATTTCTCTTATTCATTAACATTTTTTGGGCTGTCTGTTTTATTTTTAAAACATAAAATCACTATCTTTTCAACTTGTAGTTTTATTTAAATAAAACATGTTCAAATAATTTTCACCAACAGAAAAAACAAGTAATTGACATTTTATCTTGCAATTTATACATAATTACCACGAAATAATAATCAATTATCATTCTTTCTTGTTATTTATCGTTAATGAAAACGGTAACAAATAGGTTATTGTCCTAATAACATTGGCAAATTTTGAAACCAAAAAAGTACTAACTGTTAAAAATAAAAAGTCAGTGAGACTGTTATACCAGCCAAAGGATAAATCCAAAAACTTAAGACACATTACTCTTCGATGCAATGGATATTGTTAGAAAGTCATGATCATGTTTTTGCACATAATCCAAAACAAATTAAGAAAAATCACACAAAGGAGTTCCAGTTATTTAAGAATAAAAATTACATTGATTCATGCTTTACTGATTTATACTTCAAATGGCAGAGTCTAAAAGTAACACATGTTAAGATAAAGATAAAAAAAAAGTAAAACATTAACATTAGTCATAATATTATAATCTTAAACATAAAACATAAATCTGAGCCATGTATAAGTATTGCTATGTTGTTGGTGCTGTGTTTTGTAAAATAAGAATCGCTGCAAAAAACAAATGTCATTTTTGTTAACATCTGTACTAAATTAAGACTTATTTAAAGTGTTAAAGTACGATAATATTTTATTAATAAAAACATAATTATTAAATAAAAAACATAATAGCTCAATGAAAACGTGTCATTTTTAAAACGAACTACAAATCACAGTTCTTGTGCCATTGTCTTCTGTTCATATCAGTAAGAAAATTCAAAATACTCATTGTAAAAAATATTTAATGATGGTTAATGAAAGTTGACCCGAGTATTAAGATCGAATAATGTATACAAAAAGGAGTTGAGTGGCTTGTGGGCTAGTGATAGTTGAACTAATTCAGAGAAATAATATATAAATTAAAAAATTCAACGTCAAAGAACAAGAATTGTGATAGGTAGTTTATTAAAAAACTAAGGATGATTGGAATTACTGTTGAATAACGGGAACCACCAGCTGCTACTTTACGTAAATGGCGTAATAAACAAATTAAGCTTACCCCTTTGGATTTGCCATTGGATCAACTTTTGTATGGTGAGAAACTGACTAGCAAACCAACAAACCTTCCTTATCTTGTGGCTGTGGCAAGCAAAACTCATCCTAATTATGTGATATTTCATATATTAGGTGCAACTTTAGCCATCTTTTGAAAGAGATGTTAACTTAGAATTTTTCATTCAACATGCTTATTCTTGTAAATATATAATATCAAGCTTTATTAACTCTGTCAAAAACAATATAGCATTTTTTTTCTCATGTGATGATAAAAAAAAAATGTTAAAATAGAAAATAATGTTATAAAAAAAATATATCATTTGAATAATGTAGCTTTAATAACATGAGCTTTTGTACATAATGAATGAAAAAATAATGAGTATCATCAGTTTAATTCCACACATTTTCCCCCTCATCTCTCTCTTCTTGTTTTATATGAAATTATTTTATATGATTAAAGAATGTAAGGTTCAATTTTTTTCTCATATTTTTTAATAAGTAACTAAAGTTATGTTTAGATGTCAAGTTTAAGAAGAGAGTAGAGAGAAATGGAGAGATTAATAAGGTTTAACTCTGATTTAAAAGTTAACTAATTAGAAAAGAGGGTTTAGGAAATTTTTTTAAATTTTCTAAAACTCTCTTTAACATCAATTTTTCAATTTTTTGAGTTCTGAATTATCTTCTGTTATCCTTTCTTCTTGATATTAAACATAAAAGGGATACTTCTCTTTCCTTCCCTTCTCCTCTCAGTTTTCTTTTCAAACTCTTTATTTTCTTTCTTTTCAAACATCTAAACAAAGTCTAAATAATTAAGTCCATACATTATTCACATATCTATCTAGCTACATTTAATTTGACTTAAAATTAACTTCATATTTTAACTTATTATTCTTCTTTTTAAATTCAAACATACTCTCCTAGTGAATATTTAGATAAAATATATACAAAACTATATACAATGCATATTTAAATATACTTTTTGATTTTGAAAATTTATTTTTATTTTAATCTATATAGAATATTTTTTATATTTGATTCCTAATTTTATTGAAATACATATTGTTAGTCTTTATTTTTAGATAAAAACTATTAACTGATGACGTAACAATGGGTAACTTAAACTTAATTATGTTGCTTCATTACTTAATGCAACAAATTTAACAACAGATATTAAAAAGTGAATTTCAATAAATTAAAGATTAAGTAAAAAAATATAGGAACTAATATTTAAAAATAAAAATATTTGTCTATAATACTAGTTAATTAAGTTGCGAACTTTTTTAAAATTAAAATGAAGTAATGTCTCATGATATATATTATGAAATAAGTTATCTATTATAAAAGGATTTTCATTTTTTCATAAAAAAAAATATCACATTATTAAAAATATATTAATTTAAGTTTAAAACATTATAGTTTTATTGATTAAAAAATTATAAATTTAAAATAATGATATAATTTCCGTTCTTCGCTCAACAAAATTTAAAAAAAAAAAATAGTGTCATATTCTAAAGTAGGAGAGATATTGTCAGATTAAAAAAAATTACCAAAAATTATAGGTATCTCATTTACAAAAATAAAGACTTAAATTTAATATTTTTCCAATACAAAACTCTGTCAGTTTAAATTTTAACGCCCAAATTGAACACCTTAATTTGGTTCAAGTCCAAAGAACACAAAGTGTATACACAAAAAAAATTAATTTGAATATGAAATTTTAAAATATTATATATCAAAATATAAAATTTTAAAGAAAATTATAAAAATAAAAAACTTAAAAATCGTTAATAAGAATTTTAAAATAAAATAAGTCAATTTTAAAAATTACTATTATGAAAAATATCATATTTTATCATATAGTATTTTAAAATACCATTATAAAAAAGGCGTATATGAACAACAACCATTCAAGACAACAATAATAAAAAAAACCGTTATTTTGATCATTCATGTTCCCTTTAACTTTAGCAAACAAAGAAAATCTCAGTTAAGGAGACAAAAACCACGCAAATCGAAGCATAAAATGATAAAAACCAAAAAGAGATTATACTTGATGTCTCCAAATAAATAATTCCATGCACAAACATGATACTCACTCCTTTTCACTCAAAATTAAATATAACTGTGAACTGTGAACTATGTATGAACTGTGAACACTCCCTAATTTTTCAAGCTTTTCCTCCCATCAAAATAAATTAATTAAATGCGCATTTTATTTGTTTGTGATATTGAAAGTCGTTTTTCTAGTCTTACCCAAGAAATTAAGCTCAATCATGTGGTTGCTATCTGCTTCCTGAAATTCTCCAATAATTTGATTAAACCCCTTCTATGGTTGGTTTGGTGGTTGCTTGATTTGATTTTTCTCTTTGCCACCCGCGATTCCTTTTTACCAAACAGATCACATAACCCAACATATGTATATATATATATATAGTTACATGAGAAAAGTCATTACAATGATAAACTATAGTAAAAAAGTTCCATGCCTTCCCTCACTTGTCTCCACCAACCTTTCTTTGTTTTCTTCTCTTTAATTTGTTACTGGTCCCTATTCCAAAGTGGTGAAATATTTCTGCCACGTTCTCTACACCTAATTAGAAAATAATAATACGTTGACAAATTTATAAAGATAAATTTAATATAAAAATTCATGAACGTCAAACTAAATATACTATTTATCAGAACAATATTAAGGTTTTTACTGTCTTCTTAATTACCACTATGTATATTACATGCATGCATGAGTTTTGCCTCCGTTTTCACTTGAGATTAATTACTATTGTTATATGAGTTTGCTGATCTGTTAAGATATCTCACTGTAACAAGAATGATTGAGACACTGAAAGAGCATCATGTAACAGAGAAGTTAAGCATATTACAACTTTTATGGTATACTAATTTACTCAATTAATGGTTCACTGTGTTACTGAAAAGAAGCAGTACAGAGAAAAAAGACAACCATTTGAGTTGATAAAATACAGCCTTGACCAGTTACTTTTCTAGTATGCTTCATCAATTTTCTGGTAAAAGTGGGGTACAAATTTAATGATATATAGTGTGTACATGCAAGAGCTGCAACATATCTAAAGATCATGTGAAGAGGTTTAATTAAAAGTTATAATTTAATATCACCATGCATATCATTTATACATACCAACTCATAGTGGTGCAAATATTATCAAGTACTGCACATGAATAAATGATTTCCATTTATATAAATATATATAAACAAGCCTATATATCTCGTACTTTATTAACATGCACTCTTCCATCCATTTTTTAATTTTCTTTTTTTATCACATTATCTGTTGTATTATTCACAGTCACACGTATTTCATAACTGTTAAACTGTAATGCATTAAAGGAATTAATAACATGTGTGTATATATATGATAAATTTAACAATATATAAGTAAACTATGAAACTGTTTAAGAATTAATAGAAATATTTTTATTCAATATCTTGAGAAATTTTATTGATATAAAAGTGTTATTTTTACAAGTCGGTGTATAAGTGTAGATACACATCCTCATGAAATTATTGAGAAAGAGGGGAAGGGGCAATGGTTTCCACATGGGGAGTGGGGTCAAAATCTTCAAACAGCAAAATTAAACTGATAAATCATCAGATTATTAAGGCAACGACAGTGCACACGTAACTATCAGTCTGAAGTGGGAAGCAATAAGAGCATCTAAGTTTTATTCATTTCTCCCTCCTTAAATATTCTTTTCCTACCATCTTTCTCTTCACTCGTCACCACTTACTGGAATTGTCTTTCGTTTATAAAAACATGTGTAACATATTTCAAATTAAGACAATGATATAACTAAAAATAAGGACAGAATTTTATTTTAGACGTAGACAAATAATAAGGAACAATATGTAATGATTAATACTTAAGAATTTGTCTAGTTTAAGGTTAACGTTGAATTAATCCAAGTACTTAACTTCCCAACGATTTTCTTAGGGGTATAAAATAAGATAGAATTCTAAGATTGTAAACTTGGAGTGTGTCTGGATGAGCGTTGTAAACTTGAGTTTGAACATATTTGATTTTGTAAAATTGATTATATTTTAAAATTAGCCTAAAATGATGTAATTTATGTTTAAAAACTTACTTAAAAGTAAGTTTGTAACAAAATTTAGTATATATTTTTTAACTTAGCATAAAAGTTATAATTTATCATGTTAACTCAAAGTCTCAAACTTAAGTTTAGAGACAAAATAAATTATATCATAGAATTATTATACATGTTGATACAAATTTCAAATCACCTTTAACATCTTCAAACTTGAGTTTAAAGGTTTATGGTGTCCATCCAAACATGCACTTAGATTTTTATTTTATGTGGGAGCAAAGAGGCCCATTCAGTATTCTTTGGGAATTGGGGTGTTTTTAATTAAAATTTTAGGGTGGAGGGGACCAGTGATCTCCAAGAATGATCCAATTAGATTGAACATTGCTTGGAACAAATACATGGAGCTGAAATGGTAGTAAAAGGATGTTCAAACTTCGTGTTTGTGCGTAACAGGTATGAATGTTGATGAAGAATTTAAATAGCATAGATACGATGATGAAAGTGATGTATGTGTATGGATAGGAGATTGTCGAATGCTAAGTAATGTGACAGTGAAAATGGGTAGACCCACAGAAAACATAGAAATTGGCAGCATACGGCGAATCATTGAGACCCACCAAACACCAATTCATAGTACACTCATAAATAAGAAAAAGCCGTGACATGATACGGTCTTGTTGAAGCACCAATGCATGCAGATTAACAATGCCAGAAACTCAACTTTGGACCAAACAAAACGTATCACCAAAACATTTGCAGCGTTATTTATTTCTCAACTATTTCAGCTGCATTTGAACTTTTCTAATTAAAATTTCAAAATTTTTACAAAGTTACAGCTAAGGGCATGCTTGTTTCTCCGTTATATACGCAGAAATACACCCTAAGATCCTTTTATTGAAGGTAACTATTTTTCGATACCAGTAGAATAAAGTTCTTAACGTTCTCTGAACAGGCACTAATAAAATTACTTACTTAAATCCATTTTTTTCTAAGGAGTTTTATTTTATATAAATGGTAACCATCATTAATTGTAATTGTCAGATACCTTTTCTGAAAGTAAACATTGACCAGTGGATTAATCCTTTGATGATAAGCACCGTTCGGAGGGTTTTTTTTTTTATATGAAATAAAAATAAAAAAATATTAAAATACAGTATTTTGAGAAAAATTACGAAAATATGGGAATTTTTGACAAAAATGGTTAGTGACATTTTTTGGGCACTTTTAAAAAATATTATTTTATTAAAAATTGCCACGCCACTAGAAATTTTTTTAAAATTATTATTTTAAAAAAAATTATCATTGGCTAATTTTAACTTTTTATAATTTTTTTAAAATTACTAGTAGTAATTTTTGAAATTTGGTAACTTTTTATTATTTTATCATTGTTTATATTAAGAATTGACAATGACAATATTTGAATTTTATATTTCTATAACTTTTATAAAAACACTATAATTTGGTATATATATATATATATATATATATATATATATATATATATATTCAAATTTCAAATATTTTAAGAAATATCCCATTTGGATTTCTGACTTTTTAAATCCTCATTTAGTTTTTTAATTTATAGAAAATTTATTTACAAGTTTAATCTTAATATATATATTATCAACATAAAAAATTTTATGGTATATAAATCAACTGATACATAACTGTTCTCTTTCAAGAGAATATATTTATTAAACTTTTAAAAAATATTAAAGTAAGCCACTTTTTCCAAATGACTAAACTTGGAATTTAAGAAAT
This sequence comes from Abrus precatorius, assembly GCF_003935025.1. NCBI lineage: Eukaryota > Viridiplantae > Streptophyta > Magnoliopsida > Fabales > Fabaceae > Abrus > Abrus precatorius. Next base: position 10,548,821 of record NW_020874406.1, on the reverse strand, counting down.
AAAGATTAAATTAACGGATGCTTATGATGCCGTACATAACAATGCAATGACAACTCTACACAATTGGCGCATATTACTTTTTTATTTTAAATTATAAAAGAGATCTTACAAACTGGTGAGGGAAAGGATAACTGTTGAAAGATAATGTACATTGAAAATTATTGGGTATCAAACTTTATGTCAATTGCTTCACAAGAAAAGCTGGGGGCTTCTGAACTATAATGTAATCGTACGTACTGCACATGGCTTTTCAGCAAGATAATGGAAGAGTAGGGCCACTGAAACTCCAATGACCTATTCTGTGTGCATTTGTAACTGCACTTTTGTGTATGTAACAATTCTGGTCATGTGATAAGGTATTAGAATTTGGACGCAATGTTGGGTTCAATTTACATTCTCCAGCTTCTGTTGCTTGCAAAGTTTGAGCTGATTTGCTGACCCCATCTGTTATTGCTTGGTTGGAGTGAGAAAAAGAAATGATTTTTAATGCAATATAGTTAGGCAAGGGTGTTCTAGATTATGCATTACTTTTCAGGGTACTGGGCAAATCCTAATCTTGGTGTTGGACTACTGCCACAAAAATTCATGTGTCAGAGCCACATTTTTCTGGAAACTTGTTTAGATATAGTTCATGTATGCATATCAATTAGAACTGACATACAAGACTTGGACTCGTGATAAGACAGTAATAACAATGAATGTGATTTCAAAATAGCAATTTATTATCAATTTAGGAACTAGGACATACCCAAAGGACCTTGGCATTAAAATTAGTGTATAAGAAGCTTCAAATCAAAGGCATTGGTCTATTTCCAGCCTTTCAAAGACCTTGGCATTGAAGAGATTTTCTTCTTATGTAATAAAGAATAACATAGATAAGGAAAATAGGCAAAACATAGGCTAAAGCAGGTCTTACAAGGATTTGCAGACAAAAGACAAGGCTAGGACATTAAAAACATTAATACACATACACATACAAAGAATGTTCGACTTTTGGCAGTTTGTTTACCCGTTGAAGGAATCCAAGAAGGATAGGGTTTGAAAATAAGTAGGCAGAGCACATTTTATAATGTAACAAAAAAGGGGGGGAACCATGAAATTTCGTTCATTTATTAAGTCAAAACAAAGTTTGGATGTAGATAGAAATTATGAATGACGACTTGCAAGTGCGAAAACAGCAAAAACAAGGCTAATATATAAATGCCGTAGATAAAATGTGGATAGAAAAATGCATGCTACTTAATGTTTTAAAGAAGGGTTTTGTTAAGACCGAAGATAATCATCCATAAATAAAAATTTTTATAAAAAAATATATAATTATTGTATTAAAATTATAAAAATAAAATAAATATTTATCTTTTTAATAAAATTTTATTATTATTAACTATTTATCTTTAGTTCTTAGAGTTGAGGTTAACAAAATGTCTTTAAAAAAAGTGAATAACAGAAATTTAATTATTAACTATTTATTATTATTAACTAATTTGTATGGTAATTTAATTTATTTGCGCATTACCCACCATTTAATGCCCTCATCTCCGCTCGAAATCAACTCAATCATGAGTTTGATCAAATCTTTTGGGATTGATGATTGCCAGGAGAATAATAAATAATAACCAATTTTATCTCTGTTGTATTTTAAAATAAAAAAGTTTAAAAAATTAAAATAATATTTAAATTCTGTAAAAGATTAAAATAGTAAGTATATTAAATTTAATTTAAAAATTATAAATTAATATTTTTAAATTAAAAATAAGTAAATATTTTGAAATGCCAGAATTAATAAATAAAAACTTACTTTAAAAAATTGAAAATGATATATTTTTTAAAAGAGTAGATTAGTGATAATTGAAAAATAAGAAATGATGGAACCTTTGTTTAAAAAATAAAAAATATATTAAATAAGGTTTATGGAGAGTGAGAAAAAGCAAAAAAGAAAGAAAAAGCAAAAAAAGAATTATATATTTTGAAAGCACATTTTTTAAGGTAAATAAAAATCCTCTTCAAAGAATAAATGTGAAAGAAAATAAATTTTTCTTATTTGTTCTCCTCTACTTTTTAAACTAATAATTTTAAAAAAATAACAAATCAAATCTTATGATGCAAATAACAACAAGGGAACCATTTTTTGTGACATTTTTATTTTTTTATTAATATTTTTTTGGTAAACTAATGAAATAAAAATTAAATCTTATGTAAACAACAAATAAATCATTGTTAGTGAATTTTTTTTCTTGTTTTTTTTTTATAAATCAACAAAATAAAAATTAAATTTTATAACGTAAACAGAAAAAGAATTATTTTTGTAGTGACTTTTTTCTTTTTTTTTCTTTTTATTGTTCTTTTCTTTTATGAACTAATGAAATAAAAATCAAATTTTGTGAAATAAACAAAATTGCAGTGACTTCTTCTTTTTCCTTTATTTTTCTATTTTTTTTTCCTTTCTTGAATTAATGAAATAAAAATTAAATTTTATAATTAAATAATTTTTTATTAAAATTTTTTTACCTTTCTTTTCTATTTTGAATAATGTAATAAAGTAAAAATAATAATAAGAATTAAATATTGTGATGAGCTATAAACATTTTCGATTAACAATAATTTTTATTCTCCTTTTTATCTTTGTTAATTTTTTTTAAGAGTCAATAAAATAAAAAATAATAAAATTTAAATCTTGTGATAGGCCATAAAGTTGTGTGTTTATTTATACATCATTTATGTGTGTTTATTTATACATCATCAATATTATGTTTACTTTATTATCGCCACTGACATGCAAGTTTGTTTGTAAATAATATTTTTATTATGTATAAAAAATAATAAAATATAAATTCTCAAATTCAAAAAATATTTTTTTTTTCTAAACGAAAGTTTTGAATTTATGTAATGGCCAAGTGATGTTGATAGAGTAATAGATCTATTTTAAGGTCGCTTGGATTGTAAGAGTTTATTAAATAGTCATGTGCTAACTTAAAACTCTATGTAAAAGTGAATTTAAGTCAAAAATAAAAAAAGTCTAAAACTATTTTTCTTTCAAAATAATTTTCAATTCATGCAGCAGTCAAGTAATATTGATAGAGTGATAAATTTACTTTTAATATTTTTTGAATTTTAAGAGTTTATTTAGTAGTCATGTGCTAACTTGAATCATGTGTAAGAGTGAGTTTATTTTTAAATTTTTTTTTAACAATATGTAGTTTGAATGGTTAGAGAAAATATTTTAAGTTTTAGAAAGATTGCATTTAAATTCGAACGGGATTAAAAAAATCACTTTTCTCATTTTAGAAATAAACTCACTCTTACATAAGATTTAAGCTATTACATGACTACTCAATAAACTTTTACAATTCAAGTGATATTAAAGGTAAATATATCACTTTATTTCACATCATTTGACTGTTGTGTGGATTTAAAACTATGTTAAAGAAAATTAATTTTAGACTTTTCTTATTTTTTACTGTTAGGTATAAACTCACATTTCTATAGGATTTAATTTAGCATAAGATTACTTAATAAATTCTGATGATCCAAGCAACATTAAAGGTGACTTTTTTTTAAGAAAAAAAATATGTATATATATTTTGACTTTTGAGAATTTTTATTTTATTGTTTCTTAATGCATAGTAAAAATATTATTTACAAACAACTTGCATGACAATGGCAATAAGAAAGTAAATATAACATTAATAATGTATTACACACAACTTTATAGCCTATCACAAGATTTAATTTTTATTATTTGTTTATTTTATTGGGTCAAAAGAGAAAAAAAAAAAAGATAAAAAGGAGAAAAAATCACTATTACCCTAAAATGTTTATAGTTTATCACAAGATTTAATTATTATTTTTTATTTATTGCATTGGTTCAAAAAGAAAAGGTACAATAAAGAAAAAAAATAAAAAAATTTTAATTGCAAAATTTATTTTTTATTTCACTAGTTCAAAAAAGAAAAATAAAGAAAAAAAGAAAAAAAAGAAGAGGTCACTAAAATATATTACAAGATTTGATTTTTATTTCAGTAGTTCATAAAAGATATATCAATAAAAGAAAAAGAAAAAAATTCACTAAAATATGATTTATGTGTTATTTATGTCACAAGATTTAATATTTATTCTATTGGTTCATAAAAAGTTTAAAAAAATGTCACTAAAAATTATTTATTTGTTATCTATGTCACCAAATTTGATTTTTATTTTATTAGTTCATAAAAGAAAAAAATAATAAAAAAAAGAAAAAAATGTCACTTAAAAATAGTTTTGTTTGTCACAAAATTTAATTTATTGTTGTTTTGTTTATTATTAGTTTACCAACATAGAGAGAACAATAAAGGTAAGGTGTAACATTCTCAAAAAAAAATTTAGTTATTGAACTTTAGTTTGCATTTGTATGCTTCTTTAGAAAGGATTTTTTTTCCTTTTTATTTTCTTTTCTTGTTCTTTTTCTCTTAATTCTTTTTCACGTAATATTGTTATATTTTATTTATATATAAATATTTTGTATACTAGAATGAATTTTAATGATCTTGACACCTTGTTATTTGAACTCTTTGACTTGTGAGTGAGTGAGCATTTAATATATGTTTAATATATCATTCTCCACACATGCATATGTTGTCTTCTTTTTCTCTCCTTTATTTTCCTTTGTGTATCTAGGAAGACCATGCATTGAATGGGGTGTAATAGCTAAACACCTACCTTGACCCCTTGGCTTTTGAACTTCAGTAATAAGGGTGCAATTGACCTAAAACTTTTCATTTACCCTTCAATCCTTTGAATTACACGTGGTGCCTTTTTGTTTTTAGTAATAACCTCTTGAAAATCCGCATTGCGTGGAGGGGAGGCCATTTCTTATTAATGGTGTGTGCATTGTGCACATGCCCTTTTGCTTGCTACTTTTGAACTCATCATAACCTCTTTCCTTATTAACTTCCACGTGATTCCAAAGAGAGGGAGTTAATTCCCCTTATGGCAACTATTGTGCTGACCGAATTTCTTAAGTACCTTTAATTAAGAGGCTAATGATGAACTACCATCCCATTAAATGTGCACTTAGAAGCCACTAATGAGACATTAAAATTCCACTTGTCAACTTTTGAACTCCTCCTTTTATGGTGTCCCCCATGGAGTAATTAGCATCGGTAAAACAAAGATGATCACTTTCACCCTTTAAATCACATAGCTAAGCATGAAAACTTCACTCCAAGGACAATGCATTGTTGAGGAAGTCCCTGAGACTTAGAAGGAGAGTTCTTCACCACCTGCAACCTTTTCGTATCATAAACAGAGGTAAGGAGAGTTCAAACTTTCTGCTATGGCTATTATAATGTAACCGCGTGTATGTTTAGTTGATCACCTTTTATTTGAATCAATGATAGGTGTACAAACATGGAGTCCTTTTTCATTCTTTTCATCCTTGAACAATTTGATGAATCAGGAGATGTTCTGATGACTTGCATGAAGCGTGATTGAGTATCTGATTAAATTGCATGCAACTTTCACTCTACTTCTTTTCTCTTTTCTATTATTACTTGTGATTCTTATAAACGAGCTTGGTTGGAACGATGTAATTAGAAATCGTTGATCACAACAATGTTAATATTGGAAATTTCTATTATCCTTGAGTTTGAGATTTATTTTATGATTATTTTCCTTTATGGTACCTTGATTTTATACCTACTTTAGTGCACCTGTTTTGAATAAGTGTATGAACTTCGCTACCTTTGCCTGAATATTAACTTGTGACCCAATGCATGATAAATTTTAATGTTATATGTGTAATTATTGTATGTGTCCTCTGACCTGCCATGTCTTTTTCTAATTTATTCCTATCTAAAGATCGATGTACTTTCTTTCTTTTTGAGAAACTTATTTGATCATTGCATGCCCCTTAGTTTGTGAATTTTGAAAAAATGTTTTTATACTTGATACTTGACAACTTTAAAATTGAAAGAAGTATTTTACATTTTCTATCCTTCCTACTTATAATCAATATTTGTTGCCTCACTCCATGAGTTTCTATTAAAAAGGGGAAAAACTTAACATTTTATTCCTAAACGTTTTATGTTGTCTATCCCTAATCTAATTTACTTTCCACTAGAGGAGCACCCTAATTCAATTATTGCATTTTGTATTTTGCATGTTGCTGGCTATAATTTTATTTTCATGTAGCTATGACACTCATTTTAATATGGAATACACATACAAGAAATTATATCATTTCATTGACCTTAACTATATTTTATCTTGACTTCTTAGTTTTTTGTATGCTGCATAATTCGACAAACTATTTTTTTAACTTGTTACCACTTTTCTACATAATTTTGCAATACTATTTTCTAAACTTGTTACCATTTTTTTTTGCATAATTTGACACTACTATTTTTTAAACTTGTCATCACTTTTCTACATAATTCTACTCTACTATTCTCAGAACTTGTTACTATTTTTCTGCACTACAAATCCACACACTCACATTTTAAATTCTATGCCTTATACTGAGATTTGATGCATTGATTTATATTACAGCCCTTGACTTTAAATTAGATGCATATTAGGTACCATAATACTACTCACTTTGAACATCAATACCTCTCACACTGATTGCATTATCCTAGACTTACACTTTAAGCTAGCTATATTATATTTTCCTTGACCTAACGAATTATGTGTATGTATGCTCTAATCTGTTGTGACTTAAACTGAGAATTGGTAAATTTGTTTGAGATTGGAGTTTCGTATGTTTGGTGAGACTTTCTGCCCCTCTTGCTTGATATGTTGTTGCATCTGCATTGATTTAAGACTTAAATAGGATTGTAATATTTCTTGTCATAATAAGATTCTACTGCAACTATATGAACCCCTTAACTGACCTATCAGGACTGCACTCTTGCACTCTCTTTTATTTAAGTCATTATTGCAAAAATTGTGATGTAACTACCTCCCACACTTATTCACACATCATCAAACACAGCAATTTTCATCAATTACCCTTATTCTTATCCACACACATAATATTCACAAGTTCCGGCACATGGCCCTCATCACATCTTACAATTTATTCCATTCCCATACATTTTTTACTCTCTATTGCAACCACACATCAATCATACGTATTGAGATAGGGTAAAGTCCCCCCTTTACCTTGGATTGAAGACCTACTCGCATATTCGGCCATGGAAGTGTTTCCCACACAGATTTCGGCCTAAAACACATGGAAGAACTCCATGAGAACCTAAGGATACCGAAAAACAAAGAAAATGGGATGAAAACAGAACCTTAACCCTTAATACTCACCTCCAAGCATTCCCCACATGAATCTGAGCTCCAATCTCGCTCACGAACAGCTTTGGAGGCAATTAATAGAAGAGAAAAGGGTTTGGAGTCGAGAGAATCGAAGGAATTAGGGAAGGGATTTGAGAAATAACTCTCAGATCCCTAAACCCCTCAGATCGCGACACTTTCGCTATAGCGACATCCTCTCGCTGTAGTGAGGCATCTCTCACTGCAGCGACACCCTCTATCGCCACAGCGAAAATCTCAGACAAAAATTGCATTCTAGTTTCTGCAGAATCTTGCTATAGCGAGTCTACATCTAGAAATGCAATCCCTTCTGTCGCTCTCTCGCTACGACGAGACAACTCTCGCTACAACAAAAAGGCGACAGTTTGTCCCTTTTCTTCCCAGGGTCCTCTCGCTACAGCGAGGACCCCCTACACTTTGGCACTTAATCCATTTCCAGTCCAGCCACACATGCACACACATATTTCCATATACCCATAGGCTTTTACGCACACAAGCATCATTTATTACACATTTCAATGCAATTTCCTCATTTTCATTTCCCTATTACGCACTTAAGTGCAATTCTAATATCCATTTACACTTTCTATACATACGAATACCGATAATCAATGTTATCAAAATTCGGGGTGCTACAACTCTCCCCACCTTTAAGAAATTTTGTCCCCGAAATTCAACCCAACACACCTAGGTACAAAAACAATCTCGGGTACAATTCTCTCATTCTACTCTCCATCTCCCATGTGGCATCGCCCTCATCACTAAAGCTCCATATCACCTTCACCAGTGAGATCTCTTTACCTCTCAGCTATTTAACGCAGTGATCAGCAATTCTCACTGGGTACACATCATATGACAAGTCTTCTCTTACTTGAATCGGGTCGAGATCAATCACATGGGAAGGATCCGGCACATATTGCCTAAGGTGTGACACATGGAACACCGGATGTAGATTCGAGAGGTTCGGAGGCAACACAATCTGATATGCAGCAAGACCAATTCTACTCAGCACTTCGAATGGCTCAATGAACTTAGGAGATAATTTTTGGGATTTCAAAGCTCTCTCAACTCCAGTCACGGGAAAGACCTTCAGAAACACATGGTCACCCACCTGAAACTCCAACGGCTTTCGCCTCCTATCATAATAACTCTTTTGTCGATCCTGGGCAACTTTCATTTTGTCTTTGATCATCTTGATATGCTCATCCTGCCTTTGGACCATATCTGGCGCACATAGAAATGCCTCTCCAGTTTCATACCAACACAACGGAGTCCTACACCTCCGCCCATACAAGGCCTCAAACGGTGTCATTCCAATGCTAGTATGATAACTGTTGTTGTACGTGAATTCCACCAGCGGCAGACACTCTTCCCAAGTTCCCTGCTGCTCGAGCACACAGGCCCTCAATAAGTCCTCTAGGGACTGGATGGTCCGCTCAGTTTGATCGTCAGTCTGTGAGTGATAAGTCGAGCTCAGTCTCAACTTAGTTCCCAACGCTCTTTGCAGGTTCTCCCAAAACCTCGAGGTAAACCTCAGGTCTCTGTCCGACACCTCACTAGTTGGCACTCCATGCAGCCTGACTATCTCTCGCACATACAACTCAACAAGTCTTTCCAATTTGTACTTCATATTGATCGGGAGAAAGTGTACAGCCTTGGTCAACTGATCCACTATCACCCACATGACATCATGGTTGTTCCTGGTTCTCGGCAATCCAGAAACAAAGTCCATGAGATACTATCCCATTTCCATTCAGGGATTTCCAACGGTTGCAACAACCCAGGCGGACGTTGGTGTTCAACCTTCGCTTTTTGGCAGGTCAGGCACTTAACCACATATTCAGCTACGTCTCTCTTCATGTCGTTCCACCAAAAACTCTTCCGATGATTCAGATACATTTTAGTCGCACCGAGGTGGAAACTCATCTTGCTTTTATGCGCTTCCTCAAGCACCATCTGTCTCAGCTTATTCACTCGAGGAATGCACACTCGGTTTCAAAACTTAATCACCCTGTTCTCATCACAGTGGAACTCCAACTCCTTTCCCTCGGCCTTCTGCCTCATCATATCCTGCAAGAAGACATTTCCCTGTTGGGCATCTCAAACATACACCAGGAAGTCATTGTGAATCGTTGTTGCTCCGAGATATAAACACCCCGGCCTCACCTCAATGGCCAAGTTCATGTCTTGAAATTCCTCGATTAATTCTATTTCTTTCACCATCATTGTTGTCACATGCAATGATTTCCAGCTCAGCGCGTCGGCCACCATATTTGCCTTGCCAGGATGGTAAAACAATGTGAAATTATAGTCCTTGAGGAATTCCATCCATCTCCTCTGCCGCATATTCAGCTCCTTCTGATCAAACAGGTATTTCAAGCTCTTGTGGTCACTGAACACTTCAAATCTCGCTCCATATAGGTAATGCCTCTATACCTTAAAAGCAAACATTACTGCGGCTAACTCCAAGTCATGAGTCAGATAGTTGACTTCATGCGGGCGCCACTGCCTTGAGACATAGGCAACCACTCACCCATCTTGCATCAAAACACAACCGAGCCCATGCCCCGACGCATCACAATACACGTCGAACTTTCGCTTCGGGTCGAGTAGAGCCAACACCGACGCCGAAGTCAATCTTATCTTCAGCTCCAGGAAACTAGCTTCACACCCTTTGGTCCACTTGAATTCCTTTCCCTTGCGGGTCAGCTTCGTTAAGGGCAACGCTATTTTAGAAAAATTCTTCAATGAATTTTCTATAATAGTCTGCAAGTTCCAGAAAACTGCGAACCTCAGTCACGTTCGTCGGCCTCAACCATTCAGCCATTGCTTCTACCTTTGCAGGGTCTACTGTAATTCCTTCCTCTGACACTACGTGTCCCAGAAATTGAATCTCTATCAGCCAGAATTCACACTTGGAGAACTTCGCATATAGTTGTCTCTTCCTTAGAATTTGCAGAAGTCCTCAAGTGCTTGGCATGCTCTTCCTGAGTCTTTGAATAAATCAGGATGTCATCGATGAACACCACCACAAACTTATCCAAAAACTCATGAAAGATCCTGTTCATGTAGTCCATGAATACCGCAGGCGCGTTGGTCATCCCAAACGGCATTATTAAATACTCATAGTGACCATACCGTGTCCTGAACGCCTTCTTAGGTACATCCTCATTCCTCACTTTGATTTGATGGTATCCTGACCTCAAGTCAATCTTCGAGAACATTGCGGCTCCCCTCAACTGATCGATCAAATTGTCGATCCTCGAAAACGGATACTTGTTCTTGACTGTTACCTTATTCAGCTGCCGGTAATCCACACACATCCTCATGCTTCCATCTTTCTTTTTCACCAGGAGCACTGGAGCTCCCCACGGTGACACACTCAATTTCACAAACCGTTTCTGCAACAAGTCCTCTACTTGTTTCTTGACCTCTGCTAACTCCACTGGCAACATCCTATAAGGTGCAACAGAAATCGGGCTCGCCCCCGGAATGAGGTCAATGACAAACTCTATCTCTCTCTCTGACGGTAGCTCAGAAACATCTTTGGGGAAAACTTCCAAGAAGTCTCTCACCACCGAAATATACTCCGGCTCTACCATGCTTTTGACCTCCATTGAGAACATCACCATAAAGGCCTTGACATTTACCGTGTTCTCCCACGCTCCCTGGCCCATAAGCCTTGGAATCTCTGCCATTGTCGCGCCAAAGATCAAAGTTTTCTCCCTACAGTCCAGTAGCACATGGTTGGCAGCAAGCCAATCCATCCCCAGAATTACATCCAGTTGAGAAAGAGGCAAACAGATCAAGCTTACCTCAAACTCCCTGCCATGCACCATTATCGGGCATCCCAGACACACCCATGATGTTACCACCGGCTTACCCGTAGGGTAGTCACCACAACATTACACGGAAGTTTGGTCACATATAGATCCAGACTTTTCACATAGTCCACAGATATAAAAGAGTGCGTAGCACCCGAGTCAAACATCACATCAAGTAACTTGCCCTAGAGTATGCATTTACCTCGGATCAGCTCCTCAGATTGTGAAGCCTCTACCCCGGTCATGGCAAAGACTCTCCCAAGAATATTCGGCTTCTGCTTCGAACTCGGCCCTGCACTTCCTCTTGATTCAGGCCTCTGAGCTATACCTGCACTGCTGCTCCTTTTGGCGGCCCAACACAGGTTAGCAGTGTGCCTCGGCTTCTCAAAGTTGTGGCAAATTATCTTCGGCTGTGGGTAGTCTTTGACCATGTGTGGTCCTCCACACCTGAAGCACTTCAGCAGTCCCCTGAAGGAACCCGATCCCGAGCCACTATCACTGCTCTTCTCCTGAGAAGGACTCCCTTGGGATTGAGAGCTATTCAAACCAGAATACGGTCCCTTTGAGAACCTTGGGGGTCTTTTATCTTGTCTCATGGGGCCAGCTCTCCTAGGGTACACTGTCTTCCCCCTTGAGTTAGCCTAAAAAATTCTGCTCTTGCTCACCAGTGTGGGCAAGTCCGCCAGTTGGAACACACTGACCGCGGCTCGGATATCTGGCCTCAATCCATTCTCAAACTAAGAACACGACTCTTCCTCCCTATCACCATGCTGGAAATGAGGGCAGTACTTCATCCGCTCTTGGAATCTTGCAACATACTCTCCCACAGTCATGTTTCCTTACTTCAGTTCAAGGAATTCTCTGGCCTTTTGTTTCATTAAATCTCGGGAAAAGTAATTCCCCAAAAAGATTTCATACCAGCGACTACTTGCCCCATTCGCACTATTGTGCCCTCCGGCGATTAGTCACCTCATTTGCACGACTGTGCCCACCGGCGATTATTCCCCCCATTCGCACTATTGTGCCCATCAGCGATTAGTCGCCCATTCATATTATTATTCACAATACACGGCTCTAGGCCCACATTCGTTCATAAAACGCAGCACGCAGCCTACCATTAACCACAACACACGACAATCCACCTATAGTCAGGTTGTATTATACGGCACCTAGCCTATGTTCAGTCACAATTTCATGGCACATAGCCCACACTCATTTCTATTATACGACACTCGGCCCACACTTATTCACACGTCATCAAACACAACAATTTCCATCAATTACCCTTATTCTTATCCACACACATAATATTCATAAGTTCCGGCACATGGTCCTCATCACATTTTACAATTAATTCCATTCCCATACATTTTCTACTCTCTATTGCAACCACACATCCATATTCATTCAAATAAACAACGAATCATACGTATTAAGATAGGGTAGAGTCTTCCCTTACCTTGGATTGAAGACCCACTCGCGTATTCGTCCACGAAAGTGTTCCTCACACAGATTTCGGCCTAAAACACATGGAAGAACTCCATGAGAACCCAAGAATACCCAAAAACAGAGAAAATGGGATGAAAACGGAACCCTAACCCTTAAAACTCACCTTCAAGCGTTCCCCACATGAATCCGAGCTTCAATCTCACTCACAAACGGCTTTAGAGGCAATTAATCAGAGAGAAAGGGGTTTGAGGTCGAGAGAATCGAAGGGATTTGAGAAATAACACTCAAATCCTTAAACCCCTCAGATCGCGACACTCTCGCTATAGCGACATCCTCTCGCTGTAGTGAGGCATCTCTCGCTGCAGCGACGCCCTCTATCGCCACAGCGAAAATCTCAGACGAAACTGCATTTTAGTTTCTGTAGAATCTCACTACAACGAGTCTACATCCATAAATGTAGTCCCTTTTGTCACTCTCTCACTACGGTGAGACAGCTCTCGCTATAGCGAAAAGGCGATAGTTTGCCCCTTTTCTTCTCAGGGCCCTCTCGCTACAGCGAGGACCCCTTGCACTTAGGCACTTAATCAATTTTCAGTCCAGCCACACATGCACACACATAATTCCATATACCCATAGGCTTTTATGCACACAAGCATCATTTATTATGCATTTCAATGCAATTTCCTCATTTTTATTTTCCCATTACGCACTTAAGTGCAATTCTAATATACATTTACACTTTATATACATATGAATACCGATAATCAATGTTATCAAAATTCAAGGTGTTACATGTCTTATTTTGTGAGGAATGTTTAGTCACACTTTGATACACAGATTTTTTTTAATATTTTATGTATATACATATATGACCACATGCTTATATGTTGTTACCATATGTTAAGGCCGAATTTTTTTTAAATGCTATTTTTTGTCTTTATGTTTTTGCTAGACTAATTGATGGATAGTTGAGGTTGGATTAACTTTTAAGCCCTAACATGTGCTGTGATAAAGGTGGATTAGGTACCATTGAAAATAAGTGTCACAATGATTGATGACTATAATTCCTACTCGTAACAAGTAAATGGAGGTTGACTTTCAGTGACCTTATGTTTCATTATTTTTATAATGAAATGGCCAGAATTGAGGTTCTAGTTGAGAACAATGTTTAGACCCCTGCATATATGTTGTTAGCAAAGAGATGAATTGTGCACATGTATATGTCAAAAATATAAAACTGTTTGTCATGTGGTATGAGACAAGAAAATTTCTCCTCCAACTATGTCCTAGAATGTAATATCATTGTGTTTATTGAATGAAGTTCCTTCTAATTGTGAGGTCCATAAGGTGAATAGTAGTAATTTGCAAGACATTACGTTATGCATGTTAACTCTCTCATATCCATTAGGCATGTTGCATGATCAACGTGAATAAGTCATTCATATGATTGATTGTGATAAGTAGTCTAACATAAAAAAAGAAAAAAAAGTAAAAGAATAAATAAGGAGAATTACCATCACATAAGATTAATATAGAAAAAAAAAAAGGTAAAAATTGTCAAACAAGAAAAATTTGATCACTTTATGTCTGTTCTTTTAAATTCCTTTATAATGGCTAAGTTCTTAGTTTTAAAAATGTGTGCTTATGAAATAGATCTTTTTTTTTTCTTTCTCTCTTCTTCTTTCCTTTTTCTCTCTTTTCTCTCTCTCTTTTTTTTTGTCTTTGTTTTTTTGCTCTCAAAACTCTTCCTATTTTCTCTCAAGACACCGATCTTATATTTATAGCTCATTTTTTGTAAACTTTATTTAATATTTTTTAATTTTTAAATAAAGATTTCTTTATCTCCACGTTCTTTCATCCTTCAATCACTACCAATTCACTTTTTTAAAAAATACCATTTGAATATTTTTTTTAAGTTAATATTTATCCACTAACTCATTCATCTAACATCTAAGAATATCTATTTATTTTAAATTTTAAAATTTTAATTTTTAAATTAGTTTTTATTTACTATCTTAACCTCTTGTAAAATCTAAAAGTATTATCTTAATATTTTGAAATGTGATTTTTTTTGTTGCTATTTTAAATTTTAAATTTTTGTTTTATTTTAGAATAAAATCCGGATAAAATTGGTTATTCCGACTCAAGACAAAATTAGTGAAAGTAAAACACAATCAAGTGTAAACTGATGCTGGACGAGGTCTGCGTTGAGGTGTGGAGGACACGGGAAGCGAGGCAAGACTTCACATTTTAGCCTATTAAACGTAGTTGCTACTCAAATCAAAAGCAGCGTTTGCTTGTTAGTTTTACTTTTACTGTGGAGGCAAATACATGTAGATGAACATCCTTTGTGATATTTAGTTTCATGGATTTAGTAAGTATTTGGGTGAAATTTTGTAAACTTAATTTTAGATTCTTAAAAGTAATATAATTTGCATTTAAAAAATTATTTCAAAAAGAAGTTAATAATTAAATTAATGTAAAAGTTGAGTTTAATTTTGCCAAAATCATATTTTCACGCAATTTTGCTGTTAGAAACTTTTGCAAAAACTTATCCAAACAAGTTTGAAAATAACAAAATCATGGTGGCAAAGTCCTAACAGATGTTTGGCCATTGCAACGGCAACACCAAAGACATACTATTTTCTACATTCATACCAAACCAACTTGTGTCCAGATGCATCTAGTTTCAAATATTTGTGTCCCAGTGATTGGGACATTCGCTAAATCGTCACGCAAACTACATCTTTAACTAGCAAAAGTGTGGATCACGTTGCATAATTTACAAGAAAAAAAAAACGAAATCTGACAGGGAAATGTCAGGTCTAGACAAAACGACGAGGAATTTCATTCGCTATGGTGCCATCAAATAAAAATGCTCCCTAATTGCAAGACATAGAAGGGATGAAGGCAAGGATAGTACTGCCAAATCTTTTTTAAATTAGAAGTGAGTCATACTACATTATAACCTGCAATTCTATCTCTCATTTACACATTACTAATGCCCACAAAGATAGGCTAGATATTTTTCTATTCTTCATGCCTATGATTTGTGCTTGTACATTCAATTCCTTGCAAACTCCTTCCCTATGTACCTGTTAGCAATCCAGAAAAGAAAAAACAAATTGCAATACTTACATTGTATATAATTGTACCGAAGAGTCTTTCAATATACAATATTATAGGTTTGTGTTTATTTCTCATTTGATTGCTAGGATCCAGTTTTAGGCTAATCTGATTTATGATTGAGCAAACTTCAAAAGGCAAAATGCAACACACACTAGTTAATAATAAAAATAACAGTAAGAAATATGTCAAACCATGGCAGTCCAGCAAGCGACTCTCAGTAAAGACAATACTTACCATAATTTTGGTGCACTTTCGTAAAGTTGTAAATGGCTTTTATCAACGAACCATATCTCATAACGTTCAATGATCCCATATGTCTGTAATAAACATAAATATCAGTCAGAATCTATCCAAAGAAAAAACAGAAAAAGAAAACTATATACAAAATGGAACTTTTTATATTTAGGGCTGTTTGTTTGTGTACATTTTTTTAAAAGACAAGAACTCGTTTATTTAAAAATTAAATAATTATGTAAGTTCTTAATATACTATAAGAATCATAAAATCATTTTTTTAACTTAAACAAGCAGGCCCTCACATCACATGCATAGCCTATGATGCCTCTGAAATAGCAACTCTACCACAGATTTATTAATAGAAAATAATATATAACAAAAAGGGTAGCAAAAAAAAAAAAAACTAAATAAGATCCAAATATATTCATGATCATCCAAAATATTAAAACTAGTTTCATTGACAAGGATTTCAGCTAATCATAAACAGTTTAATCCAAGTTGATAAGCCTACTACCAAACAGAAAGCCCATGTAACAGAGCTATTGCTTTTAGCTTCTATGCATAAGCGTAGTTTCACTTCATGAGAACCAACAAACAAATTTTATTACAGCACTGATAAAAATAATAATAGTTCCCAAGAAAGAACTTACACTATCTCTGTATATCGAATTCTCCATGCAGGAAAACCAAGATGGCTCCTCACCGGTCCATAAACCAGTAAAAGGTCGGGTTCAGGGCCTTTGCTACCTGACAATGATAACAAGTGATATATTGTACAAGGAGATCAACTCTTCAACTGTCAGTAGGTATAGAGAAAGAAAACACACCGACAATTTGCAGGGCCTCATTCAAGTGAGGCTCTGACAAGATGTGACCATTTAGTTCCCCACCCAAGTTATGTCGTTTCAATTGCTCTGCGAAAATCAAGTTAGCTGCTTTGGCCACTGCCTCCTTCCCATCCACATAAGAAATAAATTCTAAAGTCATGTGATCTGGAACATGGTCTGTCACTGCTTCACTAACTTCCTGCACTGAGTTAATGCTAGATTAGATCAAACAAGTGACATAACAGTAGAAGTTACAATTTAGGCTGGTCAGTGATAGCAACAGAATGAACCACTTAATCCATACTCTCTACTAATGCATTTTTTAGATGTGGAGAGAAACTGTGAAGAAAACAAGAGAGAAGATTGGTATTATTTTCCTCCTTTCATTTAGATGAGTGAGAACAGTTTTCTTTTTACTGGGGGAAGAAAAAGAAAACAAATGTGGTTCATGTACAATCTGTTCTCTCCCTTTTCACCTTAATTTTAGAAAGAAATTTCTTGTGGGCTCAAAGGTACCTTTTCATGCCTATTTTCAGTCATTCCTATTGTCAACCTACCATCCAAATACCTAAATTATAAAATAACTTTCTAGCCTCATTTTCTTCCCCTTGCTAACCAATTATCGCCATATCATAATAATGCGTTGAGTCAAGATTCACTATTTGAGAGGCAGGTATCTTATACAATTTATCAACAGAAACATGTATTCCATCTCCTTATCTTTTTTCTTAGATGATGCACCCACAAATGGAAATGAGGTCAGATGTATTAAAAAAATTTCAGGAAGTAAACTATTATAACTTAATCTAGGACACAACATCCCAGGGTCTAAATAAAAGTTTGTTTATATCCTTTGCCATCCCCCATATATGAACAGTAGAAAGAATCAGTCAAGATAAAATGAGGAGAAGGTGGAAATACACAAACTATGTGATTTATATGGCAAACATATAATACACTGTTTGGTCACAAGAAGGTTAACGTGATAATCCAGGAGAGAAATGTATTAACATACTAAGAAAGATGCACTCTGCTGGGAAAAGAATTATACAGTACCTCTATGGATTTTGCGTCCTTCAACTTTTGAATTATGGTTTCCTTAGACTTCTTCAATACTCCTAGAATAAAAAGTTAAAGGAAAACATTATTATATGGCCTGAGTAAAAAAGATTTAACATCGCTGATCCTCCAAACCTTTCCTACCATTCATGTCATAGAGGCATACATTCTTTACACCAATAGAGTCCAGCCACTGCAAAAGTTTAACAACTTTGGAAGTCTGACGAGCTTCTTCACTTTCTATGACAATGGCAAGGTACTGTAGCCTTCCTAAATGAAGAAACTCATATTTCTTCAATACTCCATAAGAGATGAAACAGCTTTCAAACAAATTGCCCATGGTTAATATGGAATGCCATGTGCTGACAATTATTTGAAGAAAGTACCATAGCAGTCGAAGCCCAAGATTTACAATCTGCACAAGTAAACCCACAATGAATGAACTATAAAATTTCAGATTGTATGGAAAAGTACACACTCAGTTGCACAGAACAACAGTTTATGTTAAAAGCCATTGAGTTCAACAATATACAGGTCAAACATGAAGCAACAATAACAAGCATCAAGATTGGAATCTTGATACACAAACATGGACCCTGTTAACAGAATCAAGTTATATCGAAATATGTCATTATCATAATTTATCTTTTTTATAGCATAGATATATTTTAGTGTTACCACTTACAAGTTTCGTACATGCATTCAGATTATTAATCTCTCTAAGAGTAAGTATGGACTACAGATATGTTAATTCAGTACATACATAGTTTTTCACATCTTTTTACTCTTGTTTTGGTCTAATTTTGTGTACACAACTGGCACGCCGCGAGGAGGAGCCTTTGAAGCAAATCCCTTTTAGACCACATCACCAGAGTGAGTTTAAAGATGTGTGATGACAGTATGATAATTGAAGGAGATAAATAACTTAAAATTCAAAGACTTAGCCGCAGAACAGCACGAGGTATATAATTCCTCAATGAATTACTGATGAAAATCAAGCACGTAAATAAAAATTAAAGGAAGACTTACAGCAACAATAGAACGAGACAACTTGTGAGCTCCATCTCTAAAATCCATGATCCTAAAAGTATGAAAATATAAAATCCATCAATTGAAAATCGAAGAATCAAACATGAAAGTAATAAATCCAGTAATGGTTGCTTTTTCTTTTTTTTCTTTTTTTTGTTAAATTGAGCGTAGATAGAACAGATTTGAAAAACGATAAAAAGAACGAAGAGGGAGAGAGAGAGAGAGAGAGAGAGAGAGATACTTACGCTCTTCTCTTCACTACACTACAGCATAGCGTCTCCGCTTCTATCATCTCATCTCATGTAAGTTATATGATCAAGCACAATCACCGCTGCGCTTGGGATTTCATTCTTTTATCGTGACTTTAATTTAACTAATAGTATCCCTATGCAAATATTTTAAATATTCATTTATCAATTATGGATAATAGCAATTTACTTTACCTAATTAATTGATAAATTAATTTTATTTAATGTAGAAACTCATAATACATGACAGTATAAGAAAGATGTGTTATTTCTTAAAAGGATATAAAACATTATGTCACTTTATGATAAGATCTTAAATTTAATAAATATACACGTATACTTATAATTATTTACCAGCGATTTGTTTTATTATTATTATTATTTCGATTTTAATGTTAAAATATTAATTGAAGTTATTATGAAATTTTATAATTATAAAACCCATCAATTAAATTCTATTATATTGTAAAATCTCTGTTGATGTGTTTTTACATGCTTGTTTGATGTATCATGTGATTAAACAAATGTTTCGCATCACTTATCATGTGACGTACACATTGATTTTCTGAAAACACGCTTAAGACACCTACATGAATGCTAAGTTTTGATTCTATTGTGACCATAACGCTTTCTCAATGCATGATTGTTAGTCTAATTATAATACAATCAAGTAGTACATGTATTTATTATTTTTATTATGTGAAAAAAATCAAAAAATATTAACGGCTTGAATATTTTTAAAATATCGAATATTTTTAAAATATCTAATATATATTAGAATTCTTTTTTCATACGAGAGCTTATTTAAAAGGATGTACCATTAACAATCCTAGAGATCTAACGTGTGCTTTTTTAGTTGTTGAATTTTACATTCCTTTCTAAAAAAAGGAGTTATTGATCCCAAGAAAAGCCTTGGATTTGGGCCTAAAACTGGGGAAAATAATGAAACTTAAGAAGTTGGCAGTCCATTAATTTAAAAAGGCCACCCTTCAATTCTAAGAGAGCCCAATAATTGACCCACCTTGGGAGAAAAAGTAACTAAAAATTTCAATGAATACCCACAAACATAAGCCGTCAAACATCTAATTGGCAGTTACTTATATTTAATAGATTTGTAAACTTGTAGAAAATCATCCGCTAATAAATACTGTTTTTAATTGTTTACGCAAAGGTAAACCCTCACACCAAACTTCTACTGTCAAACCAATGACTGGACCAAAAACACCGATGAATTATTTTGGGTAAAGAAAAAAAAAATCTAATCACATGTCTTGGTCTACCTGAGGACCCAAAAACACAAACCCTTTATGAACTCACAAGGCCGCAGAGAATACATCCATCCACGTACCAACTATCACATCAAAGGAGATTAACCTTTCATGATACGATGACCAAAGAAAGAAAAAGAAAAGAAATCAATCTATACAGACCAAGTTAGACCTCCATATGTAATACTTAATCTCAAGGAGGATACCTCGTGTGTATTTTATACAGAACAAATTACAATGGTTGTACATACACGAATCAGTTCGTGCTCTACTCATGATAAGATCCCTTGCCATAATAGTTTTAGAAGCACAAAAACTTTTCCTCTTCAAACGGTGAAGGATTCGGTGGCTGCAGCCTACTAAGTCTTGAGTAGACGCAAAAAAAAAATCCTCAGAAAACATATCTGGGAGTGATCAGTATACTCTAGATTAGCTGAAGCTCAGGTGATTGACAAACAAGCACAAGCACTCCATTATAAAGATATCATGATGTCATTATCCCTCTGACTCAAGCTATCCAAAATAACTCGCCCACAAGATTCAAAGTGAAGCATTGCCTTTTTTATCCTATTCTGAATCATTTTCTTCACCTTATTTTTGCAGATGACATCATTCATTAAGAGAGAGGGGGATGAAAACAGAGGATAGAGAATCCACCTAAGACAGCCAAAAGGGCAGGGAAGACAAAGAACTGAAAGTAAGCCATGTGCCAACACTTACAATTGAAAATCCTGCTCTGCAGTCTATCTATATTCATGACCAAAAAGAAAGGGCAGCTTGGTGCACGAAGATATCATCATTGTGGGGTCCGGGGAGGTCAGGTGTACACAATCAGCAGAGAGGCTATTTCCACAACGCTAAGCCATGACCACCAAGTCCAGCTATAGACACCATATTTGCAAAAAGAGCATTGACTCTAATCCATGACCACAAGTCCAACTGGAGAGACGATACTCAGGAAAAAGAGCACACTACTAGACCATTTTGCTTGCTTCCAATTGTCAGTCTCTCAAATGAACAGAGAAAAAACTGAACCGATGATACTTCACAAACTCTTGCTCCTCCAAAATGCCCAGAAAGCTAATTCATAATAAAAAATAGATGATTAATTTTGTTCCTGAACTCCAAAAACAGACAAGAAAAATAACACAGATGGCTTTCACTTTAAATTTTACCGGTTTCACAACTAAACCCTGAGCATAGCTAGTTTGTCAGAAAGAAAACATTAGGCATATTTGCTAAGATAATATGCATGACTGGTTAGTGTAACAAAAGTCCTAAATGACTTGTCATTCTGTATTCACAAATTTAATATAATTTCTACTTTAAAAAATGGTAAAATAGCAAAATAGAAAAGGCAAAAACAAGAACAACCCATTTATATGTATCAGAAAATGAATCTGGCATGCAAATGCCTGACCACAAACAGATCTTTGAAATCAACATTGAAGCTGTTTGCAAATCATAGGTGAACAAATCCATTGATTACTAACAAGGCCAAACAACTTACTTACCCCATAATAATTCATTAAACCACAGTTTATTGGTTCTTCAATGCAAGTATGTAACACTTTAAATTTTATCTAGATCCACAATATCAGCAAATAAACATTATTGAGACGTAATTTGCTCCAAAAGATACCAAGTCTAGAAATTTAATTTTTATACACCATCAATTAGAATGCCAGATCATAGATCATAAAATCATTACCCCAGGCATGATGTAATGATAGGTGCACAAATACACAGGATTTTGAAGATGAATTTTGAGATTTCTTCAAAATCCAGTGTTTCTGCTTCCATTGTCACTGCTGTTTTACCTGAACAGCAAAAACCCATATCTGCAAATGAAGATTGATAATAAATGAAAGGGATCAGAAACTTTTAGAGATTAAGAGAGGGCAGCCTGCTACCAGCTTGACCATTTCTCCTATGCTACCTGTATTCTTCCTTCAGCTATGTAACTCACACTCAATCTGCAGTTCTGTATGATAGAAATCTAATTCTGGTCCTCTTCATGAATCCAGCAGATATCCTGCAATGTTGATAGAAAATGTTAAAAAAGGGGGTTAGAATAAATATGCCAGAATAATTATTGCGAGTCTGATGCAATTTACTGCCGCTAAATGTGTAAAGGAAGTGTTAATTGTTAACAAATTCACAACAACTGAGCAAAATGTCATGGAAAAGTTAGCCTCATGTTATTTCGTATTTCCAAGTTAGAGCAAGTGTGACAAACCATTTGGCATATGCTGTCAGATAATTGTAGTGCTTCTTGCCACTTATCAACCTTGGTAAGGCCTTTGATGAGGTGGACAAATGTGCTAAGCTCTGGAACAACATTCTTACTTATCATGCTTGCGTACAGCTCAAAGGCTTTATCAACCTTTCTTGCATGTGACAGACTCTCAATTAAAGAACTAAATAGATATTTATTTGCAACTGCAAGGCTTGGAGATGATGAAATCTCTTCCAGGAGGTTCAAGGCAATTTCCAGTCTTCCAGCCTTGATAAAATTATCAATCAAAATTCTGTACAAAGAATCAACTGGCACTGATTCACTCTCGCTCAACTCATTTAAAAGTCCAATTGAGGTTATAAACTCTCGGTTAAAGCCCTCAACAATTTTACGGTGACTTGATATATGCCTTGGCCAATATGTTTGTTTCATTTCATCTAATAATCTGAGTGCTTCATCAAGAAGGCCAGTGGAACAACAATGATTTATCAAGACATTATAGGTTATAAAGTTTGGAGCACAGCCCTTTGAGCACATATCTCTAAATAGATCAAGGCACTGCTCAATCTTTCCTAATTTCCCAAAGCCATCAATCATTGCAGTATAAGTTACAACATTTGGGTAAACACCCATTTCTTCCATCTTAAGCATAAGTTGGTAAGATTCATCTGTCTTTCCAACTTTACACAGGCCATCAATCATCTCAGTGTAAATAACAACATTGGGAGTGCAAGAATTCTCTAGCATCTTGGACAACACTTTCAAAACAAGATCCAATCGTTTTTCTTTAAACAAACTATCAATTAAAGAGCTGTAGGTATACAAATTTGGACTGTATCCATGCGCTGACATCTTTACATACACCTCTTGTGCATCCTCAAGCTTTCCAATCTTGCAAAACCCATCTATAAGAGCATCATACACTATTTGGTTAGGCTCACAACCATGAACTGACATGATATCAAATAATTCACGGGCTTCTTTAACCCTGTTTGCTTTGCATAAACCATCCACCAAAGCCCCATATGTAATAACATTTGGTCTTTCACAATTGTTGTCATCTAGCTTAAAATATATGTCCATGTCAGAGGATTCTAGCTCGCCTTGCATTCTTGCATAGATCTGGCAAGCTTTATCAAGCTGCCCAGCCTTACAATGACCATCAATTAAAGCTGTATATGTAACAACATTTGGCTTGCAACCTTCAAGCAACATCATCTCAAATAGTTTATTTGCTTCAAACACCTTTCTTGCTTTCAGGTATGCATGAATAAGAGCAGTAAAAGTCACCACATTTGGCATGCAACCGTCTCTTAACATTTCATCAAACCATTTATGAGCCTGTTGAATGAGACCAGCTTTGCAAAAACTATCAATTAAAATAGTATATGTGTAAACACTGGGAACAATGCCATTCTTTTTCATTTCTTTGAACAACAAAAAAGCCTTCTCTACCTTGGATGCGTCACAAAGGAAACCAATCACTTTGGAATATGTACTATCGTCAGGAATGAAACCCTTGCTCATCATTTCGCATATAATCTTGAAGGCTTTATCAAACTTTCCTGCTCCACAAAGACACCGAGCAAAGTTGCTGACATTAACCTTATTTAATACAACCCCTGAATCAAGCATCTCACCATAGGCTTTTTCCGCCAATTCTAACACATCGGAGCTAGGCAGCTCCTCATTGCTACAAATACTGCCAATGAATATATTATAAAGTAGATAGCCAGGCTGGTATCCACATTTTAGCATTTTATTAAACAACTTAGACGCATAAGAATAATCCCCGGATTTACAAAAAGCATGTACAAGAGAATTAAACATCTCACGGTTTGGGTAACAGCCTTCTGTAATCATCATACTAAGAATTCTCTTACACCTACCCAACTGTCCTTTCCCCAAACAACCAGAAAGCAAAATCCTATAAGTGACAGCATTAGGAATGCAAGAAGTAGACCGCATTCTGTTTAAGATATCCATGGCTTCTTCAAAAAGCGAAGCTTCGCATAACCCAGAAATCATCCTATTATAAAAAACAGTATCAGGCACAAACTCCTCCTTCTCAATCAAATTCAGAGCATCCCTGCACCGCCCCGCTTTGCAGAGGGAATAGACAAAACAACTCAAAGTATACCCATCCATACCAAACCCAGAATTCGACATCTCTCTCTGAACCAAAGAAGCCGTATCTAACTTATCAGCTTTAAGAAAAACTTGAACCAATGCACAATAAGTGGGTCGAGAGGGCTTGTACCCAAAATCCTTGAGCCTCCCTAACTCTTCCAATGCCACATTCCACAACCCATTACGACAACACTTTTGAATGAGAACATTGAGCACCTTGCGAAGCAATTCCTTATCATCATCCCTAATTTGCTGCAAGAACTTTTCAGACACTCTATCATTGCCATTGCAACCACCCAGTAACTCGAGCAACGTATTATACACCAGTGGAGTGTGGATGTATCCAATTTGGCGACCCGACCACAAGAAAAACTCGACACACAACTCGGGGTGTTTTACGTGATTCATCACCTGCACCACCAAAGACTCGCTTAACCTACCCCGGAACTGCCTCAAATAATTTATGGTTTGGATGCCAAACCCGGTCCTGATTGCATTTGACATCAGAACGGCGTCGTCACCGGATTCGAGGGTTTGAGAGGAAGTGTCGCATTGGGGGGTAGAATTTAGCAAAGCGTTGCGAAGGAATGCGTAGTGTTGTGATGGATCGGGTGGAGAATGGTGCGAAAAAGCGTCATCAGGATCAACGAGCCCTGGGAGAGGGTCTTGTGACGAAGTTGAGAAGGGTCGTTGGCGTGTGAATTGGAGAGAACGCAGAGAGCCGGAGAGTATGAGCAGATTCTTCAACTCCGTCTTGGTCATAATAACCAATCAAAAGGAAAGGAACAAAAACCCTTTCAATTAGGGTTTAAGAGAGCACCAAACAAAACTCTTTCAACCACCGTCGGAGACACACTCACGATCACCACACGATTTTGCCGTCTGTTCACACGTGCGTTTGGATACACAGTTTACTGTAAATTGTAATTTGACGAATGCTAAGTTTTTTATTGTAATTTTACGTTTTTTAACATGTATTTATCTGGATTTTAAAAATAAATACTAAATTTCAAATATGTCACATGTGGTAAAAAAAACTCAATATTTTTTTTGATACTTCATACACTCTTTTAGGTTAAGATGATCTAAAACTTATACAGAAGTTGCACTAGGATACGTCATGTTGTGTCTTAATGCACAGGTAGTACGACTTACGACTAGGATTAACACGGCATGTGCTTGATAAGTTGTATATAAGTTGATCAATATATGAAAACATCAATGATACTATGATTAATCTAAATTTTACATAGCTTTCTAAATTGTTCGATAGTCAATCTATTATAGGTTTTCACCTCTGCTTAAATATCAATTGCACTAGGTTGGTGCATCTTGTGTATAAGTTTTAAAGCGTTTTAACCCAGTGCCACTTATGTAGTATAAAAAATAATATATATAAAATTTAGTATTTTATTTTAGATTTAATTATATTTTTTATCTCTATAAATATAGTCATTTTTATGATTAGTCCCTACAAATATTTTTGTTAGAAAGTGGTTCTTCTAACATTGGTAATTTTAAAATTAGTCTCTGCTGTTAATTTCCCTTCTATTAAGTGGTGAGCTGGCTAACGAAGAGTCAGCTCAACACTTCATATGGCGCCATGTGACCATTTTGAAACTCAATTATAGTCTACGTAGCATGCTACATCATTTATTATTATTTTATTTAAAATTAAAATTTACAAATAAACCCTTGAACTTATTTTATATAATTGCATAAAAGACCTTCTAACTTTCTTTCTTTCTTTTCTACAGTGCCTCTCTTCCCCTCTCCCTCCCTTCTCCATGCTCTCCACCTCTTCTCCTCTCTGTGCCACCTCTCTCTCCCCCTTGACTTCCACACCTTCCCTTTTGTCCTCAAAGCCTCTGCCTAACTCCCTTCCCTTCCTCTAGCTCTCTCTCTCTATTCCCAAGCCTTAAAAAGTACCTATTGTTTACATACAAGATTCTCAGAGAAGCATCGTCAGCATATTATGTGTATCCTCATAATTTATTTTTACATTTTCACAAACTCTTTATTTGATTATCATTATGAAACAAATAAAATAATAGTAATCATTTCTCTAAATCAATATTGTATTTCTCCTTAACCTTCAATTTTTTCATGTACCCAAATTACAACACATTATACAAATGTTGGTGAAGAAAGAAGAAAAAATTATTACACTAATATTAAGCCAATTGAATTCTTTGTTCATAAAATTCAATTTGTACATAATCAAAAACAAACTTAAGGCAAAGAACCCTACTAAATCTCAGCAACAATGATAGCAGATTCAGCATAAAAGCCCTTTCTCTCTCTGTCACAACCCTTCACCCACTTCCAATTGTACTGCAAATCTCGCCACACAGCTCGCAAAATGGTGTTTTTCCAAAAACCCACTAACCCTTTCTTTCTTCACAACTGCATGATCCAACCCAATCAAATCTCCACCCTTCTTCAATCTCTGCAACTCCATCAGCTTCTTCACCACACCCTCCTTCAACATAGCTTCCACCATTTCCTTGTGTCAAAGTACCCAATTTCAAGCAAGCATTCACATCCTAACACGCGCAATTACAGATCCTAAGAATTCAACAAATCAATTACATTGAGGATTTTGCCATTGGACTCAATCTCGTCAACAAGACGTGACCTAATGAACTTGATAAGGGAACACAAGACCTCCAGAGAGAGGGGAAGCCATGGAAAGCAAGGCTTGAACCGAATTAACACCGTCACGGCCAAACCGATTTGCTTGCAAACCTAGTTTGAACACTTGACATCCAAAAGAACTGATTGGAGCGAGGGGAAAAGCTTCAGCTTGAGAACCAGGTCTTGCAACTTGCGCTTGAAGCCTTGGGAGACTCGGTCTTGGAACTGAGTTAACAGCAAGACCAACTCATCCTCATCGTTAAGAGGGTTAGTAGGGAAGGGACTAGGTGGAGGAGAGGGGTGGTGCGGATGAGAGTATGGAGAAGAAGAAGGGGTGAAGGAAGAAGAAGGAGTGGGGGAAGAAAAGGGAGTGGTGGTTTGAAGATGGAGAAGGAGAAGGAGAGGGAGTGGGGAAAAGAGGAGGGATAAAGGGAAGAGAGATGTCAGAAAGGTTAAAGAAGGAAGGAGAAGGGGAAAAGGGTTTTTATACAATTTTATAAAATAGGTTTAGGGATTTATTTGTAAATTTTAATTTTAAATAAAAAATAATAAATGATGTAACATGCCACGTAGGCTGTGACTACTGGATTTCAAAATGGCCATATGGCGCCATGTGGAGTGCTGAGTTGGCTCTCCATTAGTCAGCTCAGCACTTAACAGAGAGAGAATTAACGACAAAGACCAATTCTAAAATTACCAACTTTAGAAGGACCACTTCCTAACAAAAATATTTGTATGAACTAATCACAAAAATAACTATATTTATAGGGACCAAAAACATAATTAAGCTTTTATTTTATTTTTAAAAAAATTCTAAATATCTTTCTCCATTTGAGTCTAATAGGATCACTATAATAAAGCTTTGTTTTCAATATTTGAAATTATGTGTTACCTTTTTTAAATTACGTAAAAAAATTACATTAATTTAATAAAAATTATAATTTATAGTATTAAAAATAAGTAAGCTTATAACTGATCAAACGTAGATTCTAACAGTATTTTAATTTGTAAAATATTGAAGTAAAAGAGAATTTTATTTCATTCAAATCACTCATGATCATTAGTTTATAGACTTTATAATTCATCTTAAAAGAATTTTTTTTTCATTTTTAACTCAATTTTATTTGCGATTCATAGTTCCATATTCCTAAAGGTATGCATACTATCATTATATAATAGTTATCATTCAGTTTTTTACATCATCACTATCAATAATAGATCACATATTGGCATAAGTTGAACCCTATGCAACGTAAAGGAGTAAGTATCTACAAAGATATTTTGATAATTAGGTTATTTTAACAAAATAATAATAATAAATAAATTACAATCAAGTTAAATTATTCCTCTATGTATATATGTTTAAGTGAAAATGAGTTATACATGTTCAAATCTATAATCGTCATTAGTAAGGAAGAGACAGTCATGAGAATTCACAAAGAAATAGAATAGGAAGTTAAAACTTGATGGAAGAAAAAGAGAGAAATAAAAAAGGTTTCAATATTCATTCTCATTGATGAAAGAAAGATGAACCAACTTATATACAAGTTAGGGAGAAAAGAAACTAACTACAATTGGCAACTAACAGAAAATAACAAAAAAGAAAAAAAATAATTAATACAAATTGAAACACCCCCTCCCCCTTCAAGCTAGTGCATACAAATCTGTCATGTCCAACTTGGACAATAGAACTCCAAAAACATGAGAAACTAGTGACAGTTTATATATCAACTATTTGGTTAGAAGTTGAGATGAGAAGGAGATGCATAAGGCAGAACATTGTCTCTAACAATGTCACAGTTCATTTCTATATGTTTTGTTCTTTCATGAAAAATAAGGTTGGCAGCTATATGCAAGGCTGATTGATTGTTACAAAATAAACTAATAGGCTACTCAAGCTTTACAACAAAATCTTTCAACAAACTTGATAACCATTTTGCCTCACAAGTTGCAAGAACAAGAACTCTATATTTAGCTTCTGCTAATAATCTGGCAACTATTGACTATTTTTTGCTTTTCTAAGAAATTAGAGCACTTCTTAAAAAGAAACAAAAACTTGTGATAGATCTCTTGGTATCTAAGCAACTCCCCAATCTAAATCACTATAGTCCATTGGAATAGGACTAGAATTTGGTGAAAAAATACAATTCTTTGGCAGGGTTGTGTTTGATGTATTTGGGAACTCTTCTTGAGAAATATGTCCTTAAATTACTAGAAGAAACTGGAATAATTGCATCAAAATCATGTACCAGCCCCATGAATTTCACAACAAGATTGCACAAGGATGTTGAAAATGTCTATGAAGATGTTGGTTCTTTTAGAAAACTGATTGGGAAACTGATTTATCTAACCAACACTAGACTAGATATCTCCTATGTTGTTGGAAGGCTAATTTAGTTTCTTGATTGTCTATCTAATGCACACTACAAGGCAAATGCTAATGTTAATGCCTTCTTTTGATTTTGAAACTTCCATTCTAAGGAAAGAGCTAAAGTTTCCTAGGTCCCTAACCTTAAACCTTTTGTCTGGTAGTAACCATATTTGACTAATTTCCTTATTATCAAGTCATCAACATATCATGTTGTTGTCTTCTTAATAAAAAGTGAATAGCTTGCTTTTGATTGGTAATAACCAGATGAAATAAGGGTCTCTGTCAGCTTCAAGTTTCATTGCTTGTTTGGCTTGTTTCAAGCCATACAATGATTTAGTTAGCCTGCAAAAAAAGATTAGGATATGAGAATTCAAGGCCTAGTAGAGCTTGCATATACACTTCCTCATCAATATCACCATGCAAAAAAGTTGCGTTAACATTTATCTGATGTAATTTCTAATTCCTTGTTGTTGCCATAACAAGCAAAGTTCCGATGGTAGTCATCCTTACTACTGGGCTAAAGTCTCCAAATAGTCAAGACCTGCAATTTGTGTGAACCCTTTTGCCACTAGCCTTGCTTTGTACCTTTCAATGTTGTCATTTGTGTTGTATTTGACCTTAAATACCCATTTACATCCAACATATTTCTTTCCTTAAGGTAATTCAATGAGAGCCCAAGTTTGATTATCACTTAAGGCTTTAAGTTCCTTATCAATACCAGTCTTCCAACAATTATTTTTTATAGCATTATGATAAGTTTGAGGTTCAACAATAGAAGAAATGGCTTGGGCAAAATGTTCTTGTGGGGAAGCGGTGAATTATAGGAAAGATGGTTAAAAATAGGATACTTGACAGAGTTGGATGACTTGGCAGCCCTTGAAGTGTGAACAATGTACAATGAAAATCTTGTAAGTATAAGGGAGGCTTTCTAACTCTTTGAGAATGTCTGATAGATGAATTGTTAGATATGTTATGCTCATTAATAAACCTTAATTTTATTTCTAAGGGCAGTATTATTATTGTGGTTAAACACATCATCAAATTGACATGGAGGTTGATTCATTATGGTTATAGGACTGTTATGAGGAGTATGTTGTTTTTCTTGTGATTCGATTGTTCTTGGTTTGAAATCTAAAAATACATATTTTCTTGCCCTTTGGTCTACTTTTGTCTTATTTATAGGCATACTTGATACAAAGCAGAGACATCCAAATACCTTCAAATTTGTAAGATGAAGAATTTTATTGTAAAGGACTTGGTATGGTGATTTTTCATTGAGAAACTTAGTAAGTAACCTATTTATGAGATAAATAGTGATGAGTCATTGACTCATAGAAAATTAAAAGGTTTTTGGTTTATTTCATTGAATTAAATCTATAAGTTGGTGCAATTAATTAGAATATTCAATGGAATGTGTGATTGCTATAAATTTGATAAATTATTCAAATATTGATGGTTGACATTTGATTTTTGAAGGGATTATAAGAAACTTGGCAATTGAATTTAAAGAGCAGAAGTGCTGCAGTACACATTTGTGGGCACATGCATTTCTGATTGTGAAGATACAATGCTGACAAAGTATATAAAAGCAGAATTTTCTGCTAAAGACATGACCTTTTATCTTTATTGCACTTTTATTATTACGTTGCGGAGCACAGAATTTTAGGTTTTCATACAATTCTCTATTGGAATGTTAACTAGGGCTAAGAAGTTGGGTTACATCCCTTCTTTCTCTTAGTTTTTGTAATAGAATAGTAACTTCCTATACTTTATATATTCTGCTATAAGTTTTTTTTGTTAAACATGATTTCCCTTTCTGGCATGTATTTCAGTTTGTTCTTCTTTATTTTCATTATGTCTTGCTAAATATCTTAGGGTTGAGGAAGGATGAACTTATTCTTTTACCCATTGCAATGAACTAAACATTGAATGTAACTTAAGATATAAGCTTTAATCTAACATTTTGATTCTAAACTTAATGTCTCTCTATTTTACGCGAATGAGGTTGATGACAAGGAGCTCATGGCTAGAAAGTTGTGAACTTTCTTGGACTAGGATCAAAATACTTGTTATAAAATATCTAGGAATGGAAATTTATGATGCACGGTCAAATAGATTTTAATCTTAATGTTGAACGTTTTTTGTTTTATCTAAGGGATTAGGAAGCTAAATTTGTTCTAGAACCAATTAACCAAGAAATTGGGGTTGGATATTTTAGAAACATGACCATTAGATTGAGCTGTATTTTGGATTATACACATATTTTATGTAAGGAGAAAAGGATAAGAAATTCTGAACTCAACCCACCTTTTAATTAATTTATAACTCAGTTTCATTATCTTTTTTAGTTATATATTGCAGTTTAGTTTCATTATTAATTAGCTCCTTACATCTAAATTTTCATTTCCATAATTAATTATAGTTTTTCAGCATTTATGTTTGTATATTTTGCACTTTATTTAATTTTTCAGTTTACATTACAACTTTATTTTTGACCCAACTAGTGATATTCTTGTGGTTTGGTACTTAACATTAATTCATGTGGACGATAAATCTATTTTGTTACTTCAACGATTTGGTACACTTGTCAAAAAGTTATCAAATAGCATGACTTACAATATAATTCCAAAAAATTTTATGTAAATTAGATTGAAACATCAATGCTCTAGCCACTCCTAATACATGTTAGTGTTTCCTCTCTACTAGGCCATTTTGTTATGGGGTATAAACACATGAAGTTTGATGTTCTATTCCTTTTTCT
Source organism: Abrus precatorius (assembly GCF_003935025.1). Lineage (NCBI taxonomy): Eukaryota > Viridiplantae > Streptophyta > Magnoliopsida > Fabales > Fabaceae > Abrus > Abrus precatorius. The sequence continues at coordinate 10,516,315 of NW_020874406.1, read as the reverse complement.
ACATATCACTCTTTTAACATAAATTCTATCTCATTATCTAATCTTATAGTCTTGATAGTTTTACTAAACTAAGCTTTAACACAAGCAATAAAGGTTTTAAGATTGATTAAAGCTTAAGAAGGTGAAGTTATGTATACCTATATTTGTCTATTGTTAGGAAGTACCTATGTCTACATATTAAGAGAATGAATAGAGGTCCTATATGTGAACATGAATTAAATCAAAAATATTAGTGCTAATGTTGTTACTATCCTTGAAAGACAATATTTTTATTTTTATTTTAGAAATGGAAAACTTCACTTGGAATATCAAATTTATCACACTCAATTTCAGAATACATTTCTTTTAAAATTTTCAATTTCTCATAAGACATATGATCTAACCTTATATCCCACAAATCAGAATTGTATGGAAAAAAATTGTTGACATAGTGTTTTATTACATTGGCAGTATCAATAGAATCCATTGCATAAAGTCCTGACCTCAACCTAGCTACACCAATAATCTTGATTGAGTTGAATTCCTGAATCTGACAGTCAAAATAAAAAAAAAATACTTTACAGGGAAAGGAATTTAGCTTAGAAATTAATATATCAAGTTGAACTTGAATTTAGGAATATAAAGGCTCTTTGTCAAGTACAAGAAATTGTTTAAATGGACAATTCTTGAAGTATAAGTACTAACTTGACTTCCATTGGATAATTTTATATTGATTGGTTTAAATTTTTGAAAAAATTGAAATTTTTTTTTAAAAAGGAATACACATGGTCAGTTGCTCCTATATCAGTGATATATGAAGCATGATTCAATTCATTGGAAAAAGTCAGAATTATTCATGTATTCTTGTTTTACTAACTAGTGTTAATGACATTATTCACTGCATGATTCGATTATGATGTATTTGGTGATTGCTGAAGTAAAGAGAGCAAGCTCCTTTGTTGCTCCAAAGTGAATATCAAACCAATATTCTCACTAGATTCTCTCTTGGAAATAATATTGTGAGTATCATCAAAGTCTTCTTCCTTTTAGCTATAATTATTTACGAAACCTTATATCTTGAGGTGTAAATGATATCCATACTTCTTATAATAGCTTTCAACTAAATGATTAGTATTCTCACAATATGAATACATTTGGTTTTTTGACCTCTTTCTCCACCACCTCTGCCACCTAAGGTAGTTCCTTGAGATCTACCACCTTTAACTCTTCCTTTTTCCTAAATTGTTAGAAAAATTAGCCAACTTAAGTGTCATGATACCAAATTCCATTGTCTTTCCTGTTGAACTAACATTGAGAACACCTTGTTGATTGATGGAAGAGGATCCATTAACATGATTTGGGATCTCACAACAACATATTGATCATTGAGTCCCTCCAAGAACCTGATTACATAATCTCCTTTTATGATCTAATAGTTGGAACTAAATCACAATTGCAACGAACATCACATGAATAACTTGGAATTGGTCTAAGTTGTCTAGCTCTTGCCATAATGTCTTCAAATTGGTGAAATAAGTTGTGAATGACATAGTACCTTGCTTCAGATTTTATATCTCTTCTTGTAATTCTTATACTTGAAACACATCTTCTTGATAGTATCTCTCCCTTAGGTCATTCCAAACTTTTGGTGCATTTTCCATCCATATTATACTTTGTGCAATTGAAGGATCAAGAAAATGATTGATCCAAGAAAGCATCATCATATTAGATCGATACCAAGCAAGCGATAAAGGACCATCATCCTCATGTCTTGGCTAGGAATCTTCAGCAAATTGCAATTTGTTTTTTGATCTCAAAGCCATTTTCATGGTCCTAGACCACGCATGGTAATTACTTCCTGTCAATGGAATAGAAACAACTATAGCTCTAGGATTCTCATTCGAATGAAGGAAATAGGAGTTTGGTGTATCTTGAACAAGATTTGTTATTGAAAACAAACAGATTAATGAAGATGATAGAACAAATAGTGAAATAAAATGAATTGAAACTCTAAGAAAATTGAAAGATTTCAATCGAACAATTCACACTGAAAATAATGATTCAGAGCATGACAGCAGTAGCAGAATCCCTAAAAAAAGAGCTATGATACCATGTTAAAATCCATAATCATTGGAAGAGACAATCACAAAAATTTGTAGATAAATAGAATACGATAGAGCTGAAACTCGATAGAAGAAAAAGAGAAAGATAAAAAACATTTCAATATTTTTTTCTCATTGATGAAAGAAAGATGGTATTTGCAACTTTTTAAAAATAAATTATGCATGTAACCTTTATTTATTTTCTTTACATAAATGTCCTGAAAGCTAGTAACAGAAATCGATTAAAATCAATTTTCCTTCATGCAGATCCAACATTCAACTCCTTGAAAGAAGTCGATTGAAGTGAATTTTCCTGCACACTTGAAGTTGATTAAAGTCAACTTTCGTTGCTGATTTTTAGGTCTAAAGAAGTTGGTTAAAGTCGACTTACGTTGCTGCTTTTTGGGTCCAAAGAAGTTGATTAAAATCAACTTCAATGTCATTTCGAAGATGAGAATAATCGACTTTGTATAAAGAGAGGCACACCAGCATCAAGGGTACCTAGTAGTACTAGAGAGAGAAAGGAGATTAGAAAGAGAAAAGAAACCAGAGAGAGTAAAATCAGACGACACTAGAGCAGAGACGACGGAGGAAGATGGATAACGATTTATATTGGCTGAATTATGTTGATCATATTGCAAGCAAGCTGTTAACACAGATAAATTAATTTTTTATTTTTAAATATATTTAGTTAAATTATAGTTAATTATTTATGTATTTAAGTTAATGTATTATTAATTCTGTAATTAAATATTTAGAAATATGTGTTAACATTAAGTTAATTTTAATTGTTTGTTATAATTATAATTATTATATTGAGAAATGTAAATAAATTTATATTATATATTTATAATTATTATGATAATTTAGTTTTGTATTGTAGTAATTTATAATATTTTCATTTAAATATTGTATATATTATTTTGTTATTATACAGGAAGCTTAAATTTTAAAAAGTAGGCGTTATAATCTTATGGTTCCTCCAGATTCAAGAATGGAACCATTTCTTAGGCAGACTAGTTTTTGTTATGTAGCACAGATGGTTCATGTATTTGATTATGATAGGACACTTATAAGTGCACTTGTAGAACGTTGGAGGCCTGAGACACATACATTTCATTTTTCATACGGAGAATGTACGATCACTTTGGAGGATGTTGTGTTTCAGCTAGGCTTACGTGTGGATGAAGTTCCTGTGAGTGGTTGCATTGGAGCGTGGGAGAAATTTTATGATCGGAACATATGGGCATTGTGTGAAGAGTTACTTGGAGTAGTTCCTGATGAGAGAAACATAAAGGGATTTTTTGTAAATCTACAGTGGTTCATAGAGTTATTTGGAGCATTACCTCACAATGCTGATGGACAAACTATTATCCATTACACTAGAACGTATATAATGGTTCTATTCGGTGGGGTATTGTTTCCAGATAAATCAGGATTTGGGGTTCGTATGAAGTGGCTACTTCTTCTATCTGATTTTATAGAGATTTCAAACTATAGTTGGGATTCTGCTGTTTTAGCATCCCTTTATCGTGAGCTATGTCGTGCGGTGAAATACAATGTCACCAAAATTGCAGGTTGTTTGCCTCTTCTACAGTCTTGGGCATGGTATAGAATACCTCAGTTAGCCCGTAGGAACCATCATCCTCTCATTTTTTCACTATCATTGAGGTACAAATTAATTCTATCAATATATTATTTTTTTTGTTATTTATATATGTTAAATTTGAAAGTAAAAACTAATTATGCCCATTTCAAGTGAAAAAGTTATAGGTTATCGACGAGATCAGATACGGATAAGTTGTTGCGATATAGAGGGATCATTGATTCAATTGGCATTACAGGGGTAAGTTCAAACAAGGTTTATGTTACTAAATTATTTTGATTTAATTGTGATATATTTTTTGGTCTAATATTTGTTATTTATTATTTCAGTTTAGGTGGAGGCCCTACAACAACAATGAGGTCAAGAACATTACACCTCCTTTCTTGTATGATGAGGCAGATGTTTGGGCATATGTGACTGCTCTTATACAGTTTACTATGATTGAGTGACACCCTATTGATCGGGTAGTTCGACAATTTGGTGGAGCACAACACATATCGACCAGCCCGATAAATATTGATCGATTCCACGCTAAGGATGAGAGGGGTGATCTAGATATATGGTGGCCTGATTATCATGTGACATGGCATGTTGTATGGGAAGCACGTCGGGACTGACGAGTTCCATTTTCTCTAGCTAATGATGATCATCCCTCTGTCGAGTACTTTAAGTGGTACTTGTTGCACGTACATAGATTTTTGTCGTTTGATGGAGGTCCACAAGATGCAGAGCTTAGGGACTTACCTGATGGTGTACCACTACATGCCCCTCCAGCACCTGACATAACACACCCTGATGACGTTCTATATAGACGCTCTTTTATGTGTCGTTTGCATGCAGGGACACGTGTCAGTAGACGTCAGTATCGTAATGAGGCACATATACCAGCCGACATCCCAGCACATAATGAATAACCTAATGCAAATTCAACTGTACAACATACCTCACACTACGTATACCACCTGATACCTACATACCTCAGCCACCACTTCATGTCAGGACCTTGCCAATAGCAGTACATGGTTGGTCCTTCTCAGCACCAATTTATGTCGAGCCCTAGCCAAACATGTATGACCCCTAACTAGCATTTTATGGCAGGCCCTAGTCATCAGTTCATGTCAGATGCTAAGGTTACTCTCAGTCCTATGCAACATTTTGTCACAGGTTTAACTCAGGATGATATTGCATGACATATATTGTTCAGTCCACCGTTCATGTCACCAGCACCAGATAATCTATATCGACCATCACCAACACATATCCGAACTCCCAACTTTAATGGTTCATCAGAGGAGGAGGAGCAGCAACACACACTTGTTCAACAGCGGGAGGCGGATGATCAGAACATGCATCAGGAGGAGGAACATGCACACCACAGACCTGTACGACAGATTGTATGTCGTCGTTGTGCAATAGGGAGTCACCTTGCTGGGCCCAGACGCAACAGACGTTGCTCATAGTCACATATGCTAGATGGTGATCTACTTTAGAATTTTAATTTCTTGTACTTTAGAATTTTAATTTCATGTATTTTGGAATTTGAATTTTATGCAATTTATAATTTAAATTATTTGTCTTTTAAAATATTATTTTTACATTGATATTATTTAATTATTAAATTATTATATGAAAATATTAACAAATTTAATTAAAATTATATTTTTTAAAATGGGAATATGCGTTGCAAAAGTTGATTATAATCGACTTTCTCATTGTATTGTAAAAAACTATTATAATTGACTTCTGTATATGTGTGTAAAGTCTATTTTAATCGACTTCTATACAATCCAATTCAGGATATTATGTACAAATTTTTTTTTAAGACATATACATAATTTATTTTTTAAAATATTTTATTTCTGTAAAAAACCCTTGATATGCAAACTAGGAAAAAAAATAATAAATACAAATTGTAACACATGTAATTGAAGTTGTGTCCATAATTTAAATTTTATTTCTTAAAAATATAAGAAAACAAAACAAAATGTATCCTCAAGACAAGAAAATTCAGAACATTTTGCACAACTTGATTTTTAATAATTACGGGATTTGAATCTGGATTACAATGATTGATTTTACTCTCGAAAACATATTAAACATAGAATTTAAGTTAAAAACAACGACGATTAAATAAATTTTTAAAATTAATCTCTTGAACAATTCAACACAATAAATGATAGATTTACCTATTCTTGTTGTTTAAATGATGTGAAGATAACATGTAAAGTTTGATCTTTACTGAGCCATATATCATTTTCGTTGCTAGGTACTTGCATTTTCCATGTATTGAAAAAATAAAATTGTTCCATGAAAATGAAAAGTTAGATATTTGATATTTTGTTTTGTTTTGTTATTGTCATTAATGTTAGCATTTTCTTTCCATGGTATAATTGCAATGCTCCAAGAGGTGCCTATCAACTCCACGAAACACGAGATAGATTTGGTTTTGTGATTTTGTCTTTGTACTTTCAATTGATTGCAAAATTGATAAACATTAAATTAGAGTCATATTCCTTCGCAAATGGTCATATTCTTCGGGCACTCCCCAACCACTCTCCACCATAAGCAATTTATTAATATGTTTGAATTTTTTTTCAAATAAACTATATATATTTTTTGTTTGAACACGTATATTAAATTTGATACATCCTATTCATGGCACTGCATTATTAGAGAAATATTACATTCATATATTATTTATAATTTAGTATAATTTTTATGTAACTCTTTTTAAAAAAGTTAGTAATTTTAATATTTTTATTAAACACCAAAAGGTTTAAATATTATTATTAAGTTTTGTAAATGATTTACACATTGCGCATCAAAACCTAATGACACGTTACATCATTTTAATAATGAAGACTACGAAATTTTGGTTTAAGCTTATATCTGTTTCTTAAATAAGTGGGACCTACTATTTTTTTGATATTATGAAAGTTTATGTATTATTATTATTATTATTTAGCAAAATTGAATATATTGCTTTAATAATGCATCAGAATTGCCAAGATCATGACATCGTCGTATATTCGTATTCTTTTACTCATTTTTTCTATTTTATCTAACTATACCATTGCCTATACAAGTATAAAAGAAATCGTCAAGTGTCTTATTTTTTTATTATTTTAAAAGTATTACTGTTAATTAATTAGTTATTTTTAAAATTAAATAAGAATTTAAATATATATTGTTATTTATTTAAACAATTAAGTTTATATGAAACTATGAATGGTGCTATTCCTCAGTTTCCAAGTATAATTTTCTGTAAGTTCTATCAATTTTTATTATTTACAGTTGTGAGTTCACTAAAAAATTATTTACTATCACTTTTTATCTTTTAGAAAAATGCTATTCGGCTTGTAATGTTGATTAATACTTACTTTTATAAAGAAGGCTTCTCTTTGTCTCCATTTTTGAAAATACTTATGTATTACAAGTAAGGTTTGTTTGAAGTTAAAATATTTTCTACATCGTTCAATTACTATTGAACATAGATGTTTTTTTTTTATTTTTTTAACTTTTATAATGGCAACTTTTTAAAATACGTTACAAATAAGTGCTTTCCCATGGCTGTTTTTATTCATATGAAGGGGCTTAAATGTAATTTACTATAAGAATAAAATGTCATCTTCCAATAGTAGCTAAGAACTTTATTTTTATTCACAGTAAAAAAGCAACCATTGTCCCAAAATAATGCTATAAGAATAATTAACAGTGTGAGAAATTCTCTGAATGTGCTAGTAGAGGGGGGAGCTAGTGTGCCACATAGCCTGAACGATGTCGATAATGGCCAGATTCATATGAGGATACATAGAAAAAAACCAGGTGGGTCTCACTCTTCACTGGGTCCCTCTATTATTCTTATATTGTCAGTTCTGGTATCTTATCTTGTTTATCCAGAAGGATTTTTATATTTAATTATAAGTTTATAATTTTAAAAATTATGACCAATAGATAGTTCATATGTAATAAAGCAATACATAGAATAAATAAGAATTGAGAAAACTTTTTAAGTGGTAAATGGAAAAGCATATTAAAATAAATTGCTTAAACCCTGAATACATCACACCAATCAGGTATTAATTTAGTGTTACTTAATAAAGCATAAGAAGTGAAGCATGAAAGAGAAACAGAAGGCAAATACATTATGCAATTAAAACCACTCATAACCGGCTTTCAGGTCTTTCAAAGGGCACATACTATGGACATATACCAAACCAGAGAATATTTTAATAATCATGATAAATACTTTTATTGTCTAAAATACAACAACTTTCTACAAGCCACTTTGTACATTGCGCATCTGATACCAACACATATGATTGCTATTCTTACACCAACATAAATTAATTCCACTCTATCTATATTCTTTAGTTATTTGATTTTAACCTATACTTTTTTCCTTCATTTTATATTTGGGATTTTCCTCCTATATTTGTTCTATACAAGATAGAGATTAGAGTAGTTCCCAACACCGGCCTCAGGGAACAGGGCTCAGGTATTGCAACTTTGTGAAATACAAAGCATATATGTCTAAGGATGATACATTGCCACTTTCAGAAGTGGCACTGTCTAGGTATAATTATTGTTCAGTAAGTGACCTAAAAACTCATAGACCTACCAATACTATAATATATATATATATATATATATATATATATATATATATATATATATATATTGTATATGTATATGTATATGACATTAGTATTCTATAACAAGTCCTCCACCCATTGGAGCTCTATGTGGAACTCCTTTTCTCCTCTTAGCAGTTCTGAAATTTACCACAGTTGGTGGCGGTGTTGAAGGTGTAAAGCTTTGGATTTTATTTCTGGCACTTCCATTTATTATGCTATTAATTGATTCTTCATCATCTGACCCATCTGTCTCAGCTAACATTTTCTTCTTCCTGAACTTCTTGGAGGTTCCAACTATCTGAGGGGAAAAAAGTTGAGAACTTGATGTAATTCATATTCACCTATGTTTATAATTTTTTAATTATTTTTTCAATGGTGATGGAAAAGGTACACCATAATGTTTGCAATGCATCTTTGTATAGGAAAAGTCAAAAGAAAGTAGGAGCTAGAAACAGTAAAAGTTTTCTGAAAATTAGGCCATCAATTCACCGTGATTTGCTATATGTAATGCAATCCAAATAATAGTTTGAAATACCATTTTAATGCTTCAAGATAGAAATTCCAATGGACCAAGCAATTGCTTAATGTTTACGTATAAACACAAACAAAAGTGGACCAAAAAGAAAAGAAAAAAAGAATGAGTATAAAGCAAATTGATAGAAATTTGGGTTAACTATATATACATACCTTACAACCAAGTGAACAGAAGCTGAAGGAATCAAGAAGGCTGCGCTCACAGACCTGGCAGGTATTGGTGACTCCTTTGCCAGGCCTAGGTTGAGGCCTTTCATTCAAGAACACAATTTTGGCACTGTTTATAATATAAGTTTGGACCCCTGTTATGTCCAGAAATTTCTGTATCTCGGAGACCCTTATAACATCATGGTATGAAGACCTCCTTATCTTTGAAAAATAATGAGAATGAAAAAGATACAAAAACAAGGCATCAGATAACATATATTAACATTATTTATTCTAGCTAAAATAAACTGCCAAAAATTAAAAATAATAAATAATCTATCTATTGGGATAAACCGATGGGCATTTAAGTTGGACAATAATCAATTCTTCTATGAAAGAAAATTCAAAGTGCAATTTTTTAACTGGCCATCCATAGTTGACTTTGGAATTGATAATTCAGCATTGAATGGCACGTGTAACCGATAAAACTAACACAAGAGTGTACATTTTTTGGGATCAATCAACAAGGATTTGATCCAACAAAGTAACAATGTCTGAAGAAGGGTACACAATCAAATTACAGGCATCCAAATCCTTAAGTTTTGACCTTTTTGGGTTCAAATCCTCGTATAATTTGATCAGACTGAGTCATAGATCCTAAAGAAAACAATTAATAGGTACAAAAATTTCACCAAAAGTTTTTACCTGAATAGCTCTGTGTTCTTTGTGAGAAGCAAGACAGGCAGAGCAAAGTGCTCCATTCATACAATCCAAGCAATACATATTGCATTCACTTTTGTGGGAATCTGCATGGACTTTGCATTGAATAAAAAAGCTTGTTTGGAGAAGTGGCCGCAGCCATGATGGCCACTTGTTTTCTTCTTCATTCTTTCCAATATCATCATCTTCTTCATTGAGACCTCTCATCCCAATTGCACCTCCTCCACCCTCCTAATTCCATATAACCAGTAAAAAAGAACAATTAGCCAACAATTGAGGAATAGAAGAAAAAAAAACGCAAATAAGAAAAAAGAAAAAAAAAATTAAAAATATGTCCATATGTGTAGTACATGTGAGAGGGTTTGCATTGATTGTTAGTACTAATACTAACCATGATTCTTGTTTCTGTACTTTTGGCTTTGATTTCTCCTGTGATTATTGATCTTCTATGCTAATAGACAAGTTTTGCTTTGGAGGCAGAAGAGAAAAAAAAAAAAGAAAAAGAACTTTCTTTCAATATGCTAGTATTGGTAGAAAGACAAGAGAGAAGGGAAAAGTATGGAACTTTGAAAGTGGGGCTATATGTTTGTAGTGGTGGGTGGCAGATGATGAAGGAAGAAAGTAAAGGTAGTGTTTATTATCTTGGCTTTCTTCAAAGTCTACATCCAAACCTCACTCCGAACCCAAACCAAAAGAGCATACCTTTTTCACAAGGAACAGCTGATTTTTTTTATTTACTCATTATTTAACTTTTATTATTAAATATGTAATTGTTAAGTTTATCTTATATTTAAAGCAGTTTTTTATTACAGATGCTTTTGATATGTTTTTCAAAATTATTTAATATAAATGTGCCCTGAGTTTATGCAACTTTTTTAATCTAGTTCAAGTAAAGTAGTTTAGTTTCATTGTAAAATTCAAATAATTATATCAACAAATTACCCATAATTTGTGCAGAAAATATAGATAAGAAGTGTAGCTGTATTTTGCTTGTTTTAATTTTTTTGGGTAGGAAAAAAATTGAGTTAGGACATGGTAGATTAAGGTTGGAAACAGTGTCTATTTTTGTGATTGACACTTGGAAGGTTCAGATGTTGACATGTGGAGGAATAGAAAGAATAGTCAGCATTTATTTAATGGAATATATAATGGCAAATGGATGGCCATGTGTTGAGTTGTTAACAAGGCGAGTGGAGCCCACTTTTCGCACTCAGTTTCCATTTTGGTAGAAGCCTCCACTTATAATTTATATGAATATTTTTCTTTTTAAGTTTAGAAAATTTTTGAAAATCTATAGAAAAATGTTTTTTCATACAAGATTTCAATTTATAATTATTTCCAAATTTATTCAAGTTTCTTGTCACTAATCCTTTTCAAAAGTTTAGAAGATAATGTATGTGAATATCAAGAGATAATTTTCATTGTTGAAGAGCTTATCAAAGGCAGATATCTACTGTAAATTATATGGTAAAGAAAAATAAAATTACACCTATTTATAATTAAGAGAAATATCAATACCATGTTTTTTTAAAAAACAAACTCTTTAACACATTTTGTCATTAGAAAATGTACATCAAACATTCCTCTCATAATTAATATTTTCAAACTTAAACTTGTAATGAAATTTTTTTATAGAAACTAAATTAAATATTTAAAGAAAAATTATTTATGTTGATTTTCGTAATAAATAATATAAGTTGAATAAAAATATGCAAAGTTAACTATTCAGAAGTATTTATAACATTTAAAAGTATTTGAACTATTTTTTGTAATTAAGAATAAAATAAAAAAATCACAAAAATCAAATTAAATTAAAACACATAAAATATCCCTCATATGTATGACAGAAATTATTTTAACTTAAATGTGATAGTTTTATCGTTTATGAAAATAAAAATAAGAAAAAAATCCTTGCTTTATTAAAAGCGTGTTCAAAAGAAAAGAAGCACCACATTCCACTTTTCTATAAGCTCTTAGTTGCTTTCAGTTAATGGGGTTGGAGGAGTCATATAGCAAAAGGCAAAAGGTGTGAATATGTGAGTAGGGGCCACTGAGTATCCCTATTTAGTTGTAGAAAGAGGGAACACTTACCTTGGTTAAGACATTGACCCAACTACGTACCTCATATCTTATGGAATGCAATTTTGAATTTCTCAAAACCATCGCCTTTGAAATCTTATCTTTGCAAGTCTGTGATGGTTATGGCAGGCTATTCTATACTTTCTCTAAGCACTGTTTCTAGCGTGCATAATGTGCTACCCATCCCTATTGACTCATTATCTTTCACCCCTGGTAATGGGAAACAAGAAAACCCTACTGCAATTGGCATGGCTTCAAAATGTTATTTATATTTGATTTGTTTGAAAAAAAAAATGAAAATAGTTTATTATTTTCATAAGGTGTTTTCAATTTAATTCAACAAGCTTTTTCATATAGGTTTAGATTCATGAGCTTGTAAATAAGTCTTTATAAAAACAAAACAATAATATAAAAATAAATAAAATTTCTCCCACAACTTATCTTTTCAAGTTATAAAAAATTTGAACAATTTTTTAAAAATAGTGAAGTATAAAGTTTATTTTAACTCATAAGAGGAGTTTGATTCATATTATTACTTAAATTTTTTATTCTAATAAGTACTTGTAAAAAAATCTATCTAAATTGAATCATAATTTATCAATGTTATTTTCAGCTTATTCTAATAAATTTTATCATTAAATTTAAGATATAAGATATTATTTTAAAAAAATTATTGAATAAGCCGCGAATCTAAATGCATCCAATATCAAAATGTTCCTCCACCAACTTTGATGTCTTCAAGTGAATGTCACTTACTAATATTTGTTGGGAAAAAATTAAATTAGAAACTAACCGGTTGTAATCGGTACAATAGTCATGATTTTACTTTTTTTGTCATCTCTGGTAGAAATAAAAAAAGGCCCAAAAGGCCGAGGAAAAGCCCAAAAAAAGACAAAAAAGCATCTATTGTGTGGGTAACACCCAAACAAGTCCCAACCAATATGATGGAATATGGAGGGGAAAAAGGCATGTAGGTGAAGAAATACAGACATTAAGAAGTTTTAGTGACCTGTCAAAGTTTAGTGACCTGTCAAAGTTGATAAACACAATGATACTGAAGAATGAAAAATGCAATATGCCTTTGAGATTCTTACTTTTGTCCAATAATTATGCTTTTACTTTAATTATTATCTATCTATAATATTAAAGATCTGTCACTGTCTTTTTTAATTTGTTAATTCATTTATTTTCTGTTATCAATTTTGGCTTTTTAGGCTTTGAATAATTGTAGAGATAATCACAAAGCAATTATAGTGAAAGCATAATGTTCTTCCAGTGAATTAATTTTCATCAGTTGAGTTGTGCAGTCTGGTTGGTTTATGAATTTGATATTTAAATTTCAATCTAATGAAATTCCAATTTCTTGTGTATCGCACCTATTATGCATGCAACGTAGTTATCAAAATGAGACACAGGTTACACCAAAAATGTGAGATAGTGCTTCATCACAATCCCAGCTGCATCATGCACAGAAACAAAATCATCCATTAAGGTAAAAACAAAATCATTCCAATTATATTAGTCCAGTATCAAAAAACATAGATCTGTTTATCAATTGTGTTGTATTTCACTACTTCAAAGCATTGTTGATAACAGTATCAAACTGGAAAGGTCTCACATGGTAGCTTCAACCTCAGGATCATTTTCGATCTGCGCTGCAGGCACGTTGTTGCCACCTCTCAAACGGGAAGATACATTATCAATGGCAGAATTTAGTTGGCTTATCTTCTCATTCAAGGTCTGCCTGGTCCTCTGCATTCAGGAATTGCATAACATAACCATAAGAAGCTCAGTATATATATTCAAATGCCACAGAAAAGTTGAATTTAAGCCAAGTGCAACCTAATTACCTCCAACCCTTCGTCGTAGTATATTGGTCTTTTGGCCTTGCGAAACCCATATTCATCTTCATTTAGCAGAGACCTTCTGATCTGCATGACAAAATAAAGTCAACATCCAAACTTAAAAGCATATTAAGATCCATCAAAATGGCAAAAATAATATCATTAAACAGTGATAGAAGTAACAGAAGTACAACTATAAGATGGATAATGCAAATATGACTCCTTATGCTAAGACAAAATTCAAAATTTTGTTAAGAGAACACTAACAGTTCTCAAGACATATCGATATGATTAAATGTAAAGATGAAAAGTTAGTAATATACTTTATAGACATTTTTCATATTTCTCAATAAAAATAAACATTCATGACTCTGACCCATCACCACAGCAGACTGATATCATCACTGATATTGCACATAAAGGAGAAAAACCATTTTTTTTCTCTCCTTAGAAAAGCAAATTTAACCATTAGTGAAAGAAACAAATAATCCACCAATCAATGAAACAACAGTGAGGTAGTTAATAACAATGAATCAAATTGTTGAGTCAGTCCTGTTGTCACTGCATCTCCTTGTTTATAAGAAAATATTTTTTTCAAAAGTAATTATCTATCACACGGTCAATCTGTCTCCCTTTCTCTTTCTTTTTGAATTGTATGATCAAGGTTGTCCTCCATCATACATTGTTCCAGTTAAATTTGCTAGACTTAATAAAATAAAATTGAAGTCAGAAGAAATCACCTGGGGAGCAAAGATATAAGCTATAGTTCCAAAAACTGCACCACCCAGAAGAAAGCCAGCAAGAAAATCGCCACCCCCACCTCCGCTGTTACCACTGCACAAGGGAGACAGTAAATGGAAATAAAGGGCTGTGCATGAATTGGATGAACACAAAACCAATTCAAATCCATTTTAAATCCATATAATTGAATTTAATTATCAACCAATCTTTTTTTTTTTAAATTGTTTTAAAACTGGTTTTAAAATTAAGATATGGTTTAAAACCAGTTTTGGTTCAACGAACTCAAACCCATCTCACCTCTACCTACATCCTTCTTCTATTTCTTGGGCCTCAATCAATGCACCAAGAACCAGCAACAATGCCAATATAGAAAAAACGATGATGACCAAAAAAGGAAAGAGAAAAAATGACAATAACAACAAGTAGGTGATTGTTACCATTGGATCAAAGTGCTGAGACAGGAACAATGGCTTTGAACTGTGACAGGGTAGTGATGTTCATGCAGGTTTGGGAAATAGAAGAGGAAGGAAGGTTACAACAGGAGCGAATGTCATATTCATTGATGATGAATTGAAGACTGTTCCATCAAGAGAACGAAGAGTTGGGTGGAGGGAAGAAGGATCCAGTGAGGTGGAGGTAATTGGATTGAAGAATACAGTGGGCAAAGGGGGGCATTGAACAAAAAGGGAAGAAGCTACGATTCTGGAATCCAGTTTTACTAAATGGGTTTCAAATAAATCTGGACAAAAAATTAAAGTGGACCTAGGCATCCGTTTTATTAAAAATTTGAATTTTTTGCCCATACCTAGAAATAACAACAAATATTTGCATAATCTTCCGAAACAGGCAACAAATAAAAAATTCCTTCCATTACTTCCTAGGACCCAAAATATTCTCAAAATCACGAACTGAAACAGTGGTTAAAATCTTATTTTCTTTTAATTCATTAAAGAGAGAGCAGTTATTGTTCCAAAATTAATAATATAATATACATGTGAATGGACGGTAGAAAGAAACTCTGAACATCACCATTCTTTATTCACTTCAGGTCTTTTATTGACAAATTTTATCTTAAAAACTGGTCTGGAAGATTATTCTTTGATTTATTTAGCATCAATGACTCATTCTGAAATTTTAATTTTAAAGATTTATAAAATATTCCCAAAGCAGATTTAATCTTTTAACTCATATGAAAATGAAGAAAGAGTCATCTGGTATGATAGGGATTCTGGGTAAGGTTATAATGGTTTAATTTATTTTAAAACATGAAATATTAACAAGAAATTATTTTCTTGAATTTCTAATAAGCCTAAATAAAAGTGATGCAAAAATAACATACCGGTATTCTGCACAAATTGATGAAGTGCGATTGCTTCTGCTCACAAGGTTTGATCTCCTTTGAACAGTGAGCTTAGGTCCAACCCCACATGAATTACGCTTTGTTAACCACAGCTCAGGTGACTTCACATAAGATCCACCAACTGCCAAGAAAAAAAAAAAAGAATTCCAAGATTTATTTGAACATTGAATTTGTATAGAAAAGAAAAACCCTAAAAATCAATGGAGTAACGACTGAGATCAATGGATACAATTTTTTTTGTACGCCATGTTGTTTAAAATTCTTTATTATTAAGAACAAAAGGGTTGATAAAAAGACGCAAAATTTCACCTGAAATCGATAACGGGGCGAAACAAGTTGCCATGAGAGAAACTGAAAGTGAGAGTGAAGAAATGGAGAGAGAATGATGGAGATGTAGGAGATTACGAGAAATTCTTTCTGTATAAAATAATCATTGCTCATCGCCACAATTTATGTTTATTTATCTGCAATCTCGTTAGTTTAAATGACAAAAAGAATTCATCCTCTCAAATGAATTTTCATTCGAAGATATGCATCTAAAACTATATTTAAATTTGAGGTACCCTTTAATCTCAGAAAACGTTTTGTTTTAATTCTTTTTAATGACTTTTGTCAAAAGCATTGGTTAAAGAATTGATAAATAATAAAATTTTATCAAGAACAATGTTAAAATATATTTAAAATATGAAAACAAATATATTTTTAAATTTTTAACAAAAATATTTTTATTTCAATTTTGTTCCAGTTAGATTAAATTATTTGTAAATAAATTAAATTATTTGTAATTAATTTAAATTTAACGGGTTAAATACTCAATGAAATATGTTTACAATAAACAAACAAGTTTAATTTTAATTTCAACTTTGATTATATAAATAAGGCAAATCAACACTTTTATAAACTTAACATTTAAAGCTGATGAATAACTCTTACTTGTATATATATAATTTTATAAATGTTAATTTAATTAACAAATATACAATTAAACTATTTTTATTTTTAAAATTAGGATATAATTCTATATTCAAATATACTTTTATTATATTATTCTTTCTTTTGTCTTGACTTGTTAGAAAATATATCTATTAAATATTATATTAAATTAATTTTAAAATAACAAAACAAACCTAAATTTTAAATACAATTCATTTAAATAAATATCTTAAAATTTATATATTTTTACTTTTAAATCAAGCCTAAACATTTAATAGTCAATTTTAGTCCACCAAAAATATGCCATAGATCATCCAAAACATGTTACGATAAAGCAATTGCATTTCATAATCATAAAAAGAACATCCAAATATCAAAATTTTTAGAAATATTATTAATAATAAGGTTTCTTTTAATTTCTTCCTTTAAAGTTATTTTATATATTTCTGTCTTTTTTTATAAAACAAGATTTTGAGACTAAAACTCATGTCATCTATTCTATACTTTCAAAAAAAATTTCTACATGTAAATAAACTATCTTCAGTGATTTTTAATTATCTTTTTCATAAATATTATTTCAATATTCTCACCTATATTATTGTTTCATATCTTGTTTCCTCCCATGTATATGATAGCTGGTAGAACTGTATACCAAGTACAAAGATCGAAAAAACAACAGACAATGGGGTTAGGAACAGAGGAAAGCCTGCCATAAAAATAGTCATCCGCAAGTTCATAGTAACATTTTTGAAATTATACCGGCTTAAATTCTCTCTATATACAAACAGCCGGAACTCTGCATTCTGAAAACAAAAAAGCTAACGTAAAACATGTATATAACAAAGTTCTAAAAGGACTAAAAAAATTGACTCTTGTTGGGGACAATGGCTCCTTTGTATAGGGACTGGAAGCTTATCTATCATACAGGATGGACATTGGACAATCCAGAACAACATAATTTACAAGATTGGAAACATAAAGCATCGAGCAAATTTATTTGTCAGGGAATCTTCCAAAAAGGAGCAACGAGGTGTTCACGGGGTGTCCCTCAGGTAAAAGCTCAGCTTTTGAAGCAGCTTTTTTGTGTTCCTTGTTTGAAGATGGAAAGGATAGAGAAAGTGAAAGAGATGCAGCAACAGCATCATCCTCCTGCCCATCTCCTAAGCCATTTGGATGGTTATTTTTCCTGTCTACTGCCCCAACTAAGAAAGGCAGCATACCCTTAGGAGCAGGTGGTGGTGTCGCCAGCAGTGGTTTTGTTTTGCCCCCTAAAGCAAGTTCTAGATTGGGAATCACATCTTGAAATTGTTCCTCAGACTCACGAAGGCCTTTCATTGACATGCTATTCAGCACCGATTGGGCGTCACTAATATTGTGTGTATCAACGGGAAAGAAGGTTCTTTCCATTGTTCCCAAGTCTTCATGAATGATTTTCTCATCACAAGCTTCTTCACATCCTTTGTCCTTGACTGAAGATGAAGAACCAAGGTCATTTCTAAGAGATGTAAAACTGTCACTAAAGGAGCTTCCACCTCTAGAACTGCAAGATTCATAAATCCTACTGAAACCTGTCTTTAGCTTCTTACTAGAACTTTCTCCATCTTCTAACTTTCCATTTCCCTCATTCCAAGGCATTTTCTGACAACTGACTACTGAAGGCCCCATAATTGTGTCAGAAAAATCTACATTCTGAACTTCTCTATCATTAGGTAGTTGACAGTTCCCTTCACACAGCTCATCCTGAAAAGCTGCCTCCAAGTTAATGTAGTGATGATCATTGTCTTTTTGTTTCCTCTTAAGCAGTCGCTGGTCTTCATCACTGTCAATTTTTTCTGAACTTTTATCCATACTAATATAGGTTGCTCCACATGTTTCTTGATTTTCAATATTTGCCTCCAAGTCAATATAGCGTTCATCTTTCTGTTTCCTCTTGGGCCTTTGTTGATCTTCAACGTTGCTAATCATTGATTTTGAACCCCTATCCTTTCTAAAATTGCTTGCAGCATCTGTTTCTTGATTATTGTCAATGTTTGCCTCCAAATCAACATTGTGAAAATCCTCCTTTTGTTTCCTCTTAGAGCTTTGCTCATCTTCATCACCCTTTATTCCATGCAAAAAAATTTCTTTCCTATCAATGCTCGCAGCAACTTTTTCAAAAGGAATCAATGAATACAAACCATTCTCTTGCTTGCCAGTAATATCAGAATCAGTTTTTGCTTCCACAATCCTACTCCTTACACTTGTTCCCATTGCATCAGAAGGTTTAGATACTCTATATTTTCCATGTTCAAGTTCACCAGCTTTCTGCATAAAAGAATATCATCTATCAGTATCAACAAAATGAGATAATCAGCATCCAAGATAACTCATACTCTTCATAAAAGGGGTTTCTAAAGAGTGATCTCTGCAGTTCACAGGATAACTTACAAGCAACTAGAAGTTAGACATACAAGGGATTTCATCCTCACATACAGGCTTTCAATTAATAGGTTTCTCTCTTCACAGAATGGGGTGTAATATCAGCATTACGTTACTATATTTAAGTATTAAACAACGTTTTTACCTTCCCTTTAATAAAAATATCAAGAATTGCTAACATGGTAATATTGTGACATAAAAAACTGCAAAGTTGCATCATTGTTGCACACCTTGTAATTAAGCAGTACAGAAATCTCATTGTAAGACCGTCAATGTTGAGCAAAAATTGTTAAAAGCAATCTCCATGATCTATCTTGGGTAACAAAATAGCATTTTAAACTTTAGTAGTATGAGAGTCCATGATCAGATCACCATGTTGACAACATAAATGCATACAAGAAGATTTTATGACAAAAACAAACATTTTAGTCTACCAAATTTTATGCATTTGAGGATAAAAACTTTACCAGGGATGAACCAGCGGATTTCATTTCTTGACATAACAGAGAACTGTTTCTTGGAACCCTTGATGTAGATTTCGAGTCAATACTACCATCTAGCTTCCCTAAGTTTTCTTGTGAATGCAGATGTGTCTGGTGATTGACATCAATATTCCTACTTGCAGCAATCTGATGTTGGTCTATGGATGTGGATGGGAGAACTGCATTGCACGCTTTATCACAATCAATTGATTCTTCATGCATACATTTTGGTGAACAAAGGGTTTCAGGCGAAGTCACAACAGCTGAAGAATTCACCTCAACTGGTAGCGCACTCAAACTGGGAATACAAGTCTTTTTTGCAGAATCTGAATGAATAATCCTCCTCCCTCTAAATATGCCCCATAAGTAAAACAACATATTCCAGCCTGCCAAAAAAGAGGTTTATTAGCAGTCTAAACATATGCGTTAAAAAGTGAATTAAACATTTTTTTTTAAAGTAGTGGTTAGGTAGTTATGCATTTAAAAATTTCAGATCACATAAGCTTCAAGCTCAACATACCCAACTACCAAAGACCAACTCTCCTCCAAGTGCTGAAGCAGTTAGGTGAAGGATCCTAAATGCTTTTAAATCTAGCATGGCCAATGCACAGGACCCCTTTGAGCTTAAAGCAAGGACAATGCACAGGCACACCTATCTTGTGCTAAAATTCAATTTTTTATCAGAAGAATGACAAAATTGAATTCATGACCCCTTGATTATGAAGGCTTTGATTCACCAATTGATACATACATTGGGAGAACAGCACCACAAAAGCTACCCATTGTGGTGTGACAACTCAGCTGAATGTGCACATGCACTAGTCCGTTGACAAGTCATTGCAGGAAAACAGCAATGCCAGAGTCATCACCACCTCTGCTTTACATTTACAACAAAGAGACACGATGGAAGGACTTTATACCAATTAAAGACCAACTCTCCCAAAAAATTATGTTATTATGTGAAGGCTAGAGAATGATTTTATATCCAAACAACACATCTACTAAATGCATGGTTAAATTACTGCTTTTGACTTGGTCCAAAAAAACCCACCTTTTGCAACTTTAATGTATTTCATCGATACAAAACTTACTCAGAATTCTAACATCATGTAAGACAATATATAAAATTAAAAACCTAAATCAAAATAAATGGGTATCACCGCTCAGGTGTATGCCTAAGTAAACATTTAAATGGGTATCATCACTCTCATCTTCAGATTGAAGTTCCTGCTCACCATGTGATTTCACCAGTTCTTCATCTTTCTTATGCTGTTCATCAAGGACTGAACACTTAGGACCTTCATCATTCGCATCACAGGCATCACTATCTGCTTCTGAATTTGGACATACTTTTAGTGAAATCTCAGAAGTACTCTCATTAAGGCCATCCTTCTCCACAATAATTTTCTCACCAGCCAGAACAATAGGCTCCCTCTCTTTGGTCAATGACGAACTAGAATTCTCAGTAGAACATTCTGACAACTTTTCTGGGATATGAGAACACAAATCCCTTCCCACATTCATTAAGTTTGGATTACTAGAGAGAGAGTTACCACTACGAGATTGCTCACATAACCATTGTACATTAGGTGAACTATGGCTAGTGTCTACTGATGGAGCACTTCCAGATCCTTCTGCCCCTATTTGACTAACTGAAGCTGAACTACAGGATTTATTTATTCTCTCCGCGTTCCTTTGATGGCTATCATTCACTAAATTAGTATCACTGGCTCTACTAATACAAGAAGTGTTGTCATCATGACCTTCTACTAAATGCATGGCTAAATTACTGATTTTGACTTGGTCCAAATTCAATATAAAACACAGTCACTTTTTGCAACCTTAATGCATTTCATCGATACAAAACTTACTCAAAATTCTAATATCATTTAAGGCAATATATAAACTTAAAAACCTGAATCAAAATAAACGGGGACCACCATTCACATGTATGCCTAAGTAGCTATTTAAATTAGAGAAAAAAAAATTGTGTACTCTGGAATAAAAGAATGCTCCTCTTTGTAATAGAGATTTCTGAAATCATCTTTCACCAAGACATTTTAAAACTGCATATGAACTGAATTTCAGCAGTTCATTAAAACTAATCAAAGCAAACACTTCAAAGCAAGCCCCAAACCCATAAACCTCTGGATATCCTTCTGGTAAAAAAAATAAAATATACCAATTTAATCATACAACATTTTTGCAAGCTTTTAGTATCAAACATTATTATATAAGTCGTCTTTATATGTGTGTGCAAGAACAATCATAGATAGCTTCTTTTAACTGCAAAACATTCTTGATAGCCGAATGTAAGATAAGAATTGCATGTGAAAGGTTGATCTAGTGGTATCCTTTGTATCACTCTCGATTTTTAATTAACTGAACAAAAAAAATGACAATTGTAACAAGTCTGATAGTCGGCAAGGACACAAGAGCAACAGAATAGCAGACATTTCAACTATTTGTAAAATATAATGCCTAATCAATTGTACATGAAGGTGATGATGATTATGTCTTTTTTGCCCTTTTCATTTCTTTCTTATTCCTAATATGGTAGGTACTCCAGGCTTTAATACCTCTCCCTTCTAGAATTATTGGGCTTAACATTCCTCTCCTAGTCCTTTGGATGGATCCAGCCATCAATTTTTGATGCACTTCCAAAAGGCTATAAGAAAATAAAGCACACACAGACTAACATACCTCTTGGTGCAGTGGAAGGTGCTTGATTGCCTAGGATTTGAAGACTTAACATCCCTCCCTGTGGCAACTACCATAGGTAAAGTCCCTGTAGCATTTGGTGCAATGGAAGTTGCTTGATCCTAACAGTACAATCTGCTGAGGTCTGAACCATCTGACTATCACATGATTTGTATATGGAACCTCCATGGAGGAGTGCCCATTACTCAACAATTAGGCATAAACAACTATGGAGACTTAAATCCTGAGTATCACTTTGTCTAAAGTGTAAGAAAGAATACGCTAGATTTATAGCAATGACAAGGATAGCTGCACCAGAAGTTGGCTTATGATACTCATCTACAGTAATCCAACGAGAGCTCTGCATATCCAATTGTATGATGATTCAACTCTGTAACTGATGCAGCATTAAGAAAAACCAAGCAACTTAGACCTAGAGAAGAACTCAGCAAAAATCACCAGTAATCACGGCAAGAACATTGCCCTGAATTAATATGATGGAACCTATTGGCATCTCTCACAATTAATTCACGACCAGTTACTGTCGAGACTCTTTTTGCAAAATCATGACAGTCTTTGCATGATCGAGTATTTTTGAATACCATAATGGGGGTCACAGTTGTGGTACATATGAGACCATAAGCTATAGCTAGTCTCTCACTATGATCAAGAAGCTGCTCTTTCCGTTCGGTAAAGTCACATAGCGCATCATCTACATTGAGAAGGTTTTCCTCACCCTTTTTGAAAGCAAAATCAAGTTCGTTTAATTTTGAGTATATCTGTTCTGTTTGAGGGTGGTGTCTGTCACCTACCACAAAACGATGGACTTTACCCTTCACAATAATCCAACTGCAACTGACTTCCTTCCTCAAGTTCCTTTCAGCCATCATCTTTCTAAATTTCCCTGCTTCATCCCAATTCCCAGCCCAAGCATATAGGTTGAACATGATTACATAAGTAGCAGAGTCTAGTGGATCCAGGTGAAAGATCTTATCAGCTGCAATCATCCCAACCTCAAGATTCCGATGGCTCCAACATCCTCCAAGTAAACTTTTCCAACTCATTACATCAGGTTCAAATGGCAGACTCCTTATCACCTCAAGAGCCTCCTGTAATAATCCAGCACGAGAGTATATATCAATCATGCAATTGTAATGATCAATTGATGGGTTCACACCATATTTGTCATTCATTGAATCCAAAAACTGCTTTCCCTCTTTAACTAAACCTGAGTGACTACAAGCAGTTAACAAACCTATGAATGTGACAGCATTTGGCCTTACACCAGACGCCTGCATCTCTTTAAAAAGCCTCAAAGCTTCATAAGCTTTGCCATGGTAAGCATGGGCACATATTATTGCAGTCCATGCAACAGTATCAGGTTTATCTATAATAAAAAATGCTTGCTGTGCATAGTCCATTTTGCCACATTTTGAGTACATAGTGATCATAGCACTCTCCCCAGAGAGGTATGCAACTAGCCCCTTTTTTATTGCATCTGCATGAATTTGAGCACCGTAATTTAAATCTGAGACAGCAGAGCATGCTTGAAAAATGTTGGTGTAGATGAATGAATTCAATAACACCCCTTTACTTCTTATTGTCTTAAAAACCTCAAGAGCTCTATCAAATCGACCACTTTGGCAATATCCGGCAATTAAAGCACTCCACGAAAAATCATTTGGTTCACGTATACTCTTAAAAGCCTGACGTGAAGCTTCAAACATTGCACACTTAACATAGAAGTCTACTAGGGGAGTACCAACTGAGACCTCAGATTCCATGCCAAGTTTTAGACAGTAACTATGAATTTGCCTTCCAGTGTACAAGTCTCCTAATGCGGCACATGCCTTGAGCACAACTGAGAAGACAAATTCATCCAACTCTACACCTTCAATTAACATCTTGGCAAATAATAACAGAGCATCCCTATGCCTTGCAGCTTGATTATAGCCCACCATCAACCCAGTGCAAGCCACAACATTTTTCCTAGTCATCTTATTGGTGGCAACTTCAGCACCATCCAACCACCCGCACTTGACATACATGTTGGAGATTAATGTCTGAGTAGAAACATTGGCAGTAAACCCAATCCTTATCAACTGAGAATGTATCTGTTTGCCGAAATCTAACATTGAAGGATTTGCAAAAGACGCCATAAGAGTACTGAAGATAGAGGTGTTTGGTGAGATACCCAAATCCAGCATACGTACGAGCAATCTAACAGCTTCATCTATACGCCATTCCTCAGTGTAAGCAGATATAATGGTGGCCCAAGAGAACAAATCCCGGTTAACCATTTCATCAAAGAATTTCTCTGCAGTTAAGAAACTCTTACAGTCACAATACATTTGAAGAATACAATTGTCAATGAATTTATTTCCGTCAGCCCTTCTTTGCAGTCTATTATGAAATAATTTTCCATCAGACAGCGCCCCCAACATTCCACACATTTTGAAGAGGTATTCGTATGATCGGGGATTAATGGAAATACCTGCTTCGTCCATGGTTTTGATGAAGTCATGCACTTCTCTAAGCTTCCCTTGTTTAGCTAAAGAAATCAAATGCAAGTTTTCAACTTGGCCTTGTTTATTTTGATGGGTCCTCAACGAAGAATGACTGTGTTTCAAAGAGATCCATGAAGGTATTTGAGCAAAATTAGTATGTCTCGCATCATTGATCTTGTCATTAGCTGCCATTACTGGTGAAGAATTGGAAAGCAGCCAAGAGCACTGACACTTTATTGAAGACATTTAGTTTGTTTGAGATTCAAAGAAAGTATCACCGCACAACTTTGGGCAGACCCAACAAGAGAACCAAATCAGAGAAAACCAGTCAATGATAAGGATTACATCCAAGCCAAATCTCATACAACCCCATAAACAATTATATACGAGCAATCTAAATATTCAATCTGATTCCTCTGTTATAAAGCCCAACGCCCTTATCTGATATGAAAAAAGAGAGAGAAAGAATCACAACTTAGATAACAGCCTAAGAAAAAAGTCTTACAGGCTTAGATAAAGCAAACAGTATCAATAAAGCCAGAAGTTCCAGTCGCTTCATTGAATAAGTTTATTAATATCTCTTCTTTTAATTTAGTTTATACTTTAACTTCACTTCGTTTCTAACCCAACATGCTTGATTATCATATTCACAAAAATGAACGATCAAATAGCAATGACAATTTCAAACAAGTTCCAAATTATATCATAGACACCACGAAACCCTAGCAGAAAACATATACTTTTCGATTATTCAATTCTACTTTAAGCAGAAAGAAAGATGAAGCCTAGAAGTAAATGCAGAAATATAGTTTTGGCACTACAGAATTTTGCATCGATCAGCCATTTCTCATTTAGGACAATATGAAATAACAAAACAAATGAATCAACAATATATACTAAAACCAGTGCACATACATGATACATTCATATTCATATATGCCTACAATTCTGTTCAAATATGACAGTGCCTCCAATCTTCTAATCCTATGATCTTTACCCTATAAATGTTAAGAAAAATGATCATACGGCAACTTGTCAGAAATAATGTTGATCACATTTATCTTCCCATCCATCCTGTTTAATATACAATGATGTTAAATAGTAAATGGATAGCAATAAAAGAAGAAAAGGAACAGACTATGAAATACCCTGTTATTTCAGCATATTCTCGTGAATCAAACTCCTCGATACTGATGTCATGCAGATAATACATCCACAACAAATATTTGCATAATCTTCCGAAACAGGCAACAAATAAAAAATTCCTTCCATTACTTCCTAGGACCCAAAATATTCTCAAAATCACGAACTGAAACAGTGGTTAAAATCTTATTTTCTTTTAATTCATTAAAGAGAGAGCAGTTATTGTTCCAAAATTAATAATATAATATACATGTGAATGGACGGTAGAAAGAAACTCTGAACATCACCATTCTTTATTCACTTCAGGTCTTTTATTGACAAATTTTATCTTAAAAACTGGTCTGGAAGATTATTCTTTGATTTATTTAGCATCAATGACTCATTCTGAAATTTTAATTTTAAAGATTTATAAAATATTCCCAAAGCAGATTTAATCTTTTAACTCATATGAAAATGAAGAAAGAGTCATCTGGTATGATAGGGATTCTGGGTAAGGTTATAATGGTTTAATTTATTTTAAAACATGAAATATTAACAAGAAATTATTTTCTTGAATTTCTAATAAGCCTAAATAAAAGTGATGCAAAAATAACATACCGGTATTCTGCACAAATTGATGAAGTGCGATTGCTTCTGCTCACAAGGTTTGATCTCCTTTGAACAGTGAGCTTAGGTCCAACCCCACATGAATTACGCTTTGTTAACCACAGCTCAGGTGACTTCACATAAGATCCACCAACTGCCAAGAAAAAAAAAAAAGAATTCCAAGATTTATTTGAACATTGAATTTGTATAGAAAAGAAAAACCCTAAAAATCAATGGAGTAACGACTGAGATCAATGGATACAATTTTTTTTGTACGCCATGTTGTTTAAAATTCTTTATTATTAAGAACAAAAGGGTTGATAAAAAGACGCAAAATTTCACCTGAAATCGATAACGGGGCGAAACAAGTTGCCATGAGAGAAACTGAAAGTGAGAGTGAAGAAATGGAGAGAGAATGATGAAGATGTAGGAGATTACGAGAAATTCTTTCTGTATAAAATAATCATTGCTCATCGCCACAATTTATGTTTATTTATCTGCAATCTCGTTAGTTTAAATGACAAAAAGAATTCATCCTCTCAAATGAATTTTCATTCGAAGATATGCATCTAAAACTATATTTAAATTTGAGGTACCCTTTAATCTCAGAAAACGTTTTGTTTTAATTCTTTTTAATGACTTTTGTCAAAAGCATTGGTTAAAGAATTGATAAATAATAAAATTTTATCAAGAACAATGTTAAAATATATTTAAAATATGAAAACAAATATATTTTTAAATTTTTAACAAATATATTTTTATTTCAATTTTGTTCCAGTTAGATTAAATTATTTGTAAATAAATTAAATTATTTGTAATTAATTTAAATTTAACGGGTTAAATACTCAATGAAATATGTTTACAATAAACAAACAAGTTTAATTTTAATTTCAACTTTGATTATATAAATAAGGCAAATCAACACTTTTATAAACTTAACATTTAAAGCTGATGAATAACTCTTACTTGTATATATATAATTTTATAAATGTTAATTTAATTAACAAATATACAATTAAACTATTTTTATTTTTAAAATTAGGATATAATTCTATATTCAAATATACTTTTATTATATTATTCTTTCTTTTGTCTTGACTTGTTAGAAAATATATCTATTAAATATTATATTAAATTAATTTTAAAATAACAAAACAAACCTAAATTTTAAATACAATTCATTTAAATAAATATCTTAAAATTTATATATTTTTACTTTTAAATCAAGCCTAAACATTTAATAGTCAATTTTAGTCCACCAAAAATATGCCATAGATCATCCAAAACATGTTACGATAAAGCAATTGCATTTCATAATCATAAAAAGAACATCCAAATATCAAAATTTTTAGAAATATTATTAATAATAAGGTTTCTTTTAATTTCTTCCTTTAAAGTTATTTTATATATTTCTGTCTTTTTTTATAAAACAAGATTTTGAGACTAAAACTCATGTCATCTATTCTATACTTTCAAAAAAAATTTCTACATGTAAATAAACTATCTTCAGTGATTTTTAATTATCTTTTTCATAAATATTATTTCAATATTCTCACCTATATTATTGTTTCATATCTTGTTTCCTCCCATGTATATGATAGCTGGTAGAACTGTATACCAAGTACAAAGATCGAAAAAACAACAGACAATGGGGTTAGGAACAGAGGAAAGCCTGCCATAAAAATAGTCATCCGCAAGTTCATAGTAACATTTTTGAAATTATACCGGCTTAAATTCTCTCTATATACAAACAGCCGGAACTCTGCATTCTGAAAACAAAAAAGCTAACGTAAAACATGTATATAACAAAGTTCTAAAAGGACTAAAAAAATTGACTCTTGTTGGGGACAATGGCTCCTTTGTATAGGGACTGGAAGCTTATCTATCATACAGGATGGACATTGGACAATCCAGAACAACATAATTTACAAGATTGGAAACATAAAGCATCGAGCAAATTTATTTGTCAGGGAATCTTCCAAAAAGGAGCAACGAGGTGTTCACGGGGTGTCCCTCAGGTAAAAGCTCAGCTTTTGAAGCAGCTTTTTTGTGTTCCTTGTTTGAAGATGGAAAGGATAGAGAAAGTGAAAGAGATGCAGCAACAGCATCATCCTCCTGCCCATCTCCTAAGCCATTTGGATGGTTATTTTTCCTGTCTACTGCCCCAACTAAGAAAGGCAGCATACCCTTAGGAGCAGGTGGTGGTGTCGCCAGCAGTGGTTTTGTTTTGCCCCCTAAAGCAAGTTCTAGATTGGGAATCACATCTTGAAATTGTTCCTCAGACTCACGAAGGCCTTTCATTGACATGCTATTCAGCACCGATTGGGCGTCACTAATATTGTGTGTATCAACGGGAAAGAAGGTTCTTTCCATTGTTCCCAAGTCTTCATGAATGATTTTCTCATCACAAGCTTCTTCACATCCTTTGTCCTTGACTGAAGATGAAGAACCAAGGTCATTTCTAAGAGATGTAAAACTGTCACTAAAGGAGCTTCCACCTCTAGAACTGCAAGATTCATAAATCCTACTGAAACCTGTCTTTAGCTTCTTACTAGAACTTTCTCCATCTTCTAACTTTCCATTTCCCTCATTCCAAGGCATTTTCTGACAACTGACTACTGAAGGCCCCATAATTGTGTCAGAAAAATCTACATTCTGAACTTCTCTATCATTAGGTAGTTGACAGTTCCCTTCACACAGCTCATCCTGAAAAGCTGCCTCCAAGTTAATGTAGTGATGATCATTGTCTTTTTGTTTCCTCTTAAGCAGTCGCTGGTCTTCATCACTGTCAATTTTTTCTGAACTTTTATCCATACTAATATAGGTTGCTCCACATGTTTCTTGATTTTCAATATTTGCCTCCAAGTCAATATAGCGTTCATCTTTCTGTTTCCTCTTGGGCCTTTGTTGATCTTCAACGTTGCTAATCATTGATTTTGAACCCCTATCCTTTCTAAAATTGCTTGCAGCATCTGTTTCTTGATTATTGTCAATGTTTGCCTCCAAATCAACATTGTGAAAATCCTCCTTTTGTTTCCTCTTAGAGCTTTGCTCATCTTCATCACCCTTTATTCCATGCAAAAAAATTTCTTTCCTATCAATGCTCGCAGCAACTTTTTCAAAAGGAATCAATGAATACAAACCATTCTCTTGCTTGCCAGTAATATCAGAATCAGTTTTTGCTTCCACAATCCTACTCCTTACACTTGTTCCCATTGCATCAGAAGGTTTAGATACTCTATATTTTCCATGTTCAAGTTCACCAGCTTTCTGCATAAAAGAATATCATCTATCAGTATCAACAAAATGAGATAATCAGCATCCAAGATAACTCATACTCTTCATAAAAGGGGTTTCTAAAGAGTGATCTCTGCAGTTCACAGGATAACTTACAAGCAACTAGAAGTTAGACATACAAGGGATTTCATCCTCACATACAGGCTTTCAATTAATAGGTTTCTCTCTTCACAGAATGGGGTGTAATATCAGCATTACGTTACTATATTTAAGTATTAAACAACGTTTTTACCTTCCCTTTAATAAAAATATCAAGAATTGCTAACATGGTAATATTGTGACATAAAAAACTGCAAAGTTGCATCATTGTTGCACACCTTGTAATTAAGCAGTACAGAAATCTCATTGTAAGACCGTCAATGTTGAGCAAAAATTGTTAAAAGCAATCTCCATGATCTATCTTGGGTAACAAAATAGCATTTTAAACTTTAGTAGTATGAGAGTCCATGATCAGATCACCATGTTGACAACATAAATGCATACAAGAAGATTTTATGACAAAAACAAACATTTTAGTCTACCAAATTTTATGCATTTGAGGATAAAAACTTTACCAGGGATGAACCAGCGGATTTCATTTCTTGACATAACAGAGAACTGTTTCTTGGAACCCTTGATGTAGATTTCGAGTCAATACTACCATCTAGCTTCCCTAAGTTTTCTTGTGAATGCAGATGTGTCTGGTGATTGACATCAATATTCCTACTTGCAGCAATCTGATGTTGGTCTATGGATGTGGATGGGAGAACTGCATTGCACGCTTTATCACAATCAATTGATTCTTCATGCATACATTTTGGTGAACAAAGGGTTTCAGGCGAAGTCACAACAGCTGAAGAATTCACCTCAACTGGTAGCGCACTCAAACTGGGAATACAAGTCTTTTTTGCAGAATCTGAATGAATAATCCTCCTCCCTCTAAATATGCCCCATAAGTAAAACAACATATTCCAGCCTGCCAAAAAAGAGGTTTATTAGCAGTCTAAACATATGCGTTAAAAAGTGAATTAAACATTTTTTTTTAAAGTAGTGGTTAGGTAGTTATGCATTTAAAAATTTCAGATCACATAAGCTTCAAGCTCAACATACCCAACTACCAAAGACCAACTCTCCTCCAAGTGCTGAAGCAGTTAGGTGAAGGATCCTAAATGCTTTTAAATCTAGCATGGCCAATGCACAGGACCCCTTTGAGCTTAAAGCAAGGACAATGCACAGGCACACCTATCTTGTGCTAAAATTCATTTTTTTATCAGAAGAATGACAAAATTGAATTCATGACCCCTTGATTATGAAGGCTTTGATTCTCCAATTGATACATACATTGGGAGAACAGCACCACAAAAGCTACCCATTGTGGTGTGACAACTCAGCTGAATGTGCACATGCACTAGTCCGTTGACAAGTCATTGCAGGAAAACAGCAATGCCAGAGTCATCACCACCTCTGCTTTACATTTACAACAAAGAGACACGATGGAAGGACTTTATACCAATTAAAGACCAACTCTCCCAAAAAATTATGTTATTATGTGAAGGCTAGAGAATGATTTTATATCCAAACAACACATCTACTAAATGCATGGTTAAATTACTGCTTTTGACTTGGTCCAAAAAAACTCACTTTTTGCAACCTTAATGTATTTCATCGATTCAAAACTTACTTAGAATTCTAACATCATGTAAGACAATATATAAAATTAGAAACCTAAATCAAAATAAATGGGTATCACCGCTCAGGTGTATGCCTAAGTAAACATTTAAATTCAAAAAAAAAAAAAATGGTGCACTCTGGAATAAAAGAATGCTCCTCTTTGTAATAGAGATTTCTCAAAATCATCTTTCACCAAGACATTTTAAAATTGCATATGAACTGAATTTCAGCAGTCCATTAACACTAACCGAGGGATAAACTTCAAAACAAGCCATAAGCATCCATTCACAAGTTGCTTACAATGTTGGATTCTCTGGCAAAAGCAAAAGCATGGAAGAATTCCTTACATTGTGAGTTTTCAGGAAGCAGATTGGACGGGAATATGAGAAGTTCAACACCATCAAATATTCCTTTAAGTGCTAAATCATTTCTAATCATGTGATCCAATAGACCCTTGTAGTGTCTCTCATAACTGTATCAGAACATCATAAAAAACGGTCAATAATAACAACAAAGAAAACAAAAATATTTGCAGTTCATGGTCTACTGTCAATATAAGAATAAAAAACATGCACTTACCTTTCAATATCCTGGGCAAAGAAGTAAAGTGCAATATTATCTTCTCTAGCACCGCCATGATGAAATTGAGAAGGCCACGTGCTTAAGCGAGAAACTTCATTGAGGGGAACTTGGGGTAGAAAACTGCTCACTACCTCACGAACCTTGGGAGAAGCACAAGAGGATAAATGTGCCTGAACACCTGTACATAAGTCAGGAGGCTTTCCATTTCTATGAACTTCAAAGACACCCCTGCATGCAAACAACAAAGCTTGAGTAGAACAAACTTGATTGCAAAACATGACAATTTATACAGCAAGAGAAATCCAGAACAAAAGACAAACTAGTTCATCAAAAGATGTTTCATACTGCCAGATGTATTCATAATCAGGAAAGGCCAACATCTTCAGAGGAACAGTTGAGATCGTAATGGCTTTATTAGACAAGTCTCTCACAACAAGCTTTCCAGCAGTAAGACCAATGGCATCTGACTTTCCTGGATGGGAACGAAAGTCAGTTGGACAATAGTTTTGTTGCTTCAAATTGTTGGCAGATGAACATTTCAAAGAATCCAATGAATAATTCTCAAGGATTTCCTGTTGTTCGTGGGTTTCATCAGCAGATATACCGTTCTTTGGTGTGCTGGAAACCAACACTTGGACATTTGAAGTCACTTCACAATTCAACTCTGTGCCCAATGCAGAAACTTCGTCAGTTTGATTAGATACTTCTTTCTTCTTGCAAATTTCAGGCCTTCTAAGTAAAGCAGCCTGGATTGCATCTTTCAACTTATTGCCTTTATGCATCTCCACTTTTGAACTATTTGAGGTAGTGACAGATATTTCAGCACCAGATTCCTGGGCAGTACCAGCCATGCAACATTCCAAAGGATGGCCAAATTCCTTACAGTTTGGACAGAATGGATTTTTTGAAGAAGCAGAAACTACTAGGCTTACACGATCACTGGAAATATCTCTGGTTTTCTCAACCTGATTTGTTGTCTCTCGTGATCGAGGCAACACATCCTGTAGAGCTTCATCAATACGGGTTGATGTTCTCTCTGTAAAATTCAAAGAAAAATGGAATAATAAATAATATTTGCAGAAAACATAGTTTGGAATACAAAATCTACTACTGAAAGATGTCCTAACTGAAACTTAAAAAGGGCAAATAACGTTGATTATGGCTCTGTGAAACCTTAACTAAAATATCAAGAGAAACAAATCAACCCCTAAAAAAGAAGGTAAAAAGAAAAATACTATAGCAGGAACGATATGATTCTGATTGAAACCACACCTGAACTAACTTCAGGCTCCGAACTTTTGCGGCCTATATTTCTTATAGACTTTGATAATGCACTGAATTTTCCATCCTGGTTAACCTTCAACTCTCGACTGTTATTAACTGCTGAAGGTTTAGAGGTTTCACCACAAGGTGTAAGCTTTTGATCACCCTTAGCAGTAGAAGCAACAGAAGTAGCCACAGGACGATCAATCCGAGACAGATATTTCATGTCAAATGCACCTGATTCTTTTAAATGTCTAGATATTTTAAAATCCTTAGTAGTTACAGACTTGGGTGAAAGCATTTTAACTTTTGATTCCTCTGCAGTTGATCGGCCCAAACTAGAGGATTTGAATAATGTTGATTTGCTTGTCATCTGAGCAGGTGTCTCCACATTTTTTGAAGTATGTTCCTTACTCCCTTTTGATTTTTGGGGAACATCTTCATCAACAAGTTTGACCCTTGGCTTGGAATCTAGGTTGTTGAATGAATTAGACTTCAGCAACATACCTGCTCATAAAAGCAAAAATTGTGTTGAAATAAATGAAACCCAAGGAGACATGATACAAAATTATTATGGATACCAGTTGGTTAAAAGACATTAAAACCCAAAAGAAAATAAACATAGAAAGTTGCAGTGAAGCACAACAGACAAAAGATAAATCCATACTCTTTGAAATTTGACTGCGGGGGCCAATGGAAGGAGAACGAGCACTCTCTGTATCATTACCACCAGAGTGGTTACGAATTGGCATCTGAAGACCAGGCTTCACTTTAAATTTATCTAAGATCTTAAATGAAGATTCTCGTGATGGTGGAACTGATATCTTCGGGCTCGAAATCTTTGGTGATCCTGTGCTTGATTCAAGACCTTGCCTTTTTGCTACTGGAGCTACTTCAATGTTATCAGAAACTCTCTTGCCAGAAACTTGTGAGGTTGAACTAACTTCAACAATTTTCTTTTCTTCAATATCTGAATCACAAAATTCAATTCCACAAATGTCAGCATACAGGCATAGATATGGGAGCTTGAATGTTTATGCTACCCCTAACTATAGAACAAGCAAATTCAGTTTGCAGAAAGCACAAAGGGTGTAAAGTGTCTGGCCCAGAATGACTATCCATAATCTTCATATAACTTCACTCTTACCCAGTTTTTTATTTTCATTCTCTTCTGCATCTTTGCATTCTTCACACAACCAATCCCCTTCAGGGACTTTCTGAAGCATTTCTCGCATGCAGTAGCTGATTCAAATAAATAATAATGTTAAGGTTCAATTCAGAGAAAGGAATTTGTAGCAATATAAATTATATAATAGAAAGTAAGAAGCAAGGAGAAATTTTATTGTGCATACGTGTGCTCTGCGCCATCACTGCACCTACTACATATGGCAAGTAGATCCTCACGACCAGCATCTCCACAGATGTCACACACTTTTACCTATTTTCCAGTCAATGAAATCAGAAAAGGAAGTTGCGGTTAAGCCTGTCTATAGACTGAATTACATTCAACTCCTCCCCTTTCATCTAGATCAAGTTAAGGATTAAAAAAACACTAACAGGTAGAAAAGGAAAGATACTTACATCATGTTCCACAACATCTGATTCATCACTCTCATCTTCAGATTGAGGTTCCTGCTCACCATGTGATTTCACCAGTTCTTCATCTTTCTTATGCTGTTCATCAAGGACTGAACACTTAGGACCTTCATCGTTCGCATCACAGGCATCACTATCTGCTTCTGACTTTGGACATACTTTTAGTAAAATCTCAGAAGTACTCTCATTAAGGCCATCCTTCTCCACAATAATTTTCTCACCAGCCAGAACAATAGGCTCCCTCTCTTTGGTCAATGACGAACTAGAATTCTCAATAGAACATTCTGACAACTTTTCTGGGATATGAGAACACAAATCCCTTCCCACATGCATTAAGTTTGGATTACCAGAGAGAGATTTACCACAACAAGATTGCTCACATAACTTTTGTACATTAGGTGAACTATGGCTAGTGTCTACTGATGGAGCACTTCCAGATCCTTCTGCCCCTATTTGACTAACTGAAGCTGAACTACAGGATTTATTTATTCTATCCGCATTCCTTTGATGGCTATCATTCACTAAATTAGTATCACTGGCTCTACTAATACAAGAAGTGTTGTCATCATGACCTTCTAAATACTTGGAATCCTGATACTTACTCGACAGTATTTGTCTGCTCTCAGCATTTTCAGATAGAGAATCATGACTTGAATTAACACTCCGCATATTACTGGCTTCACTGACAGCATGCTGTGAGCTTTCACAAGCTCTGCTCCTCAGAGAATAACCATTACCCTCATCCATAGAATACTGATTATTAGCTTCTCCTAAGCGACAGTTTTCATCGGAAAACTCTTCAGCCTTTGAGCCCATGAGACCATGGTTAAGATGCATGCAAGATGAACAAGGAGCTGAGCACACATTACAAGTCCCCGATTCAAGTCTCATATCAGTATTCCGTCTGAACCGTAGAATGCTTGACCAACTATTTTTAGATTCAGGTAGTACCTAATTAAAACAAAACATAAGTTAAAATAAAGATGAAATTTTTTAGGACTAGCATGAATGATTTACAACAATTCACAAGGACAAAAGTTGCATCAGGAATTAATGATTTATCTTATCCTATTTGTGAAATTTTTGAAGTTCAGTGGCTACTGGTCATTTTTTTCTATAACGTGTAGGCATGCCAGGGATTTACTTGGATATGTGTTAGGCTGTAACATTTTCTCTAAGGAGCATGTTCGAAATTTTGGGTCCATAAAAGGAGTGTATTTGAGTATACGCCATATAACTTATAGCCAGTCTTTTACCCACACTGCTTTTATAAAAAGTTATTATTGTACAGGCCAGTGGATTGATAAATTATTTAGGAGACTTCATCGCCATACAAGCAGAGAATGGAGCACTCACTTGAGCCAATGACTTTCATTTTTTTTCCTCGAATGTCTGCTTAAGGAAGAATCCTGATTCTCAAAAACAATACTGTTTGCCTATACAATTCTTCTAAGAACAGAAAGAAAGATGAAACCTATAACTAAATCCAGAAAAATAGTTTTGCCACTACAAAATTTTGTATCAATCAGCCATTTCTCCTTTAGGAAAATATGAAATAACAAAACAAATGAACCAAAAATATATACTAAAACCAATGCGTACATGATACATTCACATTCATAAATGCCTACAATTCTGTTCAAAGATGACAGTGCCTCCAATCTTCTAAACCTATGATCTTTACACTATAAATGTTGAAACAATTATCATATGCAACGTAACAGGGACAATGTTGATCGCATTTTTATCTTCCCACCCATCCTGTTTATTAGACAATAATCTTAAATAGTATATGAATAGCAATAAAAGAAGAAAAGGAACAGACTCTGAATTACCCTGTTTTCTCAGTATGTTATCGTGAATATTATGATGATTCATACCTGAGGTCCTAGAATCTTAAAACTCCTCGATACTGATGTCATGCAGATAATACATCCACAAACCACATTAACAAATATTGCCCAATTTAAAAAATAAAAATTAAAAATTAAAAAAACACTAAGCTAGTAATACTCCATGAAATAATTTTCTCAACCCAGAAGGTAGCAGCAATTGCATTTTCGCAAATGCTAATTGAAGTGCGATAATTGGTTCTACACACCACCACCACCCCTTTCTCTAAAATCCCAAAACCCTTCCACTGGGAAAATCGAACCCTAACCCAACCACACAGTGAATTATGGCTCTCACTATCAGAACGAACAATTTACCAAACTCTTCCAATGAAATTCATCTGAACACAACGAAAACAGTTATAAAAAGGAGAGACGAAAATCGATTAAAGAAAAAAAGAAAAAATAGAAAAATCAAATAAGGAAAAACCTAGGTGAGGAAAAATAAACATGGAAACGACGACGGTGGCATTGGTGGGGCTTACCTTGCGCGAGGCAAATTCCGATGAGTGATACGATGTCGTTTGGAGAGGGAGAAATCTGTGCGTTTGAATTTGTGAGAGTTGAGAGTATCTGTGACGACCCAGCAAATGGGGATTCAGAATGAAGGGTTGAGAGAAGAGGCCTGATTAGAAGAGATGAGATGAGATGAGATGATTGAGCATGCAAATTACACACACACACGATCTCATTCATCAATCTCTCTGCATTTATTTATACGGAATAAAATAAATTACAACATTAATTATATGTGTCTATATATATATATATATACATATATATATATATATATATATATAACTTTTTTTTTTCTCTCCTCACTTTCTCTGTCGATGATCTGAACAAAAAATAAAATAAAACCTCAGAAATGGAGCTTTTCTTTTTTTTAATGAGAATCCAAATCCATCAACCCAGCTGTCTTAGACTCCATGTTTCTCTCTCATCTCTTTCCTCTCTCTAAAATGTCTCTTTCTCAAAAAATTTCTCATCCCTGTCCTGTCCTGTCCATGGTCAGACTTCTATTAGAACTCATTTAAAATTTTTTTATTTAAATATTATTATTATTTTATTTAATAAATAAAAATATATTTTTATAGAAAATATTTGATTAAAGATGACAATAAATATTTTAATAAAATTCATTAATTAGATCAAAAATTTTTAAAATAAAATTTTAGCTCATTTCTATTTCAGATTATTATTATTTTATTTATTTAGTTGTTGATTAATATTTTTGTTCTAATTTAATTATTTATTATTTTGTTTCCTATTTCTTATTATTATTTATTTTATAATTCAAAACAAACTTAAGGACAACGAGAATAAACATGTCAAGGTAAATGGAGTATCCCACACGTGTGAGATGCTGGGAGAGACTTTTTAGTTCAATCAAAGCAAACGCGTGATAAAGAAGCGCGTGACGTGAAATGGTACAGGAAAGCAATATCGCCTGATTGGCATACCATACAGAATTATTTGCAGTTCAGTTTTAAATTAATTTTATATTTTAAAAATATTTCAAAGTGCATATAAAAATAATATATGCCTCTTTGGTTTAAATATATGAATTTTGCTTTTGGCAAATCATTTTACACTAAGCTCATCCTGAAAAGTTTTATCCAAGTCAATGTAATGATAATTGTCTTTCTGTTTCTTCTTAAGCCATCACTGACATTTTTTTCTAAAATTTTATCAATAATAATCTTGCTTACAGCATATGTTTCTCCAGTTTCAATAGTTGCCTCCAAGTCAATTCCTTACTAAAATTGCTTGCAGCACCTGTTTCTTGCTTATTCTCAATGTTTGCCTCCAAACTAGTATAGCGGCAATCGTCTTTTTGTTTCCTCTTAGGTCTTTGCTCATCTTCATCACTGTTCATTCTATGCAAAAATTTGTTTCCTAACATTGCCCATAGCAACTCTTTCAAAAGGAATCAATGAAGACAAAACATTCTCTTTGATACGGGTTTTATTGTAATAACAACACGTGGTAATAGATTGAAGAATTAGTTTAGAAGTTGTTTGGCAGTTATTCCAAAAATTAGAAAAGCTGTTATAAGTTGTTAGGAAGTGCAGCTATAAATAGAAAATTGTGGTTCAGAATCATGAGTTTTAGATTTGACACTCTTCTATTGTAAATTGTGGTTCAGTAAATGCTCTCACTGAAGTTGCAAGTTTCAAAACAATGAGGGTCACTGCTTACTACAAGAACACTATCTTGCACATCCTCACAGACAGTGGTAGTACCCACAATTTCTTGAATGTTAACATAGCTAAGAAGATTGGTTGTAAGATGGAAGCTATTGATCCCATTAGTGTAGCAGTGGCCGACGGAGTTAAGGTTTCTATAACTTCTATGGCAAAATAGTTTCAATGGACCTTGCAACAACATACATTCACTTCTGATATGTTTCTCATTCCCCTAGGATGTTGTGACTTGGTATTAGGTATTGAATGGCTTGTGAAGCTTGGAGATATTACATGAAATGTTGATAAATTGTCCATGCAATTTTATATGAAGGGAAGGAAGTTGGTTTTGAGAGGAGCATCTTCCTTGGGGTTAAAAACTGTGAGAAGACAACAGTTAAGCAAGACACTTGCTTCGGGTGTCCACTTGTCAATGTTATAGATGTGTTATCAAGAGGATGAACTACTGCTTCATTCACTTACCACTCATGCTCTTGTTAATTCTTTGCCCACTATTGTTGATGCCCTTTTGTTAGAATTTGATGACATTTTTTAGGAACCTACCACACTTCCACCACAGAGAAAAGGTCATGATCATCATATACCTCTTATTCAAGGAACTAACCCTATGAATAAAAGGCCTTACAGGTACTCTAAGCAACAGAAAGATGTTATAGATGGTTTGGTGAAGGAATATCTCAAGTCTAGTATTATACAGAAAAGTAGCAGTCCCTATGCTAGCCTATAGTTTCAGTAGGAAAAAAGAATGGTTTATGGAGATTATGTGTTGATTACAGGGAGTTAAACAAACATACAGTAAAAAACAGGTTTCCTATACCATTGGTGGATGATCTTTTAGATGAATTTCATGGTTTTATGGTGTTTTCTAAGATAAACTTAAGGTTTGGCTATAATCAAGTTTGTATGGCTGATGAAGATATCCAAAAAACTGCCTCCAAGACACATGGAGGTCATTTTGAGTACTTGGTCATGCCTTTTGGCTTAACCAATGCTCCTGCAACCTTCTAAGAATTAATGAACATTGTCT
Organism: Abrus precatorius; assembly: GCF_003935025.1. Classification (NCBI taxonomy): domain Eukaryota; kingdom Viridiplantae; phylum Streptophyta; class Magnoliopsida; order Fabales; family Fabaceae; genus Abrus; species Abrus precatorius. The sequence continues at coordinate 10,476,284 of NW_020874406.1, read as the reverse complement.
TTAAGGAGTTCCTAAGAAAATTTCTCCTTGTCCTTTTTTATGATATCCTCATCTATAGCAGCAGTTTAGAAGAGCATTTAAATCATTTAAGGTAGGTTTTGTCAACTATGAGGTGCAATTCTCTCTATGTAAAAAAATCTAAGTGTTACTTTATTGTGGATAAAGTTGAGTATTTTGGACATTTTATTTCAAAGGAAGGTGTTGCCACTGGCCCTACTAAGGTTGCTGTAGTACAGCATTGGCCCTTACCTCAGTCTTTAAAGCAGTTGCAGAGATTCTTGGGCTTAACTGGTTATTATAGAAGATTTGTAAGGAATTACAATCCTATTACTAGATCTTTGATTAACATGCTTAAAAAGGATAGCTTTACTTGGTTTGTTGAAGCCAAGACAACTTTTCAGAAGTTGAAAACTACATTGATTCAAGCACATGTCCTTGCCTTACCTGACTTTTTGAAGGTTTTTGTTTTGGAGGTTGATGCTTCAGGTCAAGGAATTGGGGCTGTGTTAATGCAGGATCACCACCCTATTACTTTTATACGCAGAGTTCTTAATTCGCAGCAGCAATCTTTATCAACTTATGAGAAGGAGCTTTTGGCTGTAGTTTTTGCAGTACAAAAATGGCGACATTACCTCCTTGGTAATCATTTCATCATTAGAATTGATCATAGGAGCTTGCAGTACATCCTTAAGCAAAGATTGACTACTGCCTTCCAACAGAAGTGGTTAGTCAAGTTGATGAAGTTTGACTTCTCCATTGATTTCAAGCAAAGTCATGAAAATGTTGCAGCTGATGCACTATCTAGACAGGAACCTATCACATGCCAAGCCATCTCTACATTCTCAGTTGAATCTGAACTATTAAATAGAGTTAGGCTTTCTTGGCAAGCTGATCAGTATTTGCAAAAGTTAATTTCTGAGTTGCAAGCTGATCCTCTCTCTCATAAGGATTGTGTTTGGCAGAATTCTGAGTTAAGAAGAAAAGGGAGATTGGTGGTTGGTCAAGATGGAATTTTGAGGAAAGAACTTTTCACTTAGCTACATTCTTTGGCTACTAGTGGACATTCCGGCAAAACAGCAACGTTGAAAAGAATGCAGGTATTCCTCTATTGGAAGGGATTAACTAAAGATGTCAAAACATGGATTTTACAGTGTTCTGTGTGTCAAACTTGTAAATATGACACTTCAGCTTCTCCAGGGTTGTTACAGCCTCTGCCTATACCTGAAAGAGTGTGGCATCATATCACAATGGACTTTATTGAAGGTCTCCCTAATTTCAATGGGAAACAAGTCATATATGTGGTCGTTGATAGATTGAGTAAGGATGCCCACTTTATGGCTTTGAGTCCTCCTTACACTACAACTAATGTGGCTCAATGTTTTCTTGACAATGTGTTTAAGCTTCATGGATTTCCAGATTCAATCACCAGTGATAGAGACCCTACATTCACTAGCCACTTCTGGAAAGATTTGATGTCTTTGCAAGGAGTCCAGGTACAATTTTCTACTGCCTATTACTCTCAAACCGATGGACAGACGGAAGTTATCAATAGGTGTCTTGAGACCTTCTTGAGATGTATGTGTTATGATATTCCTAATGCTTGGTCTCAATGGTTACCACTTGCTGCATGGTGGTATAACACCACACATCACAGCTCAATCAATGCAACTCCTTATGAAGTAGTTTATGGTCAAGTCCCTCCTGTCTACTTACCATACCTTCCTGGAGAGTATAAAATTGAGCTTGTTGATAGGAGTTTGCAAAAGCGAGAAGAAGTTTTGAAGTTAGTCAAGTTCCATATGGAAAGAGCTCAACACAAGATGAAACAGCTTGCTGATACGCACAGAACTGACAGGAAATTTGAGATTGGTGATCTTGTCTATGTGAAGCTCTATCCTTATAGGTAAGTGTCTGTTGCCTTCAAGAGCAATGTCAAGCTTAGTCCTAAGTATTATGGTCTCTTTGTTGTGCTAGATCGTGTTGGCGAGGTGGCATACCAACTACAGCTTCCTACTCATTCTCAAGTCGATGATGTTTTTCATGTTTCTCAGCTTAAGAAGCATGTTGGTCCTGCTGCTGAATTACCTGCTACCTTGGATACTGCTGTTGGAGGAAAGGAGCCTGAAGCAATCTTAGATAGAATGACTGTTAAAAGGGGACAACAAAGTTGTTACCAAGGTTTTGGTAAAGTGGAGGCATCAATTGATTGAATATGCTACTTGGGAATTTTTCTTTGATTTGAAGAAGCGGTTCCTTAACTTCAATCCTTGAGGACAAGGATTCCTTTAAAGGTGGGGAATTGATACGGGTCTTATTGTAATAAAGACACATGGTAATAGATTGATTGATACGGGTCTTATTGTAATAAAGACACGTGGTAATAGATTGAAGGATTAGTTTAGAAGTTGTTTGGCAGTTATTCCAAAAATTAGAAAAGTTGTTACAAGTTGTTATGAAGTGCAGCTATAAATAGGAAATTGTTGTTGAGAATCATTAGTTTAAGATTTGACACTCTTCTATTGTAAAAAAATTCTTTCTGTTCTTCATCAATAAAGATTTACTCAGATTCCATTATTTTCTATTGGATTCCCTGTTGTATGCAAATCCTTCGGATTCTCTAAAATTCCTAGCTTTGTCATATCACTCTTGCTTGACAGAAATATCAGAATCAATTTTTGCTTCCACAATCCTTCTGCTTCCACTTATTCCCATTGCATCAGAAGGTTTAGATACTCTAAATAGTCCCTATTCAAATTCACCAGCTTTCTGTATAAAAGAAGATTATCTATCAAAAAACTGAGATAATCGTCATCAAAGATAATGCATACTCTTCATAAAATGGGCTCCTAAATAGTGAGGATTTCTGGGGTTCACACCATAACGAAAAAGCAACTAGAAGTTACACATACAAGGGATTTCATCCTTCACACATACAGGCTTTCAATTAATAGGTTTCTCCTTCACAAAACGGAGTCTAATATTAGCATTACATTACTATATTTAATTATTAAACAACCTGTTTGCCTTCCCTTAAATAAATATATCAAGATTGCTAACATGGTAATATTGTGATACAAAAGCCTCAAAAATTGCATCGTTGCAGACCTTCAAACTAAGCAGTAAAGAAATCTCATTGTAAGACCATAAATGTTGAGCAAAAATTGTAAAAAGTAGTCTCCATGATCTGTCTCGGGAATCAAAATAGCATTTCAAACTTAAATAGTATGAGAATCCATTATCAGATCACCATGTTGACAACACAAGTTCATAAAAGGAAGATTTTAAGTAAAAAAACAAACATTTTTTAAAACTAAATGGTTTTAAAACCAATATGACCCCTTACAAAAGAGTCCTTTGAGCTTAAAGCGAGGACAATGCACAAGCACATCTATCTTCTGCTAAAATTCAATTTTTATCAGAAGATTTGATCAATACATTGGGATAACAGCACTACAAAAGCTAGCCATTGTGGTGTGACAACTTGGCTGACTGTGCACATGCACTAGTTCATTGACAAGTCAAAGTGCGAGAAAAAACAATGCCAGTATCACCACCACCTCTGCTTTGCAACAAAGAGACACAATGGAAGGATCTTATACCATTTGAGGGCCAACTCTCCTAAAATTTAAATTTATTAAGTGAAGGCTAAAAAAATGATTTTACATCCAAACACCACCTCTACTAAATGCATGGTTAAATTACTGCTTTTGACTTGGTCCAAATTCAATATAAAACACACTCACTTTTTGCAACCTTAATGCATTTCATCGATACAAAACTTACTCAAAATTCTAATATCATTTAAGTCAATAAATAAAATTAAAAACCTGAATAAAAATAAACGGGGATCACCATTCACGTGTATGCCCAAGTAGCTATTTAAATTAGAGCAAAAAAATTGCGCACTCTAGAATAAAAGAATGCTCCTCTTTGTAATAGAGATTTCCGAAATCATCTTTCACCAAGACATTTTAAAATTGCATATGAACTGAATTTTAGCAGTTCATTAAAACTAATCAAAGCAAATACTTCAAAGCAAGCCCCAAACCTATAAACCTCCGAATATCCTTCTAGTAAATATATATATATATATATATATATATATATATACCAATTTAATCATACAATATTTTTGCAAGCTTTTAGTATCAAAAATTATTATATAAGTTGTCTTTATATGTTTGTGCAAAAATAATCATAGATAACTTCTTTTAACTACAAAACATTCTCAAATTGTCGAATGTAAGATAAGAATCGCATGTGGAAGGTTGATCCGGTGGTATCCTTTGTATCACTCCCAATTTTTAATTAACTGAACAAAAAAAATGACAATTGTAACAAGTCTGATAGTCAGCAAGGACACAAGAGCAAGAAAGTGGTAAACATCTTAACTATTTATGAAAAATAATGCCTAATCAATTGTACATGAAGGTGATGGTAATTATGTCTTTTTTTCCCCTTTTCATTTCTTTCTTATTCCTAATATGGTAGGTACTCTGGGCTTTAATACCTCTCCCTTCTAGAATTATTGGGCTTAACATTCCTCTCCTAGTCCTTTGGATAGATCTAGCCATCAATGTTTGATGCACTTCCAAAAGGCTATAAGAAAATAAAGCATAGCCAGACTAACATATACCTCTTGGTGCAGTGGAAGGTGAGGCCTTAACATCCCTAGGGACGGCAACTACCATGGTAAAGTCCCTGTAGCATTTGGTGCAATGGAAGTTGCTTGATCCTAACAGTACAATCAGCTGAGGTCCGAACCACCTGACTACCACAGGATTTGAATATGGAACCTCCATGGAGGAGTGCCCATTACTTAACAATTATGCATAAAAAACTATGGAGACTTAAATTCTGAGTATCACTTTGTCTTAGATGTAAGAAAGAATACGGTGGATTTATAACAATGACAAGGATAGCTGCACCAGAAGTTGGCTTATGATACTCATCTATAGTAATCCAGCAAGAGCTTTGCATATCCAATTGTATGATGATTCAACTCTGTAACTGATGCAGCATTAAGAAAAACCAAGCAGCTTAGACCTTAAGAAGAACTTAGCAAAAATCACCAGTAATCACGGCAAGAACATTGCCCTGAATTAATATGATGGAACCTGTTGGCATCTCTCACAATTAATTCACGACCAGTTACTGTCGAGACTCTTTTTGCAAAATCATGACAGTCTTTGCATGATCGAGTATTTTTGAATACCATAATGGGGGTCACAGTTGTGGTACATATGAGACCATAAGTTATAGCTAGTCTCTCATTATGATCAAGAAGCTGCTCTTTCTGTTCGGTAAAGTCACATAGCGCATCCTTTACATTGAGAAGGTTTTCCTCACCCTTTTTGAAAGCAAAATCAAGTTCTTTTAATTTTGAGTATATCTGTTCTGTTTGAGGGTGGTGTTTGTCACCTACCACAAAATAGTGAACTTTACCTTTCACAATAATCCAACTGTAACTGACTTCTTTCCTCAAGTTCCTTTCAGCCATCATCTTTCTAAATTTTCCTGCTTCATCCCACTTCCCAGCCCAAGCATATAGGTTGAACATGATTACATAAGTAGCAGAGTCTAGTGGATCCAGATGAAAGACCTTATCAGCTACAATCATCCTAACCTCAAGATTCCGATGGCTCCAACATCCTCCAAGTAAACTTTTCCAACTCATTATTACATCAGGTTCAAATGGCAAACTCCTTATCACCTCAAGAGCCTCCTGTAATAATCCAGCACGAGAGAGTATATATCAATCATGCAATTGTAATGATCAATTGATGGGTTCACACCATATTTGTCATTCATTGAATCCAAACACTGCTTTCCCTCTTTAACTAAACCTGAGTGACTACAAGCAGTTAACAAACCTATGAATGTGACAGCATTTGGCCTTACACCAGACGCCTGCATCTCTTTAAAAAGCCTCAAAGCTTCATAAGCTTTGCCATGGTAAGCATGGCACATATTATTGCAGTCCATGCAACAGTATCAAGTTTCTCTATAATAAAAAATGCTTGATGTGCATAGTCCATTTTGCCGCATTTTGAGTACATAGTGATCATAGCACTCTCCCTAGAGAGGTATGCAACTAGCCCCTTTTTTATTGCATCTGCATGAATTTGAGCACCGTAATTTAAATATGAGACAGCAGAGCATGCTTGAAAAATGTTGGTGTAGATGAATGAATTCAATAACACTCCTTTACTTCTTATTGTCTTAAAAACCTCAAGAGCCTTATCAAATCGACCACTTTGGCAATATCCGACAATTAAAGAACTCCACAAAAAATAATTTGGTTCACGTATACTCTCAAAAGCTTGACGTGAAGCTTCAAACATTGCACACTTAACATAGAAGTCCACTAGTGGAGTACCAACTGAGACCTTAGATTCCATGCCAAGTTTTAGACAGTAACTATGAATTTGCCTTCCAGTGTACAAGTCTCCTAATGCGGCACATGCCTTGAGCACAACTGAGAAGACAAATTCATCCAACTCTACACCTTCAATTAACATCTTGGCAAATAATAACAGAGCATCCCTATGCCTTGCAGCTTGATTATAGCCCACCATCAACCCAGTGCAAGCCACAACATTTTTCCTAGTCATCTTATTGGTGGCAACTTCAGCACCATCCAACCACCCGCACTTGACATACATGTTGGAGATTAATGTCTGAGTAGAAACATTGGCAGTAAACCCAATCCTTATCAACTGAGAATGTATCTGTTTGCCGAAATCTAACACTGAAGGATCTGCAAAAGACGCCATAAGAGTACTGAAGATAGAGGTGTTTGGTGAGATACCCAAATCCAGCATACGTACGAACAATCTAACAGCTTCATCTATACGTCATTCCTCAGTGTAAGCAGATATAATGGTGGCCCAAGAGAACAAATCCCGGTTAACTATTTCATCAAAGAATTTCTCTGCAGTTGAGAAACTTTTACAGTCACAATACATTTGAAGAATACAATTGTCAATGAATTTATTGCCGTCAGCCCTTCTCTGCAGTCTATTATGAAATAATTTTCCATCAGACAGCACCCCTAACATTCCACACATTTTGAAGAGGTATTCGTATGATCGGGGATTAATGGAAATACCTGCTTCGTCCATGCTTTTGATGAAGTCATGCACTTCTCTAAGCTTCCCTTGTTTAGCTAAAGAAATCAAATGCAAGTTTTCAACATGGCCTTGTTTATTTTGATGGGTCCTCAACGAATAATGACTGTGTTTCAAAGAGATCCATGAAGGTATTTGAGCAAAATTAGTATGTCTCGCATCATTGATCTTGTCATTAGCTGCCATTACTGGTGAAGAATTGGAAAGCAGCCAAGAGCACTGACACTTTATTGGAGACATTTAGTTTGTTTGAGATTCAAAGAAAGTATCACCGCACAACTTTGGGCAGACCCAACAAGAGAACCGAATAAGAGAAAACCAGTCAATGATAAGGATTACATCCAAGCCAAATCTCATACAACCTCATAAACAATTATATACGAGCAATCTGAATATTCAATCTGATTCCTCTGTTATAAAGCCCAACGCCCTTATCTGATATGAAAAAAAGAGAGATAGAGAATCACAACTTAGATAACAGCCTAAGAAAGAAGTCTTGCAGGCTTAGATAAAGCAAACAGTATCAGTAAAGCCAGAAGTTCCAATCGCTTCATTAAATAAGTTTATTAATATCTCTCCTTTTAATTTAGTTTATACTTTAACTTCACTTCGTTTCTAACCCAACACGCTTGATTATCATATTCACAACAATGAACAATCAAATAGCATTGACAGTTTCAAACAAGTTTCAAATTATATCATAGACACCACGAAACCCTAGCAGAAAACAATCAATGGATTTCATAATCCATATCAGACAAATTATCAAACATATAGTGTGCAACATTTCTCCTATGTATTACTATTTGAAAAGGATAAAAGGAGCGTTTCAATAATGTCAGAATGAGAGTAAAGTGCAGTACCAAAGCCATAAATGTGATTATCAAAGCATGCCATGCAGCAACCCATGAACAAAAGAAACCAAAAATAGAAAAACTGATCAACTGGAATGGTTGGGACGTGTTTGGGAGTTACCCACACAATTGATGCTTTTGGGCCTTTTTTTATTTTGTACCATACCAGAGATGACAAAAAGAAAGTAAACTAATGACTATGATACCGATTACTACCGCTTAGTTTCTGATTTAATTTCTTCCTAACAAATTAACAAGTGACATTCATTTGAATTATGGAGCATGAAATTTGGTGAGGGAACAATTTGCTATAGGATGTGATTGGGTATTAGTTTGGATTACCAGAGAGAGATTTACCATTTCGAGATTGCTCATACAGCTTTTGTACCTTATGGCCACTATACTGAGGGAGGGAGCACTTCGAGACACCGAAGTTGAAATACTTGGAATCTAATACTTACTCAACACTATTTGTTCTATAATAAGAGGAATAAAGCAGTATTCTATTGGAGAGCATGTGAATGAAGTATTCCACACGTGTGAGACGCTGTGAGAGACTTATTAGTTCAATCACAGCAAACGCATGATAGAGATGCGCGTGACGTCAGATCGCATGAGTAAGCAGTATTGTCTTATTTGTACATGAAATTATTGCGGTTCAATTTAAAATAATTTTTTATTTAAAAAATATTTTAAATTGCATATAAAAATAATATTCACCTTATTGATTTAATTATATAATTAAGTGCTTAACGAATACCGAGTGCAAAGAGGGGAAAATGAAGCAAGGAATAGAGGAAAGCCTGCCAAAAAAAATAGTCATCCGCAAGTTCCTAGTAAGATTATTGAAATTATGCCGGCTTAAATTCTCTCTATATATACAAACAGCCATAACTGTGCATTCTGAAAACCAAAAAACTAGCATAAAAACATGTATATAACTAAGGTCTAAAAAACTACAGGAAAAAAAAAAAAAACTTGTTGATTCTTGTTGAGGACAATGGCTGCTTTGTATAGGGACTGGAAGCTTATCTATCATACAGGATGGACAATCCAGAACAACATAATTTACATGATTGGAAACATAAAGCAGCCAGCAAATTTATTTGTCTGTGAATCTCCCAAAAAGGAGCAACGAGGTGTTCACACGGTGCCCATCAGGCAAAAGCTCTGGTTTTGAAGCAGCTTTTGTGTGTTCCTTGTTTGAAGATGGAAAGGATAGAGAAAGGGAAAGAGAGGCAGCAACACCATCATCCTCCTGCCCATCTCCTAAGCCATCTGGTTGGTTATTTTTTCTGTCTACTGCCCCAACTAAGAAAGGCAACATACCCTTAGGCACAGGTGGAGGTGGGGGTGGGGGTGGCGGCAGTGGTTTTGTTTTACCCCCTAAAGCAAGCTCTAGATTGGGAATGACATCTTGAAATTGTTCCTCAGACTCATGAAGCCCTTTCATTGACATGCTATTCAGCACCGATTGGGAGTCACTAATATGCTGGGTATCAATAGGAAAAAAGGTTCTTTCCATTGTTCCCAAATCCTCATGAATGATTTTCTCATCACAAGCTTCTTCACATCCTTTGTCCTTGACTGAAGAGGAAGAAGAACCAAGGTCATTTCTAAGAGATGTAAAATTGTTATTAAAAGAGTTTCCGCCTCTAGAACTGGAAGATCCATAAATCCCACTGAAACCTGTCTTTAGTTTCTTGCTAGAACTTTCTCCACCAAATAACTTTTCATTTCCCTCATTCCAAGGCATTTTCTGACAACTGACTACAGAAGCCCCCATAACTGTGTCAGAAAGATCTAAATTCTGAACTTTATCATTAGGTACCTGACAGTCGATCCCTTTTACACTAAGCTCGTCCTGAAAAGTTTCCTCCAAGTCAATGCAGTGATCATTGTCTTTCTGTTTCCTCTTAAGCCATCCCTGATCTTCATCACTGACAATTTTTTCTGAAATTTTATCAATACTGATATTGCTTACAACACATGTTTCTTCAGTTTCAATAGTTGCCTCCAAGTCTATATAAGGTTCATCTTTCTGTTTCCTCTTAGGCCTTTGTTGATTTTCAACATCACTAATCATTGTTTCTGAACTTCTATCCTTACTAAAATTGCTTGCAGCACCTGTTCCTTCATTATTATCAATATTCGCCTCCAAATCAATATAGCGACAATGCTCTTTCTGTTTCCTCTTAGGCCTTTGTTCATCTTCACTGTTCATTCTATTGAAAATTTTATCTTTACTAATATTGCAAACAGCAACTCTTTCAAAAGGAATCAGCGGAGACAAACCATTCTCTTGCTTGACAGAAATATCAGAATCAGTTTTTGCTTCAACAATCCTATTGCTTACATTTGTTCCCATTGCATCAGGAGGTTTAGACTCTCTGCACTGTCCATCTTCATCTTCACTAGCTTTCTGCATAAAGGAAGAACATCTATCAACAAACTGAGATAATTAGCATAAAAGATAACACATATTCATAAAATGGGTTCCTAAATAGTGATTTGCAGACCTCAAAACTAAATTTTTATCAATGTCGAGCAAAATTTGTAAAAAGCTATCTCCATAATCTATCTTGGGAATCAAAATAGCATTTCAAACTTAATAGTATGAGATTCCACGACATATCAGTGATATCACAATGTTGACAACACAAGTACATACAAATAAATTTGTCAAGTCAAAAACAAACATTTTAGTCTGTCAAATTTTATGAATTTAAGGATAAAAACGTTACCAGGGATGAACCAGTGGATTTCATTTCTTGACATAATAGAGTACTGTTTGTCGGAACCCTTGATGTAGATTTCCAGTCAATCTTACTATCTAGCCTATCTAAGTTTACTTGTGAACCCGGATGTGTCTGGTGATTCACATCAATATTCCCAGTTAAAGTAATCTGATGCTGGTCTATGGATGTGGATGGGAGAACTGCAGTGCATGCTTTATCACTATCACTTGATTCTTCATGCATGCACTTTGGCGAACAATGTGTTTCAGGCAAAGTCACAACAGTAGAAGAATTCATCTCAACTGGCACAGCATTCAAACTGGGAATACAAATCTTTTCTGCAGTATCTGAATGAATGATCCTCTTCCCCTTAAATACGCCCCATAAGAAAAACAACATATTCCATCCTGCCAAAAAAGAGTTTTGTTAGCAGTCTAAACATATGTATCAATAAGCAAATTTAAACAACCTTAAAAATTGTGGTTACATATATATGCATTTAAAATTTCAGATAACATAAACTTCAAGCTTGACATACCCAACTGTCAAGGACCAACCCTGCCCCATGAGCTTAAGCAATTGGTGAAGGCTCGTGAATGGTTTTAAATCTAACATGGCCCCATACATATGAATCCTTTGAGCCTAAAGCAAGGACAATGCACAGCAGCATAGGCACACCTATCTTTTGCTAAAATTCAATTTTTTATTAGAAGAATGACAAAATCAAATTCATGACCCCTTGATTATGAATGCTTTGATTCACCAACTGTTACATGCATTGGGAGAACCACACCACAAAAGCTAGTCATTGTGTTGTCACCACTCTGCTTTACATTTGCAACTAAGAGAGATGGTGGAAGAAGTTTACAGCAATTGAGGACCAAGTCTCCCAAAAATTTAAGTTATTATGTAAAGGCTAAAGAATATTTTATAGCTTAGCACCCACTCATAATCAAACGAGGAACCAAAGATTGACCGGAAACATAGCACTACTGACACAATAATGCCTACTAACTGCATGATCAAATTATTGCATTTGACTTCATCTAAATTCAATATAGAAAATTTCTCATTTTTTGCAACCTTAATGTATTTCATGTCATCCATGCCAATCTTACTCAGAATTCTAACATCATATAAAGTAATAGATAGAATTAAAATCCTGAATCAAAATAAATGAGGCTCACCACTCAGGTGTATGCCCAAGTAACCATTTAAATTAAAAAAAAAATGTGCACTCCGGAATAAAAGAATGCTCCTCTTTGTAATATAGAATTATGAAATCATCTTTCCCTATGACATTTTAAAATTGCATATGAACTGAATTTCAGCAGTCCATTAACACTAATCAAGGCATGAACTTCGAAACAAGCCCCAAATCCATAAGCATTTATTTACAAGTTGGTTACAATGTTGGATTGTTTGGCAAAAATATGGAAGAATTCCTTACGCTGTGAGTTTTCAGGAAGCAGATTGGATGGGAATATGAGAAGTTCAACACCATCAAACATTCCTTTAAGCGCTAAATCATTTCTAATCATGTGATCCAATAGACCCTTGTAGTGTCTCTCATAACTGTCAGAAAATTACCAAAAAAGATCAATTGTGATGACAGTGGAGCCAAATAATGAAAAAATATTAGCATTTCATGGTCTACTGTCAATATAAGAATAACATCCATGCACTTGCCTTTCAATATCCCTGGCAAAGAAGTAAAGAGCAATATTATCTTCTCTAGCACCGCCATGATGAAATTGCAAAGGCCATGTGCTTATGCGAGAAACTTCATTGAGGGCAACTTTCGGTAGAAACTTGGTCACTACCTCAAGAACCTTACGAGAAGCGCAAGAGGATAAATGTGCCTGAACTCCGGTACATAAGTCAGGAGGCTTTCCATTTCTATGAACTTCAAAGATACCCCTGCACACAAACAACAAAACTTATGTATGTAGAACAAACTTGATTGCAAAACATGACAATTTATACAGCAAGAAAAATCCAGAATTAAAGACAAATTAGTTCATTAAAAGATGTTTCATACTGCCAGATGTATTCATATTCAGGAAAGGCCAACATCTTCAAAGGAAAATTTGAGATCAACACAGCCTTATTAGACAAGTCTCTCACTGCAGGCTTTCCAGCATTAAGACTAATAGCATCTGACTTTCCTGGATGGGAACGAAAGTCAGTCGGACAAGAGTTAAGTTGCTTCAAATCATTGGGAAATGAACATTTGGAAGAATCCAATGAAGAGTTCTCTAGGATTTCCTGTTGTTCCTGGGTTTCATCAGAGGATATACCACTCTTCAGTGTGCTGGAAACCAACACTTGGTCTTTTGAAGTCACTTCACAATTCAACTCCGTGCCCAATGTAGAAACTTCATCAGTTTGATTAGATACTTCTTCTTTCTTCTTGTAAATTTCAGGCCTTCTAAGTAAAGCAGCATGGATTGCAGCTTTCAACTTATTGCCTTTATGCATCTCCTCTTTGGAACTACTTGAGGTATTGACAGATATTTCGGCACCAGATTCCTGGGTAGTACCAGGTGTGCAACATTCCAAAGGATGGCCAAATTCTTTACATTTTTGACAGAATAGATTTTTTGAAGAAGCAGAAACAACTGGCCTTACACGATCACTGGAACTATCTCTGGTTTTCTCAACCTGATTTGTTGTCTCTCGTGATCGAGGCAGCACATCCTGTTGAGCTTCATCACTTCGGGTTGATGTTCTCTCTGAAAAATTCAAAGAAATAAGAGATAATATTTGCAGAAAACATAGTTTGGAATACAAAATCTTCAACTGAAAGATGTCCAAACTGAAACTTAAAAAGGGAAAATAACGTAGATGATGGCTCTGTGAAACCTAAACTAAAATATTGAGAGAAACAAATCAACCCCTAAAAAAGAAGGTAAAAAAAGAAAAATACTTTAGCAGGATCAATATGCTTCTGATTGAAACGATACCTGAACTAACTTGAGGTCCTGAACTTTTACGGCTTACATTACTTATTGACTTTGATAACGCACTGAATTTTCCATCCTGGTTAACCTTCAACTCTCGATTGTTGTTAACAGCCAAAGGTTTAGAGGTTGTTTCACCACGGGGTGTAAGCTTTTGATCACTCTTGGAAGTGGAAACAACAGAACTAGCCACAGGCCGATCAATCCTCGACAGATGTTTCCTCTCAAATGCACCTGATTCTTTTAAATGCCTAGATACTTTCAACTCATGTGTAGGGAGAGACTTGGGCGAAAGCATTTTAACTTTTGACTCGGTTGCATTTGATCGGCCCAAACTTGACGATTTGAATAATGTTGATTTGCTAGTCATCCGAGCAGGTGTCTCCACATTCTTTGAATTATGTTCATTTCCCCCTTTTGATTTTTGGGGAACAACTTCGTCAACAAGTTTGACTCTTGGCTTGGAATTTACGTTGTTGAAAGAATTAGACTTCAGTAACATACCTGCTCATAAGAACAAAATTGTGTTGAAATAAATGAAACCCCAGAGACATGATACATAATCATTATGAAAACCAGTTGCTTAAAAGATAATTAAAACCCAAGGAAAGCAAACATAGAAATATGTAGTGAAGCACAACAGATGAAAGATAAATCAATACTCTTTGAAATTTGACTGCGGGGACCAATGGAAGGAGAACGAGCAGTCTCTGTATCATTACCACCAGCGTGGTTATGAATGGGCATCTGAAGACCAGGCTTCACTTTTAATTTATCTAAGCTCTTAAACGATGATTCTCGTGATGGTGGAATCAATATCTTGGGGCTTGACATCTTTGGTGATCCTGTGCTGGATTCAAGAGCTTGCCTTTTAGCTGTTGGAGCTACTTCAATGTTATCAGAAACTCTCTTGCCAGAAATTTGTGAGGTCAAACTAACTTCTACAATTTTCTTTTCTTCAACATCTGAATCACAAATTCAATTTCACAAATGTCAGCATACAGCCATAGATATAGATATGGGTACTTGAATGTTTATGCTACCCCCAACATCAGAACATGCAAATTTGGTGTGCAGAAAGCACAAAGGGTGTGAAACTTCTGACCCAGAATGACTTTTCATGTTACAATTTCACTCTTACCCAGCTTTTTAGTTTCATTCTCGTCTGCATCTTTGCATTCTTCACACAACCAATCCCCTTCAGGGACTTTCTGAAGCATTTCTCGCATGCAGTAGCTGATTCAAATAAATAATAATGGTAAGATTCAATTCAGAGAAAGGAATTTGTAGCAATATAAACTATATAATAGAAACTAAGAAAGATGAAAGTTAATTGTGCATACGTGTGCTCTGCGCCATCACTGCACCTACTACATATGGCAAGTAGATCCTCACGACCAGCATCTCCACAGATGTCACACACCTTTACCTATTTTCCAGTCAAGGAAATCAGAAATGGAAGTTGAGTGAGGTTAAGCATCTCTACAAATTCAATTACATTCCACTCCTCCCCTTTCATCTCAATCAACTTTAGGATGAAAAAACACTTTTAACAGAGAGAAAAGGAAAGATTCTCACATCATGTTCCACAACATCTGATTCATCACTCTCATCTTCAGACTGAGGTTCCGGCTCACGATGTGATTTAACCAGTTCTTCATGTTTCTTGTACTGTTCATCATGGACTTCATTGTTAGCGTCACAGGCATCAGTATCTGCCTCTGACTTTGGACATACTTTTAGTGAAATCTCAGAAGTACTCTCATTAAGGCCATCCTTATTGGCAATAATTTTCTCATCAGACACAACAATAGGCTCCCTCTCTTTGGTCAATGATGAACTAGAATTCTCAATAGAGCATTCCGACAATTTTTCTGGGATATGAGGACACAAATCCCTTTCCACATGCATTAAGTTTGGATTACCAGAGAGAGATTTACCCCTTCGAGATTGCTCACATAACCTTTGTACCTCAGGTGAGCTATGGCCAGTGTCTACAGAGGGAGCACTTCCAGATCCTTCTGCTCCTATCTGACTAAATGAAGCTGAACTGAAAGATATATTTATTCTCTCCGCATTCCTTTCATGGCTATCATTCACTAAATTAGCATCACTGGCTCTACTAATACAAGAAGTGTTGTCATCATGACCTTCTAAATACTTGGAATCCTGATACTTATTCGACAGGATCTGTCTACTCTCAGCATTTTCACATAGAGAATCATGACTTGAATTAACACCCTGCATATTACTAGCTTCACTGACAGCATGCTGTGAGCTTTCACAAACTCTGCTCCTAAGAGAATAGACATTACCCTCATCCATAGAATACTGATTATTAGCTTCTCCTAAGCGACAGTTTTCATCAGAAAACTCTTCATCCTTTGAGCCCATGAGACCATGGTTAAGATGCATGCAAGATGAACAAGGAGCTGAGCACACATTACAAGTCCCCGATTCAAGTCTCATATCAGTATTCCGTCTGAACCGTAGAATGCTTGACCAACTATTTTTAGATTCAGGTAGTACCTAATTAAAACAAAACATAAGTTAAAATAAAGATGAAATTTTTTAGGACTAGCATGAATGATTTACAACAATTCACAAGGACAAAAGCTGCATCAGGAATTAATGATTTATCTTATCCTATTTGTGAAATTTTTGAAGTTCAGTGGCTACTGGTCATCTTTTTCTATAACGTGTAGGCATGCCAGGGATTTACTTGGATATGTGTTAGGCTGTAACATTTTCTCTACGGAGCATGTTCAAAATTTTGGGTCCATAAAAGGAGTGTATTTGAGTATACGCCATATAACTTATAGCCAGTCTTTTACCCACACTGCTTTTATAAAAAGTTATTATTGTACAGGCCAGTGGATTGATAAATTATTTAGGAGACTTCATCGCCATACAAGCAGAGAATGGAGCACTCACTTGAGCCAATGACTTTCATTTTTTTTCCTCGAATGTCTCCTTAAGGAAGAATCCTGATTCTCAAAAACTATACTGTTTGCCTACAATTCTTCTAAAAACAGAAAGAAAGATGAAACCTATAACTAAATCCAGAAAAAT
Source organism: Abrus precatorius (assembly GCF_003935025.1). Classification (NCBI taxonomy): domain Eukaryota; kingdom Viridiplantae; phylum Streptophyta; class Magnoliopsida; order Fabales; family Fabaceae; genus Abrus; species Abrus precatorius. Next base: position 10,459,527 of record NW_020874406.1, on the reverse strand, counting down.
AGTTTTGCCACTACAAAATTTTGTATCAATCAGCCATTTCTCCTTTAGGAAAATATGAAATAACAAAACAAATGAACCAAAAATATATACTAAAACCAATGCGTACATGATACATTCACATTCATAAATGCCTACAATTCTGTTCAAAGATGACAGTGCCTCCAATCTTCTAAACCTATGATCTTTACACTATAAATGTTGAAACAATTATCATATGCAACGTAACAGGGACAATGTTGATCGCATTTTTATCTTCCCACCCATCCTGTTTATTAGACAATAATCTTAAATAGTATATGAATAGCAATAAAAGAAGAAAAGGAACAGGCTCTGAATTACCCTGTTTTCTCAGTATGTTATCGTGAATATTATGATGATTCATACCTGAGGTCCTAGAATCTTAAAACTCCTCGATACTGATGTCATGCAGATAATACATCCACAAACCACATTAACAAATATTGCCCAATTTAAAAAATAAAAATAAAAAATAAAAAAAACACTAAGCTAGTAATACTCCATGAAATACTTTTCTCAACCCAGAAGGTAGCAGCAATTGCATTTTCGCAAATGCTAATTGAAGTGCGATAATTGGTTCTACACACCACCACCACCCCTTTCTCTAAAATCCCAAAACCCTTCCACTGGGAAAATCGAACCCTAACCCAACCACACAGTGAATTATGGCTCTCACTATCAGAACGAACAATTTACCAAACTCTTCCAATGAAATTCATCTGAACACAACGAAAACAGTTATAAAAAGGAGAGACGAAAATCGATTAAAGAAAAAAAGAAAAAATAGAAAAATCAAATAAGGAAAAACCTAGGTGAGGAAAAATAAACATGGAAACGACGACGGTGGCATTGGTGGGGCTTACCTTGCGCGAGGCAAATTCCGATGAGTGATACGATGTCGTTTGGAGAGGGAGAAATCTGTGCGTTTGAATTTGTGAGAGTTGAGAGTATCTGTGACGACCCAGCAAATGGGGATTCAGAATGAAGGGTTGAGAGAAGAGGCCTGATTAGAAGAGATGAGATGAGATGAGATGATTGAGCATCCAAATTACACACACACGATCTCATTCATCAATCTCCCTGCATTTATTTATACAGAATAAAATAAATTACAACATTAATTGTATACTTTTTTTCTCTCTTCACTTTCTCTGTCTGTGATCTGAACAAAAAAAAAGATTAAAATCTCACAAATGGGGCTTTTTTACTTTTTCCATGAGAATCTAAATCCATCTAACCCAGCTGGCTTAAGCTGCCCTCTTTTCTCTCTCTCATCTTCTCTCTAAAATGTCTCTGTGTTCCTCATAAATTTTCTCATCACTCTCTAGATTTTCTACATGAAATTGATTGATGAAGCCCAAAACCCTTAAAACAGAATTCTGGGTCGCTTCCATTTTAGATTTTTTTTTTATTCATTTTTTTTGTTTATTAATATTATGTATCAATTTAGTTTCTTTTTTTTTCATCCAATATTTATTTATTATTTATGGTCATTTATTATAATTATTTATTTTATTTTTCTAATCAAATTAAGAGGCAGAAAAATAAACAAGGGAAGAAGGGAGTATCCTGCACGTATGAGTTGTAGTGAGACTTGTTAGTTCAATCAAGGCAAAGGCATGGAGCGTATGTGCCTCACATTTTGCTAATATCTTTTACGTTTTATCGGATATAAGTAGAAAAATAAAATCATTATAAAACATTATTATTTAGCAAATATCTTTGACTGTAATTTTTAATTCAAAATTTATAGTCAAAATTATATAAAAAATAATAATGAAACCTTTAAGATATAAAATTAAAATGTATTTTATTATTTTTTTCAGAATAAATTATTATTATTTTTATCATCACAGTGTTTGATTAAATAGCTGATGATGAGAAAGAAAATGGATTTGGTCCAAATTTTATCATTGTTTCTCATTATAATAAATAAGTTAAAGATGTAATTGAGTTCAATTTTATCAAATTGACCTTTTATAATTATAAATAAATATAAAATTAAGGCTTAAAATTTTATAATCAACTCGATTAGCTGAATTACTTAAATTGTTTAAGTTATATAATATTTATTAAATAATGTGAATTGTATAAACATGCAACACAAAAATAGTTGGTAAAAATATTATAAGATAAAGTTTAAACTTTTTAAGAATTTATTCGGAAGACGTTGTAGTTTTCAAACATTTAAAACAGACATAAGAAAATTAGCTCAAAATGTAAAGGTAGTAAGAAATTTTATTTTATTTTGTCTCAAATTATGATATCATTCCTTTAATGTGTTATTTATATATTTACTTTTTAATAATTAATTTGTTAAAATTAATAAAAAAAATAACCATATATCATTAAAATTAAAATAACCATATATCATTAAAATTATAATATATTCTAAAATATTTCTAGTATTAAATAATTAAATTAATAACCACGAGAGTTTTAAAAGAAAAATAAGAGAAAAATAATTTTTATTTTAAATAAATTTATTTAAATTTATTTTTTCAAAAATTATATATATATATATATAATTTAATATTCTAATTGTGCATTTATCATAACAAATAAGATATAATTATCTCAATTCAAAATTAAAAAATATGTCCTTTTCTTTTGAAAAAAATTCTTCCTAACAATCTCTTGATCAATAAATATATTCACTTATTTGAATAATAAGTGTATGTATTATTAATATACATTTTACAATAAATAAAAGTATAAAATAATATACATAAAATATATATTTATTTTTACAAATTAAGTAAAATAATAATAATAATTTTTTATTAATTGAATCAGAATGAGTATATTGCAAGCTTTTTAATATTAGACATCGTCAGATTTATTCCTTAAACAGCTTTTCTTTTTAAATACTTTCGACAGCCTTACACAGCATATGCTCGAATTAGTCTGAACATGATGATAGAATATTTATGACAATTTTAAATTTTATCATTATATTTTAAGAAACTAATTTATATTTTTCTCGATTTCTTATATTTTAATATTTTAAACTCACATATATACACACTACGAGACATACAATAGTTTTAATACTATTTTATTATATATAAATAAAATATATACATTAATATAATGCCTATTTAATATTTTTTACTAAATATAAATGTATCCTTATAAGTCCTAATAAAATAATATTAAAATAAAATTTATTTGATTTAACTTTGTATATTTCATTCTTTGATAAAATAGTTTTCTGAATCATAAAATTATATCGTTGAGTTAATAGAATTTTTTTAATATAAACTTAATTGGAACCGACAATATTTATATTATTATTCTATCTCAAATAAGAATCATTCTTTTTATAATAATTAATTTTAAAGTTACATATATCATGTATCCTAATGTTTTAAGGTAAAATATTTTGTATATAAGGAGAATTTGTAAAATAATTATTAAATTTTATATATTTTTTAAATGAACGTTAATATGAACTTACAGTTCACACTGTGAACTGAATATTTTATGAGAGTAGGTATATATATTTAATTTATTTGAGTAATGAATGGTTACCGTGTAAAAGAAAAAAAAATGCATAGGTAAGTTCTAAATTAAAATTTAATATTTATTAGTCCCTCAAATAATTTTACAATACATTAATTTAGTTTTTTAAAAATATTTGTAATATTATTAAGGCCATTATATATTGCAAGATATATCAGATTTTTATTTTTATTCATAATTTAATAAAATAATATCACAATTTTGTAATATTTAAATTGATATTAATTTAAATATTAAAATAATAATTTAATATTTTTTAAGCAGATCACTGTTCTTTTAAAACATAGAATTATACAAATAAAAATTATATTTAAATTTTTATATTTTCAACAATTGATAATTTAAAAATTTAGTATATATTAAAATTATTTTTTTGCACTGTAAAACAAGGTTAATTTTTTAAAAACTATATGCATCTTACACGATAAATAAAAAAATTAACACATTTATATTCATTTAATTTTATATTCCATAATAAAATTGTGTTAAAAAATAAAACACGTGATAATTGTCAATCAGTTTAAATTTTTAAAAATATTTATTCTTTATAATCTTTCACAGCTTTATAAAATATAATTATTTTTCAACATAAAATAAATCAACAAAATTTAAGATAGCACAGATGAAACAATTACTTTGGTCACGGTTTATGTTAACAAAATTATAGATATAGAAAATAAAAATACATATTAATAAAATATATTTAATATTTCTTAACTTATACCTTTAAATACATATAAAAAAATATTTATAATAAATTAAAATAATTCCAAACCTTTATAACATCATGTGACTGTCGCTTATTTTGATCTCGTTTTTCTTGCATGCTGAAAAGTACACACTACCGGAAGCACATCATGTTATTAGATCAATAAATATTAAAAATAAAACATACCTATCAATTAACCACTAATTATTAATATAACGTTATATTAATAAAAAAATTAATTATGAATAAGGAATAAATGTTGAGTCCAGTCAAACAATAAATCAGCGGTTAATAAGAAACGGAACCAAGTGACATTAAGGGCTCATTTAATGAGATTTTTTTTTCTCTATATTACATACATTATATATATATATATATATATATATATATATATATAAACAATCCTATTTAAATTAGAAACATGTATATCATGATCAAATTAATTATTTCAAAAAATTCTTTTACATACACAAAGTTTCATCTATTTTTTTTAAAATTAAGTGTGTAATATTTTAATGTCAACTTCCCTTAGAAGATATATTAATTAATTCTATATATTTTAATTATCTAATTATAAAAAATTATTATTATCAGTCGTATAAGTTTATTATCACTTTTAGATAAGTGTTTTTAAAATAATTTTACTATTAATCTGATCCATAAATAACCAAAAATATGTTTTAAAAAAATAAAGATGATAATAAGCAGATAAGAACAATAATAAAATTTCTCTAATTATGACCATTTTTATTTGATTTATACATACAATTTTATTTTATTACGTACACGTTAAGTGTGAGCAATCCTATATAAGAAGCTTTTTATGGCAAGGTGTATTACAATTGGGGTTAGGTAAAGATCTATTAATTGCACAGTTAGCAACTAGTTGGTTTTGGTAATTAGGGTTCTATCCTTGATAAAGACAGCGTGACAACATTAGTGGGTTTAAGTCCTTTAGTCAAGTATGGGTCCAATAGAACTTAGATCAATATTTGGTAAGATAAAAATAAATAAATAAACTGTGATAGATAAATAAAACTTGATTTATGTTTCAGAATTTGAATATAAGGATATTAATTGAAAAATAATTTCTTTCTCTCTCCCACTAAACTTTATTTAAAAAAAAAAGGATATAAAAATTTATAGTCATGAGATATAAATTCACAAGAAATTTATAATTTTAACAAAATTATCAATAATAAAAACACCATAAAGTTTTTTTTTTATTGTTTTTGGAAAAGTATTTCATGTCTGATTAATTAACTAGTGCAACAAAACATATACGTGAGTTATTAATTAAATAAAAAAATTATTCTCTCCTTTTATTTGTCACATTGTCTTAATATATGTTTTGTCTTAAAGATTAAATTTTTTAATTATTTTTTCTCTATGTTTTTCACTCTATTTCTATGAGAATGAAAACATAAAAGTTTTGTCTTTTGAAAGAAGATTTAGGTATTTTGACTTGGCAGCATATCCATTTACTAAGACGATATCAACCCTCTCCCATTGAACACTTTTAGCATCGGATGCTTAATATAGAATATTAAGCATTGGAATATTGAAACAGTGACTAACCATTATATCAAATCATGCATGTTCATTTTAAATGCATCCATAATCGTAGTTTTTCAGGGTATATTAACACCAAGTACAAATAAATGAGTGAACAGTGAATATTATCAATTTCTCTAGCTAATATCTAGATTTTGTAATACAAAATTTTTCGTAAACATGATTTATAATATTATAGATAATTTAGTTTCAAAAGAATAATATTATTTTTAATAACTATGTTTTAAATGTTAGTAAAATATTTTATTTTATTAAGTATCGTAAGTCACTTGCAATAAAATTTTTAAAAATTTTAATTATATATATGAATTAAATTAATAATTCATATTATTAATTTTTTTTAAAGATGTAATGGGTTACAGTATCTCTTGTATTAATATTTTATTTTTAATGAAATATTAATGCTTACTAAAATAAAAATTCAGGATAAACACTTATCATCCTCGTCCTAGCAATAAACCCAAACAATTTTAATACGAAAATTCTGGAAGCTAATGATAGCCAATATATCAATGGAATCAAGGAAGGTATGTTGCGTTAATTAAAGTTATGTAAATAAAGACTCTATGTTCAATAATACTTAACAAAATATACATGTGTTCCACTTACATAAAAAAGTAAATAAAGTGGTCATAGAAAATTAGAAAAGCATGCTACGAAGCAAAAATGCTTTACACATTTTTGGCCTTGAAAATTCAAAACGAGATTGGAATGGGACAGGAAGGTGTTGGGTAGGCTAAAAGCAAGCAAGACGGACGTGTATTCTTATGCTTGATTTTCATAACTACTACAATTAACACATATAACTAGGTATATATTGTGCTTAAATATATTAGCCTTAGGGCAACTTAATTAATTGATTAAGAAACATAGGGCCCCATGCTAATGTTGTGATATAAAAGATCATATTTTGGAGTATACTTATAGTATAAGACATAGTTTTTTAAGACTAACTATGGACTACTGTGCCTATGCTCCAAATTGCTTGCAGAGCTTAATTCAGAAGAATTAAAATAGATAATGACACCAAATCTCTATTGTGCAGAACAATTCAATGGCATCTTGGTTTGGTTTGGACTTTGGAAAAAGATTGGAGAATATGTTTCAGCCACAGAGAGAGAGAGAGAGAGAAAGAAACAAGAGGGATGATTGGTTGATAAATAATAGTCCTAACCAATTTTCTTGCTCTTCATGAATTGCAAACTTCTTTACCTGTGCTAATGTTGTGCCCACGAAGTGTCCTCTCTTGTTGCTTGTGTTGTTTTCTAGAGATTTTTTTTGGCACTGCACTTTTGTGAACAACTGTATAAACAACAAAAATGCGTTATGTACATGGCGTAAGATGCATAATATTGAAAGAAAAATTCTTATTCTTGGAGGGCAAAAAGCGTTTACTCATCAAAGATTTGGCTGCAAATTTGGTCAAGGTTTAATTTTCTAAAAGGATGGCAAAAGTTAATTATTTGTCAAACTAAACCAATCCCTCGAGTTGAAATAATTAATGATTTTTTAATTATAAATTTATCACTTTATTTTTATTTTCAAAGATTTGTACAGAAGACAATAAAAATAATATTTTCTATTTTTATTGTTTTTTTTTTCTTTTTTGACAAATCCTTCAGCACAGAAGACAAAATAATAATTTTATAATTAAAGATAAAATTGTAAAAATTCTGAAACCAATGAGGTCTTAAAAGTTCATCCCTTTTCTGGGTCAACCTACAGTTTATCTTTAAAATGCTAGTTGGGCTATGCCCACGGACCATTGAAGTGACTTTGACAGTGGCTGTTGGTAACACTGGGAATGGGCGTTTTCATTCTTTTGAGAAATCTAATGTTAGATGGCATATAATATATTATATAAAATTTATTTCGGGGCACATATTTAACTTTGTTATAAAAAACCTCAAAATTTCCCTACTTTTGGTCCAAACTAATTGCCTAATACTGAGTTTCAAGGTTTTTTCTCCATCTCAAAAGGGAGCACTTGCAATGGCTCAGAACTTCGAGGGGTGCGTTAATTTATGAACAAAACCAGCAACTTCATTCAACACCCTTTAAATCAGTATGAAATACTGCTGTTTGTTCATTAGATGCAAAAACAAGAATGTTGATGGATTCTATTAAAATCCACTCATTAGATGACAACTTAGCTCAGCAGAAAGTGCACAAAATTCAGGAGCTATAGAGACTAATGAAAATACAAGAAAGTGGGGTTTCTTTGGTCCTTTTCAGAGCATTGCGCTGAAAAATCCTAATGAAAGTTTTTAGTTATCTGCAACAATATAATTACAGGATTGAGGTGGTTGGTGGGTACATGCTTGCTTCAACTTGACCCAATTTAAATCTCGCCATGAGGGGATTGAGAACTGGTTGTAGTGAAGTTTGATGATGACATGGGAATGGATATTGAGAGTTGAGTTGTGGAGAAAGCTATTTGGTTGGATCTTTCATCTTCCAGACCAGACCATGATTCCCTGCTTTTAGGCCATTCATCAAAGAAGGGTCTAAGGGCCTGACCCTCATGCTTCACAGTTTCTCCAGAGGCATAATCACTAGATAAAAAAGATGGCTGGAGATAATCACCCTGCAACATGGAATTACTGTTTGATCTCAATGCAGAGAATGAGGCAACTCCTGTTGGCATCGAAGTGTTGTCCAGCTGTGACTGCATCTGGAGAACCTTGTTGCTTCCTAAAGTTTTGGACAAGAAGCTATGATCACCATCCTCAGATTTAGGTCCTTGAAAATACCTGCTTGTTTTCAAATAAATTGCCCACAATTCAATGGGAGAAAAAGAATGATCTTGCTCAAATATTCTGCAATAATATTTATTTAAAAATCAAAACAACTCAGTGGAATAAGGTGCCTTGTTGACCAAATTAAATGGTGGAAGCAAATAATCATGTTGATGATATCGATGGCTGACACGACAACAATAATAACAAATTGAAAGAAAGAAAAGAACAATAGACTAGACAAGGTCACCAACGCAGAGCCACCTACCAAGGTAGTTATTCAATGAAATTGAAGCATTTTAGACCTCATTATTTTGAACATATTTGTATCCCTCAAATATGTAGTGACGAAGAAAAATCTTTTTAAAGAAATAGGCATACATTCAAATTTCTAATATACACGGTGAGAAAAGTGGTGCTGAAATCAACAGTATTTTTTATTTTCACTATTTTCTATACAAATTTTTAATACAAAAATAAAATATATTTTTTACAATTAAAAATGAAAACAAAAATGAAAAGCAGAAAATATTTCTTGAAACCAAAGGATTCCTAAAAGTCTCTCCATAACCAACTCCACTATAGTTAAACATAAATTCCAACTTTTCTTTTTTCACCATGACAATGCTGTGCATATGCATCACCAACTTGGAATTTGTTGGGACGTCAAACTTCTATAATGTCATTTCCATTAAAGTTCAAGGGACTAGAAGTGCGTTTTGTCATGTGATTTGCTTTGGGGCTTTATACAATTGTCTGTTATATTAAGATTAGGAACTCCTGAAGTGAAGACTGAATTATATTAATCAACAAATAAACTATTTGGACTATTTATAAAAGATAAGCAATTTGAGGACAAAGTATGAATTTGGAAAAATCATATACTAGATTTTCTTATTAAAGGCCGTGCAGTGCCCCCAACACTTTAGAGAAGCCATGTCCCTCATCTTTAATCTTTTGTAAAAAATACATTTATAAATGCACCATTATTTGAATTTGAGATTATATAGACAGCAAGCAATCACATGAAGCACAAACAAAAGTGATAGCAAATGAATAAAGGGAAACGTAACACTTCCTTTCTACCAAAAAGCAAATTGTAGGACATTAAATCACTGCACCTACCTTTTCCATTATCCCCACATGACAGATATTGCCGAAAGACAACATATTAGGCTGTTAGCATCCTAGGATGTTTCACAGTGCAATTCATAACTCAGGAATAAATAATGCAAGGAAAAAAAAAATAAGGCAATTAAACAACCATCTTTCTCTCTCAAAATTTAGTCAAGAAACCCAAAAAGAAGTAGTTTGTTGGCAATTTTAATTCATGAGAATTTCCATATTGTGCCTAGTCCATATGTTGTTAGAGCATGACCAAGACAAGAAAATAGAACAGAATATAAATTGGACCAAAAAACGAAAAGAGTTTAGGATTTAGAGACAGAACTATAACTCCTGTCTTCAACATGACAAAACAATTTTTGACAGATGATCAAACAAATTCAGGTAGTTAACAGCTTTGTCTCTCCTTTGACAAAATGTAAAAAAAAAATGTAAGAGATACTTTTGCAGTAATATTATTATAGCAACAAATTCATGAGGTCAGATCTCTGCAACAAATTTAGCAGAGAAAAAAGATAACAGAAGACAAACACAACCCCACAATTTTCATAACTCGCTAAAGAATTTGAAAGCTGCACTAAGACATCATGGCCCAGAACAGTGACTAGAATAAAATAGCCAGGAAAAAGCTGCCATTCTGACATCCAATGCTTAGCTGGAATTATCAAGTATGGCAGGTAAACATATTTCTTACTGGCAACAAATTGACAATTATATGGGCCCTATTTAAAAAAACCTATGCATATCATGATCTACACAGCAGACATTCATTCACATGGAAATACAAATCAAAGAACTGCATCAACTTCAGATAACAATATTGAAAATCAATAACATGCACAAGCCTAGGCAGTTTCATAAAATATGCCAAGCAAAATGAGCCTAATGATAAGTTTTCCATTGAAGTAATCTTCCTTTCTTCAAACATGCAAATAGTGTGAAATATAATAAAGATGTCCATACCTATATTCTTTACTTGGGATTCCATAGGGAATGGAATCCAAATGATAGTGGGTTTGATCTGTTCCAGAACCAGCACTACATTGGGGATTACCATAGGCATTTGGGGTGGTAAGGTTCTGGAAATTTCCAGTTGGACTGCTGCTGCTTCCAGTAGTTACAGTCAATGATGTCACAGAGGATGATGACGGCGTCATAGTTTGTGATTCCACAGGCTTTCTTGAACGGTTGCGGCCACGGTGCATGTGTCGTTCGCAGTACTTGGAGTCTGGGTAGGCTTCCTTGGAACACCTCCACTTTTTCCCATCAGTCCTCCTGCACCGTCCTGGCTCTGGGTCCACCTTCTTCCCATAGAAGGAACAATAACTCACTGCAAATTTACATGCTCAGTTAGTTACGCGCCTCTACTTTATCACCAATATCTAGACAATCCCTAGGTCACAAACAACATATTAACAAAATACAAGTACACATCTATATGTGAGAAAAAGAAAAGGAAACAACAGAACTGCATAGTTAATTGATCATTGCACTGTAATATTTTGTAACAAGTAAAGAAAGCTGAAGAAAAGGGAAACAAAATAACCAATCATCAATAACAAATCTTTGTTCCTCTCAACAATTTCATTCAGAAAGAGAAATAATATCCACAGGAAAGATGGAGAACATAATTGCAAAGTGCAAAGCTATGTTTAATTGCAAACACATTACCAAATATGGTATGGTGAGTTGTTGTCCTAGCCCTACCCATCAAACAGAGTTGAGGTACCCCTACCCTACTTCAAATTCAGTGCAGGTGTTTCAGGTACAAAGGGGGGCAAAATGCAATATGCAAATGAAGTAACATAAATGATAAAATAGCATGACATGTTCAGTCTAAGTATCTCTACATCAACAACAAAGGCAAAAAAAGGAATAAAAAATTAAAAATAGAACTAAGAAATGAATGTTCAAAGTTATAAGAAAAGCAATAATAGAGAAACACACTGGTGGTAGAGGGATGGTGCAAGAATGTTTGAGGAATGGAGTGAAAGCTGTTCTGAATGGGAATGACAAGATCAGGAGGCACAGGAAGACCCGCCACCATGTATTTGAAAATCAAAGCTTGGTGTTCCAGTTCCTGCCATTGAGACACTGTAAATGGCCACTTACTCATCCCTCCACCACTGTTACTCACATTCCTATTCATTCTCTTCTTCTCAACACATTTGGGATCAATTCAAAATCCTCTTTTTTTCTTCTTCTTTGTTTAGGTGTGAGTGTGAGTGAGTGAGTAGAGTAGGTGTGGTTTCTTCTCCCTTTATTGCAACCCTCATCCACGCATCTACTCCTTTCTGTAATTATTATCATTACTCTTCACCTAATTACTTCTTTCATTTTTTTTCCCTTTTCTTTTTTTCCCCCCTACTTTCTGTACCCCGGATTTTAAACATGTTTATAATGTGTAACCCAATCAATAATTTTGTACAAGAGAATTGCACAAGAAAAATTTGTGTTAGGTTACATTTCTATTTTTAAAAATAGTTTAAACCCTGTTATGATTCAATTAATTAAAATATCAACCACCTCGTAACTTAATTGACATTGGTCAAAGTGTTAAGGATCTAACTGTCATGATGACGTAGATGATTTTCATCATTCATCTAACCGAACCTATCTATCTCCAATATCTTAATCTATCAGAAATTAAAAAAGCATTTAAAAAATAAATTAAACATGAGGTCAGTATACTTTCCATTTTTTTTTTAAAAATTGATGGGCATAAAGGATATAAAACATTACAACATGTGTAACAGTAGTATTCACAGTGAAAAGTGAAAAACATCACTTTGAGAAAGGAGAGATACCATGGTGATAATAGGAAGAAAACACAATTTTGGTGAACAAAGAAAGTTGGCTGAGGTGGTACCTGGTGCATATATTCTGTGACACCAAATTATTTTCAAAATGCCTATATAATCTAACAAATAGTCTTGCATTGCATCCTTGAATATATTTTTCTTACCTTTCATTCGTTCCTTCCAAGAGTTGAGTCCACATGTTGTATTGATGAGTTAGTAGGGTATTATTTTTGGCCTCAAATTATGCTACAGGCGTTAAGGAAAGAGAAAAAATGTCCAAAAAGCAAAAGGGTATCTATTTATCTATGTGTATAGTATGTTTGAATTTATCATCACATGTATGTCACCCCCACACCCACCTCCTACTGCCACCACTTTAGCTGACAGCAACCACACGTGATGGGGCGGAAGAGGGCCGGGCCCAGCGGCCCAAAGCACCAAGTGAAAGTGAAATTTGGAATGGCCACCGCTGGAGGAAACCATCCTTTGGTTGCTGGAATGCGGGTAACATTCGATGTGGGCCCTTACTCTCTTGGCACTTGGCAAAAGCCAAGTCACAAAGAAATGGAAATGACCCAAATGTGGTCCACATCAATGCAATGTAAATGCGCCAGATTCTAGTTTTGGGGTCCTGTATCAATATCACTGCCTATGTACCATGTACCTCTAGCTGTAGGGACTCTGCTATTATTATATTATTTGAGTGAATGAATGAATGAACTCGGCCAAAGTTTCACAACTCATGGTCATGGATGGTTTTACTATTCATTGCTCCACAACCCATAATTTATTTCTTTCGTGGACCACACCCCTATCTTGAATTTAGCACCTACCCTTTCTCTCTCCCTCTGTGTTGGTGTGCTTTGCTTCATTGATTTGTCTCTTGCGAGTTAGGACACGCTTCAACTCCTACCGTCAGCAATATGAGAAACATATCAACCCCTTGCATTCATCAAGAAACGAATATTACTCATGTTTTGTTTAAGGAGGCCAAAACACAAGACACTTACATAGCAAGTTATTGCTCTTTGTGGTCTCTCCCATCCTTTCTTTCTCTTTTTTTTTCCCTCTAGATTAATCCAACTTTTGCTTTTCTTTGTTCAGTTTTTTCAAGTTTTCGTGACGCTTTTTGCTGAATGCTGAACAAAACTATCATAACCTTGGTCAAATGATACTTCTAAAAAGGGTTAGAGAAAAACACACAATATTCGACGAAATTGATTTTATAAACAAGTTTTTAACACTACAGTGTTATCCATTATATGTTGTTAGAAAGTTAGATGGAGAGACAATATTGTCCTGTGGTAATATCCATTGTTCTAAAAACAAAATTGTAGCAAACCTCTCGTGCAACCCTATATTCTATTTTGCTCTCCAAGATTAACGTAACAAGTGTTTGAATTTGTGTACAGTTATAACGCAGTAGGGTCTTACAAGCAATATCTTCATACTCTTTTTGATTGAGAGAATACAACTTGCATTTAAAGCTAAGAGTGATATGATTATAATTGTCATTAGTTATAATTAAAAGAATAAAATAAATCTTTTTATATTGTTACCAATATTCAAATAAAATAATAGTCAATATAACATAATTTAATGACTATTAAGAAAAATATTAACTATAATAAAAAATAAAAAGAAAAAATATTACACTTGTGCTTAGGTATTAATGTCTTTAAGATTGAATGAAGTTTGTGCTTAGGTATTAATGTCTTTAAGATTGAATGACAAAAAGATATTGGAACATAATTTTGGAGAGATGATGGAAGCAAGAGTTTATTTTGGCCACGGTACTAGAAAATGGAATCCTAAAATGGAACTTTATATATCTACAAAGCATATATAAGGGTATTTATATTAAAAATTTTACTAGAACTGCTCGATTTTTATCAGAAGCTTGTGATTTAGTTTTTAACACAGCAAGTAAAGGAAAACAATTCTTAATTGTTGGTACCAAAAAAAAAAAGCAAAACACTTTTCATCTAAGAAAGGAATTACTCTAAAATTTAATGGGCTTAAGATAAGACTTTCACAACATACTTTACCATTGAAATGTGATGACTACTATCACACTCTTAAAGTCCTCACTAACAAGTGTATTAGGTAGTGATAGCAAGTAATAAATTCAGAATATTAAGTTTCGAGTATCATTCTCAGGGATTAGTTCATTCAATTACCATTTTATCGAAACTTGACGTGTTTTGAATATTTAAAGAATTAAGCAATAAAGTGTAAAAAAATTCAAAAGATAACAACAATACAAAGTGAAGAATTAGAGATGAGATGAGTAATTAAATGAAGTTAGGGTTGATTTCACCAATTTGTCAATTGCAAAACTGAATGTGATATGAACTCTATGTTCCTTAATTGTTTGCTTATCAATTTAAGTTCAATTCCTTAACTTAATGATCCTAATATTCAATTAACTAACTTAATTTCTTAGGTGTAAATCAATCAAACATTACATTAGGTATTAGAAATTAAGAAATCACAAGATCATGAATGCTTATTCCTAACATATCGATAATCTTGACACTTTTGAGAAATTAACTCAACTTCTATTGATGGAAACTCTCTAAGTTTAATTTAATTGAATGATTAATCCAAGAATTGCATTAAAACAAGAATTAAATGTTCAACACAATCAATATCTTAAAATTCAGATTCACAATAAATTTACAACGTCCAAATCGAATCTATCAATTCCTAACCAAAGCAAATTAGAACATGATTATAAAAGAAAGAAAGAAAGAACGAAAGAGTAGAAGAAGAGGTGCAAAAAATCTTCATGAATCTAAGTCCCAAGCCCGATTCCTCTAGATTTGAGCCTTGAAATTCGTCCATAATCTTCTCTCTTTAACTCTCTAAGAGTGTGAAAAAGAAAAAAAAAGCTACTAAAAATATATGAGTTTAAAGCTATTTATAGATTGTCCTCGCTTCTGGTGTAATCACTTTTGGTGCCCAGAGTGATTACGTGCAACTTCCTGCAAAAAATAGCCTTTGGAACAGCCACTTTTGGCCCTGAAAGTAATTACGTGCATCTTCAATTCCACAAATAAGCTTGCGAGTAGCCACTTCTCCTAAAAGTGTCTACGCGTATGACATTTCTTCTAATAGACCTCTAGAACAATCACTTTTGCTCCTAAAAGTATTTACATGCATAACCTTTATGTCTAGAAACCTTCAAAGTAGATACTTTCACAATGAAAAGTGGTCACACACAGTTTATTCTTGATCCAGCCTCTCTGTAGCATCAACTCTTGACTTTAAAAGTGGTTACGCACATTATATTCTTCAAATAAGCTCTGTAGTTGTTACTTTTGGTGGGAAAAGTGCTTAGCTCCACTTTATTTGTCCTCCAAACCTCTAACATGTTAACTTTTTGTGTCCAAAGTGACAACACTCAGACATATTGACCTCTTAATGCCTTTAACTCATGTGCTTCCCTAGAAATCTCTTGCAAAACTCATTCAAAAACAAAAATTGCATAAGAACACTATTAAATCCAAACAAATTGAGTTAATTCAAACAAAATTGAACTATTTAAATAATTATCATTTTTATGAGGTTTTAACCTTCCTAACTACAATTTTCTATTAAAAAGCTCCTAGAAAACTAACTAAAAACTCATCAAAATCTGAATTTACCAACTACGTGATATTATATTTACACAAATGTATTAAGGTCTTTATGTACACCTTGAGTTGCTCATGAGTACTCTAGAAAGATTGCTTAAGTCTTTAATAAAAGGTGAAATATACCTTCACACTCACATAGATAAATACATCAAGTGCATCTTAATAGCACCCCCGAGTAAAATGTGCTATATATCTATTAAGAGCATGTTACTCATCCTTATATCAAGCATTTGCACATCATAAGGTGTTCTAGTAGGTAACACATCAAAATTGTTACATTTTTTTAGTGATTTTTCTATATATTAAACTTCACTTGAGAAAACTTATTTTTAGTTTCTTTTTGTATTTTAATATCCAAAATTATAACAACTTCTCCTATGTCTTTTATTTTCAAATTTTGAATTTAAAATTTTTTAATCTCAATTAACACTTTTAAACATGTTCTAAATACCAACATGTCATCCACATGTAAGCATATAATAGCACAATTATTTTAAATCATGGTTTACCAATATGTTAAAATTTTCAAACTATTGTTCCAATATTTGTTTTAAGCCATATAGAGATTTTGTAAGCTTCCATACCTCATATTCTTGTCCTAACATAATGAATCCCTTTAGTTGTTTTATGTATATTTTTTCTTTTAAATTCTATTTAGAAAGTAGTCTTAACATCTATATGCAATATTATTTTGAGCATAGCAACAACATCTATCGTTTTAGGACCTATATTTCTTCTCTTGAAATCTAATAGTCTTATTTTAGCCAAACACCTTGGTACTTTTAAATAACTAAGGTTAAGAGGATAACATTCAAGTTCATAATTTAAGTTAGTCAAAGTACTTTCATGTATTTTTTTTTTTAAGTAAAAAATATAACTCTTTGTTATTTTGTAAATTTTTGCAATTTTATTTAGAAGATTTAGAAATGTAAATATTTATTTTCAAAAGAAAAATATTATTTTTTATTTATTAATTATTTCGATCGGTACTTCAATGAAGTCAAGCGTGATCACTATTTCTTAAGTCGAAGAATTTTAAAAAGATAGAGAAAGAAGAGGAAAAATAATTTTTTTAAGTATTTAGATAATTTTCTAATAACCTATAATATAATGTGTTAAGAGTTATTATCCTTGGACATAAACAGAAAGTTGAACCACAAACTAAGATTCAAAATGCAAACTTGGTACACACGAGTAGACGTGGCTTATTGATTAGAGTGCTAGTCCCCTTAGGCTTGAGTTGGAGGTTTCAAGTTCATCCCTAGCTAGTGTAATTTTAGGATAACCATTTTTTGGTTCTTTACCTTAAAGGAATTTGCAAACTACCATTGTGTTTGCAATTTTTAACCTTTTAAATGAGATTTTCTGCATCATGCAATTGCATTTTTGTTTTGTACAGTGAAACATTTTTCCAACACACGTCGTGACACATTAGACAAACTTCAAATTGCTTAGATATTGTAAAAATGGTGATGACCCTCAAGAACTCATGTTTTCTACATTATAGTGAATAGTGGGTTGTTGTTTTTATTTATTTTGCTTTGTTCTAAAAAATATAACATGCAAGGGTATGGACCTCTTCCTTACAAAATGACCTTTCAAACACAGCATCTTGAGTGTTAATCTGATTTTGTTTGTGTAACATCTTAACTTTAATATCAAATAAATGATAATTTCAAAATTCAAATAACAATTTTTTCATAAAATACTTTGAAATAAGCGAAGGGTTACAAATTCATTATCAAATAACTACTACAGGACTTATTTGAATTACAAAAATTTCAAAACACTTTTCTAAGCCCTATAGCGGTTCCATCCACCCTTTACTGAGTCCAGTGTTGATCGTCTTGATTACCTGAAAAATGAATGTAAAGGTGAGTACTCTATACTACCAGAATACAACAAACATAGAGTCTTACCTTTAAACCATTTTTAAAGTATTAAAAATAGATATAATTATAGCCAGCATTTCAATTCCATAATTAACAGCATATTATACCAGCACTTATATGCCCCATTTACAGCATCACAACACATTATTCCGGCGTTAACACGCCCCATCTCAGTATTTCATACTAGCAATTTACTCGCCCCATTCACACTATTAAGCACACCGGCGGCTACCCGCCCATTCGCACTATTGTGCACACCGGTGATTACTCGCCCCATTCATATTATTATTCAAAATACACGGCTTTAGGCTCACGTTCATTTATACCACACAGCACAAATCTACATTCATTGACATTACACGACCCTCAGGCCTGCATTTTCATAACATTGATTTAATATATATATATATATATATATATATATATATATATATATATATATATTCGGCACAAGTGCCCACATCCATGACACAACAATTTACCCGCGGTCGAGTCATATTGTAAGGCACCTAGCCTATGTTCAATCACAATTTACAGCACATACATTCGATTCTATTATACGGCACTTGGGCCTACACTTGTTCACACATTATCATGCACAACACATTTCATTAATTACTCATATTCTCATCCACACACATATTATTCACAAGTCCTGGCACATAGCCCACATCTCATTCTACAAACATTTCCATTCCCCCACACATTTTTTACCCTCCAACTTAACCACATTTCCAATCAATTACACAGCCAATTACACATAAAAGAGTAGGGTAGAGTCTCTCCTAACCTCAAATTGAAGACCCACGCTCGGTTTCAACTACGAGAGTGCTCCCCACACAGCTTTCGGCCTAAACACATGGAAAAACTCCATGAGAATCCCAAAAATCCCCAAAAACAGAGAAAGGGAAGGAAAACGAAAACTCTAACCGTTTAAAACTCACCTCTAAGCATTCCCCACACGAATCCGAGCTCCAATCTTGCTCACGGACGGCCTTGGAGGCAATTAATCTGTGAGAAAGGGGTTTAGGGTCGAGAGAACAAAGAGATCTAAGAGGGAAATCGAGAAATGATTCTCAAATCCTTGAACCCC
Source organism: Abrus precatorius (assembly GCF_003935025.1). Lineage (NCBI taxonomy): Eukaryota > Viridiplantae > Streptophyta > Magnoliopsida > Fabales > Fabaceae > Abrus > Abrus precatorius. The sequence continues at coordinate 10,440,410 of NW_020874406.1, read as the reverse complement.
CTTTTAAAACCCCTCAGATCGCGACACTTTTGCTACAATGACAACCTCTCGTTGCAGCGACGCCCTCTGTCGCCATAGTGAAAATCTTAAACGAAACTGCATTCTGATTTCTGCAGAATCTTCCTGATGCCTCACTGCAGCGACGCCCTCTGTTGCCACAACGAAAATCTCAAACGAAATTGTATTATAGTTTCTATAGAATCTTGCTACAGCGAAGTCCTCTCACTACAATGAGTGTGCACCCAGAAATGCAGTCCCCTCTGTTGCTTTCTCGCCACAGCGAAAAGGTGACAGTTTCACCCATTTCTTCCCATATCAAAAACTCCCTTCTTGAACAACCCCTTAGAGGATGTGCGAAGAAGCACTAATATAGGTATTTGCTAATTTTTATAATAGTTACTAAATCGTTGATATGGGATATAAGATCCTAATTATTGGTTGGTGCTTGTGTGTGTAAATATATAGTGTAAAATTCAAAGTGAACATGACTATTTAGAAAGCAAATGTGTGTAAAACTTCACTTCCTAGTGAAGAAAGTCACATTATTCATAGCAATTGGTAAAAAATAAGAAGGACTTCGACGTCTAGGATATTAAATGGAGTTAGGTGACTTACAATAGCCCTATGAGTTTTCCTAAATTTGAACCTTTGGTTGTGAGTTTTCACATAATGCTTCTTTTATCTTGGCTTTCTTCTAAGATTTGTTGTGTTGGTGAAGATGTATTAGTCATTAGAGGTTTAAATTCCCACCATTTATATAAATATAAATTGAATGACTAGTAAAACTTCCAACAATTTCTAAAAAATAATATTGTTATGGATCTAGAGTCTTGTGTGCATAAAAACTTATTTTTGCCAAATCAAGAGTCAACATATGCATTGATTATGCATCATATAACTAAATATACATTAATTGTTTTTGCAAAAGCTTTATTTGTTTTAATGTGATATATGCTTGTGATACTTTATTCTATTTCCTTTCTAAATTTATTTTACTTAAATACATATCTCACTCATTTCTTTTCTTTATTGGACTATACTATATGTTATGTTTTGCTTTTAAGTTGTTACAAACTTGAAAAATGACAGTTTCATGATCCCTTTTAACAAATTAAGCTAGAGTTTGATGAAGCTCACGAAGAATGGACACTTCACCCACCTTTTAGGAGCACTTTTTACTAGCGTAGTAGTTGTCCACATTTTTTAGATCACTTTTGCCCCTTTCTTAAACAGTGTTACTCTTTGTATATCTTTTGTCATCACCATCTTACCTTTTGATATTTTTTGAAGACAATCCCTTATAGTAGAACTTGACTACTTAGATGACACTTCTTCCTACACCTTTGAGCCTACCTAGGGAATCTGTGTGAAGACATTGTCATCTAGTGTCCCTATAGGCCTAGATTTAGGACCATAGCTAAGAAATCAATTCCTATCCCACAATGATATAAGGTGGTTAAGGAACTTCCTAGCCCCTCTCACTAGGGAGGATGAATTAGTGATAAGGATCCCATGAATACTAAGGATACAGAGGAAGACCCTTCATAAAAGTCATGATTTACTTTACTTTATTTTATTATGAATGGAGTTGGACATGCATGAAAAATTGATTTTCTTTAGTGCATACAGGTAAGTGCATTTAATCTCATTGAATTGGTGATCATACATTAAGTGTATTTGACCCCTTAAGTGGAGTTAAATGAATGAGATAAGTTTCAAATCATTTCATGTTAGAATCGAATTATGAACTCATGAAATTGAAAAGGTCCACTTGCATGTTTGAATGAGATTTTTAGTTTAACCCAATCATTCAAGTGGTACTTGTCAATATGAACTTTTCTCATATGTGAATATAATAGAGTTTTATGATTTGATTATTACAAAAGAAGAATGTTATATGTACATTTATAATGTACGACTAAAGCCTTATTTTAGTCCTTGAAATAATAGCAAGGGTCGAACATTTTAGTCTTTGAAAAATTAATAATGTCACTACAGTTCCTGACTTTCATATTTGTTGGGCATTTTAGTCCTAGACCTAAACACCGTTAATATATAGTAATAAGATAATGACATGTCTTGTTAAGCGACATGTGTGAAAGGTGACATGGCAAATACAACATTGTTTCACATGTTTAATAAGTAAACATGATTAAACAATAGTTATTGAAACTTTTCCCTTTTCTCTCACTAAAAAACCCTAATTTTTCTCTCAAATTGTAAGACCCATTCACAAATTGTAATTGTTAGCACTAAAATATCCAAATAGTTTGTTTTCTCCCAGATAGGGGAATCACATGGAGGATTTAATATCATTCTTTTCCCTAATATTAGAAACTTGAGTAAAGAACTCTAGTTTTTTGGTGAGCCATTGGGGATCAAGGCATGTTATTGGTGTTAGGTTTGTCTTGTTTTATTAGGTTAATATTGTTTCCTTCCCCTTTGTCGGTGTTAATATAATTTTCAGAAAATAATTTACGCAAAGAAAGTGGTGGTGTCAATAGATGTGGTCCCTCCTATGTCAGTTATAATTTTTTTTTGCTTTGTAAGAAGAAAAAGATGGTGTGAATGGAAATGACCCCCTTTTGCATGATTTTATCCCCTCCCCCATGTGTCTGGTAACATCCTTCCTCGTATTATAAATAATTTGCATTTAACACTTATATTAACAGAAAATGCTTAAAAAATTTTAGATACAAGTTGTACATTTTGAGAAAATACAATGAAATAGAAGTAACATATATTCCTTCACCGATATACAAAACTTTTCCATAAACAAATTTCAATGTAATAATAAATAAAAACACATTAAAAGATTTATACATTTATTTCATAAAATTTTATTATATCCGAGCAATTCCTTTCCCACAACTCTGTGACGAGTATGACCCTAGAATGGATCATCTATCTCCATTCTTTTTCCTTCATTACCTGAAACATTTCAATAAGGGTGAGTATTTTCCCGCCCACTAAGTCTCTTTCATTATATCTTGCTTAACAATAATTAGAGCTATAATATAACATTTTATTCTAGTTCATTCTCAATAGAGTACGACTCATATTGACACTCATTGCATTCAAATACATATAATCCATCAGAGTACATACAACGTTTTATTCATTACACATACATTTCTATATTGATATGTATGTTATTATACACGTATCATATCATTTCAATAAATGTGTCCCAACACGTCTGTCCTAGTAACACCCGTAGATGTACTACAACACACGTATCACAACAACACAAATCGATTTGCTACGATACATATATCATAATCATACATACTCTACTTCGTATTCCATTTCTAACACTTTTCATCATAACTGCCCCTGAAATCCCTTGAGGACTTTCTAACATAGATAGCTGCTGATTAGCCGCAACATCACGGATACACGTGTGTTGCTCCGGCCCCTTTTAGCAAAGGTATAGTCAGGAGCTTCGTCGGGAGATGAGAGCGTGGCCTGTAAATGTTTATTGTCAATAAATTGTTGTGCACCATTTTAATATTAACATTCACCATCCTCATTTCTCCAAGATTTTCCAAAATCTTCTCCTTAACTCTATACCCCCAGTGTATCGTTGTACTTTCTATACTTATTTTCTTTCTCAATATTTCTTATTTCACATTCTTTCTGTCAATTAGCATGTTATAATTCATGAGTCCCAATTTATACAAATCCATGAATTACAATATATGATAACACACTCTTCAATGTGCTATAATTTATATCATAATCACCCCATTTCAAGTTACGTAGACTCATGTATTACCACCACGCATCATATTCTCATTTCTCATTCATACATCTCATGCTTTTACTTTCATTCGTTCATATAATTGTACTCATTTTGCATACATTTCAATCATCACTTCATAGTTACTCTTATTGCATCATACCAGTTTCACATATAAAATTGTCATATAAATTCGCATCAAGCAACCAATACAATCATCAATCTCATCATAGAGACTACCACACAATATCATACCATCCAATTAGCACAATCTGCCAAAGGTCGGACACCTTCGGACTCAGCCTAACTCACACAACATCAATCTATATAGTCTCCTAACTTAAATTTCCTCCTTATACATCTTTTATTACTTAATTCATATATCCTTCTCAGACACTTAGTTTTGAAATCTCTCAAACTTTTTTTAGCTCATATCTTTCTCTAATAGTCTGATTTCATCACTTTCTAAATAGCTCAAAATATTCCTTTTTCCCAAAAATACCCTTTCATCATATAATTTCATAAATCATAATCTAATGCAAAATAGGTTATTCAGATACTCCTAGTATCGTTAGATATATATAGATCTATTTAAAACTTTACAAATTAGAAATACTCCCCTTACCTAGAAATAAGTCTAAACAATAAGCTCTTCTGAAGTCCTAGGAAGAAACTCCACATTTTAAACGGTAGGACTTCCCAAAAACTAGATCTCTCTCTAGTATCACCGTACAGATCACCATTAGGAGAAAAACTGAACAATAGAAACTGGATCTAAAGATTAGGCTCTGGAAACTTACCCAAATCTAAGTGGAACGAACAATAGAGCTCAGATCCACAAAGATTCAGAGGTATTGAGGCTTTATCTAGAATAGGGGAGGGAGAGAACCGAGAGATATTAGAAGAAGAGAAGTGATTTTGGTGAGAAATGAAATATCTCAGTGTAGAAGTCCTTAAATACCATTCAGACCTACGCAATCTTGCTTAAGCGAGCGGGCTCTCATTTGAGCGACAATCTCGCTTGAGCGACCGTAAGCTCGCCTGAGCGAGATATGCAAAAAGTGATCTAGAACTTTCTTTTCTGATACGCTCGCTTAAGCGAGATGATGACCCGAGAGATGATTTCTTACCCTGTGAGCCACCTCGCTAGAGCAAGATCCTCCGCACCAGAAACACTCTAAACTCGTCTAATCTCCTTTCAATTTACTTCTAATCATTTTCCAACACTCAATAACATCACAATACACATAAGTTACAAAAAATTGAGAAGAGGATGTTACATGTCTTGCATTGCTTTCAATTATTTATTCGTTTGTGTAATGTGTATTTTAACAATATTTATATATTGTTGACTTATTTGACCATTTTGTCTTTGTAAATATAGACAACATTATTTTATATTCACTATGGAGGCTATTTTGTAGAAGAAAATGAGAACAAAAAAAAGTAAAAGTGGGATAAAGTTGAAGTTTGGCCTGATTGTACGAAGACATGATATACATTTTTAATGTTGTAAACTTAAGTAAGAAAATGAGGTTTAAGAGGTTATAAAATATTTTCTTGTTACATTCTACTAAAGAGTTTATGGAAGGTTTAAAACCATTGAGATATGTTGCTGATGTGTTAGATAATACAGTTGTTGTTAAGAGAAAAAGAGAGGAGATGCATATGTATTATGAGCATGAAATTGCTAAACCACAGTTACTTGTTGATAATTTCAACTATTGAAAGTGAAAGAAGTAGAAGTGGGTTTTTTGCTTAATTAGGATTAATTTGGAAAAAATTACTAAAATAAGGTTTTAGAAAAATAATTTGTATGTCTGGGGTGGGGAATGACAGGTGGCAAAAGTATTGTCTGGATAGATGTCGACACCAAAATGAAGAATCATCTAAAATAAAGAGGACACTTTTATATTTGTGACATGTGTCTTTCATAAAAACAGAAAAAAAAAAGATTCAAAACTCATCAACAGCTGAGGAAGATAGAGGACACGTGGCCAAATAGTAAAGAGTCGGCTAGAGCAAGGCCAACTTAGGTGTCGGCTTAGTCAGGGACAATAGTTTTTTTATTGGTCCATATGGCAATGACATTGAACGGTTACGCAACGCGACCTTCCCTTTCTCCTTCTTCTCCGTTCGTCTTCTCTGGCATTTATGCTTTTGTTGTTTGACGAAAAAAAAAAAAAACACAGCATATCACGGAAGCTTTTGTTGGTATCTAGGTATTCAATTTTTGTGGAAAAATCATTTTTGTGACATTATAAAAGGTAAAACAAATAAAAATGTAAATACATTTTATTTTTAAATGTGATAATTGTTTGGACTACATGTATCTAACTTTGCAACGGTGATCTAGGTGAAGCTTTTGTGACTGAAGACCAGGGAGTGTTCGTGACCTTTATAAGAGAAAGATAAAAGAGGAGAAGAAATTTCCAGACTAGGGTGACAAATGTGCATATTTATTATTATTTTTTGTTAAATATTTATTATATAGATTTAGTGTTTATAAAAATTAAAATGTTAGATGAATATTTTTTAGAAATTGTATAATATAATTTTTATTGTTTATAATTTGTTTGTTTCAAGGACATATTAAATTAAAATTATAGTAATTGAATTATATTTAATAATTATAAACATTAAATAATAAGATAAATTGTTATTGTAATAAATAAATTAATTAAGAGAAAAAAAAACTATATATAAAATTATGGTTTAGAACTAAAAAACAAAAAACATGTTAATGAAAAAATATATATGCAATGCAGTAGAAATAATAAATATTTGATGTAGGAGAAATCATAAATTTTATATTTTGATGGTAGATTAAGAAATTAAAAAATATTTGTGAAATAAATAATATTAGATGTAGTAAAAATAACTTTTAGTTATTGAAAAAGAGTAAATAGGATATTTTTATAAAAATTATTGATTAAAAAATACATTTATAGTTATATAATAAAAAAGGTAAAATATGAAAAAAAAATTATAAATGGTTAAAAATATTAGATTCATAAAAAATAATAATTATAGAATATACCAATTTTGTCATAAAATTTATGATTTAAGAAACAAAATTTTTATTGAATAAGAATAATGATATTAAATAAATAATGAATTTATTGTTTAAAATAAAGAATTATAAAAATAAATTAAGTGTGATAAGATTTTGTATTTGTTTAAAATACATGTTTATTTATTGTAATTGTAAAAATTGAAAAAAAAACTAGATAAAATGGTCTTTGTTAGTTAATAGAAATATTTATTAAAACAATTATAATATGATATATAATAGTTAATTTAATGGATGAAAGTTTGGTTTGTTTTAAATTTAGAGTAATTAAATTTATTGCGATGTTTATAATTTTAAATTTTTTTTTAAAAGTTGTTAAATTCTTAATAAATAAAAAATTAATATATGCCAAATTAGGATTTGGAATATTTAGTTAATTGTTAATAGATTTAGAAAATAAAATAAATTGTGTAAAGTATTAATGTATATTTGTAGAATAAAATTATTAAGACTAAACCCTTACTTTAATCCCTCTGAGAGTTTGAGTGTAGTATTTTAGTCCCTAGGATATTTAAAATGTCACGTTAGTCTACAATTTCCTTTTTCATCGTTTATTTTAATCCTAAAGCTTATACAGCGTTAAAAAATCGTGACAGAATATTGAGTTATCATGATAAATGCCACGTTAGAAGCCCAGTTGGCAGAAACGTCGTTTTCAGAAGCTAATGTGACACCTTTAATTGTCAAATAGTGTCGTTCTGATTAAAGCTCTTAGGTTTCTTCCTTTCTTCTATTATTGGGGTATCTTGCTTCTATTGTTATGTTCCTTCCTTCCTTGCACGATCTTGGTTTCTAACACTTTATATGTCTGGTTTGTTTCGGGTTGCAAAAAGTTTCAAGTTTTGGATTTGTCTTCAAACTTGTTGAACGGGACTCTGCCTTTGGATTTCGGTGGTGACATCATGCGTGACTTGAACATCTCTTACAATAGATTTTTAAGAAAATTCCACCGAAATCCGCAGAGAAAATTCTAGGCAACGCCACCATTGACCTCTCCTTCAACAACCTCACCGACCAAGTTCCCGATTCCACTATGTTGTTGAACCAAAATCTCAAGTCCTTCAGTGGGAACGCTGAAATGTGTGGAGAAGCAACAAAGAATCTGTGTCCTTTTCCTTCTTTGCCGTCGTTTGAACCCAAAGTGTCTTCTCCTCCTTCAATTGCTGCGATACCAAAGGCGTTTGATTCTCCAATGACACCAAGTGGGTCTTCGAAGCAAAAACAAAGTGGTCTTTTTGTTGTGGTGGGAGATATTTTTGTCATTGGAATCTTAAGGATGATCTTCTTGTATGTAGCGGTTGAAGAGAAAGAAGGACGTTGAGAGTGAAATAAAGCACAAAGCAGCCATAGCAAGGAGTGATAATTCATCGTCAACCTTAGAGTCGAGAAGGTTTATGAGGTGGTCGTGTTTGAGGAAAAGAGCGGAAGATGAAGAATTCTTAGAATCAACAAGCTATTGTGATAGTGACGTAAAGGGTGGTGAACATAAGGGGCAAAACTAGAAGGGTAACGAAAATCAGAGACAATAATAACAAGAGAACAAAATAGGAACTTTGATTACTATTGATGGTGAACGAGAGCTTCAATCAAAACGCGTTTGACAATTAAAGGTGGCACGTTAGCTTCCCAAAACAACGTCGTTCTATCAAATAGGCTTCTGATGTGGCACTTAACGTGACAACTCAATCTTCAATCATGGTTTTTTAACGGAGTCTGAACTCAGGGACTAAAATGAATGACGAAGAAGAAAGTTGACGACAAACATGACATTTTAAATATCTTAAGGACTAAAATGCTGGACTTAAACTCTCTTGTAACTAAAGTGAGAGTTTAGTCAAATTATTAAATATACTATAAAGAATTATTATATTGACAATAAATCAATATTTGATTAATGTTAATATATATAGTATAGTGTGAATGTTTATGTTTCATAAAAAAATAATTAGGACGAATTGAAAAGTTAACGTTGACTTGATTAAAATTTGATCATGGAAAATAAACTGTAATATTTATTTTTTTAGGTTACGATAAATTGTTTTATATCATATTATTGAATTATGTTACTTTTTGTATTAAATTAATTAAATTTTTAGGTGAATTTAAATAATTGAAATTGTTAAAGTTAAATAATTGTAACAAAAATTAGATAATAATGAATAATAAAATGATAATATTCAATACAATTTTTAATCTATTAATTACAAAGCATATAAATTAAGTTTAACTTGACAAATTTTATTTCAAATGACATCATCTTCATCCTGTAGTAGGGTCTTAAATCTGGGCCTAGAGAATGGTTTATTATTGCAATATCAGTCTATACACCTATCAAAACATATTCAGGATGGACGTGACCACTCAATTTTGAAGGTGAGGAGGAGTCACTTCATACCTGTTGACACAGAGGAGATTCTAGTGGAGATAATTCCTTATCTAACTTTAGAGCTTATATTCTGAGGTTGATAGGTGGGTTTATGTTGGTTGATCTTTCTTCAAGTAGGTCTCAGTTAGGTATGTAACATCCTTATTTTTAATTAACATAATAATAGTATAAAATTGAAGAAATTTTGAATAATAGGAATTTAAAACGAAAAACTTGAATAATAAAACATTAACCTTTAAAACTGTTTCATAAAACATCCAACATCGTAGGTATAATGTGTTCCATAATGTATAATATATATACTTGTATTCCAAATCCATAAAAGTGATCAAAATACATTAGAACCATTCATTTACATTTATAAATATTGAAAATAACATAGGTCCTAATGAGCAGTATGTCCATCCTCTGACTAAGTGGCACTAGTCATTCCCATGCCAATCTTCTATCATCGCTAGGTCTTCAGAAGTCAACTCGTCATCCGAGCTAAGATATTGATCGCCCAGGTCTACGGTGACCTGAACACCGGTAAAATGCTCGATCGTCTATCGCGATGGTAGTCTAGACTGATCGTGGTCATGGTACGTGACAAGATACGTCACTACTGCAGTGGTTCTCTCAGTACCAGAAAATATATAAATATAGATGGTGTAATGGATTTTATGTATAGACAAGTCAAAAGGAATACTAAAGGCTAACTCCAACTTCATCATCACTACCTCACTAGGCATCTCACTATCATGTACAAGGATTCTAAAGGAACTAAGTCTCTGATACTCGCCAAAAACATCATTTACAATATTTACTTTTGAATTATCTACTAATCCTAATCTCCTCCCTAGGTGCTGTGATCTGGGTTTCCTGAAATGGTTACGTAAGGATGAGTCTCTACATTCATTCCAGGCATTCATACACAAAGAATTCAATAATACAAATGAAACATTCAACATGTATCATACATCCAATTCAGTTATGCATTCACATTACTCATTTCCAAACTCAGTACCATTCTCATTTCCATTGCCCTTGGGATCCCTTGAGGTCTTCCTTAGCATAGATAGTTGCTGGATAGCCGCAGCTACACGGATACAACGTGTGCCGACCTAGCCCCTTTTAGCAAAAATGCGATCAGGAGTATAGGTCAGGAAATGAGTGTGGACCTGTAGTACACCTACTCTCATTTATAGTGCACAAATCAAGAGGAGCATCCACCACCTTCATTTCCCCAAGACTTTTCAGTCTTCTTCATCTTTTACACTCCCAGTGTACCTCTTAACTATCTATACCTGTCTTTATGGTATTCATTCTGATTTCCTTTCTCTTTCTCTTTTACATCTCATCTTTCTATGTCTCTTTCTATTTCATTATTTCACTATCTATTACTTTCTCATTGCCGAGGGTTATTCCTCTCAGACTCAGCACATCATACACATGCTCAGATTCAAATATAGCATACTTATCACCTATCATTTCAAACATGTTTTCAAGCATATTTTCAAACATCACGAAGCATGTTCTAAACACATCAATCGCATATTATCAATCAATACATACTCATTTCAAGTAGTTTCACCCATACATGCAATAGTTCCTAGTAATGAAATAGAGCTCTCCTTACCTTGACTATGAGCTTACGAAGGTATTTTGTAAAGGATCTTGGTTCACAGGTAGAAGTTCTCTTGAATATCAAAGGATATCCATTAGAGCTAAAGATAAGAAAACGATCAGGAAAATCAGAGTTTTACCTGAAGAAACTTACGTACGATCAGCTGGAATCGAAGTCTGAACTTGATTATGAACTCAGATCAAAGTTTCTACGGCTTAAATATGAGATTAGAGGAGAGAGACTTGAGAGAAAAGTGGAAAAGACGAGATTTTTTGGAAATGGAATAAGGTTTCACGTTAGAAATGTCTTAAATACCCCTCAGCCCTGCGCGTCTTGCTTGAGCGACGGGAATCTCGTTTAAATGACATTATCTCGCTTAAGCGTTATCATCTCTCTTGAGCGAGATATGCAGAAAAAGGTCTAGAACTTTCTTTTCTGATTTGCTCGCTTGATCGAGCTCCATCTCGCTTGAGCGAGATGAGGACCCGAGAGCATGCATTTCACCCTGTGAGTGCTCGCCTGAGCGAGCTCAGCTCGCTTTGGCGAGATCCTCTGCACCCAAAACTTTTCCACCAATTAATATCATCCAAAATGCCATCAAAGAAAAGAGAGGATGTTACAAGGTACCTCCTATACTTAGAGTTGTGTATCTCCACAAATATTGAGAGTGCTAGTATTGAAGGATTAACTCTACTACTTATGATGTGGGCATGAGATAAGTTTCCATTTTTATGAGCTAATAATCTTGTTCACACATGACAAGATCTTCCTTATGGTGCACGATATGTGTTAAATGATTGTATTTGTAATTTATGAATAACATTTATAACTTGTGTCACCCTAATTTTGATTTATATGTATGTCTTATAGGTGGTTAGTGAGTTATAGTTATAGGAGGGGGAAAAAGGATCTTGCTTGCTACAGATATAAGTTTGACCATTTGAAATGTAATGAGGTATTTTTTTAATATACATTGATGATTTCCACAGTTACTAAATTAATATTCACAACAACCTTACTAATTCGAATGAATTTGAAAATGCAGATTGTATGGCAACCGTATAGTATGGAGTTGATGAATTCGTTGCTTGTCATATGCACTAAAGGTATGAATATTTAGAGGTTAGTTATACCACTATGTTTTCAAATTTGTGAGTGGCACCAGCCTAATCATGTGATGCGGTAATTTGGGATGGTTGACCATATTCCTCGTGCTTCATACCAGCCTGACCAGCTACATAACATTACTCTAAGAGGGAAGGCAAGTGAGAATTGGTCGACCAAGTTTAGAGGCATAGTGAAGCTATAGGACATGAGACTGGCCTGGGTTATGAGTAATGATCCACAAATTGGTTTGTTGAGTTCTAACTCAGTATACATGCAGTCATATATTACTCACACCAGACAATAGATGAGCAGGGATGCAACTATCTTTGCATTGCTTGTAAGTAATATTTAAACTTATACACGTTTTGATTATTTTTTTATTTCTTATTTGTAATATGAATTTATTGGTGTCATTGCAAGGAGATGCTCATGAAAGGGCATATTACTTGTGTAGTGATGGTAAGGACTCATTTTCATTTGAGGAGATGAATGAGTTGTGTGAGAGCATGCTATCACTACAGAATAAGTAAGAATGTATCTTAGAGCCTTCTTCTTCGTTTGACCCTCATATTCAAAGTGAAAATACAGCTGATCTGGAGATTGACATTGGTCAACATGCGAAACGTACGAAAGGAAAAGTTTTGTAACGTCAGTGAACACAACTTAAGGTAATATATATTTTGAGTTTCTTTTTGCCATATTTACATTCTCCACTTTCATTAGAACATGTTGTTAACTGGACATACTATAGCAACAGATTGGTCACTTCCCCCTTTGTCATAATGCAAAGACGACATCTATTATGTTCCATCACAGTTCCCCTTTCACCTTTTTGAAGGCACTAAGACTTCTTATTTTCACTCATCACAATTTACTTCACAGCCTCTTGCATCTCCATTTAGCGGTGGTGAATATTATGTGCGCGAGGGTAGCCTTTACATGACACCTGCTCTATATGAGCCACCATTCTTCAAACCTGATGCACTGGCTATAAGAGGTCATCAAAGTGGGCAGGGTTAGGAAACATCATCAGTCTAAGTGGGTGTGGAGCATGACATTGATCTTAATGCATAATATTAGTGCTACAAATGCGAAGGTACAGGATGTGCATTGCAACCCTTATCGTGAAGCCTGATGTAACATCCTGTACTTTGATTTAAATAAAATGAGGTTTGTTAAAGTATAATTGGAATAGATTTAGATAGAATTTATATTTAAAAAAAAAATGAACAGTAAAACCGCCTATGAACAATAAAACCGCGTATGAACAGTGAAACCGCCTATGTACAGTGACTGATGATGTCATCAGTGACATCAGCATGACATCATGACTGACGTTACATCTGCGTACAGTCCGTGTACAGTACGCGTACACAGTAAGGCGGTGAACAATGTTTCTGACGATGAACAGTAATTCCGACGGTGAACAGTAAATTTCAAAAATTGTCTCTAGAAAGGGAGTTTCACACGAAAATTTCATTTTTTCACTCCTATCCAAGGTTCTCAAAAGTTCTAAGACTATATCTCACCATTTTCTCCCATACTAAACCTCATAAACTTATATTTCTTTTCAGATCTTTAATTCTACGTCCGTTCTAAAGGATTTCAAGTAAGTTTATCTAAGTTTGAAGTTAGATTTATCGTTCGTTTCTTTTCTTCTTCTTTTTCTTATAGATGTTCATGATGTTCTTAGGAAAAACTTCGTTCTAGAGTTAAAATATCCGGTTAAATCTTTGTAAAAGCTCTGTTTTGAGGTATGGGGCCTTACTTTATCATTTTGTTATGTTTATTATTTGTATTCTCATAAATCTTGTCTTGTATGTGATTATATGTGGAATAATCCTTGTTTTATGAAAAATAATCGGTGAAAAGTGAGAATAATTGGTTGTTTATATGATTTTATGATGAATACATGGTGAAAATGTGATATTATGTTCAAATAGGGCATGATAAGGTATATTGAGGATGGTTGATATGATTTTATGATTTTGTGATATGAAATATAAGAAGAGGTGGATGTTTCATGTTTGAATATATTGTGTTCCATATGAAAATAATGTGTATTGTGAATATGTCATGGTTTGATGTGTATGATGAAAAGTATGTGGAAATATGATAAAAATATGTGTGAACATGAGAAATGGCATATGTGAACATGTGAATACACTCAAAAGAGTATGAGATGGAAAAGGATATGATGTAAATAGTTACAGAGATACGCTAGGAGAGTGGAAGATGTAGACGATATGAGATATCTTGGGGAAATACAGGGTGGTGAGTGACATTCGGGATTGTGCACAAAATATTGTGTTCGAATGCACCACATGGCCGCACACTCATTTTCTGACTTGACTCTTGACCATTACCTTTGCTAAGGGGCTGTCTATTGCATGCGTTGTATCCGTATTGCATTAGGTCATCCAGCAACTGTTTACATAGATGTGTAAGACCTCGGGATAGAGGCATCGGATAACTGTGGCCACAGGGTGCGGTAAGCGTGGATAAGAGTAAAAGAAATTGTGAATCTGTGGAATATAATATGTGTTGAGATGAGAACATGCTTTATATGACACTGTAATATATAATGCCATGATGATTTCTTTAATCGTGATAAGATGTGTTTTATGGTAAATATGTGTTATGTACGAGTGGTAGGGTAAAGACTCACCCTTACACAACATTTTCAGGAAACCAGGACGAATAGTACCAGACTCACAATGCATGGATGGATGAGAACTACCATAGTACTTAATTATTTTGAGTTATGTAATTGATATTTTTAGTTCTATAGCATTCTTTTGAAACAGTTGTAAAACTACTATTTTTTTTTTGCTGATGAAAATTTTAGGATCTTTGTTTTTCTAAAAGTACTTATGAATTAATGAAATTTTACTCTATGAACTTTATATCATTTCAATGTCTCTTTCTTATTTGAGAGTTTTTGAAAGAAAATTTACTTTACCATTTAAATTTTTATGAGAATATATCATTTATTTATAAAACAAATATAAGGCGTTACACCTGAGATCATCGTTGATAGTGCATACACACATCTCATGACGCAGGACATTTAGACCAATCCTTGGATTCAAATTGACATTTTGTTATTTATATGTTTATTTACTTTCTATTGCACAATTACTTTTTTTATGACTATGTGTTGTAGTCGTTCTAAATTTAATCCATTTTGCTATATTACCTAAAATTGTGTTATTAAAACATTAACAACCAAATATATGACATCTTTAATAACATTAACAACCAATTACATGACTCGACTAATAACATTAACAACCAAATACAATATATGTGAAAACATTAACAACCAACACAATTTCATGCGACATATTTTTACTCGTGGTGATTAACACCATGTTGATGTTAAGGACATTGACATTGGTTATGACCAACTTGTCGACACAACCTACATCCTTCATCGTCATAAGCCAAGCTCCACTTTTCCTTTGATATTTATCTAACCAAGTCTGAATTTCAAATGATTGTGATCAAAATGTGTTAAGCTTATTTTCAAATATTTGCTTGCATGGTGTATATCCTGTATTTAACAGAAAAAGGTATAATGTAAAGGTTAAACATTTAAAAGACATAACGTAAGTTAATGAAATGTATAGATACGTACCTAAATTAATTAGTTTATTCTTCAACAAAGTATTTTTGAATGGTTTATTGAAATTGCTTGTAATGTGACAAATGCAATAAATATGCTAGGAATTTGGAGATTGCCAACCAATATGTAGGTTAAAGGTTGCAGCTTTTATACTTTGATGTTGATTAGAAATCAAACAGAGTCATTCCTTATTTGTCACATTTAGATGAATCATGGCTAAGAACCATTCCCATGCATATAAGGTTTCTCCTTCCACAATGGCAAACACAATGGTAAGCACATAGTTGATTCTATCTTGAGTCATAGAATTAGCAAATTTGTCGTACTTACCATACAAAAATATTTCATCTACCTATATTATAGGCTTATAAAAGTTGAAAGATTCATGACATTGCTTGAACGACCAAAACAATCAGTGAAACACTTGATATCTACTATTCAGGACGTGACCTTCAACATAATCATTGGTTTCAATTTTGTATACAGATCCAGAAGTATGTAATTGTATGTATTCTAACCATTTTGACAATGTAGTATACGATTCATCCCAATCACCAAATACAGTAACCATTACTTTTTGTTTTGCTTTCCATTCCTTCTTTTACGAAATTGAATATCCAAATTGACCATTAATTCTCTCTTGGATTAATGAAATAGGCACTCATGGCTCTTGTTTCACCATACATGCATCTCATATAACAAGGGTGTATTTCAATTAGTAGGGAACTATTATATGGAATAAGGATGCAATTCAGTATATTTTTGGCAATTTCAAATAATAAAATATGATATAAATTTGACATAGCAAGAATGCATGAGCAAATAAAATTGGAATCAAACTTTTGGTGGTCTTAAGAAATCGAAGCATCTATGCATGTATAGGCACCACCCCATTTTGTAATTTTCCACTTGTCTGCATTTTTTGGCAACAATGCTCTTACTCTCCAAGAACATCCACTATTGTGATTCACACACTTCATAACATTTGTTATTACTTTTGACTCAACCACAAAAAAAGTTTAATGTTTCCTAATGGTATAATGTTTTATAGCCATTCTTACATCTTCTTTAGTGTCAAACAATTGTCCAGCATATAATGCATCACCTACCTTCCATGATTGCAAGTCATTCAATTCAGGAAAATCAAATTCTTGATCGAGGTGTTTCCAATTAATATGAGTGTAATGTGGGGTTATATTCCAAAAAGGCAATATAGTTTCTATATTACAACAATTCATCCATGAAATTTACATCGTCATTAACAATTTATACATTATAAAATGTAATTTATAAAAACCTTATTTTTTTACTCACTATCTAAATTCATACCTCCTGATTGTTGTTGTGTTGACGTAACTCTTGTAATATCCTCAATATTGATCATTGAATCAAAATCATCATCCAAATCAGTATCAGAAGAATTATTTAATGGAATATCTCTTTCATCTTCATAGTCATCATCCGCATTTGTAGATCCTACATTATAAGCTGATCTTATTAACAGTATTTGCAGCATCTCAAGTGTGATCTCACGTTCTATCTTAATCATCTTTTTCTCCCCTTCAAAAGTTATACCCTTATCTCCTTCATACATTCTATCATTTGAATATAATATAACCACAATTTCATTCATCTTGCATTCAAAACAACTGGTCATCATAACAATTAATTTATAATATAACAAATTTATATTTATTATTAAAACAACAAATCAGAAATTAATTTGTAATTACAAATATTTAAACTACTAATTTTTATATTACATTTTAGATTTACATTTTTCAAATATAACGAACAAATTAATTAAAACACTAACCCTCGGAATATTATCTATTTTTTCTAAATAAAAAAATATTTGAAATAAAAAAACTTAAGAGCCAATGAAAGAAAAATTACATAAATGTGTAAAGCCTAACCTGATTGTGAATTCTCTCTTCCATTAAGTCCACGATTGCTATCATAAATTTAAGTATTTATAGGCCATCAAAATTAGATAAAAGGATGTATCTAAATTTTTATTCGGCGAACGAAGGTCACATAAAAAACATCTTTGTTTGGATAACATTGAAGTCGTCTTTGACATGGATAACAAAAAAATTGGCTCTGATGTGGACGTTACAAAAATCATCCCACTTATGGATGACACAAGTTTCTGGTGTGACACTTGTCATTAGCACGTTAGTGTAATCCCAATGTCAGTTGACACACGAAAAAATTGCCACATCAATGTAAGTGTTAGCATTGACATAAACGACGCTAAAATTTTTTAATATTAAAAAATAAGTGTCGTCCATTTCTTAGATGACACTCTTGCCACCTCGCATTCCACACTCCTAATAGGAAAACTTTCCCCTATAATTAGTAATTTTTTTAAACTTTACCTTAATAAGGCAAAAAAAAAAAAAAAACCACTACAAGTTGAAGATACAACAACAGAACCAGGAATAAAAGGTGAAGATATAACAAGAAAAAGTTGAAGGCACCATAATAGAAATAGTAGAAGTTAAAGTTGTGGCAGAACAACCAAAGGAAAAAGAAAATGCAATGGTGAGTTTGATAAGTTAGAAGGGGATTAAAAATAAAAAAATAAAAAGGAAAAACGAAAAGAGAACGGGAATGGGAAGTCTAGTAAATCAAAAGGGGAATAGAAACAAAAAATAAAAAATAAAAAAATACAAGTGAAAGGTAAAAGGCAAAGAAAAAATTACCATAATTGTTGAAGAAGATGAGTTAGAAGAAAAATATTTTGAAAAAGTCATGTAAGATATAGAAAAGGTGGGTCATAGGGATAGTTACTAGCCACAAGGAGAAGTGCACTTTGTAAATTTCTAGAGATTTGAGGAACTAATAACTCCACCAAATTTAAATGATAAAGACAACATTAAAGAAGTTTTCTCCCAATTTAATGAAGTTATCAAATTTGGACATGTAAACTTAGAGCTATGAATGAAGTTTGGAAGTGTAGAATCATTCAAACAAGGTATCAAGGATTATTCTATTCAGATTAGAAAAGAAATTAAGTGGGTAAAAAATGATAAAAGGAGAGAAAGAGTTAAGAGTAAAAATGATAACTACAAGTGAGAAATATTTGTGCAAAAAATAATGTAACAAGTAGCTTTCAGATTGATACTTTTTTAAATTAGCACAATTGTGTCAGAGTTTTTAGAAAAAAAAAAACAAGAAGTACAAGATTGAGTTATAGGAAAACTTATTAAAAAAATTAAGAAAATATCTTTCCACAAAACATTTTGAAGTTTTTAAGTATATGAAGATGAAATATGGTGTGAAAAGACAAAGCATCAAGTGGACACAAATATGGTGAGGTAAACCAAATCCTATGTACTAATTACTTTGAACTTTATACCATGACATTTGTCTTAACTAAACCTACAACACAGGTGATAATGATATTCATAAGTTTAAAGTGCAATGTTTGTCAACTAAGGTAGTTGGTAACTTAGACACTTATACATGCACTTGTAGATTTTTGCAATTAACATATTTGTTAAATCTATATAAACATGCACTATATATCATGTTTAATATATTTTGGTTATTTTTACGAGCATACATATAAAAATGAAAGACCAAAATATTATTGCCATGGATGGTTAACAATGGAAGCATATTGTGCAACTTATAAGCATTATGTTCAATCATTAGGAGATTGTAGGCAAACCTAAAAATGTTTAACAAGGTCAAGAAATTTAGCAAAAAAATTAGCAAATTTAACCTCTACAACCATCTATTAGGAGGATTGTAGGCAAACCTAAAAAACAGAAGAGAAAATATGAACAATTTAAGTGTTTAGGCTATAGAGCCCTAAACTACATTATCTCAACAAATTCCACCACCATCTTCACCCAATGAAAAGAGAGATGATTTTGCAAAAACTCAACAATTCATGCCAACAACTAGATCTAGATGTACAAATGGTTTATTGTGTATAAATTGTTTTATTTGGACAAATTGTTATGTTTTGGTTTCCACCAACTTAATGCAATTAATGACTTAATATAACTATTAATTTGAACAATTTTTTTCATTTTGTTATTATGTTTTAAGTTATTACATCATAAAAAAATGAAAATATAAACAAAATAAATTCATTAACAATAACTAAAGTACTCTTTAATAATTAAAGCAAAATACATCATTCCTTTACAACAAAGTACTTACTGACTATTTAAACTCTCACACAAATCATGAAGTTAATTACCATACCAATATACAATAAAATACATAGCATTTATACAAAAAATTTAAATTTCCTAATTTCAATCTTTAAATATGTCATCTTGGTAGCCAAATTCTTCCTTCATTCTTCATCAATAACTACTACATTTATAAGGAGAGGGATTACTTGAGAGGTTGCTTGATTAGCATTAAAACCATCTTTCATGCTAGTGCTATGCAAAATAATTGCAATGCTCATCAACCTTCACCACGTGTAAGAAGTTAATTAAATTTTCAGAAAAGGAAACTCAACATAACACTAAATCAACATTGTTCAAACAAACAAGCACAATATTTACCTTATATTTAGGACATCTAAAGAATAATATTTCAGATTTAGATTTTGTTTGTGAGACTTTAACATTTGCTCTAAGCCCATAAGAGCAAACCTTACCATTTCATCTCCTATGTTGTTGTGGTGATGACCTAGAAGATGAACACACAAGAAGGCTTCTATTACTAGAGTTGTCAAAAAATGCCAAAGTCCTGGGGCCAGCCCTGCCCAACCTTGGGATAATCTATTAAGCTCTGTTATAGTATTAATTATAAAAAAATTAATTTGGTCCTAAATTATTTAACCCATCATATATGGGTCAGGAGAAGGATACCCATGGGTTGGCCCTAACCCTAAAAATAATCAGAAATTTTATATAAAGAAACCCTAATCCCAATTCTCTCAATACTTCTAGATCCATAGCACAAGTACCGTATAATCCTAAAGAAAATATGCAACACGAGCAGCATAATTTACAGTTCTGTTTGAGGTGCTCAATAGCCAAAGCTCCCTCGCGTCCAACACTCTATCACAAAAAATAAACATATCTCATCCCTTCAATGCTAGTAATGTTGCACGATGAGCAGAATCTTAAGTAGCAAATTGTGAGCAAAAATTCAAAGCTTCAACTAGTTTGTGTGAACACAAATCTTATTGTTGTAGCAAATTTTGCAAATAAAGCAAACTACAAGCATAATCTCAATCGGCAACACTGGTGAAGTTTTGCAAACTGCGATCAGAACCTCTATACTTCAACTGGTTTGTGTAAACACAACTTCCTGTAACAACAAATTTTTGCAAACAAAAACAAATAGGTTTGACCTCCAAACTTTCTTGTATTTGTGTGTTTATGACATTGTTATTATGTTTTGCCTCATTATTTTGATTTTTTTTAACAAGTGCTCCGTGGGTTTACTCAACTCTCAAGTTTAAAAACCTTGCTTAATCCATTGAAAGATAAATTATCTCTTTGCACACATGCGTGTGTACACACACATTTCTCTTATGAGAGATGAAATGCACAATTAGGCCAATTAATTGTTAGCAAAACCTCATAGCACTATAAGCAACTATAAATAAACCTCCTAAAGGTGATTCCTAGTCTTTCTCCAACTTTTGATCTCTAATAACTAATTTCAAACACCTTATGATCTTCTTCTAAGGTCCCAAAGTCAATACTAAGGGTTCAAATCAAGTTGTATATGATGTTGAAAGTGTATATGATGCTGAGAGTCAAAGATAAAAATCGTCTCTAATAAGCCCATCTATGTTAAAATGGATTACAGGGTAACACATCAATTCCTCATTTAAGGGTACTTTTTTAAGACAAAAGGTTTAGTGTGAATTAACCATTTATCATTAAAAAAAAAATCCTAAACTTGAGCTCGATTGAACTAATAGTTAAAATTGTGATCATCCTCGTGAGATTAGCCTCCATTTTACCAATTTTTAGGAGCATTGTATTTAAAATTTTTATTTTTAATAATACAGGTTACTATTTTTTTCAATAGATTATTTATGCCTTTTGTAAAATCATCCAGGGTGAGTACAACTACAACATCTTTATCCACCATGCCTACTATGTCTTCCTTCACTATCAATGCATCATAAATCATAAATTAATCTTATTCTAACGACAGAAATAGATCATAACAATAATAAATTAAAATATTTATATACACAACCTTCTTTATTATCTAGATTTATGCATCTGTATTTTAAAATATTTATATACACAACCCTATTTATTGTAGACTCTAACTTAGTGATTTGCTTTACTTTAAACAATGACTGTTACTTTATATCATATACCTAGTTACTACATTACAACACATAAAAATTGCAATGTGAGGCAAGCATTGTTATCAATTAATTAATTATATGATATTCCAGTTCTCTCGTGGTGATTTCATCCCACAAAAATTGTTTAGGTAGACATATAATAAAATTTATTTATTTTCAATACATTTATCAAATAATACTTAAATGTGTTGTCTCTTCCACGCTGAGCTGGTGTCCTTCCTGATATTGCTAACACAATCTGAGGTGGGGGATGTACCTACAAAAGGCACTCTGATGGTGAAGTTAGGTGTCGGTTCTAAGCAATAAATGCTATTTAATATTCAAAAGTTAACCCTTTACCTGTACCTCTTACCTTCCTATTATAGGCAGCATTATGGGTTTATAGGCTTTATAAGTTAGCCCTGGTTTTGGCCCTTTAATTAAAGTAGATAATGGTCTGATTATTACTCTTAATTAGGTTAATTACCTTTTATCTTGACCGAGAGGGTACTTGGCTATTTTAGGCCGAAAGGGTATTTTGGTGCAAGAAAGATTAACCAAAAGACTCAATGTAACATTCTTACACAAGCCATAATCAAACATGGTATTCCTTTCAACTTTGCAGAGCATGATATGATTAAAGAGTGGATCAATTATGTGAATCCTAATGTTGTAATGCCCTCTAGGAATACTATTGTATCAAATGTTCAAAAAAATTATATGAGAGAGTATGTCTAATATTCCTAACAGAGTATGTCTCACCTTTGATGTTTGGAGAACAGTTACTAGTGAGGGTTATATTTACTTAACTATTCATTTTGTTTATGAGAATTGGAGATTAGTAAGTAAGATTCTTAATTTTTGTTGAATGAAATCTCCTCACACTGGAGTTGAATTAGAAGCTACTCTATTTGATTGTTTGAAGCAATAGAGAATTGATAAAAAAAAGTTTTTTCTATTACCTTAGATAACACTTCTGGCAATAATAATATGCAAAATATTTTGAAAAATCATCTTCGTACGCAGAATAGTTTCTTATGTGATGGTAATTTTTTTATGTGCGTTGTTCTGCTCATATTCAATTTGATTGTACAAGAGGTCTAAAAGTAGCTAATGAAACACTCTTTAAAATTAGAGAAAATGTTAAGTATGTGAGAGGATCAGATGGAAGGATTGTTAAATTTTAAGATTGTGTGCAAGATGTTGGAACAAACACAACCACTAGGTTAAGATTAAATGTATATACTCGGTGGAATTTGACATACTTAATGCTTGAAAGTGTAATCAAGTATGAAAAAACTTTTGATATTTTTCAGGTAGTTGGTAAGGATTATAAATATTGTCAAGAATGAAGGAAAGGAGAGAAATTATGTGAATTTTTATAGCTATTTTATGAAACTACAAATATGGTTTTTGGTTCTTGTTATCTGACTCAAACTTATAATTTATGCAAGTTTAAAAGATTGAATGCTTGTTGAATGAACATTTATTGAATGAAGATGATGTTATAAAGGATGTGGCTACAAGAATGAAATGAAATTTGAAAATTATTGGAAGAATTATTATGTATTGTTAGCTTTTGAAGCTATTCTTGACCCTCATTTAAAGCTTGATTTTTTAAGATTTTGCTACAGCCTTGATCCTTTAACCTTTCATGAGAAGGTCAATAATGTGAGGGATAAGTTTGATAAACTTTATGGAGAATATGCAAACAATTTTAATGTTACAAGTGTCTCTCAAACTTCTAATGAATCCAATTTGTTGCCAAAGTCATATGGAAATGGAAATAGGTCAAAGAAATCAAAAATGTTCAATGTATGTTCTTTTATGTCATTTTAATCATGATGTGTTTCTTATTTTTATTTTGTTTAAATGGTTATTATGTTATATCTTGCAGGAGTTTAAAATGTTTCAAAATGAAAATAAGTATATTATTGGTAAGAGTGAATTGGATTTATATTTGGATGAGTCACAAGTTGATTATGATGATATTCAAAAATTTGATGTGCTTCATTCTTGGAAGAATAATGAAAAGAGATTTCTGATACTCTTTGTATTAGCACAAGATGGGCTTAGTATTCCAATCACTACAATAGCATTAGAATATGTTTTTGGCATTGGTGGACATGTTTTCACTAAATATAGAAGCTCTACACTTCCATAAAATGTAGTGATAATGTTTATTGTAATTACCTTTTATGCTTATTATACAATTTGTACAAATATAATTGTATTTAATTTTATTTTTATTGCTTTTGAGTTTTAGATAATGATGAGACAAAAACATTAAAGTCTAGTATGCAACAAGATGTTGAAGACTAACAAGTAGGTGAAGTATGAATCTATCAAGAATTAATATGTTGAGTTTTCTTTTTTACTAGTTGCTTTATCACCTTATTTCTATTTCTGTCAGAGAGAAAATGACAGAAGTGAATTGACACTTAATAATTTTAATGTGTTTAACATTGTTCTACAGTGGATAATGATGAGTCATACAGTGGCACATTAGCTTTGTGTATTTTGTTGTTATCTACTACTTACATGTGCTGAAAAGACAAAGGAGCCCTTAGTAAATTGTTTATGCATATTTGGTTATATCTTGCATATTAAGTTCATGTTTAGAGCACTTAGTAAACATGTAAGGTATTGCAATAAGCTTAGTAAGTTCAAGTTTAATTGGTTGCTGTTGGTAATGTCACGTTATGAATGATGGGTTGGTTTCATAGATTTCTCATTATTGCTTCTTGAGGGAGTGTAGATGTTACTTTGGCTTATCCATCTTCATGAAAGAAAGCAAAAAATTAGAACTGAAAATTTCTTTAATCCAGGTAGATGTTGTGCATGATTGATAGTTAAAAATGAAATTAAATTTGAGTTGGAAACTTGCAATTGTTGGAATTTTTTTGGCCCTTGAGGCCTTGACCCTAACCTTGGCCCTGTTAGTTTTTTGGCCCACAAGGCTTTTGATTTATTGGGTTTTTAGCCCATAAGATTTTTTGGCCCTAACCTACATAGGCTAAGGCTAGACTAGTTGGAATTTTTGACAACTCTATCTATTACTATTAGTAGCTATTCTAAATATTGGGAACTCAAAAAGTGAAAGGAAGCTAACTAGAAGGACAAAGGTGACAGAAAGGGAAAGAAAACATTTGTGAATGAGTCTTAGGATTCAGGAAAAAAATAAGATTTTTTTTATGAGAAAAAATGGTAAAGTTGCAATAACTATTATTTAGCCATATTTACTCGTTTATATGAAATGATGTTGTATTTGCCAAGTCAATTTTCACATATGTCACTTAATGTAACATGTCATTGTTTTGTTATTATCTATGAACGGTATTTGAGGTTAGGTACTAAAATGTTTGATGAATATGAAATTCAATGACTAATGTGACATTATTAATATTTTAGGGACTAAAATGTTTGACGCTTATTATTTGAAGGATCAAAATGAAGGTTTAGTCTATAATGTACTGCCAATGAGGTGCTTGACGAACCATGTTATGATATTGTCACCTTGTGTCACTTGATGTATGTGATAAGATTCAATTCCTTTCTATTTCTAATATTTAAAATATTGTGTATAAAACAAGTTAAGCATGTTGTACAAATTGCCTTTAAAAAAAGAAAGAAAGAAATCTCATCTTATTCCAATACAATTTAAGCCAAAACTTAAATAACCATGCTTATAATATTACACACTAGATAGGAGACTGCAGGTAACAATTGTCAGAAGTTGTTATATTCAGCACCTCTATTTAATCTTGACCTATTTTATTTTTTATTCAATTGATTTTATACTTCAACTTCATCTTTAATTCTTATGATATAGACTTTTCTATAATGAGAATAATCATTAATAAACATGGTATAATTTCTTTTTTCCTCCCATAATTATAGCATTCTTGAAGTCAGCAATACCAAAATGTTCCAAATAAAGTTTTTTTATTTGTCTATTCGTAATAGATTTGAAAGGCAACTTTGTATGTATAAATTCTAAACACATAATACATGTAGAAATAGTCTTCTTTTATAAAAGGCAACAAGTTCATATTTCACAATTATTTTGTCACGACTCCTTTTTATAAAGAATCAACGACATCATGCAATTTCTTTTTCTACTTCATTTATTCATTTACGAGGTAATATCTATATAAGTAAAAGAGTATAAATTTTCCAGAAAGTGAACTTAAACATCTAAATTAAATAAAATAACAAGCCTCAAGGGCATTTTTATACTACCAAAAATTTACATGACGTTATACATGTACACCAAATAATTTCGCGAAGAAGTCAATATATAAGAGTTCAAAATATAATTACATTCCTTGAGAACTTATAACCTGACAGTCTAGCGATAATACTAAAATTACTAAAATCTAGACTAGCAACAAAACTAACACGACGATTTCCTAAAACACCGACTCTGATGTCTCTTAGCTAGACCGTCCAACTTGAGAAGTAGATGCATCGCTTGCCACTTCTGCTCACGTACAATTGTACGATCATTGCATCACAAATACCAACACAACACAAAATGCAAGGGTGAGCTTATATAATTAAGGATCATAATAGAGAATATGAATATGTAAAATGTTTTAAACAACTAATATATTTCACATCATTAAGCACAACAGCTTCAATCGATTGATGCAGCATGATCAGCTCATTCCCAGCTTAACTAATGCAAATGCAGCAATTCATCCCAGTATCTAGATCTAGACATAGTACAACTCATCATCCTAATTAACTCTAGAATAATGATAATGAATGTGATGCAGTATAGCGAAATTAACATATTACAGCACAACAAATTTTTATTTTCAGCTTTAGTAATACAACAAAACACAAAATTTTATCTAGCTTTAACAATTCAGCCATATATATATATATATATATATATATATATATTTATTTATTTATTTATTCACAGCAAAACTCAGCATTTTAGTATACAGCACACAGTAAAGCTAAACAATTATAATAAAAATAAAGAGAAAAGAATTATTCCTTGAATATTATTTTTCACCCTACAAACAATGTCAATAATTACCGCAATAAAATTTAATGGCTATTAAAAAATATTAATTATAATAAGAAGTTAAAAAAACGTTAAACTTAATAATTTTATGTATGTTTCTTTTGAATAATTTTTATACATTTAAACTCCTTCTCAACTTTTTATATCTAAACTTGAAATGACATTAATGTATCATGAAAATTATCATTTCTAACAATGAGGTGAAAATAATTTTTATGTGGAAAGAAGAAAATATTAAATAAAAAAAAATTATTTCCACCTCGATTATAATATAAAAATATTATTAGAAAATGATTTCTTACACAATTGAGGAAACAAAAAAAATTGAAAAATATTGGAATATCTTTTGATATTTTGTTTAATTTTATAAAATATTTTTAGAATGTGTATAATTTTTTTTAAAAGAGATATTAAGATAATTACATATAATATAAATTTTTAAATGCTGAAATAACAAAACTCATAAGATTTATTTATTTTCACCTAATAATTTCTATTTGTTAAGATTTACCTTAGTATGTAGTTGAGATGAGTTTAAATCCTCTATATTTTTTTGTAAAAATTGCATCCTGCAGTTTAAATTTAGCAAAAAAAATAATTTTTACTTAAATAAAAAAATTCACTTAAGTGAATTTGGTGAAAAAATGATTTTTATTTTAGTAAAAAAAAATCACTTAAACCAAAATTGTAAAAAATTTCAAAACTTTATATTTTTCCTCTCTAAACTATAAAAAATTTAAGGAATTTTTGTACATGATTATATAGTTTCACTTTGTGGTCATCTATATTGCTAACCATTCATGTACTGATAACTTCATTATTAAATAGTATCTTTAGAAAATGAAAAGCAATAGAAATCACGTGTATGTTAATAAAAAGTTTCTCAATACTTATATAGTTTCATTATATCTTTTGAAAAAAAGGCTCGTCAAGTAGCAATTGTCATGCTATAAAGACCTAATAGTCTCATATAACATTGCAACTATTTCTCTACTAATTTTTTAAAGTTATTGTCTTTATAATCCTTATTATCATTTTTAACAATTTAGCTTAATTTTAAATAGTTACATCTCACTAATGTTTAGAATAAGTAACATAGCAGATAATATGTTTGGATTAGTTGGTGGAATGATATATGCAAGAGTCTTTAATAACTAGATAGTTATTGATGAGAAATAAAAGTTTCCTAGATTTTTATAATTTAAAAAAGAAGATGAAGTTTTAAAATTTTTGTAATTTTGGATTAAGCAAAATTTTTTTATTAAAGTAAAATTACTTTTTCACTAAATTTATTTAAGCAATTTTTTTTAATTTAAACAAAATTTATTTATTTTTATCAAATTTGTTTAAGTAAATTTGGATTAAAACGTATCCAAATTCGGACTGAGATAAACCTCCCATGTAACACATATATATAAATATCACGTGGGTTTTATGACGCTCTACCTAGTAATTTAAATGGGCTCTTCGTCCCACTTGATTGCTGGTGGGCTTCCTTTGTCCAAGTTGCCTTTTCTGGGCCGCTAGTTGTTAACTTTCTATTTGTTGGGCTCGAAATGGTAATTCTGAAACAAAAAAAGAAAATTCCCATTCGCTGATGTTTTCCGTAAGAGAATGATTGATCAACGGCCCAACACCATAGTATAAGGATAGATTCTTTGATATATTATAAGTGATAGAATTTTATTACATCAAAATGCAAATTATTTAATATGTATGTTTTTTCAAGTATTTTCATTTAATCAAAATATATTAGCTATGCTATAATTAGTATATAAAGTTTCTCATTAACTTAAAATCACAATAAAATTTGTTAATGTTAAATATTAGAATAAGATATTGGTGGTGTTGTAAAAGGAGATTATTATTTTCTTAAAAAAGTAAAACGATGGGTTGGGCTAGCTGAATTGAAAGAGTGGGTTGTATTCACAAGATAGCGCGTTATCCAGCTATTCCAATAAACGCGTGAAGCATCGCAAAACATAACAGCTTTGCTTTACTTGGGATTTGGTTTTGTTTGGAGTGCTATATATAAGTCCACCAGTGTCGGTGTGCATGTGCGTCACTGCTGAATTATCGCTCTGCTTCTAAATAAAATCTCTTTCTTTTCCAAACAAGTCACTGCTTCAATCTGTGGTACCCTTCTCTCTTCTTTCTTTCTATTTGGGATTTCTTTATCTTTTTTTCTTATGAATTGAGGCAATGCTTCAAAATTAATCACTTTCTTTCACATTACAGCAACTGGGTTATCTTAGGAAGGGAAAAAGATTCGATTTTTGTCCTTGATTTTTCTATGGGTGTGTACTTTATGTTCTTGCAAGATTAATCATTGATTTGTTGCGTGACAGGCGCATTGAGAGATGAGTTTAAGTAATGGGAAAACTGAGGCTCCATTGCCAAGTAGCAATGGAGGAGCTGCTGAGAATGGGAATGAGAAGAAGGGGTTCAAGATCTTTGTGGGCTATGACCCGCGTGAAGATCTTGCCTTTGAGGTATGCAAGCACTCCATCTTGAAAAGGTCTTCAATTCCTGTTGAGATCATACCAATTAAGCAATCGGATCTGAGAAAGAGTGGCCTCTATTGGCGTGAGAGAGGCCAATTTGAGAGCACTGAGTTTTCCTTTTCAAGATTCTTGACACCATGTTTGGCCAATTACCAAGGTTGGGCCATGTTTGTGGATTGTGATTTTCTTTACTTGGCTGATATCAAGGAGTTGAGAGACTTGATTGAGGACAAGTATGCCATCATGTGTGTTCAACATGACTATGCTCCAAAAGAGACCACTAAAATGGATGGGGCAGTGCAAACTGTGTACCCAAGAAAGAACTGGTCTTCAATGGTTCTCTACAACTGTGCTCATCCCAAGAACCGTGTTCTCACTCCTGACACTGTGAACACACAGACTGGTGCTTTCCTTCACAGGTTTCAGTGGCTTGAGGATGATGAAATTGGCTCCATCCCTTTTGTTTGGAACTTTCTTGAGGGGCATAACAAGGTTGTTGAAAATGATCCCACTACTTTACCAAAGGCCATCCATTATACTCGTGGAGGGCCATGGTTTGAGGCTTGGAAGAATTGTGAATTTGCGGATCTCTGGCTGAATGAAATGGAAGACTACATGAAGCAAGCCAAAAAAGAATCTACTGATTAGATTCAATCAGCTGATGGCATTATGCATTTGGATAATATGGATTTGTACTATTCTTTTATGTCAAATTCGTTTTGCAAAATCCGCGTCTAATGATGCATGTTATGACCTATGAGAGTCTCCAGGAAAATAATCACTGCTAGTCCATATCTTATCTTGTAGTATTAGTATTCTTTACGGTATTACATTATATTAACCTTGGCATTTCATAGGAAATGCTCTTCTTGACGATGTTGTATCTCATTTTTTATTTGTTTATTGACCTCCCTAGGACCTTTAAGGAGGTAAATTTACCACTCTGTATTGAATATTTTAATTAAGCCTTCACTATTACGATTATATATTGTCATTGCTTTTAATCTATGGCCAGTCATGAGATGAGTTCCAAAATAGGTTCTAGCATCTCTCGAGATTGAGAATGTTGAAAATAAATGCAAAACGATTTGGATCTCCTTACATATTTGATGTCTCAAGTTGGCGCAGGTGTGAAATTGATCCAGCAGTTGTAATCCACGTTGGATTTGGACTAAACGGAATCACACGAGTGTCATACTTGAATGGTTTGAAATAACTTGTCATCAAACAGGGGAAAAAAGATTTTGTTTTAATCCATCTGTGGCATAATTCTTATACGATGATTTCTGTATTTTATAGTATTTCTAATGCTCGATCTCCATCAATCCATCTTATGTACATAGGAAAGAAACATCATAAATGATCTCAAATGTGGACATATCAAAGCAACTACAAAAAAAATTATGAGACTAAGATTATATTTGATAACTTGTATTGATGTGAGAAGAAGTGTACGACTATAACTTCATATAATACCGTTAACTGCTTAAAAATATATTACAAAATTTGCTTGGCATCAACTGTCAACAATTATGGTTTGTATGATATGATTTTGTTAATTTTAGTTTAAACACTTAAAAATATATTTATTGTTTTAAAATTACAGAAATATAATAAATACTTCTCTTTTTAATAAAGTCATTCTATAATTAGTTATTTAAACTCAGTCTTTGTTAACATTATTTTATTATGTTTCCAGCAACTATCAATTAGAAACAAAGTTAACTATATGTTCATGGATTATCTTTTTGTTCACTTCCTTTACAACAGATCTCACGTGAAATCAGTAAAGAAAAAGTATTTCAATTTCGGCCTGGTTGGCCAAGCAACCTTTTTAAATTTAACCGAAGCAGAAAGTTTACAGGCACATGACCTTACCTTCACTAAATTCTTTACATCATATGTTTATGTGTTAAAACAAATAAATGAATAATCAAATAAAGGTTTAGGAATGCACCTTTCCTCTTACATATAGCAGTATTTTTTTTTTCAAATGTGACACTGTGTCTATGTTAGCACATGAATTCACTCTTATTTACTAAATTAAAGCACATCTATCTAAAAGAGAATCAGTTTTCTACTATATTTTTTTTTTTCTCAAAGAATGACGGTATTTAAAAAAAAAAGTTTTTCTTTTAGTTTATATTTTCTTAATCTATTTTTCTAAATTCTAGCTGAATTTAAAATAGCATGTGTAATGCAAATGATACTCACCAGTTTTTACCAAAACGAGATATAAGAAACTGCAAACGTCCAAGGCACAGATGCAATCTGCAGTTGAAGGTAGAGGTACCGTGTAATGAATTATTATAACTTCCATTGCCTAAGATGAAGCAATTCTTTGTATTGGAGTGTCATTATGACATTCACAACTTCATGATGATGAGTTAGCACCATCTTCAATGTTAAGCTTCTTTGATATACAATTAATTGGATGAGAAAAATGAAACAGAATTTTCAACTAAAAGAGAGAATAAACTCACTTGTATGTGATAATAAATATATTAACACTTAAGTTAATAAATTCCTAGAGACCTAACATTTTTTTCTTTTTAATTTTTTCTGTCAGTTCTTCTTCAGATGGAATCTCAGCACCAGCTTCTGAGGTGGTGGACCACCATTCCATGATTTCTTCCTGCTCAAAATGAGAGAAAAGAGCATCAGGTGAAGTTGAAGCAAGTTGATGCTGTTCTTGCAAAAATTACTATGCCAAATCTAAATTAAATTCTATAATAACCAAGGAGTGAAAACATCAGGAATATAATATTTGAAATTTGATTCACAATAAAACTAGCTCTTTCCTTTCTATTCCAGTTTCTTGAGTAGGAAAGTTTGCAAGACAATCTTCCCATAAGAATATTATCCACATCTAGTATAATTTATTGAGCATGAATTTCACAGAAGTTTATGGAGTGAAAATAACATAGCTTCTTCAATACATGGTGCAAAAACAAGACTAGTGGAAAAGCTAATGAATAATCACTGGTTATCACCTCAAGAAAGTCATGATTGGATATATACTGACTTTTGACCATACACTTGATTCCCCCTACTTTCACCGAGAGAGATTTTCTTGTATTCTGCTCTGAACTCTGCCTCTGGGCCTCTGTTGATACACCAGAACAAGAAAGAAGAAAAAACAAAATTAATAGGAATAACAAAGACAGTCATGTCATGAATTGTATCCAGGAAACAAAAAACAAAGGCCAAGGTGGTCAAGTAAACTATAACTCCAGGGTAATTCATAGTGTAGTCAAGTGACATAAGTCATTCATACTTCACATGCAAAGAACAAGGTGTGATTCTAGCTATACCATTTATGTATGCCACATAGTATCCAGTTCTCCCAAGCCCTTCTTCCCACTTCCCGAGCCGCAGGCGCAAGAAAAAACCATCAAGTTGTGAGATTGACCCATGAGCATTTATCCATCTGATGTAAAGGACATTTTATTAATTAAAGGTCACAAAGATCCAATTGTTTTATAAGTGTCAAAACGTGTACACATTTCTGTCTCTGTCTATGATATTTTATACAATCCAGTTGTTTTCATTTCTCCTTTTTATTTTCAGTTAATACTTTACCTGCAAGAAAAACAAGCAATATAGAGGTTCCTCCCATTCAATACCAAGAGGCGCAAGCAGTATTTGTAAATAAATATCTCAATGGCCGACTTATCTTCTATTTCAGTTATCTTAAATGTTGCTTTAGTTAGATTATTTATATTTTCACTGATGTTAGACTATTGTGAATATCTTTGAAGTGCTGCATTTATAACTTTTTACAAGGTGCTAATATCAGGACATTGTGAAAAATATGTCTAGAAGTCTGCTCTTTCACATAAAAATGGAAAGGTGGCTATAACACAATTCACCAATTTCTTTGTATGATCATGGTTGAGAAAGGAGTTAAAGGTGAACAAATGATACGACAAATTCAACTCATGGAGCTGGACTCTAGTTCAATACACATTAAATGTTTGTTTAACCAGATTATGCAAGGCACAGAGGCTTTAAGGCTCTTATCATGAGAAACAATGAAATGCAGGTAAAGAAAAAGGTTCTATAAGAAAACTTCTTGCCATAAAAAGGATGCACAAATTATTGTTTTATATATCTGACATCTATCCACAAGCCATTGCATTATGACTTAAGCATGAATACTGGGATTAAGAACTAATTTGCACTCTTCATGTAATTTAGCAACTACCATAGGCTATTTATGGCATATGTAAATGGACCATAAAACCACAAAATATCTTCATTTACATGAAATGACAAAATATAAGTTGGTTGGCTTGCATTACTTACTTCAGGATGTCAGTGCGGGACAGTCGAAGCTTTTTCACTGCATCAAATATTTCCTTTGGCACATGTGAAGTCTTCTTTTCCGCCAATCTAGTTGGAGATGCTACTGGATTTTCTTTGAATTTTTTTTCCTCTGAACTTGAACTACAGTATTTCTTGAATGATGCATTGCATCCTCCCTTAAAGGTTATAATTTCACTTGATTTCCGCTTCAAATTAATATTTTGATGTGCTTGGTGATCAGTTTCACCATTAGTAGAACCACCAGATACAACTCGGTCATCCTCATCAGTATGCAGCCCGGCACTCCCTTCATCGCTTGGGATAACATGTTTTTCATGATCATTGGTCAAGGCATTAACTTCTGATTCATGTTTCCTAGTTGAGATTGAGGTAGGACATGAAATTGCCCAGTGGTTGGGCTGGAAACATTTGATGCATAGACAATGATGTTCTTCCAGTCCTCCATATGGATGTATATTCTTCTGGAGATCTTCTAGCTCGCTTTCTGTAACAGCTGAGCAATCAGAGAGTTGATGACCTCTTGTTCCACAAAACAAACACAACATATTTACCTTCATGGTATTATCAGGTGAGTTTGTTGGTATGATATGTTTGATAGCACCAAATCTCCTTGCAAACATTGAAGCCATTGGCTCAAAATATCTGAATCCTGGGGAAAATGAATGGTGTTCGGACTTGTGCTTTGATTTATGATCATTATTTCCCTTTTCTTCCTTAAGACCAGTAGAGGCCTCTGTGTCATTGGCAGTTTGTTCTCTTGAGGGAGCAGTGAATTTCTGAGAAAATCGAGTTATCCACAGACTTCCCAGATTATCTCTTCTGTGACAGATATTCTCTTCCTTTTTGTCAGATAGTGCATTGGAATCGACATTGTCATTATTATCTGTATTTTGTTTGGTTGAAGATGAATGTGATGCCACTTCTTCCTTGTCCTTACTAAGGCCCAAGATGGGACAATTTTTATCCTCCACCAGGTTATTTTTGCTTCTTTCCTGACTGTTAAAAAAATTTAGAGGTTTAATCTTAGGCTGCAAGGATGGACCAGCATCATATCTCACAGTAGATACTTCAAACTTGTTTGATTGCAAACACAGTCTGGAAGAGCTATTGTTTTCTGCACGATAGGTTATAGGAGTAGCATCTATTCCACGTTCCATTTTACCTGGTTCTGAATGCTCAGTACTCTCTCCCTCTTGATGAGACGTTCTTGTTCCTACATTCTTCAAGCTTGGACAATATATGGACTGAAATATGGATTTGAATCCTGTGTTTTTTGGTTCAGGATCTTGATTCATATTGCATGTGATAAGTTTCTCATCAGGCGGTAGATTATGATGATCTGAATTAGCAAGGGTAAGAGCCAAAGTGTTTGAATCATCTTGAATTGATTGTGAGAGTCCTTTCACCATGTTTGAAATCCAGTTCACGAACGAGCTATCCTGTTTAACATAGGATTTGGAACCAGAAGTTTCTTCAATTTTCCTTTTGACTCTTTTCCTGCCAATTATCAACTGTTGTTGAAAGTTACA
This sequence comes from Abrus precatorius, assembly GCF_003935025.1. Taxonomy (NCBI): domain Eukaryota; kingdom Viridiplantae; phylum Streptophyta; class Magnoliopsida; order Fabales; family Fabaceae; genus Abrus; species Abrus precatorius. Next base: position 10,405,173 of record NW_020874406.1, on the reverse strand, counting down.
CCTCTTCTTACCTGTTGACAAAAAACCAGCACTATTACAGCTCTCAACACTTGAATGACTGTCATTCTCCTCCCTTGATAATATTACATTTGCATCACCATCTGATAATGACTTTTCCTTGCCTTTGTTTATTGCCATATGAATTCTGCTATGACATGGAGAATGTAAAACTGGAAGAATCTTATCACATGGTAGCATAATTTCATTGTCCTGAAATTTGTTTTCACACTCATTGACATTAACTCCACTTGTCCCAGCACAAGCAGCTTCACAGTTGAAAGTTCGTAAATCATTCTCTGCACTAGATTCCAGCTTTTCTAAAGGAGTCCTGCTGGAGGATGTTAAGTTAGTCCCTGGAGCACTAGTGCCTTTGAATTCCTTTATAGGCTCAACTGCAGTACATAAATCATCATCAGTTACTACATCCTTTTTTCCAGTACCAATATTTACACCTCCGTCAGATTGTCCCCCTGGAGAAGGATTTTGGTCCATGCTAGGTTTAGGTTCATCTGATTGAAATAATAAATTATCAGATGGCCTTTGGTCAGCCAGACCTGCAGGAAAATCAGGATGCAGAATACATTTCAGGTATGCACAAAAAGGAAAATTTTGAAGTTTTCTTTTAACAAAAACAAACATTGCAATAGATTTCCTTCTTTAAACATAAAAGATATGTTTTAAATTTTGGAACCTAAGTATTTAAAAAAACAACATTAAGACCTATCTGGTATTCTTTCCTACTATTCAGGGTGACAAATACCCTGAAATGTCTGGATTCTTATTGCCACAGTACTAAGGAGGCACCAAAAGAAGCACCAAAGCCCCGAGGCAAGGAGCTAGTAGGGGTTAGTGCCTCGTGGCACTATAGAAGCTCCTTTCTGGATAACAACTAAAATCTGATAGAAACTAGATTAGTAAAAGAGAAAAAGGAAAAAAATTGTTATTGAATGCTGCCAAACTGTAAGGGTATGCACCTCCCAATGCCCAAAGGCTCCAATTTCCTCTTAAATCACAAGATAAAATCTTCACATCAACCCCTTTTTCTGATTTATAGGCAACATGTCATATTCCTCTAATGATCCCAGCCCCCAAGTAACTAACTAACTAACTAAGTATACCTCTAAGTAACTATTAATTCTGAGCAACTAAGGACTACCTTTGAAAATGTCTAAGATCAGCCACGTAACTTGCCAACTGCGATTCAAAAGAATCATACTTTGGGGCTCTTACCAGCAAAGCGCCTAAAGGACTTGTAAACTGAGCTACATAATCTTTAAATTTTACTATCAATGCTAAAAAGTCAAATATTTAATTGTTTTAATTTTTTAATGTTTACACCTTTTTTCTTATATGGCTCGGGCTTTTTGGTGGCTCTCATTTCATAGCATTAAAATCAGTTTCTTAAGGGTGACTTTAACTATCTTGATGACAGAACATACCTGAAATAGCAGAAAATTTGTTTCCCTCTATCCCAGATGTTTTATCAGTCCATTGTTGGCCTGATCACCAGTATTGTTTTCCCAATCATTTATTATTTCCGATTTGATCATTAGGAAAATTAGGTGCTCTACTATGGTGTTCATTTTCTCCTTATTACCAACAGATTCTGTCTTAGAAATGTTATGTTACCCTTACCTAAATCATTTTCTTCATGGGCCCTGCAATCGGCCTTGACACCTGAATCACTTGTTGGATGCACAGTGGGAGCATCTGCTTCAGCTATATCACTCTTGGTGCATACAACAGCTATAGGTTTCACAACACCATCATCTATAGGTTTATCAGTAGTAGACTTGCCACAAGTATCATTTGGTGGCGGAGCAAGTACCATAGAACTTGTTCCAACATCCCGAAAAAGAGAACTATTTTTATCAACAAAGCTTGAATCGGCGCATTTAAGGCTCAAACCTTTATCTGGAGACCAAACTATTTCGGATAGGGGGTAAGTGGCAGCCAATGTCATGTCCACCCTAGAGGCTGCATTTGCACCTGCACCTGAGTCATTTTTCAATTTTGTCCAAACGCACTGGTTAGCATTATTCAGAAAGAGCTCAATATCAGTCTTTGGTTTTATTTTCTCGTTTTCTGCACTCATCTTCTGAAGGATAATCTCTTCACAAAAAGGTCCTGAAATATTATTACAATTGAAATTAACCTTCCGCAGCATTATAAATTAAAATTCTGAATCCACGGTACATGTAACAATGTATATGTTGAGGCAACTAATGTCATAACACTAAGGCTAGCACGGAATTACTTGACTGAATTATGGGCTTCTCATTAATCAGGTTTCAGAGGTTCATTTTATAAGAAGGAATGTTGGAGACATACATTTGTTTCACCTTTTCCTTATGCAAATTGAAGTGTTTAACAAAACATTATTCTAACTTCTTTCTGCTGCATTCTTAATTCAAGTGTTTAATTTAGTTGACGAACATGGCCAAATTCTTTCACACGTACAAAAAGTAATTCATTTTGAACAATAAGTGAATCTAATAAACGTTTTTAGAAGATTAGGGACGAAAACAAAGGGCATTAAGCATTATCAAATATAATGGATAACAAGGAGTATGCAAAGAAGTTGAAAATAATTTCTTGTCACAGATAATGTCAAGGATCAGTCATACCAAAGGCTCAGGTTGCTAAGTACAGGCTTATGAACGATTTTTATCTCTGACATACTTCCTCATGACACAGCCTATGAACATCACGTGGACTTGGAAGTGTTAACAAAGAAGAACAAGGGCACCATGACCTTGAGTTGAAATCGAAATTCAAAATATAAATAGCAGCAAGGATTCAACTCGATCATTTGGTTACATATCTGTAAACATTTTACAATAACCATCAATACAAAAACACAACAGCTAGAAAAATAAAAACTATAGTCAACAATATTCCTGGTATTAAAGGAAAAAAGATTTTGTGGTATTGTATCCCAAATTATAATAACATGCAAAGTTAAAGAAACACAAACAGTAGATTTTATGATAGGATCGGCAAGTGTTGATAAGAAAGAATATACTCCAAAGTCCAATCTCAGCTCATGGCATATCATAATAGAAAAGCATTAAGAAAATGTGAAGGAGATAAGCATAGCATACCCTTTGTTTCCTTTGATCCACTCAGCAAAAAGGGAAATTGACTAAAGGGGTAGAGAGGGAGAGAGAGAGAGAGAGAGAGAGAGAGTGAAGTTGGGGTGCAGTTGCACAGAGGTCCTGGGATAACAGTTACATGAAGCTGTCTACCTTTTCTCTACGAGGTGAGGTTAAGGATCTGCCACGTGGATACACACTCTGCCACTGACCACCCACGTAAGTTGGATCTTTGCAAGTTGTGACATTTATTCATAAATTGATTACATATACATACTATAATAATAATAATAATAATAAACCTTTGAAGGTTCAAGATAAAAATCAACTTGTTAAAAAATTATTTCAAATGAAGTTTATTTTCACTCTTCATGCTTTACACTCGTTATTAAAAACAGAACTTTCATGGGTATTCTATATTTCAAACATATCATTAATATTATGGGACCAACACTTAGAAACTTTATTTTCCTGTTGAAATTATCATATTATCAAGTTGCTTTCTTTTTCTTGCAATGTTATGGACAGCCAATTATAAACAGCGGTTTGCCCATAGACATGTCTGAGGCTGATTGCTTGATTTGCACTTCCTTATCTTATTTTTTCACTTTGTCGATGATGGATTATTTATTTATTTATAAATTTAATCTATTTTCTCGTCCTTTTCTATGTTTTGAAGAAGATTGCTAATTTTATAATAACTCAATTTGATAAATTTTAAAAAAGTGTTTGTAAAAAATAATAAAATTTCTTTCGTGTATTAAAAATGATTAATATTTTTTATTTTTTAAGATGATTGATAAAAAAATTATTTAATTTTTCTAAAATTTAAGAAAATAAATTATTTTAATTTATGAAATAAATTATTATTTATATTCATTTATTTCTTTTATAAAGAATTATTTGAAAATTCATCCAAATTGGGTGAATATCGTAATTTTTATTTTAAAATGGAACTATTTTCTATTGGCGGTGTTTTGAAATAGTGTGTTGTTCCAAAATTAAAATAAAAAGGGATAAAATCATGTTTTCAAAATCGGACGTTCCAACCACACAATGGATAACCCGTGTTTGGGACGTCAATATCGTATTTATTCACTATTTAGAATTGCTGGAACAGAATTATTGAGCTCATATGCTCTAGTTCTGAGTTAGATAAATGATATAAAATTCATTTATTTAATAATAAAAAAATATTTTATATTATGACTTATTTAAAATATTAAACAACAAAATTTATAAAAAAAATTCGTGAAAAGGGCTAAAACATACTCATAAGTCACTAATTTTATCATGAGTCCGAACCTAGAACCACTTTATTCCGACAAAATCTTAAACACGATTATTATATTACATTATATTATTATGTAGTTTACGCTTAATCTATTTTTACTCTTTTTGGTTACCCTGCAAAAAGCACTTTGTTAAGTCATGCAGTTGACCCAGGTGGGCCCTTGTAAGATATAAATACATTTTTATATCAGTAGCGTAACGCATTACTCATTTTTATACTTGCATTTAAAAAATATAACCATATTTAGATTTATATTTGCGTTGGTCACAATTTGAATACCTGTATATTTACTCCTTAAATATTTATGTACTCGTTATTTATATTTTTTGGTAACTTGATTACGATCTCTTATGATGTATTTATAAAATATAAATATTATATAATACTAATATTATTTATGAAAAATTAATATGAAGAACATTGATCCCAAATAAAATATGTAACTTACAAAATATTTAAAAATTAAATATAAATAAAATAATATATATTATGCAACAATATTTAATATTAATCAAACTCGCAAAACTTTGCGAATTTGTACCCACATTCATTCGATGAGCCAAAAAATATAGTAGTAACACTTTAATTGATTGTCTGAGTCTCATTTTTTAATTTAATAAATCTTTCATATTTTTATAATTTTTAATAATTAATTAAAATATATTAGAAAAAAATATAGTATACAGCCTACTACAATGGACAACTTTTTTATATATATAAACTATTTAACTAAAAACAAAAACAACTTAAAATATATTTATACATTTTTTTTCTTTCACTAACTTGTACAAATCAACAATACACCTTCATCACATTTTTTTTATTTATCAGATAAAATTTTGAAATAATGAATATAATTTAAATAATTGAAAAACTGAGACTAAAATTGTACATTGACTATAATATAGAGAAAAAATGTAATTAAGTTTTTTTAAAGGCATGTAATAGCAGCTTCGCATCCTAAAACGCAAGGGCGACATGAAAACTAATACAAAAAAATTAACCACAAAATTAGCATTCGATAGCGAAAAATATGATGGTCTAAATATATTTATGATGAATCTTCCGAATGGTGATAAGCGGCCCTTTCCCACCAGATCCCAGATCACTCACCGCCGTGCAAGTCTGTGCCCTGCTCCCAATAACAACGCTCTTCCTACCGCACCACTATGAACCCCCAAAATCAGAGCAACAGTGCCACCTACAGCCACCCACTTCCAGTCGATGCCATGACCGGTTTGTGCGGTATTACTCGTGGCTTGCACCACCTCTTCCATAGAAGACGTAGGCTCTGCGGAATGCATGTTTCTGTCAGAAGAAATCTTGGTTGTTTTACTTGCCATCAATGCACATCTTGACAAAGAAGTCTCCGTTTTCCTAGCATTCTGGTAAGCCCTCATTCCAGAGTGCAATTTCTTGACAGCTCCCCACATTCCATGGCGAACTCCCAACTTTGCAACATCTTTCGGAATCCCCATGTCTTCATAATGTAAAAGGGTAACCTCGCAAGCAGACAACTGGCCATCTTCTTTGCGAGATTCCACTGCACCAATTTCCAAAAATCAGCAGTTGAACACATCACAATTGAATAGTTTTGACGTGAATGAGAAAATAATAATTCTTTTTGACAATTCTTACCAGGTTTGATTACCCAACTAGAAAAATAGAGCTCTACACGTCTGGGCTTGTCACGTTTTGGCAAACTTGGATAGGGCACACCCTACAACATTGAATAGTAAAATAGTAACACCATTTATGCTTAAAACTGAACAATCATCGTTACGTAGAAATATAAGAATGACTTAAAATACAAATAACACAAGGTAAAGACCAGAAGTGCAGTAGGAGATGTCAATTTCACCAAAAAAAAACAAGTTTCACCAACAAAGGAATACGCATAAGTATTCAATTCTCCAACAGAGTACATAGATAGTGTTGTCATAGGGGCGTCGCAGCCTCCCGTTACTGCAGAAAAGCTGTCATGTCACTTTATCATGGAATGCCCGTTGCATTTGCTTTTGCATCCCAAATCGTGTAGCGGCTAAGACTGGTAACCGCCTGGGATGGGGCTGGTAGGAAACCTTCATGCCCCCATTTGTAAGTTGCCATACAATTTTGGGGGATAATTTCGTAACCTTCTTTTATTAGGTAGAGTTTGACTTTTGAAGTTTGATTCCGCGTTGAATCGCATTCATCCAGTAGATGCACTGCTCTCACGGTCTCCTCTCTATTTGATGCAAACCATCTGACCCACAGCACTCCGGCAGTATTTTCGGCATTATATTTTGCTTTTTCCATAGTCTTTTATCCTTTCCGTGTGTTGTGTTCAATTAGGGAGCCTCACGTGTTCTTTCTTGCTATACTTTTCCGCCTTTTATGCTCCCAAACTTTTGTTGCAATTCACGTGTGCGTTTAGCTTAAAATCATGATATTTTATGATTAATTACGGATGTTTTATATTTTGGGTAATATTTCATTTCTGAGCATTTATACGTGTAGTATATGTTTGGCCGCTCTGCACTGCTTGCAAGGAATTACAACGATATTAATAACTAGTTCAAATTATTAGATCAACTCAAAGTGTAAAACTTCATTTCTTACAAAAGAAAATAATAATTTCATATATGCAATTTGCATTCAACTAATATTTTCTCTAAGCCACATAATTCATGCTTTCCTACTCAATTGTTTCGAGTGACAAATGAAACATTCATTGTTAACTTTCTTTTCTAATGATGTAAGAGTGATGGCAAGCTATTGTGAGAGTAACAGAAACAATAGAAAATGTCATAACTTGTAATGAATCATGTCACAAGCATACCTTTGTCACACAATAGTATGTGTTTCCAGCCTGCCATATTCTTCGAGCAATAATGTACTCTCGATCGCTACAGAAAAAGGGGAACTGTAGACAGAGAGTAAACCAAGAATCAGTGAACCATACTGTTGTAAACTTAAAATACAGGAGTCTCAAGATCTCTTTGGTCCAAATACCTTTTTAATCCAGTGAGAAATCATTGTCCCATTATGAGGGCATTCCTCCAATACTTTGCAATATGCAAGCATAGGATCCCATTTAGGACGAAAGTCATCATCCCAGAAGAAATCCCTTACCAACTCTGGAGTTGCATCTTCAAAGACAGTTCTACTACGGTAAACTGTGGGACCTGTCTGTTAAAACATCCAAGTCCAACATTAGCTGTTGATATATTTTTAAGGTAGAGCCACAAAAAGAAATAATCATATCAACATAGAGGTGATGATGTAATGATTATTTTGGGTGTAAAATATGGAATGCCTCCTAAAGCAAGGATATTCAAATTCATCACTAATAGAAGATGTTTGATTTTATGTCAGATTATAGACAGAATTTGTATGCAATGAACACTGAACCTTACAATCTACCTCAGGATCATGACGCCAAGCTTGGTATTGCATGTTTGGTGTTGACCTCGCCATAAAACTTTGCCAGTCCATCACTCCATCCTTTCCTTCAAGAAGATGAAGAAAATGTTCCAAATCAGCCTGCATAACAATATCCTGCCCACTCTCCTCTGCCTGATCACCAGACCTAATGCATGTGCAATAACCAAGTTGCCAAATGAATAAAACACTTCATTCTTCCTCTAGCAATACAGCACAATATATCAAAAAGCCATCTGAGAACTAGAAGTAAGCAATTACAAATATAATAATTAAATATCAATATGGAGATAATGTCATACCACAAATTTTAAGTTTACATATTTGTGATCTACTTTACAAAATGATAAAAAAATTTAATATAGATGTTATATCCAGAATATAAGCTAGATGGTTAGAAAAAACATTGGGAGTTAATTGTGATCACAAAACATCAAATACTTATAAGTTCAAAGAAAAATGAGATAATAACAGAAGATAAAAGTGAGAGGAAGAAAAATGAGAATGTTAAGATGCATGTATAACTACATGAGAAGAAACAAGATAAAAGATAATTTTGTATAATGAAAGACTGTGATAACACCTACTAAGGAGAAGATAATAGGAAATGGTTAAAATGATTTAAACATACGAAAAGAAAGTCACTAGAGGCACCAGTAAAAACAGTTGATTTTATGATTTTTAGCCTTAAAAAAATGTACGTGGAGACAAAAAGGAATCTTAGAGGAAATCATTAAAAAGGATCTCATAGTAAATAGCATGGTTAAAAATTTGGTTTTTGACCGAGACTAGTAGAGTTGTATCATCCATGTAGTCAGCGTTACTAGTAAGAATAAGGTTTCGTTGTTGTTGGATCATAACGCTCGTGTGCTACTAGTAAGAATAAGGCTTTGTTGTTGTTGTTGTTGTTCCTGTTATAACGCTTGTGTGCATTTACAAAATTTGTGGAACAGTAAAAAGAAAATAAGTTCACATTGGAGATTAGCCATACAGAAGAAAATCCATCCAGCTAACTTGTACAAAAAAAGCCTAAACACAGAATCACTACAGAGTGCAAAATTATCAAGGTTACAACCATACTCTAGAAAGGTATAATTCAGCTATTGGGGTTTCTTAATTGAAAATGAAATATCCCTATCCTCAACCAAACCAAATTAGATTGTCTAGATCAATTCATAAATGTTCAAAACATAGTTCCTAAAAATGCTAAATGCAAAAACAATAATTACAAAACACATACATGCCTAATACTTGATATAATTCAATATTTTGATTTGTCTAATCCCCAATACGGTGGTTCCTTATTTCTTTCAAGAGGAATTCTTATCCTAAACTATAGTAAAGATCAACAAGTTGTGACACAGTCAAATTAATCACCATTGTTAAAACCAAACAAATATAGCTCTGTCTAGATAATCCGAATAATTGGAATCCACGGGAAAGAATATAAATGAAAGTAGGTGGAAAATTGAGGAGCTACCGAGTAGCGTGTTTGATTGAATTGGAATCAGCAACATCGGATTGCGAAGGCGAGGGATCTTGAGCTTTGGCCTTAGCCTTGCCTTTGAAATTGAACCAATAGGTGCGGCAAATGGAGAAGGCAGAAAGTGCGGTGAAGGCGAGCCAGAGGCGGCGGGCTCCAAAGCCCGGCGGTGCCGTCCAGAGAAAGCGGAACTTGCTGCGAAGGCCGAGGAAAACGAGGCCCGTCCACCGCGGCCGCCACGACCAACCAATCACCAAGCCGATCATGACCGCCAGCCAAATCGGAACAGCGCATAGCAAAATGTCGACGAATGTCTCCGTTATCGAGGGTTTCTTCAGAAACTCCACAATGTCAAAGAAAGAATCCTCCATTTTCCCGAGAAAATGAAAGATCTCTTTCTGTTTCTCTCTTCCTTTATTTTCTTGATGCGTTAGTGAGTAATTGAAATCGAATTAGATGACGCAAACCGTGTTTTGCAGGATACACCCAACGATTTCACCCTCTTCCATCCTTCAACAAACGCACCACAAGACAACACAGGATAGTTTTATTTTTTCCTTTGGGGTAAGAGAAAATGGGCACGTGGCAGAGCACTTACCGTTGATTTGTTTCTTACACTAATTATTAGCAAGGGATTTGTTAGGTTTCGGCAGCTCGAGTCCACACAACCTTATCTTATTAATCCCAAACCAAAAGTCGCGTACTTTTTGTTAGAGAGAGATTCTTTTTCGTAACTCCTTGCGTTTACATCACCTGTATTTGTCTATTTTCTTTTTAAAAAATTATTAAGTTATGATTATTTTTCAATGGGCCTAACGTTTTAGATAAGGCCCAAAGCCAGTCTAAGCCTTCAGGGGGAGAATAAAAGAAGTGCAAATCAGCTTAGAGCTACTACTCATAAAAAAACCAGCTTAGATGCGTATGATCAAATTATTATTTTTAGTACCCACTTCAATAAATGCTATTCATAGTAAATTTTATATTTTTATTGTGACTTTAAAGATATTTATTAACATATAATTTTAGAATAATTTTATAAAAAAATAAATGAATATATTTTTATAGAGTAATTAATAAATAATTATTTATTGTTATATAAATTTGAGAATTGTAATGGAAAGATGAGGACGGATTCCAGAGTTTCAACAAACAAGATATCACAACTGAAAATGGACACGCGTCCTTTCTTGATTAGTTGAGGGCTATTATAAAACAGTTAAGAGTCCCCGTCAACAGAAAAAGCAACGATTTCTGGTTGGATGAAGTTCTGAATACTGTGAAGCAGCAAACTGCAAATTTTTCTAGCTCGGTGTGCGTGAGAGAGAAGGCAATGGAGACCACAGTGAGTGCTGAGAGCAAGAAGGAGAAAATTAATGGCGAGGAAGAGAAAGGGAAGAAGATCATCCGAATTCAGGTTTCCAAAACCAAGAAACCTCTCTTCTTCTACCTCAAACTCGCCAAGGTATCACTCTTTTTTTTCCTTTCGCATTTTTCTTGCATAATCACTGTCTAATCTTTGACTCTGTTCTCCGCTTTTCATTCAATCAATTAGCTTATTGCTATTTTTGTGCTCTCTAGATTTTGTTTTTCATTTCTTCTTGTTTACCGTTTCCTTTTGTTCGGAAATTGGATTAACGGTGCTTTTCTTGCGCAACTTCACTGTGAAATTGTTTATTTTGATCGAGGTGTTCATTTATTGATCTTACGTATTCTTTCTGATGCAGAAGTACATAAAGCAGGGCAATGACGTCGAGCTTTGTGCATTGGGCATGGGTATAATTTTCTTGAACCTTCTTGCGTTTGTTTTGTTAACCTTCAATTGATAGATAGGTTCTGCTCTTTGGTTCTGGATTAGGTTCCGTTGGAAAATTATGGTATAGAAAGTTAAGTTTTGAATATTAAGTATGTGAATATTAACCACTTTATTGAAACTCCATGAAATTTAGTGCGTGTTGTGCATACTTGTTTATGTGGTTTAGTTTCTCATATGAGTGAGTATTTGATTCTCTCAGGGTTTTAATATATGCTGTTATGTTTTTCTAACTTTCTTTTTGCATTGATCCGCAGCTATTCCAACTGTAGTAATAATCTCTGAGATTTTGAAAAGCAACGGATGGGCAATTGACAAAAGTAAGATCAGTACTCTCCTTAAAAAGCTTGCCAAAAGCTAAACGTTTATTCTAAGTTTCGATAAAATTGATCTTCATGTGGGTATGTGACGCAGATATCATGACATCCACTGTTAATGCAAAGGAAGACAAGGAAGGTCGAGGGATTCCAAAAGCTAAGGTTTATCTGCAAGCATTTTCCTATTCACTTAATCGTTCAGTTTGCTACGCTTGGTATGGATGATCATAATAACACGTCCTTTATTCATACGGTTTTTCACAGATTGGGATTTTGCTGGGAAAGGCTGCAGATGTGGATGAAAGTACTGTTGCTGCATCATGGGGGAAAGATGCTGATAGGAGTAACAGAGTAGTGACAGAGTAATATACCTAACCGGAGATAATGAATCTCTTCTGCTTGTAGTATATGGAAATGGATTATACAGTTTCAGTACATGTTCCTCCATTTCCTTTTCTTTTTTTGTGTCTCGAGAGGTAACATACACCGCTGACAGTCCTCTGTAAGCAGTTTTGTTCAGAAGGCCATTACGATTGATTTTTAGTAATTGGCCATTACGATTTTACTTTAGTGAAAAGTGTTCCTTGTATAGACGTGCTTTCTCACAATTTGTATCACTGAAGCATAACCGAATGTGTAAGAAGGTCGTTGCTTCGATCTCTCTCTCTCTCTTTCTATGCCACGGACAACTAATGGCGTTTCTCAAATTTTACATTATTTTATTGTTAATGACTACATTTGATTCCATAATAAAATCAGGAAACATTACGTTACCAAAGGACCAATTTGGCAACCTAAGCAACAATACTTATTTACGACTTAATCTCCATACCTATGGAACTTTAATTTTAGCTTTCACAGAAGAAGTGATTGCTATATTTTGATTCTCGTTTGTCCATTATTAATAAAAAAAAAAGAAAAAAAATAAACATTTTAAGTATATAAATTAATTTATAAATAAATATTAACTATAAGATTTAATATGTACGATTTATGATAAAAACAATATCAAGAAGAATATTAATAAATTCTTTTTCTTTGTAAAACATTTTATGAAACAGAAAATTGATATTCATTGTTGTTTTGAGTTTTTTGATGTAAATAAAAGAAAAAAATTGAAATATTATGTGTAACTCCAAAAAAAAAAAAAGAAACAATTAAAATTTATTTCTTTAATTTTCTTATATTCGTGAATTATGATTTTATCATTGTTAAAGTTGATTATAATTGCGTGGTGATTCTATTATTATTAAAGTTGATTATAGTCGACTTTGATTTCTCTTTGTTCCTTCTAAAGAAGTCAATCATAGTTGACTTAAAAAAGGGAGTCTCGTGATTTTATCATTGTTAAAGTTGATTATAGTCGACTTTGATTTCTCTTTGTTGCTCCTAAAGAAGTTAATTATAATTGACTTAAATAAGGATGTCAATTATAGTCTACTTTAGTATAATGAATTGAATCAACTTTTACAACTATTTAAACATCCTGAGGAGCAAAAAATAAAGAAATGAGAGCAAAAAGGAGGAGACAATAGACTATTTGAAGGGAGGAGGTGAGATTAAGAGCAATGATTTAAAAAGAGGAGATTGAGGGCAATGATTTAAAGGGAGGAAGTGAGAGTGGAGAGGAGAAAACATACTATTTAAGGGGATAATTTGAGTTTCGTAAGAAATTAATTTATATACTTAGTGTGGAAGATAGATAATAATTTATATTGACTTAATTTTGTTGGTTATACTGTAAGTAAACTCTCAATATAGGTAATTTTATTTTTAAATTTTTATAATTAGATTTTATTTAGTTTAATACATCATTAATTCTATAATTATATGTTTGGAAAGATGTGTAAACATTAATTATTATATTTGTAAATTTAATTAATTATCCGTTATATATTTTTAATTATTATGATAATTTAGTTTCATATGGTAGTAATTTACAAATTATAATAAATTAAAATTTAATTTTTATTAAATTTAGTTTGTGACATAGTTAATTTAAGTTTATTTTTGTTGTAATATTTTTATTTAAGTTTCATGTTGTATATGAAGAAAATGTTAATTAATAATTTGGTGCAATTTTTATTTATTTTGTTTGATTTGTAGGATTGTATATAATATTTTCTTATCATACCATATTCTCAACTTCTAAAAAGTAGGCGTTATTATATGATAATCGCTTCAGATCTAAGGATGAAATCATTTTTTAAGCAAATTGATTTTAGCATGTTGTACAAATGGTCTTAGTATTCAATTATGGTAAGGCACTCATAAGTGCACTTATGTAATGTTAGAGATATGAGTCACACATATTTTATCTTTTGGACAGAAAATGTACAATCACTTTGGAAGATGTTATGTTTTAGCGAGACTTGTGTGTGGATGAGCTCCTTATGAGTGGCTACATTAGAGTGTGGAAGAAATTTTATGATTGAGATATATGACCATTAGTCCATATGAGAGAAACATAAAAAGATTCTATGAAATTCTACAATGGTTTATAAATATATTTGGAGCATTACCCCAAAGTGCGATGAGCATACTATTGTCCATTACACTAAAACAAACATAATGGTTCTATCTCTAACCAAAGTTACCTTGTGTCATTTCATGTAGATTTAAGGATAATGACTTTTCAATTTATCTAATAGAGTATTCAAAACTTGGAGAACCTATCTCAACATGTGAATTGTATAAGTCATAGCGGGACACCTCAACTAATTGAGTTGTATTTGATAGAGAATAGGGATATAAATTTAGGCCTGGCCCATCCGGCCAGCCTGTATAACCCACCAAATTAAGCGGGTCGGGTTACATACCTTTAATCCAATAACCCGTATAACCTGTCCTGCATAACCCATTTGAAAATGGGTCTGGACGGGTTCGGGGCGGGTTGGCCCCTTGAACAACCATTTAAAAAAAAAATTATGTTGGATCGGACTTGAGCTTGACCCATATTTAGAATAAACTAAAGAAACTTTAACTTTCATTTTCTATCCCTCACATTCTATCTCCTGCTGCTACCAGCCACAACCCGTAAATGCAATCACCCACACCCACTGTAGACTAGGAATCAGCTTGACCTAACAACCTTTCTTGTGCAAGTGAAAGGGTAACAAGTCGGTGGCGAAGGTAGTAATTCTCGGCAGAGGGGACGAAGCGGTAATTAGAAGGGAGGAGCTCATAATTGAATAGCTCGCCCTCTCCTTACTCCAATCCTTTGGTGAAGGTCTATTTTAGCCCGTGAAAAGGTGATTTTCTCATTATAGTTGTCTCTCTCTCAGACCCTTCCATATCTATTCTTCTTTGTAATTTGTTTGTTTTCCTTGCTCCTTTCCTTTTATATTTGTCTGGGACCTTGAGTTTAAAAAAATATTCAAGTTTCTTAGTGTTCGTTTGGTTCAAAGTTTAGTAGCCTCGATTTTAATAAAATTGATTGAAGCATTGAATGTAATTGATATACACGTATAAATTAATTTAAATCACACATTTTTATTCAAACGTGTATTTTTCATTAGAAAATGCAAGAATTGATTTTGTTAATTCCTAAATGTCACAGTTGTAGATTCAAATTGAGTGGAGAAATTGTGGGGCTATAAGTGATGATGCCAAAATGAAAGTGTTAATAATTGTTGTTTATTCGATCATATCATGTACATATCAAGTTTCTTAAACTTCCTCTATTCCAGTAGTATAATAAAAAATAAGCAACCTTTTTGTTAATACTTCATTCTTGATTGCTAATAACTTTTTGTTAATCTAATGTATAGCTTTTGGCTTTTTATGCTCTGATTCACATTATTAATTCCTTGAATCATAATAGCTTTTGGTTTGATCTTTTATTAAATAATGTTAATATATTGCTAATGTTATACTCTTCTTCAAGTAATGAATGACATGCACTGTTAACTTGCAAAATTTTTATTTTATTAAGAAATAAATTAGAATGTTAAGGTACCATAAAAACAGAAAATTCATAGCAAACATTTTCACTATTAACCTCCAAATTTTCACTAATTTCCTGTTGTTTCTCGGAGTGGAAAAATTTAGAAGCTGATCTTATAAGCAAAAGATTCAAAAGTTTCATACGTATTATATCATATACTCACAATAATTATAATTGTATTATGTATTTTATTTTATATTTTCTTTGTAATTGTGTTGTTTCTAATTTGTAGTATTTTTTTATTTCCAGTTTTTATTTTTGTTATGGAAGGCTCTAATAATCTTACTTCTAATGATAATAATGCAGAGTGTACTGTATCTGAATTTGTTAATGCTAAGAAAAGAGTTAAAACAACCACATCTGATTGTTGGAAATTTTTCACCAAGATGGGATTAGGTGATGATGGAATTGAAAGGGAAAAATGTAATAGCTGCAGAATTGAGTATAAACGTGGAGGTAAAAAGTATGGGACATCACATTTAAATCGCCATGTTACAATGTGTAAAGAGATTAAATTTGAAGATGTTGGTCAAATGATGGTAAATGTACAAGGAAAACTAAAATCTCGGAAGGTGGATCAAATGATATCACGTGATATGTTAGCAGCTGCAATCATTAAACATGGTTTGCCTTTTAATTTTGTTGAACTTAGGAAGATTAGGACTTGGTTACAGTATGTGAATCCAGATTTAAACCCCATTTCTCGAAATACTATTAAATCTGATGTATTGAAAGTGTACATGAGAGAGAAGGAGAAACTTAAACAAGAGATGTCTATCATTCCTTCAAGAATATCTTTAACTTCTGATTTATGGACTACTTGTACTACTGAGGGTTATATATGTTTGACTTTTATTTTGTTGACTCAAATTGGAAGTTAAAGAATAAAATTCTAAATTTTTGTCGTATGCCTCCTCCTCACACTGGATTTGAGTTATCTAAAATCATACATGAATTTTTAATAGATTGGGAGATTGACAAGAAAATATTTTGTCTTACTTTGGATAATTCATCTACTAATGATGTTATGTAACAACATTTAAAAAGTCAATTAGCCTTACAAAAGTTGTTGTTATTTGATAGAGAGTTCTTTCATGTGTGATGTTCTACACACATTTTAAATTTAATTGTTCAAGAATGGTTGAAGGTTGCCAATGATGCCTTACACAATATTAGAGAAAGTATAAAATATGTGAAGGATTCAGAGACTAGAATGAGAAAATTTAAGGATTGCATTGATCGAATTGGAGGTGTAGATAGTTTAAAAGCATTGTCTTTAGATGTTCCTATAAGATGGAACTCAACTTATTTGATGCTTCAGAGTGCCCTTCAGTATCAACGTGTATTTTCAAATTTTCATTTGAATGATGAAAATTATAGATTTTGTCCGTTAGAAGAAAAGTGGTAAAGAGTAGAAAAAATTTGTGGATTCTTATTGCCTTTTTATGTTACTACTACCTTGATTTCTAGCACATCGTATCCTACTTCTAACATGTATTTTATGAAAATTTGGAAGATCCAGTGTGTACTTGCTGAAAGTTTAAATGATGAAGATGAAGTTGTGAAGAGCATGGGTGAAAAAATGATTATAAAGTTTAAAAAATATTGGGATGAATATAGTATTGTGCTTGCGTTAGGAGCAATTCTTGACCTGAGGATGAAGCTTGAATTATTGTATTATTGTTATTCAAAAGTTTATGCTTCTAGTTGTGAAACAAAGGTGCAACAAGTTAAAGAAAGATTGTATAAACTAGTTGAACATTATTGTAGCACAACTTCTAGTATGCACAGTGATATTCATTCCTCAACTTCTACTTCAAGAGTGCCTAAGGAATCAAAGACGGACACATCTCTTGTCTTCTATGTATGTTTAAAATTTTATTAGTTAATAATTGTATGATATTTTATTATATTTCTAAAAATCTTTGTCTCACATTATCTACTCACTTTTTACATCTTGACTATGTCAAGGACTTCAAATTGCACAAGTCACAATAATCTTCTAAGGTTGGAAAATCTCAACTTGATCTTTATTTGGAGGAGTCCACTATTGATATTAATTATCATGTTGATTTAGATGTTATACAATGGTGGAAGAATAATAGAAGTCAATTTTCTGAACTATCAGACGTGCTAAGTATTCCTATTACTACTGTTGCATTTGAATATGCATTTAGCATTGGCTCACATGTCCTTAACAAGTATAGGAATTGTCTTTTGTCAAAACATGTGGAAGCTTTGATGTGTACTCGTAATTGGTTGCATGGATTTGGTAGTGATGGTAATTTATTTTGTTTACATGTTACTGTTGTACCAATTTGAAGTATTAACATTTTTATTTTAAATTTAATGTTAGTAATTATCTTTTTAATTGTGATATGCAGCCATGGATATAAATGATGATGATGAGAATGACAATCAAAATGTGTAAGTGTTTTCTTCCAATGCAGCATCAAATTCAAATATTCTTAATTTAGAAGATGATGATTAAAACTTTAAAGTTGTTATAATTTGAGACTTTATTTTACTTTGTGAATTATGTTTAATGATTTTAACTTTGATTCATAAACTGTTTATTTTGAGTAAGACTTCAAAATTGTTGTGAATTATTACTTTATTTTAGTTTGTGGATTAAAAGATTATGGTTTATAATTGAAGTTTTTAACTTTAAGTTGTTAAAATTTGTGTGTTTTAAGATTATAAAGTTATAGTTAAATTATATTTTATTGCTTTAAATTTGTAAATATAAATAATTTTTACATTTTTTAAATTTCATATTTTTATTTTTATAAATTAATTTTTGAACAGGCTGGCGGGCTAGCCCATGGCCCAATTCTAAACGGGACAGGCTACACTTTTCTGTCCATATTTAAAAACGGGTTGACCCAACCTGACCCATTTTTAGGCGGGCTAAGGATGGGTCGAAGCGAGCCGGGGTAGGCTGACCCATATTGACACCCCTAATAGAGAAAGTGATGGATTTTAAGCTAAACTTTTAAAGCTAAAATATGATTACTTTGTAGTTTGATAAATAGCTCTAACTTCAACAAATGAGATATTTACATATAATCAATGTGCACATCTTTTTAAATTTATAAACTTTTATATCAGATACTGAGACGTTCCTGTTATTATTAACAGTTTCATCCCAATTATTATGGTACTATGTTCAACTTAGAGACTCTAATAAATTTAACATGTTTAATAAACATAAATGAAGACATATATCCCATACATAATGCACATCTACATATATATAGAGTTGTTGTTCAACAATAGATAATTTAATACAGACCTCCTACCTTTCCTAAGTTATTCAAGTATTTTACAAACTAAAGGAAAATGAAGGTTAGGCAAAAAGATCCTAAGCACTCATAATTTACATATACCTCATTGTCGACTATTTTTTTTTTCTTTACGAGCAGATCTCTCTTCTAGTCATCTAATCCATTTGGAGGAGGATCAGCATGAAGGCCTAGGTAAGTTGTTGCACAATACATGGGGTAGGCAATCTCAACTCTAACAGGACTCTGCATAATTATGGGACCAATATGGGGTTGTTAATGGTAGTAATAGTTAGTATCACACAACCCGTAAAAATAATAGTTTGATTAGTATTATTATAGCTCCACGTTTCTGACCCTATACTAAAAGTCATGTTCTGCTCAGGAATAGGAATACTCCCAACACTCATTCTGCATTCATAACTTAGTTAATAGACACAAATAAAGAAAATATGAATAAATTATTCATAAATTATTTCATAAGGCAACACTAATTGCTGAATAAAAATAACCACCACATAACTTATGAATAAGCATCTCATAGTACTTTAGTCGTATTATTTCTTTGCCCCTCGCCTATACCTGGCGTTTTCAACCACTATCCCTATGAACTGTTTCATAATCACAAAATGAATTTTAGCCATTAATCTGCCTATTGGATATACACTTTCATAATCATTCATCCCTTAAAATAAGAGAATCATTCATTTTATGGACATGACTATTTTCAATTTTTTTTTTCCAGATTTCATGCATCAATTTGTAAAATTCATAACTAATTCAATACAAATCCAAAAATCATGAAATCACTTAGGTTTTCTTTCTTTAAGTGTCTACTTTTCAAAAGGAATATGCACGTAAATAATTTTTATACAGAAAGTAACATTTAACTTAGTTTCTTTCTATTGATCACATGATTCCACTTTTAGAATCCAGTAAATTGTAAAATTTGTAATAAATTCAATTTTCTTCCAAAACACATGAGACCGATGAGGTTATTCTCAGTATTATGTCTATTTCGAAGTAAAAATACTTTCACATTCAAACTACTTACATACATTAATTCATGCTTTAATTTTATCAGTACATGTCACAGGTTAGCATAATTCTGCTAATTGTTCTCTGTTGCTCACATTAACTCACTTCTTAGTATCAGTTAAATATAAAAATTATAAATATTTTATTTTAAATCCAAATTTAATCAAAATAGTGAGGATATTTTCCCTGTAGTATCTATTTTCATGAAAAAAATATGAATAAAATAACGCCATATATATCCTTAAAAATGAAATCAAGTTTCTCAGCAATATGCATAAACCATTAGTTTCATATAACAGAAACTTTAGAAAATCATAAGTATTTTGTTTTAACTCTAATTTAAGTAAACTCAGTGAGTATGGTTTCCTTATGAAGTATAGTTTTATACAAAAATATAAATAAAATCACATCATGCATGAATTTTAAGAATAAAGGAACTTAAAGTGAGCTGTTCTCAGGAATCATTTTCACACATCATAATATTCAAAAATTCATATCTATTTTGTTTCAATTCCAAATAAAGTGAAACTAGTGAGAATAGTTTCATTAATAAGTTTATTTTTATACAAAAATAAAGATAAAATAACGCCACACAGAGATATTAAAACAAAATTGAATTAAGTCATACTGCCCCCAGAATACTATTTTCATGTATCAGAATTTTAGAAAAATCATAACTAATACAATTTAAATCCAAATAAAATAAAACTAGTAGGAAAAGTTTCAAAATTTAATTATCTACATGAATAAAATAGTAACAAAAATTTTTGCAAAGGTTTTCTCATATGTTACATTATTTGCAGTTTAGTCCTTTTACTTTATGTTAATTGCAATTATGTCCTTTTTCCAAAACTTTAAGAAGTCAAGTTGTCCAACACGTTTTTCCCTTTCCTCTAAGTCATTGTCCAGGTCTCAATATGGTCAAAAATATTCCTTTGGTCCAATCATAGTATTTTCTCATCTAAAGGTCCAATCCTTCAAATTTAATTTCATATCTTGGTCAATATTCGTATGACTCTTATACTTCATAGGTTCCAAAATCTGTCCAAGAGTCCAAAGCTTATTTCTTAGTAATTTTTCTATTTTTAAATCATTTTCCTTTTTCCCTTTCATTTAAAATTTTTAAAAAACATTTAAAATATTATTTCAAGTCAAGATAAATCCAAAATATCAAGAATTCTATGATAATACAAGCTAATATCTTAGGAAAATTTTCGTGATTTTTAAAAATTTGAAAAAAATAAAAACTAACACAAAAGCAGTTATAACTATTTCAGAACCATAAATCTTCTTAAAAATTTACAAAAATTCATTTTTATGTTCTACCAAAGCCTAATCATGAAATTTTTACTAAGTTTATAGTATTTATGCCATATAAAACTTAAACAAAAACTTAAAACTCAGATCATGCATCA
This sequence comes from Abrus precatorius, assembly GCF_003935025.1. Classification (NCBI taxonomy): domain Eukaryota; kingdom Viridiplantae; phylum Streptophyta; class Magnoliopsida; order Fabales; family Fabaceae; genus Abrus; species Abrus precatorius. The sequence goes on along the minus strand of NW_020874406.1, from coordinate 10,384,068 downwards.
AAAGAATATTTACAGAAATAGTAAACAATTTCTGACAGAAAACTCCTGATTATAAACGGAAAACTTTAACAAAACCCTCAATCAATTTCAAGGCATGGATTCACATAAAATCAGCCCAATATCATAACAATAACACATAACAAGCAAAGTCATCAATAAATTTCTGTCAAAATACCCCCTTACAGTTAGTTAAGATTTTTCTGCAGAATTTTCTGTTTTTGTTGTTTTTAACGTTTTTCTTGGATTTTCTTGTGCAAGTAAATTTTATTTTCATATATCAATTAGACCCACGGAATTTTCATTCAATATAAGGGGTTAAGGGTTCCCCTTGACTCAAAATTAATTAGCAAAAGTATTCTCCCAATTTATGAACTATACTCCCCTCTCTTGATTTTATCTTTGCCTTTTTGGGTGAGGTTGCAAGGGTGTTTTGATCTCCTCTTTCTCTTCTTTTTATTGGTCTAATTTGAGCCTCTTTACTGCTCTTCCAAGTCAGCTTTGAGTTTGTCCAAAAAGGTCCTCAAATGTTAAAGTTCTTTTGCTAAATTTGGTGGTGGGGTTATTTAGTGTTTTTAGAGTTTTTCCTATTTTGTTGGCTTGAAGAGTGACATGGCTGAGTGGTGGTTAGCATGTGTTGGATGTGATCAGGTGAATAGAAGAGTTTGGTTTGGCTGGATTTAGGAATTTTGGCTAGATCTTCCAATTTCCTTCATTTACACGTGAATTTAGGCCTTGTATTTGGGGAATGCTTTTTATATTTTTTCTTGGTTTTTATGGGATAGAGGGTTCATGACCATTTAGATAGGTTAAAGTGGAGTAACTTTGCTGTTGGAGACTTTCCCAAATTCAGATTTTATCAAGGTGAAAAGTGGTCCCTAATAATCATGCTTAAAGTGAATATTTTGGACCCTTGTGATGTCATCTAGTTGACCTAAGTTTTCCTTGTAGTTTGCCTTTAGTTCCTGGTTTATAACTTCAGATTTTCCCCCTCACATAACACTATTTTTTGGCTGAGTTTAGTTGGGTTTGATTGGCATTTGGTTAGGCTCCTTTGTTAAGAATTGAACCATTGACCCTATGTCATCATCAAAGAATTTTAGTAAATCAAGTCTTATTTCTTATTGGTTTCCTTCACTTTAGCTGATACTTTTCCCAATTATTGACAAATTTAGTCTATTTTTCGTGCCAAAACCATGCCAATTGGGTTGGGTAAGATAGGATTACAAAATTGGAAGTTTTGATCCATTTGCCTAGCCCTTTTTACACTACTTTGAGTGCTGAATTTGCAAAAATTAGTTTGAATTTTCTATTTAAGGTTTGGGTCTGGTTCTTGAACGAATACAACCTCATTTGGCCCAATAATTTACCATAAAAATTTCAGAATTTTTCATTATCATTTCCTTACCCAACTTGGATTTTCATTCTAGGCCTAATCTAGGGGTATTTTGGTCTTTTTGGCCAATGTTGTAACTTATTTTTAATTTTCTATTTTTTTATTCTCCACAATTGATTATAAATTTTGTAATACATAATTAAGATGGTATAAATTTATAAAAACAATTTTTTTTTTTGGTAATTATTCTTATAAAAATTGGATTCCACTATAATTCGTACCCAATTTTTCCTTAATTTGTCAGTTTTTCGAGTAAATTTGACTAAGTATGTTTTAATTCCTAACTATATATATATGATCTAATTCTAATTTATTTATATTGATATAATTAGTAATTAACTTAGAAATAAGGAAATTTTGGGGTGTGACAGATACCATTTAGTCTACTATTAACTGACATTCTATAGAATAATTTTGAAACTTGTATGTTATTTCACTTATACTCTTTTAATATTTGGCTTTCAATTTATAACAAAGTAATTAGTGCATAAACAACCAACCATGCTGAACATAATTCTCTCTCTCCACTCTAAGATTTTTACCCTTAGCTTTAAAGTTTTGTGTGAAAATAATCGTGCAAAGTTAGGAGCTATGTATGTCTATTTATAGAAAATGAGCAAGTTAGTTTATACTGAGATATACTTTAATTAACTTTGTTTAACATAAATATAGTAAAATTAACTTATGTTGTGGGAGTCTATTATACGAAAGTATGTCAAAATTAATTTTTATGTAAAAAGTATTAAAAATTTAAACAAAAATCAATTATAATCAATTTTTCTATGCAAGTGTAAATAAGAACGTTTAATGGAATTCTATGCAAACACAATTTTTAAATAATAAAAAAATTTAAATTAACTTCTATTTAAACTTTATAAAAAAAATAAAGAAAGTTATTTTTATAATAATAAAATTAACATAGAAAGGTAAACATATCCAAATAAAGGTGTATTCTTAATATAGCTTTTAAATTCTTTTATTTAAGTAAAAACCCATTTTTGTGCTAGTTCATACTTGAATTCGAAATTGATTAAATTTTAACATTGCTTGGTTGGTAGATAATAAAAAGAAGCAATAAAGAAAATGGATTGAGAATAAAAGTTAAATTGGGATAACAAATTTGGATACATGTATAGAAGGTGCAACTTTTCCTTAGTGCAGGGGGTGTACTATCGATCGATCGGAACAGGATGGATCCGCTGTCGGCGCTAAGAGAGTTCACGATGAGAGGGGAGGTGGAGAAGATAGTGCGAGTGAACGGCGAGTTGAGATTCGGGGAGGAGTACACATTCCCATGCTCGGTGGAAACGGCATACCGTTCAACGAAGGGGAATCGGTACACACTGGAAACCCTAGTCCACTACATTAAGAACCACCACCTCAAGCACACTGAGTATTTCCAGAACACCATCGCCCTCGGCATCCCCTCCGTTACCCTCCCCGACCGCAAACCCCTCCTCCAATACCTTCAGGGCATCCTCTCCTCCACCGATTCCATCGAGTACCGCCCCGAAGACCCTTCCTTCGCCCCCAATCATCCCCTTTCCGATGACCACCTTCACAAATTGGATGACTTCGACTTCATCTCCATGATCAAGGCCGCTGAGAGGCCCTTGAAAGATCGCCAGTCCCTCCTCGAGTGCAAGAGTCGTGACTTCTACAGCGTCCTCGTTGCTGCCACCAAGCGCGAAGAGGAGCGCCAGAGGCTCGACTCCCAGCAGAGGAAGGATGGCCTCGTTGCCAAAAGTCGCTTGATGGGTGCCGATGACGACTTGGGCTATGACCCCGCTCCCAAGCCCAAGATGCACTTCAAGGGTTCCAAAATTGGGGAAGGTGTCCCCATTATCTTAGTTCCCAGTGCCTTTCAGACCCTCATCACTATCTATAATGTTAAGGAATTCTTGGAGGACGGTGTTTACATTCCCACTGATGTCAAGGTCAAGCAGATGAAAGGTGCCAGGCCCGATTGCGTCACTGTTCAGAAGAAGCTCAGCAGAGATAGGGTTGTTACCGCTTATGAAGTCAGGGATAAGCCTTCTTCCCTCAAACCTGAGGACTGGGATCGTGTCGTTGCTGTCTTCGTATTGGGCAAGGAGTGGCAGTTTAAGGATTGGCCTTTCAAAGACCACGTTGAAATTTTCAACAAAAGTGAGTCCATTTTTTTTATTGTGTTTCATTGAAATATCCATGTTGTCGACTTCGCGAGGTAGGATAAGGCTTTTGTTGTTGTTTCATTCGATTTCTCCGGCTTTAAGGGAAACATTCAGTGTTTCTTTTATTTCCTCAAAAAAAGCTGCATTTTTAGCACTCTTTTTATGGCTATGATTGTATTATTCAATCTGCGTTTTGCTGGGTTCAATTATATGAATTCTTCTAAACTATAACTTACTTAGTTGATTGTAGTAACCCTATGAAATCCTTGCAGTTATTGGATTTTACATGCGTTTCGAAGATGATAGTTTGGAGTCGGCGAAGAATGTGAAGCAGTGGAATGTAAAGATTATTTCTGTGAGTCCTTGTTGTATACCCTTTTTTTACCTTTAAGTATTTTGAACTGATAATTTGTTCAGCTTATCGCTTGGCTATCTTCCTATGTTTTCAGCCCTTAATTTGAAGTCTAAGTACCTGTTTCTAACTTGATGGCAGATTAGTAAGAACAAGCGACATCAAGACAGGGCTGCAGCGTTAGAGGTGTGGGACAGACTAGAAGAATTTGTACGCTCACGGTCACATTCTTGATTTGCATCAGATAGAGTTCACTGTTATTACATTTTTTCCTGTCTTGATGTTTTGTCAGATGATATGATAAATATTTCCATTAATATATGATGTAAAATTAGTCTCGTCCTTTAATTGATACACTTTGTTAATTGTTAGTGCTAACAACAATAATAGGCTATTGCTCCACATAATGGATGGAAATGTTTACCATGGTACCAAACTTTTAAAGCTAAATAACTCAAAATTTAATTTTTGTCCATATATAAGATCAATTTTTGTTCTGCATTTGGAACATTTAGCTTTCCTTGAACTTTTATCGTTCATCAGGAATTGCTATATGTAAAGATCGAGTTGAGTAGTTCGAGCTTTTTTTTTTGTTATTCTTGTCTTACTTTCAAGTTGGAGAGAAGTTATCTCTGTCTCATGTAGTTTGAGAGAGCTATTCAAATGTGGCTGTACCTACCTTTTGTGTTTCCTCAATTATGCAGTTTTTGGCGCTCTATTTCTTTATTCTTCTGTTCAGCTTTGTATCTATATGGATGTTATGCTAGCCTGCCACTGCTTCAGGTTCCCATAGACATAGTTAAAGCCTGTGTATTACAGAACTTTGAACTTGAATCCACGGGCCTTCTTTTTATGAGGATTATTGTGTAAATGAGCTTTTATTTTCTTTCTCTTAGCTCTTCTATGGCTAAGGAAAATAAAGACAATATTTTCATTTGCATGTCTAAGAAAACAGTAGAAAATAAACGAAGAAGTTCCAAAGCCCTCTAAATGAAAGCTCGAGTCCATCAAAGCTTAGTGACATTATTCATGATACATTCAAGGTGGAGATTACCATTAGATGTTAGTTACCATAGACTGTAGCTACTGCTACCTGAAGATATTTGTTTTGGTATCTCATACAAATACTTAAATGAAGAAATTTTTGGATTCAAATGAAGGCAACACATTTAATTCCCTTAGACTAGTGGTTTCTTGGCCTTTTAGCAAATCTTTCATTGTTTCAACGATGCTTATAGGGAAATGCTAACCAGTGTATTAGTAAGTGTTATTCATACTTTTATAACATGATTTTCTATGCATCTCCAATGTGATCTATATTAAAAACTTTCTATTTCTTGATTTCTTCACCATGTTTATATTCTTAAAAGCACAACATTAAATATATTAGTGGGATTAGGCCATGGCGGCAGTTGTCACAATTAGGCAGATTTTCTGGTATGGCAAATAAAAATTCAGTTTCATTGATCAAACATAGTTGATTGATTGCCTTTCATAGTGCAGCAAAGTGCTACATTCAAGTGATTTGGTTGCTTTGAGGACTTGGAATCCAATGATGTTGATTATAGCAAACCACAAGTCACAATCCATCTTCATTAATAAAGGAGTGAGAGAATAAATATCTCATAATACAAAACATGTAACCACTATGGGTAACAAATGAATAGATTGAACCCTTCAGCCTAAGGGAACTCAACAGTATATGAAACAATGACAATCGGCAAACAAGGAAAAAATATCCAATAGGAAAGCCAACTGATTATGGAATCAGTATGTTCTGAAAGTTGAAGCGTATGTTGCTGCCAAAATAAGTAACAGAGGAACGGATAACTTGACGGAATTCCCACTGGATGAGCCATTATCTGTTGTGGGTAGGGTTTTGGATCCGGTTCCTGCAAGTGAATGTCAACTTGAATGGTTAACATGGGCAAGGGACAAATTGGATAATCAAACCGCAAAGCATAAACTAAAATACTTCCTCAATGTGGAGAATTAGCATTCAGTACCTGATGGAACTGAATTTGGAGATTCTGCTGCTGTTCCTGCGGGTGGTTTTGCTGGTGAAACAGCTGCTGACAGACACATCATGTTAAATTTGCAGAAAGGTATGGATTAGAATTCGGTGCGCTTATCTTAGAGATTTTATTGTCATACCGTTGTTACACTGACTGATGGGTGGGGTCTGCACCTTGCAAGCGCCAGGCAAGGCCAGAGCCTGAGTCTGGTTGATGTTCATCCCCAGGGATGATCCACCGCCGCTAAGAACCTGACACAGGCATTGTGGTTGTGAGCGTACTACACTGGCAAGCTGTGAGCAGCATCCTGAAGATGGGGTTGAAGAATTCCCTGTGATATAATTAAGGCACGGTGACATGCTGACTAACACATTTGTGCAACTTGATTGTGCTGCAGCTCCTGCACTCAGCATGGCCATTACGATCAAAACCAAACCCATTTCCATTGAACACTCTTATGCAAATATGTTGGAATTTTTTTTTTCCTTCCGGGAGTAGGGTTTGTTAAAGGTAGAATATATGTTGGTAACCTGGTATCCCGTGTTTGTACTCCGAAGACACTGGTTTTGGAAGAACGAGGCATAGGCCTTTTGTAGAGAAAAGGGGGAAGAAAATGACAAGAGTAAGGTGATGATGTGGGTGAACAACTCCTCCTACTCTTTCCAACGGGATCTATTTGGTACTTGGTGGCGGCCATACGTTGTTAGGTATGCAGACCTGGATTATGGGACCCTTATCCTATAATATAAACAAATGAAAAATTCTAAAGGCAGGTCGGTTAAACAGATGACCAACTTTTGGCATCAGAGGCTGAGGGAACGCTATTATCGGCTATCACTCTATCCTATCTTTTTTGTGTTCAAAGCAGTACGGTTAAAATACACGACCAAAAAAGAAAGAACCACGTGTCTTACGAGATGGACAGTATCATATACTATATGATACGAGTAGACGAGACTACCTGCATGTTCCATTCAGCTTATTTTGAGAAAATTATTATTATTTTTTGCAGTTTTATTTGAAAAATGTTTCTTGTTTAAGAAAAACTTTCCCGAACATACAATTCAATTAAGATAAATGTCCTTGCCATTATCCTGACTTGTAATATTGTAGTGTCCTCTCGTAGCTTCAAATAGCGGACAATTGGCATTATAAGATATTATTGATTTACAATTATGTGCCAACTTCTCCCCAGAATTTAACTAATCGAATTTGAATTATGTTTCTTCTAACTAATTAGCGAAAATATTATTTAAAGGAAAATTAGTACCACAGAAATACGCATGTAAGCTTTTCATCTACGTGGTCCCTGTCAGAATACCCCTTTTTTTTGGTTTTGGGGGTGGGGCGGTTTGGGTTGGAGATAGAGGCAGGTGATGAGAAAGGGAGTGCGGGTGCTACACGAAAAAGAAGAAAAGAGAAATCGAACTTATTACATGTTCTCCATAATAATTCGGAATTTGACTAAAGTCGCGATCAAAAACTAATTGTTAAGGTTAATAAATTCTGGCTTGCGATTGGCCCCAAAGTTGAAGTAGACAGTCTTGTTGGTTTGATCATTAGAAAATTATATATATATATATATATATATAATGAAAAACACATCTTAATATAATTTTACTCTTCAACCTTTTTGAAACTAATTTTATCCAACTATTTCAACACTGAACAAAGCGGACGAAGGGTGATGCCCTTATTCCTATGCCCGCTTAAATGAGTTGAATAAGTCTAATGGTTGAAGTTGTATTTGTTAACTTGGTATTATGTTGGTATGAACTAAAAATAAAATAAGCAAAGGGTCAGGAAGTGGAGGGAACTACTACTAGGATTCGGTTATCCACCTGAGCAGCTGACCTAATATGAATGATTTGATTTGACAGTTTATCAAGAACATCAAATTTTGTGTTACAACAGATTAAGGTAGGATGTTTCAGATGCCACTTGTTGAGCTTAAAATCTTCAGTCAAAATTGGTTCTACAGAGATCAAAACACTCCCAATATAGCAATTCTACCTACTTCAAACTCTTTCTTTTCCTACTGATTAGTTATGGCAGTTGAGCTATTAAACCAACTTTGGCACCTCCGTTTATTTTTCCCCTCTATTTCTCTTCTTAATACCCTCTCTTTATAAATTCCCTTATCTCTTTCTCTACTATCAAACTTCCAAACTGTACTTTTGAACACAACAAATTTACTTTCAAATTCCTAGCAGATCAACAACCCAAACCTCTAAAACATATACACATGGAGCGTTTTGTGTGCCTAGTTGTGGTATTTGCCATGGCTACGGCAATGGCTGCACCGGCCTATGCCCAAGTCACCACTCCATGTAATGCATCGATGATAAACAATTTGTTCAGCCCTTGTGTGAATTTCCTCACAAATAGCAGTGGCAATGGCACCTCACCCTCTGCCCAGTGCTGCAATTCCATGAAGTCCCTCACAAGTGGGGGTATGGACTGTTTGTGTCTCATTGTCACTGGCAATGTTCCTTTTAGAATTCCAATCAACCGAACCTTGGCCATCTCTCTTCCTCGTGCTTGCAACATGCCTGGTCTTCCAGTTCAATGCAAAAGTACATTCCTTCGATCTTCAGTAGTTTTCTCGTTATCAATAATTTTAAATTATAGTTATTCTAATTATCAATGAGGCTAAGGTGAAACTGAATTATTTTATGCTTTGTTTTTTCTCAGCCTCAGGTTCACCACTTCCAGCTCCTGGTAATAATAATATGCCTAAAATTTACTATATTAAGTATAAATCTTTTCCATTTTAACTAATCTTTCGAATGATTTTGATTTATATTGACAGGACCAGCGTCTCTTGGGCCATCTCTTTCTCCTGTATCTAACCCGTCTTCACCATCTCTTAGTCCTGAAGGTAATCACTTAGTCATTAGTAGTCAACAAAAATGCATTTTTGATGGCATGCATTATGACAGTAAATTGAGTACTATTAGCTTCTCGAGTTTGATACTAATACCAGCATCTTTTCCTCGAACAGCATCCTCTGTACTTCCCTCGCCTGTCACACCTTCTTTGGCACCAGAGTCTGACACAACCCCTCCTCTTTTGACTCCATCATCTCCCTCAGTGGATTCTGATACCCCATCTGCAACCAAAGGAAGTGGACGCTCTGATCTGACTCCATCATCAGCCACATCATCTTACCGTCTCCTACCTTCTTTTGTATTGATTACATTAGGATTTGCTGTTCTCAAACACCGCTAGGTTGCTGTGTCTGACATCCTTTGTGGATGTAAATGTACCTAATAGGTTCCAATATGTGTGGCTATTGCATACAGTTTTGCTCAGATTGTTTTAAACCCACATTAGGGGAGTATTTATCAAATTAAAAGGTATTTGTATTGCAATGTATATGAGTGCATGAAAAATAAATTACTGTTATTTATTCACTCGAGAAGTTTATTGAGTTAGCTTAATTTCATTGGTCAGTGTCTAGAATTTGTAGGGAATCAAATTGATATTTGATTTACTTACAGTTTGATTGGTTACGTTGGTACATTAGGAGTCCTAGTTTGATGTTGAGAATAAGGTAACATCAAACATACCTTAATGCAAGAGAGGACTACATAAATTGATCAAACAGACAAAATCTTAAATTCCTTGCATATGGGTGGAACATTAATTATTTGTAGATTCTTTGGTGGGCTATTTTTTTATATTGTTTTTTTAAATTTATAAAAATGTGGGGTTTTTTTTGGGTTAAAATTACAAGAATATGGTTTAATTTAAAAATTGTCAATGATTTTGTTAATTGTCAAAAAATTAGTTAGAACAACTTGTCATTTGCAAGAATTTAAGTGTGAAAATTAATTACAAACACTTGTGAGAGTATAACATTTAAGTGTAAAAAGCTAATATGTGTACATACTGTAGATAATGTATCATCTAAAGAATTGATGTGTTAACTTAGTTAATATATTAAAGTTGAATTTCTAAAAATAGTGAAAAATATTACGTATAAATGTCTAATATTGATATTTGTTAATTTCATGTAATATCATATAATTCTAATAATAAATGACAATAATGTTCAATAAATGTTTTGAATATATCAATGACATTATTCCTCAACTCCTACTTTTGAGTTGTATGTTATTTTTTAATGAAGTTTCAATAATCATTTATTGAAGACGATGAGGAGGAAGCACATGTGAGCACTGTGGCAAATAAATAGGTAGAATGAGAACAAAATAACACTAAAAGTGATGACAATAACTTTAAAAGTGAATATAGAAGCAGAGAAGATAGTGAAGATAAAGATGTGGATGATGATGTTGATGATGGAAAGCCTAATTTGCCAAACACATTAGTTGAACAACATCTGTTTGTGGAGTAATCCTTCATGTGTACATTAGATCTCGATGTAATGCATGCAATTGAATTTCTAGAGTACACAAGTTTGAATATGTGTTATAATTATGTTGTTGATGCATTAAATTTTAATTTTTAAATTAGTTTTTGTTTGTGTTTGTATTTGATAAGTCATTGTGATGTAGATAGAAAATTGTATGTTGGAAAACAATTCAATGATATAGAAACTATCATATGAACAATTAAGTGTTACGATATATCAAAAGGAGTAAATTACAAAATATTTGAGTCAGAACCAAATATGTTTGTTGTAAACGTGAGGTATATAATAAATTATGGATGCCTTTTTTGAACTTCTTTAAGAAAGAATAAGTATATTTGAGAGATTAGAAAGTATAATGGATCGCACAATTGTACAAGGGATAAGATTTCTCAAGATCATAGGGAGTTAGATTTAGACACAATTGCATACGCATCAAGCCACTAGTCAAGTCTAATCCTTCCTTTAAAATAAAATTTGTGATTCGTGAGATTCGGTCTCGATATAGATGCACAATAATGTATCAGAAAGCAAAGGGCAATTAAAAAAAAATTGGTTAATGAAAGCCTCATTTAAAGCTTTGCTGCAATTGTGTGAACCAATTTGTGACGTTGTTCAATGATTAGTTGGATGTTGCAAAAGCATACTATAATGATGAGTTGTTTCCCAATATTTAAATATTACGTCAAGTGTTTTAGAGTTTTGGTTACTGTATTAGAGTATTTAAACACTAAAAACTACTTGTGCATGTTGATAAGACATGTTAATATGGCAAATATAAGGGCTATTGGTAGTTGTTGCACAATATGATGATAAGAATATTTTACTTAGTGCTTTTGCTATTTTAGAAAAAGACAATTACAACTAAAGTTATATGTACACGTTAATCCATGAGATATCCCATTGGCACTACTATAATCAATAGATCTTCTATCCCGTGATTCTTTGTTTCTTGATCCATGATAAATATCTTTTTAACTATCTACAGAAGTCTATGCTTGTTCCTGCTGTGAGGTTCTTCATCCCATTGAAATGGTTGTTACTAGTTCGTTTGCTATAACTAATAATACTCTTCATTTGACTGTATTGAAGATAGTGAGATCTCCTACTACTACATAGGTGGTGTATCCATGGAGAATTCCTCGTGATGGGAAAGTGATGGTTTTATAAAGAACTATTGTTCTTAAAGTGCTGACTACTCCATTTGTGGGGATAATAATAACCAATTCATTGCATACAATATGTATGATGTCTAATATTCGTAAGAAGGATAATATATTCAATTGACAATCCCTCTAAGATACGCTAATATCGATGTGAGCATGAATGAGTCTTCAGTTTTTTTGTTATCTTAATCCTTCTAAGTCTTTGCTATGAACTCCCTCAAGATTTTACGGGTGAGAGAGGGATAGGTTGAGCATATTGAAATTGATGCATTATACAACTAGTTACGTGTCACGCTCTAACTTTGAAACAAATCAAAGAGTTAATAGAATCATAGTTCGTTCTCTTCTCAGTCATTTGGAATTACGACACCAATATAATCATTCTCATATGGTTGTCATAGAAACTACAATTAATAACCAAATATTAGTGTTATAAGCAATAGGCAAAATTAATTTTTTTGTCCTCTAACTTTAGGGTAAGTTTTGATTTAGTCTTCTAACTTTTTTTTATTCTTTTGTCCTTAAATTTTTTTTTTCACATTGCTCCTTTCCATTAGCTAACAGAAACATCATATGTGGCGTTGAAATGGCTTAATTGGCATTAAATAGTCCAACTTGCTTAATTGAAACCTACCTTAAAGTTAGATTACGAAAATGTCTCTATCTGAGAGCAAACGAGAAAACTATTGGTTTGCTTGGGATTTGAGCCAACGACAAGAGTCGGTGTGTGCCTATATTTGCAGTAATATTATGCAACTACAAAATTCTCTAGCATTACGTCGTGAATATCTAAGCCTCTATAAATAAAGGAAAGACACATCAAATCCTAAATATAATTTTAAATTTTATTCACGTGCCAACAACAAGATTTTTGCATGTACCACATATTTGTTTTTGCTCAACATTAGAACATATCCTAATAAAGTAAGTATACATCCACACATATATTGTGCTATCCTAATGTCAAAATTTATAGGAAGTCAACCAAGATATTTTGTAAGTCACTTTAATATAATCTTTTATCTTTCAATATCGTTTGTTGTTAGTTGGTCGCCTAATAACTCATCTCGCATGTCTTGAGCTACTGCAAAATAGAGATTAGTAAAACCAATTGTCGATAGATTGTTGATCTAAAATTCAAGTAACATAAAAACATATTTTAATGTAATTGTGCATTCTCTATAAAATAAATAAAATATATGTTTAAGGCCTCCACTATTCTACAAGTGCATAAGCAAAAAGACCATTTATTTGCATTTGACAAATCTAAACAATGCGATAAAGGTTAACATGCCATAAAATGTTATTTATTTTTTTGTTTAAGTGACATTATTGATAAGTGACGAAAGTATAATTGTCTTATTAACTATTACAACAAAATAAAAAAAAATATTATTAGTGACAACAATTTTGTTCATAAAAATCTTTATCAATTTCACAAACAATAATTACAATAATCAAATAAAATATTAAATTAACCTAAATATTTATAATTTATTAAAATTACTAACTAATTATATCAAAATAAATACATTTACATTATGTTTTTTAAGTTATGAAATTTTAAGAGAAATTATAATTAAATGTCAAAAAAATAATTACAAAAATTTAAGAAATTTAAAAAGTTAACCTAAATATATTATAAATAAACTTAATTAATTCATAAATAATAATAATAATAATAAATTTCTAATTGTATTAAATAACATGTTAAATTTTATATTTTCACCATCTTAATTTAGTAATATATTTTAATTAATGCTAAACAAGGCATGATAAATATTTTATTTTATATATTACTTCATTAAAATTATTATAGATGGATAACATTAATTTATTTGTTATGAAAATTAAACTATAATTAAAAAATAAAAAAAATATTAACATAAATTAAATAAAACACATTTAAATTGTGTATTTTCTTATATATGTTGTTTTGAATCAAATCCTCATTATTTTTAACCTAATTTCTTTTCTATTTTAAAATTTACATAGTTTTTCTCTCATAGATTTTTTTTTTCCACAAATTTTTCACTTTTTTTCTACCTAAAAACTCCCTCTCCTTTCTTCTACTTCAATTTATATGTCACACGCATGGCCACTTTGTTCCACATCAAGATCATATTTATAACTTCAAAGGCCACTAATAAGGATGAAAACAGACCAGACAGCCTAATAGGTGGCCTATGGTCTCACCTACTTTAGGCCTAACTTGACTTGCCTCTTTAATAAACAAATAAAGCTTATGCTTTTTTTAAGATCTGTTTAAGTAAATAAGTTAGACATGAGTTATTTACAAAGCCTGGTAGGTCGACATTATTGTTATTATTTTTAAAAAATCAAGCTCTTAATATGGGATAAAGCCCTATATTCTATCCCACTTAAGCCCTATAATTAGTAGGTTAGTTTTGGCTCTAAGTTTCAATATAAAGAAAATGGTGAGTTAGTCCACCTATTTTTAAAAGTAATTAATAACTATTATATTATTTATTTATAATATTTATTAAATTATTTTATTTAAATAAATTAAAAATTATATTTTAAATATAAAAATTAATTTTAAAAGTAAAAAATATAATTATATTAAAAATATTATAAAATTAATTAAATTTAGCTTTTACATTTGGTTAATTTTTTAATTAAATTTAATATGGTTGTTAAGAGTCTAGTAATGTATAGTTTTTAGTTAATTTTAATTTTTTTTCTTCTTCTTTAACTTTTTATTTTTCTTTTTTTCATCCAAATTTATTAGAAATTTAGTTTTTATAATTTTTCTTGCCTTACTACTATTTTGAGTGAAAATTACTAAAGTTTGGATCTTGATTGTAGGTTATTTAGTGCCAAGGCACAGACCTATGTGTGTCAAGGCGCTAACCAAGTGTGACAATGTGCTCTTAGGTCATTATGTGCCAAGACACAAGCTTGTGTGTGCTAAGACGCTTATCACGAATAGATAATGAAATTGCAGAACTTTCAGTGCCAAAACGCAAACATTTGTGTACCAAGATACAAACTTACTGACGTCGACAAAAATACATATTGGGTAAGATAAAAGAGATTGTGAGGCACATTGTAAAAGAAAAGTAGGTTTTTTTTTAGGGAGGACAAGGGGACAACTCTTTTAGATCAGGAAGAACAGAACCACACTTAGGTCTTTAGAGAGAAAGATTGGAGAAGATTTCCATTTTCTTCTCAAGAATATGACAAAGGGAACCTCTCTTTTTTTTTCTTGTGTTTTTCATTTCTGTGATGGTTGCTAAACATTTTGTAGTTAAGATTGATGGATCGCTTTAGGATTATGATGTAATTAGATTCTTGACTCTAGTTTAAGCTTTTTTTTATGTTAGCTTGTAAATTCATTCTTAATACTTAGTATGAACTAGCTACTCATACTTTGTTTTGATAAACCTTTTTAACATTAGAAAATGGAATGAGTGGTTGTACTTCTTGATTTACTTACCTCATCATTTAATTTTCTAGGAATATAAATTATTGGGTATGTTATCTTTTGGTTTCTTTGTATTCTAAAACCTTAGACTCATACATTTGAAATTAAGAAATTAATCTTTGTGTATGAGTTCAAGAGAATTTTTATACTAAGTAATTGGATATAAATTAATTTAGTAGGAACTTTTGTAATCATTTTCAGAGCTTGAACTAGCAGGGAGTTTAATTTATTATATGAACAATGGGTGAAGTCTAATCCTAGCTATCTTGTCATTAATTTTTCTCGTCTTATTTCAGATTTCGTTGTTTATTTACTTGCCAAGTGAATTAAATTAATTTATATTTTAGATTTCTCCTCAATCCCAATCACATTCAATTAATTCAATTTAATGAATCAATATGTGTTTGTATCAATCTATATGGGAACGATACTTTACTTTTACCATATTATTTGTACTATTCAGTGCACTTGCTGAAGGCGTTGTTAATGATAAGATAAAATTTTATAATTTTAATTAAGAATTAGTAATAAATATTTTTAACTAAGCAATAATTAAATGATAAAATAATATTTTATAAATACTATTTAAAAATTATTTTAATAAATTTAATCAATTCTCGTATATTTTGATATTATTTAATGACTTTTAATAATTACAGATTCAATTTATGTGTAAATATAGTATGGTACGAAAATTTCAAGAGTACTGTACATGAAAAATTCTAATTAATTATATTTAGACACATGTTTAAATAATAAATTTATTTAACAATTAATTATTATATTTGTTATATTTAAACAAATTAAAGACTTGTTAAGTCTTTGAACAAAATTAAGACATAATCAAAATTAAACAAACTAAAATTTAAAAATAAAATAATAATATTATACTAATATATTTTTTATATTCTTAATTCTATTATTCTTAATACTTAATTATTATATTAGTATATTATGTTATAATTTTTTTATTTATAATAAATAAAAATTATATTTTATTCAAAAATAAAAATATCTATACACTTGTTTAAATAATAAATTTATTTAATAATAAATTATTATATTTATTATATTTAAATAAGCTGAAAAGCAGTTAAGTCTGTGAATATGAACAAAAGGCAATAAAATGTAAACAAACTAAAATTTTAAAATAAAATAATAATATTATATTAATATATTTTTCATATTATTAATTCTATTATTTTTAATATTTAATTATTATATTATGTTATAATTTTTTTATTTATAATAAACAGAAATTATATTATATTCGAAAGTAAAAATATTTATACACATATTTAATCAATAAATTTATTTAGTAATAACTTATTATATTTGCTACATTTAAATAAGTTGATTTAAGCAGTTAAATTTTTGAACGGAAAAAAAACAAACTAAAATTTAAAAATGAAATAATAATACTATATTAATATATTTTTCACATTTTAATTTTATTATTATTAATATTCAATTATTTTATAAGAAATAAAAATTACTTAAATATAATTTATATTTTATTCAAAACTAAAAATTTATAAAAAATAAAATAATAAATTCAATATATAATATAATAATAATAATAATACTAATACCATATAACAAATAATATAAATAATATAATTTTAAGTAAATAATAATAATAATAATATATATTTTAAATTAATAGATAGTAATTTGAAATAAGTCTTATTTAGAAGTAGTTAAAACATATTTAAACCTTATTTTTTATTATTTTAAATTTTAGTGCAGAATTTAAAGTTTGAAAACATGTTTAGAATTTATTTTCGAGAATTAAATCCCTGAAGCTAGTATAGAAAAATATTTTTGGAAACTTAAGTACAGAAACATACGTAAAAATTATTAATTTCAAAAGAGTAGACCTTTCTATTTTGGTTTTTAATTTTAAAAAAATGTTTTCAAAAAGAAAATAAAAATAAAATTTATGTTAATGAACATTTTATTTTATTTTTTAATTTTAAAAAGAAAAAAAAACTGTTTTTAGAAGAAAAAATAAACAAGCTCTTAATTTTGGAAACTAATTTGTAGAAATAATTAGTAATTCTAAGATTTAATTTCCAGAAGTGAAAACATAAATTTATAAATTAATTTAATTTTAAAACTGTAGAATTCTAATTCAAGAAACTTATTTTTTTAAAAATGTTTCTAAAATAAATTTTTGGCAGTGTGAAAGCCTAATAAAATTAATTTTTAATGTGTAGAATTATAGTTTTAAAAATTTACTTCTAAAAAAGTATTAAGGTTGACATATCATTGTATCAACAAAGGCTGATTGATAAAGAATATAATTTTTAATGATAAATCATGTTTTTATGGTAAATTCAATACAATTAATGTATTTAAAAAGTAATAATGTTTTTAAAATATAGATAGTGATGAAAAAATAACGAAGCTTAGAGTAATAGAATAGGAAGAATAAGACGCTATGAAAAAGTGAAAATAAAAAAAATCTAAAATCTGAATTAAAAAAATTTAGAGGTTTAGTTTTAAAAAAATATATTTCTTAATAATTTAAATTTTTATTACGGATATTTAAAAAAAGTTGGAAGTATATATATAATAGATACGAAATTCATTAAGGATTCCACCGGTGAGGGAGAGGAATCGCGTGCTTAAACTAGTAACCGTCAGAGTGCAATAACGAAATTTCAGTTAGGTTCGTTAGTTAGTTTCAGTCCCGCCAAATCCTAATCCTATGGCGATCAAAACCGCCATGATTGCAGCATGCTTCTTCCTAAGTGCGTCGGCGTCGTCGTCGTCGTCGTCGGCGGCGGCGGCGGCAGTGAAGGGGTGCACGGAAGAGCTAATATCGTTCTCGTCGTGTCTGTCGTACGTGTCTTATCCGCCGAACAACTTAACAGAAAGTGCGTCGGAGAAGTGCTGCAACGCCTTCTCCGCCGCCGTGGAATCGCTTTGCATGTGCTATCTTCTCCGCGACCCTCTCATCCTTGGCTTTCCTCTCAACACTACCAGAATCCTCTCCCTCTCTTCCCTCTGCCCCTCCCAAACCCCAACCTCCTTAACCTTTCTTTGCTCAGGTACCTACCATTTAGGAATAGCATTTTTTTTTTCTTTTCATTCAAAAATCTTACTTACCTTAACGCCATTGCATTGCATTGCGTTCTTGTTCTTTCGCAGAATCAATGGCTCTACCTCCTCTCAGCAGCGCACCAACTTCAGATCTAGGGACTGCTGCTGCTAGTAAGTCATTTATCACAAATTAATGACCATTTTCACACAATCAGGATATGTTTATATATACATTGCATTTACATACATGTGATGTGCCACAGGGTCAGGGTCAGGATCAGGGTCAGGGTCAGGGTCAAGGTCAAGGTCAGGGTCGCGATCACGATCAAGGTCCCGCGGTAAAAGAGGATCTTCGGGAAAAGCAGTACCCACCAGCAGCGGAGCAGGAATACCCTTTTTCTGTCGTTCTCAACGGCCACTCAACACTACGCTATTCTCTCAAATATTAGCCGTCCTTGTTACACTCCTTAACACGTGACCTTTCAATCAATGGCAATCTGTTCTTGAGTTCATCTGTACGTATCATATTCATATTCATCGGATACTCTATTTTTTGGGGGTGGGGCTGTTGTCTAAGTATTCATGGGATAGTTCAAACACACGTTTCAAGAAACATTCATATTGTTGATACCCCACACTTATTCTTTATTTCAATAGAAAATAGACTTGTTTCGTACATACAAAATTAGACGTTTCCCTTGGAGAATTCCTGTTTTTAATCCGAGTTGCATGGTAAAAGCTACATCACTGTTCGTTTCTTACAAGAATTTGAGATTTTAGAATCCAGAAAACTGGTCAATGATTAATGACATGATCAACTATTTGTAATTAATCAATTTCTTCATATTCAACATCGGGTGTTTAGATCAACTTTTTCAAAAAAAAAAAAAAAAATGCCCCCATCATACGCATATAATAAACATGGCATTAAGAAAATTAACAAGGGTAGGACTTTCCCCACCCTCCTTAGATCGAAATTAAGAACTGACTAATTTTAAGTCCGCAAAAACCTATC
The DNA here is from genome assembly GCF_003935025.1 of Abrus precatorius. Lineage (NCBI taxonomy): Eukaryota > Viridiplantae > Streptophyta > Magnoliopsida > Fabales > Fabaceae > Abrus > Abrus precatorius. The sequence goes on along the minus strand of NW_020874406.1, from coordinate 10,365,100 downwards.
ACAAAAAAAAAAAAAAAAAAAAAAAGAGTATAAACACATATTTGTACGAGTCCAAGTTCGAAGTGCTGGATTAATTACTTCTCCAGCCATCAGACCATTCAGCTTCATCGGTAACAGGTTTAGGGAACTCTAACTGGGATGAATCTTGACTCCATTCTCCATTGCTAGAGGGTAATGCATTAGAGTTCTCCCCTGTGTCCTCATCGTCATAAAATTTTGGTCTTTCCGGAAGAGAGCAACCCTGATAAGATGAATTGTCCACACAGTGCCACAGCATTTGGCTCCATTGATCGTCCTACCAAATTACAGGTGAAGAATGATTTCATAAACTACCAAGATTATCAGAACAAAGATACAGGCAACAAAAAGGTTTGAACCTGTTTTACTTTCTCATAATTTTTCGTTGAATATTTTCTTTCTAACCATAATTATCTCAACTAGAAAGACAAGCTGACTGGTTAATGTAGAAAGTAGTAATTCTAATATCTGTAAACATTTTCATTTCTCAATACAACCATAAAAGGAATGCTAATGCAATGCAGTCAAATCAGAGGATATATGATAATGTTCTATTCACAGCAAAAAGATGATCAGGTAGATAACTATCTTAACATCTAGTCATGGCTTATTATATAAAAGGCAATACCTTGCAGATAATATGAGGGTTCCCAATTATAACCAGCAATGATATAGCACGGGTAATAGCCACATTAAACCTTCGATAATTGCTCAAAAAGCCAAGACAGTGGACTTTGTCAAACTCATTGTGTTTGATGGTTGATCGAACGGTTGATATGATGATAACCTCCTTCTCTTGTCCTTGAAATTGCTCAACACTACCAACTTTGACATCGGGCATATCTAGATTTTCAAGTGTCTGTTTTATTTTCAGCACTTGTTGTCTATATGGAGTTATAATGCCAATGTCTTCCTCCGTTATTTCCCCATTGGCTATCAATCTCCTGACAACTTCTATTACCTTGCTTGCTTCAATTCGGTTGAACCATGATGGGTTATTCCCTTCTCTTTCATCACATCCCTGGATGCCAAAGAAGAGAACAGGGAACTCCTTATTAGGAAGAAACTCTGCAATCACTTTGAAAGATGAACTATCTCTACAGGCCATCAATTCCCCGTCATAGAACAGCTTTGAAGGAAGATATAAAATCTCTGGGTGACATCGATAGTTCCTAATCAATCTTATTACATAATTTGGGTCTCCACTGGCATATAACTCAAATTCAAACAACCGTTCCATGTATGAAACCCCCAACCCATACTCATCTGCTTTCTTGGAATATATTACTGGACCCAACTGCAATGGGTCTCCAGCCAGAACAACAACGGTATCCCTTCTGCAGAGATGGGATACAGGGATCATTGTTTCAGCTTCGGAAGCTTGCCCAGCCTCATCCAAGAAAATGTGAGAGAAGTGACCACGAGCAACATCCTCTGCATAAAGAAGAGAGGCACTCATATATGTGGATATTATGATCCTATAATGCATGAGGGCACTGACTGGGGGACACTTAAATATCAACTCATCAAAGAAGCAGAAGCGGATAAGTTCTGGTTTGACATCCTCATATGGCCTGGTAGATGCATTGAGCCTGAATATTTCATTTTCTCGAAATTCAACATCCTGTTGAGCAAGGACTTTCTCCAGCACGTGATCTGCTGCACTATTTGAGGGAGCACAGACAAGAATACGAGTATTCTTATGATATTTGTAGAGCTGGAGGATTGCTTCTACAATTGTTCTTGTCTTTCCTGTACCTGGGGGCCCATGAATCACATAAGGGGGTGCGCCTTTGCAACCAAGAATCATTTTGATTGAACACATTTGCTCATTGTTAAAAGAACCAGAAATGGGAACCACATCAGTGGTTTTAATGTGTCTCCTTCTGGAGGACGAAGATGGAAAAAGGAACTCGGTTCCTAAGTTTTCTGCTGCCTCAACTGCTTGGTATAACCTTCTCATATTGATCCTGTTATACGTGAAGTGAATATCATAGAGATTTTCATCTCTATGGCAAAAGTGAAATTCATGATCAAACCTCAAATAGACCTCATCAGCTTCAACACGGTGGATGAATCCCTGCAGAGTGCAGAGAAATTCACATAAATTTTTTTATGAATGGCAGAACCCTAACTGAATGAATAAATATATTGTTGGACCAATGAAAAAAAAATTTGATAAGCATATATTAATATACTTATGAACAATAAAAATAGCCAAAATCAATGAATAACAGAATCCACTTAACATAGACATAATAAATTTGGCTACTCTACAGATCATATACACATGGTTATAGAAATTGTTTGATTTGCAATTAGGATTGTGCAAATCAATTTGACTAACTCACTTAGCAACACAAAACCATAGAGCAAATTAGAGTGGCCAAAATCATCACCTAAATTGCCGGACTCTTTCACATTGGTACAAAATTTGCAATTAAAATGATACGTTTTTTGCTGATGTCACAGGTTGTGAATTCAGGTCATATATGACCCAACATGACCCAAATACGAAAAAAAACCCTAAAATCTGGTATTCATAAAAACAATAAACAATCCCAACAAGGAAACAATGTCATTGTAATTATGTTATTTTTCATAATCCCAAGAATAAAACTGTAGCAAGGAAAGGAGGGGCCCTTGGTTGCTAGTTAAAAGTCATAGGCGTTTTGTTATTGTGGTCTTCACGGCCGACAGAGCGTTATAGAAGTGCGATGTGTATGGTGAAAAAAGCCAGTTTCTACTCCTTTTCCAATGTTATTTTGAGTTTTCAACTTTCGGGATGGGAAGGGGTAAAAGTGAAATTTCCCCCTTTTATGAGAGCTAGGGCTTTTACTGGTTTCCCACCTTTTGTTTAGAAACATCCACCCTTTGAAATCAGAAGAATGCCAACCTGCTGTTGTGGAAGACTTTCTCTTCAACAGTCTTCTAACGTCTGCAGCCTTCTTTTCTGTTGCTGGCCAAATTCCAGAGGTTATTTGACTATATTTGTTGTTAATTATGAGTATAGCATTTGTATGAATATAGTATAAATTATATAATTTCTTTAAAAATAACGACAATAGTAGTCATCCAGCTATGCACTATACCAGAGTGTTTTCTGGGCCAGCCACTACACAACGCTGTCTTTGATGGATATGCTCTAGGTTTAATTTTATTTAATGTTTAGAACCAGCACTCAAAGTGGAAAGAGCACTACAAAGGAGCTCAATCTACCATAGCTTCCCCTGGATCACGTCTGATGAAATGCATGAGTCTAACTGGGAAATAGGGAAGACTCATACACATCTAATGTCATCCACAAATACATCAACACCAATGAAATGGAATTCTATTGTCAGTGGTCAAGATAACACTATGACAATGACATGTACTCCAATGATCTTCTAGATCAGACAGACTCATTTATATCACTACAATACAAAATATAGAAACACGTGAATAATTGCAGTATGCATCTGAGGACTAGTCCTAACGACCAGATTTTGGTGCAATAACTTCTAGCTAAAGATTCTCAATTAGTCCAACTATGGAGTACAAAGTGAAAAATGTGACATGAAGCCACATGACATGAGGTTCAAACCTGATAAACAGGGGCGGTCTTGTCATCACGTTCAGATGCCAGCTTGGCAAATATAAAATCCCCATGAACCAGCGATGGTCTTCTCTCAGCAAGCCCAGGAACCTCCAAGGTCAAGAAACAATTGGCCCTCTTTCTCATAGCTATGCATTCCATGTCATAAGTCCTCATGTCTTCCTGAAAGTAGAAGTCAGACGAAAGGAAATAATAGAGACAAAGATCAGTCTTGACTTGAGGTTTCTGATGACTGGAGCTACTATAAATTATAAACAAATAAAATTACCTCCAATTGTATCTCTTCCATTATTATTAATGTTTTGAAATAAGAAGCATAACTCTTTCTTGTAAGACCTTCTTCAACAGCTTGAGGAATCTGATCGCTCTCAAGCAAATGTCTAATGTCCCTGGGAATGTCATATCTTGGAAGCCTATTTATGTATTTTCTGTTTGCCTTCCCAGCAGGACGTGAACCTGGAACATAAGTATCTACAACAAACTTGTCTTTTCTCCTTCCTTTTGAATAAGGCCTATTAGAAGCCAAAGACTTAGAGATTTTGTCTTCAACTAAGAGAAAAACCACCCTCTCAATTTTCTCATCTCCAACATCAAAATACACAACTGATGTGTACATGCCCATTTCTTTTGTCTTGCACGATAACCATATTTTTAAGATCTCACCAGGCTGAAGCATCCTGTCCTCCAAAGAGAAAGATTCTAAAAAACTCTGATCGCTATCTTCATTTAAATTTGCTGATGGAGGTTCAGTGAGAGAAAGAGTGAAAGAGTCCAGAGGATTTGAAGCAAAAATATGAACACTCCACAGGTCCACAGGTTCTTTGGTAGTATTCTTGATGGTTATTAAATCCACAGCAGTATCTCCAACAAATACAGATTGAGGCTTGCCATCCACAAACGCAAATGGGACCGATACAATGACTGGATCCTCGTCATTGACAACGTAACTGCAAACAGATTTCTCTTCCTCAAAATCTAGAAATCCAATTTCTGCTTTCCCCCCTATGACAGAGCATTCCTCGTCCGACCTATATCCGACAGTACTCATTGGAAACTGCTGTATACTACCTCCAAGTTTTAGCTCTACACAAAATATCACCCAAAATTAAACATAGATAAGTCTTGAGAAAGAGAAGCTACAAAATCCACAAGGTTTTGTTACGTCTTGAGTGAAATAAAATCATGGACTCGTTAGTATTCCTAAATGCATCTGAATTCTCTCCTTTGACTAACCTACCTCTACCATAAGATTTACGCATTTGCACTTTTACTCTCTCCTGTTATGAACATGAAAGAGAGGATATAAATTCATTCCTAAATTGCATAATTTTGTTTCGGTAGAACCGAAATTACACGATTATCCCACTTGATATATTAACTTACTAAAACTTATGCTGGAACGGGCAATTTCACATTTTGTTCTTCAACGTTTCGTTCATGCTGCTCTAATATCGAACCATACGAATGAGTTAAAAAACAAAAAAAAAACATTTATTTATGAATAAAAAGTAAAGCTTAAACGAAAAGAAAAAGAAGAACTAGGTAAAGAGACGACCGTGTAGGGAAGGATAATAGGAAGGGTTGGTGAGAGAAGAAACAATGGAAACCGCTTTCAATTGAAGCTGATGTTAAGAATGATCGAACGAGTAAAGCGAAGAGCGCAATAATCTGAAACAAGAAAGGGAGAGAAGTAAATTCCATTATCGGGGAACAGTGGTTCGATCTATGAATTGCATTGTGAAAAAGGGAGAGGGTTTTGAAAAGAGTGAAGACTCCTCCATGCTTTGTACTTCTTACTCCTTACCTCGCCAGCGAAGAATCGAAAAGTTAGCCAAAGCCCACAGTGGCTTGTTGTGTTCTGACTCGTTACTCAATCGTATCATGGAAAATCGGGGCTAAACAACTTCGAACGTGCGCGTACATTTATTCTTAGTTTCGGGGTAAATTTGGGAACAAAGAAACAAGAGCGTAAAAATAGAGCATAAGTAAATTAAAAAAAAAAAAATTACGATTGTTACGTGAATTGAAAAAAAAAATATATATTATATATGAATGATTAGAAAAAAAGATGAAAAAAAAAGTTATAACAAAAAGATAAAATTAATTTTTTTCATCTCTTAATTTTAAAGCAAGTTTTGATTTAATTTTTTAATTTATTTTTGTTCATGTTTATCTTTAAATTTTAATTTTTTTAAGTTAATTTTTTTGTTAGCTTTATTACATAATTTAACAGAAAAATTTTATATGAATCCAAAGTGACATATATTTTATTAATCAATCTCATCTAGACCTTTTAATTTGAAAATCATTTTTACACCTTATACCAATTATTTTAGACATACTTAAAGAAGAAAAATTAAAAAAATTAAAAGTGAAAATTTGTTAATAAAACAAAAATTTTAGTACAATAGGAAAAAGTTTGTGGCAAAAGACTGAAAAATTGAAGTGAAAGTGAACATCAAGATTATAAGATATATTTTTATATTTAAATTTAATTCACTATATGTGTTGCGCATAGTCCTATGAGTGAGTTTTGTGGGCTTAGACTTATTTACATTGTTGAATATTTGAAAAATTCTATCTTTTCGAAGTTTTGAGTCATAGGAATTGATTAATTCTATGTAGAAGTTCACCATGGAAGCAAGTTTAAAAAGTCACCAAAGATTAAATATGTTGGGGTAAGACATATATATGGGACTGCGAAAAAAATTTCTCGAATTATTTTGAATATCTAGATGAGATACGTGAATTAGAATATGATATAGTTGATATTATGTGGTTCAAAATAGGTGAAAAAAATCTTGATAATATTATATTGAAAAAACTAAAAGAAGATAAAGGAGTTGTAGAGACGATCAAAGTGTCTAAGTGTTATGAAAAAATATTGTATGTAGTATATGCAATTTCACAAGTTGAAATATGTCATAAAGTTCCATTACTAGAGCATCACATGAATATTCATTGGGTGCAAGTTGATGGGATGGTGTTGAAGGAGAACTAAGTGAGGAAAATATTGAAGTGGAATAGGGATATATTTCAGTTGTGATAAAGAATTTGGAGTTGAATTTCAATTTGAGATTGGGTGAAGTTTACTAATGTTCTTGCAAGTAAAGATGTCTTTTATCTTGATAAAAAGTATATTAGTAGAGGATTGGAGGCTGATGCAAGATCTAATGAGAAAAAAGATAGAAATAAATTTAATTTATTTAAAATGTCATAAAAAAATGTATGATTATAAATGGCTGTTAAGCACATTATTTGCATATAGAGAAGACTTTAAAGAGACTATCAAAACATATGTTATGCACTATGGTAGGGACTTAAAGATCTAAAAGAATGATAATGTGAGAGTGAGAGTGGTGTGCAAAGGTGAATACAAGATAATGACATTTTGTAAGAAAAGACACTTAACAACTAAGGAAAACAGTCAATGAACACTCATGCATATTGGGACTTAACATATTGGGACTTATATTTTGTGGGGTTTATGTATACTTTTGTGAGACCTATATTTTGTGATTTTGGTTGGACAATGAATTTTTTGAGGTTTCTATTTTGTCCCTTTAGTTTGTTAATTTAAATTCATTATGTATCTCACTAGTATATTTTAATCAATGTTCATTTTCAATTATCATTGTACTTTCTTATTCTCACATCCATATTGAACATATAAAACATATGCTAAGAAAAATTTTCCATTAAAGATAGAACATATTTTGACATATCCATATTTAACATAGAACATTATCTCTTAATCAAAGCACTATTTCAAAGTGCAATTACAAAAATTACTTCCCTAAAACCCCTCATACAACTCAAAAGATAATATTTTTTTGCAATACAACATGAACCACAATAGCACCATAACTAATGCATGAACCACCACACTAATACTTAAAATATTAATATTTTTCTTGCTAATTTTGAGTGAGTTTTAACGATGTAAAATTATTTTCTTTTACTTTAGTAGTACAATTTCATTATCTTCAACTTAATCAACTCTCACCAAACAAAAAAAATGATACTATAGAATAGTAACACAAAAATAAAAAACATTTATATAGAAAAATAAAATTTAGTTATTTATCCTTATAAAATTACTCTATAGTTTCTACATCTAAAAAATGCATTCATGTATATGTTGTTGCTGCCAAACAATAAACAATTTTTACACCACAATAATAAAATAGATGCCCAACACCTCTACCAAGACATCATTGTTGAAGCCTGCGAGTCCATGGAAGTAAGAGTTCCACCCTTTGTTTTGCTATGTAAAAGATAATGTAGTATGAAAACCTAACTTGTAATGAAAGAGAAGACATTATTATAACTTTAATTTTTAATTATTTTTCAAATAAAAAAGTTTAATTTAAACTAGTAAATAATGTGTCACTTTATATTCACATAGATGTCTTAATTAAGATGTATAACATAGCTAACGGAAAGGATCAACATGATAAAAAAACTTTGAAGACAAAAATAAATTAAAAAAAAGTCATATGACTAAATTGAAAACTATTCTAAAATTAGGAGATTAAAAAAACTAATTTTTTTTACTATAATTGATAATTACAATATTTAGGCTTTTTAAAATTTATTAACTTTATTAAATTTAAAAATAATCATACAATATATCATTATTTTTTAAATAAAATAAATTAAAAATATTCATATAATGCACAAAAATAAATCATTCATTTAAGTTAATTCCTCATAATTTATATTATATATGTAAAGAAGAGATGAAAGAACCAAAGTATATATTATATGCTTATTTTGCTTGTTAGAATAAGAAAATAGAATTTAATGATTATGCCGTTGAATAATCACTTTCTTGAAAGTAAATTTTAGCAAAATAATCGTACAACTTAACCATCAAATTTGTTAGATTAACATAATAAAACTCTTAAAACTTACACGCTAAGAGATATAAAATCTCATAAATATTTGCTAAAACAATACAGAAAGAGAAAAGTATTAACATCGAGATGATAATAAATCTTTTAAATATATCATTTATAATTTTTACTTGTATTATATAAACGCTATCTATCTATTCATATATAGTGGTCAGACACTAAAACAATATTAACTTTCATTAATAGTTATATAAATAGTAAGAATAAACTACTCGGATGATTTGAATGAAATTGCAATTTAAACAATCATTGCTTTGCCTTTGTTGCTGTCTAAGGGGTAGATCACGGAGTATAGGAACATGGAGCTCGGTAAAAAAGTTCAAAAGGAAAAAGAACTTGGAAGGAAGAATTACTATAGGTTATGTACTCCTATTTACGTTAGTAAAATAATTTAAAATTATTTATAAAAATAACAAATCAGTGATCAAGATTTGCCATAAATTATTGGTCAAGCTTTGTTCAATGGTAGTCTATTTCTCATTATTTAATACAATCTAATGCATTAACAAGGAACAGAGCTGACTCAAGCTAAAGGAATAGGAGCATCCTTGACAGATTCACGCCATGCATACTCTCTTGCAGCCTCTTTGTCAACAATTTTAATAACAAAGTTAGGTGGTGCCACAACCAGCCTTGATCTGATTTCCATGATGCATGCACTTATCAACAAGATCAATTGCTTCTTCCACTGACATTCCACTATGGTAGTGTCTGTCCATCATTGCCAGTGAAAAATAGGAGCCATAACCAAAGGCCCCCTTTTCAAGATTGTGAAGTGTTGCAATGTAATCAATATAGTATAGTGTAGGGCCCGTCTCTTTGTCATAACCAGCAAGAAGAATGTTCACAAAGTAGGGATTCTAAAGAAAACCAAATTCACACATAAATAAGCTTATTATCAAAAATCAAAAAGCAACATAGATAATGAACTAAAACCATTTTCAAATTGCAACCTCCATGGGGTTTCAATTCATCCATGGTAGGAATATACATATTTTATTTTTCTTTCATGGATAATACAGATTCCAGCACTCAAAATAAAACAAATCACAAAAAATACATAAATATTATAAGATGTAGCAACGGAAGATAAATAAATTAAAGCAATTAACCAGGAATTATTTAAATATCACCACCAATTAACCTAGTTTACAGTTTTCTTTCCTTTTTTTAAGGAATCAGAAAGGGGAGTTAGGGTTTGGAAAAGGGGCCTTGCGGAGGGCAGTGGCGAGCTCGCCACGGGTGAAATTAGCAGCGGCGGCAGCGGTGAGAGGGATTCCGTTACGGAACTGATACAATGCGACGTTCTTCTGAATGTATTCGGCAAATTGAACCCTACGATGAAACGGACTTAGGGATTGAAAATGTAGAGGATGAAAAGGGAAGGGGAGAGTGAGGTACCTGTCTCCAGTATCCTGTGCACGAGTATGCTGTACACCGCCGACGTGTCCGCCACCACCATTGCAAACCCATTGCCTACGAATCCGAATACACACTCCATCACTCTCTCTCTCTCTCTTCTTCGCTTCTTCACGAGATCGATGGAGGCAGAGCAAAAGCATTGCGTTTATAAATTGCGATCTTTGTCGACTTTTTTACCGTAATATTTCAAAACAAAAATTTAAATACTAGAATGACCCTCCAGCAGTATATTTATGAGATTAGACCCATTTTTTGTCAATCCAAAATTCAGTTCGAAATTGAATTCTGAGATAGTTTTTAATTTTTTTTACATATATATTAAAATATAAATATTATTATTTTAATTATATTTATATATTTATCTAGTAATATTTTGTTAAAATAAATATTTATAATAAGTTATTTTAATAAATATTTATATATTATTTTAATAAAATAAGTTTTATGATTTAAATTATATTTTAATTTTTATATTATTTTAAAATAAATAACATATTATATTAATTTTAAATGTTTATTAAAATTTATTTAACATATTTAAGATAATAAATAATATTTTTATTTTTTATTATATTATTTAATGAATATTTTTTGAAAATAAGATTAAAATTATATTCTAAAATTATATTTTTGGTTATTAATATTATATTTAAAAAAATAAAAATGACAACAACAATTTATTTATATTTAAATTTGTATTAAAAAATTATAATAAAAATTTATTTAATATTATATATTTATAAAATAAATAAAGTATTAAATAATAACCAGTTTATTTATTTATTTTGAAATATTAATATTTATTAAAATTTATACATAATTATTTATTTTAAAAAATATGTTATTAAAATGAATAAATATAATAAAATAATATTATGTAGATATACTATATATATATAATTATATACTTAATATAAATTACAAATACTAAAAATTTAAAAGTTACAATGACATTCATAAAATTAAAAATAACATTAAAAAAATTTAAAATAATAACAATAATAAAAATTAATGACGAGAACTAGAAGCTTGAGCGATATTTGGACATGTCTTCCTTGTGTGACAGGGGTATGACAATAAGAACAATTTTTTGCTCGATTTTGTTGTTTTCTAATGTCCATCTCTGTTCTTATCCTACTGGACTTGGGTCGACCCTTTGAAGTTCTTTTCAGTTCTGGATTTGGATACAAAGTTGGACCCGTGTAAGATGACCAATAGTCTTCGTGTCTAAGTTCACCAAATTGACCTTCGTATACCTTAGAAACTTGTTGTAAGGTATACACAAGAGATATGTAGATATTAAAGTTGCAGTGTGCGTGTAAGCATGAAGAAAGTACATGCGAGCATGTGATGTGAACTTTTTGAAACTTGCCACAGTCACACTACATTTCATCTAACCGTACTATAAATCTTCCTACGGGTCGAATTTCTGTCGGATATTGCGTTTCTTCGACTAAAAATCTAGTGCTTGTTCTGTCAAAGGTGATGACTCTATGAGTGTTTGTCTTTGACTGTGCATCTTAAATTACTTTAGTTGCAACCTCTGAGTACATATGTCCAGCATTAATCATTGTATCTACTTTCTTGCTTCTGTCAATGAAGAACTTATTGCAACGGGTGTATGTTGCCATGACCATTGAGCAAATTGGTAAGTTTCTGGTTTTCTTCAAGACCGAATTGATTGACTCCGCTAGGTTTGTTGTCATATGTCTCTAGTGTCGTCCGTTGTCCTATGCCAGTGTCCATTTTCCCCTTGAGATGTTGTCCAACCATTGTTCAGCTTCAGGATTATTATCTTTTACTATGTTGTAATAGTAAAAGAATCTCGGTTCAGTCATCCCATATGCTGGAAACAAGATTACAAATTAAATTAATATAACTAGCTAAATAATTGTATAAAACATTAATGATAATATAAAGTATGTAAAAAATTAAAATTATTCATATTGACGATATCTTTCTTCAGTGCAGCATTTTTGAATTGTCGCATGAAGTTTTGTGCAATGTGTCTAATGCAATAGACATGGACAGAATTATTTTCTGTCTAACCACTTCCATTTCTGGAGTATGCACTTCTTATGGCTTCGTGACGATCCGAAATGAGGCACAACCTCTCTTGCGGGGTTACGTATCTCCTTAAGTTTTTTTAAAAAAAGAACCATGTATTGCTAGTTTTACCTTCAACCACAGCAAAAACAATGAGAATTATGTTGTTGCGGCCGTCTTGTGCAACTGCCACTAATAAAGTCCCTTCGTATTTGCCAGTAAAAAATGTACCATCCACTTGAACAATTGGTTTGCAGAAGGAAAAACCATCAATGCATTCCTTGAAGGTCCAAAATAACCTCTTGAAGAAGACATTCCCCTCGTCAAGCAAGCCACCGTTGTATGCTGGTTGTGTACTCAATTTCCATATGAAGCCCAGAACATACAGTTGCATTGCAAGCAACTGTCTACGTAACTTATGGTATGACTCCTCCCAATTTTCAAAGATATTCTCAATGGCATATTGTTTCCCTAACCATCCCTTTCTATAGCTGATTATATAACCCATTGTGAACTTTATATGGGCTAAGATGGTTGAGATGTGTGTGAATGGATCAGTCTCAATAAGTTCATGAATGGTTTGAGAAATCATTCGTGATCCTAACTTGTTGTGATCTTGTGAAATGAGTAGGGAAGCACATGTGTGACACCTTTCAAGTTTCATTATTTCCCAATGTTGCTCTTTGGTGCACAATATAAAGCGACATCTCCAGGCACAGTTGTTGTGAATGCATTCTACAACAAGCCTAGTTGTGCTTGACATTTTCACCTTATAAGTGTAATGATTGACAATGTGGAATCTATTTATGGCGTCTTGCACTTGTTCTTTTGTTAGGAAGCGTTGGCCAACAAATAGTGTTCCAAGCGGATACACTACCATTTCACGATCAAGGACATGGCCAAACTCATGGTCATGTTCTTGTATTTGAGTGTGAATGTTTAAAAAATGTGGAGGTGGATTGTATAAAGGTAATGGTTGTGATGGTAGAATATTTGGAAGTGGGAGGGAGTCTTCTTCATCATCCTGCTGTTGAGATAGGATTTCATCTTCGTCCTCGCTAAAAGGGTCAAATACTTCGATTGGGAGACTCACAACAACATGTTCTTCAATGAGGGTTTCTTCAAGAGGCTGAGAGGGTAGGGTTTGCTGAATGGTTCATAGGGTATTTCATTGAGGTCCATCAATGGACCAGTTAACAGTTGTGTGTAGGACTGAAGGTCAGAATTTATATCATATGTTGAAAATGATGGATGTATGGTTTCGTAAGTTTGGTAAGGTGAAGGTGAAGGTGAAAGTTGTGGTGGCTGGGTTACGTTTGTAGCAAATGTAACTTATAATTCTATACATGATTGAAATTGATTTGAATCATGGATGTTGAAGAGTGCCTCGACGTCTTCATCATCGTTCAACTCAACACATGTGTAGTTGCTAACTCCTAGGCCAAGTTTAATTGGGTAGCGAAAATGTATGGTTGTCACCCTTTCATTTGCGTCTCGGTTAAGTTTTGTGTGGATGACTTTCTTGACCCTTTGTAGAGTCACTCCTCTCTTTAGATGTACTAATTTCGCTAATGGTGAGGTGAATGTGACTCCTTCATTAGGACATTGGTTAATGGCACCATCAAAGTGAACAATGACATAGATTGAAGATATTTTTAGAAGGAGAAGATTCACAAGAACAAGGAACAAGCTTAGAAGGTTGAATGAATAAAATGACCACGAAAATGGATATTTATAATGGTAACGTTGGATTCTCAATCATTCAATGCTTCACCACGTTTTACGATTGATGGTCACCTCTCCATTCACGCATGCCAAGAGATAGTGACATCTCAGTCAGTCACGCATGCCAAGAGATAGTAACTTCTCAATCACGCATGCCAAGAGAGAGTGACTTCTCCGTTTATCTATGAATATGTTCATCCAAGGCCACATGTTTTCATTCAAACTTGCATTCATCTTTGTTCTTCGTTTCTCTCTGTCTTTGCTCCCATTGCTAAAAATGTTGTTCTGGAAGCAAAACGAACACAGGTCTGCCTTCATTGGAAGAACGGTAAGTTTTACACATTAGCATTATTAACTGAATATGTAAATCTATTATTCTACATATAATGTTACTAATTTATTAATAACTGCAGGGAAACTGAGAACATGATTTCATCTTTCTGTCATTCAATGCCAGAACTCAATCCTCTAATTGTTCCTATACTTGAACAACTTGGTTTTGTTAGAGTAGCAAAGCTAAGGCATCCTAAGGTGGATCACGCATTGATAACAGCTTTGGTCGAGAAGTGGATACCTGAAACTCACACATTCCATTTTCCAACAGGGGAGTGCACCATAACCCTGGAGGATGTTACACTTCAACTCAGGCTAAGAGTTGATGGTTTACCAGTCATTGGTCCAATAATGTTTGACTGGGAGGAAATGTGTGACACATATCTCGGTATCGTGTCAGTCAAGGGAGAGTCACTTATTGGCTCTATGCTAAAACTAAAGTGGCTGAGAGACAATATGTTGCCATTACCAGAACAACCATCTGAAGAAGAAGTTCACGCCCATTGTAGGGCTTATATTCTAGGTTTAATTGGAGGTGTTTTGATGCCTGACAAAACAGGCAACAAAGTACATCTTATGTATTTAGCTTTATTAACTAATCTTAGAAGAACAAGACGGTATAGTTGGGGTTCTGCTTGTTTAGCTATGTTATATAGGGAAATGTGCAGAGCCACGGAAGTTGGTAGCAAAACAATGGGTGGTTGTTCATCACTATTAATGTCCTGGGCATGGTATCGCATGCCATATATTGCGCCAATTTCTAGTAATCCACCAACATACCCCATCGTGTGCAGATGAAGCAGGGGTAGAGTACTAAACTTTTGAAATAAACCTCACAATGATGTTGTGGGGTACAGATCAATGTTTGATCACATTCAAGCTAATCAAGTAACTCTTTATATGTATTTTCTTATTTTTTACACATCATCTTAAGTAACAAAGTTAAATATATTTGTAGTTTTTATGGGCATCATATCAAGACTTGCAGACATCAATACCCATGGAAGCATATAGAGATGTCTAACTGTGGACTTCATGTACTGCCATCCTTTGTTTTGCAATTGTTGAATGGCACCAAACAGATAGAATCAAATTACAGTTTTGTCTAATCCAAGAAGTCCCTTCTCCACCTAATAATTTGAATGACCTCCACAAAATTGATATGAGAGGAAGATATGATGAAAATTGGGTTACAAAACATGCTCAATGGATCAAGATATGGAACAACAGACGTGAGCTGACAATAATGGGTCATCCAATGCAAGGTCCATTGTGTCACACACAAGAATACATAGAATGGTACATTGTCAATTCTATGTATTTCCTATCTGTGCCACCACTACTACAAGATCCAAGGAGGAGCGACCAACAACTAAGGACTACCAACACATTTGAAATGGGTACGACTTCCACACTGTCATACCACGAGACTGCATCAATTCCTCTGAACATTACACCAGAAGCAAACATAATTAACAAAAGATATTCATTTGCAACAACATCAGATGATTTTTTTACAAATTTATTTGGAGTTGATTTTACAACTCTATCTTCAGCACAAACTTACATGCAGTCTCTTTATCAACCAGATTTTGATAATGAACCTGGTAATTCATCAAATGCATTCCAACAACTAGACCTTCATGATGATCCAAATCCTTCACAAGTTCATCCTGAAATCCCAAAGCAACAACCACAATGACGAAACCCACCACGTCAAAGACGTCGCCTCCGTTGTGGAACTGGCCACCATTACGGAGATAGTTAATTACTAATATTGTTATGAATTTGTTATCATCTTTATTAATGCACTTTATTTTTATCAATGTTACCTTAATAATAATATAAAAACGTTAATTTCAAAATATTTGTCTCAACTATAAATAATTTATTTATAATTTAATATTTTATTTACTTTTTAAAAATAATTTTTTATTCTCCAATAAAATTTATTCAAAATTATAAAATTATAATATTAAATAATGACACTTTTAAAAAATAATTTAATTAAAATAAAATTTTTATTCAAAATATCATTTTATCATACTAATATTTATAAATATTAAGTCAAAATTACATATTTAAATAAATAAATAAACAGAATAATATTTAATATATTTTTTTTAATTTTGAAAAATATATTTAGTATTTTTTAACTATAAATAATTTAAGCATTAACATTATTATCTAAAATAATATATTTATTATTTAAATATTTTAAATAGTTTTTAAACATTAACTAAAATAATTTATTTATTATTTAATTATTTTAATTAATTTTTCAAAATTTAATTATTATTATTTTCTAAAAATATTATTTATTATCTTAAATATGTCAAATAAATTTTAATAAAAATTTAAAATTAATATAATATGTTATTTATTTTAAAATAATATAAAAATATTTATAAATATTTATTAAAATAACATATTATAAATATTTATTTTAACAAAATAAAACTATATAAATATATAAATATAATTAAAATAATAATATTTATATTTTAATATAAAAAAAAACTAAAACTATCTTAGAATTCGGTTCTCTGGATAGACAAAAAATGAGTCTAATCTAATAAATAAATTGCTGAAGGGTCCGTTCTAGTATTTAAATTTTTGTTTTGTAATATTACGGTAAAAAAGTCATCTTTGTTCTTTCAGCAAGTCACTTATCGGCTCGCTTCACACTCGTACTTTTTTTGTTTAAATGTATTTTAAAAGAAAAAATTTAATTATACAAATTATTCATAATATTAGTCTCTTATAATAGAAATATTTTACTTAAATTTTTTTTTGAAATTATAAGAAAGATGTATAATTAATTTAAGTCTAACAATATAAGTAATTTAAATAAAAATTATTAAATATATGAAATAATTCCAAAATATAAGTGATTGAGATTAAACATAAAAAAAAGATAAAATTTTGAAGGAAAAAAAATGAAGTTAAATGTAAATAAATTTTAACATAAATGAAAATTTTCTAATATACAAGAGGTTTAAATTTTTAAAATGTAAAAAATCTATTATATATTGTTAAAATTATTTATTATCAATAGAAAAATATAAAATAAATGGTCTCTTTATGTTTAAAAATAAATAATATATAACTTTTTTATTTTTATTTTTATTTTCTAAACAAGACTTAAAAGCTCAAAAATACAACCAAAACTAAACTTGAGATTTAGAAACTCATGTTCCTAAGGAATTCAAAGTGACAAAAAGACTTAAAGACTGCGAAGCCTCGTCAAAATAGACAAAAGGAAGCCCAAGTTGAAGTCATATTTCAACCAATCAATCAACACACTACTTGACTTTTTTCAAGACATAATTAAATTTAATGAACTTAATCCCTCTCAATAGCTCTCTAATAGCACAAATAATAGAAAACAAAGAATAAGTACAACGTTGGATGTACACAATAAGGGATATTATCTCATCTGAGTCACTTTCAATCCAAATATGGTAGATATTCTTAGAGGTAACAAGCTTCAAACCCCAAAAAATCTCCCAAAACTCAGCTGCCAGAGGGATTACAAGGGCAGAACTTTATGAAATCCAGCAATAACTTGTCATGGCTGTCTCGAATAAGACCCCACAACTAGCAGATCCATGAGTAAAGGAAATAACTCCATCCACATTAAGCTTTAATTGAGAGTACAGAAGCAACTACCATTTAATGATGCTTTCAGCACCCTTCCAGCCAGTTCTTGATTTATTACTTAACTTACCACAGTAGTCAAAATCTAGTTTAATCTTAAAAAACAAAGCTTCACTATTCAAGGAAGAATTCTAAAAAATCCCCTTATTCCTATTATCCCAATGGTTCCATATAGTTAAGTCAAATAAAAAACTCCAATCAGGAAAAAGGAAACAAATTTTGTTTGATAAGTTTAGAGTTAGCCACCTGGTCAATCATTTGTTAAAAAAGGCCATCCAGCAATTAGGGGTTATCAATATGTTCTAGATCTCCTTGGCAAACCAGCAGTCTCTTAGCACATGTATGACAATTTCATCAATGTTATTACACCTAAAACAAGAGATATTTTATGATGGAATCTTTCAACATTTATAAGGAGGCAACCATAAGCCACCTTCTAAAGGAAAACATTTATTTTGAGGGGGCCTTTCTAGTCCTAAATTATGTTAAAAAGATTAGGCTACACTCTTAAGGTTATGGGCAGAAGAGGAGATCAAGCTATAGGCTAATTTGACAGAAATGATGTCATTATCATTAAGTTTCCAAAAAAAGATATCTTGCCCCCTAGAGGCACAGGGGGGTTTATATGGGAAATGGAGTCACAAATCTGAGACGGGAGCAATGATTTAATCTTGTTCCAATCCTAGAAGCCATTATTAGAGAACAAGACTATAAGTTCCTTTAAATCCAAATCAAAGACTTGTTGAAGGGCAAAGAATTTAACAGGTTAATGGGGATGAACCCAACTATCATCTCAAAATTTATTGGTTGAGCCATCACCTAAAATCCAGCCCAGACCTTCAAAAAAATGTTGCCAAACAAAGAGAATGCTCCTCCAAAGGGGGAAAAAGTTCTTATAATTACTAGATTTAGGGTCTTTCCCAAGGGAGAACTTATACTTAGAATGGATAACAAGGCCCATTAGGAGAGGATATGAGTCTCCAACATAATTTCATAATGAAGGCTTAGTTTACAAGGTGAGATTCCTTGAACCACAATCCTCCATCATGCTTAG
This sequence comes from Abrus precatorius, assembly GCF_003935025.1. Lineage (NCBI taxonomy): Eukaryota > Viridiplantae > Streptophyta > Magnoliopsida > Fabales > Fabaceae > Abrus > Abrus precatorius. Next base: position 10,346,325 of record NW_020874406.1, on the reverse strand, counting down.
GTCTACAAATCTTCTCCTATCTTATAAGATGACACTTCCTACCACCTAAGGAACCCCAAATACCTACAAATAGATTAAATGTCAATACACACAGACTTAGGAATGTTCATGATCTACATAAAGTAGGTAGGTATGCTCATAGTAAAGGACTGAGGAAGAAAAATTCTCCCTACCATAAATAAGAGTTCATCTTCCATAAAGAGAGCTTCTTCCTAATTTTGTCAACAAGAAAGGCATAATCTTACTTGGTAGGGTTAAGATGACTAACAAGAGATCCCAAATAGGTACCAAATTGGGCATAAATTCTAATACCAAGCCTAAGGCTAATATCCTAAGAAAGAGTAGGGTCACAATTCTTAGAAAAGTAAACAGACAGTAAAGCCAAAAGCAAAACAGAATTAGTTTAGGACTGAACTAATGATTTCAGCATTATGAATATCAGCTTTAGCGATAAGAATGATATCATTGACAAAAAAAGAGGTGAGAAATTTTGGGCCCATAATTACTAAAGGAAAAAGGAAACTGATCCCCCTCATTAACCTTATCTTGAATTAAATGAGTTAATTTTTCAAGGCAAAGAACAAAAAGGTAAAGGGAAATGGGATCTCCCTATCTAATACCCCTGTTTGGGAAAAAGGAATCAATATTCCTATTATTCTAGATAATGGACACAGAGGGAAAGAAGATACAGTGATAAATGAGCTCAACCAATTATGATTTCAATCCAATCTGCTAGATAGTGTTCTTGATAAAATCCCATTTGAGCCTGTCATAGGCCTTTTCTAGGTCTAGTTTTAGCATCATATACTTATTATTCTTATTTAGTTTGTTAATAATGGGCATAGAGGGAAAGAAGATATAGTGATAAATGAGCTCAACCAATTATGATTTCAATCCAATTTGCTAGATAGTGTTCTTGATAAAAGCCCATTCGAGCCTGTCATAGGCCTTTTCTAGGTCTAGTTTTAGCATCATATACTCATTATTCTTATCAATCCATTGCCTGCCTTTAATGAAGCTTGTTTGATTACCAGAGATTAAGTTGGGTAGAACACCCCTAAGTTTGTTAGCTAAAATTTTGTAGCGGACATTGATAAGGGAAATAGGTTTGAAATTTCTAAGGTGAATAGGGTTCTCAATTTTAGGAATAAGGGCAATAGAGGTAGAATTAACCTCAACAATCTCAGAGGGACTATTATAGATTTTGAACACAAAATTTGAAAATAAAAAGGGCTAAAAACTCTTATTGATTTTTGAAAAAGAGGACATGAAAACCATAAGGCTAGGGGCTTTCAAATTCTCTATACTAAAAAGAGAGGATTTAATTTCTTCCCTAGATAGCTCAGCATTAAGTATCACGCATCAAATATAATAAGAGAAGGAAAGGAAGAAACAATACTCAGGGGAGGGTTATTGGAGTAGGGATCAAAGTAAATATTCTTAAGATAATTTAAAATCATGATTTGGAGTTTCTAGGAGTCAAATTCCCAATTATTCAAGTCATTCTTAAGAGCTTTAATAATATTCCTTTGTTTATGAATAATACAGCATTGTGAAAAATTTATTATTCCTATCTCCAAGCTAGAGTCACTTAGATTTATAGTGGTGGGACTAAAACATTTCTTCCTGATCTAAGATACTTTGGTATTCAAACTATAGGAATTGCATCAGATTATTGAGAAAAGGGTTATCTTTGAGGGCCAACTTAAATAAAATGTCTCTAATCCTGTTAAGAATTCTTCTCTTTTTTTTAAAAAAATATTGCCAAAAACATTAATATTCCATTCATAAATATTCTTTTAAAAACAGACTAAGTTTTCAGGCCAAGACCTAGAAGTCATTCAAGAGTTTTTAACTTAAGCAAAGAAGTCACTATATTAAATTTGCAGGGGACAAGAATGTAAAAGTCTTACTGTGGAGGACAGTATTATTATTATCCCTAATTTTTAGCTATAGCCTAACATGATTAGACTTTAAGAGGGGAAGATGTATGAGAGAACTATTTTGAAATGTTCTTTTCTAAGAATCATTAATAACAATTATATCAAATTTTCCCTAATTTGCCTTTTATTCCAAGTGAAAGGAATTCCCTTGAAGCCTAAGTCCTAATGGCCAAAAAGTCTAGACACTCAGCAAAGTCCCGAATTAGCCTAGTATTGACAAATCTTTCCCTAGATTTTTCATGTTGAAAAATGATTAAGTTGAAGTCCCCAGCTAGGGACTAAGGCTTATTAATAGTGGTACTAAAGTTCTTTAACATTTTCTAACGCTCAGCTCTCAAGTTTTCTTGGGACTAGCATAGATAGAAGATAAAACCCAATCCCATTGGCCATTGCTAATGTTGATGTGGATGGTGTATTTATTGATAGTTATCGTAGTAACGCTTATTTTTTGTTGTTGTTCCAGCAGCACCAAATACCTCCAGCAAAACCAATTGCATTAATTTTCACAAATCCATCTAAATTAATTTTCTAAATAGCATATTCTACCTTTTTAGAACTAATTCGAGGTTCAAAGATGGGAAGAAAATATAATTTATAGATACTAATTAAGTCATTAATAAGCCAATGAAAAATTTTACTACCAACACCTCTACAATTCTAAAAGAGACAATTCATAGTCCTAATAGTGAGGGGGGGTTAGCATCATTAAGATCCAGAGGCACTTTGCTTTGGATAACTAAGGGCAAAACATTCTTAAAGTTTATAGACTCTAAGTTATTAGAATTATCAAAGTCCAGGTTGGGTGGAGTATCTGGTGGCCTATCAATAGAGGCATATTTTAAGGGCTAACAATCCTACCAAATTAAATCAAAATTAAGCCCTAAGAGGTTCTGAATAAAATATCTTGATTTAAGCTTTTCCTGTAAAATATTTTGAAAGTGTTTCATTAATAGAATATCCTTATTACTCTCTTAATTCTCCTAGTTATTACTTAGATTAATAGACTTATTCAAGTTAGATGCAACCTCCTTAGCTTTATTGGTTTTTTTCATAGAATCATTTAGCCTAGACCCACTAATAGGTTTAGAAGTAATTCTCTAACTAACCTAGTCACTAATAACAGACTTACTATTATGTAAGGAAGTAGAATTGCCCATTCCCTCATCACCTAAATTTAACCTCTAATCTTGATCAGGCAACCTAAGGATATCAAATCTGAACCCCACCTGAAGGTCTTTTCTCCTACCCTGAATCCGATGTGAGTTAGTTTTCTTTCTAAAGGATTTTTTTTTTTGCTAGCATCTAGGAGACAAATTGATTCTTATCCTGCCTATCCAAACTCCCATAATCAATCATAATTAGGTTCCTAGATTCCTCAGTGTTATTAGGCACTACTACTTCAGAACTAACATCTATGTCCCTTTTATTAACATTTAGAATAGACTTTCTCTGACTCATTGAAGGAATTTCAGCACTTTGCTCTAGCTTGTGACCATACTTTTCACATTTGAAACAAATAAGGTATAGCACCTCATATTCTACCTTAAATTCCTGACACAATACTTTAGAGGTTGGGACTAGATTCCTTCTCAGGTTAATCTCTATACATATCCTAGCAAATTTCTCCCCTTGAGACTAGTGAGGTGTGGGGGTTTACTTTCAGCATGGACTCTAAACAATTCCCTACTTACCACAAGAATTTGTTATTATAAAGCTCAAGAGGTAAATCAGGTAGACACACCCACACAACTATTTTCTTCAAATTATATCTTTAGGCCTAAACAAGGGCTTCTATCTCTAGACTAACAAGTAATGATCTAAAATTAACCGAGGCTCTTCAAACAGGGCCTATTTATAGTCCTCTATGTTCTTGAATTTGACTAAGAAAAAGTTGTTGTTTAGGTCAAGAATTTTAAAGGCCCTATTTTTGCCCTAGATATTATCCTATTTTTAGTTTAGGAAACTAAAACTGATATACTTACCTAGGAGTTTAACAATTAGTATGAATTTCCAGGAGTTACACCAGTCTTCGTAATCATCTAAGGGAATTCTAATATTAGGATATAGATCTAGGTTTTTAGGTAAATCAAACGAATCTTCATTCTTAGGTAGAATATTAAAATCATCCAGAACATATTTTACTATTTCTTCATCATTTAGAGTTATATCAAGATCATTCGACTCTATGGTGATGATTTTCAACACAATTGCCAAGTGGACCAAGTTTCTTTGTAGTAATACAATATCGTCCTCAGGGATTTGGTGATAAAAGTAATTTTGTGTCTTGTTTGAATACAAAAATGGAGAGAATGATTAAAACATTGATTTGTACTAAAGTATATAAAAGCAACAAAATGAAATTTAGTAGAAAACCTTATGCGAGAAAGGGATTGGACTCAAACATACTTTTTAACTATTTTATCTTCATTGAATAAATATGATTTCAATTCTATTACTTCCACATTCATTATATGACTTAACCAGATCCCTTAAAATTAAGTCTTAATGTGATAAATCCTAAGACATGATCCCTCTATGATGTAAGATTAATACCTTGCATTAATAATAATAACCTGAACATAAGTGGCTAACAAACCCAAGTTTATTCCTAGTACAAGAGATTGTTAGGTGTGTGATTTAGTTCGGGTTTTTGAAAGCATTTTCCAATAGAGTTCAAAAGCCAAAGATCATAAAATGGTTGATCAAACCGAGTTAAGCATTAAGAATAAAGTCATACTCGAGTAAGCAAACTGAATATCATATAAACTCAAGAAGTAATAGAGTTAAGAGTTATATTGAATCTAATCCAAGAGAATATCATATAAACTCATGGTGAGGGTCATAGCAATATACAAAATGAAATTACAAGAAGAACAAGAAGAAATGAAGATGTGATCCTCGTTCTCAAGCGATCCTCTCCACGTCTTTGTTTGCTCTGTTTTTCTCTTGGTTTTCTCTCTCTCTCTCTCTAAATGTGTGTCTTTTTAATCTTATGTCTTTCTGAATGTTTTTATCTCCTTTCCAAGGGCACTTTTTTTATACGGGTTTTCAAAATAGGAGAATTTATGCATATTTTAATTCCACGACTACAGTTATATATTCACGGCTGCAATTGTGAAAAATACTTCATGATAAAGAAAGCTCCCAAGGCTTTGGCTATAAAAATATGAAGTTTCTCTTCTTCTCTCTCTCTCTCTCTCTCTTTTGTAATGCCTCAAGGTTGCAGCTTTGAGATGAGGCTATAGCCTTGAAATGTTGTCCTATTTAATTCCTGCACCAAAAAGAGAGAAGTTTTACCCCAAAAAGCTATCATTTTTGTACTTCTTAAATTAGTTAAATTATCTACTTGGAGATTTCTGCCTAGAATTATTTACATTTTAACCCAAAAAGAGTGTCAAATTAATGATAAAACATGAATTTCTAGCACTTAACATTTGAACACAACATCTTTATACGAGCAAGAATTAGAAACCCTAGATTTAGAAAACACCTTATTTGCTTTCAAGATATCTGGTCTTTAGTCCTCTTGCATGTGCAAGATCAAGGTCTTCAATGAACTTTCTATGCCCATTTTGACTTTTTTGGTGCTCTGATCCATGAGATCCAACTCCTTCATGGATTGCTTTATCGCTTCGTGATGCTCCATACTCCCAGCACACCAAAATAGTGGATAGGAATCATATCTCTTTTCTCACGTGATCCTGCGATGTGTTTTCCTCAATGCAGAAGCTACGTGACCTTCCAAGGCAATGAGAGTAAGAAACCCTAGCACTGCTCCGTAAGTGTCTCTCAAAAGAAAGAAAGAAGAGCCACGAGTTCTTTGAGCTTTTCTATTTACTTCGTCTATGTTCTTTTATATAACTTTTTATTTACTACACATAAATAAAGGTTATTTTATCAGTGTAATCTATGCATATATTTGTTAAAATAGCACAAAATTTGAATTATACTACAATAGAACAATTTGAAAGAATAAAAAATTTGAAATTAAAAATTTTAAAATTTCTTAAACTAAATATATTTTTCTATAAGAAACTATTTATTTGAGTTGAATAAAACCTTAAACTGTTAGTTAAGTGGAATAACTAAATAACAATTGATTCATTAACTTAATAACATGAGTTATTAATTTAATATTTAGCTTAATTATATTTTTATTTTTTAAATTAAAATTAGGTGCAATTTATTTATTTTTTTAAAAATTTAATATTTTTAGTTCAAGAAAATGTTTTATTTTTTATTTATAACTATTAAATTCTATGATCAAACAAAATATTAAAATCTATTTAAAATAGGAAAAGAATTTTTTTTCAAACTTTAACCTGATCTCTTATAAAATTTTAGATAATTTTATAAAAATTTTATTAAAACTTATTATTAATTTAAAAATTTTTAATTTTACTATAATATCTAACAATATTGGTTTATTTACTAGAAAATAAAATAAAATAAAATTATAAAATAATACTAAAATTTAATTATTTCTTTATCTAAATTTTTTTTTATTACGTTAATGTTAAATATTAGACTTACAATGCAATACAAATTTTTAAAAGGACAAGATTTGTCTTTAATTTTTTATTACTATTTTTGAAATATTACATTGCAAGATGTGATGTTTTATTTATTATTATTTTTAGAACATGACATGTGTGATGATGATATTTCTTTTTTGAAAATCTAAAAAATAGCCATTTTGCATAAGCAACAAACTTTATACACTAATTATATCAATTTTGAATATATTTATTTTAGTTAGTTATCCCCATCAATGAATTGTTAAGGTCTTTGAAAGTGGATCAATGTGTGATTTGGTTGAAGGAACTTCAATACATACAAGCGTTAGTCTAAGCCCCCGCAATACAAGAGATTAAGATTCTCTTTTTAGTTTGTGCAAATATTAGACATTCAATTTTATTTTCACTTAAGTAAATTTAAGCAAAAATAACAAATTTTGCTTAAACGAGTAATTTTCTACTGTTGAACATGACTCTTTTGTTTAAGCATGTGACTTTTTAGCTTTCTGACGACTTTTAATTTACATCACTTTTTTAGATATTTAGTACAAATAGCGACCATAATATTCTATTCTTTCAACAAACCCTTTGTCAATAAAAAATTTTCTCGTAATTTTTCTATTCTCCATAACTAAAGTCCTCTTAGACTTCCAAAAAAAAAAGCCAACAACACCACGATGGTGATCCACATGACTAGAATTTGCAAGTACTATTACAATCATACTGATAAGTTTGTATTTTAATATATTTTTACAACCTATATCTACATGTTTGACCCTTATTTGATTTGAATTTTATATTAATTATTATATTAATTGTGTGGTTTAGTATGAGAAGATCACAACTAAATTCTAGAATCATTTTGAGGCTAAATTAGTGAAATGTAATAGCAAACATGCCCATGTTTCACCATCAAGTGCGGGAGTACTTCGTAAACCATGCACGAGCATGCATAATTGGTAGCACGATTATGCTTGCCTTCGAGAGATTTAAATTTAAAGAACTTTTAAGATTTTGAAACCCTATTTATAGAGGACTGTGACTTGTACATCTTGGTTTTAGTCAACTGTTAACGACTTTTAGAGCTTTGGGAAGTGCATCTTGGGTTCAAAAACTCTTTTCATCTCTTCTTTATTGTAACTTTTTTGGTTTGCATTAACTATTTAAATGATTATAAATTAATTTATTATTGTTTCGATTTCCTATTACATTGTGTCTAGCTAAATCCATAACTCGGGCCATAATAGATTATTTGCCTAACTTTATGTTCTCTTTATGATTAATGATAATTTCAATTTTTTTTTTGATTGGTGTTTATATTATTGTGCTATAATTGTATATTTAGAATTGACAATTCTTAGACATACTATAATTAATTATATTGTAGGTGATCGTACCACACTTAGTTAATGAATCCTATAGGATAAAACAAGACAAATGATTAGGTGGATCATGTTTAATTCTTCTCCTTATATCGTTATTAAATCAACAACTCATAGATTATTTATATTCTCTCTTCTTCGCATGACTATTTGAAATAATAGTTTAAGAAAAATACTGTTAACATTGCATGTTAATAAATTTAATACGAATAGTTGACAATCATAAGAAAATCGAAACTAGAATTAATTTAAAAGTGAACATAAAAAAATGTAAAGATAAAATCACATGCCATAAAATTCATCTCAAATAGTTTATTGTTATATGTTGTGTTACTTTCTTTATTCTCTAATTTCTCTTGAATTTAAACTCTTATTTGATTTAATTTCACACCTTTTAAGTTCAAACAATTGAATTAAGATATTTTTGATACTTAAAAATAATCATTATGGGTCGATATTTTAAGAACTTATTTTAAAACCCTTTATTACTCTTTGATGAGTACATTTACTTATGAATATTTGACCTTAAAACATAGAGTGCAAGAACTACCACAGTCATACCTGCAACCATAGAAAGCAACTCAAAAATAGTGCCATAAAGCACTAAAACCTAAAGTGTTGGCCACCAAAAACTCGATGACTAAGCTTGAAAATTCTACCATGAAATCATGGACTTAAGGAAATTCCATGAAGATGTGAAGAGCAAACTATAAACAAGCACAAAGTGCATATCCATATTTTCCTTATGTTCATGATTTAAAGAAGTAATACGTAAGAAGAAGGTGTAAATAATGATGAAGATATGTTTTAATTTTTTTAAAGACTATGATTGAGAAGTGCTTTTGTTAAAATAAAAATGGGTGGAAACCACCGTCAAAAAGCTAAAAAGTCACTTGCTTAAGCGAAAAGAGTCATGTTCCATAGCAAAAATTTATAAAAAAACTTATAAAATTGGACATCTAGTTGCATAAATCAAAGAGAATTCAGTTTTCAATTATCTTAGAATCAAACTCAGGTACAAGTAAGAAATAACAAATTTTTTTTTTTGTTTACTGAAGATCTATTTAAATTGAATTTGACCATGTTTGTGGTGACCATATTTAAGCTTCAAACTTTTACTTGTTATTTTTACTCATATGATTTGTGTTTTCTGCCATTCTATGGATCATGCATGTTGCTTGTAATGCCTATTTTATAAGTTTGGCTTCCTTCATAAACAAAAAAGTAAGTACTGATAATTCCTTCTATATCTCATTCAATACAAAAAATAAATACATATAACAAGGTGGTGCCTACCAAAGGAAGGGACACGTCACAAACAAAAAAACAGCAATACCAAAGAATCCTAACTACCAAGAAAGTACTACCCAACCCCCATGCCAACAATAAGTCATGTTACCTACTTCAATCTACCCCTAATAGTACAATTATAGTCCCCAAAATACTATTGCGTTTGGGCTTGCTCCTCAACATCGGGCTGGTGACAAAATTACTTTCATCCTCTTTGTTTCAGCTTCATTATCATGGGCCTTTACATCCCCTTCCCTTCAATAAACACCTTTTCCTCAAGGTGCAAGTTTAGATATTCTTTGAGTAGCAGCTCAAGATCTTCCCAACTAGTGTCATCAAGAAACAAGCCTTTCCACTGTACAGCACCTCACATGCACTAGACATGAGAGAATTACGCCAATCCAATATCTCAAGAGTTTGTAATTTAGGTTGATTATTATAAGCTACAGGAGGTAACTCTAAAGCAAGAGTATCAATATTATTGCTAAATAGTTTCAATTTAGAAACATGAAAAATGAGGTGAATCTAAACTCCATCAGGTAACTCTATCTGAAAAGCAACATCACCAATTTGCTTCACAATACAGAAAGGACCATAAAAGCGTTGAGTAAGCCTTGAAGCTCTAATGTTTCCTACCATTACCTGACGATATAGTTTCAATTTAACTAGAACTTGATCACCTACTTGGAAGGGATGAGACAACTTTTTTTTATCTGCATAATACTTCATTATAGATTAGGCTTTGAGTAACTTGGAACGTAATTTATTCAACAGTTCCTGTCGTGCAGCTAAGTCTGAATCAACAGCTTCATTATGGCTAGTACCCACAATATATTGTGGTAATAAGGGAGGTGGCTGGCCATAAACGACCACATAAGTTGTGACTTTGATAGTTGTATGCTTGGCTGAATTATAGTGTCATTCAACCCAATGGAGGTATTTTCCCCATAGCTTTGGTTCCGTGTGAACAAACACCCTTAAATATTGCTCCTACATTTTATTTACGGCTTTTGTTTGGCCATCACTTTGTGGATGATAAGCTGAAGACATTCGAAGTTCGGTGCCACTTACTTGAAAAAGCTCTTGGCAAAAGCTGCTCATAAAGACTGGGTCACCATCTGAAACGATACTCTTTGGCATGCCATGCAACTTACAAACCATGAATGCAAATAATTCTAAAATTCTTACCGCCGTGAAGTTAGTGGGGAGCATTTCGAAGTGGGCAGCCTTCAAAAACCTGTCAACCACAACCAAAATAATATTGTATGTTTGGAACGAAGGGAGCCCTATGATAAAATCAAATGAGATATCTTCCCATACTGGCATGGGAGGCTCAAGAGATTGTAGTAGCCCATAAAGAAGGTGTGTAGGGGACTTAACTTGTTGACAAACAACGCATGCTTTGACAAAAGAAATTGTGACACAGCCTTCCATAAGTTCTATGTATTCGTGCATGTCTAGCCATCAGTGTGGCATGGAACTCTTTCAATAAAACTTATTTAAAATGCGATCATTTGGAGAGGTAAATTTTATTACGATAAAGGAGAACCCCTTTAACAATTTTAAATTTTGGATATTCCCCCGGGCAATGAAGAATGCCTGGACGTTAGGTTCAGAATTATAGGTTGCTTGAATTTTTTCTACTAAGTCACATTATGGAACAGTTAGCCCCATCATTTGAGTAGGGTTTCCATGCACCTTGCTCAAAGCATTTACTACTCTGTTAGTCACCCCCGGCTAGTATACTATCTCATATGTGTAACCAAATAACTTGGACAAATAGTATTGTTATTCCAACATCTACACTACTTGAGTCATTAGCTCCCTAAGGCTACACTGATCAATAAGGACAATGAACTGTCTACCTAACAAATAAGTACGCCACTTCTTGATCGTAGCTGTGATTGCATGCAATTCTCTGACATAAGTAGGGGATGAGAGTAATTTAGGGCAGAACTTTTTGCTGAAATACAAAATAGGGTGGTTATTTTGCAATAGAACTGCCATTATTCCTTGCCGATAAGCAACAGTTTCCAGGATAAAATCCTCTTAAAACTTAGGCAATGACAAAACTGGGACTTAAGTCATGGCAACCTTCAATTAATCAAATGATTGTTGAGTTTCGGTTAACCAAGCAAATGAGTCCTTCTTGAGTAAATTGGTGAGAGGGGCAGCTATTGAAGTGTAGTGCTTGACAAACTTATGATAGAATTCAGTGTTAATTCGAGCGACCATTTGGGCTTCCAAGTTGGTCATCCTTGCGTGCATCTCCTCTTGGAAGATTTTTTTATTTTCAAGCAACTAGAGGAAGGGACATGTCACAAACAAAAAATAGCAATATCAAAGAATCCTAACTACTAAGGTAGTACTACCCAGCCCTTATGCCCATAATAAGTTCTGTCACCTATTTCAATCTACCCTTAACAGTACAATCATAGTCTCCAAAATACTTTGGCCTAACTCTATTGTGTTTGGGTCTGCTCCTTAACATTGGCCTAGTGACAAAATCATTTTCATCCTCTTCTGCTTCAACTTCGGTATCATGGACCATTACATCTCCATAAATATTTCTTGCAGAAAAATTTCTCTCATGCACTTTTTTTTTGTTTTTAAAATACATATCGATGATTTTAAAAAATGATAAAAAAAAATTAAGAGCATGTTTAATTTTTATTTTAAAAATAGTCTTTTATTTTTAAAAATATAATATATAATACAAATTTATATGATATTTTACTATAGTGCTATATTTAAAAATAATAATAAGTAAATATTACACCTGTAGGAGTGATACTTTATTTAAAAAAATAAAAAAAATTATATTACACTTATAGAAGATATTTAGCACTGGTGATGAAAAAAAACTTATAAAAAATATATAAATTCATATGATTCTAAAACTAAATACATATAAATAATTACAAATAATATTAAAATTTCACATAATTCAAACTCTATTAATCAAAAATCAAAAATGTGTTTGGCAATGCAAATTTAAAGCTTAGTTAGGATCTTTTAATTTATTGATTTGCTCAATAATTCAATAAAATTATTTAATAAATAACAAATAAAAAGTACTCATAATATTTAAAATTTAAAATTTAAAATATTACTTGAAATAACATTTAAATTTTAAAACTTAGCTATGAATAAATTTTTGTCATTTTCATTTTAATATTTTAAATTTTTAATCTTGTATAATAATTATGTCTAACAAAAAAAAACTTTTTTTTCTCCCTCATTGTACCAGAGACCACTATTACCCTTTACTCAATTAATTGATTGACATAAAATAAATATTTAATTAAAATTAATTAATTGATAATCAATCAATAAATAAAATGAAAGTATTTAATTTTAGTGTTATATTAATATACATTTCATAAAAAAAATATAATTCACTTAATCATATACGTAATCATAAACCTTCTGTTACATACTAACTTCTAGTTTTACATGCAGCTACAAATTATAAATTATGTACTCGCAACTTTTGGTTAATGTTATTAAATATTAGCTTTGTAGTTTTATTACAAAAAATATTATTTTATCTTCTAAAACAGCACAACTGATAATTGGGTTAATTAACATTAATTGCCAAAAATGTTAAGAATAAACAAGAAAAAAGGTCCTTCTATATAATGAGATAAAACATAATTTTTGAAAATTCTAAAAATATACAATTTAAGTTTTTTTAGAACTGTTAGCTTTTAGCATTTGACTTCAAGTGTAAATATCTAAAATAATAACTTTATTAAAATTATTTATTATACTTTTGCATCATTAATATAATAAGTATTGTAATAAAATTAAATTTTTATACTAATATTCTATATATAATAATTAATATAAAAATTATATTCCCAATATAGTTTAATTGGTAAAAAAATTATTACTTTTAAATGGTTAAAATCAATCTTAATATTTTACATTAACAAAATAATAAAAAAATATTTCACAAATTTCGACGTACTTTAATAACTTTATAATTATTTAAACGGGCCCTTCATTCGAAAACACAGGCTGCTTGATTTGCTTTTCTTATAGTCCGTGCTTTGTTACGCCATTTCCACATAATGTGGTGCAGAGACCCACTTCAATTTCTGTGTGTCTTTCTCATGTTGTCGTCTTTCTCATACTGTGTTCTCCACTTATCCCTCTCCCTATCCCAAAACCACCCTAAACTCAACTCCCCCTTCTGCATCTTACTTTCTGCAACCACAACTTGTTAATTTTCGAAATGGGGGTCATACTTATATATATATTGTACCATAATTTGAAAGAGATTTAAAGAGATTTTAATTCTACAAATAGATCTGCTATATGGACAATGGTATATAATTAGAGTCACAAAGCTAGCTAGGGTTTTCATCTGTGACATTCCCTCCAATTTGGAGATGTTCTCTTCCAATTACCCCACCAACCCTTTCCCAAGCTTACCCTCATCACCATCTTATTACCCTCCTCTTCCTTTCTTGACTGAATCTGAAAATGCTTTTGAAATTAACACCCTCCTTTATGACGCTCACCCACTTGCGGTTCCAATCTCAGATTTGACTGTTGCAGACTATGCTATTACTCTTCAAAAGCAGACCATTAACAATGACAATGGTAGAATTATGAGCACCAAGAAAGATGGGCACAGCAAGATTCACACGTCTCAGGGTTTGAGGGATCGTAGGGTGAGGTTGTCCAGTGAAATAGCCCGAAAGTTCTTTGATCTTCAGGACATGCTGGAGCATGACAAGCCAAGCAACACTCTCAAGTGGCTCTTCGCCAAGTGTGAGAATGCAATTAAGGAACTTGCTGGAAGCAAGCACAGGTGCAGTGGGCCTGCCATGTGCTTCTGCTTCTCTTCTGAGATACAAGGACAACAAGGGGTTCATAATTCACATGATAACAAAATGCTGATGGAAGGTACCAAAGAGAAGAAGCTGAAGAAGGAACGTGTTTGCTTTCAGGCAAAAAAGGAGTGTAGGGTAAGGGCGAGAGCGAGAGCAAGAGAAAGGACAAGTACCAAAATGTTGCGCACTTCAAATCCTCAAATCCAACAACAATTGGTACCACCCATTCAGCCTCAGACTTGTGCAAGTGCAAGATGGCCTAATGGCAGTGAAGCATACACGGATTGTTTTGACGTTATTGAAGAATCTGTTAGTATGAATCTGTCTACAGGTACATATTACCTTAATCTATAGATCTGCTATTTTACGCTTTCAATCATAATATGATGCTTAGAAATTTGAGTCCTGATTTGTAGAGTTTCAAATCTTCGGAAATTCTTGGACGGAGTGCGCCAAATAATCAGCGTCGACACTGACATGTTAGTTTTCAATTTCATCTGTTCCGTAATATATTTGATCAATCAGAATGAATATTTTGCTTTCTAGAAGGGTCATGGAAACATCTTTCTTGCCTTCTCTACCAGTTAGCTTAATTTCCTGCCCAATATTCCCACTTTGCAATGTTGTCGCCGATTAATTTCTTGCTGATAATTGAGTGTGGTGGATAAAGGTTGCTCCGTGTATTATTTCACACCACTGATATGTAAGTGTGATTGGACTAAACTAGTCTCAAGTACTACAGCCACTCTCTAGCAGCTTTTTCTATTTTATTTATATTGTTGCCCATAGATTCGGGGATATGCTAATTAGTATAAAATTAGTCTGCTCTAAGAATAACCTGTTATGAAAAGAAACGACTAACTTCTGGTACAAAGAGAGACTAGGTATGCATTGGCTCAAACACGAAAGAATAATATAATATGATATCCTCATTTATTTCAAAAAATTATGAAAGAAAAATTCATTTTCTCTTTCTTGATGAAATCATGGATAAGTAACTACACACTGTCCATTAATTGGACAACCAAGATGTTTTCCTACTGTGATAGCAAAAGATCAGTTAGATCTCTATCATACTAAAATTTTGGGATTCAATCTTGAACTTGCTCATCATCTCTTTCAAGTATATTTACTGTCTTCCTATCAACTATATATGTTGACCGCTCTTTCTCCCGAAGAGTGAATTGACGAACTCTTGGTCTAACCGATATATGTAGCCTAGATACACATATTTACGTATACATTTCTGAATAAGAAGAATATGGACGATGAGAACATAGAAATTCATGCACTCAAGAGTTGACAATGACTTTGGTCTGATAATAATCATAAATCCTACTAGAGCAATTTCAATTGATGAACAAAACATTAGTTACTACAGGCACAATAATCTTTTGTAACAGCTAGCAATACTCAAATCAATCTGTCTATATAGGTTGACGGACCAAGTTGTATCGTAAATGAAATGATTGAATGGATGGGTGTATTTTTAGATTTGTAGCAATGTGATTAATAGTTTTAGGGAAACAAATAATTCCAGATGTGATGTAATAAAAATCAACAAGCCAAAACAAAAGTTGTAGCGATGACGTTCTTAAAGAGTTGCCATGAAAATGTGGGAATTTTAAGAGCGGTCAAGCATTTATGTAGACAAGAACTTTAGTTCTAAACTTCTAGATATGATCTTGTCATATATAGAAGTTGGGGTTACAAAGAAGAATATAAGTTGATTTTATGGAATAAAGACTGGATTTTTCTAACTACCAAATCCAATTCATCTTTAATGAATATACTTTTATTCTCTCAAATGAGATAAGGTCTATGAAAAGAGACTTTCAAGCTATAATTTGACCCCAGCCTAGTGTCATGCTAAAATTGGATAATGTGTGGTCATTACTTGCATTGTTCACCCCATTTTGAAATCAGTCTAAGACAAATACACTGCATTTGTCATTATAGCAAATATCTCTCCGCCATGATGAAGAACTTCTTTTGGCAAAATATTACTGGGATCCTCAAATTTTGAATTTTGGACCTTAGAATTTTATGTTAGATAGTATACCTCTTCTTGGGGGAATCTCCCTCACCGCCTTCCCAATAAAATCAAGTTAAACCATTGTTGATTTTTTATTTTGAGCCTACCTTCAAATTTAAGCTTATATAGATTCTCCATTTACTCGAGAAATTTTCACATTTCCTTCTAAACCACACAGGAACAACCTTTGAATGCGACCAAAATTCTAAAATTTTTGTTGACAGCTTAAACAAAGATAAATAATATAATAGAAGATTGAAAAACACAAAATTTATTAGTTATCCTAGCTACCCCCAATGACAGGTGTAAATGTTTCCAAATAGAGAGAGCCTCAATTAGTGTCACAGAAAAAAAAATAGGAGACTGCATCCATTTTCTTAGGGCTGGCTCTAATAGGCAATCTCAAAATTTAAAAGGGAATATAGTCAATTTTGTAAGTAAAAAACTTTAATGCCGTTACTAAGAAGTAATTTACTACGTTAACATCAATATATAAGGCTACTTTTTAGAAGAAAAAAAAAGTTCAGTCCACCTTTAGGTCTGACACTGCTTCATAACATTTGAGAATTGTTTTAAACACCATAGAATATTAATAGATACTTTTCTTATCAAGAGAGTATTGTCAGCATACTGTACATGAGAAATTTCCAAGCTATTTACCCCAACCCTAAAAGTTTGTTTGTTTTTTGTTAGAAACTTATTTTTTATACTTTTAATATAATACACGTAAAAATTTAATAAAAATATATGGTTCATATTAATTTTACTTAATTTTAAAATAAACGGATACTTAATCCTTCTATTACTGAAAAAGAGAGAAAAGACGTCTAAGGAATCCCCTTGTTTAGGACCGTTGGATCTGCCTTCATTTTTTACAGAAGCCTAAGCATTCCACAACATAGTAAATGAAAAAGTATAATTAATACATGTTGTCTTTGCAGTTAAAAAAAATCTGATGTTGGTTCATGTTTTGGTCCGACTTTAATCCATCGATGCGACTTGGTTTTTATTTGCAATATTTATTGACTTTTCTATATTCTTAATTATTCAAAAGAAATTACAAATTTCAGTATAATTTTATCATCGACGTTATATAAGGTTTAGATAACATGGATCAAACAGAGAAAATGACAGTTCTTGTTACACTCAAATCGAGTGATAGGAGAAAGACATGTAGGATTAGATATAAAATCTTAGAGGGGAAAAATAAAACATACAAATACTATATACAATAAACGTTAACGTTAAACAGGTTAATAAAGCGAAATTTCAATCTTAATTAGAAAATAATATTAAAGATATACGTGATACTGTATGTTTTGTAAAAGAAAATTCTGAACATAATCATTAATCACCTTAATTTATTATTACATAGTTGGCTTCCAAATTTGTCGTTCATTCATATCTGCATTTTCTGTGGAGGCGTCCTGCGAGGAAAGTGTCAAACGCTAGAGAGTTACCAACATTATACTAAAAAGTAAAAAGTCCTCTTGAAGATTATGATTGAGAGGAAGGAGCTGAAAATCCTGAATAATTTCTCAACAATCTAATTCAGTACAGTTGATACTAACTTTGAGGAAGAAATGATACAAGCACCACGCAATGATACTGATAAATGATAACCTTGATGAAGAGAGAGAGAGAGAGTGCAGTAACAATATATTCCTTTATACTGCAGAGAGAGTGAATTAGCAGATAGCAATATTGCATTAGTGTACGATCACTGCAGATTGAATGACAGATTTTGATGATTTAGGCTGAGGATTTCGCAGTTTTATCCAAATTTTTATTTGGTTAACTTTTTAAATTCATCAAACGCTGGTTAGAAAATTATAAAGGTGTAAATAACAAATTACATTGAAGAATATTTTACTATTTCGAAACAAAATCTATCATAATACGAAAAAAACATTAATTTAAATAAAAATTCTTATAATTTATTAATTTTGAAATGATTAAATAATGAAATATTATAGTACGGCATTAAATTAGATTAGATCAACTTGAACTCTGACTTGAATATAATCAACTTCTATACCTTAGAATGGTGGCACCTGTCTCTTTTTAGGTTTCGGCGTACGTTTATAATATTTTTCTGCTATATATCTTTTAAAAGTTCTGGTATGAATATCATAAAACTAAAAATTTTTATAATATTTTTAGTTTGTATATTTTTATAATAATTTAATTTAATTATTTAAAAAAAGATTACTATTATTTTTTAAATTTAACACTTTTGATCTTTGGTGATGACGTGACTATTTAAGATATTAATTTTGTGTCATGCTATTTTTTTTTCTTTGCACCACAGTATGATTAGTGAGAGAGATTAAAAATGGCTGAGTTAAACAAAGTTATAAACTAATAAATTTTTTAAAAAAGACTAAAATTTAAATTTTGACAGAGATATAAGAATTGAAAATATATTTAAATCTATTTTTAATAGCTCTTAGTGATATATTCAATATTATAATAGATCTGAAAGATTTTTTTATGACTACTCTCTCTATATGTATATGTAGCTCTGCAGTTATCCTTTTTTGTATTGCTTGCATCCGACCAAAACCATGAGAAGCCGAATGTGATCTACACTATAAATAGCAGTGATCACTTTATGACTGCTCTGAAATTGTGTGGCTTGGGCAACAGCTTAGGCTTGAATTTGAGTTGCAGTTTTACTCAAGTGCCACTGTAACTCAAATTAACGGTTTGTTGGGTTTTTTACGAGCAAGAGTGCGAGAATTAGGTTGGATTTGACCAAGTGACATGCAAAAATGATTACGTCTAAGTTGTAGAATATAGCTATAGCCTGAATTTCCTTCCAACATAAAAGAGTTGTTCCTCATATTTTGATCATTTTTAATTCAAGAATACGATTGTACAACTGTACTTTTAACTAGATGCATTATGAACCCTAGCTAGCTGCACCCTGCACGATATATATCATATCACCTTTTAACATTAACAGATTCCACTTTGACCAAACCTCACTTAACCTTTCACGTTTTCTCGACCGCCAACAATTCAAGAACCATAGTTTTCAGAAGACAATATGAGCACTGGCAAGAGTTACGAAAAATTATTGTTCTTTCTCATATATAATACTCAAAAATGATATTTATGAATGCATAAACTGCATTACTTTAAGAAAATTTAAAGAGATTTTATGTTCACATACACAAATTAACTTGAGTAATTTGTAGCAAAATAGTTTACCAAGTTAAATTTCTCTAATTGCTTTTGCTACTAATATTAAGTGGAATGCGAATATATCATTACTCGTTTACTCTGCTCATTCCCTTTCTTTTATAATAGTACTTTTGTAAATAAAACAGCTAATTATGTGAGCCGAATTATCACTCTTATTAGTTGGTTCACTGAATGATTTTTCTTTTGCCATTTTTTTTATAATAATTTTTGTTTAGTGAAACTCTGTTTTCTTAAAAAAAAATTATTTGTTATGACACCTTTAAATTTAAGAAAATATTTTATATTATTTTTGTATTAACAGTTGTAAAGTTTTTAATATCTTAAATATTAATGCTTTTTTTTTAAAACTAAATTACTAATTTTATTATTTATTAACATAAAATTAATGATAATATTTTACGTGTAAGAAAGAATATTAAACTCTTTTAATTATAAAGGATACAATAGATTTTTTTTTAAATGTCACGAAAACTAAAATATTTGGATTAGACGCAGTTGATATAAAATTTTACTTCTTTTTTTTTATCAGAATTTTTTATATATATAATTATAACTAATTGTTTTTAAACGTAGAAATTTAGCTCTTTTTACCTCGGGTTGTGTACACATTACTTTCAGTATAAAAGGGGCCATGCTAGTTTGGACAGAAAGGTAATAAATTTCATCGATAATCCAGTATATATAAAGAGTTAGATTATTTAGAAATAAAGAAAATTTATAGTAATATTTTATTTTGAAACAAGAGAACCATAATTATAAACATAATATAAAATAATTAAAAGGTTTTATGATATTTTATTTTTTAATTTTAAATTATTAAATTAAAGAATGTCACTTAAAAATTTTAAATTCTGCAAACATCTTAAGCAAGTTAGTTAAAAAATTAAAAGTAAACAATTTATTGAAAATTTAAAATCACTGTAGTGTGTTGATATATAACTTACAAAATTTATTTTTGAAATCGCAAACAATACTTTAATATTTATCAACTCGGAATATGACAATGATGAATGTTTATGTTTATTTGGCTTAATTCTTTTCTCCATCTTCCCATTATTTATTGTAAACATCATTAATGTTTTTAACTATGTTGCATGGCTATAGGTATGAAAATTATGAGATACAATATAAGCAAATATTCTTTACAAAAAATTCTTAAAATATATAGCTATATTTTCAAGTTATAATCGATAAATATCTTTTGTTGACGAGTTAATTTTAATAGTTACCGTAAAAAATATTTAATTGTTATAATCTTATTGAATAGAGGTTTTTTCTTTTTGTAAAGGGCTGAGTTTAAATATTTAAAAAAAATACATATTTATTGTATTAAAATTATAAAAATACAATAAATATTTTTTATTATTATTAATTGTTAGAATTAAGTGCGAATAAATAAGAAATACTACATATGATAAGATATAGACTAGCTAAGGATCGTTAAAAAAAATGACTGTTACATTTATTATTTTAAGGTTTTGAGTTACATGTGTCCTATATTTTGTAAGACTCTTTCTTTCTTATTCTTATCTCTAATAGTGATAGCAAAGCTGTGTATAAATTATCATTAGGAGGGACTAATAATTTTTTTTCACTAATAGACTATATATAATTATTAAATAATTTTAAATATATTTTTTAAAATTAAAAATATATATTCAACTGTAATTATGACTAGTGGTGGCATTGTTAGAGATATTAATCAATGTTTTAAAGATATATTATGAGATGAATTCATTAACCTGCTTTTCAATAAAGTTTCTGTTGTTTATTTTTAGAACAGTATACTTAAAATGATGATTATCATTTTTTATTATTAATTTTAAAAAACTTTATAACACATTTTCTAAACATATTTTTAATATATATTATGTGATAAATTTTTTAAAGTTAAAATATGTATATTTTAAAAGAAGTTTTAAAAAATATTTTAACTTTTTAAAAATATAAACAAATAATAATGCGTTTAAAATAATATATTGCTAATCTTCCTCTTCTTAATTATTGATTATGGGCTTATTTGGAAGACTTTTTGACTCTTTCAAACTATTTTTAGTTTGTTTTAAAGAACGTTATTGAATCTTGATATATTTTTTTAGTTTATTTTAATAAATTCTATTATTAAATTTAAGAGATAAGTCATCATTTAAAAAAAAAGTTGATAAATACTTAAATAAACTGTTATTTAAACACACTCTAAGTTGTATCAAGTTCATATTTATTGATTGTAATCAAAGAATAGAGAAAAGATAACTTATGAAGCTGATACATTCAATTTCCATGAAGCACTTTATCTCAACAACTAATGAAGTGGGAAGCTGTTTAAGTCAGGGGTTATTACAACCAATTTGAGTCCTCTAAAACGATTGATTTTATGATAAAATGCATGCTTGTAAACAACTGTTTTTGTCGTTTTGTAAATAAACGAGCTTTAAGGTGAAGCTTTTTGGATAGCATTTTGAAAAATGTTTGGGGGAGCAGGCCTGTTAATAGGGCCTGGCCAGGACCACAGTTTTAAAGGGCCCAGTTTAGGAGCCGAAAAGTAATCTGGAAGGATATATTTGCTAAATAATGATTTATTCCAAAAATTTTAAAATAACATACTCTTTATTATTTGTTAAAATTTATTAAAAATTAAAAATTATAAAAAATATCAATTTAAGAGCGAGACTTGTATACTTTTTATAATTTTTTATAAATTTTAATTAATAACAAATGAAAAATGTGTTAGAGTATGTAATTAATATTATTCTAAAAATTTTATTAATGCATCTTCCTTTGTCCATTATACTTAAAATTTAATTAAATCGAGTACTTCCTTTCTTGAAAGAGATTTTTAGGATGTGTTTTTTTCTAGATTGGTTAGGATGTTTCAACTTTGTTTCTTTTTAGTTATAAGTCCCATTGATAATAAAAATGTTATTTTGAGGAACATTATTCCAAATCAGGTTTGGCCACAAGGGAAAGGGAGCGCATTAAAGAGAGATGATCTAATGCATGATTTAGCTTTCAAGAAAAGACAATGTGACCAGTTGATTATTAGTTCATTGCAAGTTCATACACTTATTATAGAGGGACAGAGCAGAAATTTTTTTATATTTATTTCAGCTAAATATTACTTTAATTATCTCTTTACTCGTTGCTTCAAATGATAATTGGTGTACCAAGGGAACACTTTTTGTTAGGCTTCAACTGAAATCTTTGTGACCTTTGTCCATGCTCAGATTTTTATAAAGTCTTGGAAAATTAGAATTTCAGAAAAAGCTATGGTCCTCAACAAATTATATGAATCACAAAATAGATGAAAGAGACTAACCATAAAGGAACTGAATCAGAAATACAAAGCACAAATCCAACAAAATGGCTCTGGCTGAAGAACTGCAACAGCACTAGGAAAAGTCATAACAAATCTACCTTTTTTACAGTCCATGCACCATGCCACATCTCTATCAAAACTCTTAAGGATAACTTTCTTTGAACTAGTTCCCCACTCACAAGAACAGAATCAGGGTGACAAGGGACACTGTCATTATTAACACATGCAAGCTCCTGTCATTATTTTGATTGCTTCTTCAACAACATATTTGACAAAAAGTAGAACAGTATAATTAAAAACATCATTAAACACTGTATTTTGCCTTTTCTGGCCGGGAAAATCTCATTAAATTTACTGGAAATGAATTGTTTATTTTTTTTCTATTAAAGAAAGAAACTTTTATCAATAGTTCCCGCTTGTTACAATCCCTGCAATTTATATGACTAGATAAGCTATTTATTTACTTATGTTGCAAGGCGTTGGACACTATTGTAGTTACTATTCCAAACTTTTAAGGCACATCGATCCTCACATGCTTAGCGACATGAAATAGCTTCTTTTCTAAAATTTTCCAAAGCGTACCCTCATTTACATTTTGTCACGTGAAGGGGCGTTCAATGCCACTCTAAAAAGAGCTTGAACCGTTTGGATAATATGTTTTCGTATGAATATGAAACCAAAAGTTTCATGGAGATCCGTTGTTCGCGTTGTTAATGCTTAATTTGTTTTTGTTGTTTGGCAATCCTTATTCCCATAATACACAGACCAAAAAAGTTATGGCAAGGAACTAAAGAACATTGGATATAGAATTTTGGAAGAGGGGGCATTAACCTCCATATACTTTTGAAACCTGTGAACCTGTCTAAGCCTTTTTAGTTTGTTAATGAGCTCAACAATAAAAAGAAGAGCAGGAGAGGAATATTATTTGATATCAAGGTAACTTTATCAGTAAAATAATTAATAATGCAGACAGAGTCAGAAAATGAGCAGTGGAAGCTCTGTAATTCTATTAATTAACTGGAATTTTCTTTCTTTTTTCTCTTTGTACAATTTCTTTTTCACCAGTGTAGCAATCGGTATACATCAAAATTCTCATAATCTCCGCATTAGAAACAGTAAAAAAAAAAAAAAAGGTTAGTACCCAAATGATTATTTTCAATCTTTCACCTTCATTCAGTCATCATGAATATTCTCCAAAAACAATTAAAGAATCATTAATAAAAAAATTATCTCCCTCCGCCTCCTGCACAACAAAAAAAGCATTGATCATGAGTATGCGTGCAGCGTGCGTATCACTAGTAATTTACTAATTTATAGAAACAGAAACCAACATTAATGAGAAAAGAATAATATAGTACCTAATGATTGCGCGGGATTGCCAAAAAATGTACGGAGTTTTGAGACATTGTAAAGTTGAGTGTTTGTTAATTGGCTATCAAATAATGCACACTTGCACAGTATTGATTACTGAAGCTGGCGTGAGTAGCTAACGAGATTATGATGAGGAACTGTGTCCTTAACATGTGTTAGGCAAGGCATGGCTGATGGCTGTGTAACAAAATTACATATTAGCACCTCACAAAGATAAAGTAAATTTAAAATTAAACAAAGAGGTTGAGAACAAAAGCAGAAGAACCAAGAAAAGCATGAAAGAGAAAAACAAAAAAAACTAACCTTTTTCGGTATGTGGGAAATGGGCTGTCCCTATCAACCTTCATGGATAAATTTCTTCAAAGTGATTCCCGCTTGTTGACCGGGTGCTGAATAGGAATAGGTATAGGTGCATGTAAGATTTCTAATTCAGAGGGGAAAATAACTGAAAATGACAACAAGGGAAAAAACAAAAGGACTTTAAAGCAGAAAAGAATGATATGGTGATTTATCAGACCATGCAGTGAACATATTCTATTATTTATGCTAACGGATTGATGAAATCACTTTGCATATATAGAAATGAAAGACACAGGTAGTGGCAAAGAAACATATCTGTATCCACATTATTATGCTCAGATATAATATAATTCAGTCACAGCATCTGAACCTTGTACTTTTGGTCTAGGCAACAATAAGATAAGAAAAAGGGCCCATGAGCCTTTGCTTAGAGCTCCACCTAGGTTTTGTTTTTTTATTTTTATGTATGACTATATGTGCATGAAATTAAAAAGAAAAAAATCATTTCAGGTACCGAAGTTTGCAATACAAGCAAGAATCTTGTATTTTTGTAATTGTGAGCATATGCATAAGGCTTGGAGAGTACCTGAAATCTCATATCTAGTAGCCTTCCTTCCATGTTTAGAAAAAGCTTAGTTCAGTATATCCGTGGGAATATGGCAAGAGTTCCTCCACCTCAATTCTGGAACGAGAACAGCTCATACTTTTCTTCAATTTTCCATGACTTGACTCAACCTCAGCCCAAAAGATGCCGTAAACTGGCCTGTGGTCTGAAAACCTTGATTCCCCGCGGACATAAGATAATTGATGGAGACCTTCTCCATACCACAAAATACGGTCACACCTATACAAAAAATAAAAATAAAAAATTTATTTTGGCATAAGTTGCAACAATTTGACAAAATTTTATGATCATATTTGCCTTTTTAGCAAAATGGCTATTACTCTGGCTAAGTGACTGAAGAAGTTCTTACCAAGCAGGTGTTCGCCTTTTCTCCTTTGGGTGCATATCATCTCCTGCATACCTATCTGAGTTAGTTGAATATTTGTATGTTGGAGGAAAATAAATCTTCCCTTCATTCCATCCCACAAATGCACGACCTCTCTTCTGCTCTATTCTCAACTGCCAGGAATGCCCATATACGTGTTAACTTTGATTGTTTTTGTTTTACAACAATACAATTAAAGT
This sequence comes from Abrus precatorius, assembly GCF_003935025.1. Classification (NCBI taxonomy): domain Eukaryota; kingdom Viridiplantae; phylum Streptophyta; class Magnoliopsida; order Fabales; family Fabaceae; genus Abrus; species Abrus precatorius. The sequence continues at coordinate 10,320,928 of NW_020874406.1, read as the reverse complement.
TAAAAGAAAAACTAGGAAATGGAAGTGGTTATAGACATACCTGATCATTTTCCAACAATGCTCTCCAGTTTTGCATCTCAACAAGTGCCTTAGCAGAACGGTAGGAGAGGGCAATCCGATAATTCAGATCTCCAAGCCATATTATTCGACTAAATAAATGAATCCAAAATTAGAACATTTGAAATCTAAAGCAAAACTGATAAATGAAAATAGAACACAATCATAAATGGTTTGGGAATTGTAGGGAGACATAATTGTTAATGTGTTAAGAAATCTAGACAATGCGTTAGCATGCGAGAAGGGCCTCAAATTTCATACGCATGTTAAAAAAAATACTAATCATAGTAATGTATGCAAGTAAATTCTTACTCATGCTCAAGGATAGTCTCTGGGGACTTCTCATTGTCAGCACCATGTACACGTGGAAACCTTGTCTTTTTAAGAATCTCCATCACATCAGAATTTCTTCTTAGTTCATCACCCTCTTTCTGTCCTGAGGTCAAGTGGCTACAAATGAAGCAAAAGCTTGTCTCATGCAGAGACATGCTAATTGAAATGGATCCCTGCAAATACAAGCATAATAACTCTCATGTAAACCAATATCAAGAAATCAGCATTTTTTGCTGAGTATATCAAAGCAAGAATAAAACTAAGGACAATCATGACTGATTTAAAATTCACCTTGTTTCCAAGATAACCCATCAATCCTCTGCCAACACATGATACTTTCATGTTTCGAACATGATCCTTCAATTCACTTCTCACCCATATGGTAAGAAATATTCCTACCATTTGCTTACTCGCAACAAGGCAGTACCTTGATCGCCCTGGCATACCGTGTCCATCTTCAACACAGGGAGGTCCACCATAAGACATTGGTGAAAATAAGACTGTGCTTGGCGAATCTCCAAGGCCATTATCATCATCGGATGAACCCCATCTTGAATAGTCACTGGGTCTGGAGTAATCACTTGCCCTGGAATAGTCACTAGGCCTATAACCCCACCTAAAACTGGGATCAAAATCACTCTTCCTGTGACCAAAAATCACACGATCACAGACACTGAATCTTCGATCTAGACGTGGTTGAACAGTTGAAGGATCATTGTCCATTCCCCAGCTGCTAGAAGTTGTCTGGAATGATCGCCGATGGAAGAATGACGAGTTTTTTTGCCTAGCCGATCCCTCAAAATCTGCATTCAATTCTACCACTGGCTGAGGAATTGGTGATGGTGTATAATATCCACCACCTCCACTAGTACCGGGAAGATTGTTTAAAGACTTTCCAATGAGAGCCAGCCATTTTTTGGCAGGGCCATTGTCTTCTGCACCTAAGATGTTACCAGCATTCAGGGGAACTATCTCTTGAAATCTGAAACACAAAGGTAGAAAGGTGTCATTAGCAACAACTAGTACTACGTTTGCTAGGAAAAGATGTTGACAAGCACCAAACCCTACCCAAGAACATAAATATCTGCAGGCGGTGATGCATGAAGCCAATCATCTATACTCAAATTACTAGGTGGGGATCTTCCAGCCACATTCCAAGTAGCAACGAAAATGCTGCTCATAAAGAAAAGGAAGCACTCATGAGAAATCGATCACATCAAAGCATGACTTTTTTTCTTGATGAAAAGGTAAAATCACAGGAGCAGCATACCTATAGTTTTGGACATCAATAATTCGAGGATGGTCAAGATTCATTCTTCCACGCCTGACCTGCTCTGTGTTCCTGCTAAACTTCTCTGCACATCACAATGAGAGGTTGTAAAAAATTTGTATGAACAAATAAAAAATGAGGATTCTCAAATTGGTAATGATTCAAAGAATGGATTGGGTAATTGTATACCTGTTTTGCTCTTTTTGATCGTGCACGGCTCTCTCTCGGAGAAGCTGTTCCTGCTTCTGTATTCCACGTCACCTCCTGAAGAAGGAAACAAATTTCAATGCATCAAATTACAATTGACAAGAGGTCAAACCTTGGGGAGAAAAATGGGAATGCCTTGTGTCTATAGGTGAAAGTAGCCAAAAGCATATTAGAGTCTTAAATATGCTTGCTCTTCGTTTGGCTGCCAACAAATTCGGTAAGAAACAGAATCGGTAGATATAAAAATTCAGACAAAGGTAAGTTTCCGACATGAGTCAGTGTTTTGCAAAACTTGTCATTCTTAGATAAAAACAAAATCAGACAGAACTTAACGAATGATACTAGGTTTGAATTCTGTTTCTAAGTGTGGTGCTGTTTATCTAATCCCCTCGGTTTCTCCACCACTCAAATAGAACCACGGAATTCTACAATGCTTTAGCATCTTATTGGATTGAAGCACGCACCATGTTGGTGCCCCATTTTTGTTGAAAACGATCACTCTTAGACAGTGGAATTTTTGAAGAAAACGAAGATACCCACCTCCATAAGTAGCACCATTTGATTGGTAGGAGTCCTCAGCTTTGCCTTTGATATTGAAGAACTTTCTGACCATTCTCTTCGACCATGAGAGCTTCATCACGCCAAACACACAAAACATTTAACAAGTTGCCAAAAAATTGAAAGATGCAAATAACAGCACAATCAAAATGTTTAATTCCATTTCCCAGGACAACCCCTCCCTTCCAAAGAAAAAGAAAAAACCATCTTTCATCAGCAGAAGAGAGTAAAGAGGGTAAAAAACCTTGCTTTTCTTGGAATTCCCATCTCTCATTGTTGATCTTCTACCTCATACAGCTCCTCAAGTATGCTATGTTGTTTTCCAAGAGTCACCCAAAATTCTCAGAAATTGAAGGAACAAAATTGTCTTTTTGTGAAGGCCCTTTCACCAACTTCCACCCTCTCTCTTTCTTTGACAACAGAGGAACAAGAACAAGCTCTCATCTGGTGCTCTTCCCCAACACAAGGGAGAAAATAAAATAAAATTAGCAAAGGAGAGATACAGCAGAATGGAGAAGGGGTGTTGTTGTGTTTCCCTCTTGTGATGTGATGCCACAGCCACACTCTTAAAAGTGTAAGAACAAGGAAGCAAAGTCCCCGTAAATATGCAACCAACTAGAAAGAGAAGCAACGCCTTTAAGTCTTTAATGCGTGGAAGTGAGATGAGATTCTGAAGTAGAACAAGACAATGCGAGAGAGAGAGAGAGAGAGAGATTCAAGCTGTGTTTCTCTCTCTTGGAAACATTTGGCCTCGTTCTTTGCAACAACAGCAAAGTATCGAATTTGAACAGAATAAAGCGCAGTGAGTGAGTGTAGAGAAGAGCTTTTTTGTTATTCAATTAAATAATAATTATTTAATTTTGAAAGAAAAAAATAATTGTAACCTCAGTTCAAGACAAGGCAAACATGGAGGGGGCAACGGGCAGGCTGTTTAGCTTTAACATTTCTGAACATAAAACGTTTCGGTCAGATGAACAAAGGCTGCCCCTAGTCAGCAAAGTGAGTGAGATCTAGCAGTATCTTATAGCTGTAATCTTTCTTCCCGTTTTGGTCTTCCAATCAAAGTAAAAGCAGTTGAACAAGGAAAAAGATAAAAGGGTCGTTGTGAACATATGTATGTATTTGGACTACATATCTATGTGTATATTTGTTGTGTTTCTTCTTTTGTTGGACAAGGAATGTTTGGAACACAAGTATACTTGTGTTGTATGAATTATGATGGTCTTGACGACCCTCACCTTATACAGCTCTAAAACAAAAGCAAAATAAAATTCTAGTGTTCCATTTTGGGTACGTGAATGAGTCCCTCCAAAAACTTATTTTTCTGTCCCTCTTATATTTGCCATCTTATGACGTTACAATTTATGGAGCAATGTGGTGTTGGCTTCTATAGATTGGTCATAGGTGTGGTGCATGCCACGGACTGTGGGGTGTTTTGCCTATCAACTTCAAGGCCTTTTTTGCACTTAACCTATTTACCTAGTCTCACTGTCCTTGGAAACAAGGGCAACTCACCTCAATTTGTGGTGTTGGGACTTCACTACCTTTAACTCTTAGAAGCTACCGCCAACTTTTAGTGTAGTTGCTAAATGAGTCTATTTATACCTCTTTTTATTTTCACTTGTATGGGATTAGTCTTGAGTTAATTTATGCATTAGGAGGAACTTCTATTCAATTAACACAAAGGAAAAAATATATATGTTTGATTTTCCTTTACAGTTTTGGACGCCGCCCATGCTGCAGCTTTTGAATTTCTCGAGCATTCAACAATCCATGTATCTAACAAAATGAACTTTTGGCTAATTGGATTCACAAGTTTGAGCTCCCCCATTGACCACATGAATCTGCCTAACCCTTCAAGATTTTGTGTTTCTTGTCAAATAAATTTGGGTTTTGTCTAAACCTCATGATTGTTGGGGCCCGACTATCTAATTATCTATAGTATATTAAATATGGATGAATGACTAAATATATGTAGCTAACGGCGCAATACTGCTATTCGAAGCATATTATTGTTATTTAAAAATATGAGAAGAAAAGAAAGGGATTCCATCTCACAATTCCACCCTCCAAAAGAAATACTTAACAATTTCATAAACCTCCACTAATCACTGTCTGTTTGTATTAACTGTCTTGCTAATACTTTTTGACACCTTAAGCCAAAAAAATAACCACTAGCCGCGGCCTCGACAATATAACAAAATTAATACGGGTCAAAGGTATAACGAGTTTAGCAACCATTTAGTTTGAATTCACAAAATTCAGAATTTCAGGAACTAATGAGAAAAGGACAAAGCAAATGGGTCTAATCAAATTCGGGCGAAGAAATCGTGGATAGGGAAATAAATGCATAAAAGTTATATTTGGTTGAAGCATGTAGGATCAAATTAAGCACCAAATGGGGGGGCCAATTGGAACCCCTTCTGCCTTGTGAATTTTTCAAAGACATGAGTAATGAGTGGACTTCCATAGCGATCAAATCAAGGTTATCTTATCAGCATAATATAATCTTCTCTTTATGCAAAAATGTTGCATAAAATATTAGATTCTATAAATTATTGCATAAAAACTTTCATTATAATCATAATTTTTTTTAAAAATATTAGTGGATGCAAAATATAATATGTATTTATGAATGGTGTCTCTTAACATGACTCTATTCTTACCTTCACTGAATAGTATAGGTGATGGTGTGATCTACTTTTCCTTTTTGCAGGAATTTAAGAGCACGATTACGTTTATGGGTCGTTAAATGTGGCTCTTTGGAATGATTTGAGGCAATGAGGAAGGAAAAGGTGGGCATTTGAATAGTCCAAATAAACTTGTAAAGGGGAGAATTGTGTAGCAAAGACTAAAGAGAATTGGGCCACATATGGTAATTGCATATGTCTAAAGCAAAAATGAAGTGGTCCCACAATTTCGGATGTGCAAAGTCTTCATCTATTTGTCTTCCATCTTTGAGTATTGACAATCTACAAGATACACGGCATCTTCTTCAGTGGTATCTAAGTTGAATCAACGTTTAAGGATTCAATAAGGATATGATGAAAAAGGATGATATTTGGATGCTCAACTTCCTATCATTCTAGTTAAGAGACACAAAATTTGAGTTTTCCTTTTTGTTTGCATGACATTAAATACTTGACCATCAAAATATGTTACTTGGGTAGGGTTAAAGAAATTACATAAAAATCAATATTGATGTATTTTAAACATAATTCAAGTCATACAAGACAAACAGTATTCTTTAGGTGCGTATAATAGGAGTTTAATAATATACCCAATAATCACAAATCTTGAAAGGAAAAGGCAGAAATGTTTGATTTTATGTGAATATATTCAAGAGAGTTCAAACTATTATAGGTCTTAAAAGACAGTTCTACATGGAAACATGTATATGGGAAATGACTATGATAACGATATAAAAAAGAGCAGCACTAAGCATATCTTAAAAGAAACCATGACACTTTTTTTCCCAACAGAAAAAGCAATAGAAATATTCGTAATGCCATCAAGTGGTGGTGGTATGAAGGGGAACACCGTTAGTTAGATTTGAATCAACAACACGGTATTGCACCAAACCTTTCTTATATGTGCAGTAGAATCTGAAGCTAAAACAGTACTCATTATTCAACAAGAAGAAAGAAACAGACAAGAAAATGAGTCTTGCGTAGTGTTATCATAAGGTATCTTGATGATGAAGAGGATTGGATTTTTATTTTAGGAAAGCATTAATTGGTCACACAATTAAACTAATAATTGAAGAGCATTGACTGGTTGGAACTTGGGACAATACGTATTCATTGTTGTACTCTCATCATAACGAATTAACACGAAGTTGGTGTTTGTATAATTATAATCACAATGGTAATATTTCTGGCTCTCAGCCCTTGTAATTCAACAAATAATAATAATTGAGAAAAATCCGAATACATGTGCTTATGACACTAGTTAAAAAATTTTAAAAATTATGTAAAAAATGTAACTATTACTCCTCCACTACTCTTGCTGTAGATTTTAATAAAAAACATATTTATTAACACACACAATCTTCATTCATATTTAACATGATAAACACATTTTCGTAACAAAATCACATTAACATTGATTTGTCAGTCAAACAAATCTTAACTAGGATTATCTTCCTCGCAAATAATTGATAATTGCAGATACAAAATAAAGGTCACAAAAAACCAAAAAGAACTGGAAGAAGATCTGCTTCTTGCTTTTGCTTTTTGTCTTCTTAAATAACCTACCTAGTAATATCCATGGTAAAACTATCGAGGCAGTCAAAGGGGGCAGCAACCCATTTTTTCTTCTCTCTCTCTCTTTTTACTGTCTTCTAGTTAAGTTTGATTCTTTCTTGCTTTTCCTGCTTTGAGAGGGAGACCCCATTGGGTTCCTTTTTTTTCTTCCCTACCCTTACCATGGAATGCATTTTGGGTTTGGGGTACTTTAGTATTCAAAATGTAACAAAGTTCTCATCCGTCACTATCTTTTGCATTAAAGGGGAAGACACACACAAGCAAATTGTACAAGAGTATACCTATGATGTAGACCTCTCACTTGTATACTAAACACATTTTAGATATACATTTTTTCAAGGTTAAAGGAAAAATCCACCTCTCATAATTTTTTTCCCTTTTTTAGTTTTTTTTAACGTGTGAGCAATAATTAAAAATTTACACGGGTCACTGTGGAAATGACCAACTTATATTTTAATAAGAAAGTAGAAGAGCTAGAGTGATGAAAATCTATGTAGTTCCTAGGTTGTCATAGAATTTTGATTACAAGTATACAAGGTGGAAAAGGTTGTCATAATTAGGAAAACATGGCAGGGTCAAGTGGTGTAGTTTTTGGTAAGCATTTTATTGGAGTAGTTCAACCGCATTTCCCATTTTGCCAAACTGCCAATGCAGGGAAATCATTCATCATAATTGTATAATGATTTTGCTTCTCCAATTTGTGCAGCCTTTAAGTTTCTTCTTCCTAGCTCAAATATGTGTATTCTTTCACTTCCAAAATGGGGTAAAAATTTATTGCTGGTGGGTAAAATTTTAAATGCATTATTGGACCACAACTAATATTTATAGGTACAAGTTCAACAATACAATAATTCACCTGGAATGGCCATTGGCTCAATGGTATGTAGTTACCTGAAATGTAGCTATTTGACAGGTGTAAGTACAAAAATGCAGTTGACTTGTTAATCTTACATTCAAAACATTAATTAGGGGGAAGAAATCTGTTAGAAAAATCCCTCGCAGTTAATCATAAAGAAATGATACAGATGTTTATAGTCTTCAAGTAGAATTTTTCACTAGCACACTGTGACATTAATCTTCATGTTGGGAGGTAATTGTTGTGTAAAGCTTTTTCTCATAGTTCAGAGTGACGAATTCAGATATTATAATTGAAGTTCACCTAAATTCAATGTCCACTTTTAATTTTTTGATAAATTAAACTTTTATAAATATACAATATTACTATTTACTTATATTTTAAAAAAATATATTATATATCAACAGGGGATTTTTTTTAATAAGACATCAATTAGTTTTTAGTGTTTTTTTTTTTTGCAAATTTATTTGATTTAGCCCAAAAATTTAACATAGAAATTAAATTGATGAAATTAAATATCGATTAAAAAACATTAAATGAATTAAGATTGACAAACTTGCTTTTCAAGTGAGTGAATCCCTATCCCTTTTTTAAGTATATTTTACTTAAAACAATAAAAATCTACCTACTGAGTCTGACAATAAATAAAATTCAAGGTCAAAACTCGAAAGAATTCCTTTTAATAAAATATAACTGGTTTTTTTTTATTATTATTATTATCTTGTCTACAGAAGGAGGCATTGCCTCTTCCGTAAAGTTTTGAAAATATGTTTGAATAAGCCCAAATGTAGTATATAAATAATTAATTTTTATTTTTAAGTTTTTAAAATTAAATATATAGAAATATAAACTACAAAAGGTATATATTTATATTTTATTAAAATATAATTTTAAAAAATAAAAGAAATCATTTTATATATATCATGTGTTACCTTTGTTATAGGATGTTTGAATTTATTTTTAACATGTAATTAGTTATTAAATAATTTAATATATATTTTTAAATATATATCTATTATTTTTTTTTAAATCTTAAAAATAATAAAAATTATTTATTCAAAATAAATTTTACAGGTCGTCCATAGCCGAATATCTGGACTTATCTGTTGGCCCAAAATAAAATTGATTAACCTTTAGCCCGATTCAAATAAGTAACTGGACTTAGTTAAGTTGATTAGAAAACCAAAACCAAAACCTTCTTGAATAGGACAAGAACATTGGGCTTAAACTTGACAGAGCCCATTAAGAGATTGCCTCGTGAAAAGCTGTCCAGTGGGTGAGGTTACAGTGTCAGTGTTGCACCAACATTCCAGTCGACAAAAAAAATTAAAAATCGATCAAAACAAGAAAACATTGAAATCTTAATTATTGATCAAAAAAAGTTTAGTTGCTTGAATCCTAAGAGAGTATTATAAACTTATTCTAAATTAATATTTATAATTTTTCTAATATCTTAAAAATTAAAGAATATTTATATATTTTCTATGAATGATCAAAAAGTCTAGTCTTAATAAATTTGCATTTATCAGCTCTTCAATTTCTTGCCTTCCAATACGGTTAATTGCAATTTGGACTTGTAATTCACTGATATTATTACAACAATAATAGTTTTACATACTCTATGGCTATGCACTCACCATATAGAAAATGTGTTAACCTGGATCCGAAGCTTTATTACACAGATCAATAAAATTCAAATATGAATGTGTGATAGAAAAAATGGCTATTATAAAAGAAGGGTCTACACTTGGACGATGCTACATCATTGGTTAATATTTTCATTCAAGAAATGGGTAGTCAGTGTAACCAATAACAGGATCAGAAGTGTAGAAAGTGTCCCTGTGATACTTGTTGAGAGGAGCATCAATCTCAAATCTCTTTGGCAAATCTGGATTAGCCAAGAACAAACGACCATAAGCAACAAGATATGCCCTGTTTTCAGCTATGGCATTGATCCCATCTTTCCTATCATAACCTCCTACAGCAATAAAAGTGCCATTGAAGGCCTTTCTCATAGCCACAAGGTCGGATCTGAGCTGTCTGACACTATAGAGAACGTCCACATGTTACAATCGCAGTCATTGATGATTTTTTTAAATTTCTTTCCGTTATTAATGCAACACTTGTTTAGCTTTCTTTAGTGTCTCTAAGTAGTTTGATGGTACTTTTAAATTATTTTATGTCAGCACTGCATCTTCTAACACTTATACCACATGGCATTTCTCATCCCAGATAGCGAATTTATTTGGCAATAATGCTATATAGAGAATTAGTTTCTCTATTTGCCCCATTTCAGCAAAAAAGCCAAGATATAGACAAAAATGTATAGGAAGACAAAGAGGACACCGCAGACAAAGATGAGGATAAAGACTTAGTCTGAGGTAAAAGGTAAAACGAAAACAAAGACAAGGTGAAGAAGAGGACGAAGACATAGGCGAAGGCCAACAAGAAGACAAATTTAAAGAGGAAAAGTAAAATGGATTTCGGTAGAAATGACAATGGAAACAAAAGGTAATGTTTTTTAGGGTGCATGAACCAAACATTTTGGCTATTAACTAATGTTATGGTGCTCTTAATATACTCTGTTTTCTACTTGATGTCTTATTATGCACTACATCTCCTTAACAAAGTGAATTCAAAACTTTCATCTTTGTAGGGGTGTTTTAATATGACTTATTTTTATATTTACTTTCACATAAACTTAGTTTCACTTATTAATTGGAATGTATACAAAATACTGTTTGTTAAAATGATATTTTTGGCTAACCTTTCCAAAAAAATTTCTATTTTTAAAAACTTAAGTGACCACTATTTCATTCATAGTAGGTGCATTTTTTTAATAATCAGTACATTACAAGTTCTAAAAGTTGTAAGAAATTCAATTCATTATAATATTTGTCATTATATAACATTATAGATTTTCTCTTAAATAGTTGTTAATTTTTAGACAAAGTTTCAACGGGGTGTGTTCTATTCTACGTGGTGTTTATGTTTATTCATATTACTCTTTCCTGTTCTTCTTATTTTGTAAGTTTTTAGTTTACTTTTTATGATAATATGTTTCAATTTATTCTTTTTTGTTAGCTAGGAACTTTGCTTGAGGTCTCAGAATAAACAAATCTCAAGTATGACGAGATTAATAATTTGTATTTTGAAGTATTTATAACTTATTTTCATACACTTGGTCATTATTTGATAGATTTGACAGTAATTTTGCTATGATTTGTTATAGCCTAACATGAGAAGATCACCAACAAATTGAAGAAGCATTTTGATTACAGTTGGAGAAAATCTAAAGAAAAATAGCATAAAGCACGACTTTGCTTAACAGTCAACCTCAGAGTGCTTTGCGGCTAAGCACAACCGTGCTTAAGCGTATGCATTGTCGTGTTTCTTATCTGGTGATTTAAATTAAAAAAGTTTTAAGAATTTTGGAAACCCTATTTAAAGGAACATAAGGTGGAAGAACTTTTATCTAGCCTACTTTTGACGACTCTTGAAATTGCTTGAGAGTAGAGATCATTGGTGAATACATAAAATATCTTTCCAGAGTTTAAGCAAGTGATTGAAAGTGCTTTTTGCAAACAAAAAATCTTTTTGTGTCTTTTTCTTACGGGAGTTTTTATAGTTTCCATTTCCAATTCAAATAAATATAGATTTTTTTACAATTAATTTTCTTGTTTATTTTATTTTGAGTAACTAAATCTATAGTTGAGATTATGATGAACTCCTTGTACACTTTATGCGATTTTTATGTTTAATGACAATCATAGTTTTCTTTCTATACTGATTTTAATTTAACATGTTTATATGATAACTCTTAAAATATTATAATTGATTGCATTTTATGCAATCATACCACATGTAGAAAATGAAACTATAAAGTAAAATAAGATAAAAAATTAAGTGGATCAAACTTAGTCTTTTTCAATAGGTTATTAAATTAATAAACTCAGATTATTTATGTTTTCTCTATCTTTTTGTATTGCACCACTATTGGGACTAATAGTTTAGGAAAAATAATACTAATATTGTATGATTATTGGATGCTAGTAATTTTAGTATGATTTATTAGCGGTTATAGGAAAACTAGGATTGAGATTAAACTAAAATTGAACTTGGTATAAATGTGAAACTAAAAACTCTACATTCATCTCGAATAGTTTTCTTGTTAGAAATTGTGCAATTTTCTTGATGTTTTGATTATCTTCTTGTATAATTCTCTTATATTTTATTTTACTTTATTACATACTATTTAAGTTCAAACAATTAAATCATTTTATTCTTGGTAATTAAAAATAATCTACACAAAATAATATTATGAGAATTCAATTTAAAATTCTCTTTATTACTTTTTAATAAATATATTTATTCATGAACAATAATATTGACAAATACTACTACATACACCTAGATAAGTTATAAACTTTGATCTTTGATAAGACAACACACTCTGCACTTTATCATTACAAATTCTCAGTCTTTCTTACTTGAAAATAAATTATCCCTGTGCATTTTTAACTTATGTAACATTAATAGTTGTTATATTATTTGATATTAGGTATGTAGGTATGTGATTTATGGTTATGTTACTGCAAAAAAATATTTTCTTACAATGAAACCAAATGATTTTCAATTTCAAATGTCAAGTTTATGAATATGAATTAGTTTTGCCCTTAATTGTTGTTACAACTAATTATTATAACTCTCTGACATAGATAATTTTGTTTCTATTGTTTTTTATGCTAAATCTGAGGATATTTTTAACATTAATGTCATTCATAAGATAAAATTGATGTCATCCAAACTTCAGATATGAAAATCCCTTTTTTCTTCCAGTCCAATGCACCTCAACTTCAAACAAGTTACTATCGCTAAGTTGAAGTAAGTACTTTTTAGGTTTATATACTAGACCTAGACCTTTAGCACAAAATTCAATAGGCAAAACCTATTATGTAATACAAAATTTATAAATCATTCATCCATTATATAATGTAACATAATACATATTTTATATTTAAAAACAACATCAACTTACCAAAAAGTTTGTTGTAATACAAAAAGACATTTCTAAAACAAGAAATGAAACCTGTTATCTTCAAATTCATTGTCAAACAAAATTTCATTACTAAACTATCTTGCAAGTTCATGTCATGCTTCTGCCATACATTGAGATGAAGTTTTGCAATGTCTTACACAATATGAGTGCACTATTTCATTAAGAAATGTATCATACACTCTAATCTTGAAGACGTGTTCTCCCTCATACAAAAATTTCAATCAACCCCCATCATTCAAATCATAAATTGAACCTAATATTTATCACCCATGGCTAAGAAATAGTTTTATATCAACTCTCTTAACATTTACTCTAATTTTTAGTATCAATTCGGTCATGCAGTGAAATAATTTCAAGAATGGAATGAAAGAATGATCTTGAGCAAACATATGAAATCAATAGAAAATGCTATAACTAAATATTATATTACAAACAAGTCAAACTTCAAAACTTTCAATTATACTAATAAGATCACCTTAACTTGTGTTTTTACATCCCTGACAACACATTCAATCTTCAACAATAGCATGTAATAAACAACAAAACTATGTCATTTTCACCCTTTGCACAAAAATTTAAAAAAGCATACACATATCAAAAAAATATTTCATCACATTATTATATCATATCAATGTTTCTGATAAATTATAACACCATGTTAAAATATCCTAAAATATTAAGTCATATACAATGCCTCTACACACAAATTTAAAAATTGAATCATATATACAAAATTGTTATCACAAATATAATTACCATATGTTGAAATGCACCATTGCAAACAAAAAATTGTAAACCATAACCATATAGGAAACATTCAAATTTTTTCAATCAAATTAAAAAACATAAACGTATCATCACAAAGGGTAAATATTTGTTTTAGGACAAACATGTAACACCAAACCATGTATAATAATAAAAATTATTACAACAAATAAATAATCAAACTCTTATTCAATAAATAATAACTAAACTATCTTCATTTATTCTACCTAAAATTTTTATGCCACAAACAGATAAGGATTATTTATTCTGCAAATAACAATTTCATTGCTTTACCCGATACATATTTAATAATAATAAATAAAAAAACAGAACTATCAAACACAAACCTCATTCAATATATCAAACATGAAGAAGACACAAAATAAACAAATCATTTATCACAGTCCATAACAAATAACATTGTTGTACAAGATATCATATATATTTAGTAAAAAAAATCCATCAAAATAAAACTTAAAATAAAAATACCTCATAGCACAACCTCTTCATGAACTATACCAAAAAATTTATGTACTTAAAATTTATTATTTCTCACACCTTTGAACTAAATTAACACAACAAACAAAATTTCATCTCATCTCACTTTTTTTTTTCCAAATTAATGCAAAAATAACATAGATTAACAACCCACCTTCCACAAAATTCTTCAACACATTCAGGTTTCTTCTATACGGGATGGAGAAAGAAAATAACTCACCTGTCACAATCTCTTAGCACACCGTTCCACTCTACATGCAAAATAAATCATCTCCTTCCATCATCTCATTTCTTCTTTTTTACTATGGTCTCAAATGCTCAAGAATGTGAAGGATTTTTAACAAAATAATAAATAAAATAAACATTACAATTACTTAATCAACTTACATGCAGATAAGCCACCAAATTTGACGAAATTACATAACTATCATTCACCAAAATTTACTTATATCGTCAATTTTTCTGTACTGCAATATTAACCATCAAATTCAAATACCCATTGTGAAAAAAGAATTTGAAATTGCTTATATGATAGATGTATTTCAAATAAGTACCATAAAGACCATAATAGACGTCCTTCAAAATCGCCAAATTTATGAATTTGCTTAGTATTTTTTTTGGGTAAAATAAATATTTTAATTCTCTAATTTTATTTTTCATTTTAATTTAGTCTTTCAATTTTATTTTATTTTTATTTTAGTCTTTTAAATTTAATTTCAAATTTCTTGCCTATACAGTTTAATTGCAACTTTGGAAGGAACTCGTACATGGGGTTATATGGTACTGTGTTGAATTTTGGGATGCCTTCGTTAGGTACTGAACAGTATGGATGAACAAGGTAGTTAAAATCCCGATTTGAATCTTAAAATCTTACAATTTTACGATTTTGGAAGTTTCACCGATTTAAATCGTGGATAAAATCCTAATTGAGTAAAATCCTTGTAAAATCCCGATTTGAATCATAAAATCCCTCAAATTATGAGATTTCACGATTTCACTTCGATTTAAAAAATTTTCCGCAAAGTCTATTTTGTTGAACCCTATCGTAGCTGATGCCTCTTTCATATATCTCCTTTTTATGGAATCTAATTTGACTCTAGCAGCTTTGAACCCTAACATTGTTGTGAACATTTAATAGTCCTCCTAGTGCGTGCAACCTGGTCTACAACTAAATCTATTGTTGTTGTTCTTGCATATTTTCTGTTCTGGTCTATTTTTTACTCATGTAAATGCATTACATTGTTATGGAATAAATTATGATTTGTGAGTGCTACATTGTTTAAGTGCTTTTACTGATTTAAAGCTTTTTTCTCTTAATTTATGATATTTTATATGAATAACATGAATTTATATTATATATATGAATTTATAAAATCTTACGATTCAATTTACGATTTTACGATTTACGATTTTCACTTTCTTTTATGATTTAAAGTAAAATCCCGATTTTAACTACCTTAGGGATGACAATGGGTAAAGTACCTGATGGGCACCTGCAAATATTTATCCGCTATACAGGTACGGGTATGGGTATGGGTAAAAGTCCGCAAATTTTAATGGGAATGGGTGTGGGTATGGGTATCTAAGTACCCACCCCGCCCCATACCCGCATATATATATATGCTTGAACTTTATTCTACAATTATGCATTGAATTTTTGTATTATTATATTACTTATGTGAAGTTATATAAGATTAATATAAAAATATATTTAATAATAAAGTAAACTAAAAAATTTATTTTGGTTTATATTTTTAATAGAAAAATTTATTTACTATTTTATATCATTTAATTAGGCTAACACAATTTAATTATTACATAGTTAATATGAGATTGACTTTTTTTAAAATATTATTTATATATGACACACATAAAATATTTTTTACACAAATATTTTTGTTAATAAAATCATATTGATGTTTAAATCATAAAGTGAATGATAAATAATAAATATATTATAAATATTTTATAAATTTTACAATCACCTACTATTACCATAAACTTATTATTTATTAATAATATTTAAATTTTATTTTTTATATTTTAATTGAAAATAATATTTTTCTATGCAACATATGTATTATAAGTACAACTATAATATATTGAATCTAAATAATATTATTCTTACTATTTATTCACATTCAAAGAAGTTTTTGAAAAGATATAAATATAAAAAATTATTGTTAATTTTTATTTGTTAATTTTTTCAGATAAAAAAGTATAATTTTTTTAATATACACGTATATTTCTTTATTATAAAATTTTATTGTAACTATTTATCTTTTATTCAAATTCTTTCTTTTAAAATTTATATACATTATAAATATTTAATTCACTAAAATAATTTTTCAAAAATTTATATTTTTGATAAAATACTTTCGTATAGTATATGAGTTAAAAAATACTAGTATTAATATATATATATATATATATATTAATTATATTATATTATTTTAATTAAATATATTATTTTTCTTACAATTTCAAATTCAAAAGTTAAAAAAAATATTTTATGTATCCACTTTCTGTTGTTAATATTGAACTTCTCTACTCTAACTCTATTCTCATTCTCAATGTCTGTCTCACTAAAACTTAACAACTATGAAACGTTATTAATTAGAATTAGTTTTCAATGCCGTCACAAGAAGATACTAAGTGAATTAGTTTTCAAACTTAACTCTATTATCACTGACAAATAACTTGTGTGTTTAGTTTTGCTTATTATTTCTAAGAATTTTAGTTTAAAAAATTATTATATTAAGATACATTTAACGTTTATGATCTTTGAATATTTGTTTGTTATCTATGTTTATACCTTGTTTGACAACTACATATTGAATTTTTGTATTATTATGCTACTTATGTGAAGTTATATAAACATATTTTTCTTTATAAATATTTTTTTCTTTAACAAGCGCAGGTAATGGGTACAAGACGGGTATGCGAGTATCCAAAGGGTACGGGTACAGGGATTAATGTTTATACTCACGCGGGTATGGGATCGGGTACGGGTATTTTTTTAAAACGCGAGTATGGAAATGAGTACTGTAGTACCCTACTCATACCCTACCCATTACCATCTCTGCTGAACAGTCTCATCTTGGAAATTTTGCAACATCATGCGCCACGCAAATGATTGTTTTCTAATAAATTTTAAGAACTTTTTTATAAATTTCCTTTACGTTGACCTAATAAAAAATAGAGTGGATCCAATAAAAAAAGGAGAAAAATCTTCCTCGCCTTTGACCTCTTTTCAAAGAGCAAGAAAATTGGCTCTTTTCTATAGTATTAATCAGTCGGGAGTTGTTAGTATCATGAAGGTTGCTAATACCTATGAACAAATTTGGGTACAGAAATAATCGTCTTATTAGCACAAAGTTCGTATGGTATTACAAATCAGGTACATAGCTTTTGCCTAACACTTCTTGTTGGCATCCAGCGACATTATTACAACTATAATAGTTTTACATACTATATGCCTTCACCACGTTGAACAAGTGTCAACTGGATCCAAAGCGTGAGCAGAGAACTATGTAAAGAATATGCCAATAAATCATCTACACAAACCAACCAAATTCAAACAGGAATGTGTAATGGAAGAAAAGCTTATTGTGAAAGGAGGCTCTTAGTTAGACCCTTGGATGTTACAACATTGGTTGCATTATTCAAGAAACGGGTAGTCTGTATAACCAAGAACCGGATCATTAGTGTAGAATGTCTCCCTGATATACTTGTTGAGAGTAGCATCAAGTGAAAATCTATTAGGCAAATCTGGATTAGCCAGGAACAAACGACCATAAGCAACAAGATCTGTCCTGTTTTCAGCCACGGCATCGATGCCGTCTTTCCGGTCATAACCTCCTGCAGCAATAAAAGTGCCATTGAAGGCCTTTCTCATAGGCACCAAGCTGTGAGGGCATTCAACTTTTTCTCCAACAGTTTTCATTCTGGGTTCTACCATGTGGCAGTACAAAATACCATATTTATTCAGGGCATTCACCATATAAAGGCCGAGTTGTTTAGGATTTGAGTCTCCACATTCTGCATATTCTGCAAAAGGTGACAACCTAATTCCAACTCTCTCCGCCCCTATCTCATTCACAACAGCTTCAACAATTTCCAGAGGAAATCGGCAACGGTTCTCAAGCGATCCACCATATTCATCTGTTCGGTCATTCACTTTATCTTTCATGAATTGCTCAAGCAGGTAACCATGAGCCCCATGAATCTCAACCCCATCAAAACCTACAATTTGCACCAGTAACACCATACATGATTAGTAAAGCAACAACAGTCTATCATCTGAAACTATAAAATCGCAATTTGAAGAAACTAAAAGGTGAGGCAAGTTACCAGCTTCCATAGCATTCCTTGCAGCAAGTCTGAAGTCATTGACAACACTAGGAATTTCATCTGTCCTTAGCCTCCTTGGTGGCGTGAATTGCACTTCATCAATGCCATTACTCCGAATTTGCGGCGAGAGTGGCTTGTCTGTAGAAGATATCGGTGCTTGTCCATTGGGCTGATACTCTGTGAAAAAAAAAATTATTCCATTAATTTGTTTAAAAAATGAGAATTTATATAGTTAGTTAACCTTAAACCCAAACATAAAAACAATAAGCTCTTGATACTTGAATAGGTTAAAAGTAAAATTGAATTGAGGAATGAAATAATAAACAGCAAATACCTGAATCTGAAACCCTTCCAACATGCCAAATTTGACAAAAGAATATACCACCTTTGGCATGAACGGCATCGACAATGGGCTTCCAAGCTTGGACTTGCTCCTTCGTCCATATGCCAGGGGTCTGGGGATAGCCTTGAGCGGTGTCGGAAACGCCAGTGGCTTCAGTAATGAGAAGGCCTCCTTTGGAAGTTCTCTGAGAATAATAGAGAATGGCGTGGGGTTGAGGAACGTTGCCGTAAGATCTCTGTCGAGTGAGGGGTGCCAAAACAACTCTGAAATTCAATAATGAAAATCAATCAGTAAAATGGTAAATTGGAATGGGAAAATAGAGGAATGATTCATGAACAGTGTATCAGTAGGTACCTATGGGAGAGATCGAATTGGCCCATTTTGTAAGGAGTGAGAAGAGGATTAGGCGCTGCCATTTCAGAAGATGAAATAATAAGAGTGGAGAGTGATGATGAATAACAGAGACTGAACTTGGACGAGAAATGAGAATTGTAAAGAGAGAGTGAGTGGTATTTATAGAAGAACGAGAGTGGTTTCTGCGGTGGCGTGTGCCATTGCGTAGCAGCAGTCAGCTTTGACTTTGACCCTTAACGCCACCACCTCACCTATGACATCACCCAAACCAAGCAAACCCATCCCGCGCAGCCCATAGGTTCTTTTCACTTGTTCAAGTGAAAAAATCTTGACCAAAAATATTGGAAAAAATCAATTTTTAAATATTAAATTTTATATTAAATATATAAAAGTTGATTATATTAAATTTTTACTGTTCAGTAGAAGTCTATTAAAGTATTTTTTTAAAATATTTTATTGTAAAATATGTCAATTTTAATAGATTTTAGTACATTTTGAAAATGTCTTAAATTATTAAAATTTAAATATTTAAAAATTATTTTTTACACTAAAATCATATTTATTTTTTTCATTTTTATGTTTTAAATATATATTTGAATATTTTTAAAAATATTTATTTTTATTTTAAATTTTATAATTAATATTTTTCTATAAATTAAAAGTATGCTTAAATTATAGTTAATAGAAAAATGAAAAAAATAACTAATCACATTGATTTAAATTAATTTTATTTATTTATATAATATTTTTAATTAATTTAATTTATTTAAATATAAAATATGAATGCATGATCATACTAAAATATTTCATATCAATATCTCTTTATTTACAATTTCACCATTGTAATATATAAAAAGATAAATAAAGATCCATGTCATTTCATCATAATTTTCACATTCAATCTCAAACAATATAGAATTGAAAGTTGTATATTTATAATACGAGATATTTTTAATACATGTTAGTGGATACTAAAATATTCTATAATCAACTTTTGTTTTGAATTATAATCTATTAAAATCAATATTAGTTTTTGAATTGAAATCTATTAAAATTGACATCTAGCAAAATTTACACTTAATCGACTTACGCAGTAAAAATCTACTATAATCAACTGTTATATTGTTATTTTGTCATAATGTAAGACTAAAAAAATTAACTATAATTAACTCTTATTTAAAAACTAAAAAATTTAAAATCAATTTAAGTCAACTTTTATTACATATAAAATCAGTTTTTAAATAGATTCTGACTGAAGCATGTAGTTTAATATCTATTTTTTTATTTTGTTTATGTTAAAAATTCGTAGCTACTATGCTACCTTCACATCAAACAATATATGAATGTGGATCTAACATTATTAATTAATTTTCACTGTATGTCTGTTATTGATCCTTATTAATTTTTTAAAAATGTCTTATAAAATATATTTTATGTGATGATATTTATAAAAAAGTTTGATAAATTTTAAATGTTTTTACAAAGTTACGTTGATACTAATAAATTTATTGAAATAAACTAAATATAAATTATGAAAGTAATAGAGTTTTTCTTTATAAATTATTCACAAGTAAATCTAAGTATATCCTAAATCAGTTAATTCATCATTTTTAGTGGAGCATACAGGATTTTAGTTTTTAAAGTTTAAACAAGCACTAAAAGGAATAAAGAAAAAACCTAATGTGAAATAGTATAAAAAATGGTTTTACAGACAATCCATTGAATATATATTCTTAGAGATAGATAAAAGAATCATTAAAAAAAATATGTAAAAGATGATGTAATAAAAAAAGAAAAATATATAAATTTTTGTAAATAATAATAATAATTCTTTATATTATAATATATTAAGTTAGATATTATTCTATTAAATTTTTATAAAAATTAACTAATAATTTTTTAATTATAAAAAATATTGATCAATTTTTAAATATATTTTGAAATAAAATTTAAAGAGAGAAACTAAAGGATTCGTAAGCTTAAAAAGTAGAGAGAAAGAAAGAAGAATGAAGGCAGAGAGAAATAAGCTTATGTTAAGAGAAAATGCGTGTAATTTCTTGAAGGTTTTGATACATTACAAACATGTATTTATAGTTATTTGTGTGAATATGAATAAAATTTATATTAATTAAATGAGCCCAAAATAAGGCTGCTTTATGCAGACGGGAGACAAGTTCCAATTCTTAGCTAAAATATGTTGTTCTGGAAAGGTAACAGATATTCCTTTCATTTCTGATGAGCTATCTGTTCTCTTGATATTCCATTGAGTATGAGTACTCGAGTCTTTCAAAAATTGGTCACTTACATTAAGTTAGTGGTCTCAAGTAACCTTTTGTGTTCATGAACAACTAGGATTGCATCGCATGTTATTGGAATACATGACTTTGTAGTGTCAAAAATTAGTCTCATGCCACGTTGTATGCTTTGCTTCTTAAAGAAATCTGTATTACTTTATGGTTCTCCTAAGCTTTTGTCTTTTTCTATGTTGACTTGGACGTTAGTTGCAGATGTGGGGTGTACGCTCATGTTACCACCTTTGTTAGGCTGTAATTGGCATAAGCGTTCAAAACAATTGCCTCCTTGCGCCCATGAAATAAATTTTGTGTGTTCAAATATTTCTTGGGCGAAACATTCACTTACTGAAAAGAACCTCTTCATTGAGCTCCAATTTTTTGTCATCTTTGAGCAGTTTAATTGATTTTTCCAATCCCTTTGCATTTACCATTGTTTCTTTTAGTTGTGACATCTTCTTGATGCTTTTTCTGATGAACATTTATTACCTTTTGTCTCTTCTTTTACGCTTTTATAGCTTCTTCTCCTTCTCGTGATTCTGCTTATCTCAAAATAATGCTTCGTCAAAGACAGACTTCTAAACTCTTCCATCTGAACCAGCCTTGGTTGCTTCCAGCATCTTCCCCTAGCTTCCTCTTCCTTGTTTTGAACTGTCTAATGCTTTAGTGTGTTTGGTGCTTGACATACTTTTTTCTTAGCGTGACTTTGATCCTACTCCTCCTTTAGGTAATGACTTCTTTTCTATTTATTATGAACATTTGCGTCAGATTCCTAGCTTCATCTTGTTGTAATCCAGTTGCGACTTCTTCTACTGCAATAGGTCCTTTTCTGCTATGCTCAAGTCTATTCTATCAAGAATTTCCTTGGACGCCATTGTACTTTAAGAAGTTGTTTCTAGTGTTGACATTTTTAAGTGCTCTTCTTTTGTCTTCATAAAACAAACATCTCTTTTGAATTTCAAGGACGAAAGATTTACTTTTTCCCTTTAGTGAATTTTATTTACACTTGCTTCTTTATAAGACATACTAAGTTGTTTAAGTATACTTTTATAAAGTAATATTCATTGTTTTATAATAGATTAGAGTTACGTAATTTGATTTGACTTGCTGCAAGAAGCTTGACAATGAAAAATAATATTTTTGTAAAAAATTAGAAATTTACCTTTTGATGTGAAATAATTGTTCTATTATATTTGATAAGTTTCTTTTCTTCCTCTTCTTTTGTTGCTTTCTACTATTTTTCATGTTCGGCCTATGAGTTGGCTTTTGAAGGTCTTTAAGTGTTGTGCTCTATCTGCCATTCTGTTTTTTTTTTTTTTTTTTTGGCTTTGCTACATTAATCCTTCATTGTTGGTTGGAACCAGATCGTTCCTTCTCTTGAACATATTTCTATTCTTCTAAAGCTTTCAAATTTGATACCATGAGCCTTTCTAATACTTCTAGTCCTCGTCAAATTATGTATATGGCTATAAAATTGAAAGTCATACTAAAAAGCTTTGCTTCTCGTTATTCAAAGAGCTTTACATGAAGTGCCACATTTCTAAGAGACAACAAGTAGCTTGTTCTTTCAGGCGTCTATTTTCAAGTGTTTCTCACTTTATGTTCAGACTCAAAATTCCTTAAAAGTTATTGATGATTCAAAATATTTTTCGCTCTCACTCTTTGTCATTCATAGGTCACCCTTCTCAACCCTTATTGTCTATCTTGAATTTCAAGCTTCATTTTCTCTCTCTCAATATCTTTATTTTATTGTTGTTTCTATCATTTTTTCTTATTTTGATGCTTTTCCAAGTTCTTGCACCTTGCTTTCTCTAGAGGATTTAATTTTATTATCGTTCGTAAAAGTTTGTCCTCTTGCAACTGATTTTCTTTGATTTTGAAGGCACCTGGTTTGATAATCTCAACTTCACCTCTGTTGGTTGTTTTTGTTTTTTCTTTTGCTTGCATTGACAAATTGAAAGTTGGCTTGAAAATCCTTGATATAGAGTATTCTCGCCCTTTGACCGGAAAAAGACAAATAGGAGCAAAATCATGTCAAATATAATAAATTGTACTATGATGTTTCTTATGCTTTTTCATTATGACACTTTATTGATTTATAAATGTGTTATTTTAAGAACTTTTGTCTTTGTATTTTGTTACTTTGAAGAGAAAAAAATATTTTTAGATTGGAAATTCCTTATAGCATTTGTAGTTGTGCAATATTTACATGAGATATGATTCATTGTGACGTGATGTTGCGCATATTCACAATGTAATATGATTCATTGTGACACATAGTGCGTGATATTCATAATGAGATATTTTGTATGTTGAAAATTCTTATGATATTAATGTTCTTTGAAGACTTTGTGACATGTTTTTGTGGCATGTATATTTGATATTTTTTGTATTACTAGTATTAAATTGTAAGTATCTCAATTTTTTAACTTATTATATGAATTGATAAAGATAAATATAATATCATAAAAGGTAAGAATATTAGATATAATAACATTCAATCATCATTACCATAATCTTTATACAAGCACCATATATTAAATAAGTACACTTGTCATCTTAAATATTTTATTTATGCATTATAAATTTATGAATTAGCAAGTGTAAAAAAAATGCAAATAATAATAAAATTAGGGGTTATATAGATTTAATACAACATGTGCTTAATAAAGGTATGTTTATTTCTCTTTTACGCGAATTTGTTGTTCATGATACAATTTATTGTAAGATTCACTTTGTATAAGTTCATCAAGTTACATATCTTTCCCTTGTAAAATATACTGTTGTTTCTATTAGTATTTATAACAAGCTAAATTAATCTAGACTTCCTTTTTGTTTATCTCAACCGCTTGATGTAAAACAAGAGATGTTGATATGAACATATAAATATTATCTAATATCTAAGTTCAATCAAGCATATAATATAATATTTTTGGCCAATAAGCCTGACAATATGTGTACATGTTATTGACTTATATAATTAATCATACTATATGATTTGATAATTATACAATGCAATTATTTATTATTAAATTAAATTTACATAAAACTATGAAGATGTATGATGTAGATGTACATATCATATATTATTTTTGTAGTAAGAAGCAACATGTTGTTACTCTTCCAATTAGATACTGTTATGCTCTTTAGTTTGTACGCTTTGTTTTTGCCATGCATTCATTTTCATCTCTACAAGTGTTACTATTGGAGCTCTTGATTGTTGATGCCTCGAAAGATCAAGAATGAATGTAGAGTTTGAATTTATTGTAGGATTATGACCTAGGTAACCTTTGAAATGGATTTACTTTGTAGGAACAATTTTTATTGTCTTATATTTTTCTTTTTTTCATTTTTCAATTATAAAATGCAGTCGTTCTCTTAGAAGAAAGAAACAAGTCATGAGGGAGGCATACTTAAAAAGATGCTTAGTTGTCTTATCAAATGTGAGACTCATTTTTAATTTAATTTATGAGTTTTGTTCTCTTGCATTCTTTCAAAGGACTTACTTTTATATCCATTGCTCACTATAAGCATTGGATCGCTCTCCTTCTAACAAAACACACCTCATTAGTCGACGTATATAGGAAAATGAATAAATTGCCAAATTAAAAATTCAAAGATTGTATACTTAGCTTAGCTATGTGATAGTTGTAAGAACTTCTTGAAATGAACATATTTGAACAAAATATCTTATTCTTCTTTTGATATTTAGGAGGCGATCAAATGAAATAATATGCTTTCACCTTCTTTCTCTTTAAGCTCACACTTACCAGTCATCGAAAGTGCAACTTGCAACATTTATCAAATGTGCTTATGAGTTATCCCATTAATAATACTTCTTTGATGTGGTCCTAAAGTACCTTTGCTTCTTTTTTCCTTTTAAAGTAAAACTAATCATACATAAGTTGTGATATCCATAAAGCACGTGCTAATAAAGGATGCACACAGTGATATATCTCACTACAACTTCAAGACATTGTGAATAAAATTAGTTAATAGGTAATAATAATAATAATAATAATAATAATAATAATAATAGCATTTAGTTTTTAGTGATTCAACTTTAAGATTGCAACTTATCCATTTACTGTTTCAAATCACAAGGTTTTAGTCATTATGCCATCAAGATCCTAGGATGTAGTTTCCAGTTCCAGGTCGCCACAGAAGAAATCAAATGTTGCAATACGATGTGGATCCAAACAATCCCTTAGGTGATGAGAATGTAAACTCATTCTTAATTAAAATTGAAATAAAGGGATGTCATTATATGTTTATATAAGGTTCTAGTAAATTTCATTTCAATCAAGAAATAACAAGCTAATAAACGCAACAAGCAGATGTCGTACTGAATCAAGAGAAATGTGGAAGAAAAATGGTGTTTGCATAGAGATCATCTACAATATTATCATAGTTCTTGTCTTATCTTGGCATTTTTCCCATCATCTAAGCCTCTAAGGTAGGTACAAAATCTATAAACTAATTGTCCAATATTTATACCTCCCTTAGCCTTTGCTACTCAAAACACAATGGCTTAAGCAAGAAATTGAAGACCATTTAAAATAAATTATTCTTTTTCATGTAGCAATTAACATGCTAAATGTTCATCTCTCTTTTCTTTATTTTGAGAATTGGGAGAAGTAATTCTCAATACCAAAAGTTAGAAAATCAACATTACTTCACCGTTGTTAGGATCCTTTGATGGGGCACCCCGCCCCTGTTGTACATCTTCATCATCTAAGAGTCTTCCAGATTGAAAGATAGCCACTTGCATGTGACATTCTGTTATTCTTTTTTCATAAGCTCTATACTTTTTTAGTGGAATTGCCAGTTGTTTTGGAACGAAATTTAAAGAGAGGGATTAGAGGATTCATAAGCTTAAGAAGTATAGAAAAAGGAAGAAGAACATAAGCAGGAGAGAAATAAGTTGCTGTTAAGGAGAAATGCTTGTAATTTCTTGATGGTTTTGATACATTATGAACATGTATTTATAGTTGTTTGTGTGAATATGAACAAAATGTATATTAATTACGTGAGTCTAAAATAAGGTTGCTTTATGCAAATGGAGGCGACGAGTTCCAATTCTTAGCTAAAATATGTTATTCTAGAAAGGTAACAGATATTCCTTTGGTTTCTAATGAGTTATCTATATTCTCTTGATATTCTACTAAGTATGAGTAGGTCGAGTCTTTCAAGAAACTGGTTGCTTACATTAAGTTGATAGTCCTGAGCAACCTCTTATGCTGATGACTCTGTTTCTGATGCTTCACCTTTTCCTTCAGTGTCAAAAATCAGTCTCATGCCACTCTCTATTCTTTGCTTCTTAAAGAAATCTGTATTACTTTGCAGTGTCTCAGTGCCAGAGTTCTGTTCAACTTTTATTTTTTTCTATTAGGTGATTCTATGCACCCTCATCTTTTCTATGTTGACTTGGACATTGGTTGCAGATTAGGCTCATATTACTACTTTTGTTGGACTGTAATATTTTATTTAATTAATAATTAGCATAAGCATCCAAAACAGTTTTATAAAATATATTTTATGTGATGATCTTTGTAAATAAGTTTGACAAATTTTAAATATTTCATAAATTTATGTTAATATTAATAAATTTATTGAAATGAACAGAATATAATACATTTTTTTATAAATTATTCATAAGTTAATCTAAATATATTCCAAATCAACTAATTTATCATTTTTACTTTATCTTATCTCTCTTTTTCTTCGTGCCTTTTAAACAAATTTTGCCTCTATAATCATTCTTGGTGGAACATACAGGATTTTAATTCTCAAAGTTTAAACAAGCACTAAAAGAAAGAAAAAAAGTTAATGTGAAATAATATGAAAAATGTTTTCATGGAAAAAAGAAAAATATATAAATATTAATATTATTAATATATTTATAATTTATAAATAATAATAATCATTCTTTATATTATAATATATGAAGTTAGATATTATTCTGTTAAATTTTTACAAAAATTAACTAATAATTTTTAATTATAAAAATATTGATCAATTTTTAAATATATTAATCATTAATATTTTGAGTAACGTTGTAATACTCCTGTTGCGTGGTTGAAGAGGCGGAGAGTGAGGTTCGGTGGTTGTGTGGTCAAACAAAGCAACGTTTTGGATCCATCCACAGAGCATAGCTACCGCAATCGCATGTTACTGTTTCCGTTCCCTTCTTCTCCAATTCTTTATCTATTTGACCCCTTTCTTTCTAACTTCACTTTCACACTATCTTCTCAATCCAACAACAATGGCTTCCTTTCTTCTTCGCCGCAGCCTCAATGCATTCACTCGCCCTCTTCTCGGTTCGCTCCTTCAATTCCTTGTTATTATATTCCACATTTTGTTTTCCTTATTCTTTTTCTGCCTTTCCCCTTTTGCCCAAAATTTCACTATCAAACACTTTTAATTTTATTCCCTTCAACTCGGAACAATTAGTTTATTCCTGACATCTTACATTTTTTTATATCAAGACTCTAAATTCAAGTTGTCCTTTCATCAATCAGGACATGGGTGTTTACATTGCTAATTCGTGTTTATTTGGTGCTTTTGAACCCAATGTAATATAACTCTTGTGCTATTGTTCTTGTCTGAATTCCAATGTAAACTTTTGCTGTTTATATGGTGTTGATTATATCTCATCACCTTACTGCTTATCCAGGTGACAGACGGCCTCTTCGTCTATACTTTCAGTTCAACTTCCAATGTTTAGGTAGTGCTGCAAACAAAGTACACCCTTATAGCAGCAGTAATGGTCCCATCAGTAGTGATTTTACTGATTTGACGTAAGTATACATGTAGCATATTTTGTTAGTTTGAAAGTAAAACTGCTTATATTTGCTGTAAAAAGCTGTTAACTAAACTTTATATAATTATAAATCTTTATGAATTATAAATCTTTATGACAATGGTCATGGTTATGTTATTTTAGTTTACATTTAACGGTCTTGAATGCTGATGCTTAATTGTTGGTTGTCTTAGTTGCCCTCATACGTGGTATCCACAGGCCCGAAGGAAACATCGTAGGGTTATCCTGCATGTTGGTCCAACAAATAGTGGTAAAACACATAATGCCCTGAAGCAACTTGAGTCAAGTGCTTCTGGTAAATTACTCATCCATCTTTTGCAATGGTAGAGATAAATAATAACGTGGGAGGATGAAAACTTTGTAGGGAGACTAAGTATTTTTGTACTTTGCAGGATTATATTGCGGCCCTTTAAGGTTGTTGGCATGGGAAATAGCAAAACGGTTGAACAAGGCAAAAGTTCCTTGTGATCTCATTACAGGTCAGGAGAGAGAGGAAGTTGATGGTGCAAATCACAAGGCTGTTACAGTTGAAATGGCCGATGTATCAGCTGATTATCAATGTGCTATTATTGATGAAATTCAGGCAAGTAAAATTTTCATTGGGATATTCCTTTTTCATTTTATATCTATAATAGCTCCTACAATTACTTGGTTTTATGTGGTCCAACATAATAAATTCACATAAAAAGGGTAGAACCATAGCACTTTAGGTTCCACCCTAAAGGTCTTGTTCTTACAATAATCTTCTCAGGTAAAGTTTCAATTTTAATGGTGTTATGAATATATGATTGAAATAATCTTACTAGTTCATTTTATGGAAATTATTAGGAAATTTGGGCCTAACTCATTCTTATAAGTTAGCTCATAGGGAGGATAACTACTCATGTTCAGAACTAGACATTTGGTGCGTGAAATTTGCAGAACTAGACATCTCTAAGTGGCCCAACAAGATTGATCATCTGTGGATAGTCTAACATTCAAACTTGATAGGCTTTGATGCCATATTAAGAAACTTTGGCTTAACTCACCCCCCAAAAATTAGCTCATAAGAGAAGAACTACCCAAACTCTTATAAAGGGTATTCTAACTCTATTTTTAGCCAATGTGAGACATCTTAATGGAAATATTTGTTATAACCTTTCATGATATGCTTGTTATTGTGACTTATTTTCCCTTCTAACCTTTATCTTTCTTTCTATATCCAGATGATAGGGTGTACTACAAGGGGATATGCGTTTACTCGTGCTTTACTAGGAATTGCTGCTGATGAACTTCACCTTTGTGGTGATCCAGCTGCTGTTCCCCTTATTCGGGAGATACTGACAGTTACTGGTGATGAAGTGGAGGTACTGAAACTTGTGTTTTTTATTGAGTCTCTGAACAATACCAAGAACCATACTTCTTGCGGGGCATAGGAAGGGAGCAGATAGATTAGACCAATAATTTCTTGTAGTAATTTCATTATCCTGATTTGTCACTGTGCTAACTAACAACTGTTGTCAAGGCCCTCTGTGGCTCTGCTTATTCAAGGTGTTTTTATTGAAGTGTTGTTTGAATCTCTTTGGCTAAATTTTCTTCTTCATACATGCTGCAGATTCAATTTTATGAAAGATTGTCACCTTTAGTCCCACTGAAGGTTCCTCTTGGATCTGTCTCTAATGTGAGAAATGGTGATTGCCTTGTAACCTTTTCACGTCGGGAGATATACAGGTTGAAGGTGCGATTTTACATTATTTAACTGCTCTTGAAATTAACTTGCATGCTTTCATATTTTGTTTTACGTCTAAATGTGTGTTTATTCATTTTCACTGTTGTTATTTCCTCTTTTGCTGTTTGTCATGTTAAGTAGCTCTGGAAAATGAGGTGATCTGACTTTTTTAGGAATTTATTTTGAATATTGGTGAAGTGGTATATCAAAAGTTTACAATTTAACAAAGGTTGCAACTGATTTCAGTAAGATGAGACAGGACCTTTAGGTTGAGAAGAGAATTATAAGATAACTAAACCTTAACAATGAGATTTTACTAGCAGAGTCTAGGAGTATGTTTGTTTTCTTTTTTAAAAAGAGTTTTCTGTTTTTAAAAATAAAATATAATGTAAATTTGTACTATATTTTACTTTTAAAAACAGAAAACCCTTTTTAAAAAAAGAAACAAACATACTCTAGGTCTCTAACTCCAACACTTGTATATAATGGCCCCTAAGCAGAAGATGTGATTTGCATAGTGAAGCTAACTCTGGAACTGTATATGACGACAGCAGGTTGATTTAGTTAAACCATGAATGGGCTAAGTTTTTAGTTCAAGCATTTCTAATTCAACTATGGTTCAACTATGGTTTAGTTATAGTTGAAAGTGTGTGATTTACTAGGGTATACGATTCAATCATATCAGAAAACAGATTCAATTGCATGTTTTGCAAGTTAGTTTCTCCACTGCAAACTAACTTATAAAAGTTAATATTCCTATTGCTCAGAAGAGAGTTCAAAAAGAAGGAAGGCATCTTTGTTCAGTAGTTTATGGTTCACTGCCACCAGAGACTCGAACAAGGCAGGTATGAGCTCCTACCTCTCTCTATGTAGTTTTAGGTTTTCCTTTTGAATTACACTTGTTTCATGGTAATGTAATTCTTTAATAGTTAACATTTACGTCCCACACAATAATCATGCCATATGTTTTGTTCCTTTGTGATTTTTGTGTGATTGACAAAAATGTTGATGCTGACCATAACCAGTTTATGTGGTTTCAGTGTTATTTGTGATTGTTTTTGTAAATCCCTTCTCTTTTGTTTTCAGTTTATAGGTTTATCTCTGTTCACTTCTATATTTATTGGTATATGTTGATAAATATTTCATTTTTCCATTGTATTGTCCCTAATCTATGCCAAGGATTTGCTGATTTTAGAGTTTCATTAGGACTGCAGGCAAGCATGTTCAATGATGCAAGTAGTGAGTTTGATGTTCTTGTGGCCAGTGATGCCATTGGAATGGGTCTCAATCTAAACATCTCTAGGATCATATTTTCAACCTTGAAGAAGTTTGATGGTTTTGAGATGCGGGAGCTGACTGTACCTGAGATCAAACAGATTGCAGGTAGCATGATTTTCATACGAGTAGATTGGTCTTGTTTCTGATTCTGATTAAAGGATTGTGGCTGATATATAATGACATGATGATATGTTATGTTGTTTTGAATTCTTTTTGTCAATTAAAAGATATATTATCTTGACTAAGTGAGCATGTAACTCAATTATTTTGGAGATTCTACAAATGTTATGTCAATTTTCAAGCTGAGTAACATTTAAGGATTAGCACTGCATAATTTTTCTATTCCTATCTTTTATCATGAAGTATGCAGCTGTACCTATGTATTGAAATTGAAATTAACTTGTATAGCTTGGATAAGTAGACATCAAAGCATCCTTATTATTTATACCTTATCTTTGTTGAATGCTGAGTGTTGCTGGATACTTCAAGATAGGTACTTATCTGAGTTCAAAATTGTGCTTTAAATAAGTTGATATTTTGATTTATTTGCTTCTATGATACAGTTCAGAACTGTCAAGATTCTTTGTAGGACCATCAAAAGATGTTTCATGGAAAAATATGTGCTACGTTGTAAATTAGAATTTAAACTTCTGGTTTAAGTTTGTATGTTATTCTTGGTTGCATTGAATGCATGTATGCTTGCAGGGAGAGCCGGCAGATATGGGTCAAATTTTCCCGTAGGAGAAGTAACATGCATGGATGCAGAGGATCTACCCTTGCTCCATTCATCATTGAATTCTCCATCACCCACTTTAGAGGTAACCTGATGGCTAACTACTCCTCTATTCTCAGTATAACCTAGGCAAAACTGAACATTAAAAGCTTCTTCTAGTAAATATGCACTTTTTATTTGACTTTGCTTACTTTATTTCAAATTTATTGTTGATGATTTACCTTATGCAGCGTGCTGGGTTGCTTCCTACCTTTGATCTGATGTATATGTATTCACGATTACACCCAAAAAATGGTTTCTATCAAATACTAGTAAGTTATCTCCCTGTTGCTGCCCTGCTCTCTCTTCCATTATGTCATCTGTAGTACTCTATAAACAGTGTTGTTGTTTATTGTTGTCCATTACAAGTGCAAAGAAAATTACTTACCCAGTGGGCCAGCATCAAATTCCACTCAACTTCATGTGTCAAATCATCAAAGTTGGAGATCTTTAAGTTTCTTAACATTGAAATGCATTATCTTATTACTTCCCAAAACGACATAATTATATATCTTTTTTTTTATATTGCAGGAACATTTTCTTGACAATGCAAAATTATCTGAAAACTATTTCATTGTTAATTGTGATCAATTATTGGTATGTCTTTAATAGCTTCCTTGCCATTGAATCATGGATATTTCTTATCAATGCTATCTCGTTATTCATTTGTAATGTCAGTTATCAAATTCCTTCTTTATTTGATATTATCTACTGGGTTCCCTTTTGTTTGGTGGGTTGTGTTTATACATGCTGGCGATAGAAAGTGGCTTCTGTTATTGATGAGCTTCCCCTTGGATTGCATGAGAAATACCTTTTTGTTATCAGGTATATTCTTATCTTTTCAGAAAATAACGAAATTTCAGAATGCAATATCCAAGTTTGTAGGACAATTCTATGAATTTAAAACCTAGTGGAACAAACAAATTATAGTATCTGTTTTTTATATCCGTTAACCTTTTCAGTTATTTTCTAACCAATACTTTGAATATCCAGTCCAGCTGACATGGATGATGAGATTTCATCTCAAGGCCTGACACAGGTAACTATCATATCGTTAGTATGATATAGCTTAATGTTAGTTTGAATGGTCGTAAAAATGATGCAACTTATGATGAACCAGTTTGCAGAGAATTACGCAAAGAAAGGCCTTGTCCGGCTTCGAGAAATGTTCACACCAGGGTCACTTAAAGTGCCTAGGACACCAGATGCTCTTAAGGAGCTCGAATCCATCCACAAGGTTATTTTTGTTGTATTTATTTTTCAGTTCACTTGAATGGTCCAGTGAGAGGGTGAGCCTTGGTGCAAGTGCAACCCTCAGTTGTTGCTTTACAACCTAATTGTGAGGGTTCAATCAATGGTCATGGTCATTTGCAATGTCATGACGTAAATCGTCATTTTAAAAATCATGAGCACTGTAAAGAGTTGGCAATATTTTTCCTTCGTTCAGTTTGTTGGAAAATTGTTATAACAAGTCCAGTTTTTAACTGATTTTGAAGTAATTAACTTTCTATTTATTCACAAGTTTTAATTGGTGCTAAAACTGCAGGTCTTGGATCTCTATGTTTGGTTGAGCTTTCGGTTGGAAGAATCTTTCCCAGACCGTGAACTGGCTTCTTCCCAAAAGGCCATTTGCAGCATGTGCGTGTTAATTAGTTTTTATTTGGTTTACTGCTTTTATCCCTGTAGTACATATTTATCAATTTGAATTTATAGGTTGATTGAGGAATTCCTAGAAAGACTCGGGTGGCAGAAGCCAATGGCTAGAAGGTTGCCTTCGCGTAAAATGTCGAGTTCTCTATTATCCCAACACATAAGGCAATAGCTTTAAGTTGTTCCCTTCCCGTTCCAGCACCACTATCCCTTCCCACACTTACAGAATGTTGTGCATTGTATAAGTTTCACAATCAAGATCAAATATGATGTACATTTGTAGGTTCTTTTTTACCCTTTTCTACCTCTTGTTGGTTGTCATTTTTTTTATCAGGACATGTTTATACTCATTCTATAATGATTCACCTAAATGATGAAAACAAATATCATCGATTACATTTTTTAAAACTTGTTTGTTTGGGCTCATTTTCAAGCTGTACTGGAATTGAACAAAAATGCTTGTCAATCTTTACTAAAGTCTTTCTACTGCGAGGTGGTCTCCTATTATACGATCAGCCAAGAGCATCGTTATTTGAGAGGTCTGGATTGTCTATTAACCCCAATATCTGAAGACAAGAACTGTTTAATACTAACCCTGGAAGTCATAGTTGTTTACATGACTTTCTGGTTGCGACAATTTAAGTACGGTGTATAACAAATTTTAAAATGTGTCTAGTGAAGGAGGTGGAACTGAGTGCGTTGAATTCAAATAACAGAAACGTAAATGTTATTGGAAAGTAAAGTGTTGTGAAAATGTGTTACAAAGTGTTTTGTTAACGTTTCTGATTACGATTTTCACATTTGATAGTGAAAATAAGAACTACCCACCCGTCTTCTCTTAATCGGTAATCACGTCTATTGAGTATGAAGATACGCATGCATGAATCACCTTGAAAAAGCAAGCACACTCTAGGCTGTGATTGAGCAAATAAAACGGATATTAGTGCAGATTCCACGCTATTTAGAAAAAAACCACTGACACACAAAAAACTAAGGTAGTTTCTATTTTATGAAATGAAGAATTAAGCAAAAGCATTTTGCTGACTTCAGGAAGTAAATCCATGCCAAAACCACTAAATATTTGGTGACTCGGAGACGCGTTCCATTAATTTCTGAACATGTTCTTGCTCCTTAAACATCCTCTTGGACTGGAGCATTCGAACCAATAGCGGGAGGGTGTTGGGCTTGGGAGTAAATCCCCGCCAGACCATTTCCTCAAAGAATAAGCAAGCATGCTCAAGTTTTCCACTTTTACACGTACGATGTACCAAGAGAGTATAAGTTCCCAAATCAAGGCTGACATCATTTTTGAGCATGTGATCCAACAAAAACTTGATCAACTTCATTCTCTTCTTCTTGCAGCACATCTTGAGCAACGGATGATACGTCTCAACATTAGGCTTGCATGATCCATCTTCCATTTCCTTAAGCAACCTAAAAGCAGTCTCTTCTCGTGAGTATTCACAAGCAATATTAATCATAGTAGAGTATGTCAACACATCACGCACCACCCCTTGCTTGGGCATATCCTCAAACACTTCGCAAGCATCCCTTAACCTGCCGGCACTGCCAAGAATGAATATCAATGAGTTATAAAATGCAGTGTCGGGAACACAGCCATCACTCTTCATTTTATCATAAACCTGCAAAGCTTTAGTCAGTTGGCCTGCCTTCCCCAAAGCAAGCATCACAATGGTATAAGTCACAGCATTAGGGGTGCACCCATTTCCCCTCATCTCCTCTAAAACTTGATCCACCTTGCGGAAATCCTTCTCACGGCAATATGCTTCAATGAAACACGTATATGAGAAAACATCAGGGACAAACCCATGTTCCTTCATCTCCTCCATTGCTTTCTGGGCCTTGTCAAAGTTTCTAGCTTTGCACCACCCATGCATCAAAACATTGAAAGAATGAGAATTCAAAGGAACCCCACTCTTGAATTCCAAAAAAACACCGTGGGCACGCTCAACACTATTTCCTTTCACCAATGCATCCATCAGCACATTCAACGCTTCAGTGTCCTTCTTGACACCAAACTCCCCCATTCTGTGAAATGCTTCAATGGCTTCTTGATGCTTGCAAGCCTTAGCAAGCCTCCTCATTACGTTAGCCATAGTGTACAATGTCACATAGCCTTCAAGCTGTGCCATTTCCTCCACCAATTCCCACATAAGATCAAAATTATTGGACTTCCCCAAGATGTCAACCATCAAGTTGTACAGTTCAGGAGAATGCTGGTAACCTGTTTGAGCTTTGGCCCATTTGAAAAATCCGAAAGCTGGGACCCAGTCGTTGCTGAATCTCTTCAGAACCTGTTTCACCAAACTATTTGAAACCTTAAAACCGAGTCCATCAAGTGCTGGAGCAACTAACTCAGGAGAAGAGAACCGTTTCTTTAGAACCACGGTTATTGATTCGACATCTTCGACCTTGTTTTCCTTGAAAGTTTGTTTCACAACTATGGGCTTGGCACTGAGCATGTGGGTGTCGACCCAATAGGCAAGTGAAGGAATAACGAAGTCATCATCTGAGTTTGCCTTTCGAGGGGGTGGCTTGTCGGAGAAATTGACCCAAGGTGGGAGTTCCGGTGACTCTTGCGACTTAACAATGGTGCAGAAAGGGTTGCTGTAAAGGGAGCGATACGAGCCATTGACGGTGGTGATTGTTGGGGAAACACGGTGAACGAAGAGGTTGAGGAATCGGACCCTAGAGAGCATTTTTTGGGGGTACTCTGAATATGGAGAAGAGAGGTTTCAATGTGAGTCGGAAGGTTTACTTTGCACTCAAAACATAAGACCAAGTTTGTTCCGATAATGATGTCTAACCCCAATGATCAGTGGTGACTGATGAGCAGAATTTATTGAACATATTATTAAATTAAAATATACTATATAATTTTTGAAAAAAAATATTAAATATATAATTTTTAAAAATAAACATTTTTATTATCAATCTTAACTTGAAAAAAGTCTAATCAAATGTAGTTTTAAAATGGCGGTAATACTTATAAAAGTTTTATTTATTATTAGTCTTTAATAAAATAAAAAAATTGATTATTATGTAATAAATGCATTAAAAAATGTTAACCTATGTTCTTATAACACTAATTAAAAAATATTGAAACTATTATTAATACATTTTTATCCTAATTTTAATATTTTTTAATTTATTAACCTGTACTTTAAAATATTAGTATAAAAACATTATTAATTTTAAATATTGAGATTAAGTTTAGGTTTAAGTATATAAAAAGTATAATAAATATTTTTTAGTAAAATTTTATTATTATTAGATAGTTAAATTTAACTCTAAAAAGTTGATATTGATGTTTTTTTTATAAACATAAAATAAAATAAAAAAATTATTTTTAATAAAGATAATAATTAACAAAATTTTATTTAAGCAAAATTTTATCATTTTTAGTAATATTAATGTTAATATTTTTTTCACTGAATGCATATTTTGAAAATGATAAATACACATACACATTTTATAAAAAAAAAAAAAAATGGTTATCAAGAGGATACCACAAAGTCATATGTATATTAATAAGCAGTGACCGAACGAGACGTTTGAAGTAAGAGAAAAGCAAATTGGGGGGAACTGAGAGCATAGCTTGCTGAGGGTTTGCAGTGTGCACTTCGATGCAATCTGAGACTTTGTTCAACCGTTTCAATTAGGGTTTTTGTTTCATTCATTCGTTCACTCTTCTGAGATGGATATGTCATGTGATAATCAAATTAATGTCTCTTCTTCCCCAAATTCCCTTCATTCTGATCCCCCCATACTCATCAACCACCAAGGTAAACACGATACATCCCTTCAATTAAGATGTTAATGCTATCACTTCACTTCAATTAGTTACCTGTTAATAATATTTTGATTGATACGATATAAATGGATCGTTTTTACTTTTGAAGCATCTTATTTATCATTTTCTTTTTTTATGTTAATTATTAGTGAGATGTTAACTTTGCTTTATAAAGTTTTAATCTTGCGGCAATGTCAGTAACATGTATTTAACCTACCACAAGAATTGTTTTTGTTTTTTTTATTTTTATTTTTATTTTGTATTTTTTTCACATTGTTCAAAATCTTTATTTTGACAATTGCTTTCAAGTGTAACTGCTAAGAGAACACAGATGGAAGATTTTTCTTTTTTTCTTATCAATTTTGAAAATGGCATACCTTTGTGTCATTCTCTTTCAAGATTCTTAGCTCTTAACGTAACTCATTGGTGTTACCATTTTGACAAACTTCTTATCAATACTGTGGAGAACCTGTGTGTATCTTTCTTAATTTACCTGTTAATCTTAGGCTGCTTGGCATTTTTATGATTGTATGCAGATATACTCATCAGACGCGCACAAATGTATCAGGATTTCATGAAGCAGATTCCAGTTCCAAGCCACAGAGGCTCTGTGATTCCATTTACCTCATGGATGGGATTAGGCAGATC
The DNA here is from genome assembly GCF_003935025.1 of Abrus precatorius. Lineage (NCBI taxonomy): Eukaryota > Viridiplantae > Streptophyta > Magnoliopsida > Fabales > Fabaceae > Abrus > Abrus precatorius. The sequence continues at coordinate 10,283,026 of NW_020874406.1, read as the reverse complement.
CATTAAGCAGTTATATGGGCAGCCTCTTCATTACCTCACAAATGTTCTCCTTAAGCAGTGGGATCAGTTGAGGATTGGCAGTGACGATGAATATAAGCCCTTGGACGACATAATTCATCCCTGCAAAGCTGAAGCCACCATCTGGCTCATTGAAGAAATCCATCGACAAACCTCCTCGTATTTTCATGTTGCTGAGCTGTGGAAGGTGGATCCAATGTTCAATAGTTTTGTTGATTACATATTCCCTACTTTTGAGCACACATCATGAAGCCATTTAGTTTAGAGGCTTTGACTGTATCTTGCAACTTGTTTCAGAGATGTTTTCCTTTAGGAATAAGCAAAATGGAACCACTTCCTTGATCCTGTCCTCCTTACTTTTCTGGTTTTGACTATTTTTCATTTTGTACATGGCTGCGTCTCAGTATTTGTCTCCCAGCTTGCTGAGATACGTGATATTCCCATCATGGTCAAAATCCTGGATTGAAAGATTTTTCAGTCACCCCAAACCTATCGAACAAAGGAAATCCACACTTCTTGCAGGCACAAGTGAGTTTGGAATGTTGTTTGGATAGTGTCAATCAAATTATGTTTAGATGTATAATTACTAGAAAAGATAAATTAAACGGGCATTTTTGTTAACACCTGTTAATCAAATTTTATTTAATAGAAAAGTAGCAAAATGTTGCTTTTGCATTGAGGAAATTAAAACCATATATGATACTAAACTTATTCTTGTTTCAAAATTTCAAATCTGCATGCGCATGATGTTCAATGTAAAATACATCTTGTCAACGAGAATTTGTATTCCCTAACGTGGTGGCCTTTGCTTTCTGCCAACGCTTCTGGGACATCTGTTATTTATTGTTCAGTTTTCTTCCCCCTTTGTATTGTTCAACATTTTACACATTATTTTACAATGGAGTTGAACAAAATCATATTTCCTTCTTGCACAATGTAAAACAAAAAGTAAGTCCTTTGGTTTCTGCCTGCTTTTATAATATCTTCCATTTATGAAAAATAGGAGCTCATTAGTAAATGTTTGACTTAGATTGCCAATGGTGAAGTTGTTTTGTAAACCAAAGGTGAGAAGTTGCTCTTAGTAAATCTATTACCAATAATCTCTACAAGAACAGAGTCCTTCCTTGAAAAAATGATACCTGTTATTATCTCTAACTGTAATTTCCCTATTGTATAGTTCTAACATGAATTTTGCAAATGAATGACAATCAGAACACATCCGAAGGTTTTTGACTACACGTAAGGGTGTACCTAGACCGGTAGAAATTAGTCCATAAGCCACAGCTAGTTTCTCACTGTGCCTGCTGAGCAACTGCTCCTTTCCCTGCTCATCAACATCAAGTAACACATTGGTTGTATCAGGAACATACCCTGCCTTGCTTAGCCTGCAGTTTATTTCATGTAGCATTAATCCAATCTGCGTGTTCTCTGCGTGTGATTCGTCACCTGAGGTGAACTCGTGAATCAATCCGTGAACCTCTATTGAGCTTGATCCAGGCACTTTCTGGACCCCTTTCTCCTTCATCTGCATCCTCACTCTTGCAGTCTTGCTACATCAGTCCATTTTTCAGCTGATGCATATATTGGATAACAGAACATGAATCCCAACTCTTTCAGGACCTAGTTGTGTTATCTTTTCAGCTGCATAATGTGCCAATTCAACATTTTTGTGTTTGCGACAAGCTGCTAGCAGAGATCCCCACATAACATCATTAGGTTCCATTGGCATGCTTTGTATGAGATCAAGAGCTTCTTCCAACAACCCAGCTCGACCAAGCAAATCAACCATACATCCATGGTGGACAATCCGAGGACTTATTCCATGGTTTTCTTCCATTGACCAAAAAAGTTGCCTCCCTTGGTCCACAGAGCCTCCATGGCTACATGCTGTCAATAGTGCCACAAAAACAACATCATCTGGTTTCACCTTTTGCTGGAGCATCTCTTTTCAAAGATCAATAGCACCTTTGGTATTTCCCTCCATTGCCATAACTCCGATGGCAGCAGTCCAGGCAGACACATCCCGTTTTTCCATTTTTTTGAAAACATGCGTAGCACTTGGGGCATCACCACACCTAGAAAACATATCAACCAAAGCTGTGCCAAGCTGCAGGTCAATGTGAATGTCATTTTTCTCAGTGTAAATATAGACCCACTTAGCAAGATCAAGAGCCCCTAAATATCCACAGGCAGAAGCAATCCCCACCATTGTCACTCCATCTCCTTCAATCCCCTGGTTTTGCATCTACCTGAATAGCTCAATGGCTTCCTCAAACATGCTCGCTCGAACCATTGCACCAATCAGAGTGTTCCAAGATACAAGATCCCTCTCCAGCATCTCATCAAAGATTCTCCAAGCTAATTCCACATCACCATCTCTAGCCAAACCTGCAATTAACGAATTCCAAGTCACCACCGTCTTGTTTAACATATGCTCAAAAACTTTGCATGCTGCTTCTCTTCTGCCGCATTTCATTTAAATGTCAATGATGACATTGGAAATGTTATCCCAACCTTGAAGTCCATTCCGCAAGACATAAGCATGGGCTGACTTCCCAACAGAAAGATCACCTAACTGAGCACAGGCTGCAATAGTAGATAGCATGGTAACCTTATCTGGTCGTGGTCCCTTTTGCAGCATCTCATCCAATATTAGTAGCACCTCACTGGCCTGCCCATGGTGTACATAATTTGACATGATAGTATTGTACATAACCAAATTCTTATCAGTACATTCATCAAAAATTCTCCTGGCAGCACATATATCCCCACATTTCATGTGCATATCAACCAGTGCATTCGCCATGAGTGTATTGAGTTTCACACCCAACTTGCTTACATAAGCACACACGTTTTTACCCAATTCAAAATCCTTCAACTTGGCACAAGCAGATATAACACAAACCATGGTCAACGGATTGGGTTCCACACCATCCTCAACCATCTCAAAGAACAGAGAAACAGCCTCCTTTGCCAAGTCCCTCCCAGCATAACCATTGATTAAACTGGTCCAAGACACAACATTTCTCTCAAGCATTCTGTCAAACACCTTTTTCCCCAAATCAACCCTGCCACATTCAGCATAGAAATGTATCAAAGAATTCCGAACAAAGATATTTTCCTCCAAACCCATCTTAACAACCGCCCCATGAACTTGAACACCCTCAGAAAACGCCAAAATCTTGGAGCATGCACTCACCAAAAAAGGGAACGTGAACTTGTCAGGCACAATGCCGCCCATCACCATCATCTGAACGTAAAGCAAGATTGCTTGGTCACCTAACCCAGCTGATGCATAACCTCTAATCAGACAATTATACATGAACAATGAAGCCACGGTTCCCTCGTTCTCCTCTATAGCATTGCGAGCATAGTCGAGGCTCTCATGGGTACCTATCTGGACACAAGCAGCTATAAGCTTGTTAAGGTCAACACCACGAGTTTTGTGACAGGCCTTTCTTCATCATGTCACAGTGTCTGCTTCAGCTCCTTCATGGATTTGCAGTTAACAAGTAACTTTGAAGATGAGCTTGTGGTAATGGGTTCCTTTTGGATTGGGGCGAGTGAAAGAATAGAAGATGGATGAAGGGTCGCAGCCATGGCCGTGACGGTATTTGGGTGTGTTGGAAGTGCAATTCAAAAGCAAAACGAATCAGTTAGCAGCATCACCGAATGTGTATGTCTTCTCCAGTTCCAACTCCAATCCAGTATAAAATAAGGATAACACATCTAACAAATTAATAAATTGTAAATTTTTATTTTAAAAAACATAATATTTAATATTATTAACATAATATTTTTTTTGATATCATATCATTTTTAATTAAATATTAATTTTTATTATGTACAACATGTTAAAAAACTTTTTTGTTAAAAAAAAAAAGGACAAATATGGGCCCATGATACCATGTTTTTATGAATCTAACAATATAAGGGAAAAAATATTTAATTGATAAAAATCCTATGTATCTAGTTAATTGATAAAAATTTAATCAATAAATATGATTTATAAATGTTATGGACTTAATTTGTTTATAAATATTATAGCAAAATGATGTGACATATAAATGTAAATTAGGATAATTAATTTAGGTAAATTATACAGTGTTATATAGAATGAGAGAGTATTTTATGTTGTCTTACATAATGAAATTAGTGATTTATTTGAAAAAAACATAAATATTTTTTAATTTTTAAGATATCAAAAAAATTACATCTCTTAACTTATAGTCTTAATTTAGAGAGAGAATATAATATATCATATTCCATTTTAGTAATAAGGACACATACTTTCAACACAAAATATGCATTTGAGCACAATCAAACACTCATTATAATTTATCATTCAAATGATTAATACTGGTAGCACAATTTCTGGAACCTATTGTGCTGAATTCCGACTCCCATTTGTTCCTCATGTCAAAAGAGTAGGGCACGCAGGGTTATGACTAACCCCTATATGTATGTAGAGCATATAAAGCACATAAAAATATGCACAATTAATTTAACACCATCAATTTTACTTATATATTTATAAAATCAGAAAATCCCAACCATTTTTTCCACCGAATTTTATATGATTGAATAACTTATACACGTTTCACATAATCATTTTGTCTACAAAATCTCGAGACTTTTCCCAATCAGAATTCACCGAGTCCTTCACAAAAAACAGAACTTGTCAGATTGAATTTCTCACAAAAGCAGACACACATCTTGTATAAACTAGGTATACAGAATAACGTTACTCTTGGTAGCCAGGCACAAGTAGTAGAAGGGGAAATTTTGATTAGACATTATAACCCATTTTCATGCACAAATGGAACCAGTTCTCAGTACTAAATACAATATCTTATGTAAGAAGCAAAAGATTAGCTCCTTTAGCCAAAAATTTAAAAAAAAAATGCAATTCCCTTCCTTTCTTTTCACAACCATCCTCGCCATCAGAAAAGGATGTTCAGCTGTAAACTGGCAAAACCATAAAATATCAATTGCCAGTTGCAGTGCTTCTTCATCTCATCTCTTCAACACAGAACATGAAGATCAAGAATTAGGGACCACGGGTTGGTGCAAAACAAAAGCAACCCGAAGCCTGATCTTCAGGTATCATTCCACCACCTTTGCTTGTATCAAGTGCCTCCAGCATTCTCACCACCTCCTCCATTTCTGGACGCTTGTTTGGATTTGCATCCCAACATTTGCGCATGATATTTGCCAAGGCGCTTGGACAGCACCTCGGAATTTCTGGTCGCAAATTCTGTGCAACAATACAAAAATTATGAAATTGAAATCCATGCATGTATCTTAGGCACTTTAAAAGTTAGGAAAACATGCCACGGTGTAATGTTTCCACAAATAATTCGTCACATGAACTTACCTGGCGAACAACTGCAGATGATACATCAGCAAAGCTTAGATCTGGATAAGGCATATCACAGCAATAAATTTCCCACAAGCAAATGCCAAAGCTATAGACATCACACCTCCTGTTGTAAGGCTTCCCATCCAGAACCTACAGATGTAATGCCAAGATTAAGGTTTGAATGTATGCATACAAATAGTAATAGAAACAACACCTTGCAAGTAACTTGTTATTTGCATCTTGCATATGTATTTGAAATCATTTAATATATCGTTGAATCAATCCCATGAAAACACCAACCTCAGGGGCCATGTATCCAAGGGTTCCAGTTTCACCCGTCATGTCACTTGGATTCATAGCTTCAACCCGAGCAACTCCAAAATCAGCTATTTTTAGATTCCGGTTGGCATCTAGTAACATATTCTCTGATTTCACATCGCGATGAACAATCTTCTTCGAATGCAGATAACTAAGACTGCATATTGGGAAAAACAAACAATTTATACTGGCAAAAGATATATTAGAATCTTGTAAGAGTACAAATGAAAAATATTGGACGTACCCCCTAGAGAGGTCCAAAGCCAGCTGAATCACAATCTTATAAGCAAGTTTCTTCCGCCTATTTCTGATCAAGTATTGCTTTAGTGTCCCACCAGAGAGAAACTCAACAAGAACACAACATGCTCTAGAAGGAAGGGTCTCTTCAGTCCCACTCGAAGAGTTTTTCGAGGGAATCTTAAGACTTGAAACACCCATTGAAGCTCCAATAAACTGTTGCAGAAATGAGTACAAGACATTTACTAATCTGAAAAAGTTAATTCATCAAAACAAAATTTCTGTGCAGAACAATTAATCTAATTCATATCCCCTGTGAAAGCATGCTGAAGAAAACGGTGGAGTTCCATGAATGTCATTATTAACAGCAATATATTATCTATAACAGCCACTTCTTTCTTCAACTCTGCTAACTATCTAGTAGCAGCCATTAATTTAAATAAATGAGATTGAAGACTATGAATTGTTACTTTTGTCACATTTGGATGCTCAAGTTTGTGCCAGACAGCAACCTCCTGCCTAAAAGATGCCCGTAAAGCAGCAGTTTCAGCAGCAGTGGCTACACCATCCTCACCCCAGTCCAACACTTTCACTAAAAAATTCAAGATGACAATACAGGAGTTACAGAAATCATCTCTTATTCCTCCCTAGTCTAAGAGACCCAAAAGGATAATAGAATTAGTATACTGCTAGATTCCCCATCCCATATTTATACCACACATTCTTAAAACATTTTTTGACATTAAGTGAATACAAGGATTAAATATTTTTGTTTGATAAAATCAAAAGAACTCCACTTATTTTAAAAATTCTATAAGCTTTAGTTTTATTAGCAAGAAGGATGAAGGCAGCCAACCAGCAAAGTGGCTTTAAAACACATGATTTCACCATTTAACTTCATTATTAAAAATCAGGTTGTGTCATTAGACCAACAGATAACCTCAAGGAGGAAAAAAATAGGCAAAACCCGCCTTATTCTCTTTGATAAATTCTCTTTTGCAAAAAGAGAAAAAAAACAGTTGCAACTCAAATCATTAGTTATTCTTATTCAACATTATGGCTAAGAGTGCCAAACTCTCAGCGTTGAATAACAGATTTCAATTTCTTATCACTCATTATTTTAAAAGGATAAAAAGAGCCAAACTAAAAGTGCATAACATGTATTTTGTATAAATAATTGAAATGCAAATACCTGCAACGTCTAGGTTATCATATGTACCCCTGTATACAGTACCATAGGCCCCATGAGCCACAACATACCGTAAATCCAATTTGGCCAGATCAATCTCCCACTCTTCTGTAGGCCTTTTTGTATCAAGGCTTCTCGACCAAACCCTGCTCAAGTGCTTTTCTAGCTGGGCGTCCAAACTCTTAAGATCAATTCTGTCAGCTCTGAAAATCATGTCTTTACTGCTCTGGTTTCCAACACCCTTCATCTTTGAATTTAAAGTTCCTTCTGCTTCCAATTCCATCTTTGGTGTCCTAACACCCTCGCCTTCAGAACCCATCTTCAACATTCACAACTTCAAATTCCAAGACGAATTTGGACAACCCTAAAGATGGTAAAATAATTATATTCAAAAGAGGATTCAATTCAGAAAACAAAAAGGTTTGAAAAATATGTTTGCTTGATAATAACTGATAGATAGGAGCAACATCCCTTCAAAATATATATTATATCCTGTTTAGAAAATTGACATTCCGTGATTCAAACAAACACAGAATTTTCTCTCTCCAACCATTTGTTTTATTGACTATCTTCACTTGAGAAAATAGTACCGGAATAAAGAAATGCATAGCTATCAGAAAATGACCCATTTCGCACTATTCGACGACCAAGACCAGTGAACCAGAAAAATCTTTGAAAAAAAAAAAAAAGTATATGCCAAAGCACAAACCTTGAAAGCAGCAACCACAAAACGGGCAGAAGAAGCATCAAGCGAACGAGAAAGACACACAAGCAAAAACAGATCAAGAATTAGCAAAATAAGGAAGAGAAGCCATAGCCGAAAAATTTGACTTTTTTTTTCCCAAAAAAAAAAAAAGTAGGTGCGTGAAGAGTGAATGAATGGATACCTTTCGAGGTATTCTAAGCTAAGAAAGAAAAGGGTTTGTTGGATTTTGTAATAAGAGAAAAGCAGAAGGTAAGCATTGCCGAGGTGGTCATCAGCAACTCTGAGATGCCAACAGGAATAGGATCCCAACAATGCATCCCTCAAATGAAACGTAAATTTGGTAAAGAAGCGATTTTGAAGGGGCAAAGGCAGAAAAAAACAAAACAAAACAAAACCAGCGGTAAAGATTGCAGAAAGAAGCGCGCGTGTTCCCTTAAATGGGGTGGAGGAGAGAGATTACAGAAAGACTCTTTCAAAATAAGGTGTAATTGAAAACTTGAAGCAAAATGCCAACAACCTTACCTCGTTTCACTTCTCCTATGTTTTTAAAATATACCGTTTGTCTGTTGACGACATGTCTTTTCGGTTAGAAAGGACACCTTGATTCCTAATCCTCATACACATGCAGTTTTTCTCTTAATTCTCGCCTCATTCCCCTTCTTTTTCTCCCAATACATCTAAACAAACAAGGACCAAATATATATATATATATACACTTAGTACATTGTTTTTATTACAATCACAAATTGTCGGTCACAAGTGATTTTTGTCGTTTTACTTGTTTCATGATGACGTTAATTGCAATAAATGGAATAAGGGTGCACATATAAAGAAAATAAGAATAAGAAGATAATAATAATAAGTGTATTCTGTTCTATTATAATAAACCAAATCTTATTATTATAGGGAAATTGTTTGCCTAAAGATTTTGTAAATATATTTGATCCATTTGTAAGTAGAAGAATTTATTTTATTAAAACTTTAATTTGATCTTTCTTTTATAAAAATTAATAATTTGATAATTTTAACTAAAATAAAATTAAAAGACTTAAATCACTATAATTAATTAATTAATTTAAATTACACATAATATGAATTAAAGAGGTCAAAAAGTAACTCTTAATTACTTACTTCATTTAATAAATAAGTAAAAAATAAATTATATTTTATTAATTTACTTATTAAATAATATTATATTTTTTATTATTGTGCAAAGTTAGATTTTAAATTTTATACATGATAAAATATCAAATAATTTTTAAAATTATATACTTGTTGAAAACGTATGAGCTAATTATAAAATTAATAAATTTAAACTAAGTTTTTTATTTAAAAAAATTATCTAACATTTAATAAAAATATAATTACAGTTGATATTTTATTAATTTATATAAATAATTATAGGAAAAATATATAAAATATTTAAATAAAAATATAAAATATTATAAATGTGAATAATTAAAATTGAGAGAACAAAATTGCACGTTTAGAAAGTTAGAGATATTAAATATGAATAATTAAAATTAAAATAATAAAAATTATATGTTTTAAAATTTTTAGAGATTAAATATAAATAATTAAAATTAAAAAAATTATATATATATATAATTATAGAAATTAAAAGCATAATTAAACTTTAAAAATAATCATAAAAATATTTCAATTACTTCTCAACATTTATTTATCAATAATTTCAATTCATTTTGAAATTAATCATCTCTCGCACTCCGAGATATTTTCAGAAATACTTCCTAACGTACTTACCACTTGTTAAGTAAAAATTAAATTTAATAATAATAATAATTTTTAATCATCAAAATATATAGTTAAATGATTTCAGTTTACATTGAAATATATATACAGTATAAAGAATTCATTTTTCAAGTAAAATAGACAGAACGTTGAAACGTTATTAGCATTTCATAATTAAATTAAATTGTTTGCGTTAAAATAAATTTTATAATCCACACTTATTTATTAACTAGTTTATATATTTAAATTTCTATACAAATATTTTATAATGATATTATAGTGTCAGAAATAGAAAATACAACAAAACACTCATATATAAATTAAATATATTTTTAAATCTATTATGAAGTCAAACTCTACAGTAATGTTGAATCTATTGGCATGCTTTGATGAATCTATTTTAACAAGTCAATATGGTTTAATTGTTGCCCATAAGAATAGAGTGCAATGTCAAGTAAATTTGGAAGAGTTTAAAAAGTTTATTAAAAAATATATTATTTTAATGAAATATTTTGTATAATTTATCATAGTAATATTTTTTTCTCACATCAAAGAGTCTTGTAGGCAATTTTAAAATAAAATATATTTTTTATTAAATATACTCTCATTCAAAAGCATCATATATATATATATATATATATATATATATATATATATATATATATATATATATAAACATGTAATAAAAAAGAAAAATTATTATTTATATAAGAATTTGTTTAATTTATTATTCAAACTTAAACCACTGAATATACAATTATATTATTACATCTCAAACCTCTTACCCAACTCAACTTTGATAGGTTAGATACACAATGCAATATTTGGGCATGAATAATTTAAGACAAACATACGCGCGTTCATTAGAATTAATTAATTTTAATGTGTAAATCAAAACTAAATAATTAATTTAGAAATATAAAAAATAACATAGGTATAATTTATATATATATATATATATATATATATGATGAGAAAATTAAGGTTATAGAATATATATATATATATATATATGATGAGAAAATTAAGGTTATAGAAAATGTGTACAATTGATTGAAAATAATTAAAAATTTAAATTAAAAATAATAAAAGCTAAAAGAAAAAAAATTCATATAAATAATATTATTAAAAAAAAACTCTCTTAATAAGAGTGCCAAAATAAATTGCATTTAATGGTTCAGGATCCGTGTTATTTAGGCTCGTCCCGATTCTCCGAACCTAATTTTTGACGAGTCCAAGTGAGTTATACTTGCAATGGATTAAGCTTGTTCTTCAGAAAAAACCTAGTCCTTTAGTTCTTTTTATATTTTTATTATTTTTTGTAGTTTTTTTAATAAACAAAAAATAAATAAAAAGTGAGATAAATATGTTTAATTTTTACTTAATTAAATGAGTAAAAATTAGAATAAAAATATTTACTACCATATTTATTTCTTAGAAAAAATAGTTTTATTTTTTAAAATATATTTTAATTGTATAACATATTATTTAAAATAAATAAGCATTATAAAAATACGAAAACTACCATAGTCTTCTCCCCCTTTGTTGCTCACATTTTTTCTGTCTTTCCACTTACTCTCAAACATCTAAATTATGAAAAACATATTTTCTCAAGTAAGCCCTTTTATTTTATTATATTTTATTCTTTGTTTATACTTAATTTGTATAGTTTTTAACTGTTTAATTAAATCTCTTACACTGAATTTTATTAATTAATCATTTTTTATTACGAGTGCTTGTGTTTTCCAAAGTGTGTATGAACTATGAATGAGCATTGCATGTCAATTTTGATTTTAGGTCGGCGGAGAATGGTCCAAAGGAAGAAGCTGTTTTCAGAATCTAGCAGAGTAGAGAACGTGACAACCGATAATATTCTGCCGATCAATTTTTTTAATCATAAAGAATATTATTATATGCCAAAAAACAAAGAATATTATTATTATTATTAAAAATAAATTTAGAATACAATTTAATTCACATATACAATTTTTCATTTATAATATATTTTTTCTTTTACTTAAATCATATCATTCTGTGCTTCTCCAATTTTCATAAATTAAAACAAATATACTTTTTCTTGCTTTTTATTAGCAGACGTTGGTTTTTCTTTTGGGCTCAAGCTTTTCTTAAACATGTTGGTTTAACTAAAGAGTTCATAGCTTCATATTAGGCCCATGTCCATTAAATTTGGCAGAGGTTTCATCAATGTTCATAAACATTCACCTACGTTTGTATGATGTAAGCCTAAAGTGGTCCATTATGATAAAGATGACCTTAATGCATTCAATGGCCCACTCCAATGCCACAAACATATATAGATAGATACGTCCCAAACTTGTTAAGCTCTTATGCATAAGGTGCCTTTGGGTATGGCTTTAATTTTGTCTTTATTTACTCATTTTTATAAATTGATATAAACTGAAAATTATTTATTTTGATAAATTATATATAAATCTTATTAAAATAAATTTAAAAATTGTAAAAATCTTTAACTATTTTCATCAAACTCTTTCAAATACACAGAAAATAAAAGGAAAAGGAAAAGGAAAAGGAAAAGCAGAACAGGACATTCAATGCTAGACGCAACATCGTCCCAATTAACGTTGAATGGTATTTTACATAGCTCAAAATGATTTGAATTTGAGGTGTAAAATGCAACGTTTTGTAACAAATTGAGAATGGATAAGGACAATTAAATACTGGTACTTTGTACTGTCATACATAGAAAAATATTGGATTCTAAAACAAATAAGAAAAGGAAACAGTATATCTGGGAAAGTTCGTGAGCAACGTGACATGTTGAAAAGGAAAAGACTCTAATAACATAAGGGTTTGTGCTCCACACATGCCACAGTCCACAGAGAACTGTTTCGTTAGAATTGTCCATATGTATGTTGTAACAACGTATTCTGACATTCTTTATTTCTGAGTTCTGTCTGACATTTTCCTTTGTAGTCTAGTATTGACTTTTACTTTTCGTCATTTAATTTGCAAGTTCCGACTCCGAGACCATTGCCTCAAATATAAAAAGTATTCTTTTCTTGACAATAAATTTACTCACATGTTCTTTGTAGATTGTCTTTTTATATTTTAATAATTTATTTGCATAATTTTAAAATGTTATTACCTTTTTCCCATTTATTTAACAATTGTTTTCAAGGATTTGCATTCATAAATTGAGTTTGATGGATTCAAAGGCATACCCAGTCTCTAAAACTGGCGTTGAGGGATTTGATTTGATCACTTGTACAGTTACCTAGTCATTAACGGTTTTACCGACTCTGTAGCGGTTTGGATTATCCACAAATGGAACAGGAAAATGTGGGTTTGGGAAGGGTCGTCTCTTATGTGGTGACAAATGCTGCCCTATATTGTTCCACCACGTGTGCTAAGTCTTCAATGGATGCCACGTGGTTGGTTCTGATGGGTCTTCTACACTCAAGTCAAGTCTATATAAATGGATTCCCATGAATTCTCCTATGGCCTACAACAACGTCTTTTCTGTATGCTTCATTTGTTCTAATCCTACAACAAGAAATGGCTTTCAGGGCAGCGGTAAATCAATGCCTGTTGCCATTTTTACCTTTATAAATATCTTCATTATGATTTTCACACTATATGATTAACCTTATTCTTATACTAAACGTTACATATAATTTGTATGAACTGTTTCCTCTTTTAAATCAGATTTTGTTTATTAGTGCTATATAATTGGTTTCTTCTACACATGCAGAAGAATTGGCGATCAATGCTGACTCAATTGGGAGGAGGAACGCGATCATTTGCCACCCCCACCACTCCAAAATTGAAGCCCATGTCCCCAACAGTAGATGCTGCTCACCATGCTTCCACCTCAAGGTGTGGGGTGCCTCCAGCTATCAATAAAACATTTGTTACACTTTTATCTTATATTGATATTAATTGGAAATTAATACTATGATGTGTATGTAACTGGTGACGGTAGCATGAGCACTCTGAAGGCTGAGTTTGCACCGGTGTATATTGTGTGTGGAATGGTGGTTGTGGCTTTGACAATTGGATCACACACTGCTTATCAACAACTGGCACGGTCTCCATCTGTTCATGTCAACAAGAAAAGAAGAGAATCCATGCCAGAGGTGTATGATCCCGATCGCACCATCAAATCCGCCACCAAATTCATTGATGGTTCCTTCTTAAGGAAAATGTCTTATATTCAAGAAAACAAGGCCACACTCAACGACCCTGTTCACCCCAATCCTTTCACTCAGTAAGTTCCTTCTTTTACACCTTGTGTTTCCACAACAAATACAATACAAAAACGTTTATATTCCACTGATTATTCTTATTTTCATACGTATGTTTATCATGCAAGTTTACGTTTATTGGAATGGCATAAATATGGTACTTGTATTTGTGATTAAACATTAATGAAGGTGGTTTGTTGCAGTCCTAGAACCGCTGAGACATTGAAGTCGGTGGGAATTGAAAGCCGCAGGCGTTGATCTATTTCCCTTAATCAAAGTGGTGGCCGATTAAGTGGTGCATTCGCTTCCATCTTTAGTTTTCAGAATTTGAAAATGGAAGATGAGAAGGTGATAAGATATTGGATATATATATATTTATATTTTTTTCATTTCATATTTTTTATGATAAGCTTGTAAATAAGCTAATGTTTGATACTATTACTAGCCCGTCTTCACTCTTGGGAGGGAGTGGAACAGTGATGTGGCTTTCTTTCTCTTCATCTTTTACGCAACTTTGTGTATTCTGTTTGTTCAAATAACTTCACAAATAAAGCCATCACGGTATTTGTAAGTTCAACTACCATGTATCAAGTTCCTCTATTATAGCTTCAGTTTTTTATAAAATAATGGCAAAATTATACCATACGAAATTTTTTAAAAAATTAATTAAAATATTTTTTAAATGTGGAAAATATAAAAAAATATTTTTTAATTAAGATACGATATTATTATTATTATTATTATTATTATTATTATTATTATTATTATTATTATTATTATTATTATTATTATTATTATTATGTCTATTTTTTTAGGTTAAACTCATGTATTCTTCACTTAAAGTAATCATGTTCAAATCTAGCAGAACTGTTATAATCTATTAATTTAATATGATGTGTTAAAATTTAATTTATCTCATATATATATATATATATATATATATATTATATGGCATATTAAGAGTTAAAATTCAATTTAAAGTTAGACTAGCTAAATTTAATTGATAATGTTTAAAAGAAGTAAAAATAATACTTAATGCAGGTGATGTTAGTAGCTTGATTATAATAAAGAACAAATTTTTTTTAAAAACATCTCATTAAAAAGTAAGCATTCAAATTCATAAAATGTAGAAAAATGTGAACCATTTCTATAATTGTTCTCATTAGATAGTAATTATTATATTTATAATATAATTAGTCAATTTTCATGAGCGGTATAGGTATTATTGTTAAATAAAAAAAAATGTATGTTATATGATTATTTTAAATTTAATAATTTTTATAATTTAAAAAGGAGTAAATATTTTTTGTTATAATAATGAATATTTAAGATCCTAAAATGTTCTCATTTAAGAACATGACTTATATTTATTATATAAAATATATATAATGAATCAATATCATGAATTTTCATTGCATCGTTCGATTATTAAGGATCCGTGAAAAAAATGTTAACATGATTCAACATGTTTAGGGCATGTTTTGAAGGTGGATTTTAAAAATAAAGAAGAAACAAGGTTAATTAAACTATATATGTATAGAATATGATAATTATTAAAAAGATTAATAGCATGAATACATTTATAAAATTATTTTTGTGATTTAATATATGTTATTTTCTATTATTTTATAATATTTAAGATTTAATTTTAAAAAGTAGAATATTAAAAAATTTATATTTGTAAATTTTTAATTTTTTAATATATTTCAATATGCTGGTTCTATTATAATTAAGTCCGACAATTAAATTTCACAATTTTGCAAATTATCCTTTGACAGTTTCTGTTTCAGGAATGTATTATTAGCGTTAGACTAGAAGGTCATTATAATTTATAATTTGGAGCTGGAATATATTTTTAGAAGTATTTATAGAAAAAATAGTATAAAAAATAAATATTTTCTTATAAATTAAAAATTATTTATTTTTTAAAAATTTTAAAAAATTAAATGAAAAAACTTCTAAAAAAATTAATAAACACACGTTGTTTCTAACTTATAAGAGAAATTTTATTAATTTTTTATATAAATATTACTTTAAAAATTTATCTAAATTAGGTCTTAGTTTATTAAATTAGAACTGATTGATAAAATTAATTAAAATATGTTAAATTATTAAAAGAAAAAATATAATTATTTTGTATGAATGAAAATTACATAAAATATTAATCATAAAATTAAAAAAATTAGTAGTTAATTTTTAATATAATACTTTTAATTGGTAGAACTCTTTTTCTCAAATAATTATACTAGCTTTATAATAATAAAAACTAAAAATTTATATTACTAAACTGGATCAAAGTCACAAGGCCGGGACATATACATGGATTTAGAAGGAATGAACTTGAGTATTTATTAACGTCTATAGATTTGAGAAAATATTTTATATTTTTTAAAAATTGACGATAATAATTTTTTATTATTTAAAAATTAAAACTTAAAAATTATTTATATTTTTTAAATAAAATACTATTTAGCTATCTATTATATATATTTAATATAAAATTAATATAATAATTATTTTACAAGTAAGAGGACATACAATACTTTCTTAATTTATAAAATATTATAAAGAACACTTCTTTTAAAAGAAACCGAAGCATCGCTGGATATTACGAGGTTTAAGTCACTTGTTAAAGAAACCATAAGTGTCCCTGGGAAACAAATTTTAATTACTTGACCGGTGCATATGTTGAATTTTGCCATTTAATAAAATATAGTGTGCTTATTCTTTGTAATTATGATTTTTCTTAATGAATGATTTAATAAAATGTCTAAAACTGGAAAAGAAAACCCTAAAATTAGCATGGCTTGTTTGGATTGGCCATACCCATGCAAGAAGTTTCCTTCAGAAAGGTACACTAAGTCAAACAAAAATAATGAAGAATTGTAAGCAGTACAATAATAATTAAATGATTAAACAAAAGCAATTAAACATTATTGGCATTATCTGGGAAGCACATGAGCTTCTAATGGATTATATTTCTCCTGACACCAAAAGAATAGACTTCACCCACCAAATAGATTAATACTTAATCAAAGACTTTTGGTATATATTTTGGACATATCCATGCCAGCAACTCTATAATATTTGTCAAACTCTATTCTTTTCTAAATAAAAATCTACACTCTCTGACACTCTCTTCCCCTCAAACACTTCCCTTATTATTCATTTCCAATACAAGGTCACAGTAGCAAGTGATCAATGTTCAATATTTTATAAATGAAACTGCCAAAAGAACATGTGTTAATGTAGCCCACATAAAAAGAAACTAATCTTGAGTTGAATATGCTTCATTTGTCAGCTAAGTTATCTAAAAAGACCAATACTGCATTATTGCTATTATTAATCAGTGAGAATGTGTAGGATAAAGTTTGTAGCCAGGATGTCCTTGCCAGTGATATGTCACGTGACAGACAAAGTACGAATGTTACTCCAATAGTCAACACTATGATTTCGCATTCGCATGAACTTCACCTCCCTGGAAATGTGGTGAGATGCTTGGAAAAGAACCAAATCAAAAGACACAGCACACTCTTGAGTCATTGACCACTCCACTCTCACATCATTATATTTCATTTGTTTATTAAATTGTATATTTTGTTTTTCACTATTTTGTATTGATGAGAGCGGGATAAATCACGTGAGCAACACTTGTATATGTGAGTTACATGCTTTAGGGACCACCTGCCCCATTAAAGGGGACCTCTTAATCTTTGGAAAAGAGAAAACGGTGGAGATTGGGAACACAAAGGAAGGATAAGGTAGGGGCAAAAATCATGAACATATTAATTTTGGACCTCTACCTTGAATAAATGTACATTTACGGATCATACATAAGAGCATCATCATCGTACACTTGTGAATTGTTGAGGTTTAGAATTTTTATTTTTTTTTAAATTATATAAAGAATTCAAGTGAGTTTTTATTTTCCGCTCTCTTTTTTCTATAAACATGATTAAAAGGACAAGCACTAGTTGCTCATTTGGATTTCTTTTTTTGTCAAAATTTTCTCAATTACATGATTATCTATGAAAGTTTAATGAGTGTATTGAAAAAAAAAAAAAAAAACTTCCCATATACTGAAATAACTGTAATTGTAGTTTTTTTTTTTTATAAATAATCTATTCTTATATATTACAACAAAAATATTATTATTTCTAACTTTATCTTTCCTATTGCTTGTGTCTTTTATTTTTAATTTTTTTAAATGCAATGCTAAAAACACATAGTACTAAAAAAAAACATAATTTTGTCATTTTTTTCCTAAATTTCAAGAGAATTTATTATTTTCTTAAGTCTTGTATAATGTTTTTGAAAAGTGCTTGTGCGAGAATAAAAAATATATTTTTTTTTCATATTTTTAAAAGTATCTCATAGAATTTCCATTTAATATTTTTATGCCATAAAATTGTCAATTTTATTAATCTTAATTTTTAATATTGTGTTTAAATAGATAAAATAATATTCTTATTTTAGAAAAACATTTATTACATACAAAATTTGACTTGTTAATATTTTAAATAATAAATGATAAATTTTTATCATAAATTATAACATTGAATAGGATTAATGTATTAAATTTTATAATTTATAATAAATATTTTTTTATATAAATTAATTTTTTTGACATGTACAATATTGTACATGATAAAATAAGCTTTATAAAAAATTATAACATTTAATATTATTAATGTATTAAGTTATATTATTTCAATGTATTTAAAACATTATATGTAAAATAATAAATATACAATGTTACATATATTAAAAATATAATAAGTATTTTTAAATATTTCAATTCACTCTTAAGATTTTGAGCTAATAATATAATATAATTATAGGCACACGATAAAAACCTTGATTAATGAATTGCAAAAGGCTTGATGGAAACAGCCCAACAGACAGAGCATAAGGTCTTAGGTTGACAACCAACCTACGTATGTCGATAATTGGATATTAAATTTTGCTACGTGGAAGTGCGTGATATGGGTTTGCGCTCTTCATTAGAGAATGGAGCCTCCTGTCTTTCAGTTTGTCCCATAATCAAGTATGCTTCATCAACGTACAATGCACGCGAGTCTTCCTCAGTTTCTGTGTGCCTCACTTACACCAGACCACACCCTTTTCAAATTAACCCCGCCCAAAAACTTGTAGACTATCTTATAGAGGTTGCCTATCTTATGATCATGGCTGAGATTTGGCCACATTTCGAATCCCTCTCTTATCTTTCAACTTCTGTTAAAATTTTTTAAAAAAAATTACAATGTTAAAAAAATATTTTAGATCTTTCTAAATAAAATAATCATAACTGTTAATTTTTAAAAATATGAAATATTCTTTTAAATTTATTATTACAGTATTAATCACTTTATTATAATTTTCACATAAACAAAATATAATGACTATTTATTAGACAAGATAATTTAACAATGTCTTGCCTTGAATGTTGTCATCATTAAACAAGCTAATCATTTTTTATCAAATGGAATCAAACTATGATGCATGAGCCTAAGACGTTTTCTATATGGTTTTTGACATAGGCTGGAAATTGATGGTGAGTTTAGAGTCCTCTCAAGCACAAAAAACTTTGAGAGGATATGAAAATTTCTTTTGATAGCTGAGTACATACAAAGAAAAGGGTTTGGAGCTAACTAAATCACAGTCTTCCAAATACGCTGGAGATGTAAATAGATTATTCATTGCGGTTGGAATATGATCATGATTGTAGTACCTACCTCTTTCTATTCACACAACTAAAGCAATATTTTTTATTCTATTGGTTTAATTTTAAGTAGAAGTTTGGTAAACAAATATACAGACATTTGATCCCACTGACAAATTTCTTTTGGGTACAGTTTCAAACAGTTTTTATCTTAAAAATTTTCATTTAGCATTTATTTATAAAGAAGTTTTGGGATGATTGCATATTTATGTCATAAATAAATACAATTTAAGATTTTAATGTCTTTGAAGGCAAAAATAAAAACGGTATAATCCAGATATACAATTTTTTATTCAAAAGTATAAAGAAACAGCACTAAGAAAGGAGGTTGACACAGAAGAAAGCATTAGCAATAGTCACATAACATTGTGTTATGATCACTGAATAGAGGCAGAAAACGCCAAATGATAAAAGAGTAATTTGAGGGTAATCATAGGAAGAAGAACTTCACTGAAAACAGTTAATTAAATTAATAATGTAAATATTAAAGACACCGTATAAGAAGATAATTGAGATACAGTAAAGATAGAGAGAATCTGGATTCTTATTACTTTTGCAAATAAAAGAAAATAAAAGAGAGAGAAAGAAAGGAGACACAATAGAGAGACAGCTGTGGAGAGGTTTGCTTGTGGTCCGGGGTTGTCCCCACCAGAAAATCTTTCTTCTCCCGCCTTCCCGCTTCTTGAATTCTCATCCCTTAGCCAAAGTCCATTTAGAAAGAGAGAAAGACTCACAAAGTAGAGAGAGAAAGAGTGTGTGTGAGAGAGAGTAATGTAGTGGTGCTACCTCTCTGGACATGGACACACCAGAGAGGAACCAGATCAACCCTCCCTGCTCTAAGTTTGAGGTTTGCTTGACACCCCATTTCCAATTCTTCATTTTTCTATTCTTTTTCATCTTTAATTTTGTGGGTTCTGCGGTTTTCACTGCAATTTCTTTCTGGGGTTTGTCTGCATGCCTTGGATTATGAAGTCTTTTCTTTTCTATCTCAAATTTCCCCGTTTGGGTTTTTTCTTTTTCTTGTTTTAGTTTCCAAGATTTATTCTTCTTGTTCTTTTTGGCCTTTTTCGAAAATGTTTTTCTTTTTAATTTGTTCAGGGATTTGGGGAACTTCTTTCTGCGGGTAAGTTTCTATTTTGGGAGTTTTTGAGGCAAAACTTGTATGTCATCTTGTGAATTACTTCAGTGCTGTAGATCTATTGTCAAGTTCAGTTTACAAGTCCTTTTAATAGTTTCTAATTTTTGCTTTGGGCTTTGGGTTTCATGTGTTTTTTCTTTGGTGTTTATGGAAAATTTTCCCTTCTTTTTCTTTAGGGCTATACAGTGTTGATAGAAGTCTAAACTTGGAGGGTTGCAGTTGATATTTTAAATCGCATATGTTTACTTGCTTTTATTTTTAAAAAAAATTATTTGGTATTTGCAATCAAATTGAGAAAATTCCATTAGTTTCTTTTCTTCCCTTTTGCTTAATTTCTCTCTCCCAGTCTTTTTACTTCTGCCGATGTATATCTGAGAGTAAGTTAATTTTCTATGGCCAGATTCCACTGGCCCTAAAGTTTTAATAGTAATGTTTCACGACAAACTTGATAAAGAGTCACATTCTGGTCTCACTTTTTCAGTTCATACATTCTTCTGTTTTGGGACAATTGTATTTCTCTCTCGCGCGGGCGAACTTTTGAGTTATTTTATTTGTACCACATTTTTACCTAGCAATTTTTATTCACAATAGAGAGAGATAAGAAGAGAAGAATGAAGTGTGTTATGAGATAAGTGATGTGACAAAGACAGATAAAGAGAAAAAGTGTGTTGTATGAAAATGTTGTAGAAATGGGTTATCCATGCATGGGTGATTGATATGAGCCTTCCCTTTCTACATTATTGCATCTGTTATGTGCAAATCTATAATGCTTAATGAGCAATCCTTGTTTGATCTGGTCCGGTAAAAAGTTATTTTCAGATTTGCTGCAGTTGTTGGTATCCTGTGAAATAACTCTCCATGGTTTTTTATAATAACAAAAGTTACTCTTCTTTTCTGTGTGTTTATAAGATAATCCTTCAATCCATTCACTTCAATTATATTTTTCACCTTTGCTGTATGCAGGATTCACCTGTATTCAACTATATCAATAGTTTGTCTCCTATAAAGCCTGTCAAGTCTGTTCACATTAGTCAGACTTTCAATTCACTAAGCTTTTCTTCACCTCCATCTGTTTTTACATCACCCCATGTCAGCTGTCTCAAGGAATCAAGATTTCTCCGAAGGTAACCTTGAAAACTTTTAATTTTTTATCCTATTTGATGTTCTTTGATTATTGAGTTTTGTTTATTTATATAGATGTTTTAGTGACCCATTTCTGATGGTTACCAATTATTCATCTCTAGACAATACCCACTGGATGCTTCAAAGCCCAAGGTTTTATCTGAAGATGTAAATAAAGTTCACTCGAGTGAGGAGACTCTTGCAGATTCTACACGTCCACATCATAACTCCGGCAAATTACAGGAAAACACTGATAAGGGGATTTCTGTAGGAGATTCTTCAATTGAGCTATTGAGTGAGCACACAAAATTCTCAGTTGAGCTACCACAAACTTTAAAATATAATTGTGGTAGCCCTGGCTATGATCCTCCACTTTGTGGTGATGAGGCTAACTCTCTTTTGGAGTTGCCTGGTGAGGCAGCATCAGATGTTGCCTATGTTCAGGAAGGCTGTAAAACGGATCCAGTTGAGGGTGAAGTTCATTTTCAAGAAATATGTCAGATTGAACCAAAGGATGAGGGTCCAGACTGTTATTGGGATAGTTTAATTCCCAATGCCACTGATATGTTAATTTTTAATTCCCCAGGTGAAGCAGAAGCTTTTAAGGGTCTGATGCACAAACCCTTGGACTCTTCTATACGAGTTTGTGATTTTATGCCTCTGCTTCCACAATCTACCATCGATAATGGTAGGAAAATACACATTGTTGATTCAGTTGCTTCAGGTTCTGAACATGAAATTGAAGATCACTGTTCTGAGCCAATAACAGCCACAGACAGAGAGCAAACACAGGGTAATCTTGCCAATGTTGCTTTGATGACTAGCAATCCAAACGAGAAGGCAAATGATGAGGTAGGAAAGTGAAATAAGTCAGTGTTGAAGTGAATTATGTGTAGTATAATTTTTCTTGCATTTAGTTGGATATTTCTGAGTTTATCACAAAGGCATGGTTTTCTAGGATCTGTTGCATTGATCTTGGTTTGAGTATCAGTACTGATTCATACAAAGTACACTTACAAAACATTTTCCTCAAAAATGTTCAACTGTAAAAATTGTGCATTATCCTGTTACATATACTGTTATACTATTAAATCATATAAACATCCGTTTCCACATTTTTATGTGTATGATTGCATATTATTATTGGTATCCTCCCTTCCAACTCCAAGCCTTATCCCATTAAGTGAGATTGGCTATATGTATCACATGATGCCATTGAACTCGGTAAAAAATCAAATTTTCATGGTCTTTAGCCAATCATTGTTTTTTTAAATACATCACAACAAGATTAAATCTAATTTGTTTTCAATTAATATTGTGCTTCATTTTGCATTGCCTAGTACATGCTGTAGTAAAGAAATGTTATATGGCATTTTGTGTTCTTTTTGTGGTTTACAAATATTTGGAACTTAATTTTTTTTTCTTTCTACTTGTTTTAATAATGTATTTAACACATCAATCACTCTAGAAGCACTTTTGTGTTTTGTTTGAAGCTTGTTTCTGTCACGCACCGTGCTATACGGAGGCGCTGTCTAGACTTTGAGATGGCCAGTGTGCGAAGGAAGAACTCAGATGATAATTCAAACACCAGTTCTGGTGTGCTACAGTCTGATGAGAGGAATGTTGGTAATGAAAAGCAACAGCTTCCTGCAAAACGCAATGGAAATTTTCAGAGGGGCATCCTGCGGGGAATTGGTTTACACTTGAATGCACTTGCTGCCTTAAAAGATTACAATGGCATACAAAATGAAAAATCATCTTCTGGAACACAACTCAATCTGCCCAGCTCTTCTTTGCAAATCTCTACTAGCCAAGATGATCAGCAACTAGCATTGGTACCTGTATCATCTGAAAGAGAATTGGATCCATCAGACAATGGGGTTCAACCAGCTGAAGATTGTTACCAGGCATACATGGCTGGTGAAGACTTCAATCAGAGTAGCCCCAAAAAGAAAAGGCAAATGCAGTTATTGATTACCCGTGCTTATGCTTGATAAATTCAGTCCATTATTTTGAGTTTTTACTTTCTTCATTAACCTTATACCGCATTGAATTTGCAGGCGTAAGTTGGAGCCAGCTGGAGAAACTGAGGGCTGTAAACGATGTAATTGCAAAAAATCGAAGTGTTTGAAGCTGTAAGCTGAAATAAATCCTCCTTTTAACTCTCTACTTTTGGGTTGCAGCAATGAGTTTGGGTAGTGTACTGTATGTATGTGTTGATGAAGTTCTATTGTCCTAGCTTTATTAAGTTGTACCACACTAATGCAGCTTTAATTTTGAATTCTCATATAGTATCATCTAATAATCATCCTTCAACTAGTCTTTGATTAAAACCTAGAAAACCATGTAAGCTAAGTTTTATATTCTGTAGAGTTTAAATGACTTACACCAAATGAATTGGTGTCAATTCTCCATGTTTAATCAGTCCTGTTATGGTCTACAGGATATTATTGCCTGTGAATTTCCTCCCAGTACTTGAAATCAACCTTATTTTATACTTTTTCCCTTGTTTTTTTATTAGCTATTGTGAGTGCTTTGCCGCTGGTGTCTACTGCATAGAGCCCTGCTCCTGTCAGGAGTGCTTCAACAAACCAATTCATGAAGACACTGTTCTTCAAACTCGCAAGCAGATTGAATCTCGTAACCCTCTTGCATTTGCTCCTAAAGTCATCAGAAGTTCTGATTCTGTACCTGATATTGGGGTTAGAAAATAAATTTAATTCAGTTTTTCTCCTGTGCAATTTAAACCACATTTTATAGTGTATTAATTATTATCTTCTTTCAGGATGATCCAAACAAAACTCCAGCTTCAGCACGACACAAAAGAGGATGCAACTGCAAGAAATCGAACTGCCTAAAGAAATATTGTGAATGTTATCAGGTTTTCACCCTTGTTATATCACGTATGCTCCCAATTTCAGTTATAATGTGAATTACAAATGGTAGTTTTCTTTTGAAGGGTGGGGTTGGTTGCTCCATTAGCTGTAGATGTGAAGGGTGCAAGAATGCTTATGGTAGAAAGGATGGTAAGTCCCTTATGACTGCAGTATATTGCCAATCAAGACCATCAAATTGACTTTCAATTTGGCATATTAGAAGTTTAGCATTTTGCTTGTTTTACATGATAACAGTTTTCCTGTAGTTAAATAGCTTGTTGATTTTTCCTTCTTTACTTCTGGTTCAGGTTCTGCTCCTATATGCCTAGAAACTGACTCAGAAGAAACAGAAGCATCTGACAAGGGTGTGGCGGAAAAAGCCCTGCAGAAAACGGAAATTCAGAATGCTGAAGATCATCCAGATTCTGCTATTGTGTCAACACCATTACGGCTTTCCAGGTTTGACATGCTGACTTTTTGTCAGCTGAGATGAGATGACAAAACTAATATCCCTTATTGATTAAATGTTATTGAATTTCTGTGGGACAGGCCATTGCTTCCGTTGCCCTTTTCATCAAAGGGAAAGCCACCAAGGTCTTTTGTTACAACCATCTCTGGTTCTGCATTGTTTGCCAGCCAAAAGCTTGGAAAACCAAATCATCTCTGGTCTCAAGCTAAGCATTTTCAAACTGTCCCAGATGACGAAATGCCAGAAATTCTCCGAGGTGATAGCTCTCCTATCACTTGCATCAAAACTTCTTCTCCAAATGGAAAGAGAATCTCCTCTCCCAACTGTGACTTGGGATCATCTCCTAGTCGCAGAGGTGTGAGGAAGTTGAGATTACAAGCCATTCCTTCATTTCCTTCTCTCACCCCTCACCCTTAGAATGGGGATATTTTTCCTTGTAAGTTAGTCCTCCTCTCCTCCCCCCCCCCCCCCTCCTTTTTCTTTAAGCATGTTTTAGTTTGTTGCAGTAGAAGTTATGCTTAGGTTTATGTATATTGAGCTTTGTTTTACTTTTGTAATAATATGTTGCATTCCTTCCATAATGTACTATTGAAGTAATGGTTATAATCATTACAGGGATTAATCTTTACGTTTTTCTGTTATGATTTTGGACATTTGGTTGTGATTAAGTTCCTAATGAGCTTTGCTGTAAATTATTTTCATCTAAGCTTGTGTTGACTTGTCCCAAAAAGTGAATGAGAATCATATTGCAACTTTATCAACCAAACGAGATGTATAGTTGTAACCAATCTAAAATTTCTATATACACCTTGCTGTGGACCCTTCTTGTCAGAGCAAATGCTTACCACCCATCTTAGTTTATGAATAAAAGAAATACTTATTTGTATATTAGTATGAAATCTTTTGTTAAAATTTATTTACTCTTTTAATCATTATTACCTGCCAGCTATCACTCCATGGTCTTGATTTGGTACGAGCAAGGAAACCATTATGAAAATGGAATATTTTTGACCACTATGCATCGTCACATGAATTTGAAAGTGCTAACCTCTACTCCCGTCTGAATCATAACTATTGTTATCATTATTAATTTATTTGTTTTATTATAGAGTTGCAATGTCATTCTTGCAGTTTCGTGGTATATGCAAGAATTTTTCCTTCAATAAAACAGTCACAACAAAAGATAATGGCACATATTGCTCTAGGATAAATTAAAACGTACGATGATTCTATAATTATTAACTATATTTGTTAAGAGTTTTACGTTATCAATGTTAAGAATTGGTTTAAAAAAGGAAAATAGTAATAAAGGCTGTTAGGGTATTTTTGAGAAATTAAGATTAGAAAACTTTTATTAATAATGTTATTAATACACTGTATTTATGGTTTTTAATGCATTTTTAAATTTTAATAAATTTGATATTTTTTTATTTAATCAGTAGTCAAATCAAAAAAATAATTCAGAAGTAGTTGACCACTGTTGTAACAAGTGTGGCACTGATTATACCAAAGATTTTGAACGTTGTCAACACCAACTAACTTGAGTAATCATTATGTGAGATAGCCTAACCTTAGTTAATGGATCCAGAATTTGGGCTCGGTAATGCGATAACAAGATCATTCAATTATGACCTGCATATGTTCCATATTCAACAGAGATTTTGAACAAAGAGTTGCCTTCAGAAAGCATTATATAATTATTTGGACCCCTTAAGTAAATTCACTCTTTAATAAAACGGGACAAAGGTGGTTACTTGAACTTGGTAGAGATATCAACATTTTGTGACATCTTAATCCCAAGAATCTATGAACAAAATCCACAAAGAAACAACCAAGGGAAAATTGAATACATGATCAATTGTGTATAAGTGAGTTATTGATTGCACAATAAAATTGTGAATCCCCACAGCACCCACCCTCTCTGTTCTGTCTTGAACTTTTAGCACGCCACCCTGCACAATTGGTGAAATAATGACCCGTACGGCTTGCAAAGCTACCAAAAAAGGAAAACACAATCTCATTCATAATCTTTTCGGAAACGGGGTTGGGACCGTAAGAGTAGCTTTTCCACAACGCTTTCTAATTCTAGACTTGGAAGACACTAAGTTGCTCTTTTGGTTGGTGAGGGTTGTGTTGCTCTTTAAGAACAGAGGTGCATAAGATATAACTCAAGTTTCTCAATCACTAGAGATAGAACCAACATACATACATACATACCATACGTGTGTACCAATACATGTCTCATTCATCTTTGCTTACAACCAATGATATAAAGAGAGGGGCCATTGTATGGAGCAAGATCACATCATGTGGGTCGGTGATTTTCAACCTCTGCAAGTACTTGTTCTTAGTTTTGTTAGGTAGTAACATCAAATATCAAATAGTACCTACAAAAGGAAGAAGGTTGATTGAAGTGGGCTCTAAATTGTCTTTGCCTCGTAAAAGAGGTGAACCACTGTTGTCAACCAAGCGATGTCATACCCAATTTATTTTTTTTATCTCATTTTTAATGTTCAAAGAAATAATAATAAATAGGATTTTTAATCCTTCAAATACATTTTAGTTTTTTTTTTTAATTGTTACTTTTATGTTAGATGTTGTCATTGGTCATTTTTCATGTTACATGCTACATGCTACTTTCTTTTAAGGGCAAGTAAGAAAATCTAAAACTAAAAATATTTAAAATGTATGAATAAAAAATAATAATTCTATAAGAGTCTGATAAATAAATAAATAAATAAAAGAAAAGAGAAGTCAACAAAATAAAACTTGATTTCGCGAAATGTCGGCAACTACCAACAGTTTCTGTAGTTATGGAGAAACAGGAGTTTTAGTTGATACGATAAATAGGACCAGAGACACGTGAGCACGTTTTCAAAACATAGTTCTCAGTTTTTCAGAAGCCAACAAATTTAGAGAAAGCAGCACTATTTTTTAGATGCCAAAGAGCAAGAAACATGAGCCAAATATAAGGTTTTATTTTATTTTATACTCTAAATTATATTTAAAATAATATTTTTATTAAAAAATATGTTCTTTATTCCAGAATAAAAAATCAATTTTTACTGGTAAACAATATATAATGAGTATATAATTTCTAGCCAGTACTCGTACACTATCAGTGGAGATGTACTGTATTTTACCAATTTTTAAATAACTATTAACTGAGAAGGTCTTGCTATTATGGATAGTCGGTATAAAATGATTTTCTTACATTATATTATCTAAAATGATTGTCAATTCAAATGCATCACGTGGGTTGTGACCAAAAATCAACGGTGTCAACTAGCTAACTTGTCATCAAATTGCATATTCAATAAACCTGTGTTTCTTCTATTTTTAATTCCTTCTTTCATCATGGATTATATTTGATAATAAAAATATAACACTTATCAGATTCTAGATTGTGATACAGTTTGTGACGATTCAACTCCATTTAATTTGTTTTCTTTTAAATCTTTACATCATTTGACACTTCTCAAAGAAAATATATTTTGTCGCTGAAAAGCACACGTTTTCATATTTTTTTTAATATATACTCGTGTTTAGTGTGTTTCTATTTGTGTTATTTATATAAAGATATAAAAAAAATTAATAATAAAGAAAAGAAATAAGCTCACTTACTCAAAGAATAAATTTTGAAATACTTAGTTCACTTAATATTTTTTTATAAATATTAAATTTTATCAATTGAATCATCGCTATTTTTATTAAGTAGATCAAGTCATTAATTTTTATATAATTTAAAAATTATTTAATATTTCATCAATTAAATTTATTGTAATATATTATTATTATTATTATTTCAAAATGTTATATCAGCTACAAATATATTATTTATTAATATTCAATTTATCTAAAATTTGATACACAAGACAATATCAAATAATTGAACAATTAAATTTATGAAATTTATATTATATAAAAAGGTATCTAGCATAAAAAGTATCCAAGACTCAAACAAAAGTTGTGAAGAATAGGATATATTATTAACACAGGAGAACTTGTCCACTTTGATCTATTAATTGCGGATGAAACTGTTTGCAATAATGGTTAACTGATAAGCCAAATTAAATTTTCAGTTAATTTAAATATTTATTTTGACCACTATGAAATGATTACAATATTCACTAATGGTAACAACTGGGCATCACCAGTGACCATAAGTATTTCCTTTTGGGTTTGCTGTTGTGAATCATTAATTATTGGGTGGGACACTTTCTCTTTCTGACCAAACACCTTGACTATCATATATGTGTGTTCCATGTTAGTAGTAGAGTCAAGAATCTTATGCTAGTAATACACAACCATTATGTATTTTATCATATTCTCTAAAGGAAATTATTTGTAATGTATATTTGAAAACAAGTATTATAGGATTTACAATTTGTTTAATGCATTTGTACTTTACAAAAGACAAACTCTTCCAACCACCACAGCTTTTGGCTTTAGCATTCCCACTTTATTCCAATTATTGTCATTCTATTTGCAAGGTGGGAAGGAATAGAGATTATATAAAACATAGAACCTCATAATTAGATTACAAACTTTACATTCCATACTTCCTTTGCTCTAATACTGAAGAATACGACCGTTTTACAATGCTTAATATCTCCGAATTAATTATAGTGATTAAAGCATAATCATGATTTTGGATCTCATTAATGTTTGTTGGAATGGGAGACTCCGCTTACTATGCATTCACACGCATCTTTTCCTTAAAGGATACTGTAACGAAATTATTATAATTATAATAACCTCTCTAAAACAAGAGAATTAAAATTAAACCAGAACATTCTGATTTTGCTGTGATCAGTGTGTGTTGGTTGTCCTTTTTACAGTTGATGAGTCATACATACAGTGTCAGAGCCGACACGCCACAATTTTATATTGCCAATGTCCCACTTCAAAGACACTAAATGAAGGTTGCCACTTTGTGTCTTGCGATTCAGAAAATGGGGTAAAATTCAAGTTTTGCAGCTGTTTAGGATTCTGTTATCAGCTGCTGATGAGGATCCCATTGTTTGATTCCATCGTTTTGGGGTGTGGTTGATCTGAATTGTTCCAAAGCATGAACTTTGTGTGGTTTTCTGGATACCCATTTGGCTGGTTTGATAACATTTTGCTCCTCTAAGTTGTCGTTGATCAAGTTCATTCACTTGGTAAGAACTTGCTCTTATATAGGCTATAGCTATTACAAGGGTATGCTTTTGTTGAATTCATCATTCGTTTTGCTCATGATCATTAGCTTTTGTTCCTTTTGATGTACCTTTTCTTTAAACTTTTTGTCTATTTCTGTCCTCTCCTTTAACCCTTCATGATCATCAGTAATCATTTTGCATAGGATGCTACCAAATACCAGTGTTCATTGTTATATTTCCTCTGCTCTTGACATCTTTGTTGGTCGTTTTGCGAGTACATTTTTTTTCCGGTTACCTTCGGGTCTGTTGCTTGATCATGGAAATTACCCTTGCTTGAAGGAAAATTTCTCCATTAAATCAACCAATAAATGCATACAAAATTTGAGCAAGATAGAAAATGTATTTTCTTATTGTGTTTGGATTTTGGAACTGTGTTTCACATTTGGAAGTCTTTTATTTTGATAAAATTCATCATGCTGAAGGATCGATGCTTCTAGTATGCATTTGGTATTTCATGCTTATGCACTTTCCCTGCAGTTTAAAGACGTTTTTTTTTTACTCTTTCTTGTTCCTTTCTTTGGCAGTCCCCCTGATAGCAAATTGTCTGAAAATTTGAAACAAGTTTCCTTCACTGATTAACTGGAGCTGTGTCCAATTTGGTAGGTAATACAACTTCTATGTTAAAAGAGTTTAATACTTTCTTATGCATTAAGCCATGGGAGTAAAGTTGGACTCATGAATCTGGAGCAATTCTTATTAAATGTACTATTAATACATTTATTCGATGTAGGTACAAGAAATGGCTAAACTCAATTGTAGGGTCTCAAATTAGCAAAACACTGTCACTGGTGGTGGAAGTCCAACACCAGGCTCTAGCAGTATCAAGACTATTTGTGTTGTAGTTCTTCGCTGGAGTCATGGCAACCCTGTCACATTCCGAGTCTAGGCGCTCATATTCTTGGTGGTGGGATAGCCACATTAGCCCAAAGAATTCAAAATGGCTTCAGGAAAACCTTGCAGGTGTGTCTTTTTCCTCTACATATATATATATCTACAATTGTGCTAAAGTGTTCTGAATATATTGTTTTGAACTTGTTACTTGTAACGTTATCTGGTTTGCAACTGGGTTAAATTTGCTGCCATAATGACGAGACTAAAGTTACACAACCAGTGGTAAGTGCTTTGCACATTAAGATCTACCAAAAGAATATCTTTCCACAATCCGCAATAAGAAAGTAACAGATAGAAAGCCCTGTAAAATATCAGGTCGCTTTCTCTGGAATGAAGAATTTAAGCACACGATAGATGTCCATAAATTTTAAATATTAGGCACACTAAATTGTTACTCATCTTTTATCCAAATTTCATAAGAATACAATTGTTCACTGTAATGAAATTCTTCATTATAGCCTAATCACTCTTTTGGTGTTTACTACTTTCAAGCTAATATCTGTTTAGTGCCAAAAATAAAAATTCCTCGGTCATTGTGTCATAATCATAATGTCTATTTATCACCAGTCTTCTAAAAGTGTAAGCCATAAACTACCCCGCGGGAATAATATATACACACTTTGCATGTTGTTGCTTGCAGGCCAACGTAATCATGAAATTGGAATTCATTATGTTAAATTGATGAGGGAAATTAAGACTCAAGCTTGCATGAGTATCTATATAATAAATATGGTTCTTATTTTGTTTTGGTGGTTATTTTATATGCAAATGGCATTTGAAGGTTGCACACAAGATTTCCTTTTGAAAGGGTGCCGATGGTGCCAATTCTAAATGCAATCACCCAGAAAAGGTTGAACTACTATTTTTTTTTTTTTTTGACTCACTGTTCGACCGTGTAATATTCTCATTTGGCATTAAAACTTACATAAAATAGCACCTCTGCAACTAACATCTAAGAAATTACATGGAAGTAGAATAAAAGAATTGCTAAAAGTTAAATTTTGAGTTAACGCTTAAGAAAAAGTGGTTGCAAACAGTTTATGAATGACAAATCCAGTTGTTATAATTTGTGAAAGATGTTATATAAGTGTGAGAAATTAAGGAAATGATGGTTGATTTGTATCCATGCTTCTATTGTTTAGTCCAACAAATTAAAGTGATGTTATGTTTACATAGACATAGATACCAAAGTCAAAGCAATGATAAAGCTCATTGAAGAGGAAGCAGATTCATTTGCTAGGAGGGCAGAAATGTACTATAAGAAGCGACCGGAACTCATGAAATTAGTGGAGGAGTTCTACCGAGCATACCGTGCATTAGCAGAGAGATATGATCATGCAATGGGAGAGCTACGCTATGCCCATAAAACCATACAAGAAGCATTTCCCAACCAAGCACATTACATTCTGACTGATGATTCACCTTATGGTTCTTCAGGACCCGGTGCTGAATCACACACACCAAGAGAGGCTGACCATTCAGGGAGAGCAGATAGTGAAGTTCAAACCTTAAGGAAAGCCCTGGCCAAAATACAGTCTGACAAGGATGCTATCTTTCTTCAGTATCAGAAGAGTTTGGAGAAGATAACCAAAATGGAAGGTGATCTTAATAAGGCACAAAAAGATGTGGGAGGCCTTGATGAACGAGCAAGTAAAGCTGAAATTGAAACTAAAATATTGAACGAAGCCCTGGCACAGCTAAAAGTTGAGAAGGATGCTGGTCAAGTTCAGTACAACCAGTGTCTAGAAATTATAGCTAAACTGGAGACCATGTTATCTCTGGCCCAGCTGGATGCCAAGGGACTTGATGAGAGAGCTGCTAAGGTAGAAATTGAAGCCAAAAATCTAAAAGAAGAACTTAGCAGATTGGAAGTTCAGAAAGACGCTGGTTTTCTTCAATATAAGCAGTGTCTTGAAAAGATTTCAGTTTTGGAGGCCAAGATAACCCTTGCTGAGGAGAATTCCAGGATGTTAAATGAGCAACTTGAAAGAGCAGAACTGGAAGTTAAAGCACTGAGACAAAATCTTGTTGAACTGAATGAAGAGAAAGAATCTGTAGCTGTCCTTTACCATCAATGCTTGGAGAAAATAGCTAAAATGGAGAATGAAATTTTGCGTGCCCAAGAAAATTCTGAAAAACTACAAAGAGAAATTGAGAAAGGGGCTGAAAAACTTAAGACTGCTGAAAAACATTATGATGTGTTGGAGAAATCAAATCAATCTCTTCGGTCAGAGGCTGAAAGTCTGGTGCAGAAGATCGCTATGAAGGATCAAGAACTTCTAGAGAAGCAAACTGAGATAGAGAGACTGCAGACTCTAATGCATGAAGAACATTCTCACTTTCTTCAAATTGAATCCACTCTGCAGACTTTACAGAAGTTGTACTCCAAATCACAACAGGAGCAAGGAACTCTTGTTTTGGAGCTTAAATATGGGCTTCAGCTGTTGAAGGACTTGGAGCTTTCCAAACAAGGTTTTAAAGAAGAAGTGCAAGAGAATGTGGAAGATAACAGACTTTTGCATGAACTTACTCTCTCTTCCACTAAGTCATTATTAAGAAAACAGCAAACTGAAATCTCTAAATTGAAGGAGATCAAAGAGAAACTTGAACGAGAGTTTGTTGTAAATGCTGAAGAAAGCAATGCCCTCCTGCAGGACGCTCATCAAATAAAGGATGATATCCAGCATTTGAATAACAAATATCAGGCTATGTTGGAGCAATTACAGACTTTAGGTCTGAATCCTAAATGTTTTGCAGCATCTCTGAAAGATTTACAAAATGAGAACTCAATGGCAAAGGAGCTATGCAAAACGGAACGCAATGAGAAAGATGTTCTTCGTGAAAAATCGAAGGATATGGATGAACTTCTGATAGAAAATGCCTTCATGGAATTTTCCCTGTCAAGATTAAATGATGAGTTAGATGAGCTAAGGGCAACGGTGAGGAAATTTCAAGAGTCTTGCCAAGTTCTCCAGGAAGAAAAATCCACTCTTGTTGATGAGAAATCAGCCCTACTTACACAGTTACAAATTACCGCTGAAAGTATGCCAAAGTTATTGGAGAAGAATGTCTTGCTAGAGAAGTCCCTCTCGGATGCAAACAGTGAGCTTGAAGGTTTGAAGGCTAAATCAACTGACTTGGAAGAAATCTGCAAGTTGCTAAATGATGAAAAGTACAGTCTTCTAAATGAAAGAAGCATCCTAGTATCTCGGTTGGAGAGCGTTGAGGCCAAACTAAGCAACCTGGAAAATATGTTTATACAATTAGAAGAAAAATTAGCTGATGTGGAGAAGGACAAAGAAAACACAGACAATCAAGTAGAAGAACTCCGTGCTTCAATTTTGGTGCAAAAAGAAAAGTATGCTAATCATACACACTCAAGTGAAGCCCGACTAACAAATTTGGAGAATCTTGTTCATGTACTACAGGAAGAACTGCAGTTGGGGAAGATGAAATTTGAAAAAGAACTTGACAAAGCTATAAATGCTCAGGTCGAGATGTTCATCATGCAAAATAGTATAGAAGATCTAGAGCAGAAGAACATGGCCTTGTTAACTGAATGTGAAAAGCATGTAGAGGCATCAAAATTTTCTAACAAAGTTATCTCTGAGTTGGAGACAGAAAATCTTATGCAACTGATGGAAGAAGAGTTTTTGTTGCATGAAATTAGAAAGCTTAAAATGGCTATTCATCAGTTGTGTCAGGCTCTTCAGATTGATCCAGATAGTGGGCATGACAAAGGAACCAAGCAAGAGGAAATACCCATATCACATGTTTTGGACAACATTGAGGGCTTGAAAATTGCTATTGTGAAAATCCAAGAGGAGAAGCACCAGCTGGTTGTGGAGAACTCTGCCCTCCTAACTTCACTTCAGCAACATCAATATGAGAGAGAAGAACTGGAGTCAGAGAAAAAGATCATGGAGCAAGAGCTGGAAAACATGAGAGAGCTTAATGTAACGTTGCAGAAAGATAAGGGTGAACTTCTAGAGAAGAACAAGAAACTGCAGATTGATGTGGCTAATGGAGAAGAAAAGGAGAATACATCAAAGTCCAAATTGGCAGCTCTGCAAGCGGAGTTGATAGATTCATGGAGAACAAATCAAATGCTTCAGGAAGAAAATAGTAAGATGGTTGAGGAGAAAAATTCATTTCTTCGGAGTGTTTTGGACCTCAAAAAAGCAATGTCCATTGCTGAAGATGAAAACAGTGCAATACTCCATGAGGTACTAGCTCTAAGAAACCTCAGTTTGGTTTATGAGAGCTTTCTCACCGAGAAAGTCATTGAACAAAAAGCACTCTCTGGACATCTAAGCAGCAATCTTAGCCGTTTGAACAATGACCTCAATCAGGAACTTGACGTGTTAAGAAAGGAGTTTGAGGTGAAAGAAGCAGAGAATGTTTATCTGAACGAGTCTACTAAGAGGATGAACAAAGAGCTGCAGGAAATCAAGTATGCAAATTGTCATTTATGTCATCAAGTTGAAAATTCAGAGAATCTTCTTAGGAAGAAAGAAGTTGAGCTGCTAGAAATGGAGAAAAGGTTAAAGGTTGCTGAGGCATTGAATGCTGAATTTTGCAAATGCATTAAGGAGATGAAGACGGATCAAGAAGAATCAAGATTGATCAGAGGAGCTCTAGACAGGCAGATTCTTGAACTATCAGAAAATTTTATGAACCAGAAAAAAGAAATTGAACAACTTACTGAAGAAAATGGAAGTTTTATGTCTGCGATGAGATCATTACTGCATGAAGTTGAACTACAAAAGGTTAGGGAACAAACAGTGAATTCAGAGTTGCTGGATAAAACAAATGAACTCCAACGTTTGGAGGCTGAAGCTGCTGCATTCTATTTGGATCTTCAGATTTCATCCATCAGTGAAGGACTGCTGAAAGGTAAGGTTGCTGAGCTTACTGGAGTTTGCAGGAGACTTGATGATGAAAGTGCTGCAAAAAGCATGGCGATTGAACAGATGATAGAAAGAATCAGTTTACTAGAAAATGAAATTGGAGGACTGAAGGGGAAGTTATCTGCATATACTCCTGTCATTGCTTCTTTGAAAGATGATTTTGCATCTCTCGAGCACACTTACTTTCTTTGGACCAACAAAACTTTTACTGTAGGCAACATAGAACAAAAGGTAGCATTATGTTTTCACACAATATTATGTACTTTCGTTTTTTACTTCTTCCTTTTCTCTTGTCAAAACATCTTATGCAGTTCACATATATTTTCAACTTATCCATGCCTATCATGAATGTTTGTCCAGGATGTAGTGATTGAGTCCTGTCTACATGAAAATAGCTATCCAAGTTTAAGGCAAAATGAAAGCACCTTAATACTGGATGCGGTTGCAGATTTGCTGAATATGCAGACAAAGATTAGAGCTGTTGAAAAGGTAATGTTTGAAGAACTGGAAAGACATGTCAAAGAGGAAAATCTAACTTCCAATGTTGAAGAAGGAGCTCTGACAGAATTGACCAAGGATTCAAATTTGGATATTGCTACATATCCAGAAATTGACAACAGAAAAGTGATGAAAATTAAGGAAGACTGCACAAGAGACCACAAAGCATGGAGAACAAAATCTCAAAAAAGGTCATTGATGAAAGATATTCCACTTGATCACAACTCGGATGATGCAGACTCCAAGTATTGCACCAGAGGGCATAATAGTAGGACTGATGATCATACCTTTGAGTTATGTGAAACTGATCAACATGATATTACTGAAGAAAATAAGCTTAGTTCTACTTCAATAGAGGATGTAATTACATGTCATGAGTCAAGCAACTCAGAAAAATGTCAAAATTACTCTTCAGAATTGGAGACAGAGAAGGAATTGGGCATTGACAAGCTGGAGTTGTCGATGACTAGAAAAGAGACAACTGAAGATAGCAAGAGGAAGATCTTGGAGAGGCTTGCTTCAGATTCTCAGAAATTGGCCATTCTTAAAATGACTCTACAAGATTTGAAAAAGGAGCCAGAGACAAAGAAGAAGAACAAGAAGGTAAATGAAGTTGAATATGAAACAGTTAAAAGACATATGGAGGATGTTGAGGAAGCTGTCATGCACCAAATAGGCATATATGATCAACTGGTAAAGGATATTGATGAGAGAACCTCATCTTCAGACACAGATGCTTCAATGCAGTTGGAGAACCATGGAGGACAAATCCAAAGAAGAAGAGTAACAGAGCAAGCTCGAAGAGGTTCTGAACAAATAGGACGGTTGCAGTTTGAGGTGCAGAACATCCAATACATTTTGCTGAAATTGGCTGATGTCAACTACAAAGGGAAAAACAGATTCTCTAGACCAACAGGTGTGTTGCTGAGGGACTTCATTCACATTGGGAAGAAAAATAGCAGAAGGCGGCGTAAGGTGTGTGCTTGTGGATGTTCAAGGCCTTCAACTAATGAGGACTAAGGAATTTAGAGACTGAATGTTGTGAGTACTTTATTCATTTGGGACGTTTCTATAACAGGCGTATCAAATTCTTAACTGAGCTAGTAAAATTGAAGCTTTATCATGAGAAATAAGAGATTATCAGTTTAGGATTATCTGATCATAGCAACTTTTTTCATATCTGTATGTATGTTTTAGCTTCCAAAAGATATGTTAAGAGTGACTTGTGTGAAGAATCGCTTTGTAACAGTAAATAAGACTTTCCCTGCAATGAATTTGCACTTTATGTTATCCTTACTTGGAACACTTTATATTATCCTTAGTTCCTTACTTTGGAAGGCGGGTTTTAATATACTCCTTTATTTTGTAAAAAGTAAATACAATGCTTTTCAATAAGTAAAAAGAAATTAACTTTGAACCGTTGATATTTGTAGATATAAAATGAATGACTAAGATTAATTGATGAAAAGGTAAAAGGAACCGATAACTACATTGAGTAATAAAATGTTAAAGAAGGGTAAATAAGTAAATTGTTACTTCTCCTTTATCTCTTTCCTCTTCATCTTTACGACTGCTCCTCCATTTTCATCTCTTTTGTTTCTTCTCAACCTCCTTCATTCCCAAAATTTTTTTTTATCTAAACTTTGAAATTTGTTGGATAAAATTAACTAAGATGAGATTTCTTCTCTGTGACTTCCTTCATTATTTCCTCTAAATTACATGCATTGGCCTATCAATCTGGATTCCAATGAGACATGGCTGGAAGAACATGAAACGTGGTTGAAAAAAGTCAATTCTACATCAGTTGAATTGGATGACTGAAGCAATAATTCTTTATAAAATATATTTAAAAAATTAAAATGTAATTTCTACATGGGTTTTCTCAGATAACCGATGTACATAACTACTTCTCCTTTATCTCTTTCTTCTTCATCTATACGACAACTCTATTTTCATCTCTCTTATTCTTCTCAACCTTCTTCGTTTCTAGTTTTTTTTTTCATTTAAACTTTGAAATTTGTTGGATAAAATTAACTAAGATGAGATTTCTCCTCTATGACTTCCTTCATAATTTCCTCTGCAACTCCTTCATTTTCATCTCTCTTGTTTTTTCTCAACCTACTTCATTCCCAAATTTTTTTTCCATCTAAACTTTGAAATTTGTTTGATAAAATTAACAAAAATGAGATTTCTCCTCTATGACTTCCTTCATAATTTCCTCTGAATTACATGCACTGGCCTATCAATCTGGATTCCAATGAGACATGGCTGGAAGAACATGAAATGTGGTTGGAAAAAGTCACTTCTACATCAGTTGAATTGGATGACCGAAGCAATAATTCTTTATAAAATATATTTAAAAAATTAAAATGTAATTTCTACATGGGTTTTCTCAGATAACCGATGTAAAAATTAGCAACATAAACCCAACACAACCGATGTAAATACAGTCCATGCGGAAAATGTATAAAGTGGTTGCTTAATAACATCAGACTTGCCACAGACCCGATGCAAATTGAATTCATGCGCAAATATAAAAGGTGTTCACCTAATTATATTGATTTTATAACACAACCGATGCAAATGTAAAGGCCCACAAACTATTGTTCATCTTTTAACTCTCGATCCCTTGCAGAAATTATCCAATATTCATTATTTTTTTCACCGTCTCTAAATTGCACAACCAATTTCATTGTAATAATATAGTTACCTCCTACTTTTTATATTAAATCTCCACAACCTGATGTTCTTTTTATCTTAACTTTATACATACTTAATATTTAAAATTTCATGTTTTTAATATTGTAAACACTCTACACCTACCTGTTATTCTGTAAATATAATTTTTAATATAACGCTGAAGAAAACAAGATGACCAACACCAAGAAGAAGAAGAGGAACAAAACATGAAGAAAAATAAAAGTACAAATTACCAATATATCTTTTCAAAATCTAATTTGAATAATCAGTATCCTGTAATTCATTCTTAACCATTCGATTAAAATCAACGGTTCATAATACATGATAACTTTTGCAAAAAATTTCTTTTTTTTACTTTTTACAAAAGAATGGAGGATATTAGAACCCGCCACTTTGAAAACATAAAATGAGATGTTTTGAGTTTTACTGACTTATGCTGTCTTAGTAGAAATATATACTTCTTTTTGCTTTAGTAGAAGTATATACTTTGTTTCCTTTCAGTTCGGTCAAAAAGATTGTTTAGGATTCAGAAAAGTAACTAGTACGTTTCTCTTGCATTTGTAAATATTTTTAAATTTAATAAAAATCAAATTAAATTTGTTAATTTGTTTAACTCACTAAACTTGCTATTGGCTAGGTTTTGTTTATCAGAAAAGTAATAATATTGTAAGATTTTATCTTTCAAATCTTTTTTAAAACGATAGAAAATTACAATTTATTTTATTAATTAAAAAAAGCATATCAACACAACACCTTATAAAAGCGTGTAAATAACTAGTATTGAAATTTTGTTTTTAAAAAGTTAATACAAATTTTGATACTCTAATCTTCATGACTACAGACTTAAGATAGAGTTACACCACATAGGGCAACTTAGACAAACCCCATTAAATCTTTTATTTGAATCGATTTTTTTTTTTTTTCACTTTCTACCTAGAGATTGGTTGATAGCATAGACAGGAGATGATCTGATAGAGATCATGGATGTGATGGCATGGGAATAATGGAAACATGGTCTACACCACGTAATAATTTGTTCCTTCATAGTCAACCATGGTAGCCGGCCTTGCTATGAAGGTGTGCTCTTCCAAAAAAATCTTTTACTACTTACATTTCTATATTAAAAAAAATTTAAACACTCCCAATATCAATCATTCTACCTTACTAATATATTATTTTAAAAAATTTATAAAATTATATATAACTAATCTGAATTTTGATTAAATATTTTAGTCAATATATAATGGTTCCTTAAAAAATTTGAGTCAAAATCGTCGACTGTCTGCGTAAAAGTATACCCATCTTCCATGCACTGCACATTCCTTTTCTTTTCCTATAAATAGGCAAAAGCTTACAACCTGATCAATCGACGGTATGCATCCAAACGAAATGGAGAAAGAAAGCGTTGATCTGACTCAAATATCCCTTCGACCCCTTCAATTTTCTGACCTCGATGATCTCATGGTGTGGAGGAATGATGAAAAGGTGGCGAGATTTTGCTCTTGGGAACCTAACACTACCAAAGAAGATGGCATAAAGTTCATCCAAGACATACCCAACAAGTTTGTATGGTGCAGAGCAATATGCCTAAAGGGTGGTGCAATTGGGTGTATTTCTCTGACCTCAAGGGAGAAAGCCGTGGAACTTGGCTATGTTATTGCCTCCAAATACTGGGGTCAAGGGATTGCCACGGTAGCTGTGAAACAAGCAGTGAAGGCTGCATTCAATGAGTTGGAAGAGTTGGAGAGGGTAGAAGCTCTTGTTGACGTGCAAAATGTTGGGTCTCAGAGAGTGTTGGAGAAGGTTGGTTTCCAAAGAGAGGGAATTCTCAGAAAGTATGGCTTTGTCAAGGGAAAAAGCACAGATATGGTCATGTTTAGTCTTCTTTCCACTGATCCTCAACTTTGATTTCTTTTACCATGTTTCATTTGGAAATTGGAATTAATATATGATTTAATCATCAATATCCTCAACTTTGATTTCTTTTACCATCTTTGGATTCCGCTGTCTAAAATCCCGAGATGAGAATTAATCCAAGTAAAATAAATTAATGATCCATACAATTTTCCATGACTTGTATGATGGCACAGCCAGAGACTTCACATTCAACAAAGGCGGCTACTCCCGTAAGGTGGCCAATGGAACTATAGCAGACACGTCACCATTTGTCTTCTTCAAACTTCATTTGCATGATTGGAGCTTGAAAATTATATGCTTCTGCTCTTTGAAACTAATATCTTACTTGCCCTTGGAAGATCCCATTACCAAATAAGGAAACACGAACGAATAACTTATTAATTTCCTTCAAAATGTAAAACGGAATACTGTCACGTCTAATAATTTCATTACAAGACATACGAGTCGAATTCGTGTCACATTGAGCCCTCAATTAATTACATTAATAAATCAAATTTAGCCCTTAAAACCTCACTTGGCTTTCAGCAATATAAAGTGTAGTCTTGCCAGGGAATTATAAAAAAAAACACGATTTCATTCCAAGTTACTCTCTAAAGACAGTTTTACAACAATATAAAATAACATTCTGACAATTTCGATTCTTCCATGTATATAACAATTTTGAAACATTAACCGTCTCTTCAATTCTGATAGTTATTTTAAAATGTATAGAAAAACAAATCATCAATTATTAATAAATATATAATATCAAGTTTGATATTTTAACTTAATATCCAAATAATAAATCTATCACACCACATATCTGATCC
Organism: Abrus precatorius; assembly: GCF_003935025.1. Classification (NCBI taxonomy): domain Eukaryota; kingdom Viridiplantae; phylum Streptophyta; class Magnoliopsida; order Fabales; family Fabaceae; genus Abrus; species Abrus precatorius. Next base: position 10,240,965 of record NW_020874406.1, on the reverse strand, counting down.
TGAAAGCAGAATGAATTTATCATATTTGGTTGTAATAAAGATTCGATGAATCACTACGATATATGAACATTGTGAATCACCTTTTGGTTTAACAGCTGTCAGTAAATAATTAGGCGAACTGAAACAAAAAGAAAACAGTACAATGGCAAACAGGCTGAAGGACCGCTAAATAAGCCTGTTACTATCTCGTACTTGGTACAAGATCAATTCCATAGGCGCCAACAAAATATCTCGTTTGCAAGAAAACCTTGACGCTAAAAACAATATGCAAATAATGCACGAATTATAAGATGAGAACACACAAGGAAACAAGATTAACGTCTTCATGACGTGCTTAGTTATTGCAACAGTACTTAAATTCGCCAAACCAAAAATCCAGATTTAGATTGCAAACAAATGTTTCTCAATGTCTAAACAAAACTGCAATAAATTAGTAAAAGTAAAAAGGAAACCTAAACAAACAAAAATCCATAGCCAGATCAAGCTCCAACTACTTCAGTGGCTCCCTCAACCATGGTTTCATCAGCAGGTCTGTCCACCTTTGTACCAACATCTTCTGAGTAATCACCATGAACCTACATGGTTTGAAAACATAAGCATTAATACCACTACTGATCAGGTTTTAAACCACATGCTTGCAACCAAAACCAATTCATAAGAAATTTCTTGAAAAATTGCTTCCGTTCCAAAGGACTCCGTTTAAAATGGTCTATAAATCAACCGAGAACAAAAAGACATTAAAACATTAAAGATTGAATAGAATTTCTATGCAGAATCATGAACATATTAAAACATTTTTCATTAGATACAAGAATCAGAAGTGCAAGTAAAATTTCCAAGCAAAAAGACATACCTCCATCAGTTTCCCAAGATCAAACTTTGGGGCTTTCAGGATCTTAACTTTACGGATAAATACATTCTGTAAAGGATAGATGCTAGATGTTGCCTTCTCAATCTCTTTTCCGATCATCTCAGGAATGAACTTACGGACCAATTCTTTCAGATCACAGGAGGTTGCCTGGTTGATCATGATCTCTCTCATCTTCCTTCGGATCTGAACAGATAAAGGTGTGTTTTAAACAGTTAGACATGCAATTGCCCATCTCCCCAAAATAAATATAAAATCTAAAACAAAATATGATGTAACAAGAGACAAAAACCATTTTTCAGTTGTCATGTTCAGGAAGCAAATCCTGAAAAATAGGGTTCAATTCAAAGGATTGCAATGCCAGTAAACATATGACAGAAAATTAAAGAAACATCACATCCCTTTTAAATTAATGTTATTAGCTCAGGTACTTCAATAGAGAGATATTAAATCAAAAACATGTTCCCAAGTTAATATAAGCTAGAACATATACTATGTTTAAAAATGAAGATTGAAAACAAAACCAATTACCACAGTCACAGCTAAGAAAGTTGCAGAGAATATACCTGTCTAATTTGGCTTGATTGAGCATAGCATGTCCTCTTCACCTGGTTACTACGTCTCTTAGTAAACCCAATGCAGAACATCCTCAAAGTATAATTATCTGTGGTCTTCACATCCACATGAGCTTCAATCAAAGTTTGCCACTTTCGCACCAATGACCTCAACTTGTCAGTGGTGAAATCCATCCCCTACAGAGATAAGCTTAATTAGATTACAATCACAAGTCAATAGCATTCATCAAAAGAAGCTCAGCCACCAACATACCCAGAAGTTAGTCAGAACATTCTTCCCTTGAACATCTTCAGCTCTCAAGCGAATCTTCTTGAAAGCATGGTCCTCATCACCTTGAAGATCAGCCAAGGAAACCTCAAACACTCTATGTTTGAGTCCTTCAGAAGCAATCTGTAATTTTAAATACCCATTGTGTCAACATCTATGTAAGCAGGCACAAGTCTCAGCAATTTAAATTGCACGTAAGCCAAATCAATTTGTAGTAGTAATAATAAACTATTAAAACCCACATCCATATTTCACACTTAAAACAAACTCAATAATGTGAGTACCGGATTATTATAAACCTATAATACTATAAGAAAAAAATCAACGAGACATCAAAATATTAAAATGCTGTCAAGATGCAGAACAATAGAATACATTAAGCAGAATTCTGCTCAATGCAAATAACAAAACATATACCACTGATGAAGTGTAGCCAAACAAAAAAAAAATCTAATCCATACACGATATTCCACTATACGTTGATGCGAGTATATGTAGATCCAAAACCTTATGATTTGTACACAGTTGTGGATAGAGAGAAAAATACCTTGGTACCCTGGGTACGAGTGACGAGTGTCTTGCCAACATTCTTGACCTGGAACACAGAAGGAGCCTTGATATCGTACCAGTCCTTCTTCGCAAAGGGATCAGCGCTGCGTAATGAGAGAAGAAACAAAACTTAATTCAAAAATAGAATACGAAAACGATTGAACTTAGGAAGTTAAGGGAATGAGAACTAACGCCTTCTTCTTGCCACCCTTCTTTCCCTTGGAGATCCTCTTGTTCTTGCCGACGGCCATCGCTCTTCTTCTTCTTCTCCTTCTCCTGCAAGCTCAACACCAGCGGCAACGAGAGAAAGATGAAACCCTAATTCCCAGTCTCTGTTAGTGCGAGTGGCGCTTCTTATATTCCCTAAAACCCTTCTTGGGCTTTCTTTTGGGCTCATAGATCTCTTTACAATACTAACCCTTCTTGACCCAAAACAAAAAGTAAAAAATTCTTTCGAATTCGAATTGGTCATGTGACTACAGAGTTTTTTTTTGGACCAAAAACTTTTCCTTCATGATAAAAATATATTTTCATGGTTAATACGGGCGAAATTTTTTTAAAAAAAGTTAAAAAATGAATTGGAAATTTAAAATAATAAAAGTTATGAATTACACTAATCTTTAAGAAAAGTAAAACTGAATGATCAAAACACACTCTAAATAATATGCCATAATTTAATGCCTTTGGAAGAGGGAAAAATCTTCTTGCAAAAAGAAAAAAAAAGTATAAGCAAGTGAGATTTCAAGGAATACATTAAAGTAAATGATAAAGTGAAAAGAATTATTTAAAAGGTACAAATAATTGTAATTTAAGAAAAAGAATACTATATAAAATCAAAGGTGATTAACAATTTGAGTGCTTTTAAAGATATTAGATATAAGTAAAGTTAAATATTTAGAGAAATAAGTTGTGATAGAAACATGACTATATTTTAAAAAAAAAAAAGCTTATTCCTTTAATATTTTAAAGATCATATAATACTAACATTTTTTTAACTAAATTACTAACTTTATTATTTATTGATATAAAATAATTTATGATTATTCCAAATGTAAGATAGATATCAATCTTTATCTATTATAGGTTGTAGATTTTATCTTTTCTTAAATTATAATTGGGTGAAAAATTCACTATTATACTTGAGAGATTAGAGAATTTATTTATGGATTCTTTCTTATCTTCTTGTTATGTTTTACTTCACATTATTGTCCTTTAATCAAGCATTGTCGACTTTATTATCTCATAATTGTATTGAAATTACTTTTTGTCTTTTTTTTTTCAAATTTTGCCAGTTTTTTATAATTTTGTCTTCTTCTGCCAATACTTTTTAATGATATTTTTATCTTTGGTGAAATAGAAAGTAGATTCTATAACCATTATCTTCATTATATTCTTCTTTTTCTAAGATAGTTTCAGAAACTTTTGAAAATAATTGTTGAATTATCTCATTAAGTTTTTTTTTTTATTTAGCAGCATGTAAATTGGCCATCAATCTTATTTTTTAGACTAGAAACTCTTGATTACTTCTTTCAGTTATAATGGAGCTTGTAGTAGGATATTGATGTCCTGGAATTCAAAGATATTCCTTTGCTGAATTCTTTTCCTGATATTGTAACCATTGATCTACTTTCTGATAGCTTAAAAAATTAAGATTAAACTTAGATCACTATTTAATTTTTACAACTTTAACTAATAATTGTATACTCTTGTATTTATATATATAGGATTTTCTCACACTACTGTAAGTTTAAAAATTCTTATAATCAATTTGAGTTTTTTATTTAATTTATATTTAATAGTTAATGAAGTAATAAATTATAACTCGTTAGATGTAAATTAAATAAAAAATTTAAATCGAATATAAGAATTTTTAGACTTATACTGAAAAATCTTGTTACATGTATATATGTGTGTGTTTAACGGGAATAAGGCACAAGAAAAGAACTTATTTAGGTCTAACAAATTCTCTTATCACAATGAAAAATTCTATTTATACAAATAAAAAACAAGTGATAATATGAAAAAAAATAAAAATAATAGTATATAAGTTGTATGATTTTGAGAAACAAATATAATAACATGCGTATAGTGAAACAAGGCATTTATCATCCCTGCAAAGAGGAGTACGGGTTGGGTAAAATTAGATGAGATAAAGGGCATCTACTATGCTGTCTGGCCAGTCAAACTGAAACCATACCTGAGCAAGGAACAGTAGGAACTAGTAGTTTCTACATTCTAGCACTATTCAATGCTTCATATGGACCAATGCTCCTTCGACACCAAATCACTACCTCTTCACCCTTCCCTATTGCTAGCTTGTCCCTTTTTCCCTCTTCAATCTCTTCAAATGCACCCTATTTACACCAACACACGTCGCATACGTTATCTCGCTCGACCAAGACGAGATGATGAAATATAATATTTTAGAAAAATAATGTTAAGTTGAACACCAACTTTTTTTCAGTTTTAAATGGGTGGAAGAATAAAGAGATTGGAAGAAAGGAAAGGAGAAGAAAAATGAAGAAGAGAACATAACGTATTAGGATGTGCTTTAGGGAGGTTGACAGAAGAAAGGGAGCACATGCTGCAATGGTACATGGACATTCCTTTGCCGTGCGTGCTCTCTCTTCTTGATGTCAATCTCCGATCATTTACTTCTCTTCCTCTCACCAAGCAAGGAGCATTCATCAAGTAGCCCTCAAATGATTCTATTATTTTCCTTATTACATATATGTATAATCTTCTTTTATAACTAATATTATGTTTTTCACATTATGCAACTGTGTTGTGTAGCTTCTGCCAGTGGGTGACCAGATTACCTGTCTAAACGGAGTTCCTAAAGGTACTTTTTGTTACTGATCATGCATATACTTGCTATTTAATGCTCAATTTCATCCTTGTTTTTGTTTTTTACATGCGTATACTTTTTGATGATGCGAGCATATGTTCTTGTTTGAAATGAATATGACTCGGTATATTTTATGATCGTACCTTAATTTATAGATAAAACAACAACCTACGTGCCTAGCTACCTGTCCATTTGTTTGAAATGCTTACAGCAACTTTAACGTGAAATATCTCATAAGTTGTATACCCATTTACTATTTTTATGAGTCTTTATAATATACTATATTTTCTTTTACTTTATACAACTTAATTAAATAATTCTGACAAATTACCATATATTTTATTTTTGACTTAAAATTTGAACCCAACAGTAGTGAGATTTTTGTTTAACGGTAGGTTTTAATCTAGTCTTCCACATTCTTCTCTCTTCTTTCCCTTCCTTCCGCAATTTTGGCACTCATTGTTGCTTTAAATCCTTTCCTTTTACCTCCTCGTAACTGCCTCTAACACTCCCATATATTTCTTCCCTTAATCTGCCACCGCCAACACCCACTCTCTCTCCCCCTTCTTCAGTACATTCTGTGCAAATGAGCGTTACAGAGGCATTAGGCAGAGGATGGCAATGGAGGATCTGGTTTCTGAGTCTTCTTCATGGCCTCAGCGGTGCTCCATTGTTTTCTATTTTGGTTTCCGGAATTGGTTGTTTACTAGCATGCACCCATCTTGTTTCTTTACCTGGTGGTGATGACGGATATTTGTTTATGGTCTTGTTCATTATTTCTGCGTTAATTTCTCTTTCAATTTCTGCTGTTATTGTATTCTTTTATTGGTGTTGTAATTTTCGTCCAAATCTTGGTTCCCTTGTTCTCTAAACGATTCCTTGTACAAGATGTGCATATTTGGCACATCAAATGAATAATCATATATTCTACACTCCTTGGAAGGAGTATTCTTCACTTAAGATAGAAATTTTTAAAAATATAATTAAATCTAATAGTGTTATGGAGTATAAAACGGTTGCTTAGTTGAAAAAGTAACTTTAATTATTGGAAAATGTTTCTGGGCAGTGTTATATTTGTGAGAGAGAGAGAGAGAGAGAGAGGAATACAAGGGAGAGAACTAATAACTTGTGAAGAGTTATTTAAAAATAGTAAATTTTATTATAAACGAAAGCATTTAGTGTATTTTTAATAAAAATCATTAATTTTTAAAATCTTAAAAAATGTCTTTAACAAAACTTTTATAAATAAAATAACAGCATGATAAATGTATTGCCAATCAATTCCAGCCCAAGCACATTGATTTGTGGACAACAACTATGCTTATGGTGGTAGGCCGCAGTCATTATTCCAAAAACAATTTCTTCGCTCAGAATTGGACTATGCTATAAACTGCATAGCATGCAGATATAATCGGATGATTATTAAATAATTTTATCAATAGTTATGAAAATATAATTTGAAGGAAATGTCGTGTTATTGCTAAACCAATATTCACCTTTACATGAGCCCGCCTTTGTTGACCCGAATCGAATGGGACATCATACAATGAATTGGAGGAAAAAAAAACTTATGATATTGAAATCTCACAAACACAATCTTATTGTTCATTGTAATTGCTATGGATCGCTCAATAATTTGTCTACGACCTTTCAAGCCATCTGATGCGGATGACATGCTGAAATGGGCTAGTGACGATAGAGTGACACGCTACCTGAGATGGAACTCCATCACATCCAAAGAAGAAGCTTTGGTGTATATAGAGAAGGTTGCTATGCCCCACCCATGGCGTCAATCTATATGCCTTCATGACCGTTCCATAGGATATGTTTCCGTCAAGCCGGAAACCGGTGATTACCGGTGCAAGGCACACGTTAGCTACGCTGTGGCTGCCGAATATTGGGGACAAGGAATAGTTACGGAGGCTTTGAAGATGGCAATACCCACTGTCTTCAAGCAATTTCCTCAGCTGCTGAGACTTGAGGCTTTGGTGGAGGTCGAGAATAAGGGGTCTCAAAGGGTGCTTCTTAAACTTGGTTTCGTCATGGAAGGGTTGCTTAGGAAGTATGCATTTTGTAAAGGGGAGATCAAGGATTTCCTTATCTTTAGCTTCTTGGCCACAGATAAACTCAACTGATGTATTCCTCCTTATATATCATCTCTATGTTCCACAGATATGTACTAGTTTTATATGTTTTTAACGATTTCACTAGGAAAGGGGTTATGTGAAACGGTGACATTTTTATTTAACATGAAAGTTTGTCCTATTCTATAATTTTCTGTCTCTCTTTTATTCTGAAACATTATTTGAATCATGAGCTTTTTCAAATCAAAATATTTTACAAGTTATGAAATAATTTACTATTATATGACAGTGTAAAAAATTTAAAACTGTCAATACATTCTAATTAAATTATATTTTCTAATATTATCATTTTTTATTTCTCTCTCATATATATATATATATATATATATATTGAGGTATCTGCGAGACAATCTCGTCAATGACGGTTTGGAGCTTTAATAAAGTATATAAGATGAGTGAGATTGGTCTGTCTTGGAATTACTACTAGTGTTTATGTTTAATGATTCGTGCATATGCGAGTGATAACTAGCTCCTCAACCACACTTTGGAGCTTTTCAAGTTATGCAAGCCAACTTCGCAGGCCCTTTGTTTTTACTTCTTTCCTTTTCTCTTCATATTTCTCCACGTTAAATGAATGTAAAGACGATCAATTTCATACCAAGGATTCTGATCTATGGACCACTATCAACCTGTGCTCCAAGGCCAGCCATCATTCCAAAATGCCCCCCCCCCCCCCCTTGATTATTTCAATCGCCACTTAGAGTCACACACATGTTCAGTCTCTGTTTAATCTAAATATTGATACAATTGATTTTAAAGTGTTGCATAAAATTTAAATACACCCTTCAATTATTTTGAATCACATATTTATCGGTATATGTTTTTTTGTTAAATATTTTTCAAATTATAAAACAAACATGAATTTAGATTAATTTTATGGGACAAACTAGTGCATGGGGATTGAGGGTGTGACTGTGTCTGTGTGTGATTCAGTGACGCTAAGAGGCAGAGACAGATATAGCCGACAGAAAATTCCAGTCATATGACGCCACCTTGTACAGATGATGTTAATTTTATGGGACACTCACACTCAAACAAAGCCAAACATAGTTAATGTAGTTAGTAACATTGCAAACTGTCATTGCTGAGAGGAGAGTGTATGAAAACCACTGATTCTGATGCACACGCGTCTCCATAATAACCCACAAAACCGCTTCCTGTTTCTACTTTCTCCCCATTGCGCTGCGGGTTTGATGATGGTAGAGTCAAGTAGTGGGCAAAGGGAAAAGATAACCCCACTTAGTCACGAAAAGAAGACACTTTCATCATTTATCACCGTTACTTCTTTTCCTCTTTCTTATTACTATTTATTGTTATTTGGCCTTTTCTGTTTTGGTGGTGAAATGGGATTATTTTAGGGACCAGTTTTTGGTTTGGTGCGATGCAATTGTGACACGTTGGAAAAAATAATAGCGCTGGGAGACAGAAATACGAAAAATTGAAAGGTAGCGAAAAGAAGGGAACAAAAATACAAACAAACCTCCTTTGTTTCTGATGTCTGATGCATGCACGTCTGGTCCTTTGATCATGACCACTGAGCCTCTCTTTGCATGTCGTTTTTGAGATTCTTTTCTCTCAGACGGGGGAAGATGAAGAGGAAAGAACCACAAAGCCGGGGAAAAATGTCACCATTCCCATTTAGCTTTTCAATTTCTTTCTCTATTTTTCTTTGTGCTTTCCAAATGGAGGTTATAGAGGTACAATATTAACGTTTAACGCCTAGTGATAGAAACAGATTCCAATTTCTGGTTTCTGACTCTGCACATAAAGGTGAATTTTGACTGCAGTTTTGCACATACGTTGTAGACTGTAGTACGATACAAGCCTTCAAAAGTGCAGCCTCCAACACTGTTGAGAAGGTTGGAGTTGGTTTTGATTTGTTACTCTCTTCTCAAAGTCATGGCAGTGTCCTTTCAGGTGATTGTTCCTATAATCTCTCTCTCTCTCTTCCTCTCACTCTCACACACACAAAAATAAACAGACTATTAAGAATGTTTTCATATTTTGGTATGGGATTTCATGCAGAATAAAAATGAAGTGTGGCGATAAAGTGATCCAGCAAGAGCATCCTCCGATTCTGATGGCGGTTTCTAGTTCCTCGCCATCTATGGCAGAAAAATACAAGAAGCCCATATCATTTTTCTTCAGTTCTCCGAGGTTGTTCGCCAATTTCGCATCCAAAGTGTTGTATGAAGCTGAGGCTATGATGAGTCCCACCTCCATACTCGACAGTAAGCCATTTTGTGGCATGAAAAACCCATTTTGGTTAGAAACAAACAGCCCAAGAACCCCAATTGGTGATCACAAGCGTTATTGGAATAAATTGGATTCAAGAGGCCTTGTGGATGCTCTTGTTGATGACAAACCTGGACAAATAGCATCAAATTCACAAAGCAGAATGGTGCTGTTTGGATCCCAGCTTAAGATTCAGATTCCTCCCCTGCCTCATGCAACACCTTCTCCGTCTCAATCGCCTAAATCAGCATCATCTAAATTTGGATCTGCCAATTCAGCTCTTCAAACCTCCAAATCTCCTCGAGTTTTCACTGGGTGCCTCTCTGCCAGTGAAATGGAGCTCTCTGAGCACTACACTCGCGTGATTTCCCACGGGCCTAACCCAAGAACTACTCACATATTCGATAACTGCATCGTTGAGAGTGGATGTTTTGATGCTGGATGCTCTTCTTCTGCCATGGAAAATGTGTTTCTTCCTCATCACATCATTTATCCCTCTCACAGCTTCATGAGCGTCTGCTTTTACTGCAACAAAAATCTTGGGCAGGGTGTGGATATCTACATGTACAGGTAATTATATTTTCTGTATCCTCATAAACAAGAACGGTAATATTCTAGGCACGAATGCATATAAAGTTCTAAAATTTGATTTCTAAGTGAACACCTGAATAGCACGTTGGGCTTGGATGATAAGGAGTAGTAACTTTGACCTGTTTGTGGAGTTCAAGTTTTCATCTCTGCATCAAATTTAATATGATGTCTTAATTGTTCTGTATTGTTGATCAGTTGTCTATTTCAAAAAAAAAAAAATCAATTAAGTTTCAGATTGCCTTCTGCTTTGGCTTTTGACAGCAGAGTGAATTTAATGTAGCATAATCATAATGGATGTATAATTCAATATCATTCCTTCCATCTTTGCTCCATGTCAAAGTGGCATTTCAAAATATTGGAAAATTTTGAATTTAGTATTTTCAGTTGATAATTGTGGCTTAGGATAAAAACACTGTTTATGAATGAAATGAAGTGAAAATATGTTGGCTAATTAATAATCCAAACAGCTTATGAGGGTAGTTGTGTGATTGTAATTCAGGGGCGAGAGGGCATTTTGCAGCCGTGAATGCCGTTACCAGGGGATGCTGTTGGAGGAGGGGATGAGCAAATTGGAAGAAGATGTATAATTGAATGTTCCTTTCCATATGGCTTATCTTTAGATCCTCACCAACAACTCTTAGTCTTGCTTTGCTTGAAAGAGCTTAGAATAACTCTCTCATTTTTACGAGTTGTCTACACTCGATTAATTTTTGGGACATGAAGTGGGCCTTGAAGATCCTGGATCACTCACCGTACTTGCTTTTGTTCTCTCTGTTTCTCTTTTTCTCGGTGGTAGTTCTGTAGAAGGTGGGAAAAGATTGAAAGCGAAAGGCTAGGTCATTTTTATTGAATTTGAAACGATGAATTAGGAGCTTTGTCTATTGCTTATAAGTAAACTGTAATTACCCACGTAGGACCAATCACTTCATTTCAACTAGATTCTTTTGAGGATCTCCACACGATGTGGGAACAGTTTTCTGACAAATTTTGATCAGTGAATCCGTGCAAATTTCGAAAGGAAGATTAGAAGAGGGCCAATTTGAGGTTATCTTGACAAAAGATAAAGACACTAACAACTAACATCCGACCCTAGTTTCGTTGGTTGCTATATTGATATTTTCGAAGGGAAGCACATCACATCTGTGTCCTTACTCCTTATGCCCTCTCCTCATAAACTTTATAATCACAATATTTTTATTTCCTTTGAGAAAGAAAACAAAGAGATAAGAGAAGAAAGAAAAAAAATTAAGTGAAAAACCAATTGCAAAAATGTAGAGACTACTAAGAATGGAAAAATACGAAAGAAAATAAGGAGAGAAAAAGTAATTTTATTCATAGGGACATATCATGTTTTCTTTTATTGGAAATTGTAGACACCCACTGCAATACACTTTTTGCTATTAAATTCGTGTTTTGCTGTTATGAACGAGCCACATTAATGTAAAAAAGATTATTTAGTAACATAAGTTTAGAGTTCTCCTTGTATCCCAGCATTGTTTACTCAAAGAAATTTTAGAATAAATAAGGTATAAAATTAAAGTGTAACTAATTTAGATAATAATACTAAATATAATTAAACTTGATATGATTTTTTGAGATTTGAATTGAATCAATTTATTCGTATTTTTAAAAACCTATAAATAGTAAATGATCTCAGAAAAAAAATTATATAAGAGAATTGCGCAAAATTTGATTGATGAATGGTGTATTTGTGGATGAAATTCTCCAATTTCCATGGTCTCTTAGCTCTCCGAGATTCGCCTCACTCCGATTCCGTCGTTCCAGGTGACAACCGATAGCCTTCTTTTCCATGTAGTTTGGCGATTTAGTTGTTGATTTGACTGATATCTAAGTTGCTTGGCGATCAAAGAAATGAGTGTAGAACAAGTTTGGATTCTACAAGAGTTCCGTCGTTAAATTAAGCTCTGTTTGTTGTTTGTTGTATGTGGTTGTTGAATTCAATCCCCTAATGCAACATATATTCCTAAGTAGAATACAGTTTAGCATAAGCTTGAATGCAAGCATTTAAAATTTTTGGTATTTGTAAAAATGTATGCTTAGTATGTTACTATAATTTAGCTTACGCAATTGCTTGTTTTCCAAATTGAATTCCCCTGTTTTATTTGTTCCTTAACTGGGGTATGTTCATTACATTTTCGGCTTATAAACTACTCAGAAACCACTCATAGAAAGCATTTTCCAACTTAGTGGGTAGGGACCATTCTATATAAGTTGCTTGTCGGTAGGGTTTTGTTTTTCCATTTGATTTTTTGGTTACTTCCTTTTTGTGATAAAAGGAAACCTTAGAATTGGTCTTTGAGAATACACGCCTTTCTTATGGAAAAGTAAGCTGAAAGTAGGATTGTGTTGGTGATTGTTTTTTTCAGTTAAGTCATGTTGGTCCTGTATATGATTTTGGAAATTTTTCTTTGCCCACTCTCCTGCAAGACATCATAGGGGACACAAATTTTTTTGCTTTTGATGTGACTAAATAAAGAGTAAAATAATTTCAAATGGTATGATGAAGAGTGGTTCAAATTTCAAAACTCATTAATTACATTCTGATTCTTCCATTCAACTATCATACTTGTTTGTGAAAAAAAATGTCAGATTGCAAATGTTCAGGATCCTTTTATACAGCAGCAAGATTATGTCCTGACGGAATGTAGTCAATCCTTCTTTTTTTTTTTTTTTTAAATTCTAATATTCTTCCTTCTTTTATAATAACTAAGACATATATTTTTTTAAAAAGTGTTGAAACATTATAAATTGTTGATGAAATCTAACGGTAACAAATGAAAGAGAGGTAACTAGTGATATAAATAATATGTTTGAAAGGATATATTAGTAAATTTAATATTATGGTTATTGTGAAACTTTCCTTATCTGTAATAAAGTAAAAATTCTCACATTCTCTATGTATATGTTCTTGCACTTCAGGTGAGTATTCTTGTTTATATGGCTACAACTATAAACACTTTCTTATTCTCATTAACAAAACATCCTCTTTTTCTTCACTCTTCAGGAACCGGTATATAAATGAGTGCTTTTTTTTTTTTTTTATGTTGTTTACCCTAGTTATTAGGAGGTTTCGGGGAAGACCTATGTGGGGCACCTTTTGGGTGTGAGATGCTTATTTAACCTCTGTATTTATCTCTTTTTTGATTTACCTGGGTGCACTGCATTTTCAAAAGCTCCATGGATTGGCCAAGTGAGCAGAATAGCAAATTTGGACAATGTAGGCACAATAGTTTATAGAAAAAAATATTAAAAACAAAAATAAAAAAGACAATGTTCATCAATGGTAAAATAGTTTCTGCACTTCTACCTTTCTTTTGCAAAGATGGAGCCATTTATGGTGTACAAATGCAATAAAATGTGATATGAACTAAGATGTAAAAAATGGTAATGATTGCAAATCCACGCTTTCATCATTTAACAGCTCCTATAGGACAGACTGATGTCGTGTATTGCATTCTTTTAAAATTGTACATAAATGTTTTCACGTCGGTTATAGAATTAAATTGTACAACTTATCCAGGTTCATGTGAGAATGAGGTTGGAATCTTTTACAACAGTTGGATAACATAATCAATATAGAAGTAACTACTACGTAAAAAACAACTTTCTACATCAGTTCTTCTCATAGAACTAATGTAGAAAATTATTTTTTAAAAATACTTTCTGCATCATTTTTCTGAGAGAACTGATGTAAAAGTAACTACGTGAAAAAAATATATTTCTAAATCAATTCTCTCCAGAAAATTAATGTAGAAAGTTATATATTTTTTTTAAAAGTACTTTTTGCATCTGTTTTATGAGAAAACCAATGTAGAAAGTTGCATTTTTAAAAAAATATTTTTTATTTGTCTTCTCTATTTTTACTTTTTTCCAACAACATTTTATCTTCTTTTTGTCTTTGTCAGAGGTCTTTCCCTTTCCGGTAAGATTTTTTCGGTCATATCTCAGCCTGTTTTTTGTTATACAAATTGAAACCTAGTTTTGATTGACAGGACGGTGCATGAGATTCAGAGGAAATTATGGAAATAGCCACGGAGGAGAACGAGGAAAAACCACATACTAAGTTCCAACTAGTAAAGACCACATTTTGATCTCTACGCAATTTTATTTTCATAAACACATGTTTGGGTATTTAAATTTTAAGGATAATAAATTAGACTTAATTACATACAATTTCAAAATTATACAATGCATTGATATTAGAATTCTGTGTCTTGAGCTTTATACACTCATGTGTTGGTTTCTGCAGATTAGTTTATACAAAAAATTTAAAAATTTTATGCATGTTTTACGTTATGCAGAATCCAAAATATTAGTTTTACATTATTACCTCTCTTTATCTGCCTCATTGATAACTTCTCTCTGCATTTGTTAACCTTTTTAACCTTTAATCTTAGCCATCCATTTTTAAACTATTTTTATCAACGACTCAGACTCAAATATGAATCACTTATGCCAAAGCAATGCTTGAATCAACACACTTATTACAAAAGAAGGAAGGATATTAGAATTCACCTGATTTTTTGCTGTTCTTAATGTCTATCTATAAAAGAAAGGTTAGGAACACATTATTAACATGCTTTTAATTTTTGTTAATCTTGCGTCCAATTTTGATGCTATTATGAAGGACAAGACCGATCTTAGTCAATTATTTGCTAATTGTCTGACTTTGTAAAGCAATAGCTAAGTTTTGTTCTTATTGCTTACAAATTCGACATTACTTGCACTAACAAAAGATTAGATAAAGGAAGTAATAATATAATGAAGAAGGTGCATTTTTCTCAAAACTTTATTAGATGTTAATTGCACGAGATTTCACTTCAAACTAAAGTAGTCATTCACTTTACTAAAATAAACTGAATATATTTCGCTCGTGATCTCCATACAAGATAGTGTTGTGCTACTAGATGCATGCTTTCTTATACACCTAAATCCCACCCCCTTCAAAATTCTCATTCATGGAGTTGCTAGGATAATTCTAACGTCTTTCCTAACAGAACCAGCTACCAAGACAGTTCAGTGGCAAGACAGCTCAGTACCATATGGAGAATAGTTAGTTAGGAAATTAACTTTTCTAGTTATTTTGTTGAGAGTTTTATTTTCCTGTGTTGTGTGTATTTAGTAGTAACATTACATCAAGCTAGCAATATAAATTCTTGTTGTATTAGTTTCTATGATTTGATTTTCAATAAACTTCAATCAACAAGTATATTCAGTTTTCTCTCTAAATTTTTTATGGTATCAAAGCTCTGGAACTTCAGAGCTCGATTCTTTCTTCTCCAATGACGTGAGGACTTGGGCAATAGCACTAGAACACAAATGTCAACGACAATGATCTCAATCCTACACAAGATCCTACAAATCCCTATTACATCCATCCAAGTGAAAATCCTTCGATTTCTCTGGTTTCATCGATTGGCAATAGAAATAATTATCACACATGTTCACGATTGTTGAAGAGAACACTGATTTTGAAAAATAAGCTCAAGTTTGTCAATAGTTCAATTACGATGCCTATAAGTTTTAAGCCTATGTTTGAGCCGTGGGAGAGATGTAATAATCTTGTTTATTTATGGTTAATTCACTCAGTTTCAACATCAATTGCATAAAGCAAAGTGTACATTGATCTGGCATCTGAGGTATGGAAAGATATCAAAGAATGATTTGCACAGGGAGACATTATTAAAATTTGAAAATTGCAACAAGAAATTTGAATGTTACTGATTTTTTTAAAGAATTGAAGAATCTTTGGCTGGAAAACTATAGACCTATGCCTCTTTGCACATGCAATGTGAAGTGTTCCTGTTTGGCTATCTAGAATGCTAGGCTCTACAAAGAACAAGACAAGGTAATTTGGTTTCTCACTAGACTGAATGATGACTATTCATCCATCATGTAACGCCCCAATTTTCGTTATTGATTATTAGTTCTTGAATTTTAATTGCTTGCTAATTTCGGCTTGCTAGCATCGTAATAATTGGATAGATGCTGAATTTTATTTTTTAGAATAATTGATTTATTTTTGAATTCGGCATTTTAGGGTTACATGCAATATATTTGGTTTCATTATCGTCCAAGAATTTCTTTGATTATATTCAGCAGTACTGTCTAAAATACTCCTGAGAGTCTTATCCGAAAAGTCAATTTTTGTCTTATTTAAATAATTGTCAAATCATAAGTATCTTCCTCAAAAAATGTGAGATTTTGTAATCATTACAAAGATTTAGTAATGATTTCTTAGCCGTCAAAATTGTTGCACGGAATCTCGCGAGATCTAGTAATCATTACATGGAAATTTCCAAATCTAGCATCGGCCACTAGATTTTCATGCAACGGAACTTTGTCTCTACATTTACAAATATCGTGATTACCTGAATCTTCCGAAATCAAGTATCGGCCACTAGAATTTCATGCAAAAAATTTTTGTCTCCCGAATTGCAAACATAATCATTTTGGAACTTTCTTTTCATGTCTTCTAAAATACCGACACCATGATTATTTTCATCAATTGCATTCTCTTGAATTTAGCGCCACATCAAAAGTCTCGTCCACATGTCAACCTAGTTATGTCGCATTTTTTTGACCAATCGAATTTCATGCATTGCTGCCCAAAATCTTAGCTTTGGAATTTTGTGTCGATTTTCGGATTTGTGGTATCCAAACCGTGTGCATGCAGCCCTAGGTTGTTCCATGCATTTTGCTTGCTGAAATTGCACAAACTTTACTTGTAAGTTTGCCTAAAAAATTTCACTATTCATGCACTAAAAACCGTGACACCTTTCTTGCACCATTGCACCAATTTCACTTCAATTTCACTTCAATTTTGCACCAATTAAAGCATGTCCAGTTTTTAAATTTTGGAACCTTGCCAAATAAGCCAACCGTGAGGTGCTTAGTGGCAATTGGCCACTCAAAGATTTGATCCTCCATATAAAAGGGCCAACTTCACCATTTTGCCCATTTTGCTACCTAAAATCCGAAAATCCCTTCTCATTCTCTCTCACTCTCTTTCACTCTCATTCTATCAAAAGTCTCAAGCTCTCTTAAATTCTTGCAAGGAAAACCGAGAGACTCCAGCCCCCACACCTCACCAATCCTCCATCCAAAACTTCCAAATACAACACCACCATTCCCTCACTACACAAGTCCTTCATCTTCTCTTCAATTTTCGTGTGGAAGGAACCAACCTTGGAGGAGAAACTTGTAGACTCTTGGTGTTGTTTTCTCGGTCCAGCAAGCTTCCTTCGAGATCCATCAATTCCAGCCTCTTCTCCTACCATTTCACGCCCAAAGACTCAAAGGCAAGGGGGGAGTTCTCACCTTTCTATATTTTGTTTACTTCCCCTTGGTTGATTTCGTGAAGAACCTTGTAAAAGCTTGCATCTTTGTCTTCAAAAACTTCAAATGAGTAGAATGAATCCCTTGCATGTCAAGTTTTCACTTTCACTTGTTTTTTTTTTATGATTCCTAATTTTTGGTTTATGTTGGATGACTTGATTCTTTGGAAAGTTTGAGTTTTGGACTTATGCATGTAATTTCTTCCTTGAACACATTTCGGTTTTGCCTTTGCATGTTTCAAACTCTTGATTTCTATGATCATCCACCTTTGAGGCCATGAACCATGAGCTTGCATGTTGTATTCCTTCACTTACACGTTGAATTTTCACTTGAAAATCACCCTACCCACCTTCAAAGTCTCGGTTTTGTTTTGTGTAAAAAAAAAAAATCCTTTAGAAAATTTAAGTTTTTAACCTTTGCATGTGACTTTCTACCTTTGTACGAAATTTTGAACTTGAAAAGTGTTGGAAACCCTTTGTGTATGTTTTGGTTTTGAGGTTGCCTTGCTAAATCTCTTGAATAAATAAAGATCTACCTTTGAGACCTTGGAACTGTGAGTTTACATGTCTTGAACATTTTATTACCAAACTTAATTTCATAAAAAGAGTTCCTTTAGTGATTTTAAGGGTTTGAATGTTAAATTGGCCTTATATTGCCTCGGTTTGGACTTTTTAAACATAATCCTTTGCTGAAAATTAAAGTGCTTCACTTGGATGATGGAACCTTGTGTTTGCATGTTGATTTTTCCCTATTTTGCTTGTTAAGGACTTGACAAATGATGAGATTTTGAAGGCTGGACTGTTTTGAGTATTATGAGGAAAAAGGTTGAAATTAATGTGTTTTGGAATCTTGGAACATTTGGAAAAGATTGGCAAGAGTGATGAGAGAAAATTTTATAAAGGGAAAGGTGAAATTTAGCTTGGATGGTCTCGATTTTGGTATTGAAAAGTATTGCAAATTTTTTTAAAAAAAAATTATCTTGTATTCCTTAATTTGTGTAAGGAAGCAAAAGTGAAATTGAAAGTGTCTTGCCATGACTTGATTTGATTGAACTATGCTGAAATTGCTTGTTGAAAGGTTGATGGTTGCTTGTAAATTTTGCATCATTGACCTTGGATGAATATTAGTCATATTAGTGCAAGACTTGAAATTACTTGATTTTGGATGTGGAAATTCATGAAATTTACTTGAATAACTTGCTGGAAAAAATGTGAATGATGTAAGATATATACTATTCATCCTTGGTAATTGTGTTTGAGAGCCTTGAGGTATATTTGAAGTGATGCTTGGCTGGAAATTTAGATTTCCTTACTATTCATTGTGAATTTAGCTATGAAATTGCTATTTGAGAGCATCACATGCATCATTGCATACCTTATGAAAGAAATGATGAATTATAACAAGGTGCAGCGAAAATGATTATATAACATTGCAATGTTGATAATCTAGAGCCTTTAAGGGCTGTTTGATGGAAATGGACCACGAATATGATTGGAATTATTGAAAGTATTATGATCTAGTTGCCTTTTGAGTGATTGAGCATTGAGAATGAAAAATCAGCAAGTGACAATGCAAGAAAAATGTGATAAATGAGAGGAAAGGACTTAGATTGTGTATGAGATGGATTGAATTAATTGGTGTAACAAAAGTACTTAAGTTTGATTGAGATAACCTAATAAAGAGTGAGAAACCGAGAGGTAATATCCTTTAATCATTGTGAATTAACTTGTTTAATTGATGGTTTAGAGAAGAATTAAGTTTGATGATGTGTTCCTTTATGGAAAAAAAAAACCGAGAGAAGAAAACCAAGAGGGTAAGAGTTTGAGTGAAATGATTTATGGTTTAGAAGGTGTTAGAGGTTAATGAAAATAAATGTGATGGTTATGATGAACTTGAAAGGAGAGATTGTAAGGATTGAGGAATGGGACTGTGCTAAATCGCAAGAGGGATTGAATTGAAATGTGAAATAAAGAGTAACTTGAGAAAAAGGAAAGGAATTATGAAGGCTTGAATGATTTGCCTAAGCTATGGTTCAATATATTATGTGTTGCACTAAAATTATTCATGAGTGTGAAATTATAAAACCATGAGATTATGACTTATGATGAGAAATATATGTTATGCCCTGAGTTCCTAAACTATATTATCTTGAAATTATTATGAACTCAGTGAGATTGATTGTGAAACTCATGGTATCTATCTATCCATGCTGAGGCATGTGACTCATGGAGATTATCTATCCATGTTGCTAAGTCTATGATGACTTTTAGCTTGATGCTATATGCTATGATGTTAAGTCCATAGTGACTCCTATTATTACTGTGCAATAGCCCCAAGTAGCTAAATGAAATGAATTGAGAAAACTATCACAAGAAAACTGAAAATGCAACTTCATACATCATATATTATTTTGTGAAACGACTTGATGGCATTACAGAGGCACATTTGTAGGTATTAGAAGTTCGGTCCAAAGTAAACCTTTTGGGGGTGGCGAAAGGGGGAACATTCGACCTAAGTGGCACATGGCAGCTGAGCTCCCTGTAGCTGGGCCATGGCCCGCTTGCAAGACCTTAGCCAAACCTGACATGAACTCCATAATACTAGGGTCATAGAGGTCCATTCCTGAACGTGCCAAATGGCACTACACATCAATGATGTGCTATTATTCTATTTTTTCTATCTATGATATCACTGTGCAGAGTAGGAAATAGAGTCCTCCAATCGCCATATGACTTGAATCTATCTATCTATCTCTATGCTAAAAGCTGAGCAACTCACCAGTCATAGAGGAATGGGATCTCCATGCATCATTTGCATGCTATTAACACATGACTGACTATATGGGTGAGATCGAAATCTGCATTCATGCATCATGTGCATTACTATTAGGGATGATTGAATACTTGTGAGATTTGCTATGATTATGATTACATTTATCTCTCTATCATATGATTGAACCTTTGATGATACTGAATATGGATTGTTAGATTGAGTTGTGACTGTACGCCGCCTTCCTTGGGGTATGGCTATATATGATGATTGTGTTTGGAGAACTCACCCCTTCGTTTGTGTTGTTTCATATCGCTTTTCTTTTATTTATATAGATGGATAGGAACAAGGTAAAGGTGTGGATCCTTCCTTCCGAGGATGATATGTGGGTGTTCGACTCCGCGGCCTGACACGTGGTTGCACACGGGTCAAAATACACCTAATTACTATAGTACAAAATAAGCAACTAGGGTCGTTTCTCAAAGAATCAGAAGGACAAATTAATCTATTTAGAGAGTATATAAAACGGGGGGTTTGTTTATAAAAGAAACCAAAAAAGCACTTAATTATTATTAGAATGAAGAGTGAACAAAAATTGAAATTTCAATCCAAGAATTAAGAAGAAAAATGACTACTCTATCACCGGATTTTTAAGAGAGTACATCAACAAACAATTCGGTAATTAACAATGAATCCGAATGAAACCTCAATTCAAACTCAGCATTCACATGAAAACCTTCATGCATTCGATTAGCACATAATTAATTAAAATTCAGAAAACTCTAGAACCTAATTGAATTGTACCAATTTAATTTACCAATGCCGTTAATTGTAGTTTTTAAACCTGAAAATCCAATTCATGTTCCTTAAAACTTAATTACATACATCAATTGAATAATACGTAATCAAACAGATGCATAATCATCAATCCAAATGAATAACTTCAATTTGAAAATATAATTAGCAAAAGGAGAAAATAAGGAAGAGATGAAACCAAAATTATTATTGAATTTATGCCAATGTGAGATCAATCCTCAAGAGTGTCACGTCCCTTTTAATCCTTGAATTAGATGGAAATCTAAGCCTCAATGGATGGAGGGAAACAATTCGTAAAGGGGAGAGAGAGCGAGAGAGAGAAGAGAAGAGCCAAAAAAATTAAATTCAAAATTCAAAATTTAAAATTCCGTTTGTCACTTTGTTCCATTTTTTTCGGCTATGAAAACGGCCTCTTTTTGGTTTGTGGCCTGAAGGACAATTGTAGCCTTGGATGTCAGCTTCAAAACGCCACTGGATTGGGCTCAATCAGATGTCTGTGGACTGAGATATGGCCCAAATACTGCACTTTACTCAGGATCCGCGACTGCAGCGTTCTGACTTTTTCCAGGCCCAGTTTCAGCTTCTTATCATCAAAATTGGTTTTTGACCTCTTCATAGGAATAACCTCTTCATAGGAATTATGCAACTTTCTCTTAGCTTTCTTACAAATCAAGAATCACAATGAAAGGAGTTCTACAACTCAAGATATGGTTCAGAAATCAAAACAGCATCAGAATTTGCCAAATACTGGAAAAATTAAATAAAGCCCAAATAAAATTCAAACATCATAAAATGATCCAACTCAACCAATTAGGCACAAAAGAGGATTAATGAGTTAGGAATTAGAGGAAATAATGTTATAAAAATTCAATTGATCAAATTCCCCCACACTTAGCTCTTGCATGTCCTCATGTAAGACACAATCAAGCAAATAAAAACATGTAACCTAAAAAATCATAAAATAATCAAAACAAATAAACAAATTCTCCAATGAATTCTTAGAAGTGCTGAACTTAGGGACATAAGATCAAATAAAGCATCAAGAGTTCTACAACAATCAAATATCCAACTCCCAACCTCTCAAAAATGCAAGCCAAGTAATATCATTCAAAGTGTATAGATCAAGTATGAAAGATCTCACAAGATGGTGTATACAACTCAACTCTCAAGTGTATGGTTCAAAGTGTTTCACTCAAGTCACCTCAAAAGACAATGCATTACCATAAGCTTGTTAATCTTCTACTTCTCCACTACTTACAATCATATGCAAACACAAATCAAGAGGACTTTATTCAATGGTTGTAATGGGGCTAAGGTAAGGGTAGGGAAATATGAGGATATGATAAGATACAGCCAAAGAGAATAGGAATAACATTGGTCCTTAGACAAATCAAGCCATAACATACATTTATTCTCCTTGGACTTCCTTTTCCCTTCATCAAAATTTTCCATTTTCTTTGTAATAATTTTTTTTATTATTATTTTTTTCTTCTTTTTCTTCATTTTTTCTTCTTCTTGCATTCTTTCCGAACCTCTACACTTGAAATGCAATAACATTAATGAAACCAATGCACTCCCTATTTCCTAAGGTTAGGTATAACATGGTTTTCCACTTAAAACTTATAATGTGCTAGAAGCCAAAGAATGGTCAATAAGGCTCAAAGGAGCTAAACAAAGGGCAAAATGCAAGGTAAGTTATATGGCCAAGTGGGTACAAATTTGAAAGAAATGCCTCTATCATGATCATAATTGCATATGAAAATTTTAGCCTCAAAGAAGAATCAAAACAAGTTCTAGAATGACAAAATCTAAGAGGGAAAACACACAAGAAAGAAAAGAATGACATGAATTTCAATCATCCAAAAATAAAGCTCAAAAGCTCGCAAAGGTAAAGTCTAACATATTCAATCATACAAATCAAAATCAATCACCCAATTCACATATATCAAGAGGAAGAAGTAAAAATAAAATCATGTAGGAACTCTATCCTCCTTAATAATTAATGCCTTAACTCAACAACTTCCAATTCAACAAAGGAAAACAAAACAAAAACAAAACAAAACAATGCTAAATAATAAAAACCTATTACTCTCCCCCCCCACACTTCAATTTTACATTGTCCTCAATGTAATGTATAATGGAAATGTAAGTAAAATATAGTAAGGAAAGGCAGAGGGGAACTCCCTAATCAAGCATAAGTGGCCGCTAGCAAGCGGACCTCCTCAATGGTCTCCAAGGGTGTGTCCTCATGAAAAGGCTTCAAGTGGTGGCCATTTACTGTGAATACTTTATCTGTTCCAGGCTCCAAAATCTGTACAACACCATATGGAAAAATCTTAGTTACTATATAGGGGCCAAGCCACCTAGAACGCAGCTTACCAGAAAAGAGCTTGAGGCGAGAGTTGTAGAGAAGCACTTTCTGGCCTATGGAGAATTCCTTCCATAGCAACATCTTATCATGAATGAGTTTTGTCTTTTCTTTGTACATGCGGGAGTTCTCATAGGCTTCCAACCGAATCTCCTCTAACTCCTGAAGTTGGAACTTCCTGTGAAGTCTGGACTGACTCATATCAAGGTTACAGTTCTTAACTGCCCAATATGCTTTGTGCTCAATTTCCACCGGAAGGTGGCATGCCTTGCCAAAGACAATTCTATAGGGGGACATCCTCAAAGGGGTCTTGTAGGCAGTGCAATAAGCCCATAGTGCATCTTTAAGCTTCTTTCTCCAATCCTTCCTGTTTGTCTGAACTGTTTTCTCTAAAATATGTTTCAGCTCCCTATTTGATACCTATGCCTGTCCATTAGTCTGCGGATGGTATAGAGTTGAAACCTTGTGAGTGACACCATATTTCCTTAGTAGGGCTGCCATGTTCCTATTACAAAAATGGCTTCTTTGATCACTGATGATTGCCCGGGGCACTCTGAACCTACAAAGAATGTGTGATTTGACAAAATCTACAACAACATGAGAGTCATCAGTTCGGGTGGCCTTGGCCTCCACCCACTTGGAGACATAATCAACAACCAACAAAATATAAACAAAACCAAATGAGACAGGAAATGGACCCATAAAATCAATACCCCAAACATCAAATATCTCACAAAACAATAATGGTTGTTGAGACATCTCATTTCTAAGGGAGATAGTACCTGTCTTCTGACATTGTTCACAATTCTTACAATAGGTGTAAGAATCTTGAAACAATGTGTGAAAAATCTTATGCAAGAGCATTATCATATCCCACAACAGAAAGATCATCATAAGAGTTATTTGCACAACCCACAGAATAATCAGAATGTGCACAATCAGTATTTTCCACTACTGCAAAATTTGAATTAGAATCTGTTCTAATAACTCCAAGATCAGCATGTAACTCCTCAGAAAAATTCTGTGCAAACTTTGAACCATATATGCATGCATTAAATTTGGCACAAACAGCACATAAATCATGAATTCCATCACAATCTGAACATTGAAAGTGATCTCTAATGCCTACAATTTCAGGAAACTCAGCACACAAATTCGCATGCATATCATCAACCAATGTATCAATGATATCTAAATGAAACACAGAATGCTCTTCTAGTGGATATCTCATGGCATCATGCAATTTAAAATGCACCTTGTTATCTCCAAATTCCATGGATAAAGTACCAGAGTGTACATCAATCTTAGTTTTAGCAGTTTTCAAAAATGGCCTACCTAAGATCAATGTTGGTTGATTAACATCATCCTCTATGTTTAATACATAAAACTCAGCAAGAAAAATAAGATCATTTACTCTTACCAACACGTCTTCTAAAACTCCTTCAGGGTGTGCTGTGCTTTGGTTGGCAAGTTGGATCACCACTTCCGTTGGCTTGAGCTTTCCAATGTGCAAAGATTGGTAGACTGATTTTGGCATCACATTAATTAAAGCTCCAAGGTCCAACATGGCTTGATTGAATTGCTCGCTTCCTATAATGCATGGAATGGTGAAAGTCCCAGGATCCTTGCATTTTGGAGGAATGCTTGGCTGAATGATGGCAGAAACATTTCTGCCCATGCTCACTTTTTCATTTCCCTTTAGCCTTCTTCTATGAGTGCACAAGTCCTTGAGAAACTTGGCATACTTTGGGATCTGTTTGATACCTTCTAGGAGTGGAATATTGACTTCAACTTTCCTAAAAGTTTCCATGATCTCCTTGTCCATTTCTACCTCTGCTATCTTCTTGTTTTGAGTCACTCTATTTGGAAAAGGCAGCGGAATGTTTGGTTCAGAATGGCTACTGTTTCTCTTGTTGGATGACTCTGGTTGTTCTTCAGCTGCATCTATCTCTACAGAAGTTGATTTTTCTGTTGCAGCATTTGGAACTTCAAGCTGCTTGCCACTTCTCAAAGTGATGGCGCTCACATTCCTTGGATTACTCACGGATTGGGAGGGAAGGTTGCCAAAACCTTGGGATTTCAGCTCATTTACTGTTGTAGCCAACTGACCAATATGTGTTTGTAGATTCTGGATGCTGGCTTCTGTTCTCTGCTGAAACTGGACACTGCTGGTTGCCATTTGCTTCACCAAATCTGCTAGGCTTGGTTCTGAGCTACTGCTTTGTGGTTGGTCTAATTTAGCTTGCTGTGAATACTGCTGCCTCATGTTTGGTTCTGCAGCATGGTGCCTGAACTGATATTGAGGTTGCTGTTGTTGTTGTTGGAACTGATTAGAATTACCATACCTCAGGTTCGGGTGATCTCTCCATCCGGGATTATATGTATTGGAAAAGGGGTCATAATTCCTTTGCTACTGTTGTTGTTGGAAAGGTTTTCTAGGAAAAATTCCAACAACTATTTCATTGGTTTCTTGCATCTATGGACATTGATCTGTTGCGTGACCTAGTACACAGCAAATTCCACAAATGCTTGCTGCTGCTGGAATGGACTGCTGAGGTTGCTGTGTCTGATCGAGTGCCAAATGCCTCACCAAAGTTGTCAACTCTTCTATTCTGTTCTCCATCCTTTGCTGGTTTGTATCAGAAGTTTTCACTTCATTCACTCCTCTTGTAGACACCATGGCTCGGGTACCAAATTGTTGCATTGGCAGCCATGTTTGCAATCAATTCACGAGCTGCAATGGGAGTTTTGTCTACCAAAGCCCCTCCAGAAGCAGCATCAACCATACTTCTGTCCATTAGCATGAGACCTTCGTAGAAATATTGAATGAGGAGTTGGTCGCTGATTTGATGGTGTGGACAGCTTGCACACAATTTCTTGAACCTCTCCCAATACTCATGCAGAGTCTCTCCAGCAATCTGCCTTATGCCACAAATTTCTTTCCTAATAGAAACAGCTCTTGAGGTAGGTAAGAACTTCTCCAAAAACATCCTCTTCATGTCCTGCCAGCTTGTGATGGAACCAGGATGCAAGTAGTACAACCAATCCTTGGCAGATCCATCCAAAGAAAAAGGAAATGCCCTCAGCTTGTTGTGGTCCTCCTCTACTCCATGTGGCTTCATGGTTGAGCACACCACATGGAATTCCTTCAAGTGCTTGTGAGGGTCTTCCCCAGCTAAACCATGAAACTTGGGTAGCAGATGTATCAGCCCTGACTTAAGCTCAAAGTCTGCATCCAAATTCGAATACTGAATTGCCAAAGCGTGATAGTTAACATCAGGTGCTGCGAGTTCCTTCAAAGTTCTGTTAGTCATATTAATAATATCCTTGGAATCAGAATGCAAGGAATCAGACTCAGACTCAGAATGCACAAAAACAGAATGATTAATACTACTAATAGAACCTACACTATTATCAACTTGAATATTAGTGAAAGAAAGCCTTTTATGTATTCTACTTAAATGATGAAATGTCCTATCAATTTCAGGATTAAAAGGATGCAATTCACCAGGGTTAGCTCGTGTCATGCAACATTAGACACATAAGAATGTTGGACACACAATATGCCGACAAAATGCTAATAGAGAAATAAAACTAACAAAATAATTTTTAAAAAATATAGGACCACCACAGAAGTACTAGAAATAAAATTTCCTATTTTTGAGAATTTTTTTACTATTTTTAAAAATCCTAAAATACTAAAAAATTTGAAAAAGTGGTCTAAACGATGGAATTTTGGAATTTAAGGGGTGCACCACTCAATTTAGTCTCTTAATTTTGTGGTATTAATCCTTGAATTTTTCTGCAATGTTTGACAAAGTTTCAGCTCAATCCAGTCGCTAGAAAAATTACCTTTTTACCCTTTTGTAGAAAAACACCTACCAGATGAAGGAATTTGCGGGAGCTCCTTTGGACAAAGTTGATCAACGTGATGAATGCTATTTGGACACCAAAATTCAGCCTCAAACTCCAAAGTGAAGTTTTTCACCTATAAGACTCACAATAAATACCTCAAAATAACAACCAGAATTGCAAACCAGAATTTTGTACACATAATGAAAAACAAAATAAGGAAGATTAACACTCTAAATATGTTAAAAACGCCAATGATTCCCCGACAACAGCGCCAATTTGACACGTGGTCGCACATGGGTCAAAATACACCTAATTACTATAGTACGAGGTAAGCAACTAGGGTCATTTCTCAAAGAATCAGAAGGACAAATTAATCTATTTAGACAGTATATAAAACGGGGGGTTTGTTTATAAAAGAAACCAAAAACGCACTTAATTATAATTAGAATGAAGAGTGAACAAAAATTGAAATTTCAATCCAAGAATTAAGAAAAAAAATGACTATTCTATCACCGGATTTTTAAGAGAGTACATCAACAAACAATTTAGTAATTAACAATGAATCCGAATGAAACCTCAATTTGAACTCAACATTCACATGAAAACCTTCATGCATTCAATTAGCACATAATTAATTAAAATTCAGAAAACTCTAGAACCTAATTGAATTGTGCCAATTTAATTTACCAATGCCGTTAATCGTAGTTTTTAAACCTGAAAATCCAATTCATGTTCCTTAAAACATAATTACATACATCAATCGAATAATACGTAATCAAACAGATGCATAATCATCAATCCAAATGAATAACTTCAATTTGAAAATATAATTAGCAAAAGGAGAAAATAAGGAAGAGATGAAACCAAAATTATTATTGAATTTATGCCAATGTGAGATCAATCCTCAAGAGTGACACGTCCCTTTTAATCCTTGAATTAGATGGAAATTTAAGCCTCCATGGATGGAGGGAAACAATTCGTAAAGGGGAGAGAGAGCGAGAGAGAGAAGAGAAGAGCCAAAAAAATTAAATTCAAAATTCAAAATTTAAAATTCCATTTGTCACTTTGTTCCATTTTTTTCGGCTATGAAAACGGCCTCTTTTTGGTTCGTGGCCTGAAGGACAATTGTAGCCTTGGATGTAAGCTTCAAAATGCCATTGGATTGGGCTTAATCAGATGTCTATGGACTGAGATATGGCCCAAATACTGCACCTTACTCAGGATCCACGACTGCAGCGTTCTGACTTTTTCCAGGCCCAGTTTCAGCTTTTTATCATCAGAATTGGTTTTTGACCTCTTCATAGGAATAACCTCTTCATAGGAATTGTGCACCTTTCTCTTAGCTTTCCTACAAATCAAGAATCACAATGAAAGGAGTTCTACAACTCAAGATATGGTCCAGAAATCAAAATAGTATCAGAATTTGCCAAATACTGGAAAAATTAAATAAAGCTCAAATAAAATTCAAACATCATAAAATGATCCAATTCAACCAATTAGGCACAAAAGAGGATTAATGAGCTAAGAATTAGAGGAAATAATGTTATAAAAATCCAATTGATCACGGCTCAGCAGAGTGTCTTCCGCAGATTTACCCGAGTGATTCATGGAGTTGATAGTGGAGGCTCATGGATCACCCAGTATGTGGCTGACACACCCATTGAGATTGCCTTTTCTGTCCCTCCTGGTGATACTCAGTTGCCTTACCCGGCCTTGTTTGCTTCCCCCACACCTATGTCTGTGGACCCTCGTACACCTACTGCTAGATCAACCCATGCACCTGTGCCATTCCCTTTTATGTCTCCTACTCCCTCACCTATGCCAATGGAGGGGGATATCCATGTGGTGGAATCCTTCATTAGGTACACTACTATGCCCTCTTACATGCATCCTGCACATCCATCTACCTTGGTTCCACCTACTATCACCCGTTCACCACCTCGCACTGCTGGATGGATCAAGGAGAGTAGTGGAGATCATGGCACGACTGCTGCTTCTAGCTCCACTTCCTCGACATCATCTGAGGAGTCCGATCCCATTGAGGATTACTCGCCTCTGGATTGATGTCATTTATTCACTTGTGTTTTAGTGGAACTGCTCTTAGGGAGTTTGGTCTGTTTCCATTTCAGTTATGTTGTATTTGAATCTTGATGACCGTACTGTCTACTTATGAACCTATCGTTTCCGCAATCTGAATTTTAATCTATATGATGTCTTCCTAATGATGAGTTGTGTTAATTTCTATCATGCAATTGAGATTTGAATTATGATATAATAAGATGAGAAATCCTTATGCATGTTAACTCTCTCAGAGAGAAAGGGAACTATACTTGTAAACTCCATGAAAAAAAAAGAAGGAAAAAAAAATATTACCAGATTTTGGTGTTTTTTAAACTATCATGTTATAAAGTAGTTATCAGTAATGTAGTGAATTGGGTCGCTACACATCAGATCTCAAATCTTGATCATTGATCCCTTACCTTTATTGAACAAAGCTTTTTCAATGATACTACAACATGAAAGACAAAATTATCTTGGTTCCTTCAAATAGATGAAAGTTAGTGTTAATCATGCTGATGGTCAAAGAAGAGGATATGGCAGAGGCAAAGAAAAACAAAAAATGTGCACCTACGATGGTAGAGAAGGACACATTGCTGATGTGTGTTACAAGAAACATAATTATCTATCAACCATGAAGGAGAAGAGTCTGAATGTCTCTACTGCTAATAATATCAGCAACAGATATGACAAAGATGACATGGAAAACAATCTATAGGATACTGGAACTAGAGGTAACTTTTTTCCAGAGGAACAATACAAAGGCTTATTCAACCTGCTGAAATAGACTGAACTTGAAAACACATCTCACAACACTACTCAGGTATCAATCTGGAAGAACAATGAACCTTCAGGTGCCAAATCAAACAATGAAGGTATCTTTCTTAATGATCAACATTTTGCTCAAGCTTGGATCTATATTCAGGAGCCTCGGACCACATATATAGCTCACTGAGTTTATTCATTTCTCACAAAGCAATTGATCCTTTAGAGGTCAACTTGCCAAATGGTACTATAACTAAAGCCACACTCAAAGGCACTATATACAATTCTCACCATATTTGGTCTTGAAAAACATTATTCTTGCCAGATTTCACTTAATCTTATATCAGTGTCTAGACTATGCACAAATTTTAAATGTCAATTGTTCTTTAGCAATGACACTTGTGTAATTCAAGATGGGAGAAGCAAGAAGATGATTGGTTCGGCTAAGATACTAAATAATTTGTACTACCTCACTTAGCCATAGGCTTGTCAAAGTGTCACCAAATCTGTGAATGTGAACAATATTGAAAGTTCGTGTAGCATTATTAATGGTAATTCTGCAATACATTCCTTGTTTTCATCTAAGAGTCGTTTTTGATATTATAGACTTAGTCACTTGTCTAATAAGAGATTGAGATTAATAAAATAAAAGTATAATTTTTTCTTATGTAGTGATTGTGATTTGTGTGGTGTTTGTCAAATTTCTAACAAAAAAGACTGATATTCCCTATTATTCGCATCATTGCTATGTCTAGTTTTGAGTTGTTGCATCTAGACATTTGGGGACCATTCTTCACAAGGTCAATTAATGGTCATACATACTTTCTAACTATGGTGGATGACTATTTGAGATATGTGTGGACTGTCATGCTTTAGTCCAAGTCTAAAGTGAAATCACATATCCTCAATTTACTGAGACTTGTAGAAGTGCAACATGATAATAAAGTCAAGAAGATTTAAAGTGATAATGGCTAAGAATTTATAATGCCAGACTTCTACAACTCAAAAGGAATCATACATGAGACTTCCTGCTCTAAAACACCTCAACAGAATGGTAGGTTGGAGAGAAAACATCAACACATTCTCAATGTGGCAAGGGCTTTGATGTTTCAATCTCCATTGTCCAAGAGATTTTGGACTTATGTTGTCCTGCATGCAACATACTTGATCAACAAGATTCCCACTTCTTTGCCTGGTGACAAGTCTCCTTTTGAATTATTGCACAGAAAATAACCAAACCTGTATGACCTCAAGCTATTTGGCTCACTGTGTTATGTTTCTACATTGAGTGCTAGCAGGAGTAAATTTGATGCTAGAGCAAAAATATATGCATTAATTGGCTACAAAGGAACTAAAGGTTACTTATTACTGATCTACAAACACAAGCCATCACTATCTCTAGAAATGCGATTTTCTATGAACAAATTCTACCTTTTAAGGAACAATATACAACTTTACCTCTCACAAACCAACCAACCACATGGAAATACATTGAGCACTCCATACCTCTCACACTAAAACCTCTCTCGTAAACATACCACCTACATCACCAATTGCACCAATTACATCACCTACTTCTTCACAATCCAACCTTACATAGTTTTCCAACCTTCTTTATAATCACTCACCAGACTTGCTAGATATAAACGTCCTTCCACTTACCTTAAAGACTACCACTGTAACACTACACAATCACAAGTGAGATATCCTATTTCAAATGTGATGAGCAATAACCACCTTCCATAACCAACAAAGTGAGTCAAAAAATTATAATAAACATCTAATCACCATACTGGCAAGAAGCAATGCAAAAAGAATTTGCTGCATTAAGTAGAAGTCATACCTAAGAAATTGTTGATTGTCCTTCTCATGTGACTCTTATTAGCTGCAAATGGGTATACAAAATCAAAAAGAAGGCAGATGGATTAGTGAAAAAGTACAAAGTACGCTTGATAGCTAAATGATTCACTCAAATTGAGGGTCTGAATTACATGAAAACTTTCTCTCCTATGTTCAAGATGACAACAATCAGACTCATTCTTGCTTTGGCATCTATCAAACATTGGCATGTTCATCAACTTGATGTTGACAACGCCTTCCTCCATGATGACTTAAAAAAGGAAGTGTATATGCGTATTTTCGAGGGAATGTCTTCTTCAAAACTAGAAAAAGTTTGCAAGTTGCTTAAGTCTCTCTATGGGCTCAAGCAGGTCAGTCGTAATTGGCATGAAAAACTTACTGAGTTCCTTATATAGCTTGGCTTTGTCCAAACAAAATATGACCATTCTTTATTCATTAAACACTCTCCATCTTCATGGCACTTTTGGTATATGTAGATGGTGTTTTTCTGGCTAAAGATAACATTGATGCTTTTGATTTCATGAAGTCTAAAGTTCATCAAGCTTTTGGAATCAAGGATTTAGGCATACCAAAAATTTTTTGGGGCTTGAAATTCATCACAATGTTCAGGGAGTCTTAATCAGTCAAAGAAAATATTGCCTAGATCTCATAAAGGATGCTGGCCTCCTTACTTGCAAACCTGTCAGGGCCCCTATGATCCATCATTCTAAACCCCAAGCTTCATGCAAGGATCCCTTTTCCTCCACAGAGCCCTATTTAGACCCTCTTGCATATAGAAGACTAGTTGACAGGTTGATATACCTCAACAATACTAGACTAGACATAATGTATGCTACACAACAACTTAATCAATTTACGCATGCTCCTACACAGGGACACCTATATCTTACATGATCTCAACATCAAATGTGATAAGTTTGCTGCCTTATTTTGTGACAACCAAAGTTAAAAACACTTGGCTACAAATCCAGTGTTCTATGAAAGAACTAAGCATCTTGAGATAGATTGCCACTTCATAAGAGAGAAGTTTCTCAATAATGTATGCAAATTGCTCTCTGTATCATCCACCAACCAATTGGCTAACATTTTCACTAAGCCTTTGGCTTCTAATACTTTTTCCTTTGCATTATACAAGCTTGGTATGGTTGATGTCTACCACCCATCAACTTATGAGAGGGTAATAGAACCAATTACCAAGATAGCTTGGTGGCAAGACAGCTCAGTGCCACGTCGAGAATAGTTAGTTAGGAAATTAATTGTTCTAGTTATTTTGTTGAGAATTTTATTTTCCGGTGTTGCGCGTAATTAGCATTAACATTACATCAAGCTAGCCATATAATTTTTTGTTGTATTAGTTTCTATGGTTTTTTTTTATAAACTTTTTCTCTCTGAATCTTTTATTCCTTTCTTTCTTAATAAGTAAGGGATATATGTCTTTTTTAAAAACGTTAAAATAGTGTGAACTGTCAGTAAAAATCTAATGGTCAAAAATGGAAAAAAAAAGTAATCGGTAATACAAGATTTTGGTCATGTTTGAAATGATATATTAATAAATTCTATTTCAAGGCCTACTAACGTCATACAAAGGGCCCAAAGTAGAAATGCAGAAACTACTCTACAATTGATGAACATTGTCTGCTTTTTTTTTAATGTTTTTAATATTATTTCATGTAAAGTGTTGTGCCTACATTATCTAAATTTGCTACTTTGCTCACCTGACCAGTCCATTGGTTTAGGAGACATTTCAAAATGACCAAAATCTTGAATTTATTAAAATATCCTTTCAAACATGACCAAAATCTTGTATCACCAATTACTTTTCTTCCATTTTTGATCATTAGATTTCCATTAACAATTCACAATGTTTCAACAATTTTCAAAAAGGTATATATCTTTTACTTATTACAAAAGAAAGGAAGACATTAGAATTATCTTACTTTCTCCATTTCGTATATTCTTGTAGTCTTTTGCATTATAATAAGAACTTCATATTTTTTAGAAGCAGCTAAGCCATTATTAACATAGGTTGTTTTTATTTTTTGGTTCTTCAATTTTGTAATTTGTACTGAAAAAAACACCCAATAAAAAATTAATAATAATAAATTGTAACATTTAATGTTAAAATAGATTAAATGTAATGATTTTTAATTACACACACACATATATATATATATATAGGTTCTTATTTTGTCTTTTCTTGAGTATACTTTAAAAAAAATTGCTCCTCTTTTTCCCTTCTATCTCTTTGTTAGGATATTGGGCTTGGATAATGAAATCTTTAAAGTTTAATAATGTAATTTTTTTTATTAAGCATATTATTAAGATAAAAAAGTATACATATAAATAAATTAACAATGATATATAAATAACAAATTTCAACTCTAAAATTATTTAAGACTGTTTAAATAAATACATTTATGTAACTTTATGTTTAAATATTATTACACAATTTATCCACCACCACCACCAAAGATTCGCAACGTGTCACAGCTAGGACCTAAGAGAGTTTGTTATATGGTTATGGAATCAACCAAGTTACATCTAATTTTATTTTTAGTTTATTACACCTTTTTTAGATAGCATAGAAAGAGAAATATTAGTGTGCTGGAATTGGATACTCTACAATGTTTAAAGATCTTTATATTTATAAGGATATATATGTAACCTTACTAAGCCAAGCCCGTTATTATAATACTAACATAAACCCTAATTTTAATACGTCTATTATAGCTATTCATAACACTCTCCCTCAAGCTGGAGTATAAATATTAATCATGCTTATCTCCTTAAGGCATTGGGTACATGGGTTGGGGAGTATTTAGGTAGGAAGCTTTACAATGAGTAGGACAACACAATGCAACTCCAAAACCTTAAGACAATGGATACATAGGTCCATCTCCTTATAAACTCCTAACTTACTCATATCCTATTTTATGTGGGACTTAATTTATACTTAATTCCAACACTCCCTTTAAGTGTGAACTTATGTATTTATATCAGTTTTTTTCTTCATCACGAGTATCCCTGGCATACACCATGTTGGTTGTTGTCTACTTAACAACATTTTTTGGGCTCCATACCCTCCACATATAGATCATCTAGTGTCACCGTTTCCTCTACAGTGCACTTTTTACACTAACCATGAGTCCACACCGTTGACTCACTCAATAACAGTTCATCTACTCGTCTGAGTTGGTCACCTAGGTCAACTAAGCTTTGATACCATGTAGAATTAAGAGAGAGACAGATTAGTGTACTAGAATTGGATACTCTACAATGTATAGAGACCCTCATATTTACAAGGATACATATGTAACTTTACTGAGCCAAGCATGTTATAATAATACTAACATAAACCCTTATCCTAATACGTTTATTATAGCTATTCATAACAATTATGAAGAATAAATACAGATTTGTTGATGGAACTCTTCTGGTACTAGTTACTAATGATTCACACTATTTTGCCTAAGAAAGATGTAATAATTTGGTGTACTAATGGATCACGAATTCTATCTCTCCATCAATAGGAGAGAGTGTTGTTTTTATGAAAAATGCTATAGATGTCTGGGTTGATCTAAAGAAATGATTCTCGCAAGGAGATTTGACTCATGTTTCAAAACTTCAATAGGAAATCTAGAATTTCAAGCAAGGAACTTTGGGCATGGCTGAATTTTTCATTGAGCTAAAAAGGATCTGGGAGGAGCTTGAATGTTATAGGTCAATTATCACTTGCACTTGTCATGTTTCATGTAATTGCCAAGCAATGAGAAATGCAAGGAATTACAGGCATTAAGATATAGTTATTCAGTTTTTGAATGATTGTTTTAGTGTTATTAAATCATATATATTGTTGATGGATCCTTTACCTTTTTTGAACAAAGTTTTTTCATGATAATTCAACATGAAAGGTAGATAAGCCAAGTTTTGGTGAAGAAACCAAAGTGTTTGTTGTAACCACTGATAATAGAAAAAGCTTTGGTAGAGGCAAAGACAATAGCAGCTGGGGACGTGGCTCAGGAAAGGTTTGTTCTTATTGTTGAAAGAATGGACACACTGTTGATGTGTACTATAAGAAACATGGTTACCCTCTTAACTTTAGTTCCAAGAATAATTCTACATTACATAATATTATCCAGGAAGAGACTAAGGAGAAAGAGGATCAGTCAAGAAAAGAGGATTTGAGTCGTTCTTAACAAGTTATCACTCAAGAACATTATAGAAACTTGTTTGCATTAATACAACAATTGAATTCGCATGCTTCTTCAAGCCACACCTCTAATCAATTTAGCAACAACCTTCCTATACATTCCCATCCATCTTCAAGTAAAATCTGCATTTTATCTTGTCCTTCGAATCTGTATTCAAACTCCTGGATATTAGATTTAGGAGCCACGAATCATTTATGTTGTTCCTTGACATTATTTGATACCTTTCACAAAATTAAGTCTATTAGTGTAACTCTACCTAATGGACATAAAACATTGGCCAAGATTTCTAGTATAGTAGTGTTCTCTCTTACCCTTATTTTGACAAATGTATTGTTTCTCCCAAAATTCAGTTTAAACTTGTTTTTGTGTCAAAATTGTGTCATAATTCTAATTGTCTTACAAGTTTTTTGTTTGAAAACTATCAATTGTAGGATATAAAATCCATGAAGATGATTGATTTAGCTAAACAAGTGGGAGGTTTGTACTTGTTGAAGGTTGAGACGCAAAAGAAAATATCAAAGGTTTAGGTCAACAATATTAAAACAGAAAGTACTCTAAAATCAAGTTTGTGGCACTTCAGGTTAGGGCACCTTTCACATGAGTGATTAGAAACTATGTCTAGGGAAAATCTTATCATTTTTATTAACAAGGATGTTGTTTGTGATATTTTCCATTTGGCAAAGCAAAAGAAATTACCATATTTGATGAGTAAGAATAGAGCTTTTGAAATTTGTGAGCTGTTGCATTTTGACATATGGGGTCCCTATCAAATAAATTCTATTCATGGTTACAAGTACTTTCTTATTACCTTAGATGACTATAGTAGATTTTTGTGGGTTATTTTGATGAAATCTAAATATGAAGTGAACACACATTTGTAAAACCTTGTTCATATGTTAGAAAGACAATTTGGAAAAAGAATTAAAGTAATAAGATTCGATAATGGACCAAAATTTACCTTGACACATTTTTATGCAAAAGAAGGAATTATTTACCAAATATCCTATGTAGAATGTCCTAAACAAAATGGAATAGTAGAAAGGAAACACCAGCACATTTTAAATGTGGCTAGGTCATTGTTGTATTGAGCTCATTTGCCTAAGCAATATTAGGGATATGCAGTTACACATGTTGTATGTAACACCCCGAAAATGTAATATTGTTTGAATATATATATATATATATATATATATATATATATATATATATATACTATTTTGTGGTATGATGATTGACTTGATGGTGATATGGATGTACAGATGTGCCTTAGTTTGATGGGAATGTGTGTGTGAATATAGATATATGTAAATGTATGTATACATGTGTGTGATTGGAATTTGAATTGAAAGAAATAGGTTAAGTTCTGGTGCAGGACATTCTCACTGTAGCGAGAGGTCCCTGGGAGGAAGGCATGCGACTGTTGCCTTCTCGCTGTAGCGATAGAGCGATAGTTTAGGGTGCATTTCTGGGTACAATCTTGTTGTAGCGAGATTCTGCAGAAACTAGAGTGCAGATTTGTCTGAGTCTTTCGCTGTAGCGACAGAGGGCATCGCTGCAGCGAGATGTGCCTCACTACAGCGAGAGTGTCGCGATCAAAGGGGTATTTGAAGGGTTAGGGTTCGAGGAGAGGGTTATTTTTCACGATTTCCCTCTCTCTCCTTCACAATTCTCTCTACCCAAACTCATTCCTACCGATTAGAACCCCTCCAAGGACGTTTGGAAGCTAGATTGAAGGTGAGGGACACGTTTGGAGCTCTTGGAGGTAAGTTTCCATGGCTAGGGTTTTGGTTTTTGGTCCCTCTCTCTTATTTTTGCAGTTCTCTTTGAGTTCCCATGAAATTTCTGTGTGATTTAGGGTCAAAAACTGTGTGGGGGGCCGTTTCTACCATTACTTTGGATCGGATCTTCGTTTTGAGGTAAGGGGAGGACTTTACTCTAGTTATCTTTGTTAGAAATAGGTCTATTTGGTTGTTTATGGTAATTAGATAGAAATGGGAGGCGAAAATATGTGTATTGATGAATTATACGAATTAGGTTGAGTCCGAAGGTGTCCGACCTTGGGCACATTGTGTGAAATTTAGTGATGTGATTTGTGTTGGTTGTCATTGGATGCAAGGAAATTATGTGTGTATGATAGAAATGTGATTGTGAGTACGTTGAGCATGATGTGTGACGATTGTGATGAAATGGTTGGAAATGAGTATGGATGGCATGTTGAATGAATAATGATGTGTTTAGGTGTTGGAACTATGAATGGTTCAGAGATACACTAGGGGTGTGGAAGACGAGGGCGGTAGAAATACCTTGGGGAAGAGAGGCTGGTGGTGACACCAACAGTGAGCGTGGGTGCACCACAGGCCACACACTCTCCTCCTGACTCGGCCTCTGAATAACATCTTTGCTTGGGGGGCTCAATACCGTACATGTTGTATCCATGGAGCAGGAGCTATTCGGGCAACCATCCATAGTATAACTGAGTAAGTCCCTGAGGTCTAGGGCATCAGGAATCTATGATCACAGTGCCACAGTGAGCGTGACTACGTACAGTAAGCGCACGTGTGTTTGTGTAAATGTGTGGATTTGTAATTGGTGCAGTGAGCGCACCTATTGTGATTGAGAAT
This sequence comes from Abrus precatorius, assembly GCF_003935025.1. NCBI lineage: Eukaryota > Viridiplantae > Streptophyta > Magnoliopsida > Fabales > Fabaceae > Abrus > Abrus precatorius. The sequence continues at coordinate 10,202,205 of NW_020874406.1, read as the reverse complement.
TTGGATGTATGATGATCGTTGACGTATGCTCCTAATATGATTAGAATTTATGCATAATGAGTCAAGTGAGTCTAATGCTTGTCTGTGTGTTTCTACTAGTGTAAAGAACTCACCCTTACGTTTATTTTTCAGGTAACCAAGATGATCAGCACCGGGGCCCCTGAAGGAAGGAAGTATGAAACTGCTATAGGACTTAGAAATTTATTCTGAAAATCTGATGTATATTTTAGTTCTGTAGCAAGTAATGATGCAAATTGTACTCTAATTTCTTATTAGAAACATTTTATGAAATTGTGCTTGAACAATTATCTGAATGGAAAATTTTTATTACTCTGAATTTTGTAAAAACATATTTATTCAGAAATTTAAAATTAAGGTGTTACATTGTATACATTATAAACAGAATTTTGAGCAAAATTTTACAAAACCATTCCCCTTGTGAGTTTGGAAGCAAACCAGATTTGGAAAATATGAGATTTTTTGGGTGTTTGTGCTTTGCCAGCACTTTACAAGTTCAAAGAAGTAAATTTGACCCAAGGTCTTGTAAATGTGTGTTCTTAGGATATAAGTCCACTACTAAGGGCTATATTGTTATAGACCTTGACTCTAAGGATCTTTTTGTCTCAAAATGTTATTTTTCATGAGTTGATACTTCCTTATACATTCCAATACTCACCAAAATGGGCTTATATAGAACCATACACAAAACCAAATAGATCACCCTAACCTTCACCACATACATATAACCATATTCCTTAACCTGTTGATTTAGATCTATCACCACCTCATCAACTACCTCATCAACCTCAACCTTTCCTTAATTCACCCACAAATCCAACCACCAACATTTGACCAAATAAACATGTTGTCCAAACAGACTATGAACTTAGAAAGTCATCTAGGATCAAGCATCCACCATCACACTTGGTTGATTACATTTATGAAACTCTCACTTGTGCAACGAATCAATCTTCCTCATGTATGCCTCATTCTTTGTCTAAATTCACTTCTCTTTCTCATATATCTCATTCACATCATTCTTTTACCTTTTCTTTGCTCTCTAAGACTAAACCTAGAACCTATGAAGAGGCTTCCAAATTCCCTTACTGGATTGATGCTATGCAAGCAGAAATACGGGCTCTTAAGGATAACAAAACTTGGGTCTCAACTGATTTACTTGTTGGAGTAATTCCCATTGGAAATAAGTGGGTATTCAAAATTAAAAGGCGTGATGATGGAACTATTGAGCATTACAAAGCACGCTTAGTGGCAAAGGGATATACACAAATTGAAGGGCTTGATTATCTAGATACATTTTATCCTGTTGCTAAGATTACAACTGTGAGAAAATTTCTTGTTGTTTCTTCTATAAAAGGGTGGTTTTTACATCAAGTGTGCAAGCTCACCAAAAGTTTATATGGGTTGAAGCAAGCGAGCAAACATTGGTATGAAAGGCTTACAACCTTGTTATTATCTTGTGGATTCAGTCAAGCACACTCAGATAGTTCACTCTTTGTTAAGAAGACTTCTTTCACTTTCATAGCCTTGTTAGTATATGTCGATGACATCATACATTCACTTGCAAAATTTAACCATATCAATGGAGTTTTAAATGATTCTTTTAAGATCAAAGACTGGGTTAGCCAAAATATTTTCTCGGTCTCCAAGTTTCTCATACTTAACTTGGAATATTTGTTTGTTAATATAAATATTGTCGTGATCTCTTGAAGGATTCTAGTCTCTTTGGTTCAAAACTAGCTTGCATTCTTTTAGACCCTTCAGTGAAACTGCACCAAGATGGAGGCAAATTGCATGATGATGTGCCTTTTTACTGTCGCTTAATTGGACATTTACTCTATTTGACCACTACGAGGCCCAACATTACTTTTGCCACATAGCAGCTTAGTCAGTTCTTGTCAAGACCCACGTATACTCACTTTCATGTTGCTCAAAAAGATTCTTCAGATATTTAACGACTTCACCAAGCAAAGGTCTATTCTTTCCAAGGTCATCATCATTGCAAATTTTTTGTAGATGAAAAGTAAAAGTGTCTCGTAAACACTATAAAAAGTAAAAAGTGTCTTGTAGATGAAAAAAGAAAAGAGTTTGTACACTTGGTTTTAGAAAAATTGGCAAGTTCTTGAATAATAATATCCTGGTTCCCAAGCTACTGCGATTGTTCTGAAACTTTTGAATGTTATAAATAAACATTATTCGGGGATCAAATTAATTTAATAATCTGTAGACGTAAATCTTGAAAAACTACTCCAAGCACATGCAGAATGCATGAAGACGTGTGGTCCTCGAGTCCAAGTCATGTTTGCGCGAACACGGTCATGTAACAATCACACCATGAAAGAAATAAGGCCTGATATATGAATACTAACAAGAAAATCCCAATCCACAAAGCTAGAGAGGTGCTGCATGTTACGGTCAGTATGCACATGGTAGGGAATCTCATGCTTCGTCATTGTCAACTGTTTCTTTGGTCACAAATTGCGGTCAGCTGACAAATGGGATCATACTCAAAACCTTTGGAGCCCTCACGGTGAGGTCCAAGGCTAGCAATAGCTCAAGTATGTGACTGATGAGTGAATATTTGAGCCTTTCCAAAACTTTTAATCTGATCTCTCAGGATTTATTGTTACTTAAAAAAGGCACCGAGTTCATGCTTGCTTGGTCCATATATCCTTCTTTCTTGACGCACTGCATAGATAAGCATTGTTGTTTCCTTGATCAAAAGTGAAACGTAGGATACATAGCTTCATTTACGTGCCCCGAATTATACAAACATATGTACAAGCATGTTGTTCATCTAAGTTGTTTACTCGGGTTTGCGTTTTGATACATTGCTAGTGTGTTACCTCGACCTCTTGCTACAAAATTACAAAATATTGTCATTTCCTATCATAAAGCAAACAAACAAAGTACGTCAAAAAAGCTGCTGGATTTTTATGAAGTAATACTGCTACTTACATACCTTTTCCAGTTATAAGAGTCTATACGCAGCTAAATGGATGCAAGCATAATCATGAAAATAAATAATTCCAGACTACCTACAATATAGATGAAAAACTTGTAGAACGTAAATTTTTTAACACTTTTTCTTCAGTGCAATGTTAACAAGTTTGAATCAACTTTAATAATTTTTCACAGAAAGGTACAACATTATAATGACTACAGCTTTTGTTTACGATATTAATCTTTTTAAAAGTCGTACAAATAAATCACTATACGATTTATTAATCGATATTTGCTTGGGTAGCAATATCAAAGTTAAATTCCAACAACACTAGTCTTTTTGGAAGCAAGAATTGAACTTGAAGCTTACCATTTTGATTAGTGACCTATTCAAAAAAATTTGATCAAAAGCTTCGAATATTAATGTCTTCCATATCAAAAATAGACTTTGGGAGAGAGGCTGATTCCCCAAACCATATCTATTTGGAAAAGTCAGAAATGTTATACACTTGATGACCTGTCATTTACATAATAAATTTTTTATACCAGCTGTAAACTGAACTAGCTTGTGAATTTCAAACATTACACGGACACACCATTTTGTGGTCACTGGAATTGCCACACACCTACCAGACAAGTTCTCCCATCTTTGAACTGAATGAAAATGATACAGCGGCTTTTCCTGAGTAAGGACAGTGCCTTGTTTCTTCAACTTGATATTCCAGAACAAAGAAAACCAAACTCTCCCAGTTCACAATTGCATAAGCAAAGAGTTTTGCTTTTATTGGATTTTCCACGTATTGTGTGTCTATTTTCAGCTTGGAACCGAACACATCTTAATTGATTAGGTTCAATACCCTTTTGGCCACCAACATCTTCAGATATAATAACAACAGTATTTTGATGTGTAAATGTAATAAAAGAATTATTTGTTAAGGAAAGGAAATGGGATGAATGAAATTGATAATGAATTTAGAAGTGATATGTTTTACCATATATTTAGATTAATTTATTTCGCACTTAAAAGTGCAGTAATTGAGCATTATGTAAAAGTAATTATGATAAAAATACATTAATACATTACTAGTCTTTTTCCATTTCATTTACTCTTTTTGTGATTTCCAAACAGAAGCAAAATTCTTAGTCTGAGAAAAAAATAGACTTTAGTCTTCTGAGTTATATATAAATTGAAGCAAAATGTTGTCTAAATATCTTTCTAAGAGCTATCGCAGGGGACACAACATATAGTATTCCCTTTCTTTTAATATTTGATGTGGTATATATAGAGAAAAATACATATAAGCAAGTATAATAAAATAAAAAATATCTAGTGTAAGTATTTAAAATAATTGTTCAAATAACAGATTTCTAAATTAAGGATCTGAGGCATAATAAAAATCACATTTACAAAGGATTCCAACGGTGTTCTGTTATAGAATTGAGATAAATATGGGTTTTTCAGAAGTTTCACATGATGATTTATTTTGTAATCTTGTCTTGACGCTGATTTAAATTCATGAGTCCTTATATGTTCATATTTTTAACTTAGATTAAGAGATTTTCCCTGCCAACTGAACTTGACACACATGCCTACTTAAGATTAATTTAATGCAAAACTAAAAGCGATTTCGTTAGGCTTTTGTCAGGGTCCTAAAATAAGTACCTATTGTTTGGGACTATCGTTGTGAAATTAACCCTCTCAATCATGATTCCTTGTATGCCATCAACATGTCTAATTTAGATTTGGTATGGTTTAACAATGATTTGGGCCTTCAAGATCCGATGAAAACCACTGATAGACGTTGGTTGAGTTGAGAACAACGTACAATCTTCTAAAATTATGGAAAATATGAGCAGATAATGAATAAATATTTTTATGAGAATCCAATAACCCAAATTTGCCAAAATCTTAAAAGGTTAGCTGGGTGGTTTCAAACTTTCAACAAAACATGCACGTGTCATGTTTCCTTTCATATGTGCATCTTCCTTCAATATACACCAACTCTGACTTTGAATAGCTTTGCTTTTGTCGTAAAAACAACTCAAGATTTGAGTTCGTGGGCAATGACTGACCAATTATGATATTACAGTTCCGAATTCAAGAAGTTCCCATATCTATTTGCTTGTGAGATTGAATCAACAATATCAGACACAACATTGTAGGTGAAAGCAACGTTGAAGGGAGCATAGCGTGCTGCCCTATGCCACACACATAGATTTACATTCCAGTAAATTCTAGCACAACAATGCTCTAATAATTGATTACTTCCCATTAAATGATGTTAGGATACGGTCAGTGTCGTGCCACTTACAAGGAGACCCGTGAAAGTGAGCTAATAAGAAATTAGAGAATAGGTGCAACATTGTGAAGTGGGGTTGAATTGCATCCAGTGATTCAGCACGTAAGTGTTTAAATGTTTATATTGAATCTATATTTAGACTATTTTTAACTATTCTGAAGCATGTTAAGTAACAAGTTTTTTGAGTAATAATTTTAAATTTAAGTAAGATTTTAAACCATAAATTCAAGTATATATAATATATGGGAAATGATTTTCTTATACCAGTGTAAATTCAAAAATTCTTACATCCAATCTGAATCTTTCATTTAACTTAAATTTAACTGCCAATGAAGTCATAAATTATAACTCGTTAGATTTAAATTAAATAAAAGGCTCAGATTGAGTATAAGAATTTTTATACTTATTTCAGTATAAGAAGATTCTGTCCCTATATATATATATAGAGAGAGAGAGGTCAGTAACAAGTTAGCATGATTAAAATTTACATGGTAACAAGTAACAATGCAAACTTCTTTTGCCAAGACAAAAGACAAACAGAGCAAAGAGGTACATGCATTTGCATTTGCCATGTGCAAGCTAAGTGGCATTGCATATAAGTGTTTTTGAATAGAATCACATGAAGATATTTTGTTCGCTGGGCACAGGAAAAGAAAGGAAAAGAGATATTTGTTTTAGCCAAAAAAGAAAAAGAGACTATATCAAGAAAATTTGTTGTATTATTGCAACTTGCAGCACCTAGAAAATTCGGCTTTGTGTAGTCCAGTCGTCAATTCATTGTTGTGTCACATTCGTCTGTCAATTAAATTTGATAGTGATTTAGTGAACAACAATAATGCTTTGCAGGAAATGAAATTGTTGGAAAATAAAGTCACATGCAGGTTGAAAATGAAAGAAGTACTGCGAAAAAGTAAGACATGCACAGATTTATGTTAAGCTATATTTAGAAGTGAGATTTTGGAGAAAAAGGAGTGTGAGGATAATTTTTTTATTTTTAAATTAAGAGAGTTTTATAATTTTTTATAAAAATAAATAAAAATTTGTGATATCTTAGAGTTAAAGTACAAATTTATGCTAGAACAAGTCAGTTAGACGTACTTAAAAATATATTAAAAAATTGAGAACATCTCGCATTAATTAAAAATAACAATGAAGGACATACAAATAAAATGTTTACAGGTCCAAATCGCTTTTAGTGTTATGATTCTATGAATAGAATAATAAATTCAAGCTCTATTGTATTTAGACACACATAACTACTTTTGAAGCGAGTTACTTACAAAGTAATTAATTTTAATTATCTTATCTATGGCTTTCATTTTAAATACATTCTTTTTCTTGAAGAAATTGTGATCTCTCATGGATATCGATTTGAGATTGTCTACGTTTTTACTTCACAAAGTAAATGATTTCATCTTAAGTAGACTAACAAAGTTAATACATTATATTAGAAATTGTATATATTTTTTAATTTTTGTTCAACATCTAAACAATTTTTGTTCAATATCAGCTAAATCGACTGACCCATTCGTTATATATAGCTCGCCAGTGAAAATTTATACACAACATTCTCTCCTGCAACCACATTAGCCATGAATATGCACAAGTTATAGGATCAGTGCAATCAAATTGAGGTACGAAAATTGCAAAAACATGATTAAATTCATATTCATTCGATCGAATGATCTTAGTTGTGATTGTGACTGTTTTACTTTTACCTTACTAAGCAAAATCTATTGCTGTAACCAAAAAAAAAAAAAAGAGCAAAAGCTATTTCGCAAGAATCATCACATATACTTAGTCAGCAATCACATTCATATATTTTAAGCTAACCAAAAGAACAAGAGTAGCCTATCTTGCCATGCGCTTATAGAATTAGTCAGCACTCACATTCATAGAATTAGTCAGCATTCACATTCTTAGGACAATTATATTGGTCGTTGCATATCTTGATTTTTTAAATAAACCTTTTTATGTGTAAGTACAGTTGTATATACAGTCAAGGTTCCTTATTTGGAAAAAAGGTTCATTTCTTTTACTTCTTATTACACCCTCTCACAATGAAAGATAATATTTTTGTTTTGCGGATAAAGATGCTTCAAGAGTTTTCTCTCTTTTACTTCTCAACAAGTAAAAGGGAAGCCAGATACAAAATCCTAAAACTTTTTAACCGAAAGCAAAGGTCAGAAAAAGAGAATAACGAGAGTCATACAATTCATATCTATAATTATAACCATTAGAAAGGTGCTTCTGTTTCAGTACAGAAAAGCAATTTGTCAATAATAATAGAAAAAGAAAACAGAAAAAAGGAATCACTTAAACCGAAAATCATAAAGTTGTGAAAATGAGATTTGTGTAACATCAGTAGGACTACGGGACAAACTACCAAAAGTGACGACAAAACAACATGAATAAACATGCTACAAAAGAATTCATTCACACGTACTATCAAAGGCTCCCACTACATAGCCACACTTTTATGTGTTTAATTTCGACCTTTGCTAAGTTTCAATTCATGAGCCTTGAAGATTGTCGCTTTGTTAGTAAAAAGGGAGAGGATTAGTTAGTATAGTAGGACTAGGAATATGATAGATATTAGATATATAGTAATTGGTTATTAATATGTTGAATTAGATGCTGATGTGTTTGACATTATTAAATGCAAAGGAGGGCCATAATTAAGGCCCCTCTGACCACTCTCATCTTATTTTCCACATCTCCAATGTCCCTTAGAACGTGGAGGAAATTATGGCAAATATCCCTACTTGCACTCTCTCTCTCTCTCATCTCAAACACCATAAAAGCTCTTGTTGAACAACAAACACTTACTAGTTCTTGAAGCAACAACACCATCAATCCCAGGTGAGAAAGCACAGCAACATGCCAACATAAAGGAAATAATAAGATTGGATGTGTCATCATTGCGTTCAAATCCAACCAAAAGAAACCACTCGTGGCTCACAGCACTTGGTCATCAAAACATTCTCATCCTTATAAAGCAAGATAAGAAAGACTTTCACACACAGGTAAATATGGAAATTGAATCGGCAAAGTGCGAGTGTTGTGGCCTGAAAGAGGATTGCACCCAAGAATATATCCGTGAAGTGAAGGCCAAATTTGATGGCATATGGTTATGTGGGTTGTGCTCAGAAGCAGTGAGAGACGAAGTTATCAGAGAGAAAAAGCTATTTGCCATGGAAGAAGCTGTGAAAGCTCACATGTCATTTTGTCGTAAGATCAAATCGAATCCTGCGGTTAAGGTTGCTGATGGCATGAGGCAGATGCTAAGGAGAAGGTCAACTGACTTATCTTCATCAAACAAGAGGTCAACCACCACTTCTCAAGTGAGTGAATATTCCTCCAATTTCCCATTGCAATGATGAAACCATAGGAGGTTGGAAGGCGGGAACAACAAAGCACCCCATCACTCTGTTTTGGTTTGGTTCAAATAAAATTTTTAGTTTACTTTTTGTGGCTAAGTTTTCCACTTTGTCTTGTACAGGCTAGGAAGTTCTATTTCATATGTATGAACTGTCTTTTTCTTCTCATTTTTCTTCTCTTTCCGACATCCCATGACTAATTATTTTCCTTTCTTGGCAAAAGAGGTAAAATTTTCAAGAAAAAAAGAAGACTAGTTATTCTGCATGAAACACATAAGCAGAACCATTCTCTCCCAACACAGTTTTTTTCTTAAGATAAAAAAAATATATTTCAATTTTAATGCTTCTGATTACATTATTAATCTCTTTATTGAAAGGTGCTTATGTTTCCATCTTTGTGTTCCTTCAAAGAAAGGGCACCGTATGCAATACTAACCTTGAAATGATTCACACGAGAACAAAATCTTGCATTCAGTTTTATTCCCAAAAGATCTCAAGGGAGCTAACGTACTTTGCAAGTCAAGCAGCATTTGGTGTTGTTAGGTTTAAGGTGTGGTTTTTGTCTTTTTGAGCACTCATTTTCACTACATAATCTAGGACCACACTTTAGTGGGTGTTTGAGATGAGATTTCACTCAATAATAAATATATCATTAAAAAATTGTACAAAAAGAAAGTTTGATGCTATCATTTCTATTCCATAAACATATCTGACCATTTGATTCATATATTATTAAAGAAACTCCTATAGTCAACTTCCCACAGGTAGTTTGTGCAATAACCCTCAATTTTCAAACACAAAAAATGAGATTTTATCACTGCCCTATAATGGAGAATGTCATCATCACAACTTGCTTTAAGTAATGTTAGTGTGTAATTTTTCCTTTTTAGCTTTACTACGTTATGTGGCTGAATAGTTTTCTTGAGGTTGAGGAATAGAATCTCCAAAGCTCCATTAAACCAACAAAAATCAAGTGGCGAAGACACTAATTCTATTTGTTGAATCAAAGATGGTTTATGAATTATGCTCATTTAGGTACTTAATTATCATTTACCTTTGTTTGAATTATAAAACTGATAGAACTTTTTGGCAAGTGCATCAAATCGTTGAAGTTACAAAAGATTATCGTCCATAGGGATAAGTATTAAGTATCAAATCACAAGAATATTACTAGTTGACTCACCAAAAACAGGGTATATATAGTAATACAAAATTAAACACAGCAGAATTGTAAAACTGAAAGTAAAGGTGCTGGAATTACAATTAATAAATGGATAAAAGTAAAACTTAATACAGAAAATAAGTAACAGGACTGCAGAATGTAAATAAGTCAAGTAGAGAAAATAGGTTTTTGTAAAGATTAATAAATGGGTTGAGTTTAGAATCCCTTATCCCTTTCTTCTTGCTTAAAATATACTTGTAACTCAAAATATAGCCAATCTAATGGTCAGGTTGACTCAATTATCCAACTCCAATCCCTTGGTAATTGGTTCTAAAACGACTTTTAATCTTCTAATCCCTTAGGTAAACCAAAAACGTTCAGCATTAAGAATAAAACTCATATGACCACATTATCATAAATTTGTATTCCTAGATAATTCATAATAAGCATTTTAACCCCAGTTCAAGAAAGTCCACAGCTTTCCAGCAATGAACTCCTTTTTATCAACCCCTTTCACGTAGAACAGCGAGACATTAAGTTCAGAATTAAAAAGTTAGATTAAAGCTTCCATCTTGAGTCACATATAATGCTTAGTTCATTGCAAAGGGTAAAGGTATAAGTTCATCTTTACTCAACCCAAAGAGATTTAGCTAGACATTATGAAAGGAAATGAATTAAAACTGAGATATATTGCAGAAACGAAATTCATAGTTATAGAAAAGCTTACAGCAAAAGGATAGAATGAAAGTATTACTGTTCTATTACAAAAATCAGAGAAGATGGAAAGGAAATCCAAGTTCCCATGAGAATCCTTCTACCAAGATGTAAAAAAAAAGACCCTAGTTATCCTATCCTACATAAAACTGTATGAAAACCTAGAAAATCGTGCTCCAGAATGTTCTAAAAAGGAAAGATAAAAGATGCCGTCTTTTCAGAATTTTTTCGCTTTTATATGCATCAATCAGCATCGTGTCCCCACAAATAAAAGTTTGTGTTCCCACAAATCAGACCTGCAGTACTCCTCTTTTGCTCTTTAAGTCCAATTGTAGAATTTCTTTTTAATCCTTTCAAAATAAAATTGTCAGCCATTAAAATATGAGTGATTCATGAATTTTCCAGCAAATACAACATTCCATTGAATTTCTTCATTAATTGTATTGACTTATAATTTAAATTCAATGAAATATGCCTAAAAACCTTTAATTTTCTAGATGAGTTTTCATGAATCTTAAGTAGCATTTTCTTCCCAGTTGAGAACTAGGCTGGTCTCTATGCATCTTTGCAAAACACAAGACAAATTAGTCAAACACAAATCAAAAGAGTGTCCAAAAACAGAAAAATCGTCCATGAAAACTTCTATGGACTTTTCAATCATATCAGCAAAAATGGCAAACATGCACCGCTGAAATGTGGCGGGAGCATTGCACAGCCCAAATAGCATTCTTCGATATGCAAAAACACCGAAGGGACAAGTGAATGAGGTCTTCTCTTGATCTTCTGGGCTGACCGCAATCTGGTTGTACCCATAATAGCCATCTAGAAAGCAATAAAATTCTTGGCCAACCAGCCTTTCGAGCATCTGGTCCATGTATGGCAATGGAAAATGGTCCTTGCGAGTAGCTTGATTCAGCCTTCGATAGTCAATACACATCCTCCACCCTGTCACAGTCCGAGTGGGGATGAGTTCATTGTTATCATTCTTGACCACTGTCATGCCTCCCTTCTTAGGCACTACTTGCACTGGGCTTACCCACTCGCTGTCCGAAATTGGATAAATCATCTCAGCTGCTAGAAGCTTCAGTACTTCTTTTTTTACAACCTCTTTCATTGCTGGGTTCAGTCTCCTTTGTGGCTGCACAACTGGTGTAAATTTCTCCTCCATTTTAATCTTGTGCATGCAGAAAATGGGACTGATTCCTTTCAAGTCTGCAATAGACCATCCGATGGCTGCCTTATGCTCCCTCAAAACTCTCATTAATTTTTCTTCATTCAGTTGAGAGAGTTTGCTACTGATTATCACTGGGCAAGTCTTCTTTTCCCCTAAAAATACATATTTTAAGTGTAGAGGCAGGGGTTTCAGTTCCAGCTGCTGTGCATCCACTGAATTTGACTCTTCCAGACTTTCAGTATTTGTATTTTTCTGCAACTCAGGCTGAGCATCCAGCTGTTGTACAATTTCTTACAACTCTTCATCAACTTCTTCATCATTGTTCATGACAGCATTAACTAAAGCCTTCTTCAATGGGTATGTACAAATTTCAGCACTAAAGCTTTTTGCTGAAATCAAGGAATCTACCATCTCTATCCTAAAACAAGTGTCCTTCTCATCATCCGGATGCTGCATAGCCTCAAAAAATTTAAAAGTCACCTTCTCATCATGCACCCTTAACATTAATTGGCCTTGCTGTACATCAATCAAAGCTCTTCCAGTGGCTAGAAATGGTCTTTCCAAGATCACAGGTACCTCAGAATCTTCATCCATATCTAAAATAACGAAGTCTGCTGGAAAAATCAATTTGTCCACCTTCACCAACACATCCTCCATTACACCATATGAGTATTTGATGGATCGGTCAACTAGTTGGAGAGCCATTTTTATACTTTTAACTTCTCCCACTCCCAATTTCTTCAAAATAGAGAGTGGCATCAAATTGATGTTGGCCCCCAAGTCGCATAAGGCCTTCCCAATAGTCACATTTCCTATAGTGCAGGGGATTGTGAAGCTTCCTGGATCTTTCAACTTAGAAGGCAACTTTTGCTGCAATATTGCGCTGCATTCTTCGATTAAAGTTATTGTAGCATCCTCCTTCAACTTCCTCTTCTTTGAAAGCAAGTCTTTCATGAACTTGGCATACAAAGGCATTTGTTCTAGCGCTTCTGCAAATGGTATATTTATGTGCAGCTTTCTGAAAATGTCCAGGAATTTGGAAAATTGCTCTTCCTTCCCTTTGTTCTTGGGAATGTGTAGATATGGCAGCTTTACATAGGTGGGAGGGATTTGAGGCTTGCATGAATCTTCCAAAATTTGTTTCTTAGATCTATTCCAATATGCCTCATCCACCACTAATTTCTATTTTGGTGGAATTTTCTCCTCTTCTTCCTCTTTTGCAATCTCCAATTTTGGTTCTGGTTGCTGTTCTGCTACCTCTTCTTCTTGTCCAGCAATTACATCATCGTTCTTTTCAAGTGGTTCTTCTTAGGTTGTGGCTCTACCACCTTTCCACTTCTAGTAATAATTGCTTGGCAGAATTTTTTTGGATTTTCCACTGTATTTCCAGAAAAAGAGCCTTGAGCTGGTTCATTTATTTTCTTTATAATTTGCCCCATTTGGTTCTCCAAATTCTTCATGGAGGCTTCTTGATTTTCCATCCTTGTGCTTGCATCCTGCATAAATAAATTCGTGGTTTGAGTTAATTGCACAAGTGCTTTTTCAAGAGATGATACCTAATCATTTGCTAGTTGGTTTAGTGGCTGCATTGGTCCTGAATTCTAAAAATTTTGCTGCTGCCACTATCCTCCTTGTTGGTTTGGTCTTTGTGCAGGTGGAGTAGAGTATGATTAGTTCGGTGACCTAGTATTTAAGTTGGAATTTGGTCTAAACTGCTGCTTTTAAGGTGGATAAGCAGGTTTCTGCTGAAAGTTTTGTTGCTACCACTGCGGTCTTGAATTAAAATTCTGCTGCCTTGGCATGTTATTCATAAAGTTCACCTGTTCAACCCCTTGTTGCTGCATGTATTCAACTCTGTCTTCACTTGTTCCCTCATTGTATTCCTCTTGGCTGATGGGAGCTACATAGTGTATTAGTTTATTCCCTTCAAACTTCATGTTTTCAAACTTAGCATTGAGAGAATTTAACTGTTGTGACATTAATTTGTTCTGGGCCAGCAGTACATCTAATGTATTCAGCTCCAATACACCTCTTTTTGAAGAGTTCCTTTCCCTATGATTGTAATGTTAGATGCCATAACTTCAATGAGTTGGCGTGCTTCTTCCAAGGTCTTTTGAGTAAATGAGCCTCCAGTTGCTGCATCCACCATTGTCTTTGTTGCTACATTCAGCCCATCATCAAAAGTTCTCAATTGAAGCCATTCGAGTAGCTCATGATAAGGGAAACTTCTCAAGAGTTCCTTGAGTCTGTCCCATGCTTCTTGAAGTGTTTCATCTTCCCTTTGAGAAAAAGGCAGAATTTCTTGCCTCAACTTGGTTGTTCTAGAGGCTGGAAAATACTTCGTCAGAAATTTACTCTCTAAATCATCCCAAGTAGTGATACTTCCTTCCGGTTGGGATAACAACCACCTCTTTGCCTTATCCCTTAAAGAAAATGGAAAAAGAGACAACCGGATAGCCTCACCACTCACACCATTCATTCTAATCATTCCACAAATGGTCAAAAAATTCTAAATGTGCAAGTGGGGGTCTTCGGAAGGATGTCCAACAAATTGCTCTTGCTGGACCACTCTCATAAGGTCAGGTCTGATCTCAAAGTTATTTGCTTGAATGGGAGGTCGAACAATAGAGGTGGGGTTTCCTCTCAATTTTGCACGTGCATAATCATCCAAAGTCCTTCGTTCTTCCTTGGGATTTCCTGCCATTTTTGCAGAATTTTGTTCTTGTGGGTCTTCTTCTTTCTCTTTTTCTGAAGTTTGTCTTTTCTTTTTGTTCTTTTTCTTGAAATTAATAATTGGCTGGTCAAGGTCAGGAGATGAGTCACTACTTTTGATTTTTTCCTTGCCTTGCATCAACCGTCACAGCTGCTATACGTAAGTTCCTGTCATAAACCTGAAACACAGCAAACGTTATTAACCCAATCTAACATATTCTCATTACCGTTGATATTAACAACCATTATCCCCAGTAACAGTGCCAGAAACTTGATAGAACTTTTTGGCAAGTGCATCAAATCGTTGAAGTTACAAAAGATTATCGTCCACAAGGATAAGTGTTAAGTATCAAACTACAAGAATATTACTAATTGAGTCACCAAAAACAGCGTATATATAGTAATACGAAATTAAACGCAACAGAATTGTAAAACTAAAAGTAAAGATGCTAGAATTACAATTAATAAATGGACAAAAGTAAAACTTAATACAGAAAATAAGTAACAGGACTGCAGAATGTAAATAACTCAAGTAGAGAAAATAAGTTTTTGTAAAGATTAATAAATGGGTTGAGTTTAGAATCCCTTATCCCTTTCTTCTTGCTTAAAATATACTTGTAACTCAAAATATAGCCAATCTAATGGTCAGGTTGACTCAATTATCCAACTCCAATCCTTTGGTAATTGGTTCTAAAATGACTTTTAATCTTCTAATCCCTTAGGTAAACCAAAAACGTTCAGCATTAAGAATAAAACTCATATGACCACATTATCATAAATTTGTATTCCTAGATAATTCATAATAAGCATTTTAACCCCAATCCAAGAAAGTCCACAGCTTTCCAGCAATGAACTCCTTTTTATCAACCTCATTCACGTAAAACAGCGAGACATTAAGTTCAGAATTAAAAAGTTAGATTAAAGCTTCCATCTTGAGTCACATATAATGCTTAGTTCATTGCAAAGGGTAAAGGTATAAGTTCATCTTTACTCAACCCAAAGAGATTTAGCTAGACATTATGAAAGGAAATGAATTAAAACTGAGATATATTGTAGAAACGAAATTCATAGTTATAGAAAAGCTTACAGCAAAAGGATAGAGTGAAAGTGTTACTGTTTTATTACAAAAATCATAGAAGATGGAAAGGAAATCCAAGTTCCCATGAGAATCCTTCTACCAAGATGTAAAGAAAAAGCCCTAGTTATCCTATCCTACGTAAAACTGTATGAAAACCTAGAAAACCGTGCTCCAGAATGTTCTAAAAAGGAAAGATAAAAGATGCCGCCTTTTCAAAAAAATTTCACTTTTATATGCATCAGTCAGCATCGTATTCCCACAAATCAGACCTGCAACACTCCTCTTTTGCTCTTTAAGTCCAATTGTAGAATTTCTTTTTAATTCTTTCAAAATAAAATTGTCAGCCATTAAAATATGAGTGATTCATGAATTTTCCAGCAAATACAACATTCCATTAAATTTTTTAATTAATTATATTGACTTATAATTTAAATTTAATGAAATATACCTAAAAACCTTTAATTTTCTAGATAAGTTAGTGACTCATCAAAAACAATACACGTTATAAACTATATATGGTAACTAAGACCTGTCCTTTTATGATAATGAAGGACGAGTAAGGAAGGTTTAAAAATCTCATTCTAATAGATATTTTGTGAGTAAACTCTTCTCACCTTATTCTTATTACTTGGCTATGGCCTATAGGTAGGTAAGGTTCTGTGAGGCTAAAACATAGATAAGTTTGAAATGCTATTTTATCTTCTTTTTTATGCAATTGGCAGACACCCTTTTATCCACACAGTTTGAACTTTGAAATATTAATTTAGCCAACCTCAGTTGACTATTTTATTCATATTATCCATGACTCTTTGTTCAGTCAAATCAAATATAATATCTGCACACGCTAATCTTGATTTCCCATTTAATTAATTACTGATTTATGTTATTTCAACGCTATTAGTTATAACATTTATATTGGATCCATATTTATTAATTTTTCATCGTGGAACTTAAAACTTTATAACCATATGAATACTTGCAGTGAAATGGGCGGAATGCAGAAATAACTTTGGTAGCTGGCAGCGTTTGATGACAACTTTGTTGATGTTCAATTTTGTCTAGTGTAATTACTGCATAAAACGATCCTTTATTAATATAATAAAAACATTTAAGTTTAAAATAACATGAATAAAAAAATTAATTTTATTTTTTAAATATAAGAAAGAATTATGAATATAATATAATTTATAAGTTAAGCACATAAATAATTTGATAATTAAAAAGTGAAAAATATTTTAAAAAGAAAATTAATCTAGCCAAAATAAAAAGAATGAACACTTAATTATTGTGAAAAATAATTTTTTAAAATAAAAGTCAAAACTTAAAACCTTTTTTTTTTTTTGAAAAATAAATCTTTATAAAATTTTTGTTTATCAAATAAATTACATTTTTTGAAAGTTTCTTTGCTCAAACTATTATTTGATCAAGCTTCCACTTTTAAGTAAAAGAAAAAGTTCAATATAAGTTGGGCTAACTATTAGTTAAATTTAACTGAAAAAAAAAGGGAATATTATATTTTTTAGCACGTGATTTTTATGAAATTTTGATAACAATAGATTTATTCAACTATTCCGTAAAGAACTTTTAAAATGAGAGAATTATGGTGGCACCTCATGTAGTCAACTCTAACTAGTGTAAAAGTTTAATTGGTGTTGTAAATATAATTGAGTTGAGGAGTAATTTTTAGTATAGCTTACAACAGAATGAATTCTCTACAATGATATTATCATCACATAAGATTCTATCCATTCAATATATGTTATGAGTATAATATATTTTATTTTAAAATTGAGGTTTGAAAATATAAAGGGTGATATTTTATCACTCACTGGGCTGTGTCCAGTGTTTTTTTTTTTTTTTTTTTTTTTTTTTTTTTTTGGCAATGGAGAGAAATGGATACCTCCCACGCTTATCTTTTCTGCGACAAAGTTTGGCACTACCAAAACATTTTTTCTCTCCATGAGACTATCAACTGCCAAATGAATTTATAGTAATTTTTTTTTATCAAAACTAGAAATAATGATCAAATTATAGTAGGGAACCTTCACAAAGCTCAAGTATATGCCGTAACACCTATATGACAGGCCCAAAAATTAAGATATGCCACAGTGTATTTCAACTAAACAAAAAGAAATAATTACCAATAGTCTCTACAAGAACAAATACCACCATTGAAATGGTGAAACCTAGTCCTATCTCTCACAACAATCTCTATTGGATATACCCTCGAGACCAATTTCATGAAGGTATGACAATCCTCACATATTCTAAGATTTTTAACTATGCGAATGCATGATTCTTTCCTCCCACTAATTAGCCCATAGCACAGTGCTAATTTTTCACTGTGCCAGAGAACTACTTCTTTTTTCTCTTCCTCTTCTAAATCAATCAAAATGCCTGAAGTACTGGGGGTGTAGCCAGCCAACTTCAATTGACCAACTACTGCATCTAACTTCTCATATATTTTATCTGATTGTTCGTGATATCTATCTGCCATCAAGAAAACATGCACCTTGTTATTCACTTCAATCCTACTACATGCCTTCTCCTTTGAGATACCTTTATGTTTCATTAATTTCCTGATCAGTCCAACATCATCCCACCTTCTTTCTTTGGCATAAATGTTTGACAAGACCACAAGGGCTCCATCATGATCAGGTTCTAACTCAAGAAGCCGCTTGGCAGCAAATTCTCCTAACTCAACCTCACCATGATTTTGACAAGCTGACATAAGGGACCCCCAAATGATAACGTTTGGCGGGAAAGGCATCGTCTCAATAATCTCCACGGCTTTTCTCAAGTTATTGGCTCTGCAATACAGGTCAACCATGCAGCCATAGTGCTCACGTTGGGGAGGAATGCCATGTTCGTTGATCATAGAGGAAAAGAATTTCTGGCCCTCCTCAACCAAACCTGCATGACTGCAAGCATAAAGGAGACCTATAAATGTAACCCCATTGGGCTCAATATCTTGTTCTTTCATTCTATGGAAAAGATCTATGGCACTATCAGCATCCCCATGCATGGCATATGCATTGATCATACTGGACCAAGATATTACATTTTTTCTAGACATATTCTCAAAAACCTCTCTTGCTCTGACCAAGTTCCCACATTTGGCATACATATCAATCAGGGCATTGTTGATAGATAGAGCTCTTCCAAACCCATTTTTGTCTGCATATGTATGAATCCATTTTGCTTGAACAAGTGCACCAATATGACCACAAGCAGAAATGACACTCAGCATTGTTATCCTATCAGGCTCTATTCCTCGCCGCTGCATTTCATTGAACAAGTTAAGAGCCTCTTGAGGCTGATCACTTTCAGCATACCCAGATATCATGGCACTCCAACACACCAAGTCCCTTTCAACCATTTGGTCAAATATGAAGCGAGCATCATTAACCATTCCAAGTTTCCCATACCCCGAAAGCATTGCAGTCGAAACAACCAAATGTTTTGATGAAAGTTTATCATAGACTTCCCTAGCCAAATCCATGGTACCACAATTTGCATACATGTTAACAAGAGCAGTCTGTAAATGAGAGTCAACATAAAGATCATTATCTACAATGAACTCATGGATTGCTTTGCCATAGCTTAAATTTCCAGCATGACCACAGGCAGAAAGCACGGAACAAAGGATAATACCATCCGGCTCCATACCAGAGCTCTTCATTTCTTCATAAAGCTTCAAAACATGGTCATAAAGACCACTCTGGCAGTACCTGTTCCAAAATTTGAGAGGTGAAAATCTTACACAGCAAAGTAGCAGCAGCCAGAAAGGTCATAATTTATGTTACAAAGAGCACATATATGGCATACCCATCAATCATCATATTCCAGGTAACGACATCCCGATGAGACATTTTGTCAAACAGCAAACGCGCATCCATAATGCGCCCACATGCTGCATACATGGCAATCAACCCAGTTTGAATGAAAGGGTCAGCGTGGAAGCCCAACTTGGAGGCGTAGCCATGAATCTCCAACCCTTCATTCAAGGCACAAACTTTAGAGACGGCCTTCAACAATGGAGGAAAGCTGAACCTGTTGAGAAGGGACCCATTTCTCCTCAACTTCCGATAAAGGAAGAGGGTCTTTTCCGGCGAGGGACCACGAGAGAATTGACGAAGAAGTTGATTGCAGAAATGGGTGTCCGAGTTTGGAATCTGGGAGATAAGGGAGAGGGCGTAATCGAAGGCTGAAGAGGAAGGGAAGGCAGAAGAGGAAAGGACTAGTTTGAAAAGGAACGAGTTTGAGTAATTGAGGTTGGAGCGTAGGATTTGAGCATGCACTTGCTTCACTTGGATAAGTGTTTTGCATGATGTGAGTGCTGTTAACAATGGATTCACCTTTGGGTTGTTAGCAGGAATTAAGGTGGTGTGGATGATGCTGGTCATGGCTTCAGACAAATGTTTGTTGAATTGTGTCAGTTTTAGATATTTCTTAGGACGCTAAATTCTCATGAATGGATAAAGAAGAGACCATTGCTATGGTTTGGGAACTGAAATGTTGATGATTGTGATGGGTGAGGTCGTCAAAGAATCCCAATTTCATGCTTATTAAATGAGTTTTTAATTAGACAAAGTAATAAAATTTGAAAAACGGTTTGTTATATATTATTTATAAATAATTAATATAAATACTTCTCATTAAACAATAAAAATATTGTTTTGGATATATAAAAACTAATTCTAACACTTATTTTAGTATGTGAAAAACGGTTTGGAAAGACAAAAATGTACCTTTCTAGTTTGGTATGACATAGAAATATTGAAAACGTTAATTTCAAATTTTAAATTTAATAAAGGTAACAATTTTTATAAAAAAATATTATATAAAAATGCAAGAATATAATAAATGATATATTTTTAAATAAAAATTAATAATTTTTATACTTAAAATGAGGTTAACAAAGACATAGAAATAAGTGAAAAAGAATTATGTAAGTTCACCAGAAAACTTTCTCCTTGTTGTCATAAAATTGATGAGAAAAGAGATTTTGTTTTTATTAAAAAATTACTCTTAGCATATATTATTTAGGATACTTTTAAATAATAACTTAATCAAGTACTATTTAATACACTTTTATTATATTAAAATTTTATAGTATATAGAGATCAAATTAACTAACTTGAATTAAAAAATTAGTTATAAGTTATTATTTGAGTTAAAATTCATCTAATGAGAGTTCTAACTAAAATCAAAATTTCTGATTGATATTAACTAAACACGCACTATATAGTGCATGTAATTAAAAGGAAAAAAATTCATCATAAAATGAAGTTTCAATGGAAAATAATAAAAATAAAATAAAATAATATTTATAAGAATTATAAATTATTTTTATATATTTTTTCAAACACACCTCTATTTTTGTTACTTAAACATAATAAGTTTCGGAATATAAACATCTTTCTAAAAGAAATATTACTTTTTCATATTCTTTGCTTTACTTTTCTTAAACATAATAAATTTAAAAATTATTTATTTTTACTTCTTTATTTCTTGTTTCTTTCTTTTCTTTTCTTCGTTAAACCAAAAAAAAAAAAAAGTAAAAAAGAGGATAAGAAGAAACTGGCATTAAGAAAGAGTGATTATAGAAAGAAAATAAATTGCATGTATTACAGGGGACAAAGATTGAGTAACTGAAAAAGAGATTATTTGAATTCAATTTGATCTTTCTCTGAAAGAAAGCGAGAAACACGCAAAGAGGGAGGGGAGCAATGGGCGAAGCCTTGGTTGATCTTGAAAAAGTTCTCATCTCCAAAAATGTACCCTTTTCTACCATTGGATATGGCTAGGGCTTTTCTTTTCCCTCAATGTTGATTCCAATATGAAAATCTTTTCTCTATGTATTCATTTTTAAGAAATTAGTGTCAATGGGTACACCTGATCATGCTTATTTTGAGTTCTACTGTTACACTCTTTTCTATTTTTACTGTCATTTCTTGATTCATCCTTCTGAGATTGATTGTTTCTTGCTTCTATTTCAATTGGTGTTTGCAATTTGGATATAAATGCTTTCACATTTTGGCAGTTTTGAGTTAAAATTAGCTCCCTTTATTTGGCGATAATCACTGAACCACATGATTTTGTGCTTTCAAAATTGTTTGAAAAGGCTATTCTGTACGGTTTGTGAAAGCTCATTGAAACTGGACTTGACGCTGGTGCTATCTACTTTGTCACCAAATATGCTTCTTTTCATGTTTTCTAGCAAAAATTGACACCTAAGGAGTCAAATGTTCTTCTATCATTCAAATCTAAAGCTGTGAGGGATTTCACTGCTAGTTCACTTGCTGGGGGTATTTCTGTATGGGCAGGTTTGTGATTTCAGTATCTTGAAATATTCCGCTGTTCATTTACATTGATTCAATGAGTATTTATTCTATACGTGAAATTTCTTGCTCTTGGAACATTGAATCTTTAAAGTGATAAAAGTAATCTAACTGGTGACTAGTCTAAGCACTGGTTGTGATAGTGAGGTTAACTAAGCTATAAAAGAAAATGCTTCTTTTCTTTCTCTTATTTCTTTTCTTCCTTAACAACCTGACGGGCTCTACCAGAAAGATTTATGTACATTTTATTTATTCTACCATAGTTGTGGAAGTTTATCATTCTTGTCACTCCTGGGTTTGTAAAATGATAATCATTATTCCTATATTACAGCCACTTGGAAACTTCGTAAACCATTTCGAATCAACCTTTCAGCAGGTAAGAGAAATCATCTGTCTTCCTTTTGGACGCCTAAAATCATTTGTTGTATCTTTACTTCTACAGTTCTACTAAGGCCTTCTTTCCTTTCCCTTGTTTGTTGTCTTATCCTTTTGCAGCAGCTGGTGGTTTCTTTGGACTGTGGATGTTTCATAGAACCTTGGATTCTTGTGCAGAGCAGATTCTTACAATGGATGGTAGTATATTACAGAAGGAGTTAGCGAATATGTAGGTTTTCTCACTGTCATAAGTTATGCAGGGCAAGTCAGTTTAACTTTGGTTCACTGTGCTATGTACAATAGATAGCTGAAAAATCAAAACTACTAAAGTTTGGTTTTGACTAGATCAATGTTAGGTGTCACTTTTTCTTTCTGAAATATGAATAGAAGTAGAAAGTAGCTTATCAAATGACTGCCAACCTGTGGCAAGATCAAAGAAAATTTAGGATGCACTTGATAGGAATGATAATTAAGAATTATAGAAGGAAGGAAAAAGTTATTCCTGTTTAGTAGAGGAGTAAATTTTAAGGTAAATTGAAAATGTGGTGATTGTTATATTCATTCTAACTGCAAAATTTCCTTCCATCCACATATTAGTTGAAGCTGCAACTGTTATTAGTGATTTAGCCAATATGTTATATTGTAGTGTTATAGTCGTCAATCTTTTATATATAAGAGTTTATCATAATTGAAGTTATTCCAGATAATATAATAGAAAGAGTTTTGCACGTTTAAGTTTTCCGCTTTTCTTTTACATTGTAGTTGTTGAAGACCTATGCCACTCATTTCTTCTTTTAGTTTCTTGCTTTCTTGCATTTGACAAACATAGCTCTGGCATTACTTGATCAAAGAATAAATTATGATTCTATTACTACGTATTTCCCCATTTCAGTGTAAATAAACATATTAAACTAGGGAACCTTATCATCTACTGCTAGATGGGTAATGTCATTTTAGATGTTACCTCAGGGACAGCCTGATGGGATGATATAATTTTTTATTTTAAAAATAATTTGTTTTCAGTTTACTAGCATATATATTGTAGTCACAAGGGCAATACTTGCTGTGAATTGGCAGTACAAAGTGTAACTTGTATTAACTAAACCTATACAGAGAACAGGACAAGAATGGCTGCAAAAGAAAACACCAGGACCCATACTAGCACTTTTAACTGGATAAATACATACAAGTAATCCTGAATTTTTTTTGAGTTAATTATAAAACATGGGACCTGTTTTAGCATATCTGTTGTTGTAACCAGTTAAAAATTTATACCTCTCACTAAATGGTTACTTTGCTTCCAAGTTCCAAGTAAGATTATAATCTTTGCAGTTGGAAATGTCCAGGGCCTTTAACATTAAGTAGCTCCAGATTGCTTTTATCATGGACTACATTTCTAATCTGGAAAGAAAAGAGGGGAGATGAGGGTAGAGAAAAGAAATTCATTCCTGTGGACTATCCTATTGCATGCTTATTTTTGTACATATAATTTTCTTTCATTAAATATTCTTGTGATTTTTTTTTTGTTGCTCCATGACAGATTGGTGACGAAGTACCAGAATGATCCTTATCTAATGCGGCTTATGTCTAAGCATTTCTATTCAGAGAGGATTTTTGATGATTCAACCTCAAATAATCCAAAATTGAGATGGCGATATCGTAATTTCTTTAGCGATAATGCAGTCCATGGTCATAGGACACATGATAATGAATCTTATGATAATAAATCCCAAGGTGACTCTCATAATGATTCCACTTATAATTCCCAGGGCGGGTCTGAAAATGTCACTGACAGCAAAAAAACAAATCTTGAGACCAACCATACTTTTGTAAGTATTATTAGACTCACCTGTTCTTGTTCTTCAATTATTTTGCCTTGGTCACCTTAAATGTCCTGGGGAAGGGACTGATAATTGAAATTCAATTGTGCATACTAAGAATTGAGAAAGTTACTTCCAGTATTCAAGGAGAAAAAACTTGATTTATGCCCAATTTTATTATGTTAATGGGTTGCAAAACTTCTATGCATTCTTTGTCAATTACTTTCTTTAGGAAAAAATAGTTGTCTCACTAGTGGCTGCAGCCATCACAAAAGCCTTAGGAGAGGATGATAAATGCTACTGTAGCCACACTAGCAGTCTCACTGGTGGTCATTCTCAATACACTTGCAGCATATCCATCAAGATTAGTTAGAAATCTACTGGAAAAATTTATTTCTGATTTCAGTTCAACTTGATGCTTCAAAAATTTGAGAGAATTAATTTTATCATGTTGTGAATGTTTCGGTCTTGATTATGAATACCTTTTATGGATGACCCCTGTGGTCCTAGACTAATAAAATGCAAACAGACTTCATTTTGCAGTAGTAACATGATCAATAGACATATCTGTGATAAGATTTTCAGCGCATGGTAGTTTCTCTAACTTGATTTGTCTATAACAAATTAATGTGCCTAATATAAAAAGCTGCTGTCGGTACATGTCGTATGCAAAAATATCATTAAGATGATCGAATTAGGAGGGGATTCTTTTAGCATATAATTTTTTTTCTGATACATTTCATTGCAGATAAAAGCAGGTCCTGATGTTGTGACGGATCTAGACCCTCTTGATTGTCTTTTTGGTTATCCAGCCCCGGTGGAGGGAATTCAACATTCTGATTCTCCAGATAAACCATCAGGAAAACATAATCGGAGCCATAGAAGAATTCACCGCAAGCGTAGGATGCGTAATCACGAGGACCTGTCAAACTCTGAGCATGCAGCAGCTCTTTGACTGTCATCTTACATCTGCAGGAGTTGATATCTTAGGACTACGCATATTGTGTGCTTCTATTTTTAGCAACATTCAGATCTGTTCCCTTTCTTAAAACAATATTGCAGGAAGGAAGAGTTTTCCTGGTATGTTAGATATCCTTTACTATACAGTATTATTATTGCATTGAAAGCTATAGCACAGATTGTTGTGAATCTGACTTTCTTTTGGTTCGTTATACTTTTCCTTGTGCGTTGTTGCTACAAAGCTAGGAACCTCTGACTTGTGTATACTGTATAGGCCTCAGAGTTCATGGTGTAGACGGCATGTTAGTTGTGCACAGTTCTGATAATGATGGTAACAAGGATAAGGAGGATAATATTGATAGCAAGCCTCATCAAATGACAATATGAGTGGTACAAATGATTGTAGATGAATTATCATTGCTATCAAACTTTAGTCTTGCCATTTTAACCTGACAAGTTTTTGTTAATATTTCAAATTAGTTTTTCTCCCAAGGACAAATTTGAAGGTGCTTTAGCTAGAAAATTATTCTTCATCTCTTTTACTCGATTTGTTTTGGACTAAACTAGATTGGAATGGAGATTGAACTGGTATAGATATTGTTTTACGATTCGCAGATTGAATAATGATTTAAAAGACATAAGTTTTTCTTCGTATAACATATGAAGGAATAAAATTAACATAAAATTACAAGAAACCAGATGAAATTTTATATTAGGAAAAATTATTTATCTTGTGTCTTGTGAAGTAATAAAAAATGTCAACAATAAAAAGTTAATAGCATTCTTATATGAACGTGTGTATCTTGGAGTGAACTTATATCTCATAACATACACACACCGGGTTTGATTAAAGATAGAAACAAGCAGCGACAATCATTTTTAAAATATATATCTTTTGGGAACTTCACAAAGGTATAAGATTTGCCTTACCTCTAGAATGGAGGAATTGCCTCTCACAGGTTAGTGATGAGGCCAGCAATGAGGCCATTTGGGCATGCATACCTTATTCTTGATAATTGACCATCACGAGTACAAGATTGATTTTAAAAGCTATGTTCATCAAGATGTTGATGTTTCATCATTGAGTTTACTCGAGGATGATAATTGAGTTTAAGCAGCTAAATTAGATTTGTTTCCACCCTTATTGCATTTGGATGGAGTCATTTATGCACAACAATAAGCATAGAGATTAGAGAAACGATCAAATTGGTCTAAAAAGGTTCAACATCGGGCTTATTAGTCTTTAAATAGTGAAAATTACAATTGTGATCTTCAACCTGAAGTATGTATTTAGCAGTTCCTTAATTATGCATTTTATCGGTCAAATTGGTTGATAGGATTTGTAATATAAGAACAAAATAATCAAATACACATTGAGAAATCTTAAACGTGATTTCGAATGTTAATTTTCAGAGACTAATTTGATTATTTACTCGTAATATTGTGGATATAATCTTAAATAAAAAATTTCTTCCATGTGAATTTTTATACATCTTTTTACATCAAAATCTTCCCTGAAAATTAACTATACATGTTGCATGGGTAAATCCTACTGCAATTTATAGCCTTTTATATTTTTTTAATTTTTTTAAAAAATAATTTCTTAAAATAATATTTTTTTTAAAAATATATTTCCTGTCTGGAGTCTTTTTTGTCAAGTTAATACCTATTTTATCTACCTACCGTATAAATAAAATTAATTTTTTTAATTAAATTTTGTCATCAGCAAAGACAAAATTATGCAATTTTGTCAGGATTGTGCCATATGTTATGCTGATTCAACATAAAAACTTAATTTAGAGGAGAGAAAATAAGTCCATCTGAAACATAATTATTGTTAATTAATAATAGTCGTTTCCACGTTTAATATTATTAAAGTAATTTATTCATTCAAAAATAATTAATTTTTTTTACCCATTTTTCATATGCACTTTGTTTCTCGTATTTTCAAGTTTAAAAAGTCAAATTAAATCTAATCATACAAGTTATAAGAGGAGCAATAATGATGAAAATAAAAGCTATTAGTGGTAAACTTTGTGGTACTTTTAAAAAATTTTAAGGAAAAAATTTTAACCAATAATTTTAGACAAATGTTTAAATAATAAATTTATTTAATAATAAATTATTATATTCACTAAGTTTGAACAAGTGAAGAACAATTGAGTCTTTAAATAAAAAAATACGCAAACAAAATTAAACGGACTAAAATAATAATATTATATTAATATATTTTTAACTCTATTATTATTAATATTTAATTATTTTAATTATTATATCAATATATTATGTTATAATTATTTTTATTTATAATAAATAGAAATTACTTAAATATAAATTATATTTTATTCAAAACTAAAAATTTATTAAAAAAATATAAAAAAATAAAATAAAAAATTCAATATACAATATATATATATATTACAAATATGTGTAGATAATATATATAAATAATAATAAGACTATGTAGCAAATAATATAAATAATATAGTAGGGAATGATCTTATTACACCAGTGTAAGTTTAAAAACTTTTACATCTAATCTGAGTCTTTTATTTAACTTAAATTTAACAGTTAGTAAAGTAATAAATTATAACCTGTTAGATTTAAGTTAAATGAAATGCTCAGATTGGATGTAAGTGTTTTTAGACTTACACTAGTGTAAGAAGATCTTGTCCCTAATATAATTTTAAATAAATTATATATAATAATATATATTTTTATAACTTGTCACATGTTTCTTTTACATTGATATAAATTTTTTAGGTACAGTTCATAAAATTTTTTTAGAGTACTATAGCACACACCATTTTTTTTTGGATAAAAAAACATAATTATAAATACAGTTATTCTCCCTCGTTTTGAAAATTAAATCAACATGACACATAACACAATTTTGTGAATTTTGTCTATGTAGCAGACTAAACTTATAATACGTGGTACAATTGTGTAATTTCGTCTTTGTTGAAGATGAAACTTAATTAAAATTTTTATAAAAAAATATTATTTTAAGAAATTATTTTTTAAAAAAGCATTAAAAAAATAAAAAAGCCAATTCATTCGAAAACATTATATTAAGAAGCAACTATTTTATGTTTTGTTTTACAATCATGATAGATCTCTAAACTCAATAAAAATTATAATAGAATAATAATCGCTCTTTAAGGAAGAATTTTCAAATTTAATTTCAAATATTACTAAACTTTTAGTCAAAAGTGAAACTATACAAATACTTTTCTGTTAAACTATAAAACCATGTGTAGTTAATATAAAAAAATATTTAAAATAATAAAATTTATTTAAATAAACATAATTTTGTGACCTACCCACACGCAAGATCATAAAAATACCAATGAAGAATGAAATTCATTTGTTAACTGTCTTCTTCACATTTATCTATTTATATCTAATTTTCACTGTGAAATACTGCTTTTCTCTGCTGCCTTTTATTTTGTTTTAGTTTTCAGGGAAGGATCACAGAACCTTCCTTCTCTGTCTTTACATATGAAATGTTTGTATACTTTTTGTTTGTTCTAAATATTTTAGAAAAAAAAAAAATAATTAGTTTCGTATTTGTTAACAGACTGAAATTCATTTGTTAACTTTCAGTTAGTTATATTGATAATTTAATTAAACACCCCCATAAACATTTCCCCAAACTTGGAGTTGTTTGGCATGCTCTTCTATTCTCCACGTGTTGGCTTCGAGAAATTTGCATTTTAAAGGGCTTTGAATTGTTTTTTTAATCAATTAATAAAATTTTAATATGTATATTATATTTAATCACAATGAATTAATATTATAATTTAATATTTTAATATTCAAAATTACTATAATTTTTCTATAACTATAATTATTCTGTTTTAAGTATTATAATTAATTAAAAGAAAAATCAAGAGGTACGGTAGAATTTGCCAACTCTGTAGTCTCTAGTCTCTTCCTTTCCGTTTTCATTTGGAAAGGTAAAGGTGGGTATGATTGACATGTCATCCATGTTTTCATTATAATAAATGTTGTAAAAGCAATTGTTAACACTTGTCATTTTAAGGTTATATTAATTAAACAATATTAGTAGTAATTGAGAGTGATAAACTAAAAGAAAAGTATCTGTGGCTTAGACGAAAGGAAGAAGCAGAGGGGCAAAGTGGGAAGGGCGCAGTGTTTATGTGCGCTGTGACTCAGACGTTTCATGAACGCACCCTTTTGCCGTTGCCGTGAGAAAGATTTCATCGGCAAAAGAGTGAATGTTGAGAAAGGAATATGAAGAAGGTTGAGACTGAGACAATGGGAAGAAAACGCAACATCACCGTCAAATACAACACAAACCCTTTCTCCGACGCCAAAGCCATGTTGGGTTTCACCACCAAGAAGCTAAAGAGGCTTCCCCATGTCTTCACCAGGGTTCTTGAGCTTCCCTTCCGCGCCGATGCTGACGTCATCGTCGAGGAAGCTCCCCAGTGCATCCGATTCGTGGCGGAGACCAACGCCGTCGCCGATGTGGAGGCCCACACCGTCGAAATCCATCCTGGGATAACTAAGACTGTGGTAAGGGAAATCGGCTCCTTGGGATTCTCCTTCAAGGACCTCGACCTTGATGTTTGGAGGTACCGGTTGCCGGAATCGACGCGGCCGGAGCTTGCCACCGCCGTCGTCGTCTCCGGGGAGCTGGTGGTGACGGTGCCGAAGGGGGATATGTGGGGGCATGCCACACTTGTGCTTGTACAGTGATTTAAGGTGGTTCCTTCTTTTTAGTTTCCAAGTTATGTTGTTAGTTTTAAGGTTGTTGGATTCGATGCGCTTGTTGCACTTCCATCAAATAACCTTGTTTTCTTTTCACATGCTAACTAACGAATAACAAATAGCAACGGTCTAAGTGACAATGATTCTCTACTTTAGTGACTATGATTGTGCTGGTTGCGTTTTTAAGGTTCTAGAGATTGTCGCAATTCATCGCTAATTTTATATGATGGTAAAATTTGAAACTTTATGCAATCACGTAATTTTAATTAACCTTATGCATTTCGTAATATAGTTTTTGTGGATTTTTATATTTGAGATTGAGAGGTGAACAAGAAAACCATAATGTGAATTGGGATGAAAGCATTTTCGGCAAAAACTAGAGGAGGGTGGGGAATAATATTGATTTAGGTCGTCCTAATCCGAATCTAGCATTTTTCATCGATGGTTGACTAGACCCAAATTTGAATTTCAGGCTGTGATTTCTTTGCCGATGTAGATTTTTGTCCTTTTTGAGTGCTGGGCCTTGGCTGAATCTCTAGGAAGTGAAACTATTGAGCTTTGTTTGAACTATCTTTTTTTGCATATTGATCAAGAACATATAGTCAAAATATAAGACTTAGAACAATTTTTATTTTATTTTTAGTCCGAAATAGAAATTTTATTTTTGTGAACTAACTTTTAAAAGTGAGGTAGATCTAAAATTTCCAGACTCATAGCAGTGTTATTCAAGACATCATATCAAGAAATAGATAGGACATTTTCTTAAAAAGCTTTGAGCGTATTCTTTGCATTACATTGGAGGCATTTTGTGAAGGAATGAGGAAATCATTAAGCATCGTACAAAAGCTTCTCTTGGCCAAGAGTATTTTCTTGTTCGATGATGAAATGTATTTTTTATTCATTTACGTTGTACCGATTTCAATTTTGTCTGTTTAGTTTTATGTTGGTAATGTGATTTCATCTTACAAAGTTATAAATACAACGAAGCTGAGGAGTTAAACTAAAAGGTTATGGAAATATTATACTTTTGGTTCCCTACATGATAATTATGTAATAACTACTTGCGATGGCGAAAATAACCCTAATACCAAATTGTACATGGGACTAAATTAAAATTTGCAGGGAAACTGTTTCAATGAAAACTGATCGTTGATATAACTTAATCTTTCTTGTTTCTTGTAGAATGTCTTTTGTTCCCCATCCAGAATTTAACACTTAATGATATTATTTTTAATTTCTTAGATTTATTTTTACAAAATTTTATGATTTTGAATTAATGTTGGACTGAACTCAATATCTTCATCGAAAGGAGACCTTATTTTCTCATTAATATATTTTAGTGATTTTGGAAGAAAGGATCATGGTAGGCATCAGGCGGCTAATCGTTACTCATTCTATCCATCACAAAAATATTATCTTTGCAGCCACGCAAGATTCTAAAACAGAGAAAATGCGAAGATTTGTTGGAAGTTAATTTAAAGGAAGAGGAGAATCTCAACTGAGATTTCCTATTATTCAATTCAAATTCTGAACTGTTCCATTTTCAACAATCCTGGAAAAACAAAACTAACAAATTGAACTGCAACACTTCTTACCCCTCACTGAGAATAACTCGAGGAGGGTATTTTAGAAGATTTTATTCTCAATGCAACAGCAAACAGGAAATTTAACTACTACTACTGGGAACGATGCCAATGTCGCAAGGTTGTTTTACTGCTCCGCAGCAAAGATCAGCATGGTGCTCGGTAGTTCACTTCAACACCACTGAACTTACTACGTATTGTGTAACAGACCTCGCTTCATGCAAGTGCCACTTTATTTTCCTAAGGTAAAAATCCAGGTTGTTATCTCAATGGATAAAGTTAGAGCTAAAGACTAGGAAAACTGCTTGGAAAGATTCAAATCGTCACAACCTCGTAAGATTGATCAATTTAATCTGCCATTTCCAAGCCAAAGTGTTCCTTTAAAATCTCTTTCGATGTCCTGCCAAAACCGTTGGCCACCTTCTTCATATCTTCAAATTTCTTCTCCTCCCGTTTTATTTGTTCCTTTCTTGCTCTTACAGCACCAAACAAGCTATTTGAACCAGATGAGTTTTGACAAGCCAATTCAGACTTCTCACTGTCGAGTTGCTGATGTAAATTCTGTAAATATTTCTTGTGTACTTGAAGTGTTTCTTCTGCCACCGAATATTCAAACTCCTGTGACTTCCTAAGAGCCTGGAGAACCTGATCAACCTCAACGTCAAGTTTTAATGCACGAGGTAGATAATCATAAGATTCCACCCAGATCCTGTTTTCATCGACCTTCACATCGTTGCCATGATTTGAGCCTGATTATAAACACAAAATATTCAATCATGAGACAAAGGCATTGCCATGATTTGAGCCTGATTATAAACACAAAATATTCAATCATGAGACAAAGGCACTGACTGAGGTAACTGAATGTACAAGATCAGTATTGATAACAGAAATCATAGATGATAGATGGTCACTCTGTTTCTAAGGTCTTTTACAAGGGAGGGCCCAAAAACAGACATCTGCAGTTCTGCACCTCTATAAGCATGCAACCACTGCTTCGGTGTTCTTAGTGGTGGAAAGAAGTAAAATTAGAAAGCTTTTATAATAGGAGAGGATATTTACCAGCAGAACGAGCAGTATGACTGCCATCCACCTTCCAGATATCTTCAAGATTAGTCCCACATCTCAGCTGATGTAAACTACCATATTGGTTATGCCTTTACCATAAATAAGCTAGGAAAAGCATGATAATTTTTATTTCCATCACCTAAAAATCATTTGAATTTACCTTCGAGATGTCCAATTCAATACGACTCAGCAGCTCCTTTGCCATGGGTTTCTCTGAACCACGCAAGAGACAAATGCCAAAATTCAAAATCTTCTTCCGAATCTCATCATCACAATCAGTAGCTATACATGTTTGCAGAAGATTATTAACATGGGAAATCATATCAGTCCTCCCATCACAGCGTCGGCAATAGTACTCAGCGTCTAATCCCACAAATCCTCCAACCTTGCCAGCCATGAGAGCCCGAAGTGCGCATTCCATATGAGCAACGTGGCCACATATTCCCCCACCAACCTTTACTTGGCACTTGATATAACTATAGCCACCATTAGCAGAACTAACAGTTCTGCAACAAAGAATGCAGCTACAATCACGGCAAAAACCAGCTTCAGTACAGCAGATATCACAAGGCATGGCCGGCGAATATTTTTCTACTTTTTCCAACACCAGGCTATCGCAGTTCTTATTCTTTGCTTTACACCTAACAACATCAGTCTCACAATCAGAGTCTGGCTCTTCTGCTTGTGCTACCTGTTGAAGAGGCACAGCAGCTATGGGCGGTGCATTGCCTGTGATGCCAAACAACAGACAGTTATTTACCATCTTGAAATAACATGATGCTGACCGCCGGGAGTAAGTGAAAAATAAAAAGAAAAGCTTTCATAACGAACTAATATTGCTTATAATCTTGTTTTAAGTCTCACAAATCAGCTTATCACACAATGCCAAGCGCATGCATGTCCATTTGAAGGCTATTTATCACCTTCATAAAACTCATATACCAATTCATTATCATGTCAAGAGCTTTATCTTTGTGCTTAAGCGTGTTATAATCGATTTCTCCTCTTGATCAAACAATCTACTATCTGTGTGCTCTCGTCATCACGTAATATAAATTCGAATTAGATGCATGTGCATTTAAATCAAATACATAAAAAATAAAAAGCCGAGAAGAGAAGGAGACCGTTAGGTGAAGGGGAGAGTAAAGCGGGAATCCTCCAGCTAAAGGAAGAGAAAAAAGCTTTAACATCGGCGTCAGGAAAAGTTGCCTTCACGTAGCGTTCAGCAGCAAGCTTGCTTGCAAAGATGTGTGTCTTGCGGCTGGACCCTGTCCCTGGGTTAGGGTTCTGCTTCCCCGCGAGGCTCAGTCGCTTCGGCAGATAAAGGTACCGATCCTGAAAGTACCCGTTCGACGTAACTCTACGCCCGGTTCTCCATCCCCAAACGTCGCCGTCTTCCGGCCAATTTTCTGGCGCAAATGGCAATCCTTCGCCGGACACTTCTGCTGCCATCGGCGGCAGATTCAACAAACTGTTACTCTTGCTATCACCTTTCTCCATTCCAAACGCTACTCACTAGGGTCTGTGGTTGGATCGATTGGAATTGTAGCGTTGTTAAAGCAGAAAGGGTAGCAAGAAATGTCATAATCGCGGTTTCGTTTCTATTGGTCGCAGTCGCTATATGCTGCGCAGTTACGCATTTCTATGCTAAAACTAATTAAAGAGTCTTTATAATTATGGTTGCACAACAGAGACTTTGGTTCGCGTAATACCGCCTCTGGAAACGTGCCAGAAAACTCATGCAAGCACCAGAAAACAGTCCTTGATCCGAGAGATTATGGACTCCCAATGAAAGAGTTCCAAGAGTTTTTCTTTTTTCCTTTTAATAAAAAGGAAGAAAAGGTTGTAATTTGAGGACTGCAAAACAGGTAAAGTTTGAAATTTTAACAGAACTACATGCATTGTTACCAAGTCTAAAGTCATTATATTGCATGACTAACATAGATGCAGACTCATTAGTAGATAATTAGATATATCTAGCACTGCCTTAACTATCCAGAAGTGCTTTTTATCAAAACGAGAACCTCTAGAAGTGTTTGATTAAAATGTTGTGTCTCTTAAAGTGATGAACTTCTCATGTATCTCTGCTACACGCTGGGCAGAGTTGGCTTTCTTCAGCTCCCATTTTGATTTTTCGGATAATCCAAGCTGAATCTCATGAACAATGGTTGGAATTGAGGAGGCAACCATTGTTTGCCTAGAAGTCAGCTCAGCTTTTCTCTTCTGCTTGGTTTCAAAGGCACTAGATATCTCGTTCCGTTTTGAATGAAGTTGCGAAATTTGATCATCAATTTCTTGGATGGCTATAGAGATTTTGTCTATCTCTGCCTCTGTATGGGCTACTTGGTCCTTCAAATCGTTGTACTTGTTTTTGAGAATAGGAACTTCAAGTGTCTTTGCCTCAAGGTCAGCAAAGAATTTGTCTGCCTCTTCAATGTTCCCTTTGGCTTCCAGGAAAGCCTCACTGACTAACGGAATTTGTTCCACCAACTTTAACTTCGCCAGTTGATCAACACTAAGGCTAGGATCTTTACGAATTTGTGATGCAAGCGTGGCAACTTCTACAACATTATTACAAGAGGCCAAAGAAGGGAAGTCCATAGCTAGAAAGGAAGAAAGCTTTTCCTTGCAGCATTCCATCATTTCATTGTCAAGAGTGGTAGCATGAATCACGGGATCAGACTGTGAAGTCTCAGTAGGAGGCACAACAAGCAAGTCCTCCAAGGTATCAAGATAGTCGTCAAAATTTTCTAAACTAGTTACATTGGGATGTTTCTCTGATGCTGTCTGCATACCAGATCCTTCTTTAGAATCACCCACATTACAGACAGCAACAAAACTATTTTCAGGTTGACCATTACTATTGTGTGAAGTTTGATACAACTCAGAATCTGAGTTGTTTTTCAAATCCTCAGCTGACTCAATTTCTGACTCTTCATCCAGATAGCACAAGTCAATGATTTCAATTGCATCTTGAACAACATGTGGTAAACGAGGACAAACATTACCTAATCTGAAAGATTTCCGAGTTGGTTGAATACAGTATTGTGCCTTCCGTTTTAGCTTTCTCTGGGTTCCAATCTCTTCTTTGGTATCTTCTCTGGTTTCCAGTGACTTCACTGGACGGGTAATGGATGATGGTGGTACAGCTAGAAGGTTCATATGCATCAGATAATAAGAAACATATAAATGAAGAAGGGACCACAAAAGCTACAAGGATATAACCTAGAAGTCAACTTCCTCCTTAGCAGATAAGATGATCCCAACGTATTTCACAAACTTCAGACCAAGATTATTCTAGATTTTCCCTTTCTAGGAATAAAATATTCACCTTCATTTTCCAAACCCACTACAACAAAAAATAGAGAAAATATACAAATCTATGTATTTGATCACTTGCATCCCATTGACCTTCATACAAGGATAAGTATAAAGGAAGAGAGACCACAACAAATAATAAAGGTCTCAAACCATTTAGGAGTTCACAACAAGGATGGAAAAAAGGCATCAACACAGATCATACCAAAATGCAACAATTAAAAAAGATAGATAAAATGAATGAGAAAACAGCACCACTGGATTGAAAAGAAATTTGAGAGACTGTTTTGGGCTAACCTTTTGTGGGGGACAGCTCAGTTGACGGAATCTGCCAGCTAAATAATGCAAAGAATGCTTCCAATTCCATGTTGGGAAAATTTGATTCAAGATACCGCATCACTTCTAGCTTGCTTTGGAAGCATGCTGCCTTGCGAGCAGGTGTCAAAAGAGATTTAGGAAGATACAGGTATCTATCATGAAAATGGCCAGACTTGGTCGTCCTTCTGCCCACTTTCCAGGTCCATACATCATCAGGATTAGGCCACCCTTCAGGTGCATATGGCAAACCTTCACCAGTAGAAAAAGGTGATACTGGTGGAAGAATAGAGGTTTTCTCCGTCATGGCCACATTCTTACCAGCACTGGTTTCAATTGGAGCATCATTCTCTGGGGATTCCTTTGCACGCTGACCCCTGCAACAACAGAAGACTGTCAACTGCTGAAAAGTCCATACAAGTGCATAATTGCTTGCACCTTC
The DNA here is from genome assembly GCF_003935025.1 of Abrus precatorius. Taxonomy (NCBI): domain Eukaryota; kingdom Viridiplantae; phylum Streptophyta; class Magnoliopsida; order Fabales; family Fabaceae; genus Abrus; species Abrus precatorius. The sequence goes on along the minus strand of NW_020874406.1, from coordinate 10,165,762 downwards.
CTGTGTTTTAGGACACAGGTAAAATATAGAATTAATTTGAGAATATCAATGGAATTCTCTAAAAAAATTTTTAATCCTACTACTGAAGTCACTGGCATTGTGCAAATGTCAGCCAACTGATATGAAGATGATCACAAAATACTCTGTACACAGGTAAAATTTTGCCAATTTCATTCATATCTTACTTAGAAATTGGGCTAAATATCTTGAATATCACAACCATGTAATAACTCCACCTAGGTTAAAAGTTTTTGTTATTAATGCGTTAAACAACAGAAGCAAAATGTAAAAGAATTGTTTTTCACACTTTAATAAGGCAAAATAAAATGTTGAAAGATCACAATGTGAAAGATGATCCATGGAAGAAATATCATGAGTTTTCAGTAATTTCTTGATTAACACATTACATTGGTTAAGTTAGGCAGCACAATGCAGTGAGATTTAAAGAGTAGAGCCAACATGCAAAGTCTATGTAACAAAGTTTGAAAAATGTTATCAGTAATTTCTTTATTAACACATTATATGCTTAAGTTGATCGGCGGAATGCGGCGAGATCTAAAGAGTAAAGCCGACATGCAAAGTCTATATAACAAAGTTTGAAAAATGTTCAGTAATTTCTTGATTAACACATTATATGCTTAAGTTGAGCAGCATAATGCAGTGAGATCTAAAGAGTAGAGCTGACATGCAAAGTCTATATAACAAAGTTTGAAAAATGTTTTCAGTAATTTCTTGATTAACACATTATATGCTTAAGTTATGCAGCATAATGCAGTGAGATCTAAAGAGTAGATCCGACATGCAAAGTCTACATAACAAAGTTTGAAAAATGTTTTCAGTAATATCTTGATTAACACATTATATGCTTATGTTAAGCAGCATAATGCAGTGAGGTCTGAAGAGTAGATCCGACATGCAAAGTCTACATAACAAAGTTTGAAAAATGTTTTCAGTAATTTTTTTATTAACTCATTATATGCTTACGTTGAGCAGCATAATGCAGTGAGATCTAAAGAGTAGATCCGACATGCAAAGTCTATATAACGAAGTTTGAAATATGTTTTCAGTAATTTCTTGATTACCAATTTAAAGAGTAGAGCCAACATGCAAAGGCTATATACCAAAGTTTGGAAAATATTTTCAGCAATTTCTTTATTAACACATTATATTGCTTAAGTTAAGCAGCATAATGCAGTGAGATTTAAAGAGTAGAGCCGACATGCAAAGGCTATATACCAAAGTTTGGAAAATGTTTTCAGTAATTTCTTGATTAACACATTATATTGCTTAAGTTAAGCAACATAATCCAGTGAGATTTAAAGAGTAGAGCCGACATGCAAAGGCTATATACCAAAGTTTGGAAAATGTTTTCAGTAATTTCTTGATTAACACATTATATTGCTTAAGTTAAGCAACATAATCCAGTGAGATTTAAAGAGTAGAGCCACATGCAAAGGCTATATACCAAAGTTTGGGAAATGTTTTGAGTAATTTCTTGATTAACACATTATATTGCTCAAGTTAAGCAACATAATGCAGTGAGATTTGAGTAGAGCCACATGCAAAGGCTATATACCAAAGTTTGGAAAATGTTTTGAGTAATTTCTTGATTAAAACATTGTATTGCTCAAGTTAAGCAACATAATCCAGTGAGATTTAAAGAGTAGAGCCCACATGCAAAGGCTATATACCAATGTTTGAAAAATGTTTTCGGTAATTTCTTGATTAACACATATTGCTTATGTTAAGCAGCATAATGGAGTGAGATCTAAAGAGAAAAGCCGACATGCAAAGGCTAATACCAAAGTTTGAAAAATGATTATTTTTTAAAATGAAAAACAAAAATTTCTCAAAGTTTTTTTTAAAAATGATTCTTTAAAATAAGTTAATCCGATGAGTAGAAGAGAGATTGACTAAAAAATAAAATTGATGAGAAGATGCAAAATAGTTAAAGGGGGTATGGAATGGGTTTTATAATCCGAGTTTAAAGCTTATTCAAAAACCGAGGAGAGAGTGGATAAAATTTTTCTCATTCGAAATATCAAAAACATTACCCTAGGATCGAAATTGAAGAATGAAGAGCATTACCTGGTAGGAGTGTTTGGGAGAGGCATGGTATATCAATGTCTCACAGAAGAGAGTAATACTCACAACTCAGCAAATATGCACACATCACTGACGCGCATATGTATATATATAGAGGGAGCCGACTTGACCCGATTGGAAGCCGAATCATCCGAATACTGTAATAGGACAAAAAATGACCCGGTTGGAAGCCGAATCATCCGAACACGGTAATAGGACAAAAATTATGTGTAGTCGCTTAACTTAAAATATGTACTTTGAAGTATCTTTTTATCAAAGATTATAAATATATATTTTTCATACTTTTGTATATAACAAAACATTATTCTTATATTAAATTAAATTTTAAAAACCATAAAATTATGTTAAATATACTTATTGTAATTTAAATTTAAAAATATAATTTTTAATTAAGTTTTTTAACATGTGCAATATTGCACATGATAATAAATTATATATATATATATATAATTTTATAAAAAAATATATCATTTAATAATACTAATTTATTACATTGAAACTTATAATTTTTTACAAAAATTTTAATATTAAATTTTTTTTTTATATGTTTTCAATTTTTTTTTGTCAATAATGAAGGTTTCTTAAGGATTATTCATATTTTAGTTAATTTTTGAAAAATAAAATATTTTCATTGATTATTTATTTTATTTCTAATAGATAATCACTTAAGATTTTTTTCTATAATCGTTAAAGAATTTGTTTAAAGATATTATTAAAGATTACATTATGCTAATTATTATTTTACTTTTAATTTTTAACTAAAAATGAATATTATTTAATATTTATTTTTATTTTTTTAAAATTATAATATTAACTGTAGTGATTATAAAAAAAAAATATCTTTGGACGTTTATTTTAAAAAAAATGAGAACAATTATTTTCAAGGATACTAAAAATAAAATAACATAATTTAATACATAAAAAAAATAATGAGGAAAGAAGATTTGCTGAATTATGATAGCAATGTTGGAAAAAAAATTTAAGTTGTATTTGAATAAAAAAATTAAATTTTTTAAAGAATATAAATTAATAATTAAAGATGATTTAAGTAAAAGAATACTTTAAAAGAAATTATGAATAATAATTAAAAAATTAAGCATAATAGAAAATTTTAAAATTTTTGTAAAAAAAGATATATGATTTAAAATTATTTTTATTTAATAACAAAATAATTTAATTAAAATTATAGAGCATTTTAAAAATATTTTTATTATTCAAATATATATAATCTACTAATTTTAATAAAATGGGTGAAAATGAGATGGTAGAGGAGGAGGTTTAAGAGAACAGCTGTTAAAATTGTTGATAAGCGTGTAGACATAATGGGAAAATTAATTTGAACTGCCGTTTATGCTATTTCATCCTGATTCCATCATCATTAAGAAGTTTTCCTCCACTTTCATATATAACCTTTTATTTATTTTAGAAATATATTTAAAAAAATTGAAAAAAAAAAAAACTGGCTCAAACCAGTTAAAAATAGAAGTGCTTCAATCATAATTTTTTTAAAATCAATTTTAGCCAACTCTTGACTTTTTTATTTTACTATTTTTGTAAGTTATTTGGATCAATCTAATCAAAGTTTAATCATTGGTTTATCTTTTAAAACTACATATGAAACACAACTATTTAAATAAATAAAAAATAATTTCTTAAAACATAAATACAATTCCATTATTTCTAATTTATAAATTATCATTTTAAATAATTTTTAATTATCTTAATTAATTCCTAAATTATTATCGTTATAATAGATTCTTTGGTCCATACATTATTAATTTTTTTTAAAAAATGATGTGATTAAATCTCAACTTTGATATATTCATAATTTTAACAATTTATTATTATCTTTTAAAATAATTTAGTATTAATTTTTAATTAATTTAAATATAAAGTAAAATATTATCACTATTGTTAAGCACACTAATCTATACAACCCAAAGTAAGCAAGAACACAACTCAAGTTTGAGCCTTCCTTCCACTACCATGAAGTTTTCATTTGGTAAATTCTTAGAATCAATCCTTCCATTGGGATGCATATTTAACTTAAAATTTATAATTAAAATTAATATCAACATTATTTTAATGATACTTAACAAGTTAATATTAATTTAAATTAATTATACTTAATATTAAATAAAATAGTCCACAGTCATCAACAAAATATGCAAGAAGACTTGCATATTTAACATCTTCTATTCTACAATTGGCACTCAACTCTGTATATGTCATTTTTACCGTAAAAGTGGCCCAATAAAGATCATGTATACTGTGAAAGTAAATCAAGTATCCAGTGTACTTATCATTTTCACCGTGAAAGTAACCCAATCAAGTGAATAGTGAATTTTCATTTAACTAAAAAAAATAATAATAAATTAAATTTAGAGAAAAATAGAAAATTAAAAAAAAGAATGTGACAAATAAAAATTTAAAAAAAAATAATATAAAAATCAATGAGGTTTACCAAAACTATGCATTTGCTATTAAAAGCAACATTCTATTTGAGAGTGTGCTTCTTTCAAAGATTAAGATGATTGGCGAGACAAGTATTCTTCATGGATAACCATCAACTGTTCTGCTACCTAATTATACATTGCTGGGAAACATTAGCATAATCTCAATTATGCTTTTGTAACAGTAGAGAAAACGCACAAAATTGCTGCATAAAATTAGCACATGAGATGTAGTCAAGAAGTACTAAACTTTGAAGAACGGAGGTTTATTTCCCATAAAAGAAAATATGTAAAAGAAATTATTTTTTCAGTATTTCATTTAACATTCTCAATAAGATATGTTTAAACACATATTGCATACTCTAAGCAAATTCCGTATGTATAAATGGCATGTTGTGTGATTCTTGCTCATGTTAATGCCTTATAACGAGAAATAATGCATTCGTATATGCAATTCTATCATCCACTTCTTAAAACAAATGGAAACATATGTAATATTTATTATTTACCACAAAATTAAATAGATAAAAAATATTGATAAACATGTAAGTGCAACATTTGGTAAAGTTAAAAATTAACACTAACGTATAATACAATGTAAGAGCCAAATAATATATACGTAATACCTGTTCAATGCTGCCATCTTCTATCTCTGTATTGAATATAAGCAACATGAATTCATGAAGTAGATTTTCTAAATCTTCAATAGGAATTGGTGCTGAAATTCAGATAACAAAGCAAAAACACATAAAAAGAGAATAATAGGTGAAGGGTAAGTAAAAATGGAAATTTAGGACATAAAATGTGGGCAAGTAAAAAAATCAATAATGAAATAGAAAGGAAAAAAAATGTAAATAAAACATTAATCTAAAAACCATTGGATCTGGAGAACCACGAGAATAAATCAGCTGAAAGTTGATGGGATTTCTGGAGGGAGTCACAACCACCCCACTGATTTTGGACGGCCATTTGAAGGGCATACCAACGAGAAAGAAGCAAAATGATATTCTCTTGCAAGAAAATCTTAGGGTTTGTTTCTATTCTCCTAAATTGGTTCCCATTAATGGAATCCATTAGAAGAGTCCTTATGTGTGTGGGATCAAAAACATATCCATACAACACACAAAGTGAGGATAGATGAGAGAAATTGTGTTTATATATGAATAGTGTATTGGATGATATACAAGGTTGCGCGAAATGTTAGGAATGATGAGATAAATGAGTTGGGGAGTCCTTAAACGGAAAAATAAATAACCATGTATGTTATTATTAAAGTGTTATTTACTAAGAATAATTTTTATTTTTCTAATTAATTTAAAAACTTGCTATTAAACATGTACTAGTACAAAAATTTGATTTTTGTAATAGATTTTTATAATAAGAATAAGTAATTGATTTAATAAAATGTAATGTGATATTTTTAAAATAATAAAAACTTTTTAACATCAGTTGTCTAAATCCCACGTGGATGGGATAAATTTTAAAAAATTATATGAAATAAATATATAATTTACATAAATTAAAATTTTATGTTAAAAGTTATTTAATTTTAAAGTTTATGACGATAATAATAAAAAATTGAATAATCTTTTATATTAGTTATTTTTAGAATCGCATAAAAGATAGTATTTCTAAGTTAATTGTTATTAGAACTGACGTAAAAAAAATTATATCTTTTATATTGGTCTTTCTAAAATTGGTATAGAACAATTCAATATTTTAAAAATACGTGTCAGTGAAATAATATAAATTAAAAATAACAAACATAAATTTCTATTTGCATTCTCAAACTTTTATTAAAATTTGAACTCTAATCAGGTTTATCAATTTGTTATTCTCAAGAAAAGAAAGTTAATAATACATTTTTTAATACAAATTTTTAATATATTCTTAGTTATTGACTAAAATTTATTTAAAATTATATAGGTTTCACTCTTTTATATTTCTAATTTAATGTTTTTTTAATACTTTTGTAGTTTCTAATAAATTTTAAATAATAATTAAAATATATTTTAAAAATGTTAAAGAATATATAAATAACAATCCTCATCCTCAAAATAATTAAATGTAAACACAATACTTAATTTTTCTTTTGATGGTTGTGACGCTGTATTTTTTTTAAAAAAAAACTATTATACATAATATTATAAATAGTGAAATTCTTATACCGGTGAAATTATATTTTACTATAACAAAAAAAGTTGTTATATACTATTAATTTTCAATTTAAATTTTATAATCAAACATTATTTTTAATTTTTTATAAGTTATGTACATTTCTATATGTTATTAACACTTAGTATTATTTTTATGTTTTTAATATAGTTTTAGTAATCACATTTTTAACAAATTTTTTATTTTAGTCTCATCATTTTTTTTGCTTTAGTCCTTATTTTTTTGTTATAAATTTTGTTTTTAGTCCCTCTTACTTATTTGATACTTCAAGTTTATAACTTAGAAATTTGGTTTAAAAACATCACTTAACCTAATTAAGCTTGTTTAGAAACTAGCACATAAAAAAATAAAATTTTTTAAATGAACAATATGAAAAATTTATTATATTTTTTATATTTTTTTATTGTAATTTTTTCATTCTAAAATATAATAAATTTTCAAAATTAATTTATAGGTCAATCACAATCAATTGAATTTTAAAAATTTATAAATCAAAACTAAAACATTAATCACATAACTAAAATAAAAATTTAACTTCTTAACAACTGCAAAAGTTTAAAACAACAAAATTAAAAGAAATAAAGTCACTGTAATGACAATCAAAGTCTTTCAATTGAGATCTTACTGAGATGGATCAATGTTCTTAGTAGTATATAACTATACTATCTGATAATTTGTAAATAATAATAAATAGGGAGTGAGTTACATAAATTCAATAAAGACATAATAACTACAATAAAATAAAAAGATAAATAAATAACACATGAGTAATTTATAATTATAGAACTTAATATAACATATATATAAAAAAATTATTTTAACTGCTCATTTAAAAGTTTGATTATTATCAAACATCACAAATTTTTAACATTTAAATAAAAATATAATTTCAATCACAAGTACTATAATAAGGTTATATACAAAACTTAAATCATAATAGTTTTTTAAAAAAATTATAAAAATAAATATTAATATAATACTATAAGGATCCCATATAAGAGAATTAAAGCCTAAGATAGTTTGACTTCATTGATAACTCTCTCCTTTAAGGGTAGCTCTATCTTAATTATGTAGCAAGAGGAGTTTTTCAATTTTTTTCATCCATGAAATTAGAAACAGGGAGTTGGAAAACTGAATTAGCTTGAGCATTCTAACTAGTTAACACAAGATTAACCTTAAATAAATTATATGTTACCATCTAACCTAGTCTTAGATTTTTTTTTATTTATTCCTAATTTTCAGGGATTTATTAGGTATAACAGTAAGTGGTAGAGTTACACACTGTGGACAAATGTACCCGTCAAAAGTAATAAAAAAGTTCTAAAATAAGTTTTCGAAATATCATCCTACAATGATTATTTTCAAGTACCAAGAATATCTTAATTTAATTATTTGAACTTAAAAGATGCATAATAAAATAAAATTAATATTCAAATATGAGAGTAATTAAAAAGAATTAAAATAGCCTAACCTCTAATAATAAACTAATCGAGAAAAACCTCAAGCGTACATTTCACTTTTGCACTTTCCTATGTTTACTTTTAGTTTAACTATAATTATGATTTCCTTATGACTGTCAATTCCTCATACTAAATTTATTACTCCTTATGTAGAGTTTCCTGAGGATATCTATGAATTTGCCAAACTGTGGATTTTTCTAGGTGCCCTTCAATCTCTACGGAAAAGGATTCCTTGGTGTAACAGGCCTTGTCAACATAGTTGGTTTATGTTCCTCTCCATTTTCTGATTTTGCGTATGAAGTACGACCTTTCTTGTCTGTATGCATGATTGTGCTTATTACATTATCTTGGGCATGCACATCTAAGTACAGTCATGCTTCTCCAGATGCAAGGGCGTGTTTATCAATAAGCACAAGTGTGCTCACCTTTTTGTTTTGCATTTCTTCAAGGTTCTTCCCACTCCTAAGGGTGATGACTTTGGCTTACTCTTTAGGATTTGGTTTAGGCCAAGTTGACAATGTTTCCAATGCTCTTTGATTTAGAAGATTAGTAATATGTTCGAATTGTGATTTAATCTTTGAAGACTGAGATCTCATTTCATATTTGATTTTTGCAAACCTTTTATCCTCCTTTTCAATTTTTTGTTCCAACTGGACTTCAAGTTTGGACATCCCTTTATTGGAACTATGCACATATTGTAGTATTTGCTCTTGAAAGTTAGACTGAAATTTGGGAGCCTCTTTCCTTTTAGATTTCTCTCCTTAGTCTACATATGGGGAGTGCAATAGAGGTTTGTATTTTGACTTCCTTGGCAATTTTTTCAAGAGGTTGTGTTGTTATTTTGTTATCCCAAGTTATAGTCATTGTCCAAAAAGATTTTCTTCATCTTACTCGAATTCTAGAACTGCAAGAGATCTCGTAGGTTGATCTTGTACTCTCATTAGGGGTTCCAACTACTTTCTAAGAGCCATCATTTGGTTTGTTAGTGGATTGCTACTTTGTGCTTGGTAGATTGGATTGATCTCTTTCTTTTTTATGTCAGTAAAAGCTAGCATACTTTTTACATGAGAATTCCTCATGTTGCTTCATCAATTATGGCCCTATTGGAGAGTAATAGACCATTATATAAGATTTGCATTTGTCTCCACACTGAAAAACTATGGCGATAGCACCTCCTTAAAAGTTCTCTAAATCGCTTCCATGCTTTGAATAACAATTTTGACTCATATTGCTAGTAGTTGGATATTTTATTCACAAGCTTAGAAGATCTTAATGGGGAAAATACTTTCTCAAAAATTGCTAAGTGAGACCCTCCCATGTTGTAATGAAATTAGTCGGTAGTGAGGCAAACCATACATTTGTAACGCCCTAAATTTTGGTAATATTAATTATTATTATTATTATTCTTATATATATATATATATATATATATATATATATATATATTCATATGTGTGTTGATTTATTTGAAAATGATGTTTTATGTGTATTAATTACATTAATATGTGTATGTATGATTGGTTGGGTTGAAATGGGCTAAGTGCCTAAGTACAGGGCGAGATACTGGACTGCTCTCGCTGTAGCGAGAAGGCCCTGGGAGGAAGGACCAGAACTATCGCCTTCTCGCTGTAGCGAGAGACGTCTCACTATAACGACAAAGCGAAAGTTTGAGGTGCATTTCTGGGTGCAGTCTCGCTGTAGCGAGAGGGTCTCGCTACAGCGAGATTCTGCAGAAACCATAGTGCAGTTTTCTCTTATTTTTTAGCTGTAGCGAGAGGGCGTGTCGATGTAGTGAGAATACTTTGCTGTAGCGAGAGTGTTGCGACCAGAAAAAGATTTAAAGGGAGTTATGGTTCGGGGAGAGTAATTTCTCCTTCTCCCTTCGAAATCCCTTCGATTCTCTCACTCCCAAACCCTATTCTACCAATTAATTGCCTCCAAAGCCGTTTGAGAGCAAGATTGGAACTCAGATTTGTGTGGAAAATGCTTGGAGGTGAGTTTTAAACAGTTAGGATTTTTGTTTTTCCTTCCCTTTCTCTGTTCTTGGTAATTTTCGGGGTTCTCATGGAAGTCTTCCATGTGTTTAGGCTGAAAGTCGTGTGGGGAGCATTTCCGTGGTTGAGTTCGGGCGTGAGTCTTCAATCCAAGGTAAGGGGGGACTCTACCTTACTCCTTTATGTGTGATTTGCTGATATTTTGTGTGATATTGTGATGTGGCTAAGTAGAGGGTAGGAAATTGCTGAGATATGTGATGTGGGCACTTGTACCGCTTATACATGTGTGTATATTTGAATGAATATTGTATGTGGGCCCTAGGGCCATGTAATATGAATGAAAATAGGCTAGGGGCCATGTGTCTTGAATGAATTGTGGGTTATGTGCTGTGTGTGCTGTGAAAATAAAATGTGGACCTAGTGCTGTAAAGTTGAACAAATATGGGCCTAGTGCCGTGTACTGTTAAATGTGGGCCATGTGTTGTATACTGAAATGTGTGTGATTGGGGCGTGTAACGCCGTTGTAATGTGTTGTGAATGGTTTAGTGATACACTAGAGGCGTGGGAGATGAGGATAGTAGAAATACCTTGGGGAAGAGGGAGTGGTGGTGACACCGACTGTGGAACGGGTGTACCACGGGCCACACACTTTCTTCCTAACTAGACCTCTAACCATTACCTTTGCTGAGCAACCCGTGACTGCCCACGTGGTATTCGTGAGGCGGGGGTAACCAGCGACCATTCATAGTATAAATCTGTGATCACAATGTCAATGTGAGTGTGGCTGGCGTGAGTATGCATGGGTTCATGAATTGTGCTTATGGATGTGATAATGCTGTCTGTGCTTGTATTTGTTTAATGTATTGAAAATGTGCTGGAGATGAGACTCTATGCTTAATTGTATGTTTTGGTAGTGTAGAGTACTCACTCTTACATTTCTTTTCAGGTAATCAAGAAGATCAGCACTTGACTCAGTGAAAGGGGCAGATGAAACTGCTATAGAACTAGGATTTTAATTTGAAACTAATGTATTTGAATGGGTCATGTAGTAGTGACTTGATAGAAATTGTAACCCCTTTCCTTATTTTAAAATATTTGATGAAACCAAGGGTTGAGAACTTTATTTGAAATGAAATTTATTTTATTCCAAATTTGCGAAATTATGATTTATTGAAATTAAACATAAGGTGTTACAACATTCACCTTTTTAAAGACTGAGAAGGAGAAAAGGTGATGTTGAATAGCTCGTTAGTGATTCTGTTGAATTTGATAGTGTTAGTAAGTCAGAGGAATTTCGTCAGATGGAGGTTAAGGTCTTCATTATGCATTCCTCCAAATTGTATATAATTTTGAATCATGGTAATCAGCGCCAACTTCAACTCAAAGTTGTTAGCTTCTATGTCAAGGGCCGCAATACTTCTAGGGACACCTCCCATGGTGGGTGTCATATAATTCTGATTGACTCTTCTTCCTATCAACTCCTTCCTTTATTGTCACATAGTTCTTTCAATTTCCAGATCAAATAAGCAAGTTACAGAAGACTTAGATCAAATGAGCATATACTAAAAGAGAATAGTTCAAAATACATAATTAGAATAAATTGAAAAAAAATAAAGAAAGAATTGTTCAAATAAACTAAATATGAAATTTTCTTAATATTAAAAAAAGACAATTATCGATAACGGTGCCAAAAACTTGTTTGTATCTAAAATATCGTCCCTCAAGGATTGTATTCTAAGTACCAAGAAAATTCTTGATTTAATTGTTTAAAATTAAGGAATGCATACTAAAAATAAACCTAATTATTTTGTAAATAAAAACTATAAGGAAACACACTTTTGATTACTGATTAGAAAGTTTATGAGGTATGGTTTCACTCTCACACACCTTTATGCTTCTTTTTAATCTAAATTTAGTTCTGGTTACTTTAGGATTATTAATCACTCATATAATTTTTATTAACATCCAATAATCATGCAATAATTAGTCTTTTCTCTAAACTATTACCCTCAATGATCATGCAAGGTAAAGATTTAGGAAAGCATGAAATACCTATGAATTTGTTAATTAAATAATGATTGGAAGAGAAGAATTAAACTTAGTTAACCTAATTCTTTGTCTTGTTTTATTCTGAGTCCAATAACTACATGTGGTATGATTGCTTACTATATAATTAATTGTGATATATTAGAAGTGGTCAATTCCTAACACACATTTGTATGCACTAGAATAAAAACAAATCATAAACATAAATTGAAATTATTATTAAATGTAAACATCACATAAAGTCATGCAAGGGATTCATCATAGCATTAACTATAATTTAGTTACTCATCATATGATAAACAATCAAAACAACTGTAAACAATCCCATAGATATGAAGGAAGAATGCAAACTAGAAAAGGTCTGCCCAAGGAAAGGCAGAGGAAAAAAGTTTTCATTCTTCAAACATGCTCATGATCACTTGCTTGAACTCCGAAGAAGTTTCCTTAGTCTTTGTTAGTATCCTTGCTCTCTATGACTCCAAATGTCACCAAAGGTGTGCCAAACTAGAGTGCCTAAGTCGTGGCCCTTAGTGTTCTATAAATAGGATTCTAGGTTTACCAAAGATTATGGTTGTTGCCTCCAAAAGATATATTGATAGGGTAAATCTCCCTAAAAGAAGATTTGATTTGTCCAAAATTTTCAAATTCTTTACGAATCTCAAAAGAAACCTCTAATTTGGTTGCAATAGAAGGTGAGCACGACTGTTCTTGTCAATATGCACGGCCATGCAAACTATCAAAGCATGATCATGCTTATTGAGAAGTAAGAGCGTACTTAGTGATTTTTTATCAACTAATGCCTAGAACACCTTAATAATTTATCAAAGCCCTTAGCATGCTAAACTGCGAGTTAACAACATAATTAATGTAAAACTTATTCAAATAGGAAAAAAATATATAAAAATAAGCTCCAAAGACATGCTAAAATATAGACTTATCAACTATCAAAATTGAAGATTAAATTGTTGATATATTTACTAAGCCCCTCAAATGGCCTTTATTTCATAAGCTTAGAAAATTAATCAGTGTTTGTAAGTTAGATAATAGCTTGAGGGACTATTTTAAACTGCTATAATTTATCAATTTAAAAGAGGTTTTGTTAAATAGACTGTGTCTAGTATTATTTGACTAAGTCTTAGAATTATTTTTTTTTTCCTAATTTCAATGGATTTAGTAGGTGTTACAGTGAGTGGTAAAGTCATGCCTTGAATGTGTTTCTATTTTAATGGAATTGATTATTATTAAGTATATTAGTGCTTATCCTATTCTGTATGTTGTTGTATTGCTTATAAATTAGGCCTGTGATTAATAAAGTAAACACATTTCCAAAATTTATGTCACTTCTTTCATGCTGCTTCAGGCTTATATTAATATTGATATCTACGAATAGATCCTATACCTCTTTGCTAAGATGCTTTAGATTGTCTATCAAAGAACTTCATAATTGTCTAATAGGAAATGTAGGATCTAAAGTATTTATTAATGTTGCAAGCGCTGGTGCTTGACTAAATGATGGTTGCATCACTATAAATAAGCAATCTTTCTTCAAATGATCTGTCATCCACACTGATAATAAGCTCCAGTATCACCGAAGCAAGTTCCAAAATGAAATCTACCACAAGTGGAACAAGGATGAAAATAATATTAAAATTCCTTAGCGAATGACTTGTTTGTGATGATCTTCCTTATCTGATATATGACTATTTTCAATACCAAAAGATTGTGTGCCAAAGCTACCATTTTGTGTTTTTTTCCCTTTTCTATCCATGACAACTTGGAATGACCTCACTACTCTAGTTCAAGTGACTACTACATTGTTTCTCTACTCATGGCTTCTTACAAAAATCTAATGTACGTCCTCTCTCCTTTTGTCTCTATTCAATTCTAAGTGACAAAGTTTAAACCTTTACAAATATGACAGATCTCTACTTAATCTTTTTGTCATATACTTTGTTAGTACATTGTGCCTGAGTACATAATTTACTAACAAAATTATATTATCACTATGTTTTCAGTTATTAAGACATACAACCTAAGCTTTAGTACCAACTATGTCTTGACCCAAAATTGGATCCATGACCAATGCATGGGTTAAGCTACTTAGAAACACTGCTTAACCTGTCAAATCTATTTAAAAAAATAATATATAAAATAATAAACTTTTCCAAAATTTTGACAATTTTTTTTCTATAAGTTGAAATATAATAACTTGTCATAATCGATGTATAAGTTAACCACAACCAATTGGATTCTATATACTTATAATATCAAAACTAAACAGCTTTTACATAACTAAAATAAAAATCTAACTTCTTAACAACTGAAAAATGTTCAAAACATAACAAAAATAAAAGAAATAAGATTATCAAAATAATAGGAGCCTACTAATATTACTTGGATAAATTGATATTTCTAATATCTTGTAACTCCACTATTTGATGATCTATAAATAATAAATATATTAGGAGAGTGAGTCACACAAACTCAGTGAGAGCATAATAATCATAGTAAATAAAAAACAACAACAAATAACACATGAGTAGTTTGCAATCATAGAACTCACTTATAACATACAATTTTAAAAGAAATTAATTCAAACTATTCTTTTAAAAGTTTGGTCATGATCTAAAGTTCATAAATTTACACAGGTAAATAAAAATAATTTCCATCGCAAGTACTATAATAAAATACATATATACAAAATGAAATCATAATATTTTTCTAAAATATCATAAAATTAAATGTCAATATAATATTATAAGGATTATTTATGAAAGAACAAAAGTCTAAGGCAGTTTTGCGTAATTGATGACCCTTTCCTTCCAATAGTGACCTCTCCCTTAGGAGTAGCTTCATCTAATAAGTAGCTATCTCTTTTTGCTTATGTAATGTCATAATTCATCTTAATAGAGATAGTTCCACTTAGTTGATAGTCTTCTCTATACCCTCTGAGAGTATAACTAGGTGCACATAAATCGTTATTTCTGTTAAAGGTTATGGAATTTTAACATAATTTTTCTAAAAAAATTTACATCATAAAAATCATTTTTGTACACAAATCAAATTTATTTTCAAATCATAAGAGTTTTAACACATATGTCTCATATCAATATCATCAAGTAAAGTTAAAATAATTACCTCTTTACACTTTTTAAATAAAGTTAATGTAATTTAACAAAATCCATATCACAGTAAGTTTTCATATGATCAAGAAATAATTGAGACTTGTTTCTCCAAGAAAATAATTTTTTTTGCAATAATACATGATAAATAATATGAATAATAATTATAAAAATGTTATTATGATCATTATTTACTATAATAATGAAAAACCAATTAACTACTCCAAGTCTTTAAGAAAAGTGATAGCCAACTAATTAATACAAATAATATTTAATAAAAATTTAAATTAACTTCAATAATAAAATTTCTACATTTATACTCAAAGATCTAAAATGTATATTCTCTAAAAGTAAATCAATAAAGAAGAAATATTCTCGTATACTTGAGTTGTGAGCATACTTTAAAAATCCATATAAAAATTTTCTTTGCAATAAGTAATACCCCTTTCTCCTTAGAGTACTAGCCCTAATACTAAAAATTCACTCAAAAATATTTATATGAAAAAGAAAAAGAAATAGATCATACCAATATTTTTTTAAAATTTAAAAAAAAAGTAAAAAAATGAATGTTCACATAGAAGCATAAGAGAAACTCTATTTAAGAGAATAAAAAATAGTCCACCCATGTAGAGGAATGAATTTTTTTAAGTTTAAGAAGTTGGGACAAAAGAATGTAAAAGTGAATTAGAAGATAGAATAATGTGGCACAATAAATAGAGTTGTACAAGATTGAATTTTAAACTAATTTATTTTATTTTTTAAAATTATTTTAAAATTTGAATTTGGTTTAAATCAATTTTAAATTAGTTTTAATTGAAATTAGTTTTAAATCTAGTTTTTACATTAAATTGGTTTTAAATTCAATTTTAAATACAATTTTTAAGACAAAATTGATTTTTAAAATAATTATAAATTTAATTTTTAAAGCAAAACTAATTTTTTGGTGCTGCTCTATTGCATTAAATTAGTATATTATTAAAAATAGTAATATTTATTATTTATATTATTCTTTATAGAAATTTTTATAAAATTTTTATTATTTTTAACTTAATTTTAATAAATAGAGTTGATGATAAAAATTTAAATTTAAAATTTATAAAATTAAATATTAATAAAAATATTATGATATAATATTTAAAAATTAAAAAGTAAATTTAAATATAAAAATTAATAATTAATTTAATAACATTTATCATATTTTTATATATTTAATATAATAATTATATTTTTAAAATATTATTTTAATTTTTTAATCTAAATTATAAAAATTAGGCTGACAAAAAAAGATATTAGTAATAAAGCGTAATCATGAAAAAAATTTGTTAACTAATTTGGCACAAAAATAAAATTAACTAAGAGATTGTGTTATTATGCACAATGTAAATTTTGATAAATAAAAAAAATTAATTTGAAAAAGAGAATTTAAAACACCTATACAATTAAAAAATATAAGAAATTAAAAAATTAGTTCAACATGCATTTAAAATTTTAAAATTAATTTAAAATTAGTTATGAATTAAATTTGTATAATTGAATTTATTGCACGGAGTTCTATCAATAAAGAGAGACTATAACTTCTTTATGTTATTATAAATGATTGTCATTATAAATATTTTACCAACCTATTATCAAATGTCAATTTTTAATTGAATTGCTTCGATTAAAAATATTTAAAAATAAAATATATTTTATTCTTAAAATTAAACCTTTACATTGATTTTATCTTAGTTAAGAAAAGAGTATTGATAGAGAAAAGAATATTAAAGAAGAGAAGGAAGTTAACAAAGAAGAAAAATAAATGGAAGCAGTAGAGAGAGCGAGCCTAAACTACATGTCAATTTTATATATAATTTTTAAAGTAAAAATAATTTTCAATATAATAATAAATTTAAATTTTAAGGTAAATCTAAATTTATTGTACTGTTTTATTATATTAAATTAGTGTATTATTAAAAATAGTAATTTTTATTAATTATATTATAATTTATAGAAGCTTTTATAAAATATTTATTATTACTTTCAACTTAATTTTAATAAAAAGAGTTGATAATAAAAGTTTAAATTAAAATCTATAAAATTAAATATTAATAAAAATATTATGATATAATATTTTAAAAATTAAAAAGTAAATTTAAATATAAAAGTAATAATTAATTTAATAACATTTATCATATTTTTATATATCTATTAAAATAATTATATTTTAAAAATATTATTTTAATTCTTTAATCTAAATTATAAAAATTAGGCTAATAAAAAACATATTAGTAATAAAGTGTAATCATGAAAAAATTTGTCAAGTAATGTAGC
Organism: Abrus precatorius; assembly: GCF_003935025.1. Lineage (NCBI taxonomy): Eukaryota > Viridiplantae > Streptophyta > Magnoliopsida > Fabales > Fabaceae > Abrus > Abrus precatorius. The sequence goes on along the minus strand of NW_020874406.1, from coordinate 10,148,096 downwards.
ACAAAAATCAAATTAATCAAGAGATTGTGTTATTATGCACAATGTAAATTTTAATAAATTAAAAAATTAGTTTAAAATGTATTTAAAATTTTTAAATTATTTTAAAATTAGTTATGAATTGAATTCATATAATTGAATTTATTTTACGGAACTCTATCAATAAATAGAGAATATAACTTTTTTATATTATTTTAAATGATTGTTATTATAAATATTTTACCTACCTACTTTTAAATATCAATTTTTAATTGAATTATTTTAATTAAAAACATTTAAAAAATTTATTTTATTCTTAAAATTAAACCTTTAGATTGATTTTATCTTAATTGAAAAAAGGTATTGATAAGTAAGAGAATATAAAAGAAGATAAGAAAGTTAAAGAAGAAGAAAAACAAATGGCAGCAGAAGAAGCAAGTTTAAAATACAGATCAATTATATATATATAAGTAAAAATGATTTTCAATATAATAATAAATTTAAATTTTAAAGTAAAAGTAATTTATTGTATTGTTTTATCATATTAAATTAGTGTATTATTAAAAATAGTAATTTTTATTAATTATATTATAATTTATAGAAGCTTTTATAAAATATTTATTATTATTTTCAACTTAATTTTAATAAATAGAGTTGATAATAAAAGTTTAAATTAAAATCTATAAAATTAAATATTAATAAAAATATTATGATATAGTATTTTAAAAATTAAAAAGTAAATTTAAATATAAATAGTAATAATTAATTTAATAACATTTATTAAAGTAACTATATTTTAAAAATATTATTTTAATTTTTAATCTAAATTATAAAAATCAGGCTAATAAAAAAAAATATTAGTAATAAAGCATAATCATGAAAAAATTTGTTAACTAATTTGGCGCAAAAATCAAATTAATCAAGATATTGTGTTATTATGCACATAGTAAATTTTGATAAATTAAAAAATTTTAATTTGAAAAATAGAATTTAAAACACTAATACAATAAAAAAATATAAGAAATTAAAAAAATAGTTTAACATACATTTAAATTTTTAAAATTAATTATAAATTAAATTCGTATAATTAAATTTATTGTATAGAGCTCTGTCAATAAATAGAGAATATGACTTCTTTGTATTATTATAAATGATTATTATTATAAATGTTTTGCCTACCTATTATCAAATGTCAATTTTTAATTGAATTGCTTTAATTAAAAAGATTTAAAACATTAAAAAAATATTAGTAAAAAATAAAATATATTTTATTCTTAAAATTAAAACTTTAGATTGATTTTATCTTAATTGAGAAAAAGAATACTGATAAAAAGAAGAGAAGGAAGTTAAAAAAGAAGAAAAACAAATGGCAATAGAAGCAGCAAGTTTGAACCACATATTGATTTTATATATAAATTTTAAAGTAAAAATAGTTTTCAATACAATACTTAATTTAAATTTTAATGTAAAACTAATTGAATGTACTGCTTTATTATATTAAATTAGTGTATTATTAAAAATAGTAATTTTTATTAATTATATTATAATTTATAAAAGCTTTTATAAAATATTTATTATTATTTTTAACTTAATTGTAATAAATAGAGTTGATAATAAAAGTTTAAATTAAAATTTATAAAATTAAATAATAAAAATATTATGATATAATATTTTAAAAATTAAAAAGTAAATTTAAATATAAAAGTAATGATTAATTTAATAATATTTATCATATATTTATATATTTAATACAATAATTATATTTTAAAAATATTATTTTAATTTTTTAATCTAAATTATATAAATTGGGCTAATAAAAAACATATTAGTAGTAAAGAGCAATAATAAAGAAATTTGTTAATTGATATCATGCAAAAATCTTATTAATTACTAGATAGTATGATATGCGCAATGCGAATTTTGATAAATAAAAAAAATCATAACTTTGAAAAGAGAATTTAAAACATTAGCACAATTAAAAAATTATAATAAACTAAAGATAGTTTAATATACATTACATTTTTTAAAATCAAATCAAAATTAGTCATAAATTAAATTTGTATAGTTGAATTTATTGTCCAACTAGAAAGCTCTGTATTATTATAAATGATTTTCATTTTTCAAGGACTGATATGAATTCTGACAATAAACAAAGAATATGACTTATCTGTATTATTATAAATGATTTTCATTTTTTTAAGAACTGATATGAGCTCTGACAATAAACAGAGAATATGATTTATCTGTATTATTATAAATAATTTTTATTTTTTGAGGACTGATATGAACTCTGACAATAAACAGAGAATATGACTTATCTGTATTGTTATAAATGGTTTTAATTTTTCGAGAACTGATATGAGCTCTTACAATAAACAAATAATGACTTATCTGTATTATTATAAATACTTTTTATTTTTCGAGGACTGATATAAACTCTGACAATAAACAGAGAATATGACTTATCTGTATTATTATAAATAATTTTTATTTTTTGAGGACTGATATAATTCATCTATCTAATATAAAATGTCAACTTTTTTATTGAATTACTTTAATTAAAAAGATTTAAAATAATAATAAAAAATACTAATAAAGAATAAAATAAAAAATTAATTTAATATACATCACATTTTTTAAAATTAAATCAAAATTAATTATGAATTAACTTTGTATAGTTGAATTTATTGTGTAATCATGAAAAAATTTGTCAAGTGATTTAGCACAAAAATCAAATTAATCAAGAGATTGTGTTATTATGCACAATGTAAATTCTAATAAATTAAAAAATTTTAATTTGAAAAAGAGAATTTAAAACACTAATACAATGAAAAAAATTATAAAAAATTAAAAAATTAGTTTAACATGTATTTAAAATTTTTAAATTATTTTAAAATTAGTTATGAATTGAATTCGTATAATTGAATTTATTTTACGGAACTCTATCAATAAATAGGGAATATAACTTTTTTATATTATTTTAAATGATTGTTATTATAAATATTTTACCTACCTACTTTTAAATATCAATTTTTAATTGAATTATTTTAATTAAAAACATTTAAAAAATTTATTTTATTCTTAAAATTAAACCTTTAGATTGATTTTATCTTAATTGAAAAAAGGTATTGATAAGTAAGAGAATATAAAAGAAGAGAAGAAAGTTAAAGAAGAAGAAAAACAAATGGCAGCAAAAGAAGCAAGTTTAAAATACAGATCAATTATATATATATATATATATATATATATATATATATAAGTAAAAATAATTTTCAATATAATAATAAATTTAAATTTTAAAGTAAAAGTCATTTATTGTACTGTTTTATCATATTAAACTAGTGTATTATTAAAAATAGTAATTTTTATTAATTATATTATAATTTATAGAAGCTTTTATAAAATATTTATTATTATTTTGAACTTAATTTTAATAAATAGAGTTGATAATAAAAGTTTAAATTAAAATATATAAAATTAAATATTAATAAAAATATTATGATATAGTATTTTAAAAATTAAAAAGTAAATTTAAATATAAATAGTAATAATTAATTTAATAACATTTATTAAAGTAACTATATTTTAAAAATATTATTTTAATTTTTAATCTAAATTATAAAAATCAGGCTAATAAAAGAAATATATTAGTAATAAAGCATAATCATGAAAAAATTTGTTAACTAATTTGGCGCAAAAATCAAATTAATCAAGATATTGTGTTATTATGCACATAGTAAATTTTGATAAATTAAAAAATTTTAATTTGAAAAATAGAATTTAAAACACTAATACAATAAAAAAATATAAGAAATTAAAAAAAATAGTTTAACATACATTTAAACTTTTAAAATTAATTATAAATTAAATTCGTATAATTGAATTTATTATATAGAACTATGTCAATAAATAGAGAATATAACTTCTTTGTGTTATTATAAAAGATTGTTATTGTAAATGTTTTGCCTACCTATTATCAAATGTCAATTTTTAATTGAATTGCTTTAATTAAAAAGATTTAAAACATTAAAAAATATTAGTAAAAAATAAAATATATTTTATTCTTAAAATTAAAACTTTAGATTGATTTTATCTTAATTGAGAAAAAGAATACTAATAAAGAAGAGAAGGAAGTTAAAAAAAAAGAAAAACAAATGGCAGTAGAAGCAGCGAGCTTGAACCACATATTGATTTTATATATAAATTTTAAAGTAAAAATAATTTTCAATACAATACTAAATTTAAATTTTAATGTAAAACTAATTGAATGTTCTGCTTTATTATATTAAATTAGTGTATTATTAAAAATAGTAATTTTTATTAATTATATTATAATTTATAAAAGCTTTTATAAAATATTTATTATTATTTTTAACTTAATTGTAATAAATAGAGTTGATAATAAAAGTTTAAATTAAAATTTATAAAATTAAATAATAAAAATATTATGATATAATATTTTAAAAATTAAAAAGTAAATTTAAATATAAAAGTAATGATTAATTTAATAATATTTATCATATATTTCTATATTTAATACAATAATTATACTTTAAAAATATTATTTTAATTTTTTAATCTAAATTATATAAATTGGGCTAATAAAAAACATATTAGTAGTAAAGAGCAATAATAAAGAAATTTGTTAATTGATATCGTGCAAAAGTCTTATTAATCACTAGATAGTATATGCGCAATGCAAATTTTGATAAATAAAAAAATTATAACTTTGAAAAGAGAATTTAAAACATTAGCATAATTAAAAAATTATAATAAACTAAAGATAGTTTAATATACATTACATTTTTTAAAATCAAATCAAAATTAGTCATAAATTAAATTTGTATAGTTGAATTTATTGTCCAACTAGAAAGCTCTTCATTTTTTCAAAGACTGATATGAGCTCTGACAATAAACAGAGAATATGACTTATCTGTATTATTATAAATGATTTTCATTTTTTTGAGGACTGATATGAGCTCTGACAATAAACAAAGAATATGACTTATCTGTATTATTATAAATGATTTTTATTTTCGAGGACTGATATGAGCTCTGACAATAAACAGAGAATATGACTTATCTGTATTGTTATAAATGGTTTTATTTTTTCGAAAACTGATATGAGCTCTTAATGACTTATCTGTATTATGATAAATGATTTTTATTTTTCAAGGACTGATATAAACTCTGACAATAAATAGAGAATATGACTTATCTATATTATTATAAATGATTTTTATTTTTTGAGGACTGATATAATTCATCTATCTAATATAAAATGTCAACTTTTTTTTTATTGAATTACTTTAATTAAAAAGATTTAAAATAATAAAAAAAATACTAATAAAGAATAAAATAAAAAATTAATTTAATATACATCACATTTTTTAAAATTAAATCAAAATTAATTATGAATTAACTTTGTATAGTTGAATTTATTGTCAAACTAAAAAATTTTAAAAATAAATTTATTATAAATGATTTTTATTTTTTAAGACTGATATTATTTACTAATTATTATGAAATGTTAATTTTTAATTGAATTATTTTAATTAAAAAGATATAAAATAATAAAAAAATACTAATAAAAAATAAAAGATATTTTATTTCTAAAATTAAATCATTAAATTGGTTTTATAAAGATAATGATAAACAAGAGAACAGATGAGAAAAGAAGTAAGCTGAAGAAGAAAAAAGAATGGCAGCTGAAGGAGTGAGCTTGAACCACATATCTCGAGAGTCCACTGACATACAACGCCTTGCTCAATTCTATCAAGAGGTCATCACTGTTGCTCTCACTATCTTATTGGTTTTGTTTCTCTAATCACAATTACCACTGAATTATAACATAAAATACAGATTTTTGGGTTCGAACAAGTCGAAACCCCCGACTTCGGAGATTTCAAAGTTGTTTGGTTGCGCCTTCCCTCTTCTTCTCTCTATCTTCACCTCATCGAACGCAATCCAACCAACAACCTCCCTGAAGGTCCATGGAGTGCCACCTCACCCATCATTGACCCTTCCTTTCTTCCCAGAGGCCACCATCTTTGCTTCTCCGTCTCGAATTTCGAATCTGTTCTCCAAACACTCAAGGTACCCTTTTTATGTTGCCCCAATTAGATGATAATCAAATCATAGTAGCTGCAACAGTGTAAATTGAGTGGATGCATGAGCTTGTTTATGCAGGACAAGGGTATCGAGACTTTTCAGAGGTCCCTGCCTGATGGCAAGATCAAACAAGTTTTCTTTTTCGACCCTGAAGGTAAGTATTTTGTCTTTTAATTTCGACCTTTAAAATCTGATGGGTTGAATTGGTGCTTACTGTCTTTATGCCCGAATATTGCATTTTATTTGCAGGTAATGGTTTGGAGATAGCTAGCAGGGAAGACTCGTAGGTTGCTTTGCATAAGTTGGTATTAATAATAATGTACTTTTATCATTTAAGAACACCATACAAAAATATTTCCCCTAGCGCAGTTATGTTTTGTATTATTAATCCATGTACAAGTTCCGTCTTGTTTGTTCCTTAATTAGTCTTGTTTTCTTTGACTCGTTAATCATTAATGGTTTGTTGTTTTAATCAACATAAAATTTTAAGCAGCAATGCCAATATCTAGGTAAGCGTGTCTAATGCTTTGTCAAGCACCTGCTTTCTATTTGCACTTGATTCGTGTCTTCAGGCCTAGCTTCCTGAGCACTGACAGTTCAAGTAAATCTCCCTTAGGCAATGTCCATTGCTTTATTGATCTCACGTTCAATCTTCGGAATTAATAATCTCTTCTGGAACACAATGGCCAGGTTTAGAAAATGTGTCGTACCATTAGAAAACTTGTATCATCACTATGTCGCCTTATATTTCATACACATTATTATATGTATATAATCAATTCCTTTTGTTTTACTTGAACGGTGACACCGATGTATTAGCACGATTACAATTATTTCCACTTTAATAGAATGAATTGAAAAAAGAAATGAAGTTTCCACGAGACAAAACATAACATCACAAAATATATTATCTGGAACAGCTCGATGGGTTGAGCCTTCTGTGAGGTGATAAACAAATTATCATCCACGCCCGTCTCTTTTAGTGCCATGCCATCTTTAAATTTCCAATTAAAGAAGTTGATCAATGAAGCTAACATGAAGAGCATCATCATTAAGCCAAAGGCATGCCTGGGCGGGGCATAGTTCTGGTGTTTCACAACAATTTCTGATCCTTGGAACCACTTTGGATGAAACAAGTTTGGATTGTACCAAATGCTTGGATCCTGCCTATAGTCCATATATTGACTAACATAGGAGCCCTTGAGCACCCTTTGGGTTTGGGATGGTGTAATCACATATCTTCACTACAGTCTTAATGCCATGATGATGTTCACCTAACAAGAGATTTTACACACTCATTCTGCCCAAGTTGTGTATATTGAAGCGACAATTCAGAAGTCAACCATTTGACAAAGGAGCGAGTTTTTCGCTCTATGATAATTGTTCCATATCCCAAGAGTGACATCCACAGAGAGACATGGTCACTGTATCATATTATATGCGAAAGGAATGGAAGAATCACATATTTGACAGGGGGACCAGTTCTGATTACGCGGCTCAGTAATTGTTCTGAATTCATGAATGTGGAAGGCAATTGATTTGTGGTCTCGTCCATGAGATGAGAGAGGTAATAAACTAGGCATGATACATACAAGAAATCCACCCAGTTGTCTCAATCATCTTGGAGTTGTTTAGCTTTGCTTGTTCCAGCTTAAACACTAGAGAAGGAAAACGAAAGTAATCCACAATTCAACAAAATAATTAAAGAAAACAATCTGTAGTTGGTGATCGAGGTAGAAGATAGAGACAATATCATTCATTCCTAAAATTACCACAATCAATCTCAGCCTCTCACTCCCGATTCGCAAAGAAACCGAAAAACATTAAAAAAAAAAGCACAAAAATATGGAATTGGAGAATGAATGAAACCATAAACATGCAATTACAGGTAAAATTGTAAGTTATTTAGGTGAAAAACCCAAGAAGAGATTTTGGGGAAAACGGTGGAAAGTGGAGAAGAGAAAGAAGGGAAGAGTGTGAAAAGAAAAAATGAAGAAATAAGCATTGGAATGAATAGAAATGCATAGGGCAAATGGGTTAATGGAGCGAAGAAGGAGGCTCAGATGGAGGTTTTGTCAGAGAAGAGTGGATGAAGAGTGCGGTGCGATGGCTGCGTTAGACAGAATCACCTCGCCATCACACGTCTGTTCTTCTTTATTCACTCTCTCTGATTCAATTGCATAAAAAAACATCATCACTGCCTGCCTCACCGGAAGAAGAAGAAATGGAAGCTTATTGAGGACCCCGATGATGATGATGAAGAATGAGAAGAGAGGGAAAGAGTGTGTATATATATATATATATGTGGAGAGAGAGAGAGAGAGAGGAGAGGTAGGAAGAATCATCGGATTAGAAGAGAGAGTGTGCGCGTCGGTGGCTGCGTGAAACGCCTCGCCATGACACACAACCTCTGGAAGCTCTTCATCGCCATCCTCACCTTCTACCACTCCCTGCAACTCCAAAATTAATCCTAATTCTCTCTCTCTCTCTCTCTCCATATGGGCCTAATTCAGCATTTTTGGGCCTTGAGCCCTTTTTTCTAAAAAAAAATATATTGACCAACAATTGTATAATAATAATGACATTATTGAAAAGAAAAGAAAAAACCTCCTCAGTTTTTTTTTTGCTTTAAAATGTTTAGGTAAATATTGATTTTCCTTGATGAGTGCATAAAAATGTTCATACCACATTTGTTTGCTCAGTGGATTAGAGTCTAACAAAGGGAACAAACTAAAGCAATCCATTGTTTAAAGTTGAGTCGACAGGGGAATGAATCATAAGACTTGTTGAGTAAAACATGCTATTTTGTAATTGTCTCAATGGACACGATGACTAACAAAAGGTGAAAAATTGATAACCACTTAGTATTAATGTGGCCAATCTCGAATAACAAGTGTAGGAAATTTCAAACCCTATCTACTAATGTCATCCAAAGCTATCCTTCCAATGATTCGTAGTCCATTTCCTCCACAATGGTCATGTGTATAGTTTTTGCATTATACATATGGGAATTGACACCCTCTCCATAGAGATTATTTACAATGCGATGAATGAACTCACTAACGCGTCCTTCTTTGTTTCTAATTATGCTCGTTCATTTTATTTTTCTTATCTTGTTAATATATCATATTCGAAAATAAAATACTAAAAAGTGAAACTTATGTATTTTTTAAGTTTTTAATAAATTTTAATTAATATTAAAAAATAGAAAAAAAAAACGTATTATTAACCTTCCGAATATTAAAATAGGTCAATAAACAACTTTCACCACTATCCAATACACGACAAATTCAGGCAGAATTCCATATCGAGGAATGCTTCGAAAAATCAACGTGGCTTCTTCTGGGGCACTGCCATTCAACTTCACTTTGATTTTAGTGACTCATCAACATAACCAAAGACAAAGACATGCTCTAATTTAAGACAATTATTATATAAAAACAGTATTTATGCACATAAAAATAATATGATATTGAATCAGCTTCAATGAGTATTTTATATTTTTCAATTATTATTTTAGTGAATTTAAAAATTTTAATTAAATTAAATTTTAAAATAATATTACCTTTGTTCCTGTTGTACAATAATGGTAAGAATAGTTTGTGACATTGAATCGTGTTGAGTATTGACCGAATAACAAAACCTGGGAAACATAACAGACGTCACCAAGATGACATTCACCAAGTCATATATCGTGTGGAAAAAAAATAAATTTCCTTGAGTTATATGATTAAAACATGTTTTACTCATAAGACTAAACTGTAGTTAGAAGTAAATGTTTCAATTAAAATTTAGATATTTATAGAAATTATACTTTTTGACATATTTTTGGTGAAATGAGGAGAATAGAAAACACTAGTATTAGTCAAAATGGAAATAAATTTTTGAAATTTTTTAAAAAATGTCAGAGTCTGGCTTTAAGTTAAATAGTTAACATTTTGAGGAGATTTGATAAGTTTTATGAAGTAAGAAAAACATTTAAAATTAGTCATAAAGAAGTATCTTGACATGCTTTTCTAAAAATTTGTTGAAAGTTTGACAAAAATTATTTTAAAAACAATATTGAAGGATTTCAAGTGCAAAAAAGCATCCACATTTAAAGTGGCAAACGTGCTCCGAAAGATGATGAAAATATGTTGAAAACGTCAAATATATTTATGAGTTAAAGATCAATGCATGTGGCAAAAGACGCGGAGGATACACAAGAGTAGTTATAAATAAAATGCTTCAGATAGTTGCATTTAAATTTTACATGTTTTAGGCAAAAAAATTTCTAAGCATTTATAAATATTTTTTCAGAGTATAGAGGTTACAACTTTAATGTAAACATTTTCTCAAAATCTTTGCAAACTAAAGTTTTACGCATGATGATAAGTTTGTAATTAGGTCCTATTTTACAGCTCATATATTTATATTTGACCTATACTTTATTTGAAGTTTACACTAATTTATATATTAATTATGCAGTTTAGTGTAAAGATTCCGCAAGTAGACTTTAGGTGAGTTTTGAGCTCAAATTGATGGAAGATTAAAGTTTCACAGTAGGCAGCACGCCCAGACCCTTTCAAGCATAAGGTGTTTCAAACTTATGCACGGTCGTGCTTAAGGCCTTGCACAATCGTGCTCGTCTGCGAAAAATCTAATTATGAAGAGTCTTTAAAGTTTTCAAACCCTATTAAAAGGGGACCTCAGGCCTCGCGTGTGACACCATTTTTATCTTGGTTTTTTCTCTAGGATACATCTCATCTCGTCTCTCTTGCACGGGATCTTTGACACACTTTTGGCGGGACTTGGAGTTTTGAGTGATCATACTTGAAGACCGGAAACATATCTCACAGTCTAGTTTACTATTTCTTTTAATTATGGCTTTGGTTATGATTATTTTAGTTCTTTTTTTTAGCATGAGTAACTAAGTCCATAGCTAGGGCTATGGGAATTATTGTTCATGAATTTATGAGGTTTTGACGTTTGAATCTATATTTGATTTTCGTTTCGTGATAAAATTTTATCCTATTGCGCTTCTCTCTTAATCATAATTAATTATATTATCAGACGATCATACCTCAGTTAATTAATATATCTATAGGGTAAAACGAGACAAAGGATTAGGTGGACCAAACCAATCTTTCTCTTCTAATCGTTATTAAATTAACAAGTTCATAGGTTCTTTAAGCTTTCTTAAATTGATGTCTTGCATGACCATTGAAGATGTTAATTTAGAGAAAAGAATATTAATATTGCATGACTATTGGGTATTAATAGTATTCATATGAATGATTGGTAATCATAAGGAAATCGGATTTAGAGTTAAACAGAAAAAAAAAACATAAAGGATTGAATGAGAAAACCCATACGCCCTAGGTTCCTCTCTAATAAGTTTAACAAAAACGTGCATTGTATTTCTTGCTCTTAGTTTTATAGTTAATTTTATAAATTCTTGTTTTAATTGATCTCATATCTTTGAAGCTTAAACAATTAAATTAGGAAATTCTTAATAATTGAAAATCAATCCTTGTGAAACGATATTTTGGGAACTTAATTTAAGAACCTTTTATTACTTCTTGATGGGTACACTTGTCCTCCGAACACACGAGTTAAACTTAACAACATGTGTTGATCGTAAAAGTTGTACATTTATATTTTTAATTCAATTAAATTTCAGTTGTTCTTTTTAATCTATATTGCTTTTTCTTTATTCTTTCTTTGCAATTTTTCGTCTACTCCTTGTTTTACTTTGTCTTCTCGTACGATGTTTAATTTAAAAAATATTAAAATTATACTTAAAGAACCGTAAAGAGGATATAAAATTCAATCTTAGATTTGTTTTGAATTTTTTTTTTACTGTTAAAATTCAGCTTAAACAAATTAGCTTAGTGGGATGTAATTAGTGTGTGGTTATGTGATGTATGTTATTGGTGTTTTTAATACCTTTTGTGTAGTAGACAATGTGTCATAGCTAATAATAATAACAAAAGTAAAAATAATAATATTGGTAAACGAGGGTAATAGTATTAACCCATAAAATAATAATGGGGATGTTAATACTACTGAAGATTTAGTGTCAATCGTGAGACTATCACCACTCTCATCACTAGTAGTTAGTCAATTGATGATTACTTTGCTCAATATAGGTTTCAACCAAAGACCTAGGTAAGACCCACCTTACGGTTTGCCTCTTGGGTTTGTCTGATTTGTTCTATGAATTCATCAAATGACTTATTCTAATCCGATAATAACAATCGTGTCACTTATAAATCAAGTCGTTCCACTAGGAATGAATTTGAATAGCAGAACGTATGGAACCCAATTAAGCACTTTAGGAACTTTGAGCAAGGACTCAGTCCTTACCAATTCATTTTCAAATAATAAATTAGTGCATTATTAAAAAATAGTAAGCTTTTATAAAATATTTATTATTATTTTTAACTTATTTTTAATAAATAGAGTTTATAATAAAAGTTTAAATTAAAATCTAATTAAATATTAATAAAAATATTATGATATAATATTTTAAAAATTTAAAAGTAAATTCAAATATAAAAAATAATAATTAATTTAATAAGATTTATCATGTTTTTATATATTTAATATAATAATTATACTTTAAAAAATATTATTTTAAAATTTAAATCTAAATTTTATAAATTAGGTTAATAAAAAAAAATATTAATAATAAAGGGTAGAAAAAAATGTGTTAATTGATATTGTGTAAAAGTCAAATTAATCAATAGATTATATGATATGCACAATGTAAATTTTGATATATAAAGAAATTACAGCTTTTGAAAAGAGAATTTAAAACATTATAATAATTAAAAAATGTAATAAAACAAAAAAAACTAATTTAATATATATTATATATTTTAAAATCAAATCAAATCAAAATTAATTATAAATTAAATTCGTGTAGTTAAATTTGTTGTCTAATTAGAAAGCTCTGACAATAAATAGAGAATATGATTCTCTGTGTTATTGTAAATGATTTTCATTTTCTGAGAACTGACAATAAACAGATAATATAACTTCTCTGTGTTATTATAAATGATTTTTATTTTTTGAGGACTGACATGTTTCACCTGTCTATTATTAAATGTTAATTTTTATATTGTAAATAAAAAAATATTAATAGGAAATAAAATATATTTTTTTCCTAAAATTAAAATCTTGACCAAAATGGTCGAATGTTAGATGAAAATGGTCTAAGACAAGTTAAAGATAACCTCCAATTTGAACAAATTTTAGTTATTGCTTGACCAAGTGTTAGAGCGAATTCAACAAAATAATGTAGGGGTACACCTTAATCATAATCTTAATTATCATAATCATAACCTTCAAAATATTGCTAATGTTGTCAAGCAAGTGCTGAATCAACACAACTTCGATGTAGGGTATGCTAATAAACCTTATTTAGTTTCTGTATATTTTGAAATGATCTTACAAGCTAAATTACCTCAGGAATGGAAAGTCCCTAAATTCTCCAAATTTACTGGAGAATCCATTGTCAAATACATAGTGAAATATTTGATAGAATACGAAAATTTAGCTAGGAATGCTAATAGACCTTATAAGTAGAAATCTTGTTAAATATTATCTTTGAGTAAATAATTTATTGACAAAATTCAATGAGATTGATCTTGAGCATATTCCTCGAAATGATAATTTTGAAGCCAATGAATTGACCCATATTGCTTCGGGTTATGAGATTTCAAGTGAAAATAATACAAAGTTAACAGAAATCAAAGAAAATTGGGATATGAACATATTAAAAAGGTAATAACTTAAGAAATTTTATTCATTATCGAAGGCTGATGTTAAGAAGTGCTTGAACCTTTAGAACTCACTTTCTGAGCACATTACATCCTACTTTATGAATCTTTTGAGCTAGAAGATTGCATAAGATGTTCTTGTCTCGAACTAGTTTTGTGTATTTTGTGGTTGAGGTTAAGATTTCTTTGGAAGTCAATTAACACTGGAGGTTAAGAAATGTAAAATTCAACTTTTTTTGTTTTTACTTTAAGGTAATATGCCATCGAAAAATAGAAATCACACCTTAGCAGAAAGACAAATTTGTCTTTTGGGTGATTAGTTGATCACTTCTATAGTTACTTTTATTTTTTCTTTTGCCTTGGTATGAATAATAAAAATGAAATGATGATGAAAATAAATGAATATATTTAAATATATTCAAGATGATATGGAGTTTTGTACTAACTTATGTTAGGGTTTTCAATCGATGGTTAAAGAGGGATTATGTAAGAACTCTTTCAATAGATTTTTTCCTTTTTTTTTTTTTTTGCAGTTCACTTTCTTCCTAATTTTCCCTATCTACTCGATGGACAAAAGGTTCTGATGTTTGAGCTGGAAAAGTGAAACAGGTCAAAAGTTAAAAATCCTTGCAAATTTATGAAATTTAACTTCAAGTTTTAAAGCTTTACTAGTAGGGAATTTTGTAATATTTTGAATTTTGAGATGAAGATAACTAAAGTGATTATTCAAATAATATCTTGAAGATGTCACTTAATTTCCAGAAGGTGCCAAATTATTGAAGAAGATGTTTGAGGGAGAAATGTCTGCCCATTTAGGAGAGACTATTGGTAAGGCTAAGGCAAATTTACAATTTGGTAAATGGGGAGAGTTTGGATAATATTTTTCCAAGTAAGTTTTTCAAGATCTTTTTATGATGAAAAGTAATTTGATATTTGTCCACTCTTTTGATTATTTTTGCTTTTAAAGTTTTAGCAGTCTCAGCTATAATAGTTGAAATTCTTTGAGGTAAATAAATAACTTTATAGAACTTTTCAAAAGTTTGGATTCTCGAGTATGCGTTGATGAAAGAATTGTCGCTACTTCTATCAAAACACAAGTAAAATTAATGTAATACTAGACTAAACTAACCTAGGTCGTTCTCTTGTGAATCATTCGGTGAGTGAATAAATATCGAACATGTGATATGCATTGTACCAAGAAAACATGTGGTGTTTGGTTGTGGTTTAAAATTCTTAATCATTCAAAATAGAAATACAAAATTAAGAAAATCAATCAATAAATTAGATTAATCCCTAGTTCATCCACAGTTGGTTCAATCATTAGTTAACCAATAATTAAATACTAATTCCCTCACAGACTTGAATTAATTGGAACAAGCGTCAATTAATTCTTGAATTCTTATGCAAATTATATGAACTCCAATCTCTGGTCCTTGGAATTAAGCAAAGCTAAAATCCAATTCAGAATTAAGCAAACTGAATTACAAATACCTTGTTAAGAAAAGAACTCGGATTAAGCAAATAACTCTTGTTTAAATCCTAACTTAGATTTCAAGAGATTAGGAAAAATAAAGTATGTGCAAGAGGAAATTCGTATTAACTATCAAACCTAAATTTCAAGAACCATTTTGAACCATACTAGGAATTAATTGTTTGTAGGCAAATGTACCTATCAAAAGTAATAAAGAGTTTTCGAATTAAGAGTTCTCAAGTTATCATCCCACAGAGTTTATTTTTAAGTACCAAGAATAACTTAATTTGATTGTTTAAATGTAACGAGATTGTAACAAATCAAAAACAGAGCTTAATTTTAACCATAAATTAAAAGAACAGTAATAGAATGTATGAGAGAGATCAAATGAGATGAGCCTAGGACTTATGGGTTAACCTATTACACTTCTTTATGTTTTAATTAATTTAATCTTAATATTGGTATTCAAATATTTGCCAACTACTTATAATTAGTTCTATTAACATCCAATGATTATGCAATGTCAATATTATTTTCCTTGAACAAACACCTCCAATGATCATGCAAGGTAATTGGTCGAGAAAGCATGAAGATCTTATAAGTTTGTTAATTCTATAACGGCTGAAAGAAAGGAATTAAGTGTGATTAACCGAGTCTCTTATCTTGTTTTATCCTATAGTTTCATTAATTACACATGGTATGATTGCCTACAATGCAACTAACTATGAGATGCTAAGGGTAATTAAATCTTAACATACACAATATAATCCGATGGAATAAAACCAAACATTAAAGGAAAATCAATACCAATATTAAAGTAAAAATCACATAAAGTTTGTAGTAGGATCTGTCATAGTCTTGGCTATGGGTTTGGTTACTCATAACAAAGTAAACTACGAAGAATGTGATAAATAAACCCATAACCACAAAGAAAAATTCAAACAAAAGAAACCCAGAAAGGTAGAAGATAAAGAAAGTTTTCGTTCTCTGCAGGGGTGCTCAATCACTTGCTTAGACTCCAAGGGAAAGCTTGTCATCCTTGCTAATGGTCTCCAATGACTCTCAAAGATGAGTTTGGGTGGAACTAAGAAGGGGAAGAAGGTGTGTAGAGAAGTGACAATGTCAAGTGTGAAGCATAAGACCTCTTTATATAGACTGTGCCTTGAGTTTCCAATCAGTTGAACTTTATCTTTTTAAATCAGTTTTATGCACAATCTATTTATAGTAAAGTTAATGCCCTCCCGTAGTAATCACTTTGAATGGTGAAATTAATTACGCAGAAAATTTGCAGTGCTATTTTGACTGGAGTGATTACTATAAGTGCTGGGAGTAACTAAGCGCAACTTCATCAGCAAAATAGGCTTACGTGTAATTACTATAAGTAATGATAGTAATTATGCACAACCTCGCCTCTCTTTGAAATGACTCTAGAGTGTTCACTATCAATGCTGGAAGTGATTACTTCCATTTGGCCTTTGAAGGATGCTTGCTGGAGTAGTTTCTTTGGGTACTGGAAGTGATTACTTCCATCCAATTTTCTCTTAAAAGCTCAAATCCCATGGATTAATTGCCCGAAAATTTTTGCACAATTATTCTAATTCACAAAATTACAAAAGATAATTGTAAAACTTATGTAAATTGAACTAAATTAAGAAAATTGAAATTAATAACAGAATTGGCATTTTTATGTTAAAAATCTATTAAAAAGATAATTAAAATATTAACAAAATATGGATTCATCATGCATACCTCTCAATTTGGCATGTGCATCTCTTTTCTGCAATATAGAGAAAGCATATGTCATCTTCAAAGTGCATTCTTCGACCAAAACTTCATATTGTTTGAAGTAACATGACCACCAATCTTGGAATTTTTTAGTACATTAAAAGGAATGCTCAAATTCAATAGAAGAAATTTCATGCCTATTTTTTTTTTTGAAAAAAGTTAAAGCCTTATTCAGTTTATCATATTTTGATTTTTCCCTAAAACATGGAACAGGGCTTAAATTGACTTAGGCCAAATTGTCGAGCCACTAGTTTGGCGAATAACAGACTATTTGAATAGGTCTTAAGGTAAAATTGCTAAAAAGTGTTTGACAACTAAGTAGTTGTTTCCAAATGAATAAACTAAACCAATCTGATTCATTAGTTTGAAAAGAAAAAGGAGCCAATTGAGCCATAACATTAAAAAGGATTCATGTTATTTGTCTGAAACTAGGCCTTCTTTGTTTATGTTTAAAGAGATGAAAAGTTGATAAGAAGGTTTTTTGAAATCTAAAAGGATATTTTGGTTTTTAGGTGTTGAATCTGGTTGAAAAGATGGACTAATTGGCTAAAGTCCTGTGATGGTAGCGACTTTGAAAAAGGTAGAAGTAATCATACTATAAGGAACATGACAAGAATTGGTTGATTAGTTCCAAAAGAAAACGGAACTTAAGGGCATGGGAAAATTAAAAGAGAGATTATACCTAAAAAGTTGAATGGGTTTTAAAAAAAATCCTAATTTTTTTCCTAGTTGTTTTATTTCTCTTTCTTGACCTTATTTAGCAATGGAATATACAAACCTTTGGCAATTGGAGGCATAGTTCAAAATTTTTTTTGTAAATTCAGTAGAGGATCTAGTTTATAGTTCGACGAAAAAGCCAGAATGCTTTTGAAAAAAAAAAGGAAAATCAAAAGAACTCTCTTTAGCAATGTAAGGGCCTAGAAAAGCATAGGATTTCCAAATGGCCAAATTATTTTCCTTGAGAGGTGGGTTAAGAACATAGCTTAAATGGTCGGGCATAAGGTTAGCGAT
Source organism: Abrus precatorius (assembly GCF_003935025.1). Lineage (NCBI taxonomy): Eukaryota > Viridiplantae > Streptophyta > Magnoliopsida > Fabales > Fabaceae > Abrus > Abrus precatorius. The sequence continues at coordinate 10,129,976 of NW_020874406.1, read as the reverse complement.
GAGGTTGAAGGAACTTTCATTTTGAAAGCCATTTTGAGAAAAAAAATAAGAGATATAAGTAGAACGATGAATTTTTTGACACAAAAGAGGAAGGGACTTGAAGTAGAACTTTGGAAGAGGTAGTAAGTGATAGGCAGTAAAAATAAAAGTGTAGCTTCTTTACATACAAGTTACATAAAGTCCATTAAGGAGGGTAATTCTAATATCCTCCCTTCTTTTGTAAAATGTAAGGGAATGAAAACTTTTGCAAAAGCTATCATGTACTATAGACCGTTGATTTTAATCGAATAGTTAAGAATGAATTACATGATACCAGTTATTCAAGTTAGATTTATGATAGGATACATTGATAATTTCATATTTCCATTTTTTCTTCGTGTTTTCTTCCTTTTCTTCTTGTTGGTGTTCGTCATCTTGTTCTGTTCATCTTCAGCGTTATGTTATGTTGCTGTTTACATTGATTCTTTTTATCATTCAATGTAAGGTCATAAAGGATTAGCAAATTGCAGAACTCTTTATCCTAAGTTGAAAGATGAAAGTCTATTTATACAACTTTATGGTATAACTCGTGAAATAAAGTAAGGTTAAAGAGAACAATAACATCAAGTTGTGAATATTCAACTTATATTATTTTAATATATATGGGTCATATATATGTACATCGGGTTTATTGAAAATCAGATGTTGAAAGTGACGTATTGGAAGAAATAAGTTTGAACAATGGTTACATACAAAGCCAATGCAAAAAGTGGCCAGCTATATTTAAAAAAACATCAATTCTACATGTGGTGGATGTATGGACCGATTTTGATAGTTAACATATGCCACTATCCATTTATAACCATTCTGTTATAGTACAAAATAAAGGCATGTTTTGCAACTAATATATACACATAAAGGTAGGTGAACAAAAAGTATTGCATGCACCCTATTTATCGTCCTTATGTAAGTATATCAATTAGAAAAATAACAACGTATCTGGCATATTATACGAAATTACAAATAATTTTTCATATTACTCAACCGAAAATTTAGTTATGAAAAATATCAAATAAAGACTACCACGACAACTGCATAACAAAACAACAGGTGTAGAGAGTTTACAACGTTAAAAACATGGAATTTCAAATATTAACTATGTATAAAGTTAAGTTTAAAATAAAAACAACATTAGGTTGTGGAGATTCAATGTAAAAAGTAGAGATATCTTGATGGGTTAATCGCTATGGACATCGCGTAGATTCAAAATCCATTGTAGAAATTAATGTTTTGGAAGAAAAACATTTTCAATGAGTTGCAATGGGTTTATTAATATTAATGTAGTGTATATTAAAAATATATATTTGGGTTTGTTGCAATGGGTTTATCAATATTAATGTAGTATATATTAAAAATATATATTTGGGTTTCATATTTAAAACGGTTGTATAATGTGCAGTAGTACAAAATGTAATGGGTTGCATTCTCAACCTCCATCAATAAGAGGGTGACTAAATGACTACAATAAAATTGGTTGTGCAGGTCACAAACGTGAAAAAAACAATGAAAATTGGATAATTTTTGCAACGATTTGACAGTTAAAAGATGTTAAATTGTGGACAGAGTTTAACAAATGTGTCATAGACATTTGCATCAGTTGTTTGCTCAACTGATGCAAAAAAATAAGGACCTTTAATAGTTAAGTCATAAACATATTTGCATCAGTTGTGTGGTGAACTGATGTCATAAAATATGCACCTTTTACAATTTACTGTTGCACTATATTTGTATCAGTTGTGTGTAGAACTAATGTCATAAAACATGCTTCATTTATAACTTAACTCATAAACATATCTACATCAAATTCATGGTAATACGATGTTAATTCCCTTTCAATATTGTGGTCATTGTGAAACTTCCTATCTTCAGTAAGGTGAAAATTCTCATATTCTCTATGTACATATTCCTACGACATAGGTAAGTATTCTTATTCATATTGCTACGACTATAAACACTTTCTTATTCCTATCAACATAACATCCTTTTTTTCTTACGTTGTTTACCTTAGTCGTTAGGAGGTTTCGGGAAAAACCTATGTGGGGCATCTTTTGGGTGTGAGATGCTCATTTAACTTCAGTTCTCATCTTGTTTCTGATTTACCTGGGTGCACTGCATTTTCAAAAGTTCCATGGACTTACCAGGTGAGCAGAGTAACAGATTTGGGCAATGTAGGTACAACAGTTTGCAAATAAAAAAATATTACAAAAAAAAAAAGACAACGTTCATCGATGGTAGAATAGTTTCTGTACTTCTACCTTTCTTCTACAAAGATAGAGCCATTTATGGTGTACAAATGCAATAAAATATGATATGAACTAAGTTGTCAAAAATGGTAATGCATGCAACTCCACGCTTTCATCATTTAACAGTGCCTATAGGACAAATCCAGTGTTGTATATTGCATTCTTTTAAAATTGTACATAAAGGTTTTCACATTGGTTATAAAATTAAACTGATGTACAACTTATCCAAGTTTACGTTGGGAACGAGGTTGAGGTCTTTTATACCAGTTGGATAACAGAACTGATGTAGAAGTAACTACTATGTAAAAAAATAACTTTTTACATCAACTAATGTAAAAAAAATTTTAAATACTTTTTGTATCATTTTTATGAGAGAACCAATGTAAAAGTAGTTATGTAAAAAAAAAACACAACTTTTTGCATCAGTTCTTTCCAGAGAACCAATATAGAAAGCTGTGATTTTTTTTCAAAAAAAAAAAAAAAACTTTCTACATCTTCTCCATTTTTTATTTTTTCCAACCACGTTTCATCTTTTTCTTGGCTTTGTCAGAGGTTTTTCCCTTTTTGGTGAGATTTTTTTGGCCATATCTCAACGTATTTTTTGTCATACAAATTGAAACTAAGTTTTGATTGATAGGGCAGTGCATGTGATTCAGAGGAAATAGCAGAGGAAGCCACATAGGAGAACGAGGGAAGACCACATATTGAGTTCTAACAAGGAAGGACCACATTTTCATCTCTATGCAATTATATTTTCATAAACATATGTTTGTATATTTAAATTTAAGGATGATAAATTAGACTTAATTACATACAATTTCAAAATTATACAATGCATTGATATTAGAATTCTGTGTTTTGAGCTTTATACACTCATGTGTTGATATCTGCAGATTAGTTTACGCAGAAAATTTAAAAATTTTACGCATGTTTTAGGTTATGAAGATTGGTTTATACATAATCCAAAATGTTAGTTTTACATTATTACCCCTTTTCATCTGCCTTACTCATAACTTTTCTCCGTATTTATTAACCTTTTTAACCTTTAATCTTAACCATTTATTTTTAAACTGCTTCTATCAACGACTCAAATTCAAATATGAATCACTTATGCGAAAGTTCTACTTTCAAACCAACATACTTATTACAAAAGAAGGGAGGATATTAGAATTCACTCATTAAGAGCTAGATCCAACACTTAATGGGGATGTGAAATGTTAATAGAGATAATTGGTAATCAAGAGAGTCTTTTTGACTAAAAAGTGCCTCAATCACTACAAAGACAACATATAAAGCAAAATGAGTCATTTTCATATAACTGACATGCGCAATTTGCATTAAATGCACTGTCATTGAGCAACGTGTTTGTCAGTTACCAAATGATGGTAATTAACTGACTAGGCACCATAGAATTGGAGGAAAGTTTGACATTTGAATTATGAAGTTAAATTTTTCCCACCATTATTTAAACAATTTTAAAATATTAAATCTCATTTATGAGAAATTAATATTCTTTGGGACATTTGTTTGAGAAAATAAAATTTTCTTAAGTTATATGGTTAAAGTATATTTTACCCATAACGAAAAAGTTTTGATACTTCTCCAAAAATTGTTGTTGAAAGCACATGTTTCAACTAAAATTTGGATGTTTAAATTTTTTTTTTCACTTTTTGGCATGTCTTGGTGAAATAAAGAGAACCAAAAATACTAGTTTTAGTCGAAATGAGATGATTTTTTGAGAATGGTCAAAGAGCTTAACTTTGAATTAAATAATTAACATTTCGAGTAGATTTGACAAGTTTTATGAAATAAGACCCAAAAGTGTCAAAATTAGTAAAAAAAAAAGTGTATCATCATACTTTCCAAACTATTTGTCGAAAGTTTGGTGAAAGTTACTTTATAAACAAGATTGAAGGATTTCAAGTGCAAAAAAGAATCTAAGTTTTAAAGTGAAAAATGTAATCCAAAAGATTATGAAAATATGTCAAAAATATCAAATATGTTTAGAGCGATTACCATGAGTTGGAGATCAACACATGTGGCAAAAGACGTGGAGGACATGTAAGAGTAGTTCTGAAGAAGGTGCTTTCAGGTAGTTTGCATTTAAATTTTACTTGTTTTAGGTAGTTATTTTTTCTCAGCATCTATAAATAGTATTTTGTTTCAGAGTTTAGAGGTTACAACTTTTATGTAAACACTCCTTCAAAATCTTTGTAAGTCAAAGTTTTACACCTGAGTTAGACCCAAAAACCAAGAGATTAACGATCGTGCATTGATTATTAAAGTTGTATGCTTACCTTTTGTAATTCAATTAAATTCTAGTTGTTCTCTTTAAATTTTTATTGTTATTTTGCAATTCTTCTTTTACTCTTTATTTTATTTTGGCTTCTTATATGATATTTAATTGGAAGAACATTAAAAACACATTTAAAAAACTTATAAAGAGAATATAAAATTTAATCTATGATTGTTCTTGAATTTATATGCTCATAAAATGCACCATTTCATTAATTGTAAGAAAAGAAAAAGAAAAAGAGAGGAGTATATTTCGTGCATTAAAAGGGGGAGGTAATTACCCATTGCAATCTTTTCCTAGTTGTTGCACTGGGTGCCTTCAAATTGATTCCCTTCTTTTTATTTCACAACGTGCATTGCCAATTTCTTATCATCCTCAATTTGGTTATTGGTAAGTTTTCTCATTCTTTCATATGATTACTCATTCTTTTGCTTTAACTTATCCTTTTGGAGTTTTTCTAGCTTTGAGTAATTATTGGAGTTAGAGATAATACTGTTAAGATAAAAAAGTGTTATCCATTGGAGAGAAAATTCCTATTCAGATTTCTAAGATATACTCACAACTTGAATATATAAGAATGTTTAGTCTTAACAAATTCTGATTCTCAGGGAATGTCTATTTAAGAGCTTTGAGTATACATCTAAAGATTTTATTATTAAAGTTAATTCTAAATTCTTTTTAAATATTATTGATATTCGAAATTGTAGGCTTGCTCTCTGCTCACGATTTCAAAGTAGTATTGTGAAACGAGTTAATTGGTCTTCATTGTTTATGAGTGGATAATAATCATTATTTTTAATTATTATTCTAATTATTTCTTGATCTTGTAAAAGTTTATTGAGATATGTACTTCGTTTAATTATCTGAATTTATTTAGAAAAATGTGAGAGAAGTGACTATTTTAATTTTATTTGATGGTATTTAATTGTGAGACATATGTGTTGAGACTTTTATTATTGAAAAACAAATTTGATTTGTAGACAAGAACAACTTTTCATTATATAAATATTTTTTAGAGGAACTATGTTAGAACCCCATAACTGTTAAAAAAAATAGTGAACTAGAACCTAATTATACTTCGGGAGGAGAGGGCTGCCCGTTAGATGGAGTTGCCAATGCACTGAGAATGAATTAACGAGTTGAAACTGTCCCATCAAGATTAATTACAAAGTAATGTATGCCAAGAAAGAGCTACTTGTTAAATGGAGCTACCTCTAAGAGGTAGGATGCCTTGGAGAGGAAAAAATTATCAATGAGGTAGAACTGTCTTAAACTTTGGTCCTTTCATGAGTGATCCTTATAGAGTTATATTGATATATACCTTGATGATATATTTATAAAACTAATATTATTTAATTTTGGTATATGTGTACTTTATTATAGTACTCGATATAAATTGTAAATTTTTGCATTGAGACTTTTGATATAATAACTAGAATGAATTTTTTTTTAAGATGATATGCCTTAAGCACTACTAGAAAAGTGATGTTTACAAATGGTCATTACAAACGGATAAAAATATGTCTGTAATGGTCGTCTGTAGTTGGCCCGCCATTTAGCGTGAAGTATTATAGACATGAATTACAGATGAAAAAATTTGTCTGTAATTTGAAAATGGGAGAGAAATTTGGAGCGGGAGTTATAGACAAAAAAATCCGTCTGTAAATATTGTCATTTTTGACTAACTTTTCAACTGGCAATCTACAGACGAGTTTTTCGTCTGTAATTGTATTTGACGAATTTATAGATAGATAAATTCGTCTGTAATCAAACTTTTAAAACGCACTATTTCATTAAATTATTTATAGATGATTTTTTTCGTTTGTAATGTGCGAAACACAAATCTACACCTCCTTCTTCTTCTTCCTCATTTTGCAAAATTTTCTCTCTTTCACGCCTCTCTCTAGGAGTTTCAGTTTTTTGGCCTTTGCGAGTGATTGAAGCATCTATTTGAAAGATAATTTGCATAATTGTGTTCTTGGTACCAAACTGTAACTTTTAATCGATTTTTTATTTTATTTTTTGATGTATTTTAGATACTTAAAATTTCTAATATAGAATTGTAGGATTGGAGATTGTATGACTGGAGGGAAGAGCGTAGAGATCCTTCTTTGAACCTGATTATTGTGTCTTGTGGGATTGTTTGTGTTTGCGGAGTTTATAAAATATGCATGTTGTGGAGTTATAAGAGGATGTGCTCTAGAATGATTTAGGATTATAATGTGTATGTTTTTTATGCATTAATTAATAGATTGTTACATAATATATAGATTATGTGTAAAGAAAATTTAGATTTTTATATTATATATGTGTAAACAAATGTAAGGAAATATTCATATATTAAGAGATATTCTACCAAAATTTACATTAGAAATTTGTTGTATTAAGTGTAAACAGATATTAGGAAATATTCATATATTAGAGGAAATTCTGCCGAAATTTATATTAGAAATTTGTTGTATTAAGTATAAACAAATATAAGGAAATATTCATTTACTAGGGAAGATTCTGTCAAAATTTACATTAGAAATTTGTTGTATTAAGTGTAAACAAATATAAAGAAATATTCATATATTAGGGAAGATTCTGCCAAAATTTACATTAGAAATTTGTATAATATAAAATAAAATGTTGATACAATATTGTGTATTTGGTCTCTAAACATGTATTATATTTGATTCAAATATGGTAGCTAAAGGTAAAAAAAGTGTTGCTCAGTGTTCTAATCGTGGCAATACTCCTTCACCCACTGCTCCCACTTTAACCTCCACATCAACTACCACTACAAGAAATGTGCCATTTAGTGGCGGTTAATAATAATCGCCAGTAAATTATTTTGAAAATAACATTTAACGTTGGTTTTAGTAACTGCCGCAAAAAATATGGGATTTAGTGACGATTTTGCATAACTGTCGCAAAATAGGCGCGGTATTTAGAGGCAGTTTTGTAAAACTACCGCAAAAAAGGTGGGATTTAGTGGCAGTTTTGCGTAACCTTAGCCTCATGAGTTCCACCGTTCTCTCTGCCTCTGCCTCTGCCTCTGCCGCCACCGCTACCCCTGCCATCACTGCCACACTGCTGCCACCGCCAAAATATCTTCTCCAACGGAGACAACCTTAATAATCTTCTACTATCATTTTTACTTCTTCCAAAAATGACTCTTCTCCAACGATTCTACACTATAAATTATATAATATATATGTTGTGATGTTAAAAAATAAATGGAATGTGAACACAAATAGCAAAAGAAAGAACTGAGTAGAAGATAAAAACAAAAAAAAGTGTGAAAGCAAAAAATGGAGTACTGCTAGCCAAAAATAAAACATTGTCTCGCCAAAAACAGAACATTGTCGTGCACAGTCTAAAATTTGAATTTCAAATTTTAGCGGCAGTTAAATAACTGCCGCAAATTTTAAAATTTAGCAGCGGTTGAAAACCGCCACAAATTTGGCTTTACGTCGCCAATTTTAACGTCGGTTTCATAACCGCCGGAAAAATATTTAGAGGCGGTTAAAATCGCCGCTAATCATAAAATTTAACCGCCATAAATAAGCAATTTTTTTGTAGTGTACTATGCAGACCTCGCAAGATAGGGGACATGAGCAGTTTATCATGGTGCCTAACCCTGAATATGTTGCTCCTCCCTCTTCATTGCCGACTACATATACCACACAACCTCCTTCTACACAGGGCATAGGTGAGGGATCCACCGCTGTCCCAGCTGTAAGTGGGCAGCAATTATCACAGACCCAGGCATCATCGAGATCGCTTCCAACTTTAAGATGGGATGAGTCTACTTGGTAAGTTAAATTTAAAATATGAATAATAACTCTATTTGATGTGAATGTTATAATAATTGTATTATTTTATTGTGTGTTAAGTTGGATTCCACCGCAGAAGGGTCTCCACCAGGTGACAAATACCATTAAGATGTTTGATGCGCCTTACCCAAGTTTTGCAAAGGTGCCTAAGGATACAAAGATGGAACGGTTCAAATATTGGAAAGTAATAACAGTTAATTAATTTTAGCTAAGTGTAATTAGATATTGTTTCTTGTAATTCTTCTAATGAAATTGTATTTATGTAGAGCAACTTCTCCATTCTCCCCCAGGATGAAAAGATAATTTTCAAGGCATGAAAGAGTCGCACTGCAAAGCGACTAAGACAGATGTACACTGAGGCCTTTCAAGATCCATCATCTGCTGATTGGATAGCACCCAACTTCCTTCATGTCTTGCAGGAGTATTGGGGTACAGATGAGTTTAAAAATCTTTCCGTAAAGAACAAGACACACAGGGCATCCTTAAAAGAAGGATCATTGTATACTGGTAGTTCTATGATTTTGGCTGGCACTAAAGCAAACTTGGTATGTGATTTTTAATTTTCTTTTAATTATTTTATTCAATCTATAATTGATATTTGAGATGGTAATTTAATTAAAATTGCAGGAAAAGTCACTGAAGAGACTACCTACACATGGAGAGGTGTTCAAGGAGACACATACTTGCAAGGGAGACAAAACCTTGTGGGTTGATACACGATCTCAGGCTACATATGTAAGTCATTCTTATCGACACTATATGTTATTATTAATGATTTATCAAATAGTTTTCGAGACTAATATATTCTGCATTGAACTATAGGATGATTATGTTCAAAGGCTTGAGGATACATCTTCTCAAGATCCAGAGTCAGTTGATGAGAATACTATATGGTCAGAGACGGTGGGTGACCTTTATAAAGGCCGCATTTATGACATAGGGAGCCGCTTTGCAGACTCCATGTCCCTTACATCTGTCACCGGAGATGCCCCTTCTCTCGTACCTGAGGAAGTGGAGGACATGATCCGCACTCAGGTTCATGCCCTCAATGAAGAACTGCAGAAGCAAAATGAGGAGATGTGGAAGACCAAGGAAAGTGCATGGAAGAAGAAGTGGGCGAAGAAAATGGAGAAGAAGATAGAGAAGAAGGTGGCATCGAGGATGCAGAGGGAGGTGCAGAAATAGATGCAGCAGCAGTATATGCAAATGCAGCAGATGTATGCATACTTTGAGGTCATGAGAGCAAGCACCTCTACACCTCTTCTTCCTCCTCCTCCACCAGCTCCAACACCACCAATCTTCAGCTCCATGCGTCATTCCTCCTCTACTAATGGCGATACATTTTCGGAAGATGATCACACTAATTATTAGTGATATACAATGTTATTTTATTTTTGATATTATTTTTTTAGATGTTTACTTCTTCATTTGTAATGACATTTTAATTTTACATTTTATAAATAATTTTTTATTTAAATATATAATTTTGTACTTTTTATTATGTTTATAAATTGTGATAATTAGGAACAGTAAGGAATAATTATGTTTATAAAAAAATAAAACAATTTTTTTGAAATTTTGTAAATGAATTACAGACAGATTTTTCTGTCTGTAAATTATAGATAGATTTAAAAATCCGTCTGTAATGTTAAAATTTGTCAGTAATAATAAAAAAATCTATCTGTAAATCCATCTATATTTGCACGTTTTTTAGTGGTGAAGTGAGTCTTATAATTGTGAACTACTTATGCGATATTTGTTTCTCTTTCCTATTTATTATGGTTATTATGCCCTCATTGAGTTTGTGTGACCCACCAATTTATTTAATAATTAGAGATTATCAAGTAACGACATTGCATGTTCCTGAGAATATCAGTCCACCCCAAGAAATATATATATATATATATATATATATAAAGTTACGTCTTGAACATTCTATATTTATTTAATAGTTAAATTTTTTATTTTTAATATGTATAATATTATAGCTAAGTTAAAATTTGATTAGTTTTGATTAAGTTATAAATCAATCTTGATAGATTATTATATTTTAGAATAATAATAATATAGAAGGATTTCTGCCAATATTTTGACAAATTCGTTATATTACTTGATTGAAGAGATTTGTTATCTTGTGTGCTAATTTCTAAATAACTTGTGAGATTAAGTAGTATTTCTAAGTAATTTGACAATGCCCGGTCATGCAATTTTTTCGGAGGTGTGACAATTTACTATTGATCTTGATAAGCTCAATTAAATTGGAACAACATTATTCATTTCAACTAAACCTATCTTAACTGTACCAAAAAGACTTTCGAAAAACTCATCTAACTTGAGGCGCACTACCATTCCACTGAGATGAATAGGAATAGGATCAAAGAGACGCGTTTTTCCATATTCAACCTGTTTTGAGGAGCCTTAACATGAAATGAGAGGCTCCACATCCAACCTTAGATATGGGACAACTAATAACAACACAGTTCGGGTTTTGTATTTGCTCCTCAGTTCTTAGTGCACGTTTACTAGCTTTGGATCTGTGTTTACTTCAACACCACTAGTTATAGCTTCTTTATTCCAAAACACACTATGTCTACCCAACAGGACAACATTGCGTTGGATTTTTTACTTCAATTTTGGATTATTTTAACTTATCTTGTTGAAGGAGCCTTGTATTTGTATATAATGAGTGCCCAAGTAACTGAGATGCATCAACATAACTTGCTTCAACTATCGCTCCCAGAGATGGACTTTGCAAGTTGTAAATGTGCAAGTGCAATGCTCCTTCTTTTGACTTGGACCACCATCCATGTTCTCCGCTCATTCCTTGCAAGAAGAAAGAAAGCAAACAACAAACTTCCACCAGGACCCTCCTCATTTCCCGTCATAGGAAACCTCCTTGAACTGGGAAACAAGCCCCACCAATCCTTGGCCAAGCTTGCTAAGATTCATGGCCCTCTAATGAGCCTAAAGCTAGGGCAAATAACCACCATAGTGGTGTCTTCTGCTGAAATGGCCAAAGAGGTGCTCTTAACCCACGATCACTTCTTGTCAAACCGAACCATCCCGCAATCCGTGTCAGTTCTCAACCATGAGAACTATAGCCTTGCCTTCATTCCCGTTTCCCCTCTTTGGCGAACCTTGAGAAAAATATGCAATGCTGAGTTGTTTGCACACAAGACTCTCGATGCCAGCCAGCATGTCAGACGGAAGAAAGTGCAACAACTCCTCACTGAAATCGAAATCCATCGAAGTTGCCAAATCGGTGAAGCAGTGGATATTGGAACATTAGTCTTCAAGACTACCATAAACTTGTTATCAAACACTATTTTCTCCGTGGATTTGGTTCAATCTGCTGGTAAAGCCGGAGAGTTCAAGGACTTGATCACCAATATTACAAAACTGGTTGGAACACCAAACCTTGCGGATTATTTTCCTATCTTGAAAATAGTTGATCCATTGGGCATCAAAAGACGTCAAGCTAAGAACGTAGAGAAGGTTTTGGACATTTTCAACCACTTAGTTAACCAGCGTTTGAAGCAACGTAGAGAAGATGGTCACAAGGACATGTTGGGCGCGCTTCTCAACATTTCTCAGGAGAATGAGATGATGGACAAAACAATGATTGCGCATTTGTCGCACGTAAGATATTCTCCTCTCACATGCTCTTTTAATACACTAATATGATATTAAGATCATAGATTTTAGCAACAATTATTGTTTTTGTTGTATCTTGACTTGCTTTGAAAATAAATAATTATGATTCACTAGGATCTATTTGTTGCGGGAACGGATACGACAACGTCTACACTAGAATGGGCAATGAGCGAGTTAGTACGCAATCAAGAGGTTATGTCAAAAGCAATAAAAGAATTGGAGCTAAGCATTGGCAGAGGTAAACCAGTTGAGGAATCAGATATTGGTAGACTTCCTTACTTGCAAGCTGTGATAAAAGAGACATTCCGCTTGCACCCACCAGTTCCGTTTTTGTTGCCCAGAAAAGCTGAGAGAGACGTGGAGATAAGTGGGTACACCATCCCAAAGGATGCAAAAGTGCTTGTTAATGTGTGGACTATTGGCAGGGATCCAAGCATTTGGGAGAATCCGAATTGGTTTCGTCCGGAGAGGTTTCTAGTGTCAGACATTGATGTTAAAGGGAGGAATTATGAGCTTGCACCCTTTGGTGCTGGGAAGCGCATATGTCCTGGCATGGTGCTCGCCATCAGGATATTGTCCTCAATGTTGGGTTCATTGATCAATTCGTTTGATTGGAAGGTGGAAGATGGTATGAATATAGAGGATGTGGACATGGATGACAAATTTGGTATCACCTTACAAAAGGCTCAGCCCTTACGACTTGTTCCAGTCAAAATAAATATTTAATGTGGTAGTTTTACCACAGTATAAATAATTTTACGAATCAATGCTTAACTAATCAGGTGTACACTTTGTTAAGTATGCAGTGGCTCAATCCAGAGGCCCCATTCCCTTTTCGAGATATAAGTTTTACTTTTTTAATCTTTTTATATCAAAATAGTTATTTGATAAATAATTATTTTTTATATTTAAATTATAATTATTTTAAATTTTTTAAATTAAATTAACTAATAAAAAATATAAATATATCCTAATTATGAAAATATAGATATTTACTAGTGTTATGTGAAATTAAAATACAAACAATATTAAATTATTCTTATAATGATGATGGTGATATCATGTTTAGAATATTTATTTATTAAATATAAAATGAATTTTGTGTGATTATATTATTTAAAATTTTAGATTTTGCATATAGTAAAATGAAATCAAGTTTAAATTATAGCAAAATTAAGATTGTAAATTATAAATGCAATTGTGCGGATAGTTTTCACTTTATCTTGGTATATTTTGATTTATTGGAGTCGGGTTGAGGCGAATAGAAAAGGAATAAAGATACGGAGTGTGTTATCCACAACAGAAATAATTCATCAGATCGATGGCTGTGCACACTTTCCTTCACTGGCAGTCACCGCTCACGTCACAGTCACACTTTCCATCTTCTTCTCCCCGCAGACTCAGACTCAGACTCAATGCTTCCCTACTCTTCAACTCACAGCCTCTCACTCCCATCAGAATGGGGAGACGCCGGATGCTGGTGGCCGGCGTCGTAGAGGAAAGCCAAGAGAGTTCCGAACCCGAACCCAAACCCGAACCCGAACCCGAATCGAAGTCGGAGTTGGGATCGGAATTGAAGAAGGCGATGCAGGAGAGGAAGGAGAAAGAAGGAGAGAACTTGTGGAGCGGAGTGGCCCAAGAGATTGGGGAGATTGAATGGCCTGCGTTTGGCAAGGTTTTGGGTACAACGGGTGTCGTCCTTGGCGTCATCCTTGGCTCTAGCGTCGTTTTGCTCACCGTCAATGCCGTTTTGGCCGAACTTTCTGACCGCGTTTTCGCTGGCAAAGGGATTCAGGATTTCTTCACCTAACAATCATTTCTTTCACCCACTAACATTTCACTAAGCCAAGTTTCTACATTTTATGCATTCCAAGAAATTATTTTTTCCCGTTTGCCCTCTGTTTTGTGCTGTTACTCCATTATTACACTATGTTTTGTACAATACCATATTTCATCATGTACTCTCAGTAGATTTAAGACAGGTTTTTTTAGCATTTATAAATAGATTCAGGTCCAAGTTTGCATTAACATATTCTCAAATCTCAATAATCACAAATGGTATTCTGCGAATCAATAGCTAAGGCTGTTAAAATTAAAAAGGACAAATTAGAAGGCGAAGAAATAACTTAAAAAGCCTTAACCCATTCAGGGCGTTACAGTCATGCTTTCAGCTTCCCGTCTGATTGACTCGAATAGGACAGACGACAGGTACCTCTCTCCAAAGCTTGGAAAAACAACCTGCAGTGTATCAAAATGTATCGGTCCCATTGTCTCGGTGGTTACTCCAGGGAAATATCAATTGACAGATACAAAATATTTTAGGGATGAATCAACTTACAACAATAAGCTTCCCTGCATTTTCTGGTCTTTTTGCTATCTTAAAGGCGGCAGCAGCTGCAGCTCCAGAAGATATTCCCACCTACAACAATCTCCAAAGGTTAAATATCAAGCTCATTGCCCACTGTTTGCTGTTTCTATAGGTTTAGAACTTACAAATAGGCCTTCTTTAAGTGCAAGAAGCTTCGCAGTTTCTATTGCTTCGTCACTTGATATCTGCCAATCTCACATATATCGGGTTTAATGAAATTTTAACTGTTGCAACTTTCAAAACAATTTTTGCAAGATGATGAAGTGTTTGATATAATTTTAATAAAAATCATCAGTCACAATTTTATTTTTCAGAATTTAGATTTTTTACAGAATAATTCAAAACTGCATCTAAAAAAATCAATTATGACATTAGAAATTAAGTTGTATATTACAAAATATTTATATTTCAAATCATAATCAGCACCTAATCTTGAAAGCTATCCGGATTCCCATTCTCCATTTAGTTCAACTTCCAGATTAGATGTAAACTAGTGCTTAATGATAAAAAATTTTATTGCCAGTTTGTGGTTGGTTTAGTCTCAATTTGGAACTTTGCACTTGCTTGAAACTTGCCAGGCGAAGAGAACCACAGTGCTATAGGACAAATTTATATCAAGAAATTAGTTGAAAAGATTCCCAAACTAGAAATGATCAATGAGTAGCAAAGATCTGCTCCGATTAATTCAGTGAACACTGTATCAATATTATCAAAACTAATAAAACCGGAAACTGCCGTATCTAAAAATTGAAGGTGTAAGAATGCAAGCAATTATCAACGATCACATCTAATAACTATAAACAGATGAATTATCCCATTTTCTACAACTGTGTTCATACTTAAAATAAATATTTTCATAAACTGCAGTATTTTTTAAGTATGATGCACGATTGCTTGAATAATGTAATGATTATCCATAAGTTGCCAAAGCTTACTTGAATTACTTCATCAACAAGATTGACATCCAAGACACCAGGGATAAAACCAGCACCAATCCCTTGAATCTTGTGTGGACCTGAGCATTCACAATGGCAATTTGTAAAATAATCACAACTAGAAAAAGAAATTCTTTACCTCAACCATAAGGATTTATTCTAAATAAAAATTGTGAAGACTATGGTAATTACAGCCACTGGAGAACAAAACAAACAAGAAGAGAAAATATGAACTGATACTCTATTGGGATAATTTTTAAGCTAAAGAAAAGACAGTTAATCACAGTAACATCAACTTTATATGCTTACTGCTTAACAAGTGATTAGTCTAATGATCAATCTGGTCAAGCAAATATCAACTTGTAATGCAAGAATTTTTATAGTTCACAGGAAAAGTATCCAAAAAACTACATTATTACAGTAGAGGATAAAACTCACCAGGCTTTCCACCAGAAAGCACTGAACTTTCAACTGGTTCCACACCAAACAGCTGCATAAAGGTAAGAGAGGTTGAGTAGATCGAACAAGAATGACACAGATAGAGAGGAGATTAGCTTTTTTCTCCATTTTCAGGAAAAATGTTGTCCAAGTATCCCTAGAGGTACCTAAAATATATTAAGGAAAAAACAAAAAGTTAACCTTTATATTGGAATTTTGCTCTTTAAGATATTTCCCAGCACCAGTTATAGTACCACCAGTGCCTATCCCAGAAACGAGTGCATCAACTTTCCCATCCGAGCCTTTCCATATCTCTGGACCAGTGGTTTCATAATGAATCTGCAATGACAAATATATATTGCCCAAAGTGTCAAGAATCCATTGCACCAGTCAGTTATAATGTTATCGAACAAATGTACTTATATACCTTGGGATTGGCAGGGTTTTCAAATTGCTGAAGCATGTAGGCATTGGGTGTGTTAGCCAATATCTCCTCAGCCTTCTGAACAGCTCCTTTCATTCCCTTTGCAGGGTCTGTCAGAACCAACTCAGCTCCAAAAGCTAAAAGAATGGTTCTTCGTTCAAGACTCATAGAAGCAGGCATTGTAATTTTGAGCTTGTAACCCTTGGCTGCTGCCATGAATGCTAATCCAATGCCAGTATTACCACTTGTTGGTTCAATAAGGACACTCTTTAGTAAAATAAGAAACCCACGTATCAGCATTGTACATTAACTGGTCAACTCAGATACACTAAATACTCAGAATCTTCATCTTTCACCTACGACTTCAAGTATTATACAAATCAGTGGTAACAAAAATCAATTAACAGTGTATTCATTAGATCTGAAATAACTGCCATGAGAGTAACACATTTCATTCTCTAATAGGATGTTCCTCATGCGCATATGATAACCCTCATCAAAGAGGATGATCTAGACAATATTTTCTTTAAGGCATATTGCACACGTAATTAACGTACCTATCTATTATGTGGCATATGGCAATTCACCACTATCGTTTCACTCCTTCATACTTGAAGGTTAGGAACATCAGGGTTCACACACACACACACACACAGAGTTAATCATGATAACTATTTACATCATATTAGAAGTTCAGGCAGTAAAAAACCAAGTAGTATCACTTTTCTACCAAACCATACCATTCTGATAACACCTTTACTAATTTATTACAAGCTTGACATCTTTTTAACTATCAAGGTATACCAACCTTTCCAGGTGTAATAAGCCCCTTTTCTTCTGCATCAGCAATCATACTATAGCCAATCCTGTGTGTCAAACCTATATCATAAGAACAAGAGTACAAGCACGAAAAATCCATGCCAAACATAATGCCAAGAGTATTAATTTAAAATCAAGCTCATGACAAAGGAAAAATAGTAACCTGTCTTTTACACTAGAGCATGGTTCCATCAACTCCAGTTTGGCAGCAACGCGGGCAACACAACCATCGGCAAGTTTATTTAGATATACTAATGGGGTTTTCCCAATCAACTACATAAAATAAAAATCGGACAACAGTATGTAAACGTAATCTAGCAAAAAACACTATCAATACGGACAAAAGCCAGCATGAAAAATTATACAGAAATGGACATCAAGTTCCACAAACTCACTTCTGTAACATCTCTGGCGATTCCAGACCTTTCAACAGCCATGATATCGACTCACTACAAAGCAGACAAACTATTAGCATAAAACAAACAAACTACATATCCGCAACCACAAAGCTACCAGTTCATCACTTCAGTTCTGTACTATCAATGGAATCTGATGCTTTAACTTGGCAAATGGAAAAAAAAAGATTCGAAAATTCGCAGCTTATCAAAACACCAAAATAAAGAAATCCTAATTCAGATGCATATTTAACAAACAATCGAAAATGAATTTGGATCCTGTTATTAACTAACATAACATGGTAACGTTAAAGAGAAAAAAAATACAAAATATATAAAATAAGGACCATCTAATCAATTGCTTAAATTTGATAAAATGTGTGTGCGCGTTTAACAAGATTATGTATGTTACTTAATAACACGATGATCCAAATCCTATTTTAATTAACGAATTGGAGAAATACAAAATACAAAAGAAAAAGAAGAACCTTGAGTAGCAGGAATGGCGATAGTGTGTGACACCCTGAGACAAGCGCAGCTGATTACAACGATCTATGAAGTACGAACGGCGAGGCCAACAACACTCACGTCTGAGTCATAAGTGAAAGAAAATGATGTACAATCGCTCATTCGCTCATACATATTTTATAATTTAATTTAATTTTCCTTATTAATAAAACAGTTTTAATTGATTAATTATTTTGAATAATTTCTTTATATTTAACATATATATAAAATTACCATTTCATTATACAAAATAATTACTGATTACTAATATATATAATAAAAAAAATGTTGAAAACTTTTATCTATTTTTTGGACAATTCACTAAAAAAAAATAGAAATTAGCCAAACAACAACCGAAAATTTTAATGGCGAAATAAATAGAAACACAAACGAAGTAATTTGAATCGGTCTATTACTAAAGCTTACAAAAATCCGAAGGAGGCATTTAATTCGAATCCTTGGCATTAAAGTGAAGTCAATATAGTCCAGAAACATAGCATAAGTTATATATGATAATTTGTTATTAAAAATTATGAAATTCAATATAATTTAGTGTATTGGTATTATTAAATATTATAATTTTTTTATAAAAATTTACTTTATATAAATTTTTATTTTAGAAAAAAAAAGTTATGTTAATCTTTCAAAGTAAAAAATCATAGCATAATTTTTTTAAATATTTATTTTAATAATTAAATTGACTCTTAACCTTATTAGTATAAGAATTAATCAAATAAATTAATAAAATAATCATAACATACACATTTTCAAACTTTATGTGATAATTTTCATAATGAAAAACTGATTCGGCCAACATAATTTTCATGACTAATAATCTATCTTACATATGATTATTTTCTCTATTTAATGTGACTCATTTTCTAACAAAAAAACCCCTTGAATGATGTGCGTATTGGGGGAAGGGGTGTGAAAACGGCCATAACCTGGCAGCACAAGTCTTATCCTTTCATCCACCACACGCTGCTTCCCATCTTGCTTTGGAGCCCCAAAGCACAAAGCATGGCAACCCTTCAGCTAACATCCTTCACTTTTTTCAGACAAAAGCACCCCAACACCACAACAACCAAGTTCTCCACTGATTCTCAGCTCAACATTCGTTCGCGTCCACTCATTGTGAGGTCTTATAAAGTGGTAATTGAGCATGAGGGGAAGGCCACTCAACTCGAAGTTGAACCTGATGAGAGCATTCTATCAAAGGCATTGGACGCTGGCTTGTCTGTGCCTCATGACTGCAAGCTTGGAGTTTGCATGACTTGCCCAGCTCGTCTTATTGGTGGCTCTGTGGATCAGAGTGATGGAATGCTGAGCGATGATGTGGTGGAAAGTGGTTATGCACTCTTGTGTTCCGCTTACCCTCGATCTGATTGTCATATTAGGACTATCCCGGAGGATGAGTTACTATCTTTGCAGTTAGCTACGGCCAATGACTAGTTTATTTTTCAGTTTTGAATGTAATTCCATGCGATGCTGGTTTTGGTCAACAGAATTGAGGGAGTCTTTGCTTGTTTCTAGTAATTGCTGATGTCGCCCTGGTTTTAAATATTTAAATATATACTTCAATTGTGTAGCTTTTATTGATTTATTGATGCATAAAATAGAACATTTGACTCAAATTAGAACACGTAACAACTGCCCAACAAATGTTGATGTAATGGATTTATCTACTTTAATGAACTAAATGAGGATCCATAGTTATCATCATGCAATTTTATTTAAATACAAAACAGAACCCTATTCACATATTACAAGGGTGGAATTTCCAAAATCCAAAATGGTAGAACTTCACAGTAGCCAAATGACGAAAATCCTACCCAGGCTAGCTTTACATAACAGGATCCAAATTCGTTTTCATGTGTAAAAAGCTCATCAGTGATATGCAAGTTATAACCATCGGACAATAGACAATGCCAACTGAACAAGGTCAAATACGGTTGGATGACTTCTTGGGTCTTTGCTTAATCTTCACATTTACATTGATGCCATTATCAATGATGGACTGAAGAACAATCTGAAGCTTCCCTTCCACCCTTTCTCCTTTCCTTGGAGTGTAAATCATGTCATGAATATCATCAGCCAAGGCTCTCTGAGCCAGAATCGCCCCAACGGCAGCACAAGTGGCTTTGCTCTTGGTAGAAGCAAGATCGAACTTGATATCCTTGGAAATGGAATGTGCCACAGCAACAACCTTGCTAGTTACCCTATGAACAACGCAAGCACGAACAGAGGCTTTTGATATGTAGATGTCCAAGCAAAATGGTTTATGATAAGGACCTGTAAGCTGATTAAAAGTGGGAGTCCTCTGCCTCTTGTTCACAGGAGATACATCATTGATTTCATCTAGCCGGGGCATAACACTTTTACTTCTTGTCAAGTTCTTAACTTTGGGAAGCTCGTGATCTTGGGTAGTCACATTTTGAGTTATTTTAGCTTTGTTTGCCTCTTGTTTCTTCTTGGAAGATTTCTTGCGGTGAAATTCTAAATTATACTCTTCAAACTCCTTAGAGCTGCGCTCAAGCTTATAGAACAGACTGCCACGAATTCTCATATTGTCTATGTCCTCAAAATCCAGTTCACCCTCAACACGATCAAGGGATTCATCAATTTCTTGCGGAACAAAGGAACTAGCTCTCGATGCAACCGAATCTGGTCCACGCCAGGCTTGTGCCACCCCAGATGAGACCCCCCAAACATCATGATCCACAAGCTCGATGTCAAATCCAGTATAGGGGTGATTGAAGTCAGAGAAAAGAGGGGAAAGATGAAGGCTGTTAGAATGTTCAGAAGGTGGCACGGATACAGAACTCACAGCTTCCTCAACGTCCTTGTTGGGAATGGTGGTGAGGAACTTGAAGCAGAGATTGAATGTCCTGGAGAGAAAATGTTGCCTGTATAAGGAAGCACCCTTCCTTGCGAGCATGGACACCATGATCAGAGTTTCGAAAAGAGAATGCTCACAGAAGCAAAACACCAAACAGTTGGCGTGCACTCACTAGCAAAGTAGCTGACTGAACTTGAGAGACTGTGACGTCCTTCATAATAGGAGACCCGACTCTTTGGTTGAATACCCAATAATACCCAAAAAAAAATTAAAAAATTGAACGATTGATTTAAAGCAACTTGATATCTATTTGGTTGAAGTTTAAATCTGGAAGACAAACACAAACAACGTTGGCCAGAAATAGGAAGGGGTTGGGTACCTGCGATTTCTCCTTCCCCATTTCTTGGTGCAAAAATACGTATCTTCTTTCTCAAATGAATTATATTAATTTCGACGAGAATTTATCTTGGATTATAGTATAGTATATGATTTTAAAAAGCTGGGATTTTTTTTAAAATAAAATAAATACTTAATTACGGATATATTCTCTTTTGTAAAAAACTCAAAAATATCATTTTTTTTCTATATTACATAATTTGTATCACTATAAAACAATTTTAAGTTATAAATAAGTAGTACTAAATTAGTGTGACTTAGTAAGAGCACATGGTGTATTAAAGGTGAATGTCACACATTAATTTTATTTCTAATTATAAATAAATTTTATAAAATGAGAGTAATAAAAAGTTTTCATTAAAATAATTCTCAATGTTTGGTTCAATAAAGTATTTTAAGATAAAGATAAATTACAATTTAAATTAAATAATCGCTGCAGGACTTAATTAATACAATTCAGTTTCAAAATAATATCTTAAGTCATATAGCAGTGGCACACCATGGATAGTTGCCAGATAACTCTCGCCTCACGAATACAATGGATGCAGTCACGAACCCTTTAGCAAAAGTGTTAGTTAGAGGTTGAGTCAAGAAGAAAGCGTGTAGCCTGTAGTGCACTCACGCTCACTGTTGGTGTCACCACCACCCTCTCTTCCGCAAGGTATTTCTACTGCCCCATCTTCCACCACCCCTAGTGTATCAATAAACCATTCATAACTTTCAACATATTCAAACACAATCACATTCACGATTCATCATGTCTTCAGCATACATATTTCATTTATCTCATTATTCATTCTCAATCAAAGGCACAAACACCCATATTCCACCACATAATACTCAAACATCAATCACACTAGCTTCACACGAAATTTCTATCACAATACATTTATAATCAAGCCACTCTCATTAGATACATATCTTCCTACGTCCTATCTCCACCACATTGCATTATTTATCAATATAAACGGATTCAAGACACAAAGAGAGGTAGAGTTCCTCCCTTACCTCAAATCGAAGACTCAAAAATGAATTCAATAAAGAATGCGCTCCCTACATGAATTTCGTCCTAAATACATGAAAAATCCGATGAGAAATCGAGAGAACAAGGGAGAAGAATGGAAAATCGGAACCCTAACTCTTAAAACTTACCTCCAAACGTCCCAAACATAATCTCAACCTTCAATCCAACTCACGAATGGCTTTGGAGGTAGTTTAATCAGTAAGAATGAGTTTTGGGTCGAAAGAATCAAAGGGATTTCGAAGGGAGGAATGAGAAATGAATATTCCAAACTCTAAACCCCTCAAATACCCTTCTGATCGCGACACTTTCGCTGCAACGACACCCCCTTTCGCTTCAGCAAAAATCTCAAAGAAAACTGCATTCTGGTTTCTGCAGAATCTTATTATAGTGAAACCCTCTCGCTACAGCGAGACTGTACCCAGAAATGCATCCCTCTTTGTCGCCTTCTTACTACAACAAAAATGCAACAAAATCACACCCTTCACCCAGGATACTCTCGCTACAACAAGAATGTCTCTGCAATACACACTTAGCCTACATTTCAAACGGTCCCAGCCAATCACAAGTCAACCATCAACAATCATGCTTAAGCACAAGTCCACATCACATTTCAACCACATATACATATACCTTCACAACCATATTTATATCCAAATCATTACACAATCAAATGCACGTTCAACCATCAATTCACACATTTATATTAATAATTAAACAATATTACAAAATTCGGGGCGTTATAACTCTCTCCTCCTTTAGGGAATTTCATCCCTAAAATTCAACCAACTACATAAACAATCCTGGATACAACTCTCTCATTCTACTCTTTGTTTCTCACGTGGCATCTCCCTCATCGCTTGAGCTCCAAATTACTTTCACCAACAGGATTTCCTTGCCCCTCAACTGCTTAACATGGTGGTCCACAATCCTTACTGAGTACACATCATAGGACAAGTCATCTCTCACTTAAACCGGGTCAAGTTCAATTACATAAGAGGGTTCTGACACATATTTCCTAAGTTGTGACACATGGAACACTAGATGTAGGTTCGAGAGATTTGGAGGTAACACTATCTGGTACGCTGTAAGACCGATTCTACTCAGCACTTTGAATGACCCAATGAACTTAGGAGATAGCTTTCAAGAATTTAGAACTCTTTCAACTCCGGTCACAGGTAAGACCTTCAAAAACACATGGTCACCCACATGGAACTCCAACGGCTTTCTCCTATTATCATAGTAGCTTTTCTGCCTATCCTGTGAGACTTTCATTTTCTCTCTAATCATCTTGATTTGCTCATTCTGTTTCTGGATTATATCTGGTGCACATAGAGTCGCCTCTCCAGTTTCGTACCAACACAATGGAGGTCTGCACCTCCACTGATACAAAGCCTCAAATGGTGTCATCTCAATACTAGCATGAAAGTTGTTGTTATACGTGAACTCCACCAACAGCAAGTATTCTTTCCAAGTTCCTTGCTACTCGAGCACACAAGCTCTTAACAAGTTCTCTAGGGACTGGATGGTCCTCTCTATCTGACCGTCAGTCTGTAGGTGATAAGCCAAACTAAGCTGCAGTCTAGTACCCAACGCCCTCTATAGGCTCTCCTAAAACCTTGAGGTAAACCTCGGATCTCTATCGGATGCCACATTAGTCGACATTCCATACAGCCTGACTATCTCCCTCGCATATATGTCTGCCAACCTCTCCAACTTATAATTCATATTGATCGGGAGAAAGTGTGTAGCCTTAGTCAACTGATCCACAATCATATAGATGGCATCATGGTTGTTTATGGTCCTCGGCAAATCAGAAACAAAATCCATGGAAATGTTGTCCCTCTTCCACTTAGGGATCTCCAATGGTTGCATCAAACTAGGTAGACGCCGATGCTCTACTTTTGCCTTCTGACAAGTCAAACATCTCGACACGTATTCAACCACATCCTTCTTTATTCCATTCCACCAGAAGTTCTTTCGGATATTCTGATACATCTTGGTTGCACTAGGGTGAAATCTCATCCTGCTCTTATGCGCCTCCTCAAGTATCATTTGTTTCAATTCATTCACTTGGAGAATGCACACTCGGTTCTGAAACTTGATCACCTCGTTCTCATCACAGTAAAACTCTAAGTCCTTCCCCTCATTCTTCTGCCTCATCATATCTTAGAGGAAAATATCTCCCTGCTGAGCCTCTCAAACATATACCAAGAAATCATTATGAATCGTCATCACTCCAAAGTATAAGCTTCCTAGCCTTACCTCCATAGTCAGATTCATGTTCCAAAACTCCTCAATCAGCTCCAAAATCATTCACCATCATTATTGCCATATTCAATGATTTCTGGTTTAAAGCGTCTACCACCACATTTGCCTTGTCAGGATGGTAAGACAATGTGAAGCCGTAGTCTTTAAGGAATTTATCCACCTCCTCTGCTGCATGTGCAGCTCCTTCTGATCAAACAAGTATTTCAAACTTTTTGTGGTCACTGAACACTTTAAACCTTGCCCCATAGAGATAATATCTCCACACCTTAAGGGCAAAAACCATCGCAGCTAACTCCAAATCATGTGTCAAACAATTGACTTCATACGAGCGCAATTGCCTTGAGACATAGGCAACTACTCTTCCATCTTGCATTAAAACACACCCAAGTCCATGCCCAGATGCATTACAATACATATCAAACTTCCACTCTGGGTCAGGCAAAACCAACACAGGTGCTAAGGTCAACTTCACCTTTAGCTTTAGGAAACTAGCTTCACATTCTTTGGTCCATTTAAACTCCTTACCCTTGCGGGTCAGCTTCGTCAGAGGTAAAGCTATCTTAGAAAATTCTTCAATGAAATTTCTATAATAGCCTGCTAGTCCTAGGAAACTGTGGATCTCCATCACATTCTTCGGCCTCAACCATCTAGCTACTGCTTCCACTTTTGCAGGGTCTATCATAATTCTATCTTTCGACACTACATGCTCCAGAATTGAATCTGAGGCAACCAGAACTCGCACTTGGAGAACTTTGCATACAATTGTCTCTCTCTCAAAATCTGCAAAACAATTCTTAAGTGCTCAGCATATTCTTCTTGAGTCTTTGAATAAATCAGGATGTCGTTAATGAACACTATCACAAACTTATTCAGAAACTCATGGAAGATTCGGTTCATGTAGTCCATGAACACCGTAGGCACGTTGGTCACTCCAAATGGCATTACCAAATACTCATAGTGATCATACCGTGTCCTGAATGCCGTCTTGGGTACATCCTCATCTTTCACCCTGATCTGATGGTACCTTGATCTCAAGTCAATCTTCAAAAATATTGAGCTCCCCTCAATTGGTCCATCAAATCATCAATCCTTAGAAGTGGATACTTGTTCTTGATAGTAACCTTATTTAGTTGTCGGTAATCTACATACATCCTTATACTCTCATTCTTCTTCTTCACTAAGAGCACTAAAGCTCCCTATGACGACACACTTGGTCTAACAAACTGTTTATATAACAAGTCTTCTACTTGCTTCTTGACCTCTGTCAACTCCACTAGTGACATCCTATATGGTGCCACAAAAATCAGACTTGCTCCTGGAATGAGGTCAATAGCGAAATTGGTCTTTCTTTCAGGTGGCAATTCATAAATGTCTTCAAAAAAGACTTCCAAGAAGTCTCTCAACACCGGGATGTACTCCGGCTCCACTACACTTTCAGCCTCCATTGAGAACGGGACTATAAAGGCCTTAACGTTCACCGTGTTCTCCCATGCACCATGACCCAAAGTCTCAGAATTTCTGTCATTGACGCACCAAAGATCAATGTCTTCTCTCTGAAATCTAGTAGCACATGGTTGGCAGCTACCCAATCCATTCCTAAAATTACATCCGATTGAGAAAGAGGCAAACAGATCAAGTCCACCTCAAACTCCCTACCATGCACTATTATCGAACACTCTAGACACGCTCCCAACGTCATAACCGGCTTATCCGTAGGGGTAGTCACCACAACGTTACACGGAAATTCAGTCACATACAAACCCAGACTCTTCACACAGTTCACAGATACAAAAGAGTGCGTAGCACTCGAATCAAACAATACATCAAGTAGTCTGCCCTTAATGACACATTTACCTCGAATTAGCTCCTCAGATTGTGAAGTCTCTGCCCCACTCATGCCAAAGACTCTCCAGGAATACTCGGCTTTGGCCCCGTGCTCCCTTTTGACTCAGGGCTCTGAGTTGTACTTGAACTGTCACTCCTCTTAGCAACCCAACACACATTAGCTATGCGCCCCAACTTCCTACAGTTACTATAGTTGGTTCGTGGTTGTGGGCACTCTCTCACTATGTGTGGTCCTCCCGTGCTCCCTTTGATCGCGACACTCTCACTACAATGAGCCATATCTCGCTATAACGAAAATCTCAAAAGAAACTGCATTCTGGTTTTTGCAAAATCTCGCTACAACGAGACTGCATCCCTCTCTGTCGCCTTCTCGCTACAGTGAGAACGCAACAAAATCACACCTTTCGCCCAGGACACTCTCGTACAACGAGAAGTTCTCTACAGCACACACTTAGCCTACATTTCAAACGGTCTCAACCCAATCACAAGTCAACTATCAACAATCATGCTCAAACACAAGTCCACATCACATTTCAACCACATATACATATATCTTCACAACCATATTTACATCCAAATCATTATATAATCAAATGCACGTTCAAATATCAATTCACACATTTATATTAATAATCAAACAATATTACAAAATTCAGGGCGTTACAGTGAATATAGTTGTGTTCATGTATAAGTCATATAAAAAATATGAACTAATGTAGAAGTTGTGTTATTTTGGCACAGTATGACCACACCTACTTGACACTAAATTGTACATAAGTCTAGAAAAATAAAGTGAATCAGGTCAGGCATTTATTATATAAAGAAGCCAATAGAGAAATTTTACTATTACATAATATTCACTTTTGTATAATAGTTATAATTTAAGTAGAAATATCACTAAAAGTTATTATATATTAGTTCACTATAACTGTGAAACTACAAATACCACAAAAGGAGCTACTTTTAGTAGTCGCACAATTGTTCATCTAACCATCAATTTAGTTTAGAAAGTTCTAATACACAGGATTTAGTTGTTAGGCATTGTGCTTCCCATTTGTCAAGTTGGCATAAATAATTTTAGAAAGTGAAGAGAAAATGTTAATGATATTGTGACTAGTTTAAGCTTTACACAATTTTCTGAATAGTTCAATGGTCAATCTATTGCTAATTTTGATAATTTGATTGAGCACAGGAGAATATGAAGAAGAGTAATTTGATGGCCTTATACCAAATGAAAGTGATTAAGGATTTGACACAGAGACAAAGAATTCTCGCATAATACTAAGATATCGCGAACATGAAATCTCGTCTAATTATTTGTGCATCCATTAACAGCTAAATCATCCACACATAATCTTAACTAGAATACAAGTGTAATTATACACTCCCATATGGAAAACAAAAAGTGTTTCTAGTCACCATCGCTTAACAAGGACACTAATAAATGTTCTATCATAGTTATAGCATCTATTTTGTGATAAGTTTGAAAACCAGCAATTTTAAGGTAAGGTTGCAGCCATGCATTTGGTGAGTTAGTTGTTGTTGATTTATGCTTGGTACGAAGGACTTGATGAGGCTATATTAAATTAAATAATTTATATTAAACTACTACAACAATTTTTATATTTTTAATCAAATTAAAATGCAAAACAATAATTTTATTGAGCAAACATAATTTATAATATAAAATAAATTTCAATTAAACATAAAATATTATAATTTTACCAATTTTTCAATCTCACAAATAAGATTTTCTCGGTTCTATAAGTTTTTTTGTATCTTTTATTTTAATTGTAGTAATTTTTCTAAACTTTTAATAAATAACAGTTGAACCAATATTCAACTTTTATATACACTTGAGCACCACTATATTCACAACCTACACGACCGTACTCAATTAAATTGCTCTATTTTATAGCAATTTATGTGCAACTTTCGGTTGAGCATGAGACATGTTCATACTAAGCACAATCATATTTGATAGTAAGTCATGCTTAAGCGACACAACTTTTGCATTAGCACACAAGTACCAATTTTTGTGTGAATTATACATGAGCAAAATCGTACTCATGGTCAACATATTATATGTTTGATTAGGGATTAGAATGGGGCAGGTCATCCATAGGGGGCCTATGAGCTGACCTATTTAAGACTTGACTCAGCTCAGCTCATTTATTAAAAAAGTTAGGTTTAAATTTTTGAAAAGACTAATTTAAATAAAAAGGTCAGACTTAAATTTTAAAAAAAAATTAAGCATGCTAGGCCACTCCAATTAAATAATTATATTATTTTATAATTTATTTATTTATTTATTTTTAACAATTTTATATAAATATAATTGTCCAAAAAAATCAATCTCTCTCACTCTCACACACACATATGATATATGATATTATATATATATATATATATATATATATATATATAATGTATAACAGTTTAATATTTATACTATAATAATTATAATTATACTATTAGAGTACCTTTTAAAACTTAACGTAAAAAAAATTATCAATTAAAACTTTATACATATTAATATTATAACATAATTTAGTATTTATACTATAATAATAAAATAATTATAATTATATTGTTACAGTATCAAAATTAAAACTTATAGTAGTTACTTATCATGTTTTCTATTTTACTAAACATAAGTCTTTCAACTAGCTAGTTCATTAGCCTATTAAATCTAAATTGACAACGTTATTTGAAGGTCTTAATATTAAAGTCAAACTCCTAAAAAAGTCAGGTTAAAGATAAAAATTTAGCCTATATCAAGTTATAGGCTTAAGATTAAGCTCTAATTTTGTATAGTGGATCAAACTCATTTAACCTTAAATTTGGTATGACTTATGTGTAATTTAAAATTTAAATTATACACATAAATCGTATATAAATAGTGTGACTTATGTAATATAAAATAGAGAATACTTTTTGAATATTTTTTACAAGAGTGACATACTTATAATTAAGTATTTTTTAAATCTGAAAAAGTATTATGTCAGCTGTTTTTATTTAAAATTTTATAAACTTTAATAAAAATGACCTTTTATTATTATTTTTAGTTTAAAATCTGGCACCCTTTTACCATTTAAGCACAACTTTAAGATTCTTTATTAAAAACAAAAAGCAAAAATAGGAAATACAAGCAAAGTTATACATTTATTCATAAAACACTAAAATTTATTGTAAATTTAGGAAAAAGAAACATGTATTATGTTACTTTAAGTATATACATGGGGTTCCTAAAAGTGAATTTATCTAACAATGTTCTTATTTGATTACCTCCAAAGTTCAAATTGGATTAACTACTAACATTTAAAAACTTTTAAATTATAAAATTATCCTATTAAAATTTTTCTGAAACGACAATGTTAAACTCTTTATAAATACTCAAGAAGAAATTAAACGAAATAGCTTTCTGAATAATTGAACGCCATAAATTAATTTTTACTTATGTAATAAGTTTGATTCATTATATTTATTAATCTATTTATATTTTTTACTTGTAAATATTTATTAAGATGTTTACTCAAATTGATTCCTAATTTATTTGCAAGGAAAAATCGTTTTTCCCTTGTCCATAATAATCTCCGAAGTTCAAAACTCTAAATTTGGAATTTTTACACCTAAAGTAAAAGTGACGTATTTCTTTCGGCATTTAAAAAATCGCCTCAAATTGGATAGCCAACTTTTCCCCAGTTCTATAGGTTTTAGACTGGTTTTAATTTTTATAATTTATCCAGACCGGTTGCCTAACTAGTCTGTGAATCAGCAGAGTCCAGTCCGGTTATTCAAATTATGCTTGAAATAGATGAAAAGTGTGGACTCAAACAAGGGTACAAGGATATTATTGAAGACGCTTCAATTGCGGTCATAACCTTAAACATTAACTTAATTACATAAATAAAACAGTTCAAAATAAAAACCTCACCAGAAACAAGATTGTCATTTACAGCAGTGCACCGAGACACCAAACTAAGGTTACGGTTCTACAATAAAATCATATCCAAATGGCTTCAACCTTGATAGGAGAAAGTAAGAGGGCCCCCCCAAAACTAAAAACATTATGACCAAATTTCTGTTTAAAGAGCTTTGGCAGAAATGGATCACAAGCTAGGTACAAGAAGCTCAGTGTGGAATGAAAGAAAATTAATTCTTGCTTCCATCACAAGCTCAATAAATATAGACAAGCCAAATGAAACATATGTTGCCAATCTACGTAAAAAATTGCTCCAAGTACTGCTTATGTCATATGATGAATTACTGTGGACAATTGAGTGGCACAAAGGGACTGAGCAGAAACTCAGACCCACTGTACCTTCAGATATATACAATAGGAACCGCACAACCATATAATGTAACTCAAAGGATTTGCTTCGGTTGAAGGAGGACTGCTGTATTACTTTGCAATAACTTCATCATTCGGCTACATGATCATATGGCAATAGGTCTGGTGCCAGATGCAGTCGAAATTTTTTGGCAGAAGAAACATTCACACAAAATGAAGTTAGATACTTTGAACCTTAAATTCATACTCATCAACGACTCAAGGGACCAAACCCTCGAAATCAACAGAACTTGTTCACAATACCCAGATCAAAGCACGACATTGAAGCTTCAAAACCTTGAAAATTGATTTGCACACAAAGCAATGAAGCTTGAAAAGACAACTTAAAAGAGTATTGCGGACAGTAAAGCACTAAACAAATCAGCAGTACACGACTCGGTCATTCCGTTAGACTGGAACAGTTTCGGAACTATCACCAGAAGCATTTAGCCCACTTTCATCAAAATCCATTTCATTCGAAGCCACTCCTGAGTTCAAATGTAAATCCTTCTCATTCTCACATCCAATTTCACCATTGGAATCAGATCTTACTTGCAACAAACTGTCGTCAGCATGATTGAGAGCAGAACCAGAGACATCTACATTTTGATTATTCTCCTTGGTAATATTCTCTTCAGATATATTCCCCGAAGGAACAGCTTTAAGAACCTCGAGAGCATCATTCATACAAACTTCTTTAGAAGGTGGAGTAATGTCTGCAATTTGGGAATCCAAAACTGGATTAATGTCAAGCTCCAATGAATTATAATTCATAGTAGTGAATGAGTGACATTTCTTGTCAAGGTTTTCTGGAGAACATGGATCAGAACTTGCAGTTTCCTGAGCCAAATCTTGAAATTTTGGAACATCTAATGGGTGACTACTCACAGAAGTGTCATTCAGAGAAATGGATTGACATTTGGAAGATTGATTTAATTTATCAATAGGAGGAGCTATCACTATTTTATTTTTCATTTCTAGTGCATCATGACTAGTACTGGAAGGAGAAACATATTTATCTGAAGCTGAATCAGACATTTCCTCAGAATGATATTTGGAATACACAGTCCCATCAACCAAAACTTGATCATTTAGTTCTTGAGAAGCATCACTGTGTTCATCATTCATCTCATTAGCAGGATTTGAACTAGCATCATCACTTCCATGAGAATCTAGTGGAGTTGAAGAACCCATATCTGACCTATTTCCCTTTTTGGTCTTGATAAAACCAGTGTCTCCACTTCCCATTTTCTCAGAACCTGTCAGGGAAAAAAAGATAAAACTTGTATACAGGCAAAAGCAACTTGCTGAAATTTAAAAAAATCAAAACAGCATCAACACCTGCAGTTGTACCCTCATGTTTTCCTTGTTCTACTAACAGCTTCTGTAACATATCTATACCAGGGAAGGCCATCATATTCAATGACGTCATTTCTTGCCTGAGTGATTTGTCAACATGTGTGAAGCCAAAAACTGTTGTCCACGTATGGATGAGTTCAGCAATTGCAGGAATAACCAGTTTCTCAACCTTCAGAGAGCAAAGCACCTTCCAATAGAGAACAAACCAAAAAGATTAGAACATGTCAATGACAAGAAAAGATACATACAGAAGGGCTCCAACCAAAATTTTAGATAGATATCAGATGCAATGAAATCACAAAGAACCATAGCTTCAAGGTATACCGATTCAATGACAGAAAAAAGCCTGCGGCACATCCCTTGACGCCTATATATATGGCGAGTTCCGATGAATGGCATCTCTGCTATCTTAGTTCCATGGAACCTACGACAGGAGAGTAAATACTTAATGTATCCTACCATTATTCATAAAAACAAGAAAAACACAGTGGCATAGATATTAAGGAAGCACAAAAACAATCATGGCCCTTTACTATCTTTTTAAGCTATAAATCAGTCAAATTTATTGGGAACCAGAGTAAGTTGCTACCCAATTGCACTCACGATTTTCCACAACACAAGCGGATAACATATTGAGCAGACTTGTCATATGGAAAGAAGAAGCTCTCTCTAAAGCAATTGAAGCATGGCTGATGAAAATATTACATAATTAAGAATTTCATTGCCTTCACATGATTAAAACAAATTCTCTCAATACCTAAAACATTAATTAATTTTTATTTTTCTGGTCAAATGTCTACTATTCTTTTCAATTTTTTTTCCTTAATTCCCCTAACTTCTCCAAGATACATCCCTGGTAAGTGCATGAACTTTATATCCAACTGCAACAGAAAAACCTTTTACTCTCACAACTTTGACTTTTTGCATTTTTCTCTCTTCAAAAGAAACGGTCAGAGATCCAGTAAAAGACTTAGTAAGGTAAAGTCTGAGGCTTAGTACCTGATTGATGCTGCAGAAATGATTTCATCTCCTCTCTCCAAAATAGCAGTGTAAAAGCCACTATAACTTAACCGACTAAAGTTAGATCTGAAAAGGAAGAGAAAGCCAAAAAAACATAAACTTTCAAGGCTAGAAATCATGCAACACTCAAAAAACCACAATATCCAGAAAGAGTATAATTTGAATTTTAAATTTAACGTAGTTCGAGCAAAATGCTGAAGTACTTAGTGGCCGATAAACTGTCATTTTATTCATGGAATTTTAGCCTTTTATCATTAAAATTATTATTTGTCCTTTAAAATTGACGAAATTTCTCTTAATTTTATTGTAGAAAATGATGACAAAACAAGTCAAATTATGGAGAAAATTTGCAAAAAATGGGTGAAATTAGTAAAAGAATAAATCTAACACATCCTGTGCTGGACTTATGATGCCATGGTTCAGGGTGTGCTCAATTAAGAGCATGCCCTGTGCTCAAACTTGCAATGTTAGACAGTAGAAAATTAGAATTTTTAGAGGTCAAATTATATCTTGTGAATTTTCAACTATTTAAAGGGCATTTCTCCCCCTTTCATGGGACACACTTGACCTATATCTCTCTCTCTCTACACACTAAAACTTTAAATCTTTCATCCTAAACTCCTCTCTCCTTCTCATCACAGAAAGAGCAGATTAGTCACCAAGGTTTTCTCGTCTCTTATCATTTGTTATTATGGATGTTTTGTATTTAATTATCTTTACTTTCATCTTTATGCCTGTGTATTTGTTGCTATCTATGATCAATAGAGTGACATATATATATAAGCAGACTGCCAATAAATTGTGAAGTAACCCAAACCACAATCAATAAATTGATGTTTATATACTAATAATTTCCTTTTCTACCTACTTAAATGGCAAACAGTCAACATCATGTACCAAGTTAGATAACATTGAAAGATGAAACAATAAAAAGGAAGACATTTATCAATTTGAAGTTCTACAAATGCCAAAAACTATAACATACAGAATCAAGCATTAGCATGCATCCGTCATTATTAAAGATAAGGAGGTTTCATGAATCAAACTTATGGCCTTGGTAGTTCATTCATGATGTGTTTATGAGCGCTTACCCACTATTATATAAAACATTACGGATTAAATTGATCCCACTCCTCCGATCAACAACTGGTAAAAAGCATTCATCCATCACAGTCAGTGCAATAGCCAGCTTGGAATTGCATTCTACCCTCTGGGAAGTTCCCCTACTAGCTGCCTCAGAGTCTTCATCTGTTCTATGAATAATAGACCACGTAAAACCTGCTTCTAATTCATGCTTGGTACCAAGGTACTTCTTCAAGTGCTCAAAAAGCTGTTAAAAAAAGAATATATAAATAATAATAATCATAACAACAACAATAATTCAGAATCTGAGCAGCACAAAAGCACTACAAAAGTTTATTTCTACATTCTCCTTTGTGAAATGTTAATTTTAACAAACATTAAAATACACAAATTCTATAGACTAGTGCACAAGCATAAGCAGTACTCATGCATGAATTGTAACAAAGGTAGGAAATGGTTAAAGAAATACATATACAATTGTCAAGTTATATTTCGAATGCTGACAACCACAAGTAACTGTAAGAGGTACCTCTTTGCACTCTTTACCACAAAAAGAAAGGCCTGGCATATTGAAGTTATTAGGAAGGGTATCCATCTCCTTGGTGCAAGAGTCATGGTCTATGAAAAGACAAAGTATTTATCAAACAAAGTCAAAGAAAAAAAAGAAGGGAAGTAATGGCCAAAACAATATAAACATATTGAAGAAACATCAAATATAAACAGGAGAAAGTGAATACATTTTTTCTCACATAAGTTGCAAGTACGTAGGACATACACAGTTGCATCTTCTTTTGTAAAAGATCCACTAGCTGTGCCACAAATTTTACAGGTGCAATTTGGACAATTCCATTCACCAAGAGGAAGCATCTGCAACAACATAAATGAGCTCCTTATAAAGAAAGTCATCCTCCTAAAATAATTAATCAATTATGTCACTAAAATAAGGCACAGCATGCAATTACAACAAGTGAAGAGCATCATTGTCAAAGCGTCAATAATAAATTATTCTAGTTTTGGTGTACAGGAACACCGGATGCTACATCTAAGTTCTATGAGAAAACCCATTCAACATACCCTGTAGATATCAAAGAAGTTTGTGAGTCACAAGTTAAATTATTGCCAGAAGGCACAAGTATTAGGCATAAAACTATTATATTTTAGATATGCAATTCTTTCCCTGCACTTTTCTCAATAATGGACATACCCTACAACATCAGTAGACACAAGTTCTGTCTAAGGACACCATTTTTCTGCGTTCCCCTAGCAAGCATAATAACAAGTATGATATTTTTCAGTCTCCTTGACTTCATAAAGACAAAGTTCCCAAAAATGAGATGTCACTGTCTGTGTTCCCCAACCATAAACAAAATTAGACAAACCAAACAGCATCTGAAAGGGAAACATAAATCTTGTACGCTATTGTTCAATTCAACAAGAGAAAATGCAAAACTAATTCAGAGAATAATAATATGTACCAACAATATGCTGAGAGGTGAGAACATAACATGCCATATGGATGGTAAAATATGCAGACACACCTTAATATTCAAGCAGCTCTGATGAAATGTTGATGGACAACCATCACAGCAGATTAAATCCCCTCCATCTCCACATATACCACAAGTATCATCATTTGGATCATCACCATCAATATCCACTGAATGGAAACCAATTTTTTCAGAATGCTCTTGTCTATTCCATGCATCTATCTGGCACTGTAGAAGAGAAATTCCAGATTCCAAATATATATTTTGATATGGCTGCGGCAATTTGCTTCCTGCATGAAGCTCAAACTTTGCAACTGTAAGAATCTTACTACAGCAGCCACAATGAATTCCATCTCTTGTGATCCATCCCTCCAGCAGTACTTTTTTCCGCCTCCGGTACTGAACCTTTTGGCTTAACTCTACTGTTCCAGAGTCAATCAACCAGGAAAGAATTGTCCGTTTGCCTGTATATGGGACAAAGCCATCAGATTCTGAATTTAATCCTTTGTTGGCACCACGAACCAACAAAGTACATCTTCCATGTTTTCTACTCTTCCGTCCATGAGCATGAGGTTCACTTCCAGAGAACGATTTTTCTATTGCATCACTTGAGTGTTGGGTAGCATTCTGGTTTTTAGAGCAAGCACTGAAAACGGTATTTTCAAACATTTTATTTTTCATTGACTTACTTCCCTGCTTTATAAAGGAGCTTAGTTTCTCCTCGTTGCTATCACTGTCTGTGCTATTCATATCATGCTTGTTGCTGGCAGGTCTCCTTATTTGAGTCTCTTTTCCACTATCACTTTCACTATCATATATTTTCTTCTTCTTTTTCATTTCTTTCTCCATTTTCTTCCTAGTTTTCCTTGTCAGCTGACTGAGAACCTCATCCGCAATAGGAGAAAAAGAAGAACTATCCCCCTTGGGCTTGGCCTCATTAGCATCATCATTCAATTGCTTTCGTAGTGCATCATAGGCCTTGATGATAGACCAATAGGCAGTACCTGCTGGATTAATGTAAACTGCATCTAGATAGTCTCTATTCCTTCGAGGACGATAGTCTATGGTCCAACCTGCACTCAGCAGCATCTCCCTTATTCGTTCTCGCAGTTTCTGTTTTTCTGTACCACTACCACGCTTGATTTTTCCTTCTTTCGTTCTTGTATTTGGCAGCTTTTCATGCACAGGAGTCTGCTCATCCTCAGACACCTTCTTCTTTGTAGGCTTGCGAGCTTCAGTATTTCTTATGACCAGATTCAATGACATGTCACTGTTGTCTGAATCCCCCTCATCGCCCTTACTGTCCTTGCTTGACAATGATTTTCTTGATGCCATCTGTTTCTTCTCTGACTTAACCAGTAATCCTGGTTTCTCGACAGGCTTTGTTTCCAAGTATGGCGAAGGATGAATCAGAACATTTCTCTTGGTAGTCCCTTCAATCTTCAACCTTTGCCTGCTTTCCACGGGTTTGTGATGATCATAGTGTTCTGACGGCCCACCCACCTTCTTCTTATTAACCATTACCTTCAAAACACCATTTTTGCCCTGAACCCTAATGGACTCGTCTGCATTAAACTTCTCCCTTGGCAAGGATAGAGGTAGCCGAGCTCCATCTCTGTTCATCTTAAACCTACTGTGATCAACATTATCTTCTGGATACAGCCCACTTGGCCTCT
The DNA here is from genome assembly GCF_003935025.1 of Abrus precatorius. Classification (NCBI taxonomy): domain Eukaryota; kingdom Viridiplantae; phylum Streptophyta; class Magnoliopsida; order Fabales; family Fabaceae; genus Abrus; species Abrus precatorius. The sequence continues at coordinate 10,092,707 of NW_020874406.1, read as the reverse complement.
CATAATAAGAGTTCTTTCTTTTATCAAGCATACGTGCACTCGACCCTGTTTCAAACTCCCTATCAATGCCACTTCTAGCAGCATGCATTGATCCCACAAACTTTCCTCCTCCATAACCAACTCCATCATTATCAAAATGCCTCCTCCTCATCTTATCCACACCCATTCCATCGTATTCCTCAAAATCATACACATTCAACTTCTTGCGTTTCCTTTCCCTCTGGTCCAAACCATTATCCGCAGCTATACTTTCCCCATTACCCCTAATTCGTTCCAGTCTATCCCTCTTCCTTCTAATTTCACTCCCGCCCCTACTTGTGGCACCCCGCTCAAAGCCACTTAAACCATTACAAACTCGAACGGTCTCGGGGCCAAGCCTTCTACCAGTAGGCATCAGCAATTCATCGCTCGATCCAGAATCACTCAAGGACATGTTGACTTTGGCCCTTTTCTTAGATTCGTACAGCTTCCGAGAGGGGGAAGCCGTAGCACCCAACCCATCCCCTTTCTTTCGAACAATTAAACAACCTGAGGAGTTCCTACTCTTCACCACAACCCCAGAACCACCTGATCTCACCCCCGATTCCATCTACCAAAGCCCCTCCCCCAAAAATACCATCAACCGCCACCAAAACCAAACCCTAAATCCCAGATCTGAAGCAAGAACGACTGGAATGCCAAAAAGTTTTCCCCCTCCCTCTCAGACCAAACAAATATTTCAACGGAATCTTACCACGCCGGAAAATTCACGTCTTCCGTCACTCGCAACGTGACGCAATTCCCCGCCCAAGAACCGAAAAGTGATAGGAGATCGACGCGAGTCAGAGAATAATTCAACGAAAATAAAAAAACCGAAAGAGAGATTTTTGGGTTGGGATTGCAGATTCAGCGCCTAAACCAATATCAATAATAAATAAAAAAGTTAAAAACGCCAACAGAAAACAGTTTCTGAAATTCTCAATGCCCTTCCCCTTTTTATGTTTTGTTTATTTTATTTTCCCTCCAAATTTTCTCTTTTGTTGAATCCGACGCTTCTGATGCTGCCACCTCATGTATCATTGACGTGGCCAAATCAGAACGGCTTCAACGGCTGTTTATACAGTTTTTTCCTCTGCGTATGACTTTGTGCTGGCCCTGGGACCTGGGTTAAGAATTCAGAAAGATAAACCTATCAACGCGGTCGACCCTGTCCAAATGCATAGGTACCAACTCTTGACACCGTTATCACTGTTAGTATATTTTAAACCATTCTATTAACATCAGTCTAAAATTTTAAATATATAAAAATGTTTTTTTATCGAAATCTATTTATTATATTATAAATATAATGAGCATATGTTTTAAAAATATTATTTTAAAATATTTAAAATTAACCATAAAATAGATGTTAATATTTTTAAAAATTATGAGTATTAATAACTCAAACTACCAACTAATTGTCATTTATGTTTGTTTATTATTATTATTATTATTATTTTACTTTGTGGAATATGTTCACATTTCTGTGTTAAAGTAATAAATAATTATGTATGAAAGTAATAGATAATTATGAGATTAATAATTGTCCAGTTAATTATAATTACAATAAAGATGTTCTTATAAGTTATTTTTAAAATGCATAATATTAATTTACAATTTTGTAAATTATTTTTTTAATTGATCAACAATTTAAAGATTATTAGTTTTGTTAGTATTAAAATTTAGTTGTAAGTCAGAAATTATTAATTGAATAAGTTTGATTAATAATAGTTTATGGCAAAGTAGCTAAATTAAGTGCTAGTTTAGACAAAATAATTAATTCGACTATTAGCTGAGAACGTTAAATGAGAGAAGAAAATCAATTAAGATTAATGGTTAATAACACTTTTGAAATTAAAAATATCATTTTGATCATGATAGGTTATGAGTTGAGAAGTAAAAATGTAGTTGTTAACCATCTATTAGAGTTGGACACATAAATCAAACTCGTGAAGTATAAGATGACAATCGTCTCTTATTTTTAGAAAGAAAAAAAAGTTTTTGAGCTTTTTACAAGCTTGGACTTGTTTTAAGTTTCCATACATGTTTTTCACACTCCAAAAGCTTAAACACGGTAAAAATATGGGAAGTTAATATGGATATAACTTGGAATCTTAAATGTTGAATCTGTTAATGACTAGTGTGAATTTCTAGTTATATTTGTTAGAATAATATCTTTTAACATAATAGACATTTACTTCACATACTCAGCTAACATACTCAAAGCAATTTCAATCCTTAATAAGGAAAGTTAGGTAAATATAATTATTTGGCACCAAAAAGTTGCTGACTAATTAACTCAGTACTTTACGTGTGTAGGGTAGTGAGTTAAGAATACAAGTATAAGTTTTTTAGACCAAATAAATGCTTTATACATATTATATAAGTTGCAGTTGTACATATTACAAGGAACTCAATCAATCAATCAATCAAATTTACTACAACTTATCTTTACCTTTACTTTTATTTATAGTCATTTCTTTTACAATTTCAATCTTTACATTTATTTATGACTTTTTTTACTAGTCTCTTACTTTTTAAAATTATTGTTAGTTTTTTATATTGTAGTTCATTAAGTCTCTAACATTGATAGATGTGTGAGAAGTATTAATTTTTTTGTACAGGTCACGTAAATGACATTTGATGCCAACATAGCTCCAAATAGGTCTTACAACTAGTTTGAAAAACTCAAAACATAAATGAACCTCTCAACATGAACCTTCACTTCTCCTATTCAACCTTCTCCAACCACCTTATAGGCCTAAATTAGCCCAACTACTACCTCAAATATTTTCTATTATATGGAGTTTTGGTGTTATCTAAGAGTATTATTGGTAGGCAAGTAAATTGTATATCACATTCAGTAGCAACGTTAAGTCTTTGCATTAGAATTAAGGATGGTCCTTAGTGTTAAAGGTGGAAACATGTTATTTTAAGACCATGTTAATATCACATGTCAACAAAAAATAACATTTCTTACAAGTTTTGTCAGGAAAATATTAAATTGATTTGTAGTTAGAGCAAAAATGGTAAGTATCGACTATATTTTTTGCTTCAAAGTAAAATATTTGTACTAAGCAATAGATTCTTGTTGGACAAAATAAAAGGTAACCATACAAAACCATGTGTTGCACTTGAATTATGCTAAGGCCATAGATTATTTAGAGTTAATATCATATATTAGTAAGTAGTTAAGCATTAAGAAATGTGCCACTGATTCAAAGCATTCTTCATAGTTAAGCTTATTATATTTTATTGTATTTCTACTTCATAAATAGTGAACATGATACGGTCTTATAATATAAAAAAATCAATTAAGTTGTAAAATTTGATTTTGTAACAAGCTTTTTTTCTCCCATGTTCGTCATGAGTGTGTGTGAATTTAATTTTTATATGTTCCACTAATATCAAATTGGTATTAAAGCTAGTTAGATTCAACATAGATTTTGTGAGTTTGTAAGAGAGTTAGTGTTAAAAAATTTAGAAAAAAAAAATATATTGAAGTTCTTATTTTACCATTTTTTTTTAAGTTTATTTGAGAGAGAGAGAGATAGCCATAAACTTCAATATTATTTGGTCTGGTCCCTAATTAGATGAGAAACTTGATTATAATTATTGGACATTATTTATGTCCACCCATTTGAAAGCTCATAATATTTGAAGCTTTATCGAACCAAGCTTACAATAAGGTACTGAAGATGCTACTCAAAGGAGGGACTAGTTGAAGCTATCACAAATTCACTATGAATTTGATTATTCAAATTTTGACAAAATAGCAAATGCCAAAACAACCAAAGAAGCATAAGATATTTTGAAGCTATCATATACAGTATTAGAGAAATCTTAGAAATCCAAATTGCATTCATTATGTAAAGAATGTAAAAGATATGAGATGTCAAGCTCAGAAAGTGTGAAAATATATTTTTCTCATATTACAAACCTTGTTAATAAGATAAGGGTGTATAAAGAAGATATCATTGAAAGCAAGGTGGTGGAGAAAATTCTATGCACCATGCCAATGAAGTTTGACTATGTTGTAACCACAATAAAAAAAGTCTCATGACATAAACATCATAGCGATTGTGGAGTTGCAAGGAAACATTGAAAGCCATGTAATCAGAATTTTATAAAAGAGTGAAAAAGTAAATAAAAAAGCTTTGAAGAGTTAAGTAAATTTTACCAATATAGCATAATCTATTCGGGGTGAAGACGGTAGAGGTCAAGAAGGTGGAATATAAATTTTAATTGTTAAGGACATACAACTTCAAAGGAAGAAGTTGTTGCAATTTCAATAAAAAAAAGAAGGGAAAGATCACAATTTTAGGTCACCCTAATAAAGGAAGAAGTAGATACAATTTTAGATCTATCAACCATGGAAGAAGAAGAGACAATAAATATCAAGAAAGGACAAATTTCAACTGCTAATAATGTGAAAAATTTAGACATAGAGTTGCAAATTGTAAATTCAAACAATAGGCAAATATAATAGAGAATCATTATCAGCATACTAGTGAGAGTTCTGATAACCCATAAACTTTACTTCTAGCAGCAAATAATTTTAAAAATGATGGAAATATTTGGTACTTAGATAATGCTGTAGCAAACACACGTGTAGGAAAAATGAGTTATTTTCATCACTAGATGAAGCATCAAAATCTATCGTAAAATTCAAAAATAATGCAAATATTCATATTTTAAGAAAAGACAGGATTGCTATCAAACTAAAAGATGGTTATCATAATTTCATCTTGATGTTTTTTATGCTTTTGGTCTACATCACAACCGGTTGAGCATGGGACAGAGATTTGTGATGGCTATTGTACGTTAAATGATAAAATTGGAAGATTCAATGTCAAGGTAAAAATGACTCATAATCATCTATTTCCTTTGAAAGTTCAACATGATAAAATTTATCTAGAATAAGTTGTGGCACATGCATTTTGGGCATTATCACTTTTTTGGATTAAATTATTTATCTAGAAAATGATATGTATTTGGTTTGATTTTATAAATGTTCCTTATGGTGTATGTGAGACTTGCAAAACTAGAATGAAGCACAAAAAATTTAGAGATTGTCTATTTAGATTTAAGCATTGTCGATATACTAACATATAGCGGTAGCAAGTATTTCTTTACTTTTATTGATGACTTTAGCAAAAAAGCTTGAGTATATTTTTTGAAACAGAAATCATAAGCTTGTGGTGCCTTTAAATCATGTAAGGCATTTGTAGAAAAATAAAGTGGTTGTAAAATTAAAGCATTCAAGACAGATAGAGGCCAAGAATACCTTGCTTGTATAGATTTCTTTGACTAGAATGGAATTCAGTAGTAACTAACAACCATATATACTCCTCAACAAAATAGAGTAACAGAAAGGAAGAATCAAACAATTATAGACACAGTGAGATGCATGTTGAAGACAAAACAACCGTCCAAAGACTTTTGAGGAGAAGTAATTACTACTACTATTGTATATTTTGAACAAGTGTCCAATAAAGAGTGTTTATGATAACACATCAGAAGAAGCTTGCAATGGAAGAAGACCCTCTGTAGGCCACCTCAAAGTTTTTTTGTGTATAGCGTATGCCTGTGTATCAGATCAACTCAAAAAGAACATTGATGACAAAGGAGAGAAGTGCATCTTCATTGGTTATAATACCAACTCAAAGGCGTACAAGCTTTACAACCTAATAAAAAAGAAGATAATTATCAACAAAGATGTGACATTTGATGATGAAGAAATGTGGATTGGTCTTCTAAAGTCCAAAAGGAGCATGTGATAATTCTAGAAAACTATGAAGAGGAGAATGATCATATAGATCCAACACCGAATGAGCTAGAAAGATCAAGCATACCACAGAGGCAATGGAAACTACCAACCAAATTAGAGGATTATGTTGTGGCTAATAACAGTGACCAATCTTATGAAAAATTTATTAATTTTTCTTTGTTTGTAGATTGTAAGCATGTAACATTTGAAGAAACTTCAAATAATCAATATTGGAGAAAAACAATTGATGAAGAATTCATGTCATTGAGAAGAATCAAAAGTGGGAGCTAATAGACTTACTAGCAAATAAAAAGTCAATTAAAGTAAAATGAGTGTGCAAAACTAAGTACAAACTTAGTAAAGAAATTGATTACTTCAAAGCAAGGTTGGTAGAGAAAGGGTACAAACAAAACCTATATATTGATTATAAAGAAAAGTTATATATTGATTATTTTGAGGTATTTATCCCTATAGTAGTATTAGATACAATTCATATACTTATCTTTATATCAACTCAAAATAATTAAAAAAATTATTAAATGGATGTTAAGTCTACTTTTCAAAATGGTACTTTGGAAGAAGAAATGTATGTTGAACAACCTACAAAACATGAGATTGAAGGCAAAGAAAATAAAGTCTACAAGTTGAAAAAACTATTGTATAGCTTAAAAAAGGCACCCAAGGAGTGGTACAAGAAGATTGATTTATACTTTATACATAATGATTTTCAAAGATGTCCGTTTGAGCATACTATATATATCAAAGTTTTTGAACTTCATGATATTCTTATTTTGTACCTTTATGTCGATGATTTAATCTTTATTAGCAACAATCCAAAGATGATTGTAGAATTTAGGAAGCCATAATTAAATGTTTTGAGACAGATTTGGGCCTAATATCATATTTTCTTGGCATTGAGATTATTCAATAGATTAATGGAATTTTCATATCTCAAAGGAAGTATGCTATAGACATTTGAAAGAAATTCAAATCAATTCAAAGACAATTTTAACACCTATTAAAGAAAAATTGAAGCTGAAAAGAGATGGTGATGAAGAAGGGTTGATTCAACATACTACAAGAATTAATTGAAAGCCTTAAATATTTGATTGCCACTAGACCAAACATTGTATTTGGAGTTGGAATACTCAACAATTCATGGAAGAGCCACAAGTTTCTCACTTGCAAGGAGGAAAGAAAATTCTAAAATATATCAAAGGTACTTTGAATGAGAAGAAATTTTTATGCCAATAATAATGATGTGAAACTTGTTGGATACACTAACAATGACTAAGCAGGAGATATTGAGACATGGAAAAACATGTTAATACACACATTTCATCTTGACATGGTAGTAGTATCATGGTCCTTAAAGAAATAATCAATAATTGCACTCTCAATAACCCAAGTAGAATATATGGCTATAACAAGTTATGTTACACAAGCAATACAAATGAGAAGAATGCTGGAAGTGATGCATTATATGTAAGACACTCTCACAACGATATTTTGTGATAACAAGTTTGCAATTTTCGTTTACAAAAATTCAATTTTTTATGGGCGGTCCAAGCACATAAACATTCAATTTCACAAAATTATTTGAGAACTAGTAGTTGAGAAAAAAGTAGTGATTAAGTATTATCTCACTACAAATCAAATTGCAGATATTTTTACAAAACTATTTAAAGCTAAATTAATTTTTAAGCCAAAGAAAGTGTTTAGAAGGATACTAGCTTGATTTAGGAGAGATAATGTAATAAAATATTAGATCAAATTATAGTAAGTAGGCGCCCAGTAGGGATGAGAATGGACTAGACTGTCTATCGGGGGCCTATGGCCTAGCCTATTTAAGGCTTAATCCGGCTCGGCTCATTTATTAAAAGGTTCAGACTTAGATTTTCAAAAAAGCCTATTTAAATAAAGAAGTCAGGCTTAAGCTTTAAAAAAATCCTTTTAAGCCTATTAGGCAGGCCCAATTAAATAATTATACTATTTTATAATTTATATTTATTTATAACAATTTAATATAAATATAATTGTCTAAAAAATGATATTATATATATATATGTGATGTACCGTACAAAAAAATATTAATTAGAATTTTATACATATTAATATACATAACATAATTTAGTATGTAATCTATAATAATATAATTATTATAATTATACAATTAGAGTGCCAAAATTAAAATTTATTGTTAAAAAAACCTATTAATTAAATCTTTGTCTGATTTCTAAAATATCTCAATTTATTATTAAAATTTATTCTTTCCTAATTATTATTCTAGTCTTTTTAATTTCAATATTTTTCAACTTCTTAACTCTAATATAATTCTTAAAAGTCATGACTATATAAATTAAAAACAAAAGTTTTGTGTGTCACTTTCCTTCCCTTTATCTTTATTGTAACTTATGATTGTCTGTGGTGATGTCGTCATATATGCATTTTTCAAGTCATTTATGTATTTTTTTTTTGTTGCTAAACATAATATTTAAATATAATTATTTATAATATGTTTTCTATTTTATTAATAATAAGCTTTTTGGTTTGCTAGTCCGTTAGTTATTAGTTTATTAACCTATTAACCCATTAAATTTAAATTATTAGTGTTATTCTAAAGCCTTATTATTAAATAAGCTATTGAATGTCAGGATTATAAAAAAGTTTAAGTCAAGCCTAAAAATTTGGCTTATATCAAGTTATAGACTTAGATTTAAGCTCTAATTTTATGTAATAAGTCAGGTCCATCCAGCTTACCTCAACCTAATTTATTTTCATTCCTAATGCCTAGTATATTTTCTACCTTAAAATAAAACTTTTATATTAAGTAATAGATATTTATTAGAAAAAATAAAAATAAAAGTCAACCATACAAAATCTTACGCTGCACATAAATTAATGCTAATGTTATAAATTATTTAGAGTTGCTATCGAATATTAACAAATAGTTAAATATTAAAAAATGTATCAGCGGTTGAAAGCATTCTTCGTAAGTTTACTATATTTTATTTTATTGTATTTCTACTTATACATAAGAGGAATATGATTAAGGTCTCATAATATTAAAAAATAATCAATCGAGTTATAAAATTTGATTTTGTAGCAGATCCTTTCTCTCTCATGTCCGCTGCGAATGTGTATTTAATTTTTATAGGTCTCTTCGATAAGTTTATTAACATTTGAGTACCTAATTGGTAGGACTGCAATTTAGGAGATTATTGAGATAATTTTAAAAAGTTATGTCCGAGACTTGTTATGGGAGAGAATAATTTGTTGAATAAATTTTAAAGAAATATATATAACAGTAGGAGGAACGGACATGACAGGGTTGATACATGCGTGAAGAAAAATTGACGAGATGGAAGGAGGGAAACGAGGGGCGATTCTGATAACCAACGACGACGGAATCGATGCCCCTGGCTTAAGAGCTTTGGTTCATTCGCTGGTGAACACTAATCTCTTCAACGTTCTAGTTTGCGCTCCCGATAGGTAGGTATTAGGTAATGATATCCTTCGATCGCAACCTTTCCATTTCCATTCAATTCAATTCAATTGCTTGTGTTTGGAGCATTCGCAGTGAGAAGTCAGCAGTTAGTCACAGCATCACCTGGCTCCATCCAATCGCTGCCAAGCAAGTAAACATCGAAGGCACAATCGCCTTTGCCGTTTCTGGTAAGTTTATGTTCCATTTCATGCTTTTCACAAAAACACTGTTTCACTTTACAAATCACTGTTACGTTTTCTTTGCAGGCACTCCCGCCGATTGCACTTCTCTCGGAATTTCCAAAGCACTCTTTCCTACGGTGCCTGATCTGGTACCTCCTTTTCCATTTTAGTTTTGGATTCTAAGTTATCGGATTTTGGAAGCTTTTATTTATTCATTTCTATAGAGAAAGTCATCTGCATATATTATCTATTTGATTGAGCTATGCTAAATAAATAAATAAAATCCAACTGGTTGCTGATGCGCGTTAGACCCATTTTCACAGGTAGTCAGTGGCATAAACAAGGGTAGCAACTGCGGTTATCACATGTATGTAGCATATTTTTCTAACTATCGATGATTCCTGTTCCATTGACTCCAAATGGCTGTTGGCATTATCGTTCTAAGCTTTGAAAAGATAGTGATGATTCCTGTTCCTTGAAATTTGAGATGCACTCAATTATGGTTGACATGATATTTCTTCCACTATATTAGCTTCAGTATTTATTACTCCATGTACTGAGTAGGTTCCCTTGCAGTGTATACTCAGGCACTGTAGCTGGAGCTCGAGAGGCCTTCTTCAATGATATACCTTCTATCTCCATTTCATATGACTGGTATGGTATATTCGCAATGTGCTTCTGGTATGGTATATTGCTGGATTTGTCTTGGATATTTGTTCTTAATGAATTTTTAAACCATTTTGTTAGCTAATAATTGTGACTGATAACTGAATGAACGCCTTGAATAATGTGGCTTTTTTGTTCCAACAAGCTTTCATTTTTATCCTACTATAGCAACAGCTTTCCATTTACCTGTTTGACCATTTGGAGGTTACTTTCTGTCCAGGGTTAAAGGAAAGAGTGACATACATGACTTCACCCTTGCTGCACAAGTATGCATACCTATCATAAGTGCTGTACTTGTTGAGATAAAGAATCAAAGCTACCCTAACAGATGTTTTTTGAATATAGATGTGCCAAACAATGTTGCTAGCCATAAGGTATTTTGTAATTATTTTTGCAATCTGTATGCTTACCTTGGGTTAAATGATTAATATGATATAGCCAAATAGACTTGTTTTGTAGATTAATCATCAAATTTATGCTAAGATGAAATGAATATGATTTAGGATAAAGGGGGTACATGAAAATGATATGTTGTTTTTATTACTTTGTTTTAATTTCTCAGGAATTATTTTAAAATTTTTTATTTTAATTTTCAGTAGTTTTGCAATAATAATTGTAGAATTGGAGTTTTATTTGGATGCAGTTTGGATTAGACAAGTCAAAAAAGATTGCTTTCTTGCTAGCATAGTTTAAAGTGAGGAACATATTTTTTTTCCCATTAATATTGTTCCAAGTAGATTTAGAGGTCAAAAGTTTTGTGCAGACATAATTTACTATAAAATATTATAGTGCTGAATAATTCATGTAGCTGGACATGCTTGGGAAAAGTCTTAGTTGTTGTTTTAAATATTGTTCCTAGTATTTTCCTTGTTTTTAGGTAGCTCTAGAGTTTGTGTATTAAAATTTTGTTTATTTGCTACTATTGCTAGAATGATACCAAAAACCTCTCATAGTTATATACGACGCCATTAGGTTTTGGTCAAAAACCAAGATTTCAAAAATTTCCATCCTAGTATAAGTTAAAAATTGAATAAATTCAAAGAATTGCTTCCCTCACTAACCTTACTGTAAGAATATATTGCTTTGTCATGCAACCAATTATAACCGTTTATTGGTTGTCTTATGTGCCTCTAAAAAAGGGTTACAAGCTGACCAAGCAGGGTAAAAGCATCGTCAAGATGGGATGGAGGCAAGTCACCTCTGAGATAGAAGGACGGAAAATGTCATCTGATATGACCAATAATACAGATACAGAAACACCAAAAAATTTGGACTCATCATCTGAATCGCCAGAACATCTTTTATTTGTGAGAGAGGTGGATTAATTTCCTTGATTCTATTTTTTTATTTGCTCAAAATACTCCCATTGTTCTAAATCCTATTCATCTTAGTCTTGTCTTGAAATATGCTCTTATTAGCCTGATTCTAAACAACAGAGTGGAGATGGTAAACATTCAGTTTTGTCGACTTTTTAAGTAGATTTGTAAAAATATATGGAACACTGCACAATCTTACTTGGATGGATGGACATTCCCTAATCCTTCCCTCCTCTGTTCCCTGAGGAAATTGATATAGTGATCTTTTAACTTTTTCAGGTAAGAAGTTCTGTGCTTGATCATGATGATACGGACCACAGATCTTTGCAGGAAGGATATGTGAGTATTTAGGGATATGGAAAAAAATTTAAACTAATTGAATAGACACATACTAAGCGATGTCATTTTTTCTAGATTACTGTCACTCCTCTAGCAGCTCTCTCTAACGCGGATGTAGATTGTCAGGCCTATTTTAAGAATTGGCTACAAACTGTCCCTGAACTCCCCTCTTCATCAGCTTTATAATGTTGTAAGACCAATCATGTATCTGTATTTTATATAACAGCTTTGATTGCTATATATTGCTAGCAATAGCTGCATTTACATTTTTGGCGCACTTGCTAGTTAAGAATGATTATTCATCTGAGATGCATGCAATGCCTATGTACTTGAGGGACAGTCATATATTATAGGTACTTGAGTGACAGTTATTGATTCATGGCTTTTATGTCATTCCATGTCAATTCAATTACTACCAAGAGTCCGTTTGATATCCCTAGGAGTGAAAATATTTGAATGGGTTTTTTCATGCAACTTTATTAAGGGCATTGACCCTAAATTTGCATCATCAATGGCAACTTTTCTTGTCAACAGGCAAACTCGGGAGTATAATCAAGCAAGTCAATGTATAAGTTGAACACTTGTCTATTAAGATACAACCTCAAGAGAGGAACGTGCATACTTCCTCTTGTGAATGTGATTCCTTGTGTGCCAATATTACAATCTTAGTCTTGATGCAGCCATTGTGCAGGAACCCAATTTGTGACGATATGCATAATATAAGGCATTGCTACTTTTCTTCATGTGGATAAAAATAATGATAATATTCTTGGCAGAACGGATATGCAAGTAATAAAAAATGTGATCAGAAGCAGGACAAGAATATGTCAGTTTTCTTTTATCTAAGTACAAAAATTATCGAATAGCAGCGTATTGATACGTCATCACCCGTTGAACATTTTGTGGGGGTGGCTTCAAATGTTATGGTGAATACTTTTGGCCTTTAAATAAGGAGGGACAATGTTCAAATTCTTAGAATTTGGCTCTTCTAAAGTTATTTCACTTCAAAGAGAAAAATAAGGAATCTCAACTGTACTAAGATTTATATAAATCCATGATTTGCTATGTATGTGTACGCAATATCAACCAATGGTTTTCTTATCTACGATTACTTAACCCTAGCTTTTCCTAAAAAAAGAGTACACTTTAAATGAGTCAAATCCAAATTATTATTGCGCTTGCATTATCAAGCATTTAGACGTGTACATTCTGCCCGTACATATCAGTTTCAATGCAAAAGTCAAATTTTGTACCCTGTGTAGCTCATATTAGTTGGCTTTCGTGACTCCCAGTTTAGCATCATTTGTCATGCGATCAATTATAACATCACATCACCTACCTTTTTTCAGGGGTCGTGACTTGTGAAACCTTTTCTTTGCAGTTACTCTGGTTCACTGGAAGTGATGTCAACTCAACCTGCTGCTAAATCAATTATTTAGATCCTGAGCATTTGTTTGCTCCGCTATGCATGTCATTGCTCCGTTATTTTCTTAGGGCAATGAAGACATTTCAGCACAGTTTGTTATATAATTGAATGAGAAAGATTATTTTCTGGGAGCTAATAAATAACACATCACTCATTTTTCGATTGATATGGTATCGATTCTTCTCTTTTCATTTTCATCCACACGAGCTGCTCAAGTTATTGCTTGACTAAATAAAAAATTACTCTATATCAATCTGATGAAATTCATATTGCCTTTTTTATTTACATAGATGTATTGTTCATGTTTTCCGACGACATGGAGTTGCTAAGCACCCTGACCAATGAAGATAATTTTATTTGTTGCCTATGATCGCTGTAGATTTAACTCATGATGAATATTTCTTCAATGAAATTTACTACCCTAATGTGTTTCCCATGGATCCTTGTCACTGGTTTTAAAAGGTGCCTCTTTTTTCCAATATTTTCTTGTAGCTTAATTTAAAAGACATCGCTGATAAGGACCACTTGTAGTTATCATAAAGTTGGATGAAAAGTAGTGGCAAATTCTATTTTGTACTTGAAATTTTAGATGACGGCCTTTCATGGCTGAACTATTCACAGTTTTCTAATATCTACATGTTTGAAATCCGTGAAGCATGGGATGCGAATTCTCTCCCCGCTGCACTTTGCAACGAGGAGAGAATCCAGGGGTAAAGCATCGGGAAAGGGTTTGAATACGTTGTACTTATTGCCCCTAAGCCTGATATAGTATTTGGGGAACTAAATTTGCAAATCCTGTAACAATTATAAGAATTTTTAAAAAAAAAAATTGTTTACCTGAAGATTAGCTTCGCTGATAACCTTACATTCTTCTGCACTGGCTTCGGAAATCCAAACATTAGAAAGTATTCTTGCTTAGAATGTTAAACGAGTTTCAGCCTCATAGGTGTATCAAGTATATCAGTTTCCCAATAGGCTAATTTTTAAACAAATTTTAAAAATGAAATGAAATTTGACTACATTGTGAATTAAATTGGCTGCTGCTTTTGTTCATACATCATGGCAATCTACTAGGGGAGTTTGGTCCTATCATTGTAGGTCTCCTTGTACAGAAAATAAGTTCTCATCAGAACAAAAATTAAAATATCATAACGTTATTTTTATTTAAGAGATTTTTCACCAAATCAATGTTGACGGATATGATATTATTACCATTTAGAAAGACTGGGACGATGATACAAAAGGACAGATTTAGAGGTGATTTCATATGCATGAAAGGCTAATGTAGTGAACAAAAATCTTGCAAGGATTAATATAATGATTTTGATATTGGAACACTAATTTAGTAAACAAGTTTTTAAAGAAACTAACTTTGTCACATTCTAATTCTAATATATATAATAATGTACTCCATTACTCCTTACATGTATTTAAAATATGAGAGTATATTATTATCCACAAATGCTAATAATATATTCTCACTTGATTTTTAAGTGTATTTTAACAAGCTATACATGTATTTCAACAAATTTAAAATTTATGTTTATATACTTTTTCTAAAAGAAAAAGACAAATGAGAGTGTATTGACAAAACAGTAGTTGTGCAAGCGTATCACACACTCGAACTCGATTCTCTTGCATTATACATGATATGTAAGTTGTGCTATCCATTCCAAATAGCTTTCACGCGTCAACATCAATAAGGAAGATAAGGGAACAAACTACCATCTCAACTGCTCAAAATAGACACCTTACCGATTAAAACCCTTATTGAGGACTTCTTTAATTTGCTTTTTAAGGATAATTACTCTTATACTACGCTGGTTCCTTCCCCCTACTGGTTTTGAAAGCATGTACATATTAAAAGCATTTAAGGACCAAAATAAACGATGGATATTTAATAAGAAGCTCTTAATGGATGTTTTATAAGACACCAAAAAATCAAAGGATGAGAATCATTCTATGTGTCGATGCTACAAAAGTTTAAAGGAAAAAATAAAAGGAAAATTAAAAAGAAAAAAAAAAAAACCACCCTGTGTATGAACATCATAAATATTTTATGTACATTACGGGCCTCTTATGGATTCTGTTTTGTGCATAACCCTCATCTTTTGGATGGCAAAGAAGGTGAATGTGATTCCACTAGTATTGACCACAGGACGTGCACGTCTTCATAGGGGCAAGATTTGACATCTTCATACAGAATGTATATCCCTCTTCCTGAAATGTTTAGGCAAAATTGTGAAAAACATTTATATGAGTGTGAAGAAAGAAGATAATAAAAGATGCCCACACCTAGCAAGAGAGGGAGAAGTTGAGAGTGTTCGAAGAATAGAAGAAGCTTTGTATTAGACTTTGTAGTAAAAACAGTGTGAAGAAGAGGAAAGGACACAAGCATTTGTGTGACAACTAGCTAGCATGAATAAGAGAAAACATTGATAATGCAGCTATGGAAAGTGTGATGGAACCGAACGTACTCTTCTTTTGAGTAGAATGCAACCGGAACCAAATCTTCTTGAGAGGAGAGAAGAGGGATTGCAGCCACCCCATTTGGTGAAGTGGGTGTGGCTCATGCAAACTGAAGGGAAATAATAAGAAGAGGGTAAGAGACATAAAGAGGAAACAACCTCTATAAGGTTTGCTTAAACAAGGGTGAAGATTTTGCTCGGTCGCTTTTCATGTTTTTGGGACATTTTTACATTCCCTTACAGGCCAATCATGAAATTCACATTTGTTGTTGGTACATTGTCCCTTTCAAGCCTCTTATCCCTTACAGAAGAAAAAGAAAACACTCAACCAATCAACTTTGCATCTCACACTTCCACCACCAAAAAAAGAAAAAAAAGAAGCCTCTGAGTATCCATTTTCGCTTTCCCTAAAGAGTGCGTGGCTTATGCATGAAGATACACTTGCTTATTTTCACCATCATTATTATTGGTGTTAAAAGGCACACATTGGGAAGGTTTCCTATTTTGACACATAGGCCCTCCTCTTGCATTTCAAGCAAGTACAATCTTCCTTTTTATGAGTCTCCAACAAGCCTTTGTTTCATGTTAATCCACCTGTACCACTAGGGTGCCTTACAAGAGTTAAGACCCAACACAATATTACTGATGAATGCCATTGCCTTGCTGACTCAGCTTCAACACGTCACTCCCATGGATGATTTGACTTTACCTCAGATTCCATTAGAGTTGCTTTATTTTCCTCCCCTCTTTCTTTTTTTATTTTGCATCAGACTTTTGGTCTTGAACCCAAACATGAATGAATGATAAATGGTTGGTAGGTACCAAACTTCCCAAATTACCCAACATCTTAGTATTGAAAAAAGTTCAAAAATTTGGGAGAAAATATATTAAAAGCCTACCAATTCACAGTTGAACTGCTAGAACAGTAGAAAAATAAAAAAGGGCAATTTTTTATATTATATTATATTATATATTGAAACAAGGTAAAATAATAGAAAAGCTAATATATTTTCCCATGTTAATCCTGTTCAACTCTTTCTTTCCTTTTCAAAAATAGTTTGCTTAATATACACAGCAGTTTTATCCCAACTCAATTTTTTAAGAGGAACCAATGGGTCAATTCACCGTCCAACCAATATGCAAACTGATCGGTTTAAATGTTTAATCTTATTTTTAAAATGATGATACGAACTCAGGATTATTGATTATCATGCCACTTGTTTCTACATTTCAAGGTTCAATTTTTTACAACATTTTTATGCTTGAGAGTAGATTAATCTATTTTACATTTTTCTGCTTAAGAGTTGTATATCTTTCAAATTAAATATTATTATCTACCTTTTTTACCTTAACATTCCCTTTTCTATTTTTTTAAAAATATCCATAGCTTTTGTTTTTAACTGTTTATCCTTTTTTTTAATGAATTATTAAACGAAGCTTTTATAAAAGCCAATTCAAAGTTATCTTAAAACAATTTATTTTCACTTTAGAAAGAAGTAAATATACAATTTCATTCCAAAAAATGACAACATGTGTTGATTTGGTCTTTGAAAGTGTTCCTCCCTTAGCTGTCTTCTAATCTCCGATCAGGCGTCCTGCTGCTGATTTGATGATAAGGAGAATACCTGCAAAAGGTACTCCGATGATAAAGTCAGGATTCGGTTCTGAGTAATAAATGTTATTTAATGATCTGAAGTCAACCACTAACCTGTATTTCTTATCTTCTTTTTATAGACATTCTTTTGGGCTAATGGGCCTGAGTCAATTTTTATATTTGAGGCCCATAGTATTTTTGATTATCTTTAATTTGGATTATTTATCTTTTAATCCTGACTAGGGGTACCGGCCTAGTATGCCGAGTAGGTATTCGGTTTCTTTTTGCTGATGGTGGAACCGAGTTGATTCCTTTCCCAGTACAAAAAGTTTCTATTTATATAATGTAGTCCCTAAATTAGATAATTTCGTGACAAACCAGTTCATCTAACATGAAGTTGACTAAATTTGGGTATATATTTGTCATGAAAGGACTAAAATATTATGAAATTGAATGACTAAGTTGATAAATAAAGGACAGATTTATCATGATGTTGACGAATTAAATGGACTAAGCTAGATTTTTGGGATGAAATTATATATTTATTCAGTTTGAAAGTATTAAAAATCATTCTATTAATATCAAGTCTTCTATTCAATAATTTTTTTTTGTATAATAAATTAGATCCGAATTTATAACCGAATAATCTATAATTAAAATAAGTTAAACAAGTAAAAGTTGTAATTAAACACATTGTGAAGTCCTCAATAACGACTTGACCGGAAGATGAAAGATGAGTTTTAACTTATAATTGATATTAAAAAGAAGGGATTTTGCGAATGTGCTTTGGGATAAATATAAAGACATATAATTATTATTTTTATTATTTTGTTTAAATTCAATGTGGTGGATATATATTTACTCAAAATGGTGTCTGTGGAGACTGTGTCAGGGAGTATGGATTGGGCTGAAAGCCCATCAATGGATGGGCCAAGAAGGATCAGAATTCAGCATATGGGTCAAATAGTTAAGTCCAAAAATTGTGATGAATTGAATCTGCAAAATTATATATTTCCCATTGATACTCTGCTGCCAAGATCCATTTTCACTGCCCCATCATTATTCTTCTGTACGCTTATAAGCCACTGCCACTAATCCGTCGATCAGCACTTTTTGTTATTAATATGGTCTTGACTTGTTAATTAATAGCATAAAATTTCCCTATATCGTGAATGAGTCAATATATATATATATATATATCTTAAATCTTAATTTTAATTTATTGATGCTTTTATGCATTGATTTGTCATTTAAAAAATCAGAAATCAAGAAAATGATGTATGATGTTTCTTTCTTCTAGTTTATATATGCTACATGTTATATTAATTAAAAGCTTTTTAAATATTATAAGCAAATTGAAGTTGGATTTGTTTTTATCCATTATAAATAGATGTTTTAACATGTTTTCATTTTCTTAAACTAATGCAACATGACAGATTCTTGGCTATAAGTTATAATACATGAAATGAAAAAAAAAATGGAAAGAAATGAAATATCTCGTAATCTCTAAACTATTTTGAACTTATAAAAAAAATACAAAAATTCAGTTTAAATAAACTTTTTAATAAATATTTATAAAAGAAAAAAAAAATTAAGTTGTAATATCAATCAAACTATTCTTATAAATTAAAATCAAATTTATACTTTTTTTTAGAACTTGTTCTTATTTATTTTTTATATAATTTGAAAAGATAAATTATTTTACATTTATAAAAAATTATTTATTTTTATTTTATTTTTTCTTTTGCATAAGACCAAAAATGTTACAAGAATAAGTTTATAAATCTATGAAGTACACAAAAATAAATGAGTTTATAAATTCTTAACTTGTAAGGAGTGAATCAAACAAATGCTTTTATGAGAAAATGAATTTAACTCTATCTCTTAACATGTTTCATTTTTGTGAGAAGTTGTTTAATGTCTCAAGATGTAGGCTATGCTTAAGGACAATTGCTATCTATCTTTTTCGAGGTGAAAAATACCCTTACTAGAATAAAATTATGATTGAAAATTCTACACTTTAAATATCATTTATAAGTTTTTGTTTGCCAGAATGTTCTTAAACATTATTCATTTACTCAAGCATATTAAGAAATGTTCACTTCGTCTAAATACTCGTCTTTGTAAGTTCTGTTAGAAAGCACACTTGTTAAAAGACCTCTTTAAAGTAAGTATTCTATGAAGTTTCTTTGTTTTTCTTCCTTACTTTTACTACTTTGAAGTAACAAAAATGTAAGAGAAAAAAGAAGAGGTTCCTTAAACTTGAGAGAAAAGAAGCTTCTTATTTTTAGTCATTTTCTCTTTTTATATTCATAGTTTTTTGTTCTCGGCTCACTTCCTTGCTCTTCAATTAATTCATTTCCATTTCCAATTTTATTCCTAATATTCTATTAGGTTCCAAACACATATTTACCTACATGTTTATCTAAATTTGCCTTATAATTAAGCTATGGAATATCTATCATTCGAATCTAACATTATTTCTCTTAGGTTATGTAAATAAAGGTTTATATAACAAAATTTTATGTAATTTAATGAGAGGGAGGGGGTTAATATTAATAAATCCAAAAAAAAAAAATCCTCAAAATACTAAATTAAAAGTAAATTGATCTAAACAAACACACGTTTCAAATGTACATAGTAGTTTAAGAGTAGACGAATTGAAAGAATCTAGCTAAATATAAATCTAACCTCACTTGTATATTTTTCTTTTTGACTGCTGTTGTTTGCATCAGACGTAATATAAAAAGAAATCTAACAATAACTTGGGTATTAATTACAAATAAGAAGAAAACAAAAATTTAGATTCATTAAACAATAACTTGGGTATTAATTAATTATCAGTTTTCACCCAAGTATTTATTAGAGTAAAATGCAGAAAAATGGGGTAAAAATGAAGAATTCTTAAGGTGCTTCCAGAAAAGGGTCGCAGAATCTCCTTTGAAATGGACTGAACATGATAAAGAACATTCCCTCAAACATTTTAAGCAAGAAGAACAATATGAAACCAAAAAGTGGATTTCGCAGTTTTCCATTTCTAACCCAAAAACACTATTTTCGGTTCTTTCAGACGCAAAGATCACAATTCATCAGCGACAGTGGCACGTAGATTGTGAGATAAATAAATAGATAGGGAAACACGCTGCATGTTCTTCCCACTCCCAACCAGTTTCCACACAAATGTTACAAACAAAACCCTCTCCTTTTAGAAGCCATCACTCCATTCAAATATGACGTGTCATTATCTGTCCTTTAACAGACTCTATATTCTTAACTATTTTAAGAATATTATATTATTTTAATATAAACTAAAAGTAAACATTTAAATTAATTTATGAAAAAAATTTAACATTTTTATCTAAAAAATTGTATTTTATTTTTTTAAATTATAAATATTAACTATTTTTTTTTCTAAACTATATATATCTTCCACAGAAATTAATCATATTTGAGTAAAAACATACCTAGAACTATACTTTTTTTTCAAAAATTTTTAAATATTAAACTCACTAATATTTTTTAGTGTTTGTTATCGTATTTCTAAATTTAAAAGGATACTTTATATTTTTTTATATTGTAGGTTATAATATTTTTAATCTCTTTAAAATTAAAAAATATTTATATTTTTAATATAATTAAAAATGAAACTGAGTAATTTTTTAAACAATTTGAATGTACGTTTATTCGTGGAAGAAAATAAAAATTATTGAGCAAATTAAATTAAAAAAGTTATAACATTATTAAAAAAAATAAAATCTTTTTACTTTACTTCAGTGTAAGTTTAAAACCTTTTATATTTGAGATGAATTTTTATTTAATTTATATTTATTAAATTATAACTTATTATTTTATTTATTGTTAAATATAAATTAAATAAAAAGATTAGATTAAATATAAAATTTTTTAAAGTTATATTAATGTATAAAAATTTCTTCTTATTATTAAAAATATTACTGTGAAAGGATCTCGTGACATAAACAAACACGTGGACGACTCATCCCGCCATATCCGTTCATATGGTCGAGGCTTGGTTTTGGCTTTTGATTACTCACTCACCATTCTTTCATTTCCAGAATACCCTTTACTTGTTCCTGTAATGACTAGTTACCGTCGCAAATCTTTACCCAAGTCACATGTACCTTTTGCATCTGCACAAATTCTCCTTATTCATACATCAAACAATGGAACTGTTCTGTCACCATGAAAACTCAATGCTAGTAGTGAGGAATATATGTTCCACCTTTTGTTGAAAATGTTATATTTATAATATGAGATACATATTATTTATATTTATATAAGTTACTTTTATTTATATGAATTTAATATAAACAATTTAATTTAAGTAAATTTTAAACGACTGATATAAAGTAATATAGATTTAATAAGTGAAAAATGAGTTTAGATCCATTAGAAAATAATAATAAGTCTAAAATAAAAAGTGATTATAGTTTTCAAGACACCAAATCAAAGAATTAGAAAACATCAAATTTTGACATAAAAAATAATTATTATTTAATTAAAAATTTCATTAAACCAAAGTTCTTACTTATCATTGTGTTAGATATCACATTTCACTGTGTTTATTTTGTAGTGTTCTGTAAATCTAGTCTCTCAACAATGTCTAACAACATAACGTAGAATTTGATTTATATATAACTCTATTAGAATTAATAGAAATTTTAAAAAACTTTTCCATAAACAATATTTTTCTCGCACCATTCTATATTTATATTATATGAATACTAAATCCGCATCTTTTCACATAGACAAGAATATAAAACAAATCAATACAGCTTGTGGTAAAAAAATTTCTAATAACATTTTTATTGAAAATTATAAATATTATTATTTTTTCTTATATTTTTTATAATTCTTAATAAATTTTAAGGTTTCTTTTATTAAGCAGTCGTTTTCTGTTATGAATGAGTGTCGGACACATCATTGCTGTGGTGACCCATCTCATGGCATTGACGAAAAAAACACTGCACCCTTGCGTTTTCAAAGACTTTTTGCCGTTTTTTTCTCTCATATTACTGATTTTGCATGCGCAAGCGTGCTTCCTGTGTAACGGCGTTATGAGCCGTCGTTTCGCTATATAAACGGCCACCAAGTCCCTCTATCCTTTTCAGCAATCTCTTAGCTGTTTTTGTGTTCTCTTGTTGTTGGGGATTTTGATCATTCGCATCGCTTTTTGAAGTTCGTGTTTCTCGAAATGGCTAAGAAGGAGCAGAGAGATACGGCAAGAGTTGAAGCTGTTCTTGCGCTCATCAGGAAACAAACCCCGCTCACTGTTAAACAGGTTCTATTAATTATCTTTGCTTCACATCACATTCTCTTCCTTGATCATGCAATTATACATATATGAACAAAAATATGCTGAGTAAATAGTCTCAACTTTGTTTCTTCTGTTTCTTCTGTTCCTTCTTCTTCTGCTTCACTGTTTAGAATTAAAAAGTACATCATAGCTCTCCCTATATATGCTTTGTGTGGTTCTGTTCATAATACGTTTTTGTGTAGGAGAAGTTTTGCAACTACGCTTGTGTGGAACGATTTCTGAAAGCGAAAGGGGATAATGTAAAAAGAGCTGCGAAGCAACTCAGGGCCTGCCTTTCTTGGAGAGAGAGTATAGGCACTGGTAAATAACTATATATATATATATATATATTATATTATCACAATTATATATCGTGAAAAGTGCAACCTATAGGCAAAGGGTCTTGCTTTTCCCTTTATTTGATATGAAGCCTTAAAGCCTCCTTACCAATGATTAAAGCCTCAAACAAGAAAGTGTTTACTTTTTTGTTATCTTCTTCAATATGATTATTACTAGTTTTAATTTGTCTATTATTTTGTTACACAGAGCATTTGGTGGCAGATGAATTCTCAGCTGAACTGGCTGATGGGTTGGCTTATGTGGCTGGCCATGACGATGAATCCAGACCTGTGATGGTAATTTTATTGTTGGTTCTTCATTTGGGTGTGTGAACACTAGCTTTATATTTATGTTAATGACCTGAATTGGGGTAACGCCATAACAGATTTTCCGGATGAAGCAAGACTACCAGAAGCTTCACTCCCAGAAAAAGTAAGTTCCCAAACATAAGAGAATTAGAAACCTAACATTATCACCCTTGTGTTGTTAATTTTCATTTGTGCAGATAGAGCTAAAGTGTGGTTGGTTTTTCTCTTGTTTTATTCCAAAGGCTTACTCGTCTGTTGGCGTTCACAATGGAGGTGGCTGTTTCGACCATGCCAAAGAACGTACAACAATTTGTCATGCTTTTCGATGCAAGTAAGTACTTCCACCCACAATTCCCGTCATGCCGTTTCACAAAACAACACTACCCTCATTAAAATAAATAAAATAAAAAGCGTAAAAAGCCATGTAAACTGAATCATTGTTCCGGATCCCAACCACAGATCTGAGGCACTCTCAGAAATTGTCTGAGACTGCACAGCAAGTGTCACGGTCTACACTCCAATTAGTGGCACAGAAATACCTATCATACTACCCTTTACCTTTTGCCATTAACCAATGATTTTCGATGAATGATATTCTTATGGAAAGTGTTAACCTAATGTTGAATAATAAAAAATATTTATTAATTTAATAAGATTCTATTCTTAGACCTTCAAACACTTGCATGGAGAAATGAATGTTTAAAAGAGATTAATTGAATTAGGCTAAAGAAAAATAAAATAGATGATGTGATAAAAAAATAAAAAGAAAAGTAAGTATAGAAAAAAAAAATTGTGAGACCGCTGATTATTTTCTGCTCTTTGCTTTGTTAAACTGAACCAAAAATTCTATAAATCTTGATCACCCTCTTTACACTAAAATTACCGTGATCTAACAAATTGACCTTGCTATGTATTATACAAAGGTTAAATAAATAAATAAAAATTACATAATTGGGAGAATTGATTTAGGAGGGTCGTGTTTGTTTGCAGGCTTTTACAGGTCTGCATCTGCTCTTATGAACTTACTGCTGGCAGCACTGAAAATAACGGGGGAGTACTACCCGGGCCGCCTTCATAAAGCGTTTATCATAGACCCTCCCTCGCTGTTCGTTTACTTATGGAAGGTAAAAACAAAAGAGGAGAAAATCAAAATTCATAATGCTCAATTTTGGCAATCTAGTCTTAACCAGTGCCAGTTAAACTCCTATATCATTCCACTTTTTATTTATATAATATTAATTTTTTTAACATTATTTTCTGTTTGATATCACATCATGCATGTGGGTGTGTACCACATGTTTTTCAATAATATTTTGACATTATGAAAAGTTTGGTTAGGTTCAATAACGTGTTTGTGCATGCATGTTCTTGGAACAGTCAGAGGTTTGCATAGCTTTGATAGAAGAAAAATGTTAGTAACTAAAAAGATGAAAAGGAGATGATTGTGTGTGTTGAGGGTGCAGGGTGTGGGCGCAGTGGTGGAGCTATCAGGAGTGACGACAGTGGTGTCATCGGTGGATTTGGAGGAATCAGAGGAAATGAAAGCGAAGGAGAAGGCGAAGATTGGGTCATGCTCCTCTTCCCGCTTTGCCTTCACAGTCTCCCACCACGTTCACTCATTCAAGCCTTGGTATCTCAGCCTCTCAGACACGTCAGCATCCCTGGTGGGTCCCACACAACGGACACCGCGCCCTTCCTTCCTGCAATCGCCGTGGTTGCGGAGAGGCAGAGCAGAGAGAGAGACCTCTCGGGAATCGTTGATTCCGTTTTTCAAGTTTTACAGAAGACCGTACGATGAAACGCTCTATAGGTCAAAGATGCGGCCCCCACTGGGTGGACTCGTATCATCTCACGTTACAGTTAGACGACACCACCTTTCACTTTCTCAACGTTTCTGAATCTCACAACACACCCCTTTTTCTTTTCTTTTCTTTTCTATCTTTTTTCCTTCCCCATGAGATCAAAGTACATAGAGTACTCCTAGCAGTGGTGTGTGGTGTATTTCAATTGAGTGTGTTTCGAAGCTAGTAATAATTTCTGTATTAAATTTGCGTTTACATGTTTTTAATGGGCTTTGAAACAGAATGGATTAACTTATGGGCCGATGATTCACTCATTGTTCTCCCTCAATTTCAAGTGTGTCCCCATGAGCTCGATGTCGCTTGTCACATCATGAAAGAGAACCAAATTAAACGACTTGACGTATTTAGCAGCCACGGCAGGCGATGGTTTTTGTTTTTATTTCTGTACAGTTTTGTAATGTCTGCTGCATGGGAAGAATGGAGCATGTTCGAAACGGAACTCTTACAGTGGCAAAACTCAGTAATTCAAGTGTTTGTTATAAATTTGACTCTTGTAAGGATATTTAAAGAGTAATAATTCAAAATGTTAATAAATATTTATAATAACATGTGTTTATAATATTTTTAATAATTTTTCAAATTTTAATTTATTAAACTAATTGTTTTTCACTCGTACAGAGCATTTCCAGATTACGGTTTGTAATTGCTGCATGACTTCAGTTTTAAAATCAAATTCTCAACTTATAATGAAGGTTTTCTCAACTGGTTGATCCTCACCGCCGTGGATTAAAAATTCCATTGAAATCAGCATTTTGAACTATAGTCTTTAGGCATATACTATTTTCATTATTTGAGATAAACATTACAAACATCTGACATGTCATGTACATCAACTTGTATTGCGGAAACAACCACAAGAAAACAACACTAGAAAAAAAAAAAAAGTACAAAGATGTTGTGTATCACTTTATGCTTTGTTGTGGAGGGTAACCAAATCTAGGTTAGCACCATAGGTTCTATTTAGCGCCTCAGCGCACCAACCATGCCCATCATCTACCGTTGGCATCCTTACTTCCATAACAGGAATTGCAGGTTGGCGAGAACCAGGCATCACGACACCAATTAAAACTCTTAGCACGTTCGCAGCGTCTATGTCCATGCACACGTTGATTTCTGGGACTCCTTTAGGCGCCTCAGGTATTCCCACTATCTTGGAATATCCCAACAAGTGGTTTTCTTCTGCCTTTTTACCCTCACCTTCATAGACAAGGATCAATGCCTCGTTTTGATTATCATGAACAGTTGTGAAAACTAGCTCCTTCCGCGCTGGCATTGTGGTATTCCTCGGAATTACAGGGACAAAGTTGTTCCCATCAGCTCGAATCCCAACGGCAAGAGGTGTGGCTTGGATAGTTAACAAGTCCAAGTTCCCAAAGGGATCATTGATGCCAGAAGCAACAGCTCCTTCCACTGCTGCACCGCAAACAGCAGCTTCCAAAGGATTCATGCCTTTGTAAAGTTCCTTTCCTTTACATATGTTAGTAACAAGATTCTTCACCCTTGGGATATAAGAGCATCCACCTACAATTATTACATCATTTACGTCCTCAGCTTCTACCTTGGCATCTTGCAAACACTGGATGATAAGGCTTTCACATTTCTCAAACACCGTTCTGTTTACCTCCTCAAACTCCTCCCGGTCAACAACCTTGCTTATCTTCAAACCATCTCCCAAGTCCACATCAACCTGAACACTGGTCTGAGAGGAAAGCCGGTGAACGGCATCCTGGGTTGCAACTCGAAGCAGGCCCATCCATTTAATTTCTTTGACCCCACGGTTCTTAAACAGATCTTGAGAATCTGGATACAGATGAAGCATCATATTCTGAAGCAAGTCTTCACCACCAATGGTACTTCCTGCCAAGGCTTTTATCTGCGATACTCCTCCAGCAGTAGCAGTGACAGCAACATCGCAATAACCAGCACCCATATTGAAAATGAGACCAATTTTCTCACTTCCGCTGCCCAAATTTTCTTGAGAAGCCTGCTGTTGTTGCTGTCCATATAACAAAGCCACAGCTGTTGGTTCAGGCATTAATCTGAGAACATGAAGGCCAGCCATGGCACAAGCACGCTCTATCCGGGTTAGCTGAAATCGACTGAATGCAACTGGAACTGTAAGAACTACATTTCTTATTGGTCGTTTCAACTGAGTTTCGACCATTGCTCTTAATTCCACCAGAAATATTGCCAGGACTTCTTCTGGAGTCGTAGATCTCCACATATTGTTCACTAATGCAGCAACAAATGGGCGAACGCCAATGTCCAAGGTCTGTACAAGAAATGGGAGGTTTTTACTTGCATGGACAACCGGGTCAGTATCAACTCTGCCAATCAAGCGTTTCATGTTGAAAACTGTGGCTCCAGACAGCATCTCCTGATCATGGGAGAGTTGACTACTAACTCCACAAGAAGGGATGGTGTCTTTGAAGGTTACATATGACTTCATAATCTTTTGATTCCTTGTGTTCCTCAAAAGCTCCACTTGGGAACCATTCCATAGAGCAACACTACACTGTGATGTACCAATGTCAATTCCAATCGCTATTTCAGGAAAAGTAGATGACTTTTCTTCTCCAGAGGTTTCACTGTCAGATGCCACAGTATATGCAGGTTCCACCATCCTGCGTTTAACAGACAGAGGAAAGTTAAGAGAGTTTTCATCAAAACATTATAACATGTCCAAAAGAACACTCTGAACTCACAACTCCGATAAGTAACAGCGTGTTCAGTTATCGTCACTTAGTTTTAAATTGTCATTTTGGCTAACGTTAAGTACTCTTCAGTCCAAAAACCACATGATCATTGCAGAAGTGAAGAAAAAGCACAAAGGCATACTGTTAGCAGCATCATTTCATCAAATGATGATTGATCATTCACGACTCTCATCCATTCTGCAGTTGTTAAACTTAACTATTCTCTAGAACCCGGTAGATAACATTGGTAATAGTAAATTTTCATCGCAAGTGTAAATGTAACTATCAGACCACAAATCATACATATACATAATCTTCCCAATCTTCCCAAACAACAGCGCAAAATAGAATTGAATTTGAAACATTCTGATGTCGTTTGACAACAAATAAAGATAGCATTCCAATCCCTTCAAGAGAGCAATGGATATCTCACAGCAATAAGTCACCATATTTGGCATCAATTATAGACCCAAAATCCAGGTGTGAAAAAGCACAAAAACACATTCCACGCAAGTCTTCTTACAAACACCTACACTACAAGATAACTTCACTAAAGTAAAATCAAACTGCAGCAAAACTCATCACAGAACTAACCATGCATTATCCTTCGTAAGTATCATCCAACAAATCAGACAAACTAAGTTACTAATAATCACACTGTTACACATATATTTCAATGCTGCAGATTAATCCCATTAATACATGAACTGACCAACAATATATTTCTACAATTGCATTTTTTCCATCCTAAATCGACTAATTGATAGGTCTTGCAGCGGGCTTAAGTAGCATCAAGGGAACAGATTTTCATTAAATACATTCCTCAATTACGACGAAGTACACGTTAAAGTGAAACTGTGCGTGTAGTGTGAATGTGAGTACGAATGCATCATGGTGGCGATTCTATTCCTCGAGTATCAATTAACAGTAATTACCTTCACATGATACAAGAGGGAGAGAGATGAAAGTAAAGAAGACAAACCTGAAAGGCGCAGCACAATGTAGAAGAGAGCAGAAGAATAGAAATGAAGCAAAGCGAATAGAGCAACACAAAACGCGATACCGATGCACAACACAGACGCTAACTAATACAGAGCTCCTCCTGTTCTAGACCCTCCCAGAAACCACCTAATACTTAACACTTTCGGTGCATTTTTTTCATATCTATACTAAATTAATTTAAATTTTATTCAACAATTAAATAATTATATTAATTTAATAAAATATTACCACTGTTTGTATCGATTTGCACGACTCTTGTGGTCATTTTATTTTACTTAAATAAGATTATTTCTGATGAAAGTTATCTCTTTTTCAAGTAAAAAAATTAATAAAATAAATATACATAAACAAATACTACTTGTGTTTTTAGGATCGATAGATTTTCTTTAAAAGGAGATCATGGTATTATCCAAAGCCAAAAATGCATATATATTTTAATTGATAATAGGTTTAAAAAATACATTAAACATAATTTATAATTTTTTAATTTGTATATTTATCATTTACCACATACCAGAATTTTCCAGACTCCAGTTGATTACGTGGCAAGTCCAAGAACTTTGTCCCCTGATTGTTCTAGATTATTGTTTTTCTGAATTCCATGATGTACCTATGTATGATGACCATAACATTTAATTCAAATTGTAAACCAAAACCTTTTCTTTAGCACCAAACACTAACTATTTACAAAATCATTAGCATTTAATTGTGTAATTGTCTATAG
The DNA here is from genome assembly GCF_003935025.1 of Abrus precatorius. Taxonomy (NCBI): domain Eukaryota; kingdom Viridiplantae; phylum Streptophyta; class Magnoliopsida; order Fabales; family Fabaceae; genus Abrus; species Abrus precatorius. Next base: position 10,063,196 of record NW_020874406.1, on the reverse strand, counting down.
TTCATTGTCAAGATATTAGAGCATACATGATCCTGGAACTGTACTACATAATAAATTTATTTTTCTATGCACCTTGCTTTCAAAAATAATAAAAATAAATAACAATCTTTTTAACTTTACTCGCATGAAATATCAATGATTAAAAAAAAAAGAAAAGAAAAGTAACTATTAAATATTATGGTAAGAATGATCTTTATAAAAAAGGAATAATTACATTTATACCGTTTACGGTTTAACAAAATTTTATTTAATATTTTACTTTTTTCTTTCTTAATTCGTATTTGACAAATTATGAATTAGAAAAATGTATTTAGTATTATATTATTATACAAATTAAGGGAAATTTGTGTAAAATTAAGAAAAAGAAAAATACCAAGTAAAAAATTTTAAACTTAAGACAGGATGAGTGTTATTTTGTTTAAATAGAATGACAATAGACATCAGTTAACAATTTTAAATAAATTATAAAAATTTGTTATAAACACACTCCTAGTGTAATTTTTATGCAATTCTAATAAATATATATATTAAATTCTTATAATACCTTTACTTTATCAAAATCCAAATATTAAATAAATTTTATTTTCTTGGAGCTGCTTGAATCAGTTTAGTTCAATACTTATATTTAAAATACTTACTAATTTAGATATTATTTGAAAATAATAATCCCTGTTAAATATATTTTTACCATTAATTTACAATTATTAACGAGTATCTATCTCATGCAATATAGAAATATTATTAAAATCAAATAAAATGTAAAGTATAAATTACAGTATAAAATATTTATTTTTTGCTATTACAGTATAAAATATTTTAAAATATAGAAAATGTTTATGATTCATTTAAGTTAAATTACAAAATTCTAGATTAAAATTTGAAAAATGTAAAACGTTTAAAAACGTTGTTAATTTAAATGAATTCAAATTTAAAATTTAAAAACAAGTCAAGAATAATACGTGTCGTTCTTTGAGATAGGGCTAAGTTAAAATTTTAACTATTCTAAAAAACTGAACTTTAATTTGATATATAAAGTAGATTAATTTTATGATATTCAATATTAACGTTGTATATAAGATTTTGTTTGATTCAATCTTAACATAAAAATTTGGTATGTCCCTGATTGAGTATTTATTAATTATATTAGTAAAAATATTAATTTTCAATAATTAGTATTTTAAAAAATTAACTTAACTTAACAATGTGTAATAAATAATTAAATAATATAAAAAATATTAAAATGAATTCAAAATAAACTAAAAAACTAATTAAAAATAAAATTTGATATATTCGAGTAAATATAAAAATAAAAGCGGTTATTAGTTAGCTGGTCTTCGAATGATTTTTTCGTCGCGGTTCACTCCTTTTTTTTTTTTTTTTTCAAAATCTTCGATTTCAATTTGGATAACTTGTTTTTTTTTTTTCCTTTTTCAATATGGATAACCTGTTCAAATCACTTAAAATGGACCCTTGAAAAACGTTATTATCCATTTTCGAATGCTTTTTAGCCCATTTATATCTTTTTCTGTTCACATCCTTATTAAAAAAAACGTGCATTCTTATTAGATAAATTTTCAAAAATTAAGATTCTAAACTTAAACCTTTTTTCTCAAATAAGTTGCTATAATTAAGTTTTTGTACTTTCAAAAGTTAAATATTAAATTTATTAATTATTTTAAAATTAGAATTTTACACTTTTAAAATAAGTCTTGAAAATTAAAATTTTATATTTTTAGAAATTAATTTTTAAAATTGTAAATTTTTTATTTTTGGAAAATTATTTTTAAAAGTATCATTAATTTCATAAATCAATTTTTAAAAATGTAAAATTTTATTTTCAGAAATTAATTCTTTTGGTCAATTTGGATAACTTGTTCAAATAACTTAAAATGCACCCTAGAAACACGTCACGATCCAATTTTGCGTTACTTTTTTTTTTCCTGTTAACATTTTTTTAAAAAGATTGCATTCTTATTTTAAATTTACAAATATTAAGATTCTCGACTTAATTTTTTTAAATAAGTTTTTATACTTTCAAAATTACTTTTAAAATATATCTAATATTTTTAAAATTATGATTTTACCCTTAAAAAATTTAAATTAAGATTTTACACTTTTAGAAATTAATTTTTGAAAGTGTAAAATTTAATTTTTGAAAACTTATTTTTAGAAATATAACTAATTTCATAAATTAATTTTTAAAACTTAAAATTTTATTTTCAAAAATTACCTTTTTTGGTCAATTTGGATAACCTGTTCAAATCACTTAAAATGAACCCTAGAAACATGTCATGATCCATTTTGGGTCACTCTTTTATTTCACATCGTTATTAAAAAAGTTTTGCATTCTTATTAAATAAATTTTGAAAAATTAAGATTTAAAATTTAAAATATTTTAAATAATATTTTATAATAAATTTTTTATACTTTCAAAATTTAATTTTTAATTTAATTAATTATTTTTTAAAATAAAATCTTAAAATTATAATTTTACACTCAAAAATTAACATTAAGATACTTTTAGAAATCAATTTTTAAAATTATAAAAATTTAATTTTGGAAAACTATTTGCAGAGTATCAGTAATTTTATTAATTAATTTTTGAAATGTAAAATTCTATTTTCAAATTTTTTTTTTGTCAAATTGCATAATCTATTCACGGTAGGTCCATTATGGGTTACTTTTTCTTTTTTCTTTTGTTCACATCCTTATTAAAAAAATTTGCATTTTTATTAAATAAAATTTCAAACCTTAAGATTCTAAACTTAATATTTTTTTATCAAATAAGTTTCAAAAATATATATTTTAAACTTATTAATTAATTTTAAAATATATTTTAAAATTAGAATTTTCAATTTTAAAAATAATTTTTTAAAATTAAGATTTTATACTTTCAAAAAATTAATTTTTAAGAATAAATAAATTTTTTATATGACAAACAATTATCTAACATAGCATATTTAAATATTCTTTAAGTCTTTATATAAAATCATTTTTTGTAATTTAATCTTTATAAATAAAAATAATTGTATATCATATCATATGCAAAAAATTGTTTTTAAATTTGTCCTACCTTGATATTTTCATATTAGTATCAAATGATATTTTTCCATCATTTTCAAAGAGTATTTTGAATTTTTTAAAGAAACTTTATATTTTACTTTATACATTTTTAATTAATAATGTCAAGTTTTATTTTACAAACTGATATTTTTTACTTTAAATTAATGTAGAAACTAATATGAAAAATCATATTTTGATTTGTTTTTATATGAATATTATTTTAATCTTAAATATCATTATTTGTTTGTTTTATCACATGTTTATAATAATTCTCATATATTCTTTTATGATCTTTATTTGAATGTTATTTTTTTTTAAAATAGTTAATTTGTAATTACAAATAAAATAAAATAAAATAATGATGATAGCGATAATTTAAAGAGTTATTTTAATTTTTTTACAAATATACTAAAAATATAGAAAAAACTCCTTAAAAACATGACTAATATTTGAGATATTAAAATAAAGATGATTGGAGAAGGATGAGAATTATAGTAAGATACCATAGAGTAGAAAAATTATGATAATGGAGATGAAATATGAGACTTATTTAAAAAATTTAAAATATTCTTATGAAGATAATAAGAAAATATTATTTGACACATAAAAATGTTGCCATATTAGTAGGATGAATTTGAAAATAATTTTTTTTACAAAAACTGATATACAATTTTTTTTATTTATAAAGATTAAATTATAAAAAATATTTTAAGAATAAAAATTAAAAGATAATTTAAAATTGTCAAGATATATAGTCATTTTTCTATTTCATATAAAAATTGATATATAATTTTTTTATTTATAAAAATATAGTATAAAATAAGGTATTGTATTAAAAGATCATTTATCCTAGTTTTTAAGTGTAAATTTAATTTTTGAAAACTTATTTTTAAAAGTATCAATAATTTCATAAATTAATTTTTGAAAATGTACAAATTTTATTTTTAAAATTAATTTTTTTTGTCAATATGGGTAACCTGTTCAAATCACTTAAAATGCACCCTATAAAGTATCAACACGTCATGATGCAATTTTTGCCGGGGCGGCATCGACGCTTTTTTTTTTTTTTCCTTTTCTGTTCACATTTCATTAACAAATTTTGCATTCTTATTAAAGAAATTTCAAAAATTAAGATTTTAAAATTATTTTTTTAAACAAGTTTTTATAATTAATATTTTATATTTTAAAAATAAATTTTTAAATTTATTAAATTTGTTACAATAAATTTTTAAAATTAGAATTTTACACTTTTAAAAATAAATTTTTAGAATTAAGATTTTATACTTTCATGATCCATTTTAGGTTACTATTTTGCCTTTTTTTAACATCCTTGTTAAAAATTTTTGCGTTCTTATTAAATAAATTTTCAAAAATTAAGATTCTAAACTTAAACTTTTTAAAATAAGTTTTTATTATTAAATTTTTATACTTCCAACAATTATTTTTTAAATGAATTAATTATTTTTTTAAATAAATTTAAAAATTAGAATTCTACACTTTTAAAAATAATTTTTTAACATTAAAATTTTTACTTTGAAAATTAAATTTTGAAAATATAAAATTCTATGCTTAAAAACTTATTTATAAAAGTATCAGTAATTTTAATAATTAATTTTCAAAAGTGTAAAGTTCTATTTTTATTTTTTATCCAATTTGGATAACCTATTCAAATAACTTTAAACGGATCCTAGAAACACGTCATGGTCCATTTTGGTTTACTTTTTCGTTTTTTTTTCCTGTTCACATCCTTATTAAAAAAAATTGCATTCTTATTAAATAAAATTTCAAAAATTATGATTATAAACTTAATTTTTTTCAAATAAGCTTCAAAATTTAAATTTATTATTTATTTTTAAATAAAATTTTAAAATTAAATTCTATATTTTAAAAAAAATTTAAGATAAAAAATTTACACTTTCAGAAATTAATTTTTAAAAGTGTGAAATTCTATTTTCAGAATTTTTTTAAAAATTATTAGTAATTTCATAAATTAATTTTTGAAAGTGGAAAATTTCAATTCCAATAATCCTGTTTAAGAGAAATTTTACTTTTTCACTTTCTTTTCACAGCCTTATTAAAAAAATTGCATTCTTGTTATAGTTTTAAAAATAAAAGTGTAAAAATTTAATGTTCAAAATTAATTTTGAAACTGCTTAATTTTAAAAATTTATTTTGGTAGTATAGAAGTCTACTTCTGACAACTTGTCTATGGATTAATAATTTAAAAAATAATTTTTAAATAATGTAAATTTTAAATTTTAAAATGTATTTATAAAAATTTAGAATTTTAATTTTGAAAATTTATTTTAAAAAAATGTTAGTGCTGACAAATTAATGAAGGCCGATAAAGATGTCATATTTTATTATAAGTTTATATATATATATATATATATATATATATATATTATACAATCAAAATAATAGATATATTTAGAAAGTAATTATATTTGAAATATTTTCGAGAAATATAATGATAAGAGAATAGTGAAGCTTAGAACAAGGAAAAACAGTAAATGTTATTAGAGACGAAGAGTGAAATTTCAAAGAAAAGAAAGACTACTTTAAAATAAAAAATTAAAATTAAATAATTATTAAATTTATTTTAAAAAAGTTACAAAAAAACTAATAAGATGAAAAAGATATTTTTTTTTGGTGCAAAAAAGCAAACTTTCCATCTGTTTAACGGAACCATTGGGTTTTCGTTTAAGGTAGTTGCTTTTGATATTGTCCTGATAGAACTTTCAATTTAAAATATTTTTAAATTTAATTTTCAAAACTAACTAGTAAATTTTTTAATTTTTTCGTCCAAAATGAATTGATACAGTTTTTATAAAAATATACAAAAATAAAGTTCCTTCTTTTAGTAGTGTATTAGTTTAATTTATTGTACAACACACTTGTATTTTATTTAAAAATAAATATACATATAATTTAATAATTAAAGAATAAAATTTTATATTTTATAGATAATTATTTATATATAATAAAAATATTTTAACTTAACTTTATAACTACAAATAATACGTATTAAAATCATAAAAATTTAATAAAATTGTATGCTGTCATTATATATATACACACACTTTGTTGTCAGGACAATTCTCGTTACCAGCAAGATAAGGGAAAGGGGAGTTATGGCATCTAATAAAAGAAAAGCCGGAAATATGTCAAGTCAAATAACAGCAGTTCATAATTATAGACAAGCTAATAATCTGTAAAATATGTGTACATTAAATGCTTCGCATGCCCTTGGTGACCAGAAACGAAAATATCAAATCGGGGTCTGAGTCAGATACCACCAAAAAAGATTGACAAATTTGATTGTTTCAAAGTTATCACAAACTTCGTAGTGGCAACTGCTAAAATTCTTCATCCCATGATTGGCAGGAAATTTCCTAACCATACAACTATGACTGAGTTTATTGAGCATATGAATTTATATTTTAAGAATAGGACTTTAGTTTTTACTGCATTATCGTTCCTACCAAAAATGGCTACCAAATTTCTTGTTCGCTTTGGTGCCTTACTTGTGTTCCTTGTATGTTCCTATGTTCCAAGGAACGCTAATTCAGTTGAACTTGGCTCTAGTATTGTGGCTGGCACCAATTCATCTTGGCGATCATCTTCTGGTGACTATGCTTTTGGGTTCTATCACCTTCCTAGGGGCCACTATCTTGTTGGAGTTTGGTTCGACAAGATTCAACAAAGGACACTGGCTTGGTCTGCAAACCGTGACAATCCAGTTGAAATTGGATCAACCATCAATCTTACACAAAGTGGCCAACTTTTGGTCCAACATGTCAATGGGTCTTCATTTCCTATCTACAATGGAACAAACACAGCTTCTGCGGTGATGCAGAATGATGGGAATTTCATCTTGAGGAATTCACTTTCCAACATGATATGGCAGAGCTTTGATTCACCCACAGATACACTCCTATTAGGCCAAACTTTGAGTATGGGTCACAAGCTCTACTCCAATGCCATTGAATTGGAGGACTACTCAAAAGGACAATACAGTTTGGAGATCCAAAAATCTGATGGCAACATAGTTCTAAAAGCTTATCGATACACTAATGCTGCTTATTGGTTCAGTGGAATTATCCCTTACACAGATGTGAGAATTATTTTTAACAAAACAACATCTTTTCTTTACGCGGTGAATGGAACCTCCCAAATTATATATAACATGACAACTGAAGCAGTAGGTGCAATAGAAGATTATTATCATCGTGTGGTAGTGGATGGTCAAGGAAACTTTCAGAAGGCGATTTACCATAAGAAAAATGGCAATGAGTGGACGCCTGCGTGGAAGGCTGTACAACAGCCCTGCAAGGTGACTGCTCTTTGTGGGGTGTATGGCTTTTGCAATTCATCTGGCAACACTTTCAATTGTGAATGCTTCCCTGGCTATACACCTTTGGATCCAAGTGCACCTTCCAAAGGGTGCTATTTCAAAGAGGAGGACTCTATAATGGAAGTGGAAGTAAAAGAAATTCCAGATGCTGATATACCAAACGGTGATTATTTTTTTCTTGATCTACAAGTCATAAATAATTCGGATTTGGAAAGCTGCAAGAGGGCACTGATGGATGACAATTTCTCCATGGCTGCTGTTTTAGATGGCTCTGCTTGTCATAAGAAAAAGTGGCCTATTATAAATGCTAGAAGAATCAGCTCTGAGACAAGTAATCTTGTGACACTGATTAAAGTTCCTCGGGTTGTCATGCACAATGGAAAGGATTCACCATCTTGGGTTGTTTTGCTGGGGGCTCTCATCTCTTGCTCCCTTCTTGCTGCTTTGTTTGCAGCTACTGCCATCTATCATCACCCTGTTTATGGGCATCTTATACACAAAAGGGAACCACCAAAGCCAAAGCCAATGGATATCAATCTAAAGGCATTCTCATTCCAACAGCTTAGAGAAGCAACAAATGGATTCAAGGACAAACTTGGCCGAGGTGCCTATGGTACAGTGTATAGTGGGGTCTTAAACTTGGAGGGTCAACAGGTTGAGGTTGCTGTCAAACAACTGGAGGAAGTAGAAGAAGATCAAGGTGAGAAAGAATTTGTTACAGAAGTTCAAGTTATTGCTTTGACTCATCATAGAAATCTTGTTGCTTTATTGGGCTTTTGCAATGAGCAGAATCATCGGCTTCTGGTTTATGAGAATATGAAAAATGGGACACTATCCAACTTCCTTTTTGGAGGAGGGGATAAACCCAGCTGGGAATGTAGAGTAAGAATTGTGCTTGAAATTGCAAGAGGCTTGTTATATCTGCATGAAGAGTGTGACCACCAAATCATCCATTGTGACATAAAGCCTCAGAATGTTCTTCTTGACTCGAATTACACTGCAAAGATTGCGGATTTCGGTCTGGCAAAGCTACTGATGAAAGATAAAACTGGAACAAGCACCTATGCTAGAGGGACCATGGGATATATGGCACCAGAATGGCTCAAAAATGCACCGGTCACTGCTAAGGTGGATATCTACAGCTTTGGCGTTTTGTTGTTGGAAATCATATTTTGCAGACAGCATATGGAGTTGCATCAAGTTGAGGATGGAACAACGGGTGATGACATAGTACTCATTGATTGGGTTCAATATCTGGCAAAAGAAAACAGTTTAAGAATAGTAGTGATTCATGATGCTGAAGTTGAAAGTGATTTCAAGAGGTTTGAAAGAATGGCAATGGTTGGATTATGGTGCGTGAGTCCCAATCCAACTTTTCGACCATCTATGAAAAAGGTGGTAGAGATGTTGGAAGGAACTATAGAAGTGGGTGTTCCACCACTTAGCTGATCCATGGAAAAATGGTGCAGAGAAAATTGGAAGTTCGTGATTCAACTTATGTTAATTTTATTTTCGTTTTAAATTTATCTAAGATCAACTTTTGCGTGCCATTTTTATCATTTGGACTGGGCTCTAAATTTTGCTATATCGCGTAATTTATGTATTTTTAATTACCAATATAGTAAGAAAAGAATGACAAAAGTAAAATATATTTTTATTTCAACTGTCATTGTTATATATAGTCATCCTTTCCCAGCAGCCATATTAATCTTCTTATAGGGTACATGATATGCATATTGAAGGTATAAATCTTTTTTTATTGTAAATAGCTAATCTTACCTTCCTGTAAAACTTTCGTAAGTTGTTCTCGACAAAACAAATCTAAACTTTTCTTAATAACTTGTCGTAATGTTATTTTCGTAACTTAAATTTATCATATTTAATGAAAAAAGATAATGGTAAAAACTCCCATTAATGTAAAAAAGAGAATATTTTATTTTGATTAAGAAGAAAATTTTATTTTTCTCAATAAATTAAAAATAAGAATAAGAAGCTTAATTATTTTATTAAAACTATACAACGTTTTGTAGTACGCAAATTAATAAGATAATTTTGATTCCACAAATTTTGAATTTTTTACAGAAAAATTATTAAAAAAATACACAAATAGATCCGTCACTTAATTATTTACCCAAATAGACTCTTTTGTAGCATATTTTTATTAGCCAGAATTCGGTTCTCAGACTTGATTTTTTTTTTTTGTTTTTAAATTTTGTTTTATATTTATATATAATAAAATAAATATTATTATTTAAATTATATTTATATATTTATATTTTTTAAAATAAATATTTATAATATGTTATTCTAATAAATATTTATAAATATTTTTTTAATTATATATAATAAAATAATTTTATTATTTGAATTGTGTTTATATTTTTATATTATTTGAAAATAAATAAAAATAAAAATAATAATATTTATTTTACATGTTTATTAAAATTTATTTTACATATTTAAGATAATAAATAATATTTTTGTTTTTCTTATTATATTATTTAATATAATTTTAATTTTTTTAAAATGATATTAATATTATATTCTAAAATTATATTTTTCGTTATTTAATATTATATTTTTTTAAAAATAAAAATTACAATAAAAATTTATTTAATTTTAAATTTGTATAAAATAAAAATTATAATAAAAATTTATTTAATTTTATATATTTATAAAATAAATAAAAGTATTAAATAATAACCAATTTATTTATTTATTTTGAGATATTAATCCTTATTAAAATTTATACATAATTATTTATTTAAAAAATATGTTATTAATATTAATAAATATTATTAAATAATATTATGTAGATATATATATATATATAATTATATATTTAATATAAATTACAAATACTAAAAATTTAAAAGTTGCAATGACATTCATAAAATTAAAAATGACATTAAAAAAATTTTAAAATAACAACAACAATATAAATCAATATAAACTATAATTTTGTTGTCCTTTAATGTCAATCTCTGTTTTTATCCTACTGGACTTGGGTCAACTCTTTGAAGTTCTTTTCAGTTCTGAATTTAGACACAAAGTTGGCTTCGTGTAAGTTAGTCAATAATCTTCGTGTCTGAGTTCTCGTATTCCTTAGAAACTTGTTGTAAAGTATACAGGGAGATATGTAGATGTCAAAGTTATGGTGTGTGTGTGTAAGCATGAAGCAAGTATATGCGAGCATAGGATGTAAACTTTTTGGAACTTGCCACAATCACACCACATTTCATCTAATCATACTGTAAATCTTCTTACGGGTCAAATTTTCTGTCGGATGTTGCGTTTTTTCGACTAAAAATCTAGTGTTTGTTCTGTCAAAGGTGATGACTCTATGAGTGTTTGCCTTTGACTGTGCATCTTGAATTGCTTTAGTTGCAACCTCCGAGTACATATGTCCAGCATTAATCATTGCATCTACTTCCTTGCCTGTTGCCATGACCATGGCGCAAATTGGCAGGTTTTTAGTTTTCTTTAAGACCGAAATGATTGACTTTGCTAGGTTTGTTGTCATGTATTCCCAACGTTGTCTGTTGTCCCATGCCAGCGTCCATTTTTTCCTTGGGATGTTGTCTAACCATTGTGCAGCTTCAGGGTTATTATCTTTTACGATGTTGTAATAGTAAAAGAATTTCGATTCAGTCATCCCATATGCTGAAAAAAGATTACAAATTAAATTAATGTAACTAGCTAAGTAATTGTATAAAATATTAATAATAATATAGAGTACGTAAAAAATTAAAATTACCCATATTGATGACATCTTTCTTCAGTGCAACATTTTTGAATCGTCCCATGAAGTTTTATGCAATATGTCTAATGCAATAGACATGGAAAGAATTGTTTTCTGTCCAACTACTTCCATTTCTGAAGTATGCACTTCTTATGGCTTCGTGACGATTCGAAATAAGGCACAACTCCTCTTGCGGGGTTACGTACCTCCTTAAGTTTTTCAAAAAAAAGAACCATACATCGTTGGTTTAACCTTCAACCACAGCAAAGACAATGAGAATTATGTTGTTGCGGCCGTCTTGCGCAATTACCACTAATAAAGTCCCTTTGTATTTGCCATACAAAAATGTTTCATCCACTTGAACAATTAGTTTGCAAAAGGAAAAACCATCAATGCATGGCTTGAAGGTCCAAAACAACCTCTTGAAAAACACATTCTCCTCGTCAAACAAGCCACCCTTGTATGCTAGTTGTGTACTCAATTTTCAGATGAAGCCCAGAACATACAATTGCATTGCAAACAACTATCTAGGTAACTTATGGTATGACTCCTCCCAATTTTTGAAGATATTTTTAATGGCATGTTGTTTTCTCAACCATCCATTTCTATAGCTGATTGTGTAACTTATTGTGGATTTTATGTGGGCTAAGATGGTTGCGATGGGTGTGGATGGATCAGTTTTAATAATTTCACAAATAGTTTGTGAAATCATTCATAATCCCAACTTGTTATGATCCTGTGAAATGAGTGGAGAAGCACATGTGTGACACCCTTCAAGTTTCATTATTTTCCAGTGTTGCTCTTTAGTGTGCAATATAGCGCGACATTTTCAGGTACAGTCGTTGTGAACGCATTCTATGACAAGCCTAGTTGTGCTTGACATCTTCACCTTGTAAGTGCAATGATTGACAATGTGAAATCTATTTATGGCGTCTTGCACTTGTTCTTTTGTTAGGAAGCGCTAACCAACAAATAGTGTTCCAGGCGGATACACTACCATTTCACAATCAAGGACATGGCCAAACTCAGAGTCATGTTCTTGTATTTGACTGGAAGAGTCTAAAAAATGTGAAGGTGGGTTGTATAATGGTAATAGTTGTGATGGTGGAATATTTGGAAGTGGGAGGGAGTCTTCTTCATCATCCTGCTGTTGAGATAGAATTTCATCTTCATCCTCGCTAAAAGGATCAAATACTTCGATTGGGAGACCCATAACATCATGTTCTTCAATGGGGGTTTCTTTAAGAGGCTGAGAGGGTAGGGTTTGCTTAAATGGTTGGGAGGGTATTTCATTGAGGTCTATGAATGGACCAGTTAAAAGTTGTGTATAGGACTGAAGGTCAGAATTCATATCATATGTTGGAAAAGATAGATTTATGGTTTCGTAAGTTTGGTAAGGTGAAAGTGAAAGTGAAGGTGAAAGTTGTGGTGCCTAGGTTACGTTTGTAGCAAATGTAACATATAATTCTATATCTGATTAAAGTTGATTTGAATTGTGGATGTTGAAGAGTGCCTCGACGTCTTCATCTTCGTTCAACTCAACACATATGTAGTTGCTAACTCCTGGGCCAAGTCTAATTGGGTAATGAAAATGTATGGTTGTCACCCTTTCATTTTCGTTTCGGTTAAGTTTTGTGTGAATGACTTTCTTAAGCCTTTTTAGAGTCACTCCTCTCTTTAGATGTATGAATTTAGTTGATGATGAGGTGACTCCTTTATTAGGACATTGGTTAATGGCATCATCAGAATGAATAATGACATAGATTGAAGACATTTTTAGATTAAAGAAAGTGAATGATGAATAAGTTTCGAAGGAGAAGGTTCACAAGAACAAGAAACAAACTTAGAAGGTTGAATGAAGAAAGTGAACACAAATATGGTTATTTATAATGGTAACATTAGATTCTCAGTTATTCAATGCTTCATTACATTTTACGAATGATGATGACCTCTCCATTCACGTAGACTAAGAGATAGTAACTTCTCAGTCATGCCCAACATTAGATTCTCTTCTCATTCAAGCCATCCTATATACTTCCAAACAGGTTTTCTCTCCTCCCAATCAAAGATGCCTTTTGACATTCATGTAGACCAAGAGATAGTGACTTCTCAAGAATCCAAGACTACTCTCTCGTACCAAAGTTTATCTATAAATATGTTCATCTAAGGCCACATGTTTTCATTCAAACTTGCATCTATCTTTGTCCTTCGTTTCTCTCTGTCTTTGCTCCTATTACTAAAAATGTTGTTGTGGAAGCAAAACGAACACAGGTCCGCCTTCATTGGAAGAACGGTAAGTTTTACACATTACCATTATTTACTGAATATATAAATCAATATTCTACATATAATATTATTAATTTGTTAATAACAGCAGGAAACTGAAAACATGATTTTATCTTTCTATCATTCAATGCCAGAACCCAGTCCTCTAATTGTTCCTATACTTGAATAACTTAGTTTTGTTGGGGTAGCAAAGCTAAGGCATCTTAAGGTGGATTACTCATTGATAACAGCTTTGGTCGAGAGGTGGAGGCTTGAAACTCACACATTCTATTTTTCCAACAGGGGAGTGCACCATAACTCTAGAGGATGTTGCACTTCAACTCTGGCTAAGAGTTGATGATTTACTAGTCATTGCTCCAACAATGTTTGACCGAGAGGAGATGTGTGACACATATCTCGGTATCGTGCCAGTCAAGAGAGAGTCACTTATTGGCTCTATGTTGAAACTGAAGTGGCTGAGAGATAACATGTTGCCACTACCAGAAGAACCATCTGAAGAAGAAGTTCACGCCCATTGTAGGACTTATATACTAGGTTTAATTAGATGTGTTTTGATGCCTGACAAAATAGGAAACAAAGTACATCTTATGTATTTAGCTTTATTAACTAATCTTAGAAGAACAAGATGATATAGTTGGGGTTTTGCTTGTTTAGCTATGTTGTACAGAGAAATAAGCAGAGCCACGGAAGTTAGTAGCAAAACAATGAGTGGTTGCTCATCACTGTTAATATCTTGGACATTGTATCACATGTCATATATTGTGCCAATTTCTAGTAATCTACCAACATACCCTCTCGTATGCAGATGGAGCGGGGGTAGAGTGCTAAACTTTCGAAATAAACCTCACAATGATGTTGTGGGGGTATAGATCAATGTTTGATCACATTCAAGTTAATTAGGTAACTTTTCATAACAAAAATTTAAATTCATATTTATTTTCTTATCTTTTACACATCTTAAGTAACAAAGTTAAATTTATTTATATTTTTTATGGGTGTCATATCAATACTTGCAAACATAAATATCCATGGAAGCATATAGAGATGTCCAATTGTGGACTTTATGTACCGCTATCCTTTGTTTTGCAATTGTTGAATGACACCAAACAGATAGAGTCAAATTACAGTTTCGTCTCTTCTAAGAAGTTCTTTCTCCACCAAATAATTAAAATGACCTCCATAAAATTAACATGAGAGGAAGACAAGATAAAAATTGAGTTACAAGACATGCTCAATGGATCGAGATATGGAACAACAGACGTGAGCTGACAATAATAGGCCATCCAATGCAAGGCCTATTATGTCACACACAAGAATACATCGAATGGTACATTGTCAATTCCATCTATTTCCTATCTGTACTACCACTACTACAAGATCTAAGGAGGAACGACCAACAACTAAGGACTACCAACACATTTGAAATTGGTACGACTTCCACACCGTCGTACCACGAGATTGCATCAATTCCTTTGAACATTACGCCAAAAGCAAACATAATTAACACAAGACATTCGTTTGCAACAACATCGGAGGATATTTTTACAAATTTATTTGGAATTAATTTTACAACTCCATCTTTAGCCCAAACTTACATGCAGTCTCTTTACCAAGTGGATTTTGTTAATGAACCTGGTAATTCATCAAATGCATTCCAACAACTAGACCTTCATGATGATCAAAATCTTCCAAAAATTTATCCTGAAATCTCTAAGTAATAACCACAACGACGAAACTTACCACGTCACAGACGTCGCCCTCGTTGTGGAACTGGCCACAATTACGGAGATAGTTAATTATTAATGTTGTTATGAATTTGTTATCATCTTTATTAATGCACTTTGTCTTCATCAATGTTACCTTAATAATATGAAAACATTAATTTTAAAATATTTGTCTCAAGTATAAATACTTAACTTATAATTTAATATTTTATTTACTTTTTAAAAATAAATTTTTTATTCTAAAATAAAATTTATTAAAAATTATAATAGTAAAATTTTAAGATTTAGGGTATTAAAAATTATAATATTAAATAAAGTAATTTTTTAGAAAAACTAATTTAATTAAAATAATTTTTTTATTCAAAATATCATTTTATCATACTAATATTTAAAAATATTATTTCAAAATAACATATTTAAATAAATAAATAAATAGAATAATATTTAATATATTTATTTAATTTTTAAAAATATAATTATTATTCTTAAGTATAAGTAATTTAAGCATTAACATTACTATCTAAAATAATATACTTATGATTTAAATATTTTAATTAGTTTTTAAAAATTATCTAAAATAATTTACTTATTATTTAATTATTTTAATTAGTTTTTAAAATATAATTATTATTGTTTTCTAAAAACATTATTTATTATCTTAAATATGTAAAATAAATTTTAATAAACATATAAAATAAATATTATTATTATTTTTATTTATTTTTAAATAATATAAAAATATAAACATAATTCAAATAATAAAACTTATTTTATTATATATAATTAAAAAAATATTTGTAAATATTTATTAGAATAACATATTATAAATATAATTTAAATAATAATATTTATTTTATTATATAAAAACATAAAATAAAATTTAAAAACAAAAAAAAAACTCAAATCAGAATTTGATTTTCCGAAAACTAAATTTTAGCTAACAAAAACATAATCCAGTAAAAAAGTCTATTTAAATAAATAATTAAACAATAAATTTATTTATATATTTTTTAATAGTTTTTCTGTAAAAAATTGACAAATTTCACTCATCAATACTTTTGGAGCAATTGATTAACTACAGCCATTTCTTTTTCGAGGATACAAGATTAACTACTAGTATAATTTATTCATAGATTGTAGTCGCATTTTATGTCAAATATAGATGATACGCCATTCAAAATTGAAATAAAAGTTTGTACGAAGAGTCAAATCAGTCATGATTCATACGGCACTACCCTTGAAAGGTATGCTATAAGGGAATTGACTCATTGACTTTGGATAGCAGAGTTTTGTGGTCTTTGAATGAGTCTGCAAACGTTTACATGCGCTGTAACAATCCGGGGGAAGGCTCTTCATATAAACTTCTCTGTTCTTCCCTCACACCATAGAAACTGCAATGTCTTTAGCTATGTTTCTGCCTTTCATTCTTGCACTAGTCTTACATCTTAATGGCTTACATGCCCAGAATTCCATGGCAATAGCATTAAACACAAGCATCACTGCTGGATCAAACTCCACTTGGAAGTCACCCTCTGGTGATTTTGAATTTGGATTCCATCGTCTTCCAACTGGTCTTTTTCTTGTGGGAATATGGTTTGGGAAGATCCAAGAGATAACATTTGTATGGTACCATAGTCCCCCTGTGGAACCAAGTTCCTTAATCGATTTCACTTCTTTGGGACACCTTGTGGTAACACACCCAAATGGATCTATTGCTCAGACAATATATGATGGAGGAAGCACTGCAACTTCTGCACACATGCAAGATGATGGCAATTTTGTCATGAAGGACTCCAACTTAGGATCTGTTTGGGAGAGCTTCAACTCTCCAGCTAACACAATCTTACCGGGTCAAACCTTGCAAAGTAATCAAATACTCTACTCTAAGGGGAAAGGAACTTCAAACTACTCAATGGGAAACTTCATGCTGCAAATGCAAGGTGATGGGAACTTGGTGCTAAAAGCATACAAATGGTCAGACCCTGCATATTGGTACACTTTAACCACATCATTCCCAAATGCTAATTTGGTGTTTGATGCTACTACTGCTTCCTTGTATCTTGTTAGTGGCTCTAGGAATATTTTCAATGTAACAAACAAAGCTCCAACCCCAGTAAATGATTATTATCACCGTGCTACAATCGATGAGAATGGCAATTTCCATCAATATGCATATCACAAAAGAAATGGCACTGAGTGGAGGAATGTTTGGAAAGCTGTTGAGGATCCCTGCAGAGTGGACGCTGTATGTGGTGTGTATGGCTTGTGCACTTCTCCTGACAATGAATCAGTGAAGTGTGATTGTATTCAAGGTTATATCCCATTGGATCAAGAAGATTTGTCCAAAGGGTGTCATCCAGCAGCTGTAATCAATTACTGTGCTGAACCTTCTGTGATGAACTTCAAGGTGCAGGTGTTTGAGGACACTGATTTTCAATTTTATCCAGATTTTTCTCACCAAACAGAAGTTGATTTGGAAGGTTGTAAGAAGTCTGTGATGGAAGATTGCAATATCATTGCTGCAACTTATAACGCTTCAACCTTTACATGTGCCAAGAAGAGCATGCCGTTGCTGAATGCTAGAAGGAGTTCATCTTCGAAGGGACAGAAAGCACTTCTCAAAGTTCCTAACAGTGTTGAGTCTAGAATATCTAAAGTTTCCAAGAAGAAGAGATTTAATGTGAGGGTTTTTTTGAAGGTTATGCTTGCAGTTAGTGCCACTTTTGCCTGTTTCTTTGGTGCCCTTGCTGTTTACTATCATCCTTTTGCTCAGAGACTAACAAGAAGAAGGAAGTCTCTGAATGCAGCTGCTATTGGAATCAACTTCAGGGAATTCACATTCCAGGAGCTGCATGAAGCAACGAATGGATTCACTAGGATTCTTGGTAAGGGATCTTCAGGCAAAGTCTTCAGTGGAACTTTAATAATAGAAGATGCAGAAATTGGTATTGCAGTAAAGAAACTGGAAAAGAATGTTGAGAAAAGTGACAGTGAGTTCATGACTGAGCTCAAAATTATTGGCCGTACCCATCACAGAAATTTGGTGAGGCTTTTGGGCTTTTGCATTGAGAATAACCATAGACTTCTTGTGTATGAGTTGATGCCAAACGGAGCACTGTCCAGTGTTTTGTTTAGAGAGGGAGGAAGACCACATTGGGGTCAAAGGATTGAAATGGCTCTTGGCATTGCAAGGGGCTTACTATACTTGCACGAAGAGTGTGAGACCCAGATCATACATTGTGATATCAAGCCCCAAAATGTGTTGCTTGATGCCAATCACACCGCAAAGATAGCAGATTTTGGGCTTTCCAAGCTTTTGAAAAAAGATCAAAGCAGAACAAGCACTAATTTACGAGGGACAATAGGGTATATAGCACCTGAGTGGCTAAGAAGTGCACCAATAACCGCCAAAGTTGACATATACAGCTTTGGGGTTATGTTACTAGAGATTATTTGCTGCAGGAGGCACATTGAGTCGTGCCAAGATGACATAGATAGCCTAGAGGATGATTTGGTTCTTTCGAATTGGGTTTTAAGATGCATGGTGTCTAGGAAACTAGAGCAAGTAGTGAGGCATGATTCAGAAGTGCTCAATGATTTCCAGAGATTTGAACAAATGGCCTTGGTTGGATTATGGTGTGTTCATCCAAACCAAGCTCTTAGACCTTCAATGAAGCAGGTCACACAAATGCTGGATGGAACCCTGGAAGTTGGGGTTCCTCCTTTGCTTTATGATCAGATGATGGCAAATTCAGATCAGGGATTATAGTTTGTCAATGCTGTAATAACTTGAACGAGCATTTTTCAAGAGTTTTACTAGTGTTTAGAAAACTTGGACTCATTGCATGTATCATGTATGTTCCTGGTGATTAGTTTACAATCTTCTGCTTTTGGTTGATTAGTTTTAAACTTCTTATACAAAAAAATATTTCCTTTTGCCTTTACTTCCAAATACAAATACGATTAGCAACTTGGTGTTGAATTAATATGCCTAAACAATAAAACAAATAATATGACATTTCTTTACATGTCGCATACAACAAAACAATCTATCTTAGGATGCAGTTATTTCATTAAATTTACTATTACCTCCCTTGAGGCGCAAAATGTAAGAGAGCTCTTTAGTCTTTATGTTGTGAAAGTAGGCAAAAAGTTTCATTACTACAGCAACAATAAAAACAAAATTCTCTTAAGAATAAACAATGCAAGTTATCAGATTGCATAATTCTAACAATTCTTTCACTTAGAGTTTGATTCACAATTATTCCTTGTAAACAATGAGCTTATATTCCCTTCACTTAGTGCAACTCATTTATCATCAATTATCTTTGAAGGTAAGTTGAGGTAATGTAAAGTCTCAACTTATCATTTGTCACAATCTTGGTCAACATATCAGTTAAGTTTTCTAATCTTGAGATCTTTAACAAAGAATAGTCTTCATCACTTATCAAGTTTATAATGAAATGATACTTCATATTAATATGCTTGCATTTGGAATAAAAGACTGAATTTTTAGCAAGACATGTAACAATCTAACTATTATTGAATAATGAAGAATTATCTTGCTCTTTTTGACCATTCTTTGATAAAATTCTTTAGCCATAACACTTCTTTGACTATTTCTGAGATAGTCATATACTTGGCTTTAGTGGTTAAGAGAGTAACTCTACCTTGAAGTTTAGACTTTCAACTTATAACTATACCATCTAAATTAAAAATATAACATGTGGTGCTTTTTCTACCACTTA
This sequence comes from Abrus precatorius, assembly GCF_003935025.1. Taxonomy (NCBI): domain Eukaryota; kingdom Viridiplantae; phylum Streptophyta; class Magnoliopsida; order Fabales; family Fabaceae; genus Abrus; species Abrus precatorius. The sequence continues at coordinate 10,043,276 of NW_020874406.1, read as the reverse complement.
AATCTCCTCCCAAATTTGCATTAGCAAATTCCAATAAAGTGAGATTGTTTTTGCCAAGGCGCAAACACATTCTTTGAAGTGCCCTTCAGAAATCTCACTATCCATTCCACACCTTCTCAATGCTTCTTTTTGGGATTTGATATAAAGCTACTAACAACTCTTATTGCATGTGCTACATTATATCTGGTACACACCATAATATACATCAAACTCTCTACTGTTGACACATATGGTACTCTTGACATGTCACTTTCTTCATCTTTTTGTAAAGATTGTTTCTTTGAAAACTTTAAGTGAGTTTCTAAATAGGTATTTCTAATTTTGGCATCTCTAACATAAAACCTATCAAATAATTCTTCTATAAATTTCTATCGAGACAACTTCAAAACACCTTTTGATCTGTTTTTGAAGATCCTCATACCGATAATTTTTCTAATTGGATCCTCGTCTCAAAGCTTTTTGTCAAATGTTGCTTCAACCTGATAATTTCTATTATACTGAACCCTACAATCAATATGTTATCAACATATAAAGCAAAAATGACATAACTGTTAATGTATGATAAGTGTTATATTTTAGATATTTTTAGTATATATTTTGACACTTATTTGATTCCTTTTCATGTATTTTACACTTAAACTCCTTGCAATTCATATTTTAATGCATTTAAGTTCATGTCATTTAAATTCAACAATTTTAGCTCTAATTTTGTCAAATAATAAAAGATATTTCATCCACTTTTCTTATATGAATTTTCTTAAGCGAAAGGCTTGATGGGCTGTTTACATTTATAAATTTATTGTGTCTTCAAAATACTCTTCATATGCTTTATTTTGAGAGTTTTCACCATTTCTTATTAATAAAATGATTTGATCTTGTTTTGTATATATGTTTTAATTTTATATTTTTAGCTAATATGACCTTTGTCTACTCTTTTGACCATAACTTTTCTACAAATATTATTTTTGACTGATTATAGTTGCATTAGATTCTACACATCTAGGAATTCAAAATACATATATAGTTTTGTTGGATTTAAAGTTATTTTCTATTTTTTATGATTTTTTGAAAATGAGACAAATTTCCTGAAGTTGTCTAGATTTTCAAGTCTCAGTCAAGTTAGAATTTCCTTGCTTGAGTGAGAAATGCAGAATTTAAACTAAATTTTTTTTTTTGGGTTTTCTCTCTTGAGCAAAAATGACCCTGCTTAAGCGAGAATGGCTCACCTAAGCGAGAAGACCTGTAGTCTTGGGTTATTTTTTGCTTGAACGAGAATTGGCTTGCTTGAGCGAAAATTCACTTATTGTCTTATAAAGATAGAAGATTCAACTCGAAAAGGGAGAGCCAAAGAAGGCTTTGGAGCCCGAACATACACTGACCTAATTTGGCATTGCAGCGTAGTGGAGGAGCTTGGGAAAGTGACTAAGAACCATTGGAGGAACTAATTTCTATCTCTTTTCCTTGCATTTTCTTATTGTAACGTATGCCATGAAAAGCTAAAACTCTTTAGGGATTGGATAGAATTTTCATACTTAGAATGTTTTAGTATTTTTATTATATGTTTGTTCTTTGCTATGAGTTGGGTTTGTTTATCTTAATTGTAATACTTGTTTCTACCTTACAGGGAATGATTCATCATTTGAGAATCTGAGTTAAGTGTAACAACTAACTTGGGACCTAGTTGGGGTAAACTCACATAATGAGTTGAGACTCTAGGAATAAATTTTAATATATTGTATGCTATATAACTCTTACTAGTAATGCTAGATTATTTGTTGTTTAGGTAAAAAATCATCACTTAATAGATATATCTTAGAATCTCGGGTGAGGAATCAAAACAGGTTAATATAATGAAAGCGCATTATAGAACTTTGGTAATTGTTAAATGTGTGTTAGAACCAAATTATGAAGAAGATGATAGATGAAGTCCAATCTCCAATCTTATCATAGTAGTTTAATTTACTTTTATTGGCATTTGCATTTATTTTCTATGAACCAAACCATTAAAAACCTAAAATTTTACATAGTTGTACATTTGTGAATATTTAGGAATTTGTTAATTAAATTGGATAGTTAAAATCGCTTAAGTGTCCACATTGTTTGTGGATACGATAACCCTTTATATTACATCGAAAACTTGGTACACTTGCCAAAATCTAACAAGTTTTCTATTAACATACTTCTTAACATATCAACAGTGATTCACATCACATTTGTGAAATATAAAGTGGTTCATGAACTCATTAAACTTCTTGTATCACTGTCTTGGTGCTTGTTTCAAGCCATACAAACTTTTGTGAAGTTTATATACAAGATTCTCCTTGCTTGAAACTTCAAGACTTTTAGGTTGTGTCATATAAATGTCTTACTCCAAGTCTCATGTAGGAATGCAGTTTTAACATCTAACTGCTTCAAGTGAAGATTCTTTGTAACAATACTTAAGATAACTCTAATGGTAGTTCATCTTGATAATAGGAGAGAAAATCTTTATGAAATCAATCCTTATGTTTGTTGAAACCCTTTCACTATAAGTCTTGCCTTGTATCTTTTGCTACGTCAGGTTCTTCTTTCAACCTATATACCTACATGTTTTGCAAGACTTTTTTTCAAGTAACATGGTTAATGTCTGTGTTCCATTCTTTTGAAGGGATACCATTTTATCTTTCATTGTTAACTCCCACTTAATAGAGTTATTCTCATGCATGGCCTCAACAAAATATTCTAGCTCATAGCATCAGTTATTAACCAATAATGCAATAAAGGAGAATACTTTTATCGCGTTATTGGAACTTTATTAGATCTCCTCAATATGTTTACAGGGGTTTTTGGCACTACTATTAGTTCTGGTTCTGACTCAAGTTGTACCTCTGAATCCTGCCTTCTGTTAGCTACATCACTTTCTAAAATTTCTTCTAGTGTTACTTCTCAGAAAATTCTAGTACTTTAGTTGCACATATAGATTATGTAGATTTATCTATATAGAACATGTTCTCATTAAAAGTGACATTTTTACTTCTAATGATTTTCTGATTTTGGTTATTCTAAAACCTATAGCCATACATGTCAAATTCATAGTCGATAAAATAACATTTTCTTGCCTAGGAGTTTAGTTTATCTATGTCGTTAGAGTTTATGATAACATATGGGACAACCAAAATCTCTCAAATGTAAAAGATTTACTCCTTTAGGAAATTGATAATCTAAAGGAACTGATGGCCCTTTATTTATGAGATAAGTTATTGTATTTATTGCATCTATCCAAAACATTTTAGGCAAGTCAGACTGGATCCATATGCATCTTGATCTCTCATTCAAGGTTTTGTTCATCCTTTCTGCAACACCATTTTGTTCTAATGTTTTTGGTATTATCTTAATTATTCTAATTCCATTTTTTTAACAAAAGTTCTTAAACTTTTGACTATCATACTCTTCACCATTATAAGATTTAAAGATTTTAACCTTTAATCATGTTTGATTTCTTCTACTTTCCACTTTTTAAGCACAAAAAACAGATTATATTTATTTGTAAGAAAATAAAATCATCTTTCTCATAGAGTCATCAATGAAGGTGACATAATAGTGTGAGCCTCGAAGAAAATAAAATCATACCTTTCTCATGTAGTCATACTTCTTATTTTTATTACTCTTCTTCTTCTTTGGATTTTTGTATTGATTGGTAAAATGATCTCTTTTATCACAATTTTGACAAATAATATCATTATGAACTTTGTTTATCCTTTCCCTTTAGACTTTGATCTGCCTTGACCTTGATCTTGACACTTCTACCTACTCCTTCCTCTACTTCCAGTATTCAACATTGAAAGGTTCCTTCGAGTCTCTCATGCGAACGTCTTCACTTAAATCAAATCACGAATGTCCTCAAGTTTTAACTTGTTATTCGTTATAAAACTACTAACTGTAGCAACAGTTGCAGTCGAACCATCCAGAAGGGATAATAAAATTAGCACATTCACCTCATCATCAAACATGATCTCCATCGACACCTTATGAGCAAAAATTGTATTAAATTAATTAGTGTGATTAGTCACAACATTTCCTTCTCTCATTTTGAATAACTGACAAATCAAATATACTTTATTGCTTAAGGATGACTTTTCATACATATTTGATAACACCTTCATCAGATCTGCAGTAGTCTTTCTGTTCATAATGTTGAACACAACATTCTTAGCCAGTGTTAATTTGACCACACCAAGAGCTTGTCGATCTAACAACTTCCAATCCGATTTCTCCATGTCATTTAACTTCTCCCCTGTTAAGGGTTGATACACCTTCTAATAGAAATAACCTTTTATCTGCATCTTTCAGAATCCAAAGCCTCTGTCATCAAACTTCTCAAATCTCACCTTTTCCTTTTCTAACATCATTGCTCTTATTGCTTCCTCTAAGCTAAGAAAGCTTTCACTACTTCCTCTAAATTGAGAAAGATCCTATTCTTTTCTCTAAATTGAGAAAGCTCCCACTCCTTCCTCTAAAATGAGGTTTCATGGAAAAACTAAATCTTTTCTGACATGGAATATCAGACAAAGTTACAACCATATAGGCTCTTGATACTAATTGTTCGGAGCAAAATAAAAGAAAGAGAATAAAAAGAGAGAGAATAACACAAAAAATGAACGTGATTCAACAAATAGTGTATGTACCTACATTCACAATTACACTAGAAAAATATTTTATTTATCGGATGTTTTAAAAGCATTACAAGGTGTTACTCATAGTAACAATAAAATAAAAGCCCCTTAAGAATAAGTAATGTGGGACTAAATAAGAATAAATAACATGAGAGTTAATCAGGCTACACTATTCTAACAGTTACATGTTGTGTAGATGATATGATATATTAGATTTTTTTTGTTACATTTAAAAAAATATATATCAAAATTTACCCTTTCTTAAGGCATTAGGTTTGCAATGAAGTTGTTTATTCTTTTTTTATTGATATTTGTAACACCCTCATTTTTTCTATTTGTTACCTTTGTTTTTGAAAAATGACTTTCTTGTACATGTAGTATAAAAATATGAAAATTTAAAACTTTCATGTAAATGAGTCAATTTACAAAAAATACAAAGGTATTAGAAATGATAAAGGTTAAATTACACCTTCAGAATTAAATTTACACTAGAACAATGAAAAAATATACATATACTGAAATTTATTTACATACAAAAGTTTAATATTTACAGATTGTTATCAAAATATACATTAGGACTTAGTTTACATAATTATAATATAAAATATAGTCTATGTCCTAAGAGCAGTTAGTATCCACACCAAAACATTGAGGACACGATCCTAGTTGTCGTCCCCAAACCAATCTTATATCTTTGCTAGCTCTTCCAGTTTAGCTCCTCGTCATAATCACTAAATCAACAATGACCTCAGTGCCTGTTATAAGCTTTAAGACCATTCCTCTGTATATATACAAACTAAGAGTATGGTGGATCCTAAACCCTAAATCCTAAATCGTAAACCTATTATCATCTCAAGAGTAAATACATTAATTCCACTATTACTATTTACAACAAATTTGTAATGGTAGAGCCACTGCTACTCCCTAAATAAATAATTAAGTCTACTACTAACTAGCCATTTCAACAACCTAATAGGTCTCTGAGGGTTTGTCATTATTGTTCCCTGAAAATATTAGTAATGATAAGTTCTCTCCTCACAACTAAAACATAATCAAAACATTTTATAACATCAAACAATATCAACACATCATAAAGATTACAACACATATAATTCAGCCATATAATTCATAAATCTCTCTTTCTCAATTACGCATTTTCTCGTGCACTGTGATGACAAATATTTGATGGCTCTAGCACTTCATGAGGTCATACATAGATAGGTAAATAGTCGCCGGTTTAGCTCATGCACACAAATACAACGTATACATATCGAGCCCCTTAGTAAAAGTATAGTCAATAGTCTAATCAAGAAACAAGTGTGAGGCCATGTGACACATTCGCTCTCAAATAGATTTTGTACACACATGAATGTCGTTCATCACCCTACATATCCCATATTTCCAAAATCGTCTCTGAACTCTATACTCCTAATGTATTTCTGTAACTGTTCACAATAATTTCTTCATAATCTCTTATTCATAATGTACTCCCTTTCATCTTATTCTCATAATTCAACTAAAACAATCATGTCTAAGCGAGACACTTCCAAACTAAGTCCATATTCCACATATATGACAGAATACAATACAATCACTCAAAGTCAATCAAATATTCGTCATCAATTTTCACAACACTTAAATATCATTCAAAGAGGGAAGAAACATATCATAGCACTCTTGTAAGCACAAAATATTTTATATGTTTTAATGATGGGATAAAGCTCTCTTTACCTCAAAATGAAGAGTTAGAAGAAGACTTATGAAGGATATTGTCCAAGAGACTGAGTTCTTCCTAGATATCACAAGAGAGCATTTTTTTTTTGAAAAAATAGAAAACAGAGAAAATAGAATGGGGATTGGAGAACTAAGCTTCGAAGAACTTACTTAGATTCGAATGGAATGAACGTCCAAGTCCAGATTCAAGAAAAGGCTCATGGTTTAAGGGAGGTTTTTCTGATACATGTAGATGAGAGATAAGAGAGAAAGTGAGAGAAAAAGTGACGTGGATTGTAAGTTTTAGGAAGAAAATCCCTTAAATACCCCTTAAAACTCACGAACTCTCGCTTGAGCGAGATCCAGTCTCGCTTGGACGAAAACATTAAACAATGATTTTCCAAGCTTTTTATATTATTCTCGCCTCAGCGAGGAGTATTCCAAAGAGTTCCTTATTCACCCTGTGTTTTCTCGCTTGAGCGAGAACCATCTCACCATAGTGATAGGACAGTTGGGGGGGGGCATTTTCCCTTCTCTCCTAGGCAAGACTCAGCTCGCCTGAGCGAGAACACTCTAGAACACTCTAGGTAAGGAGAGTTGATTCCAAATCCTAACTCTTATTTGTGTATTTTAGCTTAAAAAGCCTAACTTTTCCTATTTGAATCATAGAACCCTAATGTTTTTTTAAAATTTCATTGTTAAGAATGAAAATTTTGAGCATGAACAACCTATGGTTGTTTTTTGAACTATTTAAATACAATTTCATAGTACAAGCTCTAAATAAAACCATTTTAAGAAATCCCATGATTTAGTTATTGATTATTATGTATGTACAATTAATATAAATTATTACTTTGAATGATATGTGCATTGCAAAAAAGACTAAAACTTAGGATAAATGATTTTATTAAGACCGAGATAGTGTGATCTCCAGCAATATATATGTGGTTTAGTTTCAGTGTATTTCTAAATTGTATGATTAGGCTAAGTCCAAAGATGTCCAACCTTGGGTGCATTGAATTCATTTGTATGATGATGTGTTTCTTGTTTTATAAATATATGCTTAAATGAAAATTTTAGTTGTTTGTATAAGATTGATGGAGAAATGTATCTTATTATGTTTAAGTTAATTGGACTAAGTTTAGATGTGTGTGAGACTTTAGATACGTTTTATTTAACTGAATGATAAGAAAGAGATAAATGGAAATATTTTGTTAGTGAAAAGTAATGAAAGAAATTGATGTGAATATTTGAGAATTGCTGAGAAAATGTAAGTAAAAAAGGAAAGGATGATTAATACATGTGTCATAAATACATTGATTAGTGTGATTAAAATATATGTGTTGTAGTATATCAAAGCATGCAAGTATAACATATGTTGTGACATATTGATTGATGTAATTATATTACATGTATTATGACAATATTGATTATGTCAGGCTTGTAATTTATTATTAAGTAATCTATAATATTTCATACTTGTTAAATATCAATTGAAGGATTATTTGGTATTGGAATAAATTTAGATGGAGTTTGAAATTATTTAAAAAAAAAAGTGAACAATGTTGGTGAACAGTGACATGAAAAGTAATCGTACCATGATGTCATTAGTGATGTCACCCTGACATCACATACGCGTACAGTATGCATGCACAGTGTTTCTGGCATGAACATTAAGGCGGTGAACAGTATTTTCGGTGGTGAACATTAATTCCGACGGTGAACAGTAAATTTTAAAAATTTTCTATAAAAAGGGGACTTCACATGAATTTTTCATTTCTTCACTCCTATCCAAGGTTCTCAAAGGTTCGAAGACCATATACCACCATTTTCTTTCATATTAAACCCTCCTAAACTTAGATTTCTCTCTAAATCTATGATTCTACTTCCGTTCTAAGGGATTTGAAGAGAAACTCCGTTCTAAAGCCAAATCTTCGGTGAATCTTGCAATAAAACAAGTAATATTCGGTGGATCTGTAGTGAGTCACCATTCTAAGGTAAGGGGAGCTTATTTTAACTTATGAACTACGTTTTGAACGGTTTAATATGCTATTTCAAGATGTTTTGATATGATTTTGTTAGATCTGTTGAATAAAAATTATTTTCTAAACTATAACTACTGTTAATTGATTAAAATGCTGAGATTTTGACTGATCTATCATAAACTTGTCTTAGTTGAGCTGTTAAAACAATTTTAGCCGTTCTGCATCATGCTAAGATATATGTTTTGCATCATTATAGAGCCAAGTTACATGTTTAAGTGGGTAGACGTGTAACGGTAAGTTCATGTTGAGTTGTTGTACTGTGCTGTCTGGATCCAGATACCGGAATGGGTCACTCCCGGACTGGCTCGGTTCCTTCTGAATTACTTAGGCTCTGAAACCAGTTGAAAACCGTTTTCATGTTGTGCATTAGATGGGCTGGTAATGCATGGGGTTGTTGCTGTGAGTAATGTTTTGCTCTATATATACACCTTTATTTTATTTTTGTAAGCTCACCTTTGCATTTCTGTCTATGTTGTTGTGTGCGTGTGTACTGCGATAATCGTACGGTGGTACGTGAGCAGATATAGCCGGTGTTGCATCTATTTCACAGGCTGAGGGGCCAGTGGAAAAATGTTAGAAGCTAGAGTCGAGTGATTTTGCATCAAAGTCCTTTTTCCTTATATTTTGAGACCTCATGTAGAGGAAGCTACATAGTATAATTTTGTGTATTTTGAATATTATGAACTAAATGTAATATTATGTTGTTCTATTAGATATTTGTTGTAAGAAACTTTGTTTTATTTTTGAATGAGAAGTAGATTTTATACTTATATTCTCTATTATTTATCTATCTTAAATAAGTATGTGGTGTAGAAACAATGTTCTCGGTTCCTTATAAAAGGGGTCATGACAGATTGATGTGAATAGTATGATCTTAGTGTATGTCACTCTTAAGTTTTGGTATGAATAGTTTAGAGATACACTACGGGTATAGAGTTTAGAGTCGATTTTGGAAATCTAGGGGATATGAGGGTGATGAATGTTGTGTAATAATGTGTACACGATTGAAAGTGAAAACATTCATAGGCTTCACATTCATTTTTTGACTAAACTTTTGACTATACCTTTATTACGAGGGCCATATAATGCATATGGTGTATTCGTGTGTAGTAGCTAACCAGCGACTGTTCATGGTAGCATAAATCCTTCATAATAGGAAATATATGTTGGTAGTGATTTAGGAGCTCGTGAGTACCGATAATTGATGAGTCCATAAGAATTGAAATGAATGAAGTGGCATGAATTCAAGAATTGAATGATTGTATTTGATTGAGTGTAAAATATTGTTTATTGATGATCTTTTGTTTGGTTTAAATTCTATAAATGAATTATTCCTATCTTGGTGCATACTATATTAGATGATTTTTTCTGAATTATTTTGATTACTTTATAAAATAAAGGATTTAGTGGGGCAAATAATACTCACCCTTACAAATTATTTTTAAAAAGTGAACTTGAAGAAATTAAATTTGGTTATTCAATCTACAATCATTTCTTAATGAGATTGTAAGGAAGAATTGCTGAGTTAGGGTTTAGATTAATTGGAAGATTTTAATAATTCTAATTAAGTTTTCATTTACAGTTGACAACAATTTATGATCATTTTTGTATTATTTATTCTGTATGTATAATATTTTGATAAGTTTTATTGTAATTAATGATTTAAAGTGTAAATGTAATATTTAGTAGTTAGCTATTTTAATTGTAGTTTACATTCAGAATAAAATTTACTTTGCTGAAAGGTAGTGTTATTTATATTTTAAACTTATATGTGTGTGTAACATGAATTAAATAAATTATCAAGATGCAAATTTTAGTTTTTATTTTATTTATAAACCTAAAATTTAAAAATTACTTTTTTTAATTTTTTTATATACCTTTGGGTTTTCATGAATTGAATAATAGAAATCTTTTAGTTTTTCTTCAATTCTTTAAGTTATAGTTGTAAAAAATTATATTATGCATGTGATGAATCTACATTTTATCAATATTTTACTTATTTTTTTAATAGATTTTTAATGGAAGAATGAAGTTGGAAAATGTAAATACCGTAAAATTTTAATTATGTCATTAATTCCAATTTTCTTAATTTTGGTTCATCTGCTTGTATTTTATAATTATCTTTTACAATTTTGCTAAGTAGAATAATTGTGCAAGAATTTTTGGACAATAATCCATGGGATTTGAGCTCTTGAGAGAAAATTGGGTGAAAGTTCTTACTTCCAACACCCAAAGTAATCACTTCAGCAAGCTTCCTCCAAGGACCAAGTGGAAGTAATCACTTCCAGCATTGAAATTAACTACTCCAGAGCCATATTCAAGAGGCAAGCTTGCGTGTGTCTACTCTCACCATTGATAGTGAACACTACAGAGCCAATTCAGAGAGACAAGACTGCATGTAATCACTTTCACCATTCATAGTGATTACGCATAAGCCTATTTGGTTAATGAAGCTACGTATGTTTACTCCAAGTAGTTATACTAGCTACTCACGCTATGCGTGATCACTTTCACTAGTGAAAGTAACCACTCCAGAGAGGAAGAAGTGCAATGGACCTGCACGTAACCACTTTTCCTATTCATAGTGATTACTCCAATAAGCATTAACTTTACTATAAATAGATTTTCACTTATAGGATATGGATCTTTTTGCCATTTTATTGTACTTTTATTCTTACACACTTTTCAAAGGATTAGGTCAGAACTCTGGGTGGCTACCAAGAGTCCATTTTTAGGATTGATATTTCTTCTTCCTTTCACTTACTTCAACATTTTCTGTTTTTGGCTGAACATTTTTCAATTGCAATGTTAAACCCCATCTATATGGAAGGCTAGTTTTTGCTTATTAATTCCTAATAAGTTCATAATAGTTCTTGAAATCTTGATTTGATTGTTAATATGAATTTCCTTGTCGTTGAATTTCATTTCCTTAATTTCTTGGAAACTGAATTAGGAATTGAATGGAGATTGTTGCTTAATCAATCTAAGTTCCTTTCTTAAGAAGGGCTTCAAAACTTTGTTTGCTTAATCCTAGGTTGGGTCTTAAGTTTGCTTAATGCTAAGGACCAGAAATTAGAACTTATGTGATTTGCTTAATCTTACATAAGAGTTTTGGATTAATGGACGCTTATTTTGATTAACAAAATTCTAGGAAGGGATTAGTTACTGATTCTTGGTGGATTTATGATTGAACTAGTATGGATGAGTTAGGGATTAATATATTTTGTTTGTTGATTTTCTCAACTTAAATTTCCACTTGAATATTTGATAATGTAAAAGCTACAGCCCCCCTCCCCCCCTTTTTTTTGTTTTTTGAACTTGATGCACATTTCATGTTTGATATTTGATCTTTTATCCCATGTTCACAAGAAGATGACCTAGGTTAACCCCACCTAGTATTACATTAATTTCAATTATATTTTGATAGAGACAGCGGCAAAACCTTTCATTTGGGTGCATAATGTTGATTTAGTTCTTAAAAGTTATTTGCATCTTTGTGGTTTAGGAATGTTATTATATCATTATTAGTATGATGCATAACGTTTTTGCTAGGAATGGATGGAGTGAAAGCATCCATTGTGTGTCACACATAGGTAGAAAGAAAAATACTTGAAGTATGCCAAGGTATCTGAGGCACAATTTTTATATTTTTGTATTGTTATACATTCATAAAGTATTTAATTTTGCATGCTTTCGTATTATTTGTATAAAGTATTTCTCTAAAATTGCTCTTTTAGTTATAATCATCTATTGCATGATTAGTTGCACGTAATTTGGCTACTAATGTTTATGGTAGATTTTAACTATCTATCAACTTGTAGTTGCTTTGATATATAACAATAAAAGCTGAATTTTAGCAGTGAAATGAAAATATGAAATTAAATGTGCTTTGGAGAGTAATAATTTTTTTGGTTTATTACTTTAAAAACAAAAACTTTTAGCAATGTGAATAAAATTAAAGTTCATAAAAATATTAGTTTGAGTTTGTATTTAGTTATAAGTAATATTTTAGTTTAAGGCATTAAAGTTGAAAACTTTTACTAACTAAAATTGAAACTTCAATTTCAGTATAACCAATAGATTTTGTTGTTTTCTACTGAGAATCTTTAGTTTCATCCTAACTCTACAAAGCTTACTTTGAAAATTTTCTTGAGTTATAGTGTGAAATTGATTATTTCATATTATTATTAAATTATACCAAAATTTTTTATTAATAAAAATTAAATTCATCTATGAATTGATGCACATACTTTGTAAATGTTTATTAGAATTTATAAAACATGAAGTTGACCCCACATATTTTGAATGAATAGGTATACTTTGGAAGTAAAAATGGCAAATAGTAAATAATATACAATGTTAATCCTCTATGAAATACAATATTTCATTAAAAAAATGGTAACATGGTTATAGAAAAAGGGTAAGAAAATTAGTCATTTTCATTCTTTGCTCTTTGCCATGCAGACCCCTTCCTTCGTGACACTTTCTTATAATCGACGTTCCGTCCCCCTCTCTATATGGTTCTTTTTCTTTTCTTTCACGTATTGCTTTTAATACCTCTTTTTCTCTTATTCCTCTATGTGAATGCTCGTTTGATTACTTTTATTTATCTTTTTGAGAGTCGGGGAAAACCTTTGTAACCCAATAATTTTTTCCTTTGACATAAATAACTTTAGGTGAATTTTTGGAGTTAGGAAAAATATTCTAAGGAGAAAGAAATGTTACTTGTAACATCCTTATTTTTATATTTATTATTTTATTATTGAATGTTGCTTGTATGTGTGAAGTTATTTGAATTTTAGAGAGTTTAAATTATGTAAGTTGCAGGATATCTCGCTGTGGTGAGAAAGAATATCCATAATCAAGCTCTCTGACGCTCTCTCGCTGTAGTGATGATTCTCTAGTTGTAGCGTGGAACTCTCGCTGTAGTTAGAATGACAGATAGTAAAGTGAAATTTCGTCTGGGTATGTTTAAATGATAAGATAGATGTTCATCCTTACTAAATGTTTCAGGAAACCGGGATGATGGCGCCTCAGGAAAGAATTAGGCTAATAAACGGTTCTGTACACAATAGACTAAACTATGTATTTAATGAGTACCAGAGAACGTGCTATTTTAAGTTTGTTGTCCATGTTGATGATGTACCTAGGAATATTATTATGTTAGAGGTGGATCTATTTTATAGTATTCCTTTTGATTTTCCTGTAAGTAGAATACACCATACCTTATGCATCTATATCTATAGAGGTATGATTAAGACCCCAGCAAACTTCACATATTTGTTTACATATTATGACCATGACCATCTTGGAAGACTGACCTAAGTTACCGGTGAATGGGTTAGAGGTGTTGAGGTTACGACCGACTCAGGAGATTTATATATTGGATTAGAGGATGACCTCAATTATGAGGATTTAGATGAGATAGAGAGATGACACAGGAATGACTAGTATTGAATCCTTAGTGTTGGGATGTATTTTAAGGCTGCTTTGGGACTATCTATTATGGTTATGTAATTATTATTTGAGTCCTATATATTTTGACAAATAATTTGTAAATTATTGCATTTAACATATATAAATGCGGACTTGTACCCATATTTGTAAAATTATTTCCAATTTATTATGATTTTTATTTCATTGTTACTTAATTAATATTGTATAATTGGTAAATTTTATAACTAACTTTATTCACAAAGAGATATTTTATTTACCCGTAATTACAATCCTTGTCATATACGAAAAAGTTCATATTTTATACCAAGTTTGTACAAATAAAACAAGCAATTTAAGACTAAAATTTTAGAATGTTACATTATCCATTGGAGAAAAAATTTATATTTTAGTTCCTGAGGTATGTTTATAACTCAAATACATAAAAATGTTGAGTCTTGAGAAGTTCTCATTCTTAGGAAATGTGTATTTTAGAACTCTAAGTATAAATTTAAAGATTTTAATATTGAAGTTGATTTTGAATCCCTTTTAATTATTATCAGTATTTGGATTTATAGGCTTGCACTTTTTTCACGATTCTGGAGTAGCTTATGAAGCAAGTTGATTGGCCTTTATTATTTGTGAGTGGATAATGATTATAGTGGCTTATTTTAAATTATTCATTTATGTTATTATTGCTATAAAATTATTTGCTTAGGAAAACAAGTTTTAATTTATTTGTTGATTATGTGAAAGTTTAATACGATATGTATTTTATTTCATTATGTGAATGTATATGAAAAGTGTGAAAGAAGTGATTGTTTTAATTTTATTTGAAGATATTTAATTGTGAGAGACATGTGAAAGAAGTGATTGTTTTAATTTTATTTGAAGATATTTAATTGTGAGAGACATGCGATGAAACTTTTATTACTGAAAACAAGTTTGATTTGTATACGAGAATGACTTTTTGCTATATAAATAATTTGGCAAAATTAGTCTTTTTGTCCCCTAAGTTTAGGATATTTTTTTTGTCTTCTAACTTTTTTTTATTCAATTTCATCTTCGAAGTTTTTTTTCCATGTAGGTCATTTCTGTTATGTCTATTACATAACCTAGTAGAGACATTCTATGTAGCACTAAAATAGCCTTAACGTTGTTTAAATCCAACCTATACTTTTTTATTTGAAAAATTATTTAAAAAAT
This sequence comes from Abrus precatorius, assembly GCF_003935025.1. NCBI lineage: Eukaryota > Viridiplantae > Streptophyta > Magnoliopsida > Fabales > Fabaceae > Abrus > Abrus precatorius. The sequence continues at coordinate 10,028,227 of NW_020874406.1, read as the reverse complement.
GTTATAATTATGTCTTTTCTTTCCATACGAGTTAAAGTTCTACGTTTTCTTTTAAATGGAAAAATAAAGGGTGGAACTTTTAGTTCTATAGACTGACAATCTTTAACAAAGATGTTTGCTCGCACAGGGGTTGCACCCGAGTTTTTGCTTTGATTCATCAAGATGCTCAGTCATCCAATGTTATTTTTACATGTATATTTTTTGTGTGTTTTCACAATGTGGATGTTTTATTTGATCCTAGAGCAACACACTCATGTGTATCTTTGTTATTTGCTCATTGTCTTGGAACTTGCTCTTTTCCCTTAGATGAGGTGTTAGTTATGACCACACCTGTTAGTGAATCTTTGATAGCTATTTTTGTTTATTACTCCTATAGGTGTCAATTGGGGGCAAGAAACTACTAGCTAATCTTATTGTTCTCAATTTAGTGGATTTGACGTAACTTTGGGAATGGATTGGTTGGTTTCTCATTATGCTACTTTGGACTATTATAATAAAATTATAAAATTTGAGGTACCTGAAGAATTGGCTTTCTCATTTTAGGGAGAGTGAAGTGGTACAAAATATAGTTTAATTGACTAAACTCTTATTTTGGTCTTTAAGATAGTAAGCATTAGGTGTTTTAGTCCTTGAAATTTTAAAAATGTCATGTTAATCCTTGACTTCCATCTTCGTTGGACATTTTAGTCTCTAAACCTAAATATCGTTAATAGATAGTAACATAATATTGACATGTCATGTTAAGTGACATGTATAATCGATTTTGTGGCAAAAATGACGTCATATGTGGTATGGTATATTTTTCATTTCATTTTAATTCTTGGGATTGTTACTCATTAGACATTTTAGTCTTTGAGATTGTTACTGAGAGGTATTTTAGTCTCTGGTTCTTAAAACATTTTATCTACCTATCCTCCTTCTTCTTCATTCTCTAACACTAGAAACTACCCTCGTTAGCCACCATCTGCATTCTTTGTTAGCGACAAAGTTGTTGCTTGCTAATATTGTTACCGACATCCTGATTAGTGTTTGCCTCTAAGTTCTATACAAGAATTTTATAAGATACTCAGAACTGAAACCTTTAATTTTCCAATAATTCATCTTTCTTTGTATGTCCCTCGATTATTATCTTCCCATTCTCTTTTCCCCAATTAACAATACAAGACAAACTTGAGTCGTGTACTGTACAATCTATCGGTTACCTCCAAATTTGGCAATAATAGCAAGAAAGCATTGCCAAATTCATAACTCTAGTGATATTACACATCTACCTTTATTTATTCTTGGGCTTCTCTTTTTCATGAAGTTTGTTTGGGATAAAGAAATATTGTCAATAACAAAGTCGCTTACTTTATTCTCCTTAAGCTAAAAGTTTTTCTTCGAGTCTTTTTCTAAGGGATTTGCAATATGGCAATGGTAGTTTCTCGTGATTGAGAATGAAGAAGATGAATCATGAATAGATGAAATGTTTTAAGAACTAGGGACTAAAATGTCTGTTGGTAACAATCTTAGGAACTAAAATGACTAATGAGCAACAATATCAAGGACTAAAATAAAATAAAAACAAATATCATATCACATACGATATTGTTTATGTCACATAATAAATTATATATGTCACTTAACGGACATGTCAGCATTATGTTACTGTTTTTAAATGATTTTTAGGTCTAAGGACTAAAACACCTGATGGAGATGGAAACTAAAGACTAACTAGACATTTTTAAAATTTTAGGGACTAAAATGTTTAACGTTTACTACCTCAAGGACCAAGTAAGAGTTTAATCTAATATTATTACAGTATTACAATGTTAAAAGCTAAAAAGCTACTATAGAAAGGTTGTCAAGGATAGTAAATTAGTTAAGATAAAGTTAGAAGATGTTCTAGTAGAGTGTAAGTTTTGTAACGCCCTAAATTTTAAAATATTGTTTAATTATTAATGTATATACATATGTGTGTGGATTGCCCTATGGAGTGTGTTGATTGACATGAGGATGATGTGTATATGTGTGTAATGATGTGGACATGTATGAATGTGTGAATATGATTGTGAGAAGTCCGTATAGTGTGGTTGGAATGTAATGTGAATTGTGGCTGAACTGGAATAGATTGAATATATGTATGTATGTGTGTGTGTGTGTGTGTGTGTGTGTATACATGCAAAGTGTATATGCTGTTGCAGGACATTCTTGTTGTAGCGAGAGGATTCTTGTTGTAGTGAGAAGGCCCTGGCATAAGGCATGAAATTGTGTCGTTCTCGCTGTAGCGAGAAGGCACTGAGAGAGAGGGGTGAAACTGTTGCTTTCTCGCTGTAGCAACAGTTTAAAGTGCATTTCTGGGTGCAGTCTCGCTATAGTGAGAACGCCTTGCTGTAGCGAGATTCTATAGAAACCAGAATGCAATTCCTTATGCGATCTTCATTGTAGCGAGAGTGTCGCAATTAGAGGGGTATTTGAAGGGATTAGGGTTTAGGAAATTCATTTCCCATCCTTCTCTTCAAAATCTCTTCAATTCTCTCGACCCAAAACCCTATTGAACCAACTAGAGTGCCTCCAAAGCCGTTCGTGAGCTAGATTGCAGGTTGGATTCGTGTTGGGAACGCTTAGAGGTTAGTTTTAATAGTTAGAGTTTCAGTTTTCGTCTCTCTTCTCTATTTTCTGGGTTCTCTTTGAGTTTTTATGGAGTTTTCCATCTGCTTTAGGGATGAAATTCGTGTGGAGAACGTTTTCTACCATTGTTTTGTGTTGGGTCTTCGATTAGAGGTAAGGGGAGACTCTACCCTATCTCATTGTATTTTGTTTACCGTTTATCTTGCTAAATATTGTAATGTGGCTAAGATAGAGGAAAGGAAGTGTGTGATTGATGGAAATTATTGTGTGTTTGAATACAATGTGGTTTGATTGTGGGGTTGACATACCCTTGATTGAGAATGTGTGTGAGCATGTCAATGATTGATGATTGAATAACGTAAATGGTTAGAAATGGGTGTAGATGATATGTTGAATGTATATGTGAATTTTGTTGAAAATGATGTGTGATGGAATAAGGGCATACGTGCTGAGTGTTATAAGTGAATGTGGGCCTATGTACCGTGTAATGTGAATGACTATAGCCATTGTGTTGTGTACTGTGAGTAAATGCTTTATGCAATCGAAATGCATGTGAGTGGAGCATGTTGAATGTCGTGGTAATGATGCTATGAATGGTTCAACGATACACTAGAGGTGTAGAAGATAGGGACGGTAGAAATACCTTGGAGAAGAGAGAGTGGTAGTGACACCGATAGTGAGCGTGGGTGCACTACATGCCACACACTATTCTCCTGACTAGACCTCTGACCACTACCTTTGTCGAGCAACTCGTGACTGCCCACGTGCTATCGTAGGGCTGGGGTAACCGATGACCATCCATGGTGTGAATCTGTGATCACAGTGTCATGCAGTGAGTGCACGCGAATAAAATGTTTTGGTGCCGTGAGTGCATTGGTCATGACTTGAAATGAAATGATTGAAAATGACTATGTTAGAAACCATGTAAAGGGTGACTGAGGTGAGTCTTTATGTTTGATTGTGTGTTGGATAGTGTAGAGTACTCACCCTTACATTTATTTTTTAGGTGGCCAAGACGATCAGCACCGGACTCAATGAAAGATGGATGAAACTGCTATAGGACTTATAATTGATTTTGAAAATTTGATGTATTCGTTAAAGTCCTATAGCAAGGATTGATACAAATTGTAATCTATCTCTATTTTGAAATATTTTTTAGAACCATTTAAATGAAATTTTTTAATTATTCCCAATTTTGCAAAATTCATTTATTTGGAAGATTAAATCTAGGTGTTACAAGTTTCTTGAGATTTTTCATAAGGAATTTTTTAGTTTACACTTTGATAAGGAGATAATTTTTTCTCTAGATTTGGTTCCAAAATCCCAGCCAATACCTATGCCTATTTAATGGATGGCTCTAGCAAAACCTAAGGAGCTAAGAGAACAATTGTAGGATATCCTTGATAAATGTTTTATTCGCCTTAGTTACTGCCCTTAGGGGCCACTAATGTTGTTTGTGAAGAAAAAAGATAGGTCCATACAAATTATGTGTAGACTATAGAAGTTGAATCAGGTGACCATAAAGAATCAAGATCCATTGGCTCACATTTTTGACTTATTTGATCAACTACATGGAGTTCAATGTTTCTTAAAGATTAACTTGCGATATAGGTATAGCCAATTAAAGGTAAAAAAAATATAACTTTACGCACTCTTTGTGGACTCAATGAATGAAGTTTTTTTAAAAAAAAATTGGATTATTTTGTTATTGTTTGAATTGATGATTCTTTAGTTTATTCAAAGAACATAGAAGAGCATGAGGATCACTTGAGGTTGGTTTTAGGAACCTTGAGCAAGCATGAATTGTATGATAAATTCTCTAAATGTAAATTTTGGTTGGATAGTATGGCATTCCTTAGGCATGTTATGTCCAAGGATGAGATTAGTGTTGACTCAAAGAAAGAAGCAATTCAAACATGGCCTAGACCTACCACATTGAAATAGTTTAGAGTTTTTTAGGCTTGGTAGGGTATTATTGTCATTTTGTAAAGGATTTTTCTAAGCTTGTATCTCCATTGACCATATTTACTTAGAAGAAATTTGAGTTCCAACAGTCTGACACTTGTGAAAAGAGTTTTCAACAATTAAAGGATTGCTTAACTTCTGACCGATTCTACCTTTGCCTTCAGGTGGTAGTAACTGCACATTTTATTATGATGCTTCTAGAATTAGCCTTGGTTGTGTTCTTATGGAGCGTAACACGGTTGATGAATCCATATTTTATTGGATTTTTACTTGTCTTTTTAGTGCTCTTTAATAGGAAAAGTAGACTTAGGGAGTGTAAATTGCATAGAAACATTATTTTAGTCAAATATCACAGGTTTCTTAATTTTTGGTTAATTTACATTGATTTACGTAGATATAATTTTGATCATTTGAATAATTGTGCAGGAATTTTTAGGCTTATTTCATGGATTTCTAGCCTTTGAGAAATTTTGAGTTGAAAGTAACCACTTTGGATTTCATAGTGGACACTACAGCAAGCTAGATCCAAAGGGCAGACCAAAGTGATCACTTTGATTTTATAATAGACACTACCGAGACCCCAATTTGAAGAGGTGTTGCGCGTAGCCACTTTGAGTCCATAGTAAACACTATAGAGAAGGCCAAAAATCACCCAAACTTGCACGTAGCTACTATAAACCCAAAAGTGGACACTCCAGAGAAAGCCAATTTCACCTAGTCTTGCGCTTAACCACTATGAGTTCAAAGTGAACACTCCAGAGAGGGTCAATAGCAAGGGACACTTGCGCGTAGCCACTATGAAACCATAGTAGCTACTATAGGCGACGACTGTAACACCTTAAATTTAGTTTCAATAAATAAGAAATTTTGCAAATTTTTGAAATAATAAAATTTCTATTCTTAATTCAAGTTTCATCAACCATTTCAAATAGAAAAGGGGTTATAAATTATATCAAATAGTTGCTACAGGACTTATTCAAATACAACAGTTTTCCAAAATAATATCCTAAGTCCTATAGTAGTTCCATCCACCCCTTCACTAAGTCCGGTGCTGATCGTCTTGATTATCTGAAAAATGAATATAAGGGTGAGTACTCTACACTACCAAACCACAATCAAGCATAGAGTCTCACCTCTAACTCATTTCTAATACATTTATACAGATGTAAGTACAAGCAGCATTATCACACCCACAAGCACAATACACAAACTTATGCATACGCACAACCACCACACTCAGTGCAGCACTGTGATCACATATTTACACCATGAATGGTCGTCGGTTACCCCTGCCTCATAGATACCGCATGGGCAGTCACGGGTCGCTTAGCAAAGGTAATGGTTAGAGGCCTAGTCAGGAAAAGAGTGTGTAGCCCGTGGTGCACCCGTTCCGCAGTCAGTGTCACCACTACTCTCTCTTCCCCAATGTATTTCTACCGTCCTCATCTCCCACACCCCCAGTGTATCGTTGAACCATTCACAGCACATTACAACGGCGCTAACACGCTCATTCACACATATTCCATTCACGCATGCAATAATCATGCTTACACACGGCACATAGCCCACATTGCATTCAAATACACGGCACATAGCCAACATTCATCTATATTACACGGCCCTCGGACCCACATTTGTTCATGCACCGCAATACATAGCAAAATTTCATCAACCACTTATTCTCTCATCCATACACATAATATTCATATATCACGGCACATGGCCCACATCATGTTCCACAGTAATTTCCAATCCTCTAGTCAGCCACATCATAATATTCAACTAAATAACGGTAAATCGCATACAAAGAGTAGGGTAGAGTCCCCCCTTACCTCAGATTGAAGACCCACGTCTGAACTCAACTACGGAAATGCTCCCTACACAACTTTCGGCCTCCAAGCGTTCCCCACACAAATCCAAGCTCTAATCTCGCTCTCGAATGGCTTTGGAGGCAATTAATTGGTGGAATAGGACTTTGGGAACGAGAGGATCAAAGGAATTTCAAAGGGAGAGGGAGAAATAACTCTCCCCGAACCCTAACCCCTTTAAATCCTTTTCTAGTCTCGACAACCTCGCTGCAGCAAGGGGACCTCGCTCCAACGACACGTCCTCTCGCTACAGTGAAAAAACCAGAGAAAACTAAACTCTGGTTTCTATAGAATCTCGCTACAGCGGGACTCTCTCGGTACAGCAAGACTGCACCCAAAAATGCACTCCAAACTGTCGCTCTCTCGCTACAACGAGAAAGTGACAGTTTCAGTCCTTTCTCACAGGGCCCTCTCGCTACAGTGAGAATCCTCTCGCTGCAGCGAGAACAACCCAGTATCTCACCCTATACTTAGGCACTTAGCCTATTTCAAACCAACCAGTCATGCATACACACACAGACACACATATATACACATACATATTCACAACATATATCTAAAAAAAATACACACATAAATATACATTTAGATTTATATAATTAGCAATAATTAATATTACAAAGTTTGAGACGTTACAACGACTTCTGCACTATAAATATAATTTTAGAAATTAGGTCAGCAACTTTTTGATACCTTAAGATTTCTTACTAATTTAGGAACGCTTGCAGAGCTTAGGTCATCCTTGGGTGACAGCTAAGGACCAAATCTAGGGTTTAATTTCTATTTTCTTCCTAGCTTTCTTTAATTTTTACATTGATGTTGGTAATTTCCTTCTATTTTCATTTGATAATTGTAAGACCCATCCTCATGGAGGGCTAAACTCTTTTGTAATCCCTAGAGAGTTCATTTAGACTCTTGAATTCCTGAGTTTTGAATGTTAATATAATTCCTTTCCTTTCATGAATTTCTTCTTCCTAATCTCGTGAATTAAATTAATGGGTGAATGAGGGGAGCATTATGAAATGAACCCTAATTCGTTTTAAGGAAATTCTAAATTTGAATTGCTTAAGTCTTGTTTAATTCTAAGATTGCGTAATCAAGGAATGAGAGATTAGAGTTCATTGGATTGCTTAATTCATATGAAAACATAAGGTTGATTTTCGCTTGTTAAATTAACCTAATTCTAGGAGGAGAGAAGAGTATTAAAATCTTGAGAGGAATAAGGACAAAGTCCATATGAATGAACTAGGAATTACTACTTTTTATTGATTGAACTTTATAACTATGCTTCTTGTTCTTAATTTCAACCTTGGAACTACACAAACCTCCTTAATTAATTGCTTTTGTAATTAATGTTTTTAACATGTTTGATGCGCATTCTTAACCATTGTCATTGGAGTCGACCTAGGTTAGCACCCTAGTATTACATTAATTTCTGTTTATAGTTTGATGAGGATTCGCGACAAATTTCTTTTCATCAATAGTCATTGTCTATGTTGTCAAGATTTGGAGACATTATCTTTATGGTGAGAGTGCTGAAATTTTTACTGAATTTAAGGCAACGAGACTTATGTATGATTGCACAAACTTATATCATCCTAGCAAGGCAAACATGGTTGCAGATGCTTTGAGTAGAAAGTCCATGGGTAGTCTTGCACTCTTAACTGAGTTGAGGAGACCTATGGTTAACGAATTCCAAAAGCTTGTTGAAAGTGGAGTACAATTCAAAACCCACAATTAATGAAGACAATGAAAAATGTTAAAGCGGGAAAGTTTCTGAATTGTTGATCAATTATGAAGGTATTTTGCATGGATCACGTTTATGTGTGTCTAATGTTGATGGTTTGAGGCAAAATATTTTAGAAGAGGCTCACCATTCGTCTTACCCCATCCATCTAAGTGCTAATAAAATGTATAAAGACTTCTGATAATTTTATTGGTGGGAAGGAATGGAAAAGAACGTAGTAGACTTCATTTCTAAATGTTTAGTAGGCTAAGAAGTGAAGGTTGACTACAAAAAAATAGCAGCCAGTCTATTAAGGTACTAAATGAAAGTGAGAAGGTATTGCTATGGCTTTTATAATGTGTTTGCCTCGAACTCCAAAGGATAACTCTGAGTGGGTGATTGTAGATTGATTGACTAAATTTTCACATTTCTTACTAGTGAAAACCATATTCTGCAACTCAGTGTACCAGTGTGCATTATTTTAGATCAAGGAACTCAACTCTTACACATTTTTGGAAGTCTTTCCAAGCTGTTATAGGAACTTGTTTGATCTTTTAGCACAACTGTTCATCCCTAAACAGATGGTCAATATGAAAGGATGATACAAATTCTAAAAGGCATGCTTTGAGCTTGTATTCTAGATCTTGGAGGAAGTTGGGATAATGTTTGACTTTGATGAAGTTTGCTTATTATAATGGTTATCAGTTCAAAATACAAATGGCACCATTTGAAGCCTTGTATGGAAGGAGACATAGATCATTAGTTGGTTGGTTTAAAGCTGGAAAGGCTAAGCTCGTAGGTCTAGAATTGATTAAAGATACAATTGAGAAGGTTTAAGTTTATTCAAGAATGTTTAGTTTCTGTTCAAAGTAGACAAAAATGTTATTTAGATTGAAGGCGACATTTATTAAAGTTTGGAGTAGTAGATCATGTGTTTCTACATGTTTCTCCCCTAAAAGGAGTATGGTGTTTTTGCAAACAAAAAAAAAAAAAGGTAAAATAAGCCATAGATTCATTTGGCCATTTGAGATTTTAGAGAAAGTAGGTCTTGTAATGCATCACTTGATGTCAGATTGGTGTAATTATATGTTTACTATTCCCTTTGAATTGTGTCGCGTATACCTAAGTGTATGAATTTTCATATGTCGGAAGGTATATATATAAAGGTTGTATGTTTGTTGAATTAGGAGCAGTGTGATTGCTGTGTTGTGTGATGATGTTGTTGAATGTAAAGTATAGTTTGAGCCAAAAATGATTATTAAGTGTGTTATATGAAGTATAATTTAGAAAGTATGGTTAAGAGTTGGTATTATCTCAACTGGGAGAGAGAATTAGAGTTATCGGTACAGAGTGTTCTCGCTCAAGCAAGACAAGATAGGATCACCCCAACTGTTCCCTGGCCCAGGCGAGAAGGAATCTCGCTCAGGCGAGAGGCAACCTCGCTCAAGCCAGAGCTACTCGCTCAAGTGAGGAGTCGCAGGATTAATGGGTAACTCTCTGGACCCAATCTCGCTCAGGCAAGAATGTTGCTCACCCAGGCGAGATGTATCTTGCTCAAATGAGATGTTCTTCGCTCAAGCGAGAATAACAAAAATTTGGGAGGTTCCACTGTCTGGTTTTCTCGCCCAAGTGAGGATGAGCTTGCTCAAGCGAGAGAATAGCTCACTCAAGCGAAAATTAGTTCGCTCAAGCGAGAGCTGGAAGGGTATTTAAGGAGCCTCAGCGTCCAAAAACATTCATTTTCTCACAAAACAGCTTTTTGCTCTCATTTTCTCTCTATTCTCTCATCATCTTACCTTAGAGAAATTTTCTCAAGGCCGAAGTTCTTCCCGATCCAAGTGGGAACTATTGTTTAGTGTGGATCTAGGTGAGATCTCGAGACCTTAATTTTTAACTTTGGGTGTTATTTCTTGAGTTCTTCTTCTTTAAAGTCTCAAACTCTTGATAGTGAGGAAATCTATAGCCGCGAGCGTTTTTTCTTTCATTAAGGACCCACATGAAGTTTGATTTAAGGAAAACTCATTCCAGGTAAGGGGAGAGCTTATTTGAGTTGGCTTATTTGTCTAGTAAATACTGAGTTCTCTAGGAGTTTAATTCTGTGTTAGCCGAGAACACATTGTTGAATGATCAAACCATAGTTTAAAACCCATAATAGTATAATTGAGTGAATTTCTCAGTTGCTTAATGAGTACTTAGAATACAATAATGAGACGTAATATGCTGAAATACTATGATATATGCATTGAGTGTGAAGTGTTATGATAAAGTTTTGTTGCTTGATGTGTGAAATATATAAAGTTATTTATATTCAAGATAATTGTTGAAATATAGTTGTACAATATGATGAAAATGATTGTTAAGTGTTATGACAACTGTATTTAACTGTTTGATATATGATGTTGTTGAAATAGTATGGAAAAGTGGTAGGCTAATATGCTGAGTGGTAGGCCAATGTGCCAAGTGGTAAGTTCCTTCTAGATTCACTAATGTTGTAATGCCGAATATAGCTGAATTGTTGTTATAATTATTGTGTAGAGATTTAATGATGTTGATGTTGTTCTTGATGTCATCATAATAGTTGTCGACACTCAGTGAGTTAATAAAAGGAGTTGTATTGCTGAGTAAGGTGATGGGGAGTTACTGAATAATAAGCTGACCTAATGATTCTATTGGTAATTTAATGTAAATAAATTTACATAATTTAATGATTAGAACTATGTTTTATAAGCCCACCCTTGCTATTTTGTCTGTGTTGGTGTGTGTGTGTGTGTCTAGCAATGATCGTACTATGGTATGTGAGCAGATGTGACAAGTTTTGTAGCTACTTCTCATGCTGGAAAGCCTGACTGAGGAAAGCATGGAGTCAAAATTTTTGGTGAATATTGTAATTTTATATTGATAGTCTAGGTCTGGGTTGTGGGTCTAGATTATTTAGTTACAGTCTTCAATAATATAATAATTATTATTATTATTTGAGAACTTGTGTGTTGAGCCCCTCGTAGAGCAATTTTTGTATATGTATAAACATATTTATGTAAATTCTTGGGTTGTATGAAAATGCCTTCGGAGCATTGTTATTCTGTTGATTGAGACACTGAAAAGTAAATTTTAAAATTTATTCCCTAATCTACGTGTGCATTACCCTATGAGTAAATAATAGAATCAGGAATAGTGATGTAGAATGTCATTGACCTTTTATAAAAATAGGTCGTGACACTTGACTCTTCCTCCAAATCTATTACAGTTCATTTAGTATTCCATATCTCAATGCTTTGGAAGTATTTACATGATATCGACCATGTAATTAGTCATAAAGATATACAATTAGAAGAACATTTATCCAATAAGAAACAAGCAATAGCTACAATAGATAATCAAGTAAAGAGGTTACAATTTATAGATATCATTTTAATTAAAGTTGCATGGCAAAGAGCTTTAACTAAGGAAAAAAACTTAGGAATTGAAGGCGGTAATGCGTCAAAAGTATCCACACTTGTTTGAAGCATAAGGTTAGAATTCTGTTTAAAAAAAAATTGAGAACAAATTTTCTATTAAGGATGGAAGATTAAAACACATCGTTTCTTAAAAAAAAAAAAAAATAGTGGCAACACAGTTTATAGAAAGAAAGGGTAGGGTAATTACCCCCTTCATTATTTTCTCTCCGCTTTGTAGACCCATTCTCTCACGATGCATTGTTATAATCAACATCCCTTCCCCCTCTCTATAAACTTTTCTTCCTTTTCTTTCATGTGGTCTTTGAACAACTTTTTTTCTCTCATTCCTTTATGTGAGTACTAAGTTTATCACTTATTTGTTCTTTTAAGACTATAGAAAATCCTTGTAACTCATTCATTTTTTCCTTTGACATAGATAACTTTGGATGAATTTTTGGAGTTAAGGATAATATTTCAAGGAGAAAGAGTTGTTACCTATTGGAAAGAATAATTGTATTTGGGTTTCTAAGGTATGTTTATAACTAAAATACCTAAGAATTTTAGGTCTCGACAAGTTCTCATTCTTAGGAAATGTGTATTTTAGAGCTCCGAGTATAAATCTAAAAATTTTATTATTGAATTTAATTATGAATCTTTATTAAATATTATTGCTATTTGGATTTGTGAGGTAACATATTTTAGGATTACATTTATAATTCTATTTTTATTTACAAATACTTTTACTACGCTTTGTTTTTAGGATTTTTACCATTTTCTATTTATTTGAATAAATTGGGCTTGTTACAAATAAATGCTTTAATTTTGTATTTTCGGTTATTCTGACCTCTGACTACTCTTTCGGCCATAACTTTATATATATATATATATCACTTTTAGTTGATTCTAGCTACATTGGATTCTACACATCCAGGGCTTCAAATGCATATATGGATCGCTGGAATTGGAGTTATTTTTTATTTTTTATGATTTTTTGAAGTTGACGCAGATTTGCTGAATATTATTACAAGATTGCATTTGGGCCCTTTGTTATTAGATAATTATATTTGGGCTTATAGTTATAATTAAGGCCTGAATTTTATCCATTTAGTTACCTAATCAGAACCTATAAATGAATTTCTAAGATTTTGAATTATGAGATATTAGACACTTCGTGCTTTTGAGATTTGGCCGAAATAAAAATCTTTGTTTTTACTTTTTCTCGAATTCTCTCGTTCTCTTCTTATTCTCGCGTGGGTTAAGTGCTTCGATGGAAGGCTAAACATCCCGTTCAATCCGTGGCATCTAAATGCTGTAATTTTGATTTGAGTTCTGGGTCGAATTGCTCCGAATTTATTCTCTTTTTCTCTAACCTTAGATTTGTGTATTGCAATCGTAATTAACTTTTTTGTTGTGAAAATTCAAATTAGGATTCAATTGATATTCTAATTTGATAATTAATTCGGATTAGGTTAAATGATAATTTGATTTAATTTGTGATCTAGTTTAATTAGGTTATTCGATTAAATTAATAATTGAATTGGGTATAAACATTCAAATTCAGATTAAAATCTTTAGATATTGTGATAATTAGAATTACATACATTTGATATTCTGTGGATTGATATTTTTTCATTTGTTTTTACTCAATTTTATTCTGTTTATAGTTTAATTTAAATAATTTGCAGGTTTCAAAGCCCCCAAAAGTTTACTCACATTCCTTAAAAGAAAACATAAAATTAAATTTAACTGAAAATGTGTCTCTTTGAATCGACCTACGTTTAACTCTATACTACAAAATCTTGAGAGAACTTAGTTATTTTGATAGCGACTTGACATCGTCTATTAATTTGTAGGCTTCTATTTTTCTCATAATTCTGGAGTAATCCTGTGAAGGGAGTTAATTAACCTTCATTGTTTTAGTGAATAATGATTATAGTCGCTTATTTTTTATTATTATTTCAATTATTCCTTATGTTATTATTGTCATAAAATTATTTACTTGGGGAAACAAGTCTTAAATTTGTTTGATCATGTGAAAATTTATTGAGATATGTATTTTTTTTAATTATATAAATTTATTTAAAAATGTGAACGAAGTGATTGTTTTAATTTTATTTGATGGTATTTAATTGTGAGACATATGCATTGAGACTTTTATTTTTAAAAATAAATTTGATTTATATACGAGAATAATCGTTTGCTATATAAATATTTTTGAGAGAATCTATATCAAAACCCTATAATTGTTAGTGAAATATCAAACCAGGTGCACCTACTTATTCTTTATAAGGAAAAGTATACTCATTAGATGGAGCTGTCAATGCACAGAGAGGCTATCAACGAGATAGAACTGTCATCATCGAGATTAATTATAACATGATATAACATAAGGCAGAGAGAGTTATCAATGAAGTGGAATTACCTTATAGTTTTGTTCTTTTATAAGCGACCCTTATAGCATTTTGACACCTACTTTGATGATTTTTAAAAAATTAATATTATTTAATTCTAGTATATGCATACTTTATCATAGTACTCGTGATTGAAATGATATTTGTTTTAACGGTATAAATTTGTAAATTTTTGAACATTATCAAACTTTTGATAGAGTATCTAAAATGAATTTCTTTTAAAATATTATGTTTTAAGTAAGTTCTATGTGTAAAACCTTTAATTTTACTTTTATAATTATTGTATTTTATGTTGATTGATTGTACATGTTGTTTAGAATTAGAAAAGTTTAAATGGTGTGAGTTGTAAGGGATCTTGCTAAAGCGAGATTGAACGTTTTGGACCAGGTGATTCCAGAACATTCTCACTCAAACAAGATAGGATCTCCCTTAGGCAAGATATGATTTTGTCCAGGTGAGGTGGAGCTTGCTCAACCACGTAGAAAAATTTGAGTAACTTTCTCGACCTCTTCTCGCTTAGGCAAAAATATCAAAGAAACTAAGAAAATTCCTCTGTCTAATTTTCTCGCTCAAGCGAGAGAGGGCTCGCTAGGCGAGGATGACCTCGCTTAAGCGAGAACACGTGAGATTTGAGACATATTTTAGGGATTTCAACTTAGAAAACTTGCATTACAATCCAAGAAACTTTCCCTAACTTTTCTCTCTAAACTCTGTCTTCCCTTTCTCTAAGAGAAAACCATTGAGCTTCGAACTTGTCCCAAATCTGAGGTTGAATCTCTACTCTTCTGAATCTTTAGTAAGTTTCTTGGAGCTTAACTTTTCAATCTCATCCCTATTTTCCTATTTTTTTTCTATTCTCAAAAAGTACTCTTCTTTGTAATATATAGGAAGACCTTGGTCTTTTGAACAATCTCTTCTACTAATTTCTTCACAAAATTATCCCTTTAAGGTAAGGAGAGTTCTATTCCATTATTGAGAACATGATCTGTTTTGTGCTTATGAGAATGTTATTTTGTGTTTCTTGTTTGTAAATATATGTTTGAATGAAATCATTGATAAAATATGTTTTCCTTGTCCTTGATAACTTAAATGATATGTGTGTGAAGTATATATATATATATGTATCTTTTGGACTTTGTTCAGGGGTATCTGACTTTCATCATGATTGATTGATATATGATATAAAAAGTGGAGTTGAATAAATAGAAAGAGCAAAAAGATAAAAAATTTGCTATCATAAAAGTGACAAGTTTATGTTATGATGAGAAATGAAAATGAGTAAAATCATTATAAGAAATGAAAAGTGATAAAAATAAGTCTAGATAGTTCAGAGATACACTAGGATGTAGAAGATGGAGGCGATGTTAGAAATGTTAAGAAAATAAAGGTGGTGGATGATTTTCTTTAATTTGTGCATAATTAATAAAAGCCTCATACTCATTTCCTGATATAAACTCTTGACTATGCTTTTGCTAAAACAGGTCAGGTCAGCACATGTTGTATCTGTGTTGTTATGTCTAACCAGCAACTATCTATGCTAAGGAAGACTTCAAGGGATCCCAGGAGCAATGAATGATTGAGATAAGGAATTCAGGAGTGTTATGAGTGATGATATAGTGACATCATGATATTAATAAATGTTATATGTTTAAGAAATTGATGTGAAATGTATTTGTCATTTTTGGTGTGTTATTCATTATGTGTGACTTGACATTATTATTAATCATGTTTGGTAATGAGAAAAGAAGCTCATCTTTAATAAATGTTTCAAAGGAACAAGGATGACAGATCCCTAAAGACAAATTATATTGGTAGACTATTTTGTAAATTATATATTAAATTATGTATTTAATAAATACCAATGTATATGTTATTTTTAATTTGCCGTAGATACTGATAATGAATTAGGTAATGTATGTACTTTAGAAATGAGTATAGAATATAGTGTCCCTTAGAGTATCCCTTTCATGGTATGGTAGGATCTGACACACACACACACACACACACTATATTCTAAAAGTAATGCTGGAAGAGATCAAAGGTGGAATTACTTGTTGGACTTTGTTCCACATATTTTGATCATGAGGATCTGGAGGGCAGATAATATCCATAGATTTTAACTTTGTACATATGGAGTTTACTTTGATCATTTCTTACTAGGCTCCATTTTCAACATGGAGATGAGTAATCAGATTAGCCTGATGAAATGGTGGTCTTTCCAGTTCTGTTATATCCCTTATACTTGCATAAGTGTTCCAAAATCTAACTTGATTTTGAGTATAGATCAATTTGGAAACTGGATGTTTGAAATAAGGTCTATGAATAATTTCCACAGTAATATTTTTTGGAAACTCATGAGGAGGTAAATTAATTTCTTTCCAAATACAGACTCTCTCCATTTCAGACTAAATGTCTTTCTTCCAATATTGAATAGGTTGGAACTAGGTTAAGAATTTCCATAACAGGGATGACTTATGCTGAGGATTATTAAAAAATTCAAACATCTTGATTGTGGGAAAAACTATGGGGTAATGAAATAAGAGAGTAACACATCATAAATACCAAAGGTTTTCTTCAATCATATGAAACTCCATTAATAAAGCAAAAATATTTAGATAAGGAGCATCAGGATGGAATCATGAAGGTTTTGGTTTGACACCATGGTTATGAAGAGAAAGAGCTAGGTAATGGAACATATGATTTCGACCAAAATCTTTAATAAATTCTATGGTGAGGAAATCATCACTATTCAACTCAGGTGGAAAGATATGAAGAGGTTGGTAACTTGTACTTGCTTCAACTATGTTGAGTAGGAATATTAGTGGATAACTATGTGCAGAGGTGATAATGGAGATAGGCTTTTTTGGTCTGGATAATACATCAGGGACAATATTCTTTTCTCCTTTAATATGTTTAACAGTAAAATCATACATGGAGAACCAATTCTTAAGCCTAAGAATTTGAGGATCATGAGGCATTTTGTTTTTGAACTCAAGAAAAGCTGGAAAAGA
This sequence comes from Abrus precatorius, assembly GCF_003935025.1. Classification (NCBI taxonomy): domain Eukaryota; kingdom Viridiplantae; phylum Streptophyta; class Magnoliopsida; order Fabales; family Fabaceae; genus Abrus; species Abrus precatorius. Next base: position 10,011,202 of record NW_020874406.1, on the reverse strand, counting down.
GGAATTATCCGTTTGAACTTCAAAATTGTGTCCTCTCAAATGGAAATCAAATTTTTGGATTCCATTTTTCACTGCTAGAGCTTCTTTGAATGTAGTATGATAATGTTTCTCTGACTCTTTGAATTTTCCACTAGCATGTCCACAATAAGCCTTTTTCCCATTTATTTCTTCTAACATAACAGCTCCCCTGTAATGATCACTAGCATCAGTTTGTAAAATCCATTTTCCCTCTCCAAGAATTTTTAATGGTGGAGGATTTTGAGCTATCTGTGTCAAGTGACAAACAGCTTCAGTCTGTTCTAGACCCCATGGTGAAGGGTTTTTCCTTAAGAGCTTTGATAGATGACTTGTATATTTAGCAGCATTAGGAATAAAATCCCTAATATAATTCAAGACCCCTAAAAATTGTTGGATCTGTTTAATAGTGAAATTTTCATCAGAAAAATTGAGCAATTCTTCGGCAATATGAGGTTGAGGTTGATATTTTTCCTGAGAAAAATGCATTCCCAAAAAATCTATCTAGGATTGAGCCAGTTATATCTTCTTCTCAGACAGCATAATTCCATGATGATTAGCAAGTTCAAAGAATTTATTCAAAAGAATCTTATGGGATTCTTTATCTTTAGGGAATAAGAGAACATCATCAATGTAAATGAGAATACTGTCTAAGATAGGCTCTAAAATTCTTGTCATGACCTTTTGGAATAAAGACTATAACATCCCAATTTTAGTCTATATATTTTAGGGTTGTCCGAATTAATTAACGTTTATTCATTTCATTTTCTTTTTTTTTTCTTTTTCTCTGAGTTGTTTCTTGTTGCAATTAAATATTTTTCGTGATTAGTCGATCTTAGGAGTAATTTTCTTTTTCTTTCTTTCCCTTTCTCATTGTGATGATTGTCTGGGTTGTTAGAGTCCCTGCTGCACAATAGAATATTTCTTTATGCAATAATGTTTGATGCATTTTTTTTATATATATGTGTTTTAGTGACCATGTGGTAAAATACCTTGGACAACCCTAGGTTGGCAAGACTAACCCTAGAACGAAGTTGTCTTTGAGTCAAATAGGTGGACCGCATTTTACCTCACGAGTATTATTATTATTTACATTATTCTCTTAATTCATTTCATTTAATTATGATATATTCTCCTAAGATGGAAGGATTACACGTGTGATTTTTTTTCCTCCCTAGCCGTTAGTAATAAATCCCTCCCTTGCCTTAAATGTCCACTTGGCCCTAGTTAATCGGTATACATGAACCTTTTCTTTTTTTCTCTAGTACCATACACACTAAAATAGTCATTTAATGAGAAACCACCATCTTTGCCCTAGGATCCACGTGTAACAAAAAAGGACCCAAGAGACACATTTCAAATTTTCTTCTTTTAAGCATAGAAACCGAAAAATCATTCAATGCATAGGAGAGAGGGAGAGAATCGGTTTTGATAGCCTAGATTCTAACCCAAATTAACTACACTTAATGCAGATTTCATTATCCCAAGTTACCCTAATTAAATGTAGTTGTTTTCCCCATGAACCGTTATACCATACGTGGCAATCATTTGAAATTCCCTCATTTATGGTGAAACCGAAAACAGAGCCCTAATCCTTTACTTAAGTGGGGACTCTTCATTTTCTCATGCATTTAATTAAAGTTAACCCATTCATCTAAATTAGCATTTATTCCTATAGTCATTTATTGAGGACATTTTCCATGCCTTTGTAGTTACACGAGAAACCTTCCATTTCTCATTTAAATCACTATTAGACACATTTAATTGCCTTCCACCTGCATTTAAAATCCCCCAAGAATGTGAAGGGGTGCATGCTCCATTTTCTCCTCTAACAATTCAAAACTGCCAGCATGCATTGGATGGGCAATCAAATTAATGTGGAAATTATTACTTAGAACATTTAAGCCTAGAAACCGTGCCCAGCATTAAAGTCATATTCTCTTCCATTTAATTGTTGAAATCCATTCTTTATGGAGACTTTTGCACTTCCACGACCATAATGGAAGCACCACTCTTTCTCTAGCCACTCAAAGGACTCAACCTTTCAAATACAGGGAATGCAAAAGGGTTTGAATTTATTCCCTCCCCATAGGAACTCGAAACTACCACCTACATTTAAGGGACAATGAGTCAACGTGAGAAGTTATTACCTGGTGCATTTAAAACCCTAAAATCGTGCCAATCATTAATTCTTTCCTTAATTTCATTTCATTAATTGCATGTTCTTGTTTCTTGTTTTATGGCAATTATCACTTATTATGGAGGCTTTTCACACGCCCACAACTAGTAGAGGAGGCGCCACCCTTTTCACGAGTAGACTAAGAGCCACAATTCTTCAGGTACTTGGAATATGGAAAGTTAGAGCCTATTCCCTCCATAAGAAAATTTAAACAGCCACCTTGCCTTAATTGCATGGCCTTACCGAAACTGACCCCCCATTCATGATTATTCCCCTAATGATCACTTATTAGAAACGTGTGAGTACATTCAATGGTTGCTTCATTTCCACCTCGTGCATTTATTGCTCATTATGAACACATGCAAAGACTTCAAGAGACGTGACTGTTTGGGAAGGAAGCTAAGAGCCACGTCCTTTTAAGTGCCCTAACTCTAGCCTCCATGAGCAGCCCTCAACCGTCATGCCCTTTCTGAAAATGAAAAGGGCATGGACACTACACTCATGCTATAAAAGGACTCTATTCATTTTCCATGCACCCTTTTTCCTTCTTCTTCCTAAAGGCTCTCTCAAACTCACTGTGACCTAACACGTTTGGAACCATTCCCTCTCACCATTTCATCTCTATTCCTTCTTCTCTCAGACATCTTCTCAACCTCGCCTCTCAAGAGAACCAAAACGAACACGAAGAAGTTGCCTGCACTTCCACCTCCCTCAATGTTCTTACCACCACCAAGGAGCCACCGCGTGGACGAGTGCTTACAAACGCCAAGGCCAAGCCTTCCACTCATTCTCATTCTTAATCCGAACAAGGTTAGGGGAGTTCATGCTTGTGCTTGATTGTGTGTGTGGTTGTCTACTTTGCATGCATCTCCTTCTCATCCTCTCTTTAAGTTCTTGCCAAAAAACTTTTAAGTAAAAAGATCTCCTCCCATCCCTTGATGATTTTACTTGAATAATGTTGTAAAGATTTCATTTTTATGGTTTGCATGAGCTCGATCATGGTTAGGGTGATTTTGCATGTCAATGCTTGTCTAATATTCATACCTTTCTTCTTCATTAATGCTTTTTGGTTGGGTGTAAGGGACGGTTTCAAAATAAAGAGTGTGGTACCTTATTATTGTTATATTCTTCATCTCTTCTCGATGCACATTTTCACTATTTCGTTGCATGTAGCCCCTTTAGTAAGATTTTCTTTTCTATTTCTCACCACCACTCCTCTTTCTAGACAAAATTTTGTAGAAAGAACATTATTTTTATTTTGTTTGACCGAAAGTAAAAGGAATAATTTTTGCAAAAATAAAGATTTAAAGTTAACCCTAAACTAAACACGATTTAGTTCATTCTTAGTCTCTGATCTGCTTTGTTCATTATTTTATAAAACTAGACTTTTGCATGGTGACAAATCCCTGGTTACCTTGGGTAAAAATTTCAATATTGTTTTCTTAAAAGATGTTTATCCTTTCTTCAAAATTTTCTTGAGAACGTATTATAATCATCTCCACTTCTCTTATACTCTTATTCTTTTCTTCATCTTAATCTGGAAATCGAGTGCAAATGTGTGTATGGTCATGGCTGTTCCTCCTAAAATGTATTCTGGGATTTAATTGGGAAAAAGGCGACGCTTGAAATTTCATTGTTACTATTTTATTTGGTTTTCGTGACTTGAGTGTTGAGTTCATTTTGTATTGAGATAATGGTTGCTAAATATGATGTTTTCCCTGCTGTTTGGGTGTGAAATCCGAGAATGATAACATTGACTTTGAGAAATTTTAAGCATGCATATAATTTTCTCTTCAGTTATTTGTGTGCATGGAGGTAAAAAGGGGAGTCAAGGTCATAGTTTGGCATAGCTGGGGAATGTGGAGTGTTCAAGTTCAAGGGGAGAACCTTGGGAGTAGTGAAGGGGGGTTGCCCCAATGGCGCAGAGTAGCTCACTGTGGTCAAGACACGTCGCCATCAAAGCCTTCACTAATCCTGATGCGAGCAAGCATTGCCGAGGATCGTGGAAGAACTTATTCCTGAGGAATTAAGATGGAAATATGGGAAAATATCCCTGATTAAGTACGCGTGATATGTGCTTGTAGGGAATGAAAGTCTCTGATCACCTTGACTGAAGAAATGCTGAGAATTGAGGAAGCAGTAGTATCCTAAGTTGCATATGTTTGAACTATATTGTTGATTATCTTCTGTGATTCTACTGTGTTTCGGGAGTGTTTAGTTGGATACATACTTGATAATATGTGTTTCTTGAGCTTTCATTCCTCGTTCACCTTTATATCATTTAATTATCTTGTTTATTTGATTACTAGTGGATTATCTTGTTGGAACTCACCCTTTCTTTCGTGATTTTCCCTGTGTGGCATTCCCTTGTGTGTTTGCATGATTGTGTGACAGATGGATCCACATTGAGCGATAATTTGGGGAGAGGACTCTGGGGGAAAGAAGGCTTGGACGTTCAACCCAATGACGCGCTGCCTCATGTACTAAGGGATGATCTCCATGACCATGGGACCTCTCGCTGAAGATGGCTAGAAGCCTAATTGGAATGACCACCTTTTTCCCAACATCTCTGTGCCTCTGCCGCGTGAGAGAAGTATCATTATTCACTCACCCCTTTCTTCTCCATCATCTTAAGAACCCCCTGCCAAACGACTTAAAACTTTTGTTGACAAAGGTAAGACCATCATTGACCTCGATCCAAAGCCTACTCCCTGTCCCAGCCCTACTTCTGCACCTGAGTGGAAAGACATCAGAGTTGTTGAGTCTTCCATCAGGCCAGTACCCCGTCACTCCCAGCGAATTCAGGCACGCTCTTCTGATGAAGCTGGACCTTCCACTCGACGCCCTTCACCACCACCTACCTCTCGTTCCCCCCCACTATCGATTGGATTAACAATGATCCGAATGACCTGCTGCCCTCTCCTCGCTCTCAGCCAGTGGATGATTCTCCCGACTCCGATGGAATAGAATTTGACCCTAGTGAGGATTCCCTTCTGTTAGAGTTTTATTTATAGTCTGTTAATTTTTCTTTATCATGGATGAACACTACTCATAGGTTTTGGGTTGTTTCGCTACTTTTGAAATACTAAACTTTGGGGTTTTACCTTGGAAATTTTGGTTGGATAATTTACATTTTTTTTTATGTATATACTCCTCGTTATACTTTTAGAATTTATTTCAAACGATATGCGATGCTAAGCGCTTATTTCTATTGTTGTTATGAAATTATTTCCACGAATGCTTAGAGTGATTAATGAAAATGATTGGTATATTGTTAAGATATTGGATTAATTAAATATATATGACCTTGTAATGAGGAGACTTAATGGGAGTACTTTGCTGAATTTATTATTTCTCCAATTTAGCTTGAGTTGTTGCGATAAATTGAATTAGGGTTAAATCGAGATTACAATAGATTGACACTATTAGTGTTGAATAACATGAGAAGAGATTCTATTATGATTGTCCGTGGGTGTGCCTACGAATGAACAATGAACAATGAAAATTGAATGTTGAAACTTATTCCCTTATGAAATGGATTGTAATTAGTAAGTAGATTCGATATGATGTTGATTTGCATGAGTTCTTGTACACGTTTATCTTGGGTGCACCACCTTATAGAAGCCTTAAATTTTAATATAATAAGATGAGATCTTGGTAGAAATTAGGTCTTACAAAGACGGTGCAACCTTTAAACCAAATGGAAGTACTTTCCATTGATATTGAGCATTGGGAATACAGAAAGCAGTTTTGTATCTATCTGCTGGATCTATCCCCAATTGCCAAAACCCAGATTTTATGAGTGTGGGAAAAGAAGAGGTCTTTGGAATAGGAAATTTATCATCTTTGAGGAAATGGTTTAATTGTTTGTAGTCAATTACTAACCTCTTTTTTCCTCTCAATTTTTTTGACCTTTTCTCCACATAGAATGCTTGGCATGCCCATTCAGACTTTGTTGGTTCAATCAATCCTTGCCTTAATAGTTCATTGCATTCTTGCCTAGCCAGATAGAGGTCACTAGGACCCATTCTAGGATGAGTGGCTTTTGTAGGATTGATATCTTTATTGAGCTTGAAAGGAAGCTGAACAAAGAATTCTGGATTATGCCAAATTGGGTTTGGATGAGAAAAATTCTCATGTCCTTCTGCACACAATTTTTTGAGTTTCTCTTTTATTTCAGCATAATCTTCTGGGCATTTTTCAAGAGAATAAAGTTTCAGTATATTAGTGTATGGCTCGAAGTTTCTTTCGAATTTGATTCCTTTTGGTAATATCTGGAGTTTTTCCATCTGACAGTATGCATCCATACCAAAAAGAATATCCTTGTTAGGAAGACGGCTTCCTATGACTTTCATCCAAACTATACAGTCTGGAAAAAGTTTAATACCAATTGGCATTTTTTGACCAAATTGGTTTTGAAAAGTTTCCCATCAGTAGCTATAAACAAAGAGGAATCTTTTCTCTAGACTTCTTTGGGAAGAATGTCTGGATTTATCATGGTTCTTTGTGCTCCAGTATCCATGTAAGGAATAGCTTTGATGGGTGTAGCAAATTTTGAAGAAAGGAGTTGAACTTCAACACAAGGTTATGATGGGGTTGGAGTAAGGCTATTGACTACTTGGGCAGAATAAAGAGGTATAGAACCACTCTCTCTATCAGATAAGTCTGAGGAATCATCAGAGGAGTCTTGAATGGCAAAAAGTGTCTTGGTCAGCTTCTTCTTGTTCAGAATATTCTGATTCAATATCTCCTTCAAGAGAGTCTAAAGAATTTACCAAATTTTGAGCTTTGGCATCTTTATTGGGAAATTTTTTGGCGAAATGCCTTTTTTTTACCACATATGAAGCATTTAGTGCCTTTGTTCTTTCCCCTTTCTGAATTTTTATTAAAAATTTCATTTTTTTCTTCTTTTTCGAAAACTTCTTGATCTTTCCTTTCTTTTTCGATGAACAGACGCATTTCTTGTCTTTGCATCCATCTCAAGATAATTCTTCTTGCAGGCTTTTGTGAATTTTGATCTTTGATTCATGACATCTGCAAAAAACAAATGTTATCTGCAAAGTTTATCAAGAGCTTCAATAGTCATTTGGTGGATTTGTCCAAGACTCAAATTAGTTAAGTCTCTTCCTTGGGCCGTAATCATTTTGTGAATTTCAGGTTGTAATTCATGAGGAAGAGAAGCAACATAGGTGTTTTTGAGACTTGTATCATTGTATCCATTTAGAAGATAAAAACTCTCCACCATTCTTTTGTGGTGCTTGTTTAGATGACTTTTCTTTAATGAGCAGCACTTCATCTGAAAATAGTCTTGTCTAACTTTCTTATCATAAAGATCCATATCTCCTACAAATTGTTGGTGTATCGCTCCAAGGACAGAACATGTATTGGATAATTGATGAAACTGGTCTTGTTTGACGCTTCCAAGATTGTGGTACCACTCTTTCAAAGTGCCAGTCATTATGTAACAAAATTCTTCAATGACTTTATATGGATCAGCATCTGTCTTCATGAATTTTGTATCAAGCCATGCACCAAAATCGAGTAATCTTTTTCTCCAGTGCTAAGGAGAAACATCATCAAGAGTAAAATAAAGACCTCTATTGAGTTTGGAGCCTTTTTTATCTCTTTTATTTACTTCTTCATCTTCATCTTCTTGAGAATCATAAAAAGATCCTCTAACATTGCTGGACTCAGCGGTATGAACCATCATCATTCCAATAATATCAGTGAAATTATTTTCTGATATTTCTTATGTTTCTATAGAAATTGTCTCAAATGGTTCTTTAGATATTTCTGAATTGCTCTAGGAATCTAGATTGGAAGTTCCAGAGAATTTAGTGGTTGTATCTTCTTCAGATAAGCTAGAATCAAATTCTTCAGTAATATTTTCTCTCTCAGTTACTAATCCTTGGAAAAAGGTCTTTTCTGGACTAGTTTTTGAGGATTTCTTTGAAGGAAGGGATTGATCATCATCTGAAGAACTTAAATCTTTAGTTTTTACAGTATCTGAAGAAGAAATACTCATCTTTCCTTTTCCTTTTCAGCTTTTGAGAATAGGCTCAGGTTTTGGCCTATAAGCTGAAGGAAGAGAGTATGAAGGTGCTGTGAATGTTTCCCTAAAGTAAAAAAGAGATGGATTGAAAGGAGAATAATAAGTCGATTGAATAGGAGGTGGTACAAAAAAGGGATTTAGTTCATGATCCCTATTTTGTTGTTTTGCAGCAATCAATTCATCCATTTTTTTTATCTGCTCTTTGAGTCTCCTGATCTCTTTATCTTTTTTATGATATTCTCTTGTAAACACGGCCTTTTCTTCAGTCAATTTCGAAATATCTAACTCCAATCTAGCAATCTACTTTTGAGATTCTTTGTAATACTTTGAGTTTATCAGAAAGGTATTGGAGTCTTTCATCATTCTTGTGGACAGATTCAACAATCTAGTCTATTTTTCCATCCATCTTCTTCAAAAGTTTATTTTGGGCTAAAGAATTCTCAGTTTTCCAGTTAAGAACTTCTTCAGCTTGAGATGGAGCTTTCAGCACTCCATCAGATTGGACTTCAAAGGGTATCACTAAAGGCCTAGTATTGACCTTAGCAACAGGATCAACTTTCCTTTCAGCAATCTGGTTTATTTTTCCATCCATCTTCTTCAAAAGATTATTTTGGGCTAGAGAATTCTCAGTTTTCTTGTTAAGAACTTCTTCAGCCTGAGATGGAACTTTTAGCACTCCATCAGATTGGACTTTAGAGGGTATCACTAAAGGCCTAGTATTGACCTTAGTGACAGGATCAACTTTCCTTTCCCGGCCAGTTATGGTATTAGAGCCTAACGGTTATCTGAGTATAAGTTCCTCAAGGTTTATAGGCTGGAAAGCTGACAGGCACCTACCGGAGAGACTGTATCAACAGTCGCCCCTGTTTGTAACAATGCCACAAACACCTGATTTAACTCAGAGCCTAAAGTCTCTGTTGAAAAAGGGGATAAGTGCAATAGCCATCATAACCAAAGTGAGTAAGACCTTTACAACTATGAATACAACCACAAACACTACCCAATCCTCTTCTACTGAAATTTCTCATGTTCTCTTAAACTCACCAATCTCATTACCAAAAAGCTGTGTCAAAACTGCTGCTGACAAACTAGAAAATCTGATAGAATATACATATGTTCCTGAAGATGCACAAGTTCAGGAATCCATAGCTCCTTTGTTAAGTCCCTACAATGTTTTCAGAAGGAAAAAGTCTCTGACCAACAAGATCAATTTGTTGATCCTTAGAAAACAGTCTCCCATTAAAGAATATGTCCAATCCACCAGAATGGATCAATGTGAATTATCTGCCACTTCAAAAAAGCAATATATTGATCTTGAGATCCCTAAAACATTTATAGATCATTGGAAAACTAAGGGATATACTGCTCTACACTTTGTCGCAATCAGATTAGTCCTATCTATGCATGGTAAGAAAAATCTTCCAGTTACTGCCAAAATTTCTCTTCTTGATACTACTTAAATCTAGCACTGCAAGTTGCGCGTGTCTACTTTTGTTAATGAAAGTGAACACATGCAGATCTCGAACCTCAGCGTTGCTACTTTTATAAAGAAAAGTGATCGTTCCAGTCATGAAGAACATCAGAAAGGCCTCTGCGTGACTACTTTAGTGAAGAATAGTAATCATGTGTGAAAGGCGGGAAAATCTATAAATTGAAGATTAGCTCAAAACTTTGAGGAGATTGTTCATTTTCACTTTCCATTAGTTTTCTGGTGTTGAGAGTCTGAGAAAGAGATTAAGGACAAACACCAAGCTTTAAATCTAGAGGAATCGGATTGAAGATTGGCTTGAAGATGCTTCTTCGTTCATTCTCTTCTTCTCTTTCTTTCTCTTTTCCTGTTGTAGTGGTTGCTTAAACTTAGGGATTGTAAATCCAAAATGGAAGTGTTGAATCGATTTTAGATCTGAACTTTGAGTATTGGATTGGATTGAGTAATTGATTCTGCTGTTCATGTAGTGATTGAATGAAATTTTCATTGATTAATTACAGAGGAACTCTTATCAATGGAAGTTGAACTTGTTTCTCATATCTGAATTAATTACCAAGGTCATTGATTTCTTAGGGATAAGATTTCTTGATCTTGCAATCCTCTGGTTTCTAATGCTTAATGCAACATTTAATTGAACAAGATCTAGGAATTAGAGTGATTTAGTTGAATGTTAGATTCATTGAGTTAAGGAATTAACCTTTGATTAATATAATGTGAAACTGATTGTCATTCCATCTAAATACTTGAAAGTTCATAACTTTATTGAATCAACACTAAAGTTTTGGTGAAACAAATCCTTAGCTATGTTTTGTACATCTGTCAAATACATACTTTCATGTTCATTGTTCTGTTTTCTCTTTTGAGTTTAATATCTGTTACTTTTACTTCCAAACCTCATCTGAAATTTGTGAAGCTCAACTAATTCTGAACTTGTGAAGTTATAATTGAGAACTCTACTCCCTGAGGACGATATTTGAGACTCAAACACAGTTCTAACATTTTATTACTTGCTACAATAACACTAATATACTTGCTAGTCAAAATTACTTCTGTTAAGAAAGTGACAAGTTTTTGGCGGCACCGCTGCCAGGAAATATTTGTTTTTAATATCATTAGTAACAGAAAAATAACTAGATTGAGCAATTGTTTTCTTTAAATTTTCTACAATATTAGATTACATTTAAAATTTTTCTATTTTGTAATCAATTGAGTAGTTAATTTTGTATTTGTAAAATTTTGATTTCCTATAGATTTTGTATCATATCAAGTAGTTACTTTGCATTTATATACTGTGAATTAGTGCAATTTTTGGTTTTCTTTCTACTATATCTGTATTTTAATTGTATATGCGTAGCAAAAACAAAAATAAGTCTACTCTTGTCTTTGATCCTACCACAGATATAACACAAAAAAGATTAAGGAGGGAGGCTAGAGCAGAAAGTTCCTTAGGAGGTGATAGTGATTTAGAGGTTCTACATTCTCCAGAAATTCAAATTACTACTATTTCAAGCAAAACACATTCACCTTTAGGAAGCCAACTCTAGAGATTGAAATGGCAGAACAACATAAGATAAGAACGTTAGGAGATTATGCAATTCCAAATATGCAGGACTATAACTCATCAATAGTTAGACCAACCATTCAAGCTAATCATTTTGAAATGCACAATTTAGAGTCCATTTGATGTTTCAACGACATGCACGAACTAAGTATCTCAAATCTGTCAAAACAATCCATGATAACTGAAACACATCTTTGTAAAAAATTGTTATTCTGTACCACCTGCATACATGGAAAATTATTTTAAGAACATCTCCATAATCCTTAAGATGTTAGTTTTCGAACCCCTTTTGCGGAACTCAATTTGGAGGTCATTTCCCCTGCTTTTGGTCCAAAACTCCTAAACTGCCCAATGCAGAATTTTGCAGAAAATGTTTTTTTTGAAATTGCATGTGACATGAAGTTTCTCTCAATTTATAGAAAGATATGCATATGAAAAAACATTTCCTAACCATGTTCCTGTATTCTAGGTTATATAAGCTTTCTAACAAACTATCCCAAATTTGAATTGGATTCCATTTGCTTCCCCAAAGAACGAGGATAAGTCAGCAACTCATTTTCCAAATCGTGATAGTTTTACCTTTCTGAAGAGCTATCTTGAGCTCGATTTGGACACCATATCACTCAATTACCCTTTATTGGTAAGTGTACCCAAACTTAAAATTATAGTTGTTTAGAACTAAGCACCTTGTTGTACCGATATTGTTTATAGCTAACCAAAAAACTATTTGACTTAGTTTAAAATCTTCTCTAATGAGCTTTGTGATTGTTTCCTTGAATGAGGAACGTGTCGATATCTCGCACGCTTCATTCTGATTCTAAATGCCTAAGTTATGGGCTTAAAGCAAGAACCGCTCAGAAATGATGATTATCAATCCTGTTGAGAAAAACGCAAGTACAACCCAAACAAGGCTAGAAGTGAAGCCTATTTCCTCACGAAACTAAGTTACTCTCTAAGGTGAGGGGGCAAACTTTCATATGAATTGAGTTAGGAATTGAGGGAATGGATAAGAATACACTTTATGAAATTATAAATGTTATGTGTGGTTGAAAGCTCTTCAGAATTCCTCACTCTCTTGAGTTTATAGATATGTATTTGATATTGAGATTGATATGTTTGCTTATGTTATTGTGGTGCACATATATTTGTGAAATTGTGTGATTGAATGCTAAGTTAAGCAAAATTTCATGGTAAGTTTTAGACTCCTGAACTTGATGAATACCAAGAAAAATGGAAATTGTCCTTTATAGTATAGCACTAAGTACACCAAAACTAGTTGAATGAACTAAGTTATAAATTGACATGTATATTCTATCACCTAGTAAAATCAAACCAGACTATGCTAGACAGAAACACTTAGACACTTGATTCTTGATAATTTAGAAAAGGATATAACCCCTTAATCAGATTGTTGCTTAGAAAATCTAATAAACTACCAAGTCCTATGACTTTAAGCCATGCTAATATATAACTTTAGTTAAAACAAGAAATAAGCAAGAAATTGGACAAGTTTAATAGATATTCCAATAATGGATGAAATAGGAAAGAGAAAATGAAGCCTCGATTTAGGCATTTGACCCTTTAAAAAATTTAATTGAATGTGGTTTAGACCAAGAACAAAATGACTTAGGTTATGTTTGATAAAATACTTGTCACATTAACTATACCCGTGGATTTAGAAAATAATAATAATATTAATGATAAAATCTAAAGTCCTTATATATATCAAAGTGTCTGATGAAAACATTAAATGAGTTGCCATAAGGAAACTTAGACAAACATAATGCAGGATGCCTATGAAATTAATATCCACCTTTACTGGTGACTGGTGATGATTAAAGCATTGTAATTTTGAATATCCTATTATTTGCATATGCATAAGTCTTGCACACATTGTGACATTTGAATATGAATGTGATGATTGCATGATTTTAAAGTTTGATTTGGCACATATGAATTGATAACCCATAGCTGATTGAAAGCATGTAAAAATGCATAGGCAGGTGGATTGAGGCCTCCATTGTGATCATAAGACCCTAAAGGGGTGTGTATGCATTAATGAGAACGCATAGAGAGAATTAACGTTAAGTGTAACCACACTATTGAGTCTAGACACTTGCTTGTCTTGGACCTAGAATTCATAATAGAACCTTAATGATTAAATCAAGGAAAGTAAATGTTTGTGAAAATCTAATATATTTTCAATCATGAGTAGCAAACTAACTAAGTGGATAAAATTGGAAATTCAAAGAAAGAGACAAGGCTAGTGAGCTAGGGACCCTTAATGGATGTGCTTGAAAGCATTGGTATAAGTATATGTCAATCTCTTGTGGAAATTGTCTGAATAGTTGAACATAGAATGTTGATCCTGGATTTAAACCAATGCTTGAGTGCGTGATGTGAGATGAGATGGGATATTAATCCTGATTTGAATTGGCACCTGTGTGCGTGATATGGAGATTGAGCTTAAAAGAGAAATGAACTATTCAGATGACAATGGGTGTTGATACCTCTCCCCTATGTAGGAAGTCATGAGGTTATTTATAACTACTGTTGGTGAAAGATAGGGAGGACCTCGAAATCTAGGGGATAATGGAGTTGGGTGACTTACCAATAACCTGTATGAGTGTCCTAAGCCCCAGAACTCTGGCTAGGAGTCTCCATGTAATGCTCCTTTATCCTGACCTTCTTCTGAGGCTTATCATGTTGGTCGAGATAGATCAGTCAATGGAGGTTCAAGTCCCCACCATACATGCAAAATATTGGTTGGCTAGTGCAACTCCCAACAAATTCTGATGATAGGAATGGATCCAAGAGTCACATGAGCATAATAAAGGTTTTTAAGCCAAACCAAAAGTCAGCATATGCATAAGTCCTATGCATCATAGTCTGGCATTAAATTAGAAATGTATGAGATGGCTACTTATGAATAAATGGATGAAGTTATTTATATTATATTAGTTAAGTTAAATTTTTGAAAATCAAGGTTTTATATAAATTTAGACTTTCTCTTAATTATTTCTTTCTTTCCTTTCAAGTCCTAACTGCTTTTACGAGTATTAGAAAAGTCTCACCCCTCTCTTTTATTCTTATTTTGCAAATCTTCGATGTTGTGTCTAGGGGCACAAATATACTCGAGGATTATAAGAAGATTATGTAAGTAAGATTGCTACAATTAGAAACACAGTTGTGTCAGTTGGATCATGGTCGCATAAGAGGATTCTTCTACACGTATGGAATTCCATAGGTTAACTAGGGTTATTAGAGTCAATGAGTGAGCAATTTTTTGATGTTAGATTTTAACAAATTGGTATGATACTAGTTAAGGATTTAACATTTACCTTATGAACTAATGTGATATGGGACAAATTAGATCCTTGGAGTACAAGGTATAAAGTGGTATGGGACGCCTTATGTCTTGTCTGAATGTTAAGTCAGTCTCTAGGACTACCAAGGAAGAAAGTCTGACAAGTTGCTTGTAATTAAAAGTGTGTTTGCTTGATTAGAATATACATGTTACAGACTGTATGAGAATGATTCACTAAGAATAAGAATCAATTTAGAGAAAAAAAAATTTAGCATTTTTGTCGATAGAAAAAGGTCGTTACAGATAGGACTTTATATAGTAACATTAGGACATGTAGCCATAATTCTGGACATATAAATGAACCTTCTTCTCCTTCATCTATCTACTATTACCACATTCTTTAGATTCTGAAATTGAAAAATGGTTTATAATGAAAGGACATTAAAGGAACTAGCTGCACCTGACTTGACTTATCAAACATTATGCATACAGTATCCTAATATTGATACTCCTTTTGTTCTTAAAACTAAACTAATATACTTGTTGCCTAGATTTCATAGCCCTGCACGTGAAGATCCACACAAGCACTTCAAGGAATTTCATATAGTTTGTTCGACTATGAGGCCACAAGGTGTACCTGAAGAACATGTCAAGTTGAAAGCCTTTCCATTCTATTTGATGGATGCAATTAAGAATTGGGTTTACTATCTCCCACCAAGATCCATAACCAGTTGGGATAACTTGAAGAGACTCTTCCTAGAGAAGTTCTTTCCAGCATCAAGAGCTGCATTTATAAGGAAAGAAATTTGTGGGATAAGACAACTTGAAAGAGAGACACTTTATGAATACTAGGAAAGATTTAAGAGATTGTGTGCCAACTATCCCCACTACTAAATAAGTAATCAATTTACTCATCCAATACTTTTATGAAGGGCTATATCCCATGGATATGCAAGAAGGAGAATAAGTGAAGAGTGCTGCACTAATAATCCTAGGTAGACTATTCTTGAAGACTACAAGAATGAAAATTAATGTACATGCCAGGACACTTACCATAGAATTTGGAGATAGCATAGTGCGCTTTAACATACTGGATGCCATGAAGCACCCACCTGAAGAACACTCTGTCTTCTACATTGATCTTTTTTATGCCTTGATAGATGATAATTTCTCTGAATTTTTAGAAGAAGATTCTATTTCCTAA
The DNA here is from genome assembly GCF_003935025.1 of Abrus precatorius. NCBI lineage: Eukaryota > Viridiplantae > Streptophyta > Magnoliopsida > Fabales > Fabaceae > Abrus > Abrus precatorius. The sequence continues at coordinate 9,995,395 of NW_020874406.1, read as the reverse complement.
TTTTTCTAAGTGTATAGATACTTCCATTTGTGAATCTTGTAATGATTCTTCTTTGTGTGACAATTGTATTTCTAATTTTTTGAATGCAAATTCTACAACTTCTAATATTGATGAGATTAAAAAATTAATAGGGCTAGAATGTTATGTATTGAATACAGCAAGTACAGTTGAATCTAACCTTCATAATTTGAATTTTACAGAAATTCTAGCAAATGAAAGTGTCAAATCACTTCCATCTGTACAACAACCTCCCACTTGGAGCTTAAGCCCTTACCAGAACATTTGAAATATACTTATCTGGAAGCAGATGAAAAGCTCTCGGTGATAATTTCCACAAAGCTAGATGTTGATCGAGAGGAGAGACTACTTGAAATGATAAAGAGGCACAAGAAGGCCATAGGTTGGACACTCGCTGATATTCCTGGAATCGGCCCCTCATTGTGCATGCACAAAATACTCTTGGAGAAAGGTGTTAAACTAGTGAGGCAGCCTCAAAGGAGGTTGAACCCCATTATATTGGACGTGGTGAAGAAGGAGGTCACCAAGCTACTACAAGCTGGGATCATCTATCCAATTTCATATAGCACTCGGGTCAGCCCGGTCCAATTGATTCTGAAAACATCTAGACTTGCTACGATGAGTAATGAGAAGGACAAACTAATACCCACTAGAGTTCAGAATAGCTAGAGAGTTTGTATAGACTACCAGAGACTAAACCAAACAACTCGAAAGGACTATTTTCCACTGCCTTTCATTGATCAAATGTTGGAGAGGTTAGATGGTAAGTCTCATTATTACTTTCTTGATAGTTTGTCTGGTTATTTCCAAATACATAGCACCTGAAGACCAGGAAAAAACCATATTCACATGTCCTTTTGGCACCTTTGCCTATAGAAGGATGCCTTTTGCCTTATGCAATGCTCCTGGCACATTCCAAAGATGTATGTTGAACATTTTTTCTGACTTAGTGGAGCATTTTCACTATATATGGTCCATCTTTTTCTGCATGCTTAGTTAACTTAAAGAAAGTTTTGAAAAGATGCATAGACACTAACCTTGTGCTAAATTTTAAGAAATGTCATTTCATAGTAGAGTAAGGTGTAGTTCTAGGTCATATTATATTTGAAAAAGGCATTGAGGTAGATCCTGCAAAATTAGATGTTATTGCACAATTGCCTTACCCCTCCTGTGTCTGAGAGGTTCCTGCTTTTCTTGGCCATGCAGGATTCTACAGGAGATTCATTAAAAACTTCTCTAAGTTTGTCATTCCTCTTTCCAAACTTTTGCAAAAAGAAGCTAAGTTCAACTTTGATGAGAATTGCAAAGAGACATTTGATATTCTTAAGAAGGCCCTAACCACCACACCAATCATCCAACCTCCAAATTGGACAAGGCCGTTTGAATTGATGTGTGACACATCAAATTTTGTAGTGGAAGCTGTCTTAGCTCAGCGAGTTAGTAAGCTTCCCCATGTTATTTACTATGCTTCCAGAAAGCTGTCTTAGCTCAGCGAGTTAGTAAGCTTCCCCATGTTATTTACTATGCTTCCAGAACCCTGGACCCTGCACAATGTAATTACTCCACAACTGGAAAAGAATTGTTGGCCATAGTCTTTGCATTAGATAAGTTTAGGCCATATCTCTTAGGGTCAAAGTTGTGGTTTTTACTGATCATTCTGCTTTGAAGTATTTGCTGAGAAAGACATATTCTAAGCTTAGGCTGATAAGTTTGATGCTCTTACTTCAAGAGTTTGATTTAGAGATCAAGGATAGAAGTGGAACTCAGAATTTGGTAGCAGACCATCTGAGCATAATAAAGGGAGTTCCTGAACCCATTTTACTCCAAGATGATTTTCTTGATGAGCAACTCTTAGAGTTGTATGTTTCACAAGTGCCTTACTATGCTGACACTGTTAATTTTTTAGTTGCAGGAGCTTTTCCAGCAAATGCACCAAGGACTCAAAGGGAAAAGATTAAGAGTGATGTCAAACATTATGTGTGGGACAACCCTTATTTATGAAAATTTTGCAATGACCAAGTCATCAGAAGATGCATACTAATGAAGAAATCTCATCCATATTACAGTTCTGTCATGCCTCAGCTCAAGTTGGGCAATTAGATTTTACCATCTTCAATTACTTGGAGGAAAAAGACTACAAACCCATCCTCCAAGCAATCTGCAAGGATGGAGAAAATTGGGAATTTGACATGAAGCTCCAGCTCAAGAATCTCACCACAAGGCACCTCCTCTTTGCAACCAAAGTATGGAGCATCTTTATCCTCAGTTCCTTCATGCCTGTCATCCACTCCTCTACCCTTGCAGTGAAGAGGGCAGAGTTGATATATGTCATTCTCACAAGCATGCTATCCATATGGGTGATGTAATCAGTAACGCAATCATGGAAATCCTGGGTAGAAAGAGGGACTCACTTGGCTTCCCCTTTATCATTACTATGCTTTGCTAAGATGTTGGAGTAGATTTTGGCGAGTACCAGCAAAGAATCAAAGCAGCTCCTTCCATCTCCACAGCTATGGTGAAGGAGTTATTCAAGCCCAAAAAGACTATTAATCTAGATCTTTCCTTACTAGCTGAGTACAGGAAGGGAACCCCACTGAAGATGAGAGAGCAGGTGAAGCAGATAGCCCTAAGGCAAGACGCTTTCCACTCCAACTAGAAAGCCATGCTAAATTTAATGGAAACCTTGATGCTAAATATAGGGAAGAAGCTGGGGATGACTTTAGAGAAGATTTATTATGCCCCCACCTTTAATCCTCCCTATCTTAGAGCAGTAGTCTAGAATGACATTCTACCCTTTACCCTTACTACACCTCAAGTAGCTAATGAGGATGATAGCAGCTCCAGCTCTTCAGAGGAAGCAGAGGCGAAGGCTGAAGATGAAGATGACACCCTATCCTTCTCCAGCTCAAATGAAGACATCATATAACTTTAGCTTATTTTTCATGTCATTTACTTTTCAATCACTTCCTTTTCATTCCCTGTACATAGTACTCTCCATCATTTCCCTGTATTTAATGCACATTATAGCTTTTCTTTTCCTTGCTTCACTTTTACTGTACTACTTTTACTTTGAACAATGGTATACACCTTTATGCTTTTATATATCATTCATGTTTCAGTTTCCATATTTCTTTTCTGTGCTGAATCTATTGTGTATCTTTGTGCAGAGAATGCTCTCAGTCCTATCAAGAGGAGCATGAATTTGACCCCTGAGTTGTGAATCTATCTTCTATGAAAGGGGGTGATCCCTTTGCCTCTATGTCACATGATTTTAGCCCAATTTTCCTACACAGTAATAGACAAA